>NW_027269262.1:68620000-70075000 GCF_023055355.1 Agelaius tricolor
TGAGAATTTATACATATAGATTACATGAAAGTCACAAGTGATGTTTCCCAGGGCTCAGTATTGGGGCAGCTCCTGTTTAATATATTTATCAATAATCTGGATGAGGGAATTGAGTGCCCCCTCAGGCATTTTGCAGATGACACCAAGAACTGGACACAAGATTTGAAGAGACACTGGAGCTGTGAATGTGTTGTTATTTTCTACATAGATTGCAAGTAAAAATATCAGATTTGATTCCCTGGCCTGTACAATGCATGCACATATGAATTGCTGGAGCTGAAGACAACATTGTCTCTTCAGCTTGTGACAACACAAGGAAGCAAGGGCAATGTGAATAGGTTTTTCTTCTTCCCTTCCCATGTGCTTGTTATCAGAAAAATAAATAGCTGCTTTTTCCAGGGGCTTTTAAGTACTAATTCCACAAAGAAGGGTGAAATGAGTTTCCCAAGGAGAAAGTTGCATAAAGTCAAAGCTACGGTTCCAGGCAAAATACTACACTGAAGTGCTGCTTTGTGCACTATTATCTTCTCTTTCAGCATATGCATCTGAATTAAACCTAGAAATATTTCAACATTCTCTGAAGTCAGTGAATTGATATTTGCATCTGCTGCATATTTTTTGCAGAATTCTTTGTGACCCACACGCTACCCAGTATCAAAAATTTGGTTATACTGCCTTCTGTACAATGACAGAAGAAAATGTTATTGTTACACACATAATATTATAACCATGTTGGATGTATATTTATAACCTAATTTTTGCTCTTCTGTAGTACTTTGATGCTGTTCTTTTCTTGTAGCATTTAGTGGTAAATCCAAACTATACAAAATGTATCTATCCTGATAACCAGGATGATTTTTCATGCATTTTTCTCTGTATATGCGAATGTGTTCTTGTTCTTCAGACCTGAGAAAGTGTGAAAAGCTACAAAATGACCTTTACCAATTCATTTAAAGGAAAAAAAAAGGAGAAAGAAAAAATCAAACACAAGTGATAGACAAAATTCGCACCACAGCAAAAGGAAGGAAATTCATGCCAGCAGTGATATTTTTAACTTTTAATTTTTCAGCTTTTGTGAAACAGGAAAATATGTCTAAGACTAAGAATTGCAAATGAGATTCAGTGGGCTTGTGTGATTTCAGGAGTAAGAAAACTGAATTAGACTATGCCAATTATGCCAAATAATAAGGAGAGGTGGTTTGTTCACTGGTTTTCTCTCTGGATCTAGATCAAATGTAAACAACTTTACAACTGCATCATCTGAATTAACATCTGAAAATACAGAATAGTCTTTATTTCCTAAGGGTTGTCTTGGAGGTGACACAAACTGTACATATTTCTTACCAGTCTGTACGTGAGAACATTTGGAAGTGGAGACAGTTTTCTCAAAGGAGAAACACCTGCAGCTCCTTTATTCTTTAGAGTTTGAGACTGTGTATTTTGAGGTTTTAATGAAGATTCACTGTAATATTTTGACAAATGAATACACTGTTAAATGATGCTGTTACCCAAAATCAGCTTAGCAGCTTCAGTACCTAAAAAGTTACCTGACTGCTTTTTAGTGAGTTACACAGCTCACCTGTGAACCAATCCTCAGACATGTAGATCAATTAATTGTACCAGTATAAACTCCTTTGCTCCTATACATTAGTACAGATCTTTAAGGTTCAGTGGCCTTGCTTCAATTATCAGGAGAACAAGAACAGGTTGGCTTTTTTACTTATTAGGCATTCACCAGAGGCCATAGGAAAGGTTGTTTCTCAGACTAAAACATATAAATAAAGGAGCTTCTCAGTCAGGTGGCTGAGTGAACCAATTGATCTTGAGTTTCCAGTCAGACAGAAACTTCAGTATCTCTTTTCTACTGCAGTGTTTTTCCTGCACAGAGTACAAAAGTTGAACTTCAACCATAACAATCAAAAGATTGGGACTGACTGATTCATTGTGTATTTATACCTGATTGTTGTCTCTGCCACCAGAATTTTGACCAGCCTTGAAAAGACAGAAATATACTCTAGAGATTAGCTGATTAAATTAAATGTGTGAATCTGGTTTTATATCAGAGAAAGTGATTTTTTTTCTTTCATCATTTATCAGTCCATTTTAAGTGAATTTTTCCAAGAGTGTTACATCAGCTGGTGTGCAAAGGGTTCAAAACAAGGCAATGCTGAATCCTCACTGATGGTTGCAAAGGTGGATCTACAAATACAGGTTACTGTACTAAGGCTCACCTACAGCCTGTTTATTTAACATTAGTTTCTAAGAGAGGTCAGCCCTGCAGATTCCAGAAAAGCTGCTTGTGGCTTCAACTTCTCCTTTTGCCCAGGCAGAGGTATCACTGCTGTGAGTGAGCAAGCTACCTGTATGGGTGTGACAAGATCTTTGAATAGCCCTTGACACAGAAGACTATTCTTGAAGACCTATAGAAAATCTGAGGCTGGGGAAGTTGGTGACTGTGTTAAAACTGAGGATCAATTGTTAGGCTTTGCAAAACTTTTATAGGTAAAAAGTGGACAGTGATTGATATTCAGTGATGTACCTGAAATCAGCCAGTTTCTGACAATGCCACACCCTCCTGAGAAACATGTCAAGAAATATTTTCATATTGCTTTAAGAAGCTGGAAACAGTGAAGAACTTTGAAGTATGAAGAGCTGTAGAAAGTATCTTTCTCCTGAAAAACCATGCTGTATAAAGCAATCAGACCTTTTCAATGCAGTAATCTCCTGCTATGTATAAGATTTTGAAAAATTATATAATGATGAAGATAAAACCCAAAATGTGCATAGTAATAGAAAGATAGGTATTTAGTTGTATTTTAAAACTAGCTATCTTGTTTGAACAATTACCACCTCTTGACCTTCACAAGGCACTCACCTTCGTCTAAACACAATTTTTGCTTGTACTGCATTTTGCTTCTTTTGAAACAGTAAATCTTTCTTACTAAAATCTTTGGCTTAACAGGAATGTATTCCTGTCAGATAGAGGAATATACAGGACACACTGAAGTACAGGTACTAGTTTACTTATTTTTAAATATTTATTCATAGAAGTTGATTTTCTCTGAGACAGATTAATTATATATCCTTAAAAAAGAATCTTCTCTTAAGACCCATGAACCCAAAATTTCTTTATGTGAGGGATACAGCATAGAATGAAAATGATTTAGCTTTGCTGCAATTTATGGCTTGAATGAGACAAAAAAAAAGAATAAAGGATAATGTGGGTTGTGGGTAAGAATAGATTACTGGAGTTTGATAAATTTTGGAAGTAATGTCTGATTGATTTTCATCATTTTCTTTTGTCTCAGTATAGATCCAGCGAATTTCAGAGAGTTCATCTTTCCTTTGAAAGAAGAGCCAAGGGCTGGGTTGGCAGAAATGTTGCAGCTTGACACGATGAAATCTAACAGTGGTGCCACCTTGGGCAGTTTGCACTCTACTGTGTTCTACAATACAGTCTTCAGCCTGCGAAATGTGTATGCAGATCTCATGCCAAGATCTCATGCCATTTTAGAAATCACTTCCATCAGCATCAGAACTGCACTATGCAATGCAATGCAGAAAATGCTTCCAAATTTGCCTGGCATGTTGATGGCCCTGACACATATTTTAAACAACTAGAATCAAAGAATCACAGAATATGCTGAGTGGGGATCAACCCATCAGGATCACCAAGTCAAACTCCTGGCCTTGCATGGGACACCCCAAAAATCAAATCACCCCCAAAATCAAATGTGCCATGTGCTTGAGAGCATTGTCCAAACAATTCTTGAACTGTCAGGCTTGAAGCTGTTAACTCTTCCAGGGGGAACCTGTTCCAGTGCCCAACTACCCTCTGGATGAAAAAACTTTTCCTGATATCCAACATGAACTTCCCACCTCAGCTTCATGCCATTTCCTTGAGATCTGTCACTGCTCACAAGTGTGAAGAGATCAGTGTCTGCCCTTCCTCCTTCCCTCATGAGGAAGTTGCAGACTCCAGTGGGGTCTCCCCTCACTCTCATCCAGGCTGAATGGACCAGGTGACCTCAGCTGCTCCTCATATGGCTTCCCCTCCATTCCTTTTGTCCTCACAGCCCTCCTAGGACACTCTCTAATAGTTTCATATCTTTCTTATATATGGTGGTGCCCAAAACTGCACACAGGACTCGAGATGAGGCCACCCCAGTGCAGAGCAGAGCAGGACAATTCCCTCCCTTGACTGGCTGTTTGTTGATGCTGTGTCTGATGCATCCTAGGACACAGTTGGCCTTCTAATGGGAAGACATTTTCTCTATACATTCATTTTGATCCATGGCATTGCTTCAGAGAGATTTTTGTTGCACATATTTTTAGTCTTGGCTTTGAGCCAGACCCTTAGATATATTGGTTCTTCTATTGCTTTACACTTTCCCTACAGATCTCACAGGAAGAAAGAGACAGTGATTGAAGATAAACCTCTACTATAATACTGATATTTTACTTTGTCTTTGAGGGATTTGAGTGGAGTGCCAAATCACACTACAGATACACATTGAAAAAATGAAAAATGGTATATATCAATCTGAAATAAAGGGGTTGCTTTTCTTTGACTCGTGATCTTTTGGGGATAGAGTCTGAGTCCTGGAGACAGAGAAGGGAAGGAATTGTTTTGACCTTGTCAAGGTTAATCATATGTGTTTGTCCTCCACCACCACCAAATTGCTATCTACATAGGTTTTAAGAACCTGAATTTCATGTCTTATTATCCACCTGAGAAAGGAAGAAATATAGCAAAAGTAGTAGTTGATTTGCTGCTGCATGGCAACATGCCCATTCCTGGAAAGGTATATTTGAAGCATAATGTTGAGCCTACTCCAAATTCTTTTCCTATAAGAATATCATTTGATGCTGTATAACATTATATCTATGTTTTTCTAAATAAAGTATAAAATAAATAGAGTAAAATTAGGAATACATTTCAACCATAGTGCTTGACCTTGCAAAAGCAGTTATTTGATTCATTAATAGTTGCCTAAAATTTAATTTAAACATATGAATACATACCAAAATTACAAATGTTCTCTGAGTTACAGAAATGCTTCCATTTCCCTGAAGTCTATTTCTTTAACTGTACAATGACTCCAGGAACTTTACAACAAATAATTTTAAAAGCCTATTGCTCCTTATTTTCTAGAAGTATAATCAAGATGTTGCTGTTACTGACCTAATTAGACTGCAGAGCCTGCTTTTATAAAGGGAGTATTTGAGCTATTTATATGTTTTCCTGTAGCCAACATCATTATCTGAAGGACTGACTGAATTTACTGTTGTAGGCTACAGATATAGCCATAATTCAGATCTACAAGAATAAAAAGCTATTGTTATAAAACCAAATAAGGTCTTTTATGAAGTAAAGTTATTTTGTTCCCCAGGAACTTTTAAAAGGTAATTTTTTTTTCAGTCCAAAAGATAAATTCAAAGCCAGTCTTCAAGGTGTATAAAACTGCATAAACAAAACAGAACAATCATAGTCAGACAACTTATTTTACAATTAATATTAGCTAATGCTCTCCAGTGTAGCTGATAATATCAATGGACATTTTTTAGAACCCACTATCTTCAGTGGGTTCCAACTGTATTACAGAAAACCACATTGTCAGTTTCATCCAACAGACTCCAAGGCATTAGCAGTAAGATAGTTTCAAGTGCTATTTATTAGACATAGATGTCCTTGGTGAAAATACAGTCTCTATACAGAACCAACAATGGAATCCATGCATTAAGTCAGATACCAAACCTACATGGCAGAAGGTTTTAGAAAACATGAGTGTAAAAAACCAGTTTCTGTCTTTCTATTGTAGTGGTCACAGACCCTTAGAAATGGTCGAGGGAGGGGCCTCTGAAAGTTGTCTAGTACATCAACCTGCTCTGAGCAAGGCTATTCCCACAACTACATCAGATGAGCTATTGCCATAGCTGAGTCTTCAAAGGAACCAGGAATGGGTGTTCCCATATGCTGTGTATCTCTGCTTAGCGATATTGCTCTCACTGTCTCTTTCCAGTTTCTCAACATCCCATTTCAGCAGAAAATGCTAGACTGCTATCTGAGTTGAAAATTTGTCATTTATCCAGCCTGGACTCCATTGAGTTTACAGTGAGAATGTTGCAATTCTTCACCTCCTCCTTGCCTGTCTCAAAGAAGGATGCAATGTTGGCTTTTTTCCAGTCAGCAGGGATCTCCTCTGATCAACATGAATTTTCTTAGATTAGTCTCACCATCATTTCAGCAAACTCCTTCAGTATACCTCTAGATGTATTCCATTCAGTCCCACAGACCTGAAGACACTCAGCTGCTCTAAATAGTCCCCTGAAGCTTTTGCTCCTAAAAAGTTATCTACTTCTCTCTTTCCTGACCACACTGACAGAAGCAGTGGTCCTAGAAAAATGCTTTGTCTGTAAGAATTGACATTTAAAAGAATACCTTGAATATATCAGCTTCCTGATTTGCTGAATGCTATGGTACCCTCCCTCCAGAGGTATGACAGCCCCCCATGAGGACAAGAAATAGCTACTTAAGGCCCAAACACCTCTTTCTCTGCCCAGGCAATCTGTTACTGACCTCCACCACACCACTTCCAAATATGTCCCATCTCACTTTGTTTCTTCCTGTAGGTTTTCAACATTCAAAGGTCTCCTCAACAGAAGTTGCAATCATTCCTCCCTTTTCTGCCCCCATGTCTATGCTGAATATCCTGTTTCATCAATGCCAGTGCTTCTTTTTCATGCCACCTCTTCCACTTGCACTGCTCTCATTGTAGCACTGATCCTAACTGTAAAAGCTATCTGACCTAGGATCCTTCCCCAACAGGATTTATTTCTCCTCTGCTGCCAGGGCACTGGAGTATATTTAAGATTAAATAGCTGCAGGCTGGAAAGGAGCCCTCTTCCCACTGCCAGAAATCACAGACATACCCTGCTGGATGGATGTGCTTTTGCTGCTCCACCATTGCCTTCCCACCCTCAGGGTGTCTACTACCCAGCAGAGTCCCTTGAAGTGGGCAGAGTCTCTTGAAGGCTCTATCAATGCATCATCTGTCATTCTTCACAGAAGGGCTGTTCATTTCTTGGCTACAATTGTTTTGCTTGTTTTAATTGACAGAAGAAAAGCATGAAGTAACAGAGTTATTTTTATGTTGTCATTTTATTTTTTAGTCTGGACAGCAGCCCCCAGGAACACGTATGTGCAATGTGAACAGAACACCTGGCTTGTGCAGATGGGAAGTCAGACTAGCTGACTTACCCATGTACCTAAAACCTGTGGTCTACCATAATTTCTCCTTCTCTTTAATTATTTGTGAAACAGAATGCTCTTCCAGCTGTGAAGGACATAGAAGAAGGAGATGTGTAGAAAAAAATGCAGTTGAAATTCTGCAGTGTAAGTCTAACCTCACAGAGAAAGAGAGAGCATCAATTGTGTAGAACCTGCTTTTTGGCACTGAAATGCCATCCAGCTGTGCCTGCAGAGAGAGGAAAAGCTAATGAGCTGATGTCCTACTGTGAGAGTCTGTGCTGGGCATCTCTGAAACCTAGCATAGTAGAAGAGATTTTTTTTTTCTCTATTTTGGGGTGAATCACACCTCACAGTCCATGTTTCTAATTTTTAATGTATTCCGGTGCAGAAACTAAACTGTGCGTATTTGCTACCGTGAAATATCTTTTCAGCTCTTGCAGAAATACATCTTGTGACAATCTGACCCTTCTTCCTCAAAGGCAGCAAAACAGACATGTATTTTTAGGAACAGAGGCACCCTTAAGTGATCATTTCAGTGTTCCAAGACAACCTCAGAAAGTTTCAGGGTAGTTGTCTCTGGAATAAATGTCTCATGGAGACAGTCCACTTGAAGTCTCACCTGCCAGTGGCTGGTTCATGTTTTGAAATGTAATTTCTCTGCTGCAATTCTCTAATCTTTTGTGAGCTCCTTCTAAGCTTCACAATAATAGCAGGTATTGGAATTAACAATTGTTACACAATAACTTAAATTGTTGATGTGAAGTTACTGCAGTCTGTTACTTTCTCCTATGTAGACTAAATACCTCAAGCATTTTAATTTTTCTTCTGGGACAAAATAAAGATCAGGAGCATGTGCCCATTCACAGAGATGAATGGACATATGCTACTTCCCATCTATGCTTTTCCCATCTATTAAATGTTAGAGGTATTTGTGACATTGAAAATGTAAGGAATAAATCATATTTCCTTCTTGGACAGCATGACAGGTTGATAGACACTCTTGAATTTCAGGGCATTTTAGCTGTGATTCAAACAGTAGGTCAGTAAAATTTACTGTTGTTCTTTAATACTTATATAGACCCAAAAGCAGGGAATGCAACCAGACCACCCCCATCAGATACAGACTGACCTGGAATCACTGGCATCAAGATGTATGTTGATTCACATCCATTGAAGTTACAGATTATGATATTTAAATTGTATGTGAGCAAAATGCTTTTTGCATATCCTGCCATGAAATAGTCTGCTTTACCAAGAAACAAAGATCTTGATTCATAAAGCACTCTTTTCAAGTGACACTGACTCCCACATTTAACTAAAAAGAGACACAGCAATACAGGCTTCCTGCATAGTACACTTTAAAGGAAAAAAAACTCTCTATTATAATTCTTCTTCCTCTAAATCCTCCACAGTCTTAACTGTGGCTGAGAGATTTAAAATAGGATTATATCAGATTTTACCTAGCAGGACTCCCAATTAGTTTTTAAGGCAATACTCATATTTCTACTATACCAGGAGAAGCAGCAAAATTTATGGATCATTAGGCCAGTAAAGCTGAAAGGAAAGTAGCTGCAGTTACTTTAGACAAGACATGAATGCACCTATTTTTCTCATATTTTTATGTTCTGCATTTATACTATATGTCACTGCCTCCATAATTCTGAAAACTACTACTTTTTTATAATTTTATCTTTTTCCAGTGCTAAATCTCTAACATGGCTTGAAGAGAAGGATTGTTACAGGATAGATAACAATAAATGACTAGTGCATTACCTGTGTTCTCTTATCTTGGGATTTACTTGAGGACCTCTGAAAGCTACTATTACTTTTTAGGGAAAAGTATAATAACACATGCTCTGAAAATGGTTTTATGTCTATTAACATAAAGTAATCCCATTTCTTTCAGCATAATATGAAGATAGAAATCTTAATATCAGTTTTGATAGAAAATATTACACTAGCTTGGTTTATTTGAAGTAGATTAGGAACACTGATTAATCAGGTAAAGATTCCTAATTATACATTATTCTGCTTAATATATAAATATTAATTATATGTATTCTGTATTAAATGCCCCTGTGCCCAAAACCACTGTGGTGGACAGTGGTCCACAACCCCAAAACACACTTCTCCTGGGCCCAAGTCTAAGGTCAACACCATTATCCTGAGTAGTCACTTTGGCATAAAGGATGTTAGACTGAATATATATATACACGCTTGCATATGTATGCAAGAATTTTGCAAAATGGAGGTCCTGCTTAGTAACCCCTCTTCCAATTTTCACATCTTGCACTTGATAAGAAACTTCGTAAGACACTTTCTGAGAAGGTTCATGAACACTCACAAACCTTCATGAGTAAATCAAAGCAAAACAGCTACTAAAAAGATTATATTTCAAATGCTGATTTAACCTTTCCAAATTTTTCTTTTTTTGGTCTTTAGAACATCAGAATCATATAACTTCTTCTTTTTTGAGTCTTGCATTCAAAACACTAATATTTAGGTGTCTTTCTCTCTTTCTCTGTGGTATTATTTTGACAGCAAACCTGATCTCTTTAGTGTCAATATTACTACCTTTATCTTTTATCTCAGCAAGATTTGTCACCAGATTTGTAAAGGAATTTCACTTCCAACTCACAGATCATGGCATGAATAATATGAAACACAGCAGCCACAAGGCTGACAATTGAAAGCTTTGATAATTATTCCAATTACTGAAGAAAGTGAACAAAAAAAACCCCATCACTTCACTATGATTAGCTATAATTTTGTTGAAATTATATGCATTATAATGACACTTTCAATATAATGTATGCTTCAGAAGAATTTATTCCCTGAGAATCTGTCCCATAATTTACCAGGACTGCATGCATTTCTACATGAAAGATCTGAGTTTAATTTTAAAACATGCTTGTATGTGAATAGTGAGTGTGTTACCATTTGCATAAGGTGCTTTACTAGATATTAATAAGAAGACCAGATGGCATTCAGGCAAGAGTCAATATGATACTACTGCAGCAAGTCTACAAGTAATTTAACTCATCTACAAGTAGTTTTACTCACAGAAACATAATTTCAGTAGAAAATGCACTACAAGGGCGAGAATTAAGCCAGACTACAATACACACTCTTCAGTTTACCTATATTTCCCACCCTGCAGGAAACTGTAAAACATACAGAAAATCCAAGACCCATCTCTCTTGCCAGCACAAGCAGGAAAGAGTTAGTGAGGTCAAATAATACAGACCAAAATACAACTTTCAAAAATGCAATCTGGTGAAGAGGAGAATGGTTCTTTCTGTTTGCTTACTCCCTTGCAAATCACAGCCATTGTCTGAAACCTTCATGCCTCTGCCATCCTTTGAGCTCTCTCCCACTTGTTTGTCATGAATCAGAGAAAAATTTATTTTTCTCAGTTACCCCCTTTAGCCTCTCAGAGCATGGTTTAAATAGCCATTATTTGGAAGCATGATCAGCATGCCAGAAAAAGGTGAAAAGGTGTCCAGCTGCATCCGGAGGCATTGTGTGACACAGTAACACTCATGGAGTCTTATTTTCAGCAATGCTTCAGGAAGGGTGCAAATGAAACTTAGCTACAACTTACACTCTTCAATCAAACATCCATAACTGGGCTTCTAGTTCATTTTGGGAGGTTTTATTATGCTGTTTGACACAGTTCTTCTGTGAATGACCTAAAATATCAAACATAAGTTCTGTTCTGTGGTGTAGCTGTTGTGTCTGACTGGCTGCTCACTCATTACAAGTCACATAACCAATAATACAACCTCATTTCCATGGCCTGGAGGGGTCTTTTGAGGTTTCTGAGTCTCCCTTTTTATTCATAAATTACACAGGTAAGAGGAAGGACCAGGTTTACAGATGAGAACTGGAGTGGTATCTATCTATGACTCCACTCACAGTGATACTTCTTACTTTCATTGAATGGTGCCATAAAAAAGTTTAAAATGGCAGAGCCTCCTATGAAGCACATCCATCTGCTTCACTCTCACGTTCTTCCAAATCTTTTATATCATATTTTCCCTGGAATTATTGTAGATCCCATTGAGAAGGAGATATAGGAAAAATAAGTCAGCCTTCACTACAAATTGATCTGTGCTGATCATCAATGATTGATCAGAACTCATTTGTTCTACTTTGTTTCTCACTTGTTACCTTCATTATCACAAGACACCTTTTGGGACAGTTAATGCACCACTTCCAGATGCATTTGACTAAGCTTCTGCTTCTTATACCTTTGCATCCCAATGAGTTTTGGAAAACAGCAGCAATAATTATTTCGTTTCCTATTATGCTCTAGTTAATTCTTTCTCCATTTCACTTTCAAATATTTTAACCAGCACTGAGGTAACTCAGTTAAATGAACTAAACATACATAAATGTCTAAAACAAGAAAATAACAGCCCATGTCACAATGGCCTTTAATTTCCTACAATAGCAAGTGGGGGTTTTTTTTCTTCTTTCCTGAATTTGGACTGAAAACCATCTTTGAGAATAGCAAAAAAATTGATTTGATTAAGCTACATTTTGACATCTGTTTTTCTCATTAGTGGACATCCATAAAATTACTGCTGCAGGAGTAAGCTTTCCTTCACGAGGAAGGAAATAAATAAGGTGCTACACTTCAATCTTCTTATTTTTGCCTTAAGACAAAATTAGACCATCTAAGCTTTGGTAAATTTATGAAAATAGGGAGGTAGTTTCTTTTTTACTTTCCCAGCAGATCCAAAAGAAAACATTTCAAAACTATGGTAAATATGAAGTAGCATTTGGAGAAAAAGGAGAATATTTCTGCCTAATCATAGTAATTCTAAATTAATATTTTAGTAGTCATTTACGGTCTCTGCAGTTTCCATTGCAGGCTTTTACGAAAGTAATGTAGAGGCAGAAAGAAAAAGAGATTTTAGAGGCAAGAGGGTCCCAGTCAGCCCACACAAAAGCAAAACCACTTTTTTCTCTAAACATACTCTGGTTAATTTCCTACCTAATTTTTCACAGGAGACCTGTTCTTCTCCTTGAGGACACAGACCAAGGCCCTTGACACTCAGGAGAGTGCCTGAATTCATGAGCTCTACAATTTTAGGCGATGGCGTTGTCACTCAGGTTGTCTTGAGTGCAGAGGACAGACAGCAAATTCAGCAAGGCACCAGCTGGAGGCTCTTGGCCCATTTTTTCCCACAGACCACAAGAATGGTATTAAATATTCAGCTATAAGGTGTGAGGGTTTCACCGTAGTGCTCTGAAAATCTTCTGCTGGACCACAGTCCTGGTAAGTGCAGTAAGCCAGAAAAGGCATTTCATACAAAAAACCCTAAAACCAAACACCAAAATATTGCCATGCATCTGTTTTAAATCCTGCACATAGAAATTGTCTGTCTTATATTCATATTAAATGGATAAGGCATTTCTTTGGCTGTCAAGAGGGAAAGGTGCATATATAATACTTTTCTGTTTTATACTTTCACAGTTCTGATGCTTCAGGAAATTATGCCAGTTATGGAAGGTAAAGGACAAGTAAGGAATCACCAGTGATCTGGGAATTTTATTTTACTACCTTGGCCTTTACAAAGACAGAAACTAAAATAAGTAATTTTTTTTTTAAACATTGGAAACATAGTAACTCCCAAGTAAAATAGAGCACCACTGAGGACTAACTAAAGACTGCTATGTGGTAAAGTCCAAGACCAAAAATCAAAATATAGTCTATTACAGAAGTGAAGCCAATGTTCTCATTTACACAAAAACTATGATTATAAAACCGGAAATCAAATTAAAAAGAAGGAACAGAGATTTGGGTTTCTTCCATTTTTTTTAATTTTTATTTTTAGTTTTTGTAAACTCTTTCCAGGGATTTATTTTTATTTTATGTAAACTCTTTCCAACTTAGAATAACACTAACTTTCCTCTTGGTTGATATGTAGATTTTTTTTGCAATTAGTGTTTTGAATGTATTTTTTCCTATAGATACCAGGTAAAAACCTATTCGGTCATACTATTATGTATTTTCCTTCAATCTGGGAAATATTATTAATGACTTTCATTAGCTTTAAAATTATAATGATAAGTTTGGAGAGTAATCTTTCGTCTTTCATCTTAAGCTGCAGTTCAAGGAATCATTCTACATTGGTAGCTAGGATCAATTTAATTTTCTTTAGAGTATGCAGTTTCTGCCTTTGTTTACAACTGTTAGCACACTCTTCCTCAGATTTCTCCATGAGCTCTCTGGGGGCACAGGGCAGTTTTTTTGAAGTTCAGGCAAGCCCTGACATTTTTCAGGTCACTTACGTGTCCTTGAAAAAAAAAACCCACGTGCTTTATCAGCTGCAATCTCTGTTTCTTATCATCACAGTATTTTTTCTTACTGTAAGATGTTAGAAGATATAAGTAAATGATAATAAAATATTCTATACTCTACTGAAATCCAATAAGCTCCTTGGATTTTGGAGGTATTTAATGTGCAGACTGCAGAAAGCAGTCTGCAAATAAATGATTTATTCACGAGGCCCAGTGTATTGACTGCCAACATGCAGGCATTGTAAAATACAAATATTGAAATGACACAGAAATGGTGATATAGAAAAGAAGGTATTTAACTGCAGACAAACCCCAAGACAATACTCTGATAGTTTTAAAGGTATTTGAAGTATTTTATATCACCATAAAAACTTTTGCAGAGTATAAGGTATTTCTTTGGCTACAGTGAACCATAAATAATATTGCAGAAGTACTTAATTTCATTTAATAGCATTGAGTTGTGTATATCATACAGAAGATAGCCTGGCTGCCTAGTAAAATTGATTCACAACAGTGAAACTGGTCAAATAATCTATTGGGAATAAAACCTGTTTTAAATTTGACCATTTCTCATAGAATAATTGCCCATTAATAACTTCTTGCATTATTCAGCCAGCTATAGACCACAGTATATTTATTTCTGAGGAAGACACTGAATTATTTGAGAAACTTCTGAGCGGTTAGTTACATAGCTTCACTTAAACTTTGTACTCACACAAGGATATTGATGTGACTGAATACTGAATTGTATCACCCATGGCACACACATAATGTAGGGAAAATTCCATACATTTGATCAGATTATTAAAATTAACTTTTAGGAAATTATATTAGAAGTGAACAGAATCTTTTGGCTGAACCCTGAAATGACAGCTCACACCCCTCTGTCTGCAGAACAATCCAGACAGTAGAAGATATGCCTTGGCCTTCCCTTTAGACTGCATTTCAAGTTTCATTGATATTAGTCATGTAAACAGATACAAATATTGTGGAGATAAAAAACATTTTTGTTCCACATTCCAATGCAATCAAGAAAAGTTTTTTGTAGAAGACTCTGAGTGGCAGGGACTTCATCTCTGCTTTCCTTAAGAATAAGCAAATCTTTATAGCATTCAGAGTAGCAATTACCTGGGTTGACTGGATATTAAGGTTTGACACAGCTGCTAATTTGTTCCTCTACCCTTATATGAAAAAGGGACCTGAACTTCAGCACTTTGTCAAAGCATATAACTCACAGCAAAAATAACCTGCCAGACTTCTCATATAGCCATTAGAGACAAATAGGTGCATCCTGGAGATGACTCCCCCCAAGATATTTACCAGGACACATTCTTATTCATAGAGATAATATTCTTCTTTCAAATTAGTATGTCAGTTTTCACCTTTGATGACAAATGTGTGCTATCACAATGCTTGCAAATGTTACAAAGCATTTACTAACACAAGCTTTGTTCCCCTAAGTGTGCTCACAAGGCACATGTTTATAGGAACGGAAGAATTGTAGAAAACATTTCTTCCTGTATTTATGAACTTGCAGTTGACACTTTAATTTCTGTGGAATGTTTTCAATACTGCAAAATGAAACTGGGACCGTTAGGAAAGAGAAGATGAGAGGAATGGACAGACAGTGTCAAATTGTCTGAAATTTTAACTGAATACTGCCTAATTCTATTTGCCAAGTTCACTGATACTGTGGGGTTGTCTGCTACTTTGCCCAATATCATGTCACACTGTGTGTGCTAAAAAATTCTGTTCTGCACTAGATTAAACTACTTATATGTTTTTGATATAATTGATAAAAGGAAACTAATGGGGTGTTGCATAACTGAATTAGGGAATGTAGCTGTTGAATTAACAAGCATTCAAAGACCTGCTGCAATTTGTCTGGGAAAATGTCAGAGGCTCCTCCTTTATTCAATAATTTGGTGCAATCTAAACTTTGAAGATCTGCTTCTATAATGTACTGAACATTTCCTGTGCTCATTAAAAAAGCTGAAGGAGATTTGGATCTTCTGAAGGAATACAGTCATGCCATGATTCCCACAAAAAAAATTAATAATGTATTCATTAATTTAGAACTATATGTATACTCAGGCTTAATGGAAGTATGTGCTAAGGCAGATGTCTTTGTTCTGTTGTACTCTACAGATTGTCAGAAGTTTTTGTGACTTGCTGTGAAACTTGCCTTTTGTTTTGCAATCGTTTATAATAACTGTGTTCATAAATTTGTTAAGGCTTGGGTTCTTACATTTCTTTTAAATTCTTTTCCCTGCACAACAAGAGAACACAATTTTTTTGCTTGGGGTTTGGATTTAGATGTTTCTTTTTTTTTCTAATCTTTCTACCTAAGTTTGTCTGTACACAACAATAGAAGAAAAAGTTATTTTATGCTTTATTAGGCTGGGTGGCATATTCTTCCAAGATCCAGTGGTCAGCAGTATTTTCAGCAAATTGTGTGTCACACTTGACTGCAGTTAAGAAATTGTAAAACAAGTAACTATAGAGTATGACAGGTCTAACTATGAATACACTGGCAAACTTTATTTTCTGTACACATCAGTCATAAACAGGCCTTGATTTTACATATTACACAAACTTGAGAATTTCCAAATACCTTCTAAAAATGTTGTACTGTTTTGTTAGCATCTATTTGTTCTGCATGTGTATGAAGGATCATCTAAGGCAGACTATATTACTTCTGTTTCCAAATTTGAGAAATGTTTTAACAAACAAAACCCAGTGCTCGTTCTTGTTCTTTAGCATGTAGTATGTTTTCAAATGGAGAATATATAGTGCATTAAAAAATTCCTCCCTTTGAAAGTTTATTTCTGTGCTCATTCCACATAGCAATTCTCATGTGGTATTCAGTGCAGAATCCTGCCAGTAAAATTTTAAATAACAATAAAGTTCAATGAGGAAGTAAATCTGACAGAATTTATTAATATCTCTTGTATTTCAAATAGCAACCTTCTGTTTGTCAAAGTTGACAAGTATAATTATTTGCTTTCTAAAAAGAACTCTACATAGAGCTCTTTATTAAAACAATTGCCAGTTACAAATTTCCTCAATATGTCTCTTAACTGCAGGGAACACTTCTGGTTTGAGTGTTTCAAGGCACACTGGGCAAAAAGCAGTAGCTTTACACATCACTATGCCATAAATATACCTTATAGAAATGTTTTAAAAATACCACAAAAAATCTTGAGGTATTTTGGAAATATTTTGGTTTGATATTTTGATTTAAAGAATTACACAACTGGTTCAGGCCAGCAAACTGGCTGGTAGCTGATGCAAAATAGTTTCACTGTAGTTTCACTATAAAACTGGCCCAAGATTGTAATGTCCCCAGCCTTCACTGTGATAATTTAATCTGTCATTTCAAAATGTCAGTGCTTCGGGTTTCCCAAACATTTTTGCCAAGGCTGTTTTCTCTTTAATAATAGTGAAAGCATTATTTTGAAATATACATTAAAAACAGGTTTTAAAGCATTTTCAAGTTCGGAACATATATGAAGAACTTATAAATTGACAGATTCATTTTTCCCTTAAGATGAATGTGCTGCATCATTGAGATTAAATGCAGTTAAATTGTCATGGTTCTTAGCTTATTGCTTTGTTTCTCTAAGCTATCACATCTACAGGTAGTCTTTTGAAATGGGTTAGCACAAAGGGTCAGTAAGAAATCTGAGGCCACTGAAATCAGATCAGCTCTTACTATTTTCAATTTTATCATCACATCTTAATGATCCATAAAGTGATAAAGAAATGGACAACTCAAATCACACAAATGCATGAGAACAATCTCCACCTGGCAAGGACAAAGCAAGTTCTTTGTACTGAATACAAAAGTGATCCCCAAATACAATTCTTGAAAGATGTCAAAATGCCTACTCTATAGCAGCAAGTGGAAACTGTGAAGTGGTGAAGCACTTGGAACTGATAACCCAGAGAAGTTGTGGGTGTCCCATTTCTGAAAGTGTTTAAGGCCAGGCTGGGTGGGGCTTTGAATAACCTGGTCTAGTGAAAACTGTCGCTGCCCATGGCAACAGGTTTGGAACTAAATGATCATTTAAGTTCCTTTCCAACCCAAACCATTCTGTGATTCTGTGATTTTATGAGACCTCCAAGCTGAAGACATGCCCAGTGACTAGCAGAGAGTGAAGTATTCAGTTGTGTTGATGCCACAGTGTGCCCATCTATTCTTCTGTAGATAAGCCTTGTTCTGTAGAAGCTCTTGTCAATTTTTAGCTCTGAATAAAGATGAACAGGAAAAAGACCTTCCCTGCCAGGAGTAGCACATTTCTGGAGACACTAGCTCAGATTTGCAGCCACACACTGGGTGAGCTCTGCTCCCCCCAGGGTCAGTGCAGCCTCATCAGTGACCTTCTGCACACTGTGCAACCCAGAGTGAAGGACTGCACGGAGAATTCAGCATGAACATTAGAAATAGAACTTCCTTTCTTCATAAAGCTTCTCCTAACTACACTCATTCCCATGTCATGAGCAACTCTAAGGAGACAACTGGGCAATCTGTTTCTCACCTTTTAGACACCTGCTCTGCAATCATCTCCTTGCTTGAAAAGTGCACCACAGATTAGAAGATGGGATGCTTTTGATAAAATTTATTTCATAATTCAGAATTCATTCATAATTCATGTACACAGCAAGCATGGAAAGTCCTGCTTAGCTATTCATGTTGCAAGGGATGGCATGAGAGGAACTAAGACACAAGACCAGCGAGATAATCTCTTGAGTAATTGCACAGTTTTCATTAAATTTCATGAGTGAAAAGAATAACATAAAAATTGCTGTATGAAACTGACAGAAGTCTTGTTTCAGTTTTTTAATTTACAGATACTGAGGCATTCAATTGGAGCCATGACAATTAAAGTCTTGTTGGATGAAGACCCTAAAGGAATTATCTCTGAAAGAATTAACAAGTTTTCTGTGTGAAAATCATAGTGAAGTTTGCTTTTAAGTACTTTCTTAAAAGTAGCCTTTTTTAAGCCTTTCTTTTTCAACAGAACTTCATTTTAGTAATTAGTGTCAAAATTGTCTATCAGTTGTTTAATTCTTCTGTTTAATTTAAACTTTTGAAACTCTTGTTCAAACACACACTTGTGTTATTTATAACAGAATATAATAAAATAAATTTTATGAATACAAGCTAGTGAGACAAACATTTTGCCCCAAGATGATCTCTTTAAAAAGAAACACTGACACTTCTGTATTCTTATTTCACTCAGCAGTAGCTAAATCTTTCTAGAGAAGTCATATTTTGTTGAAAACCAGCAGCATAATGCCTCAGGCCTAGATTCTAGTCTGGCTTATTCACAAAAATATTTAATCTATGTTTACTTGAGAAACAGAGTAAAACAGACATGAGGCATATGTGGGTCAAAATCCTGGACAAAGAGAAGTCAGTGTTGCCTCATTAATTACTGGCATTTACAAACCTACAAGGTTTTGTTAGAAGGGAAATTTTCATTAAATATTAAATATCTATCTTTTGATTTATAATAAATAGACACTAGTCCTTATCACATAGTTTACAATATGCCTAGCTAATCAATCAGATTATCAATGCTTTTAAAAATTTAACAGCAAATTTCAGTAAAATATGTAGAAAATTAAGAGAATGCAAGATGATCCTTTTGCTTTAGAGTCATATTGGCTGTTTACAGTTAATATAGTTGAGAAGTTATTATGTACTGGATATTTTCTACATTATGAAAGGATATTTGTCCAAATGAAGAATCCTCCTGCATCCAAGGCAATAAAGTAGAAAATGTACCTAAAATTAGAGCTGAATCCCAATGAATGCCTTATCAAAATTTGAATGCCAAAAGAATTCTTGTGATTCTAATTCAGTAATTTTACAAGTCTTGTCTCCTACTCTTGTCACATATCCTTAAACAGTGCAGTGTATTCATCCCAACACCTATCCAGTTTGTGAAACCATACAGCACCAGCTAATGCACATGTTCTCTGTGCCCTTGGGACTGAGGCTTCTGTCTCTGGCACAGGACAGCTCAAGAACAGGGCCTGATGCTCAGCCAGGGTCTGGCCTTGATTCTGAGCCAGGATTGGGCCAGTATGTTCCCTTGCATATAGGCCATCCAAACTATCCTATAGTAATATTGGGAGGTTTGCCATTTTTTTGCCATTTTATTGTCAGAAGAGCCAGGGAGACCTCAGGGACTTGGTGGACTTGTGACAAAGCTCTTACTGTACACACTGATGAGCTGCACAGCAATAGAACTCATGCCTGGCACACTGCTTCCTGGCCCATTGCTGCTGGGATTAGCTTTTCCTGACTGCAGATACAAGAATCTTATCTAAATCAATAAAAAGGAGTTCATTAAAGATAAACTATGGGAGGGGAAAATTTGCAATTTCTTCCAGACAGTCTGAAAAATCCCATTATTTTTCTTATGAAGAGTTCTGTTTCCTTTATAAAGCCAAATGTTGCTCTGACTTATTTGAGCACTCTTGAAATAAAAAGTCAGTTCTTGGCAAAATGAGTCCTTAAACAGCAAAGATCAAATCAAGTTTCAGAAGGAGAGGAGACAATCAGAGGTATCACAAAGTGGATATTGAGTTTTTATTTTACCAAGGAATAATTTAAGTTAAAATTTTGAAGAGGTCATCTAAGGCTGAGAGCGTGCATGCCCAGTGCCCAGAGGGCTGAACCTGGCCTGCAAGAATACCACAGGATTGGAAGCAAAGGCTGCATGAAGCTTTTGCAAACTGAGCTCATGAAAATTATGACAGTACTAAACACACACCCTGTCAGGGATTAGGAGGTTTGCCATTTATTGCAAAAGCTGATTTCACTTCATTATCTTTTCTTCATCAATTGATGTGGCATACTTCTCAGCCATGAATGCTTGGTTAGGTGGGAGTGAAGCCTGATAACACACAGACACCATTCTCCCATGCACCAAACTGACAGGATGCAGAGGATCTTTGAAAGCTGTAAAATAGCATTAGTCAGAGATAATAAATAGAAATTTTCCTGTGTTCATTAATAACATGGGAATGGGAATAGTGCTAGCTTTTTCGGAGATGGGAATATAAATGAGACAAAGCAAACTATATTAAAATGCAACATCTCTTGCCAGATTCCAGATTATCTGTGGTATCAGAAGAAAGTTCCTAGAAAAAACGTCATGGCATGTTTTCATTGCATATTTTCTATCCCACTTCATGCACCTCAGTGAATGTTTCATGAATTAATGGCAAATATTCTACACAGCTATTTAGATAATGCAAAACAAGAAGTAATTATTGCACTGGTAGATTTTTTGACAGACTTTTTTTGTAGTTTATATCAAGAAATGAGAATAATGCATTTTCAATTTAAAAGAGCAAGAGGGTGTCATAAAACACAGGATCCTTAATGAAGGTTTCAGAAGACTGGATATGAGTGAAGAACTGTAGTAAAAAATGCTAAAATTAAAAAAAAATCATTTAAAAAAGCAATAATTTTAAAAAAACTCACAAACCAAACTTATGAAGGTTGTTCCTGACACAATTTTCTGCCAAGTGTTTCTTCTTTGTTGCTCCACTGAGAAATCTGGAAATAATAAAAACAAAGAAACTATTATCTCAGAAGTAAATTTTAGAAAAGAAAATTCATTTCATCCTACCAAAGTAAATTCAACTGTCAATGAAAATACCTTTCAGCAGAGAGGTACAATTCTTCTTCTAAAAGATGAAGGCAAAAAGTATATCTGAAAGATGGCTCCTATGTCCAAAAGCTTTGTTGCCATTTTATCAGATTGATAAAAGGAATTACTCCTCATTTCAAATCCTTCCTCATTTACATGCTCAGAATAGCATGGTAACAAAACCCTGATCACTAAGAATATACCACACATCTTGCAGACCACTTTTTCAGTGTAAAATTATAAATCACAGCTGTGACATCTAGTTGTAAAAGAAAACTATATCCTTGGTTACATGCCTGAATTTGCTTTTTAGTGTAGAGCATAGCTTACGTGAATTTTTCTATTTGTAAATTATTTCTACTAGAGTAAATCCAATTATTATTTAGTCTAATTTGCCCATAGCCACTAGTATGTTACTACTCTGTTGATGCAAACCATTCCCAGGTCCTTTTAGTCCTGGTCTCAGAGCTAAAACTTCCTGTGGCAGGGTGTGAGTAGTGAGATCAAGAGGAGACTTAAAGATTGTGTGACACTGGTATAGGTACAACTTAGGTGGAAACTTACTGTTTAAACTCTTAAAACTGAGACCAAGCTTTGGCAAATTCTCAAGAGCCAAGCCCTAAATGGTCACTATGTGCCATTCTCATCTCCCCATCGAACACAAACAGTCATCTTCAAGGCACATATTTAGTCTAAGCCAAATACCTGGTCTGTCTTTGAGAAAGACCTTGATTTCTCCTTTGTGGCACATGGCAGTAGTTAGTCTGATTGAGTCACTCACTGCTCAGAAAATTAAAATACAAAATAAGACAAACTAAGAAACAAACAAAACTCCTCTCAGAATCCATTAACAAGAGAAGCTTCATATACACATAGCAAAAAAATTAAAAATGTTACAAAGAAATGTGATGGAAAATGTTAGGTGCTCATCTCAAATAGGTGACAAAATATATTAAATTATTTAAATAATTCAGGCAAGATATTTCAGTCATCTCTTCTATTGTATAAATTCCATAAACAGGAATGCAAATAACCAGAGACTGTTACATGGCTGTTACATTAGCAGCACAGCTGGATGCAGCATCAAAGTCCTCATAATGGAGAGGAATTGTTGTTGTTATGCTATGATATGAGACTTGAATAAGAGTTTAGAAGTAGCATTAATTTTCTTGACTAAAGATTAACAAGGTGAAGTGTTTAATTGGTATTTTAACTGGATAGCAAGGAAATAAATTCTGCATTTTGGAGTTTAATGAATTCTATGAATCATGGAAACACAGCTCTTTGTCTAATTTAAAATTTAATAGTTATCTCAAATTGCATTTATTTAAGAACATATTGGTTTTGACTTAGGGAAATAAGGGAACCTGATAAAAGTTTATTCTTATTCCTAAGCTTTATTTCTTTTCAACTATTTTTCTGCTTCTTAGACAGTAAATCTGGTGTAACTAATCTATGAAATTTAATGACTTTTCAAGTTTGGCTCAAAAAGTTAATGATGTTGATATAACATTATTTCATCCGTGTACTGATGTCCTCTTAAGAACCCCAAAAGATCCCTTTACCTGCCGACAAAACGTCTTCTCTCAGTGCAGCAAAATTTTTGTTCACAGGATTTCTAGAATTTCCTTCTTCTACCTATGACAGAGGTTTATCCCTTTTCACAGTCTTCTCCTGCATCTTTTTTTGAAATAAGGTTTTTTCTTCTTTATCTATAATTTCCTTTTAATTTAGGTGTTTCATTTGGCCTTGTATAAGAAAACCAAGAAACAAACCCTTATAAAACCTTGTCCACCTCTGAGCTGGATGCCTCACTTCTCCTGGCTTCACTGTACAGACTCTGCTAATTTTGTCCTGTTCCATAGCTCAGCTTGGAAAGTGTTCAGAAGGTGTCTAACAGGCTTGTTCTTTGTCCTACACTGTTTCTGTCAGCAAACCTGGCTCATTATATTTAGATGAGACATGAAAGAATTTCTGGCTACATGTCTGGAAAATACAGTGCCAAACTGATTATTGAGGAACAGTATTTATAACAGCAGCATAATAATTTCACTAATTTCAACAATAATTCATACTTTGGGTGGATTTGTAAATTGTATGAATTATTCCAGATATCTGTCCATACTGTAATTTATGTCATCCAAGTAAGATTAGATGAACACAGCTGTATTTTTCTGACTTAAAAGTTTGTGACTGTTTGAATCTGTGAAATGTCCTAATACTTTGTGTCTGTCAAGAGGCTGTTTAAAGAAAGTTTTATTGGTTGGTATTGTTACTGTTTAGAGAAGTTGCTTGCCTTTCAAACTTTACTGTATAGTAAGATTGATTTGAAAGATGAAGATATGCAACACATGTCACAGTGTCTGGAAATGGATAAAATCAAGTGTTGGATTAAATACTAGTCAAATAAAACTTCCAGACAAAAATAACAACATTCTGCTTTCAGCATCTTCAGTAGCAGATATTGATCAAACACCATGTCTTAATAACATGATCATGAAGCATTGTTGGATATGAATCAGATTCTCTTTCCCAAATGTGTTTAAGGCAGATTTTGCTTGGTGTGCTCAAAGCTGTCAGTAATAAGTGCAGCAGAGGGCTACTTTCCTTGGAAGATGTGAATCCACGTTCTGTTCCCATGGTCTTTTTTTATGTTCAGAAATACCCAGCCCAACTCAGAGCTTTTCCAGGGAAGTAAAGTAAGGAGAATGAAGGTATTTTCCTTTTTGAATAATGAATCTCCTTCTGAAAGTTGTTCTGAAGTCCTTAGATTTGTAGAAGTAGTACCATCAGCTCTTCTTTGAAATAAAAAAAACAAACTGTGAGAGGGGAAATGGAGCAGAATTGTTGGACTTAGTTTTTGATATTGCAGTAGTACTCAAATGAGTAAACCTCAGAAAAATCACCTATAACAACAGAGAGTAATGATGATGATGTACAGAGCACTGGGAACTGAGATGACCTGCATCAGAGCTGAAACATCTTTGGCCCATCTGTGTTTTGAAACCATGCACCAGAGGGTAGCAGATGTCCTTCTACAAAGGGAAATGTGCCACTCCACATAATGTATATGAGGCATTGCTGTCACATGCAAAACTATCATACTTATGCAGATTGCTATGCACAGGGGCCAACAGATATAGACACGCAATTTACCATAATTAAATCTTATTCAACTTCAATAAAATTGGATAACGGCAGCTACAAGTACAAAGTGTAAAGGACTGCTGGCTCCAAGTGAAAGAATCCTTCAGCTACAAGAAACTGTAGGTACTACTATGCAAACTTCATAGACAATGACTGGGATGATTATGTTATATATGAAATGTAGATAGATATATATAGATATATAGAGAGAGATATATAGATATACAGATATGCACATATATAATAACATATATATATGTTATTATACATATATGTTATTATGTAATATCTTTCTTAGGACATAGCAAGAAACAGCATCTGATGCAAGCAATAAACATACAAAATTAGTTCAAAATTAATACTCTTTGCAGAGACTCTAAAATCATCACAATCTAAATTTAGTTTCAGTAAAATATGTTCACTATGGAGATCCAGGAAAAAGCTCTCCAACTAGTTCTGACACTAAACAGAAATAAAAATTAAAAAAAAAAAACCAACAGAAAATAACAAGAGCACTGACCTGTAGCTGTCTTGCTGCACTTCCTTCTCATCAATCTCTGGTAGCTCAGTCATTTTGCTTCATTGAAATTGTTTGTGGGATTGCCATGTAATGAAATAAAACTTTTCAGTCTGTTTTTCAAGTGGAAAAGGACTGCTGCTGGAAAGAAAAATAAAAAAGAAAACTTAAACATGGAAGGAAAACACCACAAAAGATAGCAATCCTCTCCATAATTTTTATAACTTCACGCAGAACCTCCTGACAGTATTCCAATTTCCTATTTTCAATATACAAAGAAATACCTTGACTTTAACATAAACTTAGTCACTGTTTACACTTGACATCTCAACTAGACAGAAAAAAAATTTCTTCTTGGCTTACTGTTATTTCACAGATGTTGAATTCATATGAATTAATATCTAGTGACAAATGTTGAACCTTTTGAATTGAAAAATTCAGCACAGTCATAATTGTGATAAAGGTCACAATATTAATGGTCCTAATATTGTCTGTCACTTTGACACATCCAAAAACATCAATACATCTTGAAGTACATTTTAGAATTCTTTTTTCTATCTTACCCAATACACACAAAATTGTCTGTTCTAAATTCACAAATAATTTCTATAAAAATAGAGGTTTCAGTGGATATCTTTTTTCAGCAAGACCTAGCTCTACAAACGGACTGATTCATTCCGCACAAGAATTCAATGTAAAATAAACTTCCAAAAAGCCAACAGCAAAAGGTAGTACAATAAACTGCTTCTCCCCAAGAATACACAAAACACAAAAAACAGGTATTTATTATTTTGATTTGCTTGTGCACAGCTGCTCCTTTCATCACCCAGCATAAATATTGGCTGTTCAACACATACCAATACTCTACCTTCCTCCTTCAATTTTTCTCCTGATGTTGAAACATCTGAGAGGTTAATTTTGGCATGTTTTGGTCCTTTGAAATGCACCTCATGTAATCCCTGTCCCTTTCCATATAGTCACTAAATTTCCCAATTTTCTGCTTTTTCTTTCTATAATTACATTTCCTTTGACGGTATCTCCATTCCAGAGTGTTTGTAAGCCCTTCTCTCCTCTTTCCAAGATTTCAAGGGGGATCAAATGGGCAAGTTTTGGTCCATGTCCCTGCCATCCAAGGCATCCCATAACATACAATAGCTGTCACCTTGGGGAAGATTTTGTTATTCTCTTTAAGTATCCATGCCATGTCCCCAGTATCTAGCCTTCAAAGTTGTGTCTTCCTCCGTGATTTTTTTTCCCCATGCTTTTGCAGCATCTGTGAGGTTGGTTTTGACAAATTTTCGTCCTTTGCACTGCACTTCATTTCCTCCAAGATCATTTTCTTTCACTTCTTTCACAAAGGGAATCAAAATTTTGTGAAACTAAAAAGAAAGACGTACAAAAACTCGGGAAAAGAAATAGGATGAAATTAAATGTGATTGAAAAAAACCCAAAAAAACTGGAAATTGAGAAATTTCATGACTACAGGAAAAGGGTCAGGTAGGAAATGAGGTGCAGTGCAAAATACCAAAACATGCCAAAACTAAACTCAAGGATGTTGCAAAAGCAGGGGAAAAATCAAGGAGAAAGACACAACTTGGAGGGGAAGATATCAGGGACATGGCATGGATATTAAAAAAAAAATTTAAAAATTGCCTAAAGTCAAAAGCCATGAAAAGGCCTGTATGCCATCAAGTGTAGGGATATGAACCAAAGATTGCTAAAACTGATTCCCTTTGAAGTCTGAAAGTGAAAAGAAAGCCTTACAACCACTCTGGAGATATGATCAAATGAAATGCAATTGAAAAAAACACCAAAATCCCGAAAATCAGGACCCTTCGTAACTACAAGAAAATGGACCGGGATTACATCTAGTGCAGTGCAAAGGACCAAAAGAGGCCAAAACTAACCTCACAGATGTTGCAAAAGCAGGGGAAAAAAATCAAGGAGGAAGACACAACTTGGAGGGGAATATATCAGGGACATGCAATGGATACTTAAAATAAAAAAAAATCCTTATATTTTGCCAAAGTGATAGCCATCAAAAGGTATGCCATGCCATCAACTGCAGGCAGAGGGACCACAGCTTTTGATCCCCATTTAAATCGCAAGATTTTGTTTCCCTTCCCAGGGAAGGGAAGATGTTATTTTCTAACTAACTTCTAGGAGATGTTATTTTCTAACTAACCTCAGAGATTTTGCAAAAGTGGATGGAGCCGTGCTCTCCTCAAGATATCTGCATATCTTCCTGCTAATGGGAAGTGCTTAATGAAGTCTTTGTTTTGCTATGCTTGTGTGCATGGCTTTTACCTTACCTATTGAACTGTCTTTATTTCAACCCATGAGTTTTCCATGCTTCTGATTCTCTTTCTCATCCCACTTGGTGTTGCTGGGGAGTGAGTGAGCAGGTGTGTGGGGCAGAGGTGCTAGCAGGGGTTAAGCAATTATACATATTAAATGCAAAAGCACATTTTAAAAAACAAAACGGATCTTTAAGTGAAAGAATTATTTTCTTTCCGACCTCCACATTTATTTAACAGCATCAAGGCAATGACATACAGCAAATACACTCTAACTGACATTAAGGTAGATTTAAAACAGCGCAGGTGGAATATCTGCAGCAGATCCACGATCTTGGCTCCAGTGTTGTTTCAGTCTTAGCAGGAGCTTGGTCCTTGTAGACAAAAGATGCTCATGACCAGTTACATCTCGGCCCGTTGGTGCTGGTATTGCCCTGTTTATACCAACTCCTGTTTACTGCCAAACTTCACCTTTGGCTGTTGCCAGGTTTCTCCCAGACTTGTTCCCCGTCTGAGCCGGCACTGGAGCCCTCTGAGGGTGGCGCTGCCACTGTCGCTGTGCCCAGCCCGTGCAGGTGACGCTCAGCGGGCGGGCAGCGCGGGGAGCGCCCCTGTGTCTGTGCCCAGCCCGTGCAGGTGACGCTCAGCGGGCGGGCAGCGCGGGGAGCGCCCCTGTGTCTGTGCCCAGCCCGTGCAGGTGACGCTCAGCGGGCGGGCAGCGCGGGGAGCGCCCCTGTGTCTGTGCCGCAGCCCCGCCGCTCTCTCCCCGCAGGCCAAGGGCTCAGGGAACGGGAGCTGCCGCCGCCCTCCCGTGCGAAGGGCGCGGGTGCCCCCGAGCGGCTCCTCAGCCGGGAGCTCGCAGCAGTGATGGACCAGCACTACCCACTGGCAGGGGAACGGCTTTTTAAGTGACAGTTTTTACAGCATTCTTCTAATTAGGAGTATGAATATTATTTTGAGTCGGTAGTTTTTCACAATAGCCACCGAGTCACAACAGTATCCAATTGCTCATTCAGTTTATGCTTATGCTTGTGCATCACTTTATAAATGATTCTAAAATATGGGGAAAATTAAACATTCTCACTTCAAAGCCTCTTTCTTGATCCTCTCTATTAATCAAATTTATTTTTGCAGTTATGTATAGACCTGGTTGATGTTACAGTTCCAGATACAAGAATTAAAAATGCTTCATGTTACAGTGGCAAAGTACTGAACTATACTTAATTTAAAAAGGCCCCAAAGATCCACATAAAAAACCCAAAAAACAGCAGTAGTTCAAAATTAGAATAGTGACTCAAAGTAAATGTGAAAAGAATTGCTGATGAAAGATACAACTGCCTTTTTCTTAAAGAATTCAACCTCTTATTAATTGCTGAGTAAATATTTGCATCCCATGTCAGAGACTTCAAACAACTCATTCCCTATAAAAGAAGTATAAAAGGAATTTCACCAACAGTTTTATATAGTTTTAACTTTGTCCTGCTTACTCTGGGAAAAATCAGAAAAGCTATGCTCAGCAGTATGTCATATCCCATTTTCCACACTTTTTTTTACACCTTTCTGCATTTCTGCTCAACATACTTGTTAACTGTGCTTCTTTTCTGAAAATCTCTGCAAGGTTCCACAATTGTATAAAGTTACGGATTATTAAAAACTGGAACAGGTGACACCACATTGCAGTCTACCAAGATAGAGAACCACCTTAGAACCATGAGTTCACAAATTTTTTTATTAAAATAACACCAACTTTAAGAAATTGATGCAATGCAAAGAAAAATTAATAGTTTTTAATCCTTATGAAGTATGTAAACTGTATTCCAATCCTGACATGACTGATGTAATACAGGAAACTGTATCCCAGATGAATGTCAAAGTTAAAGACTGGCATGCTGAGCAAGGAAGGTTCTTATTCTTTGCAAGAGTTCCTTCTTTACACTGTCTGGTACCAAAGCTGAAAGACAAATAAGAAAGCAGGAAGTAAAAAAAGACAAAATAAAAAGTATGCTAAAACCACACTTTTACAATTGCCATTTCTATTCTTTTATTGTTCTTGCAATTCTGTTAATACCTAAAGTAACTGAAACAACTTGATTTTCATATAGCACATGTATATTTTTCCCATTTAAAATAGGCTAAAATTAGGATCTATTGAGAACAATTTTACTGGTCAGGGTTTGTTTTTTGTTTTTTTTTGCCTATTCATAGTCCAGAAAACTGGCAAGTTTGAGGAAAATTATTATTTAACAGGAAACAGGATATAATCACCAGAACAAGTGTGATTATCCTACCTTTTTTCTTCACAAATTTAAGACCAAAAAAAAAAATCTCAAATCTGGTCTCTAGTAAGGGTCTCAAGCAAGCTATTTTGAATGCCTATTTTTATTTAGAACTTAGTGAAGTTTCTACCACTAACATCAAACCCTGCTAGAGAGCATGAGAGGATCAATATAAAGAGGACTGCAGTTTTCTTTAAGTGATTTAATTATTTTGTATTTGTATGCTATGTCCTTTACTCTTCCCATTCCACTAGAACTGTTAGTTCTGATTTTCCATCTTAAAAGATTTGGAATTTAAAAACATCTGTGTTGCATATAGAACTTGGGACCATTAAGTCAATTATAAAAATGAATATAGACAAGACTAAATAATCTGCAAAAGTAATCTGAAGGCTGCTACACAATAAAAATTCCCATGTTTCATTGGTTGTTAATATTAAGCTATTAACATTTTATTTGTAGGTAATATCAAGCTATTAACATTTTTCCTTGAATCCAACACAGACAAGCTATGATGCTGCTTTCAAAATACTGATGAAATTAGGTATGTTTATTGATGTGCTACTCCATCCACATTTGCATTTTCTTACCTCTGCCTTTGGGAGTGATTTCTGCCACCAAATCATCAACAGTAACATGTTCTAATCCTTTTTCTTTAATGACATCTGGGGAAGACCAAGACCAATACTTTAAGTCTTTTAATCCATTCATAAAATGACAAAACCTGTTGTCATGGTTTGACCCTGGTGCAATGCCAGTGCCCCCATGAAAATACATTCTCCCTGGTGTCTACTGTGAGATGTGACCAGGAATAGAGCAAAGCAGGCTCCAGCTTAGGAATAGAAGGAAAAAAAAAACTTTATTAACTTAACAATATATAAAAGAAACACACAGAACTCAGGATGAAAACCTTCCAAACATTCCTCCTCCCCCCACCAAATTCCAATACATCCACCCCAGGGATCATCAACTCTCAATCCATCACCACCCTTTAGATAATCAATTCTCAGTTCATCAAGGAGTGAGGAGTCCCTCTTGTGCCATAGGCTTCCCCTGGAAACACAGCTGAGACCTCTTGTGTTTCCATGTCACACGTGGCACCGCCTGGAGATCATTTGCCATCGTGACATCTTCCTTCCATGCCCAATGCTCTCACCACTGCCCATGGATCAGAGCCGCTTCTAGGGTTTTCCTTTTAATGGTGCTTTGTCCAGTTCCAAAAAGAGCACAGTCTCTCACTTTCGGGACACCTGCCCCCCCCAGATTTCACCCCCTGGGGCCGAGGGGTCTCAAGAACAGAGATCTTCTCCTCCACTGAAGATCGAGGGCACCAACCACCCTCCTCTCACCCCTTGTCTCTGTTCGTGCACTCCCATAGCATCACTGCACTCTCTTGGCTCCAAGCCATTGCCTCCCCCTAAATGCAGTCTCTGTGTCACAGGAAAAATGGTTCTGGCCATGGCTATACAAGAAAAGTCCAGCCAAAGGCCACTCCATCACCTCCTCCCACCCAAGATTCTTCTCCACTTCTCTTGTGGCCCATTTCCTCTTATCTCATCTCTATCTCTCTTCTCATTCAACTCCAAGAGGATCAGCATTTGTAAGGTTTCCATCATCCAAGAAAAGGGTTAAAAATCTCAGTCTCTGCTTATCCAGAATTCCCATGCTGCCCTGCCAGCTGGCCGCTATCAAATTTCAAGGTGGCACAAGGTGGCACAAGCACAGACACCGTCTCTCTCTCTCTGTCTCCTGGGGGGGATGGCTGCCCAATGACTCTCCAATGTTCCTCCACCCTTCCATCCTCAGGGGCCTTCATCTCCCCTCTCTGTCGGAGGCCCTACCTCACCCGGCCGCACGGCTTCCCCTCTCCTGTCCAGCCACAGCTGGGCAGGGGAGCTCTGGCCTCTTTCACCACTGGAACCCAAGAGAAAGCTTTCCTGGGAGTTCTCTGCTTTTAACCCCTGTGTTCTCAGAGGCATATCCATGTCCCCAGTGGCCACACCAGGTGCCAATATTCAAATCTGAGCACCTACTGGTTTGACCACAGCATCCCAAAAAACTCACTTCCTCTCAAACCAGGACACCTGTGCTGGTGATTAAGAGACAAAACCTGCCTACATGGTCATGGGAGAATATGAAGAATATGAGACCTAAATATAGGTTATTAGCTCAGTACCTACTGCACTGTACAGTGGATTTTAGTCTCTCATGCCATAGATTTAAGGATGGGAACCTGTCACTGCTGACGCATCTTGATCAGCTCATATTTTAAAAACAAACATGAAATTGTTTTATCTCATCTGAGCATTACCAGATATGCCTGTTACTAGTGTTGGAGCAGTTCACAAGTTGGCTCACTTATCTCTTAAAACATATTATTTACACAGTAGTAAGAAAGGTGCAACTGGAAAAACACTTTGGAACATACGGTAAGTAAGAGCACAGACAGTAAATCCTTACTATTCTTCCAACTGGTTTAAAGAAGATTTCAGTACATATTTCAGCCAAGCCAAAAAGTATGTCAGAGAAAAAGGAATAAATCTATAGGAAAATAAAGGCTATTATTAATACACATCAGTATCTTTCATCAGTATGAAATAACTGTTTACTTATGGTGCCTTGCACATTACTGAAAAATGCAGAAATCAAGGCTGAGAAGTAATCTTAGTTCAGTAGCATGTTTAAACATAAATGTCAAGTTGCCAGGGATACATTCTTCTTGCCCAGGCCTTGTTTAAACTGTCAGTAAAGCCTTCATCTGGGACTTTTATGTATCCAGAATCTCAGCTGACTACAAAGGAAATTAATTAATTGACCACTGTTACCTTTGCAATGTGCCTTCAACTGATCCTTCCAGCCACATTCAATTAACTTGGCTCTCAGCAACTCTTTAAGGCTGTTAAAACAATATAAAACTTGTTAGAACAGCAAACATTCCTGACAGCTGAAATATGCTCCAGTATGAAAGTCAGGCCTACAATTACTACCCAAGAGGTCCCAGAGCAGCAGCAGAAATGGCTGAACAGCAGGTGAATCCAAAATTAACTCACAGAATTGCTTCAGGCAATGTTGATGCTGCAGCCACAGAGAAAAAAATAGAAGCCCTTAAATTACTCTACCTGACTCAGTCTACTGTGGTAGCAGATATATGCAGACTTTCAAAGTTGGAGTATTTCAGCTGAAAAATAGTCTTGAAAATAAGTAAAACCTTCTCCCTCACCTTTCAGGAAGAATTCTGCTCTACTCAACTGCAGGTTTATCTCCCCAGTTACACATAATCTTGTTCTGGGTGAAAATGAAGGATCCTATATCTTAAGCTTCCTAAGCATGGTTAGCTATGTAAGCTTAAGCAACAAGAATTCAGGCGTTACTGGAAAAGACACAACAATCTGCCACAATAAAGCATCTACTCTGTATAGCAAAACAGAATATTGAAAGTTACGTAAAAAAGTGAAAATTAGTAGTGAAAAAACAGAAGAAGGGAAAATGAAAGTAAGATATGGTAAAGAACTTTAATATCTTTTACCCTTTTCTCCATTAGCTAGGAAGCCTGTTTATCTTGTACAATCCTAAGTAACTCTAGCAAAACCCTGTGTTTATGAATGAAAGGATTGTAGCAAGGGGCTGAACAGTGTAGGTCTAATCCCTTTTACTCAGTGAATTGTGTAGAGGGCAGATGAACTGATGACAAAAAGCAGAGTAAGAACACAGGTGAAATTGGCTGCCTCTGGATACTTCTCAGTTCAAGAAATCTAAGTTCTCTGCCTCTGATCATAGTACAGCTCTGATAAAGCCTGTTTATAAGACAGCTTTTGACATCCTGATAAAACCCTTCCTATTCTTAAATTAGCATAAAATAGATCTCAATACCATTTCAATAAATTGCTTGCTTTTCTCAAGCTCTGTGCAATCTTCAAGGGGATGGTCACAACCAGGAAAGATGTAGAGTAGAGATACCATGTCAGGCTACAAAAGGTTACACCAGGCACAAGGCTATGCCATGACCCAGGAAAAAATTTCTTCTCATACAGGTCTTTAAAAATGAAGGAAATAGAGCTTTGGGTGCATGGTGTTGCAAGCACAGTGAAACGATGAGGAGGTAAATGTCATAAGCTCTCTAGTGATATGTAAATATAACATCAATAAAATAGACTGAAGAGACAACAATAGGCCAAAAAAAATTGTGCAATTTACTTGTTTGCCTTGATCGGGATCTCTACAATGACTTGCACAAGCACTCCTTTATGTATTGTACAATATATTGCTTTACTTAATAAGAGAAGAGCTAGAAACATAAGAAAAACTTAAAAGCAAAGAGGAAAGTTTTGTTTCCTTCTCCTTATCAGGAAATAACAAGATTTAGCTACAGCAAATTGAATGGAAGGATGATTCTTACATGAATCTAGGGCATTCCAACACAAAATACCTGCCTAAGAGAAAGCTTTAGAGTTCATAAACCAATTACCCATCCTTTATCTCCCCACTATTTCTTTTCAAGTGGAAAACTAAAATAAAACTGTTCAAAAGGCATTTTTTAAAATAGCTTATATAACTCTCAAGACTTTCATGTGCAAGCATTTAAAAAATTTAGAATTGAGTTTACTTTATGGAGTTTATTGTACTTCTAGGTATAGTGCAGTCTTGTTGTATTTAAAGCCTTTCACCGGCAGGGAGTAGGAATTCAACTTACCGCTCTCGCTCTCCTGTTTCGATTAGCTTTTGGTTAATGGTTGCTCTCATCTGCGCATCTTTATTCATTTTGGAAATCTAGGTTTTCCACAAACCTACACAGAGCAAAGCAGAGTTTTGACAAATGCTGGTGTCATTCACTCAACAAAATAAAAAAGTGACCAAAACAGAATGACATGCAGTGTTCCGTCCACTGACACACCCCCGCGGTTAATGACCGGAGCACCAGTGTGTGACCGGCTCAGGGGCGAGCTGGGCACGGCACCCACCCGGCTGCCCGAGCGCCGGGCACCGGCAGCTCATCGGGCCGCCTGCGCGGGCACGGCCCACCTTGTCCGGGCGCGGCCTCTCCGCAGCCCGGCCCTCCCACCCGGCGCCCCCGGCGCTCGGCCCGCCCAGCGGCGCCCCGGAGCGAGGGAGCGGCGCGGGGAAGGCCCGGCCCGGTTCGCTCCCGGTTCGCTCCCGGCTCACCGCCCGCCGCAGCCCCGCCGGTCCGTGCAGCAGAGGCGGAGCCGCCTACAGGACGCACCATGCGCCGCCAGCCCCACCGCTCCTGGGCGCGCGTTCCGCCGGGAAATGTAGTACAGGCTCGGCGACTACAGCTCCCGGCGCGCCCCGGGCGCACGGCTGCCTCCTGGCCCGGACTACGACTCCCAGCATGCACTCCGCCGGCCTGGCGCCCGCGCACCCTCTTCCCGTGGTGCTCCGCGGCCGCTGCCGCGCGTTCCCCGCGGGCCCGCGGAGTTGCCGGCGCTTCCCGAAGTTTTCCCGGAGCTGCGGGATGGCGGGCGCCGCCCACTGCTCCCTGCAGGCCAAGCGCCTGCTGCTGGACCCCAAGTTCGAGGGATACAAGCTGTCGCTGGAGCCGCTGGCCTGCTACCAGCTGGGGCTGGACGCGGGTGAGGAGCGGGCGCGGGGTTGATCCCGCCGGGCATCCTTCGGGCAGCGCGGGGGGACGGATCCCGCCGCCTTTCCCTTCGTCCCCTCGCGGTGCTCCGGGGCCCTCGGTGCAGGGTGCCCCGAGCTGGGGACAGCCCGGCCCGCAGCACCGGGAGTCCCGCGCCTCTCGGACGGCGGGGGTTTCAGAGATCGAGCGCTTCGTCTCGGCTTTTCCCGGAATAAGTGCTGCAGTTGGCCAGGGGCGTCCGGCGTCCTCCCCGCCCGGTGGCTTCGTGGTGGACTGAGGTGTCTGACTTGTCAGACCTCTGCCTTAGCCTGCTCCTGGTGCGCTTAGTTCCTAAATGAGTAAGGAAACTGTGTCCTAAATCCGCTCTTGCTTGTGCGGGCAAGGTGAGGCCAAATGCCCAGCTGAGGTGGTTCCCAGCGGAGTGTGAACGGAGCACATGCGGTTTAAAGAAACACGCATGAAATTAACGTCTTGTACAAACTTCAGCAAATTAGCTGGTTTTCTTTCTTACTCTGCCCAGAGTTGAGAGGTGAATCTTCATGTCATGCATTCCACGCCCTACTTTCTCTGCCAAGCATCGTTAGTGTTTGAGATGCTGGTCCATTAACACGCTAATTCTCTGAGGAGTACATTAGCACAAAGTCCTGTTGGATATGTGCCTACAATCTTAGTCATGCCCTGAAATATCTCAGCTCTCTACGTTTACTGATTTGAGAAATTCAGGTCTTTTTGTAAGGTGGGTGAATTAGTTTGGCTTTCTTTGTAAAGCTGAGACAGTAAACACAATTTGTGCAGATTAATCTCAGTCTCTATATACTTACTGAACAATATATCTGTCTACAGAGTGACACATTACATGCTACTTTAGTTTTGTGTAGAACATACTCTATTCGTGGTAGATCAGAACGTTGTGTTTGCCATGCTGAGATGTCAGCAGCAGGAAGGAAGTTTTTAGATAATTTTTGTATTGAAGGCTAAGTGAATGAGATTGTGAGTGTATCTGTGGTAGGACTGCAAAATTTAATAAGTAACATTTTTACTGTAAGACTGCTTCAGGTGTCACCTTTCAAAAGACAGCCCAAATGCAGGTGAGTGGGTGCATGTTATGAATGTGCTGCAGTTTTGTCAGAGAGAGCAGCAGCATAGCATTGGTGCACTCCCTGAGTTTGTCTCTTATTTGCTGTTCTGCCTATGGTCAAGCAAACTTTGTGGTTCTTGGATAGTCAGTTGTGCACCTGTTCTAAATAGGTGAGGATTGTAGATCTTCATTAAAATACATGAACAATGGAGTTGCTAATGGAGAAATGGATCTACTCAGTTCTTGTCCCTTTAGATACTTTACATAATGGTTACAGTAAGTGTGTGTGTAATAGAGGATTGATATGTGTGACTGTGTTCTTTTCTTTCCCCACTTCCCACAGCACAAAGACCCTGACTCATTTCAGTCTAACTTACTCAACTGTGCTACAGTCACTAATACTAACTCATATTTTCTGTTCTGTGTGTGCATATGTAGATATAGATACTGGTCCTCTAGAGAGTGGAAAGCTTTTATTGTTTTTCTTGTGTTTTGGAATTAATAACAGGAAATGTATCAGGCCTTATATCTGTCTTCCAGATGTTTTGATTGCAGCCCGCTCTTCGGCCATATGGCTGCCTCCTTCTCCTTGCTGGTTTTCTTTTGTGTCCTTCAAGGCAGTTTACTCACAGTGCAGAGGTATTCTGTACCTGACTTTTGTATTTCCCAGTGTCAGTGGTCTACACATGTGTTAGGTTTAGGGTATCCTTCCAAAATTTGATTTTTGTGTTGTGCAGGAGTGATGGGTTGAGTTGTAGAGACTGTGGATCATGTGTAGATTGTGGCTTTTTCAAATTACTGTGTGGGAGAAGAAGCCAGTACTGTGTGGGAAGGCCAAGAACTTCTGCTTTCCAGCACACTTGTATCCAGATTCAAAGCCTCTAGAACATGATTAAGAGCTTGGTAGTTTCTGGGTTATCAAATAAATATTTGTCACTGTGTGAAGAATTTGATTTAATTTCCTCAAAATGGGACTGAGTGCAATAGCTGAAAAAAAAGTAAAACGTTGAGGAACACTGTCAGTACAATTATTTCTGATTTTATTCACAACTGTTTGCAAAAATAATGTAGTAGAATCTGGAAGATTAATGTAAAAAGGCGGTTGATTTTTTGTTTTACAGAAAAAGATTTAATGAGTGTTTGTCTCAAATGACCTGAGATTTGTAGTTCTGCTTGGGTGGCATCCCAAATTTGGTGGCAGTTAAGAGGAATATGTGAGTTTTAGAGTACTTGGAATACATGACAATAAAAAGAAATAAGTGCTTGTTCTTAAGTAGAAGTGAGTTTTAACTCAGCTGTATTTGAAGAGTTTATTATCTATTTTCATGAATTTCACTGCTAGCTATAAAATAAAATTACCAAAAAAAATACCCTGTGGAATTGATGCAGTCTTCAGCCTCTGGAGCAGGTGGATAAAAGCATGTGGTGTTGTGTGACAGCTTGTGATGGTTGTCATGTTCCTGAGGACTACAGTGAGCCTCATTTTCTGACCATCATGTAAAACCTAGTGTTCAGTTCTAATATGCCTTCAACTGGTTGACTATGGTTGCCAGGAATTTGCTGTGGTCAGATATGCAACTGACATTTTAAGAAACAATTTATTTATTAGATCTATTAAATCACCTGAGAAGGTGATTTTCTAATAAATTTCTAAAACTGTATGGTCACAGTGAAGAAGAATGGGGGAAGTATGATACCATCCCTTCTGTTTTAAATACTATGATTTGCATGTTCTTCTTTTATTTCTTCCTTATTCCAACCCATTCTGTCCTAGTTAATGCTAAACTGTCACAGTCATTTGTTTTCTCATCTCTTCTCCTGGTAATGTATTTCACCTAGTAATGAGTCCTATATTATTATGCTTTTAATTCCTAGCTCTTCACTGTACATTTTGTCTTTCTCCTTATTTTTTAAAGTTTATTTCCATAATTTATTTTCAAATGTTTCCTTGCACTGAGTTTTGTAATGCCTGTTTTTTTAGATCACCTAACGTTTAGGAGGGATGAATGAGGATCTTGGTTGTAGTTATCTCTTCTGCCCTAATCCGAGCTCAGCAGAGTCCAAATCAGAGATTGTGGGGCAAGTCCTTGTCTCCAGCAAGGAACATGTCCAAGTTGCATAACATTTTTAAGGGATTGAGACTATTGCTGGTTACTGGCTAGATGTCTCATAATTCCTTTTCCTTTCCAGAGGCTTGGAATTTATTCAGATGGATGTGGATGTCCCTGATCCCCTTCCTCTCCATCTTGTCTGTTTGGCAGGACCATTGTACCTGTAATGTAATGTAATGTAATGTAGTGGATGTTTTTCAGTATAGCTACAGCAGGAAGGCAGAGTAAACATTTGCTCAGAGATGGAGCTGCTGATGCAAGCCAGGAGCATGTACAGAGAATGCATTCCTTTGATCATGTGCATTTATCAGTTTTCTCACTTTTTTTGAAAAATGGTGGTAATACATGCTGCTTAGAAGGCCTGCTTCAGTGAAAACTTGCTCATTAGTAGTGCTACATGGAAAACAGGTTTGTGACTTTTCATGAAGCAAAAGGCACTGGTATGTTTCAAACATTTACAGAGATTTTCATTTGCATTTTCCATTTGCATTTGAAAATTTAAATATAAAAAGTGTTTAAATTAACGTATGGGAAATAGTAAGAAATTGTGAGCTTTTTCAGACATTTGCAGGTGTAATTCACAGAAGTTTAGGTCTCAGGCACATATTTCCTCAACATCGAGATGCTGCCTTTACCAATAAAAACATGGTTTTTATAATTAAAAGAAAAAGCGTTAATGCAGGGTTAGAAGGGTCTTTGAATGCTGATACTATAAAATAAATTATCTCTTCCACTAATGGACCAGTGTGTCTGCAATACAAAATTGCTTCCACTGGGTGGCATTGCAAAACAAGGCATGACATACAAGCATATAATATTTGATAGCACAGAATGTGCTGGTATAATTAGTTTGCATATTTTGCAATTTTGTGAAGTTGCTTTGGTGTATTCAGGGAAACATATAAAAATAGAGGGACTGTTTCAGGGTTGTTCCTCATCCTTTTTTTCTCTATGTTTCTTTTTTTCCCCCCCAGTTCTGCTTCATAGTGTTTGGTGGCAGATGTAAGACCTCTCTATTCATTTAAAGTATAAGTTTCTTGATGGAGTGTTCTTTATTCAGAGCAGATGTTGGTTTTTTTTTTTGCATTGCAGACTAGCAATTATAATAATATCTAGCTAGAGATCTTATAGTAACAGGTTAGGGATGTGTTACTTCTGTTGATTCTTATGAATTACTTTGTATTTAATGCTTTGGCTTTTAAGTAAAGCATTGCGAGTGCAAATCTTTTCTTTAATTATCTTTAAATGATTTTGAGTCAAATTATTTAAATTATTTCTTTTAAAGCATAGAACTAGTAGAGATAAATACAATTCTAGAAAAGTAGCATAGTTTTCTTTATACTGGTCCAAAATATCCTATGCAACTAGGTTTGTTGGGAATTAATGTGGAAAGCTGAGATTTAGTTTATACAGTCTGCATACTTGCTTTCTGTTCTGGTATGAATAACCGTGTATGAATCAGTGTTGCTGGGTTATCATGGTGCAGGTGTGTTTATCAGAAATTTGAAAGAGACCATTTGTCATTCCGTTGAATAGCTGCCATTGACTGCTGCTTCTTAATTGAACCCAAACAGACTAGTGAACCCATTGAGACTGGTGCATTAGTCTGACTCTTAAAAATCACATAAACAAAACAAAACAAAACAAAAAAAAACCCCAAAAAAACAAAAAAAACCACCAAGACCCAGGAAACAAATTAAAAACCATAAAATAAACCCAAACCAAACAACAAATCGGAAGAAAATCTTGACTGAACAACTAAATTAAAACTCATAGAACTGTGTAACTGTGAGACTGAATAAGGTGATGATCTGATTGAAGTATTTCTTCTTCTTCTCCATTTATATTAACTTACCTTTCTCTGAATTTACTTTATTAAAAGTCTCTGTTTCTTTTCTCCTTTATTCTATTGGTTTTCTCTTTTTTTGAAAGACCATCAAGAAACCTTGAATCTTGTAGGCTGTAGAAAGGAAGGCATGAATGAATTTCCCCCTAGTGTAGAATCTTCTATAAACTATCTAAGCACATGGTATGTGATAGCAGATGGCAGATTTCACTTGGTCACAGTATGGTTTTCAATTAATGGAGAATGGCATAGGTTCTTTAATTGCTTCATCTTGGCAGAGCTATACATATGTATAACACAGTCTGAAAGCAGTTCACTGCCTCATTTGAAGTGTTTCATGACAAGACAATACATATTTGTCAGATGTCCTAATTTCAAATCACCTGTGTATTGTATAGTTTCTGACTTCTGTTTATGGAATTAATTACATATGGCAATAATACAAGGGATTTGGATCTCCTATTCCTGACCCCTTTTATTATTCAGGGCTTATCAGAACTACAGTCTTGAAAAATAAAGGACAGAGAGTTCATGTTCTTCCAGATTTTATAAAGTTTATCACCTTGCAATCAGCTAATCAATAGTTTATTGTTCCAAGAATCTTGGTGAAAAATTGTACATTTACTTTAGGAATCATCTAGTTTGGAGTATTTGGACTGTTTTTAGTTACAGTTCTGACAGGAACAACATAACTAGGGGAGTAGGGAGTGAGAAGTGGAGAAAGGAAGCCTTACCATTTCAGGGGGGTTGTGCTAAAAAAATCTTTACATGTTTCTGCATGTATATTCTAATTTCATAGGAATTAGGAATATGCAAGAAGTAGGATATAGGAATATAGAAGAAGTAGATTATATGTGCTTGGTTTCACTGATAATAATTATCCTGGATTATATTTGGTTTGGCCTTTAATTGTTTACAAAACATTCATGTCATCTCTTGTTGTGTTGGGAAAAATATCTCTGTGATAAAGCTTCATTACACAAACAACTTTAAAATGCATTTTCACAATATATTATAATTTTTACAGTGTAATTTAGAGTAAAACATTCTAATTAATTAAAGTAGGAATTGGAATGGGTAGCAGTCCTTACCATTAAGACAGGTGTATTTTCTTCTCCTTTGTTGATATTCTAGCTTGTTTTGAAGGGCCATCGCTTGTGGAACAGTAATTTGTTAATTGCAGAGGTTCAGAAATCCCTCCTGTGTGGTGAATATGAATAATGATTTGATCTGGGTGGAATTAAAACTGCTGGTTTGCAAATATCAACAGTGATTAGGAGACTAATTGCTAATTACGCTGTCATTTTGCAAGCATTTTGTATAGTATGACTGGATTTTTTATTAATCAGGCAGCATAATCTTGCATAGTTTCCTAAAGCCACTGTTGTGTTAATAGCCAGTGTCTCTGACAGGGTCTGTTCTGAGCCATACAGGGATTATCTGGTTGCTGAGTTTGTGATAGCTGTGCAATGGCACTGATGGTACTGCCAAATGAGCTGCTCTTTGCAGGAATTGGTATTCTGCCACAGTAAACTGCTTCTGCTGCAGTAGGGTTCAAGTAGATGCTAAAGAAGAGGCAGAAGTCTGAGTGCTGCTGCAGAGAGTTGTGAATGGTGCCTGTTATGGGGTGGGATGGAAGTGAAATACTGGAAATAGATTTTCTCTGTTTCTGAGCAGAAAAAGGAAGAAAGTAGAAGTTGAAAGATTAGGAGCTACAATCTGCTATGAGTAGGATTAGCCTTGAGGTGCATTTCACATACTCTGGGCTTGAGTGCTAATTAATTATCATAGACTGACAGTTTACTTGTAACTTCCTAAAGGAGTTTTGTTCAGTGAAGTTCAAAGTAAGTTCCCTGCAGGAAAGCTAAGTATCTTGGGTTGACTATACTGGAGAAATGAAAGGGAGTTCTGGTCTATCTGAAACTATTTACAGAACAATGGACTAGACCTCTGCTAATGTATTTTGAGGTGTTTGGATTACAGCTGCTGCATCTCTGTAGAGGTGTGGAATAGGAGGAAAAAAGCTGAACATAATTTAAATAAAAACCTGGTTAGTCTTCAACAAATAATCCAGTCCTGATTACTGATAGTTAAGTAGAGGTTTTCTATTTGGAAAAATCTTGCTTAAGTGAATGACTGTAGGTACTGTGCTTCTTGCCTTGAAGAAGACAGTATTCTAGGATACAAGAATGGCTACTGAATAGCCATTCTTTGCAGCCTCTTTCAATTAGAAAAACTTAGTCTGAAATTTTTATGGAATCTTAGACATTTCTGGAAATTTCAGCCCCAGTGAGTGTGCTAAGAACATGGTGGGGGGGTTGTTGTTTGTTTGCTTTTGATTTTTGTTGTGATTTTGTTTGGTGGTTTTGTTTTTGGGGTTTTTTTTGTAATTACTGTGAACTAATTCTGCTTTGTACTGTTTTAATCTTTTGCCTTGCAAGTGTTGGTATAGTAGCTCAGCATTGAAGAGCATGAAATCCATGTGGTTATATGGAATATTTCTTTTGGCTGCTGTTTTCCTAGAGTTACTATAGAGCAGACTTTTTTCCCCTTACTGCAATACCAAGTAGGTTTGACATTGTTGCATGTGTGTAGATGTTTGTTTCATCCTGTGAAGGTTTTTGATAAATTGGACCTCAACACATGCTGGTGAGAGACAGGGTGGAGGTGTATTGGGTTTGCATGGCAAGGTTTTGGTAACAGGGGGACTACAAGGGAAGGCTTCTGTGAGAAGCTGCTGGAAGCTTCCCTCGTGTCTGACAGAGCCAATCCCATCCAGCTCCAACATGGACCTGACACTGGCCAAGGCTGAGCCCATCAGCCATGGTGGTAGTGCCTCTGGGGTAGTAAACTGGAAAAGTATAAAAAGCTGCTGCACAAGAACTGCAGCCAGAGAGACGAGTGAGGCTGTGCAAGAGAAACCACTCTGCAGACACCAAGGTCAGTGAGGAAGAAGAGGAAAGAGGTGCTCCTGATGCCAGGGCAGAGAGTCCCCTGTGGTGGAGACCATGGTGATACAGGTGGTCTCCTCCTGCAGCCCATGGAGGCCCCTAGGGGAGCAGAGATGCACCTGCAGCCTGTAAAAGGTGGAGCAGGTGGATGCACCTGACTGTGACTGTGATGGCATGGAAAGCCCATGCTGGAGCAGGCTTCAGGTAGGACCTGTGATCTCTCATGGGGAGAGGAGTCCACACCACAGCAGGTTTGGTGGCAAGACTTGTGATTCCATTGGGCACCCACGCTGGTGCAGTTTTTCCTGAAGGACTGTGACCTGTCGAAGGGAGCTACTCTGGAGCAGTTTGTGATGAACTGCAGTTCTTTCCACAGGAAAGAACTCACCTTAGAAAAGTTTGTGAAGGATTGTCTCCTGTGGAAAGGACTCCTTGCTGGAGCAGGGGAAGAGGAGAAGGAGGAGGAAGGAGAAGCAGAGAGGTGCGATGAACTGACCTCAACCTCCATTCTCTGTCTCCTGTGCCACTGGAGAGGGGAGGACAGAGTGACCAGTGGGAGTGAAGTTGAGCCTGGGAAGAAGGGAGGGTTGGGGGGGAATGTGTTTTAAGATTTAGTTTTATTTGTCTTTACCCTGGTCTGATCGGCAGTAAATTAAACTAATTTCCCCAGCTTGAGTCTGTTTTGCCTGTGACAGTAATAGGTGAATGATCTCTCCTTGTGCTCATCCTCTCTTGTGAGCCTCATGTTTTCTCTTCCCTGTCCAGCTGAGGAGGGAAGTGACATACCAGGTGGCTTTAGTGGGCATCTGGCATCCAGCCAGGGCAAACCCACCACAACAGGCCACTGTAAATGGTAATGGTGATGAGATAATCAAAGCAAATTGCTGCAGTGGCCTTCAGGGTGGATGACTTGCTTTCCAAGTTTAATTTTAAACTATGTATACATAATTTATTTTTCTTCAAATAAAGCATACCTATGGAGTGAAAATGGAAGAATTATTTTTAAATTATTAGTTTGAACTTTAAATTACTAAATTGTAAATAAATAATTGTTAAAATAGTCTTTCTCTTTTCCCTCCAGCTGTAGCAGAAGTGCAGCTTCGTGATGATCAATATACCCTTGACCACATGCGTGCTTTTGGCATGTATAATTATCTTCACCTTGATTCCTGGTACCAGGATAATGTCTACTATGTTGATCAGTTTGGAAGGGTTATGAATCTGTCAGTGACTCTGGTAAGAATAAAATCTTTTTTTTTAAACCACTGGATTGGGAAAAGATGGGAGCAGATGAGATAGAAAATACTGCAAGCAGGATCCAAATGCAAAAATTGGGGGAAGCTATTGCCATGAAGATAGGTAGAAAATATTTCTACAAACATGCATTTCACAAGGAAGAATAAAAGGATTTTAAGTGAAGTTTCTGACTTCTTTATGTTAATAATATTGCATTAATGTTCCTACAGTGTGTGTTGCAATAGCCCTGTACCCCTGCTTAAGGGAACAGGAGCACTCAGGAGTTGAAGATGCTTGTGGCCAAAAGGAAAAACAAAAGCCAGAGGGTTCAAAAAAGCTTACAGAGGTTTTTTAGTGAGTTACACATTTGGTATGGAAATTGAAATGTTAGTCCCTGAGCTCCTAGTACAAACACAGAGCAGTGGGCTGATGAGATGTTCAGGGTCCTGGAGGTGCTGCCTGGGCTTGGTGGGGGTACTTGTTTATGGGTCAGTTTCTCCACTTGGAAAATAGGTGACTCACTTTCTACACACGTTAGTTATCATGTGAAGTTTGTTCTTTCAGTCCCTTCTGGAAATAGGTTGGAGGGCTTAGGGGGTCTCTGGTGGTGATATCTTCCCCCTGCAGTCCATATCCACATCCACTTCTCCACATTGTTCCTATATGCATGTTGTACTGTGCTGTGCTTATCTCTAGGAGCCAGAACAAGGACATTTGTCCCAGAGAAGTGCTGTCTTACCTTTGTGTGATCCCTGTCTCCAGCCACATCCTGTTCTTTCTTACAGTGTGTTATTGCCAACAAACCTTGGTTGAGTCCACAGCCTATGGCTATCACTGCTGGAGACATACACATTAGCTCTTTTCTTTTAGGCTTCTACATAGTGGTGCATCTGCTTCCATTCTGGGCAAGATGGGCATGATGACAAGCTGAAGGAAAGGGAGATGCTTTTTTTCTAGTTGCTTTTCTCTTTCTCCCTGGTATTTCTTGATGTTTGTTTGCTAGCTTGAAAACCCAGTCATTGTATGTATGTTAGAATTAGAAATGCTTAATCTAGACATCATTTTTGGAGGCAAAAAGATGCTGGTGGCCGTGAGGGAAGTTGAAATAGTGTAAGCAAGCTGACCAAGTCTGAAATTTCTGCTTTTATACTGATGGTCCTAAGTAATCAGCAATTCTTTAAGCCATTTTAATGCTTGGGTGGTTTCATTTCCTTTACAAAACTATACTTCCTTTCAGAGAGGGAAGGACATGGTTCTATGGACACCATGTGTCTGGCACATACAGTTGTAGTGCTTGGGCATTAAGAAAGAAAAGACTGTGTGGAAAGGAGGATGCCTATTGTCATACTACCTGAGTTTGACTCGTAACCCTGTCAGACAAAAGAAACCACAAGGCTGTGTGTGGATTTTTGAGAGCATGTGGCTTAGCCTGTGCAAGGTTCTGGGGACAGAAATTACTAGGTCGGGACTAAACTAAGAAAAATTCTGAAACTGTAGTTTTAGATTTTCAGGAAATAAAGGTTTCCAGAGCATGGTGTAGGGTGAGAACTGAAGGTGCCAAATATTCCTTTCCTTTTCATAGTATATAGCAGTTGGAGACTTTGGCAGACTCGTACTGTTACAAAATAATCTTCTAGGACTTCTTCCAAAACTTTTGAGATCATCTGGATTCCTAGGAGAAACAGCTAAAAGAAAGCCTTAACAGTGGCTTGTCATAATCTCATTTTTTGTTTTATCCTTTGAGGTTGGTTAACCGTGGTTTGCTGCTGGATGCCCACCCAAACACTCTCTCACTCCCCCTATTCAACAAGTTGGCAAGAAAAAATTAGAGAAAAGCTTGTGGATGAGGATAAAACCAGGGAGATCACTTACCAGTTACCATGATGGGCAAAACAGACTTGACTTTGGGGAAAATTATTTAATTTATTGCCAGTCAGGACTAGTGTAGGATGATGAGAAAGAAGGTCAGACAAAGCTTGTACCAGGAACAAGCTCCATTGTTCAGAAACTTGTACTTGCTCCACTGTGCTTGAGCAACAGTGTGGATATCTGTCCCCTGTGGGTTTCAGGAGGACAGCCTGCTTTTCCGTGGTCTGCTCCAAGGGCTGCAGGCAAACCTCTGTTCCACACCATTGGCTTAGCTGCAAGCTCAACTTTCTGCAATGGAGAGTCCAGTGGAGCCAGCTGGAAGTGGCTGTATGTGCACTGGGCAGCCCTGGCCCCTCCCCACTGAGGCCACCCCTGCAGGTCTCCTCTGCCTGCAGAGGGAGGGCAGAGGGCACTAGGTGTGTAAATCTAGTTCTTGGCAGATAAAAGATTTTACAGCAGCCTATAAATTGAGACAAGAAATATCCTTCTCTAGGACCTATTTCAAGGTAATGGCATTTGATTAATATCTGGCAGTCACAAGTTTTGGTTCCACCTGAAGGGGAAAATAAAACTGATTAAGCTGTGAGATAAATAGACACCATCTTGTGTCCTAATACCTGATACTGTTCTGTTTTGTAAAGGAAGCATGTTTGCATATGAATAATTCCTTTGAATTTGTGTTCAGAAACGTCAACAAGGTGTCTCATTACAAATGTGCCCAGCCATATATTAGTCAAATGTATATTAAAAATAGCATTGGTTTTGGACAAGTACAGCTTACAATTAAAATTAATGTCAGTCTTCTTTAAAACAGAAGATGGAACAGGGTGATGAGTTCATCCTAAAATTAGAGTGAAAGGGCACATAGACTTTCTAGCACAACATTATTTCTAGTTCTATTTCTTATTTTGGTTGCAGCTTTGATTCTAATATGACAGTGTGTTGGTTATCATATATCATGAATTATCCCTGCAACTTCGGTGTTTAAAAAGATGTCATCTGTGAAGGAAAAGAAGTGCATATATAACACCTTGCCACTTGCTCAAAATCACACATAATTGAAAAAAGAAAAGTGATCAACACAAGCAGTTCTTCTGTGTTGATGGATGAGTATTCAGGTGGGTTTTTTATACCAGATTGAGGAAATTCTTACTTTTAACTTGGCTGGAAATACTGTATAATAGCTTTAACCTTCTCCTGTTACAGCTGTTGGACTTTTTTCATTAGGTATGCCAGCAGCAATCAATACTTTGCTTTAAACACCCAATGGGCAGGGTAGTGACAGGATTACTGACTTGAGATTTTTTAATTGGTCAAGGTTTTTATGCAACTTTGTTGATTGCTTGGTGTTTGTAGCATTCCAGTATAGCTGCAAAGCATTCAAAGTTTTCTCCTTAAGCAGTTGGACTTGGTTTCTTGACCTTAAAGTTCTTCTTGCAAAGACAACTTAGTTTCTTTTTATGCTCAGATAAACAAATTGAAAAATTGTGGCAATAGGAACTCTTTTCACACCTAATTAAAATCCTTAATGATATATATATTTTCATCTCTTTAATTTCCAATAAGAATTAGCTATGGAATACTGTTTCTGTAACTTTCAGTTAACTTCAATTCAGAACAACTGTTCTGTGGCACCAGACACAATGTGGGAATTCTATTTCAAACAAGTCAGAATAAGAAAGCTGACAGAGAACAACAAAATCTTTCACTGTTGTGTTTCACGGTGTTAAATGCATGTCTCCTTGTTATTCAGAATGCTGGGTATTCATTCTTTTTTTCAGTGAAAGAGATGTGTCAAATGCCTAGATATTTTGATGTTTCATAAAAACATAGTCTTGTATTTTTTATTTCTACTTTGTGGGAATTGCCGTATGACTTACAGCTTTTATTTTTTCCTTTCTTTTTTATTCCTTTATTCCTTTCTCATTCCCAGTTATTTCCTTGAAAAAATGAATTTTTATTTTAAATATTTTATAAAATATCTCATGTTTATACAGTATTGTCATTTAACCCCAGCTGACAACTAAGTACAATGCAGCTGCTTGCTCACTGCTGCTCCTCCATCCCCAGTAGGATGGGAAGGAGAACCAGAAAAGGTAAAACCCACAGATTGAGGTAAGAACAGTTTAACAAGTTACATAAAGCAAAATATAATAATAACAACAACAAAAGTAATAATTATAGTGAAAGAGAGAGAAATAAACCAAGGGAAAAAAAAGTGATGGACAATACAGTTGCTCACCAGCACTGACCAATGTCTGAGCAGTGCTGAGTTGTTTTAGCCAGTTCTTGCTGTTATAATACATGGCTACAGACTCTCACCATCCCCTCATGCTTCTAAAGCAGGGAGTTACTATTACCCCAGTTAACCACCTAGTGAACAAAGAAACTCAGTCAAAAAGCTAATCTGACACAATGGGATTCTAATCTGACACAATGAGATTGATAGGAGGTTTTGTTTCATCTTCAAGGAAGTCCATCCTTTTCATTGTCAAAATGAGATTAGAGACTGTTCTTATAAATGCCTAAAGTTAAATTAGTGAACAGAAAGGTTGTGAAGAAGATTATTTCCTTTCTTGCCTATTGAAAGGAAATTTTTAAGGCTTTGTAGTAAAGATCGTTTTTCATTTTTAGGAGATTGAGTTCTGAAAATTCCCGCTCAATGCTGATGAATCTGATGTGATCTTTAGAAGATTAGGTCGTTGATAATTTTTTATTTTAATTGCATCCAAAACTATTTGAAGCTTACTGTTAAAATTCACTTGAAGGCTGACAAAAGTGTGATCTTTTGTAATGTTATACAGTATAGCCCTATAGTCACTGTTAAGAGGAATGATGCTTCCTCTTTCTGTGATAAGATACACAGGATTTTGACTTTTTTTTTCCTAGGCTCAGTAATCATTGCTAGTTACAATGGAAAACTTTTCTACTTCATAGGAAAAAAAATGCCTTTCAGTGAAATCTAAAAATTAAATAAAATATGAGGAAGCCAAAATTTATTGTATCTCATGATTGTGTGATATGTGTTTGGGTTGTGGTTTTGGTTTGTTTGGGTTTTTTCCTTTTAATTCTTTCATTCTCCCTTTCTGAATGTGTTATAAATTAGCAGAAAAGTCCAGGGGGTGTAGGGATACAGCTGACACCACAAACTGACCCTGAATGCTTCTAATAATTAAAAATTTGTGAATTTTCCATTGCAGGTTTCATAATCTTCTTGTAGCACACAGTAATCTCTAATATGAATTTAAGTAGGCCCAAAAGGCAGGCTATCTGTTTGTTATCTGGTCTTTTTTTGCTCTTGCTTATTAAAATGGTACTTACCCAAATGCAGTTTCTCTTGCTTACCTTTCAGCATATGTTAAATGCACATCTGATTTTACTAACATCTGGAAAATAGGAATGTTATGAAATGCCCTTGAAGGCAGGATTCTTAATAAATGAGGCCACTGCACGCTTTGCATGCACAGTGTGCTCTCTCTGTGTTGCATTCACGTGCCCAAGTGCAAAGGACTCTTTTGGAGATGGTCCTGTGTATGTCTATTTTTGCCTGCCTTATTTCAGAGCAGAATGAGTAAGTTTCTTTTGCTAGAAGTAGATTATTTCCCCCAAGCTACTGATTGAGTGAAAATAGAAGGACAGAAGATGTTTAAATGATTTGTGGCTAAATATTGGAGGTCTATAATGAGAGATAGTTTTAATCTTGAATGTTTTCACTGCTGTTTCTTAGTCTCATGCCGTACTATGTTAAAGATGGACCTGAGACTAAGAAACATTTTGTGTCACAGAATCAAAAATTACTTGTTTCCCACCTAGGTTGTCAATACAAAAGTATGCTTCTGTTTGTGCTTCCTTTTACATACGTGTCAATATCTTCAAAACTATCCCTGCAATATTTTTAAATTTTGTTTTTCTATTTTTACAAGTACATTTCTTTGTAAATATATTTTCATCTTAGTGACAGCAATGCTGATTTTTAGTAATGAGGGAAGAATTTCCCTCTTGTTAAACAGAGGTTTCTGATTTGTGGACCTTCAGAAATAATTGTAGATCAACTGACTGGAAATGAGCCTAGTAAAATAAAACAAAATATAGTTTCATTGCTTCTATAACCATTTTTTATGTTTTCAACATGGTCTATTTGTTGTTGGATTAAGAAGATAGATGTGGTTTAAAAATGGATTATCTCTAAAGGTCGGTCAGGCACCTCTTTTTTTTCAGAAATAATTTTATTGTTCAAATACATGTGGGTACACTAGCTTGTAAAATACCTGTGAAACCTGTTTTATCTAATTTTGTTTCATATATGATACATATATATAAAAAACACTCTGTAAATTAGGGGAAACAACCATAACTTCCTGAGAAATGTTCCCCCAAAGATACAGGAAAGAACAGGAATTGTTTTTCTTTGTTACTACTGGAAGACGTCTTTGAAGACTGCAGATCAGATTCTGCAGTCTATGAATCAGTAAGGTGGTGAATATGGTGTGAGTTTGGATTTTTTAAATATATTTTTTGTTTAGTTTAGAATCTTAGAACAGCCCAGATGAAGGGATCTCAAAAGATCCTGTAGTCCAAGCTTTCATGGCAAAAGGAGCCTAGATGAGGTTATCAAACACTCTGTCCAGTTCTGTCTTGAAAAACTCCAGTGGTAGAATTTCTGCCATGTCCCTGGGGAGGTTGTTCCAGTCACTGATTGTTCTCATTATAAAAATTTCTCTTATGTCTAGATGAAACCTCTTCTAATGCAACTTTTAGCTGTTGTCCCTTGTCTTCTCTACGTGGCTTTTTGTGAAGAGAGAGCTCCTGATCTCTTTGTGGCTGTCCTGGAACACTGATGATGAGATCTCCCCTGAATCTTCTCCAGGGAGACGAAGCCTAACTCCTTCAATCTTCTCACACAGGAGAGATTCTCCAGTCATTTGATGGTGTTCATGGCTGTCCTTTGCACCTTTTCCAATCTCTCCATGTCTTCTTTCACCATTACTCCAGGTGGGGCCTGACAACCACTGGGTAGAGTGGGATGATCACATTTCTTATCTCTGCTAGTTATACTTGTGCATAGTTATACTTGTGCAGCCCAGGATCCAGTTTACCTTTGGTGCTGCAGCATTGCCCTGCTGGCTCATGATCAGCTTGTTATCCTGTATCCCTCAGGTCCCCTTCATCAAGGCTTCTCCCAGCCACACGGGTCCTGGCCTGTTCTGAGCTCTCTGGTTGTTCCATTCCAGGTGCAGGACCATGCTTGTCTTTGCTTATTTTCCCAGTGTTGTTGCTGCCCCACTCTTCCAGGCTCTCTGGCTCTCTGTGCCACATGTGTTTCCCTTGTAGGTACACGTCTACCTCATCACCTGGTTTAGTGTCATCAGCAAACAGGGTGAGGGTGCTTTCAATCCTATCATCCAGGTACCTTATGAAGATGTTCAGTGTGTGGGGCCTGGTGTCAATCCCTGAGGGACCCCATTTGTGACAGACTGCCAGCCCATCTTATTTAATAGCTTCTTAGTTCAGTTGAAAAACTTCAAATGATTAAGTTCTATTTCAGTTATTTAACACATTATAGAGATGTGACTGTGATGTGGCTGAATGTCCAGTTTCCATCTTCTATTTTTCTGTGAGAATATTTTGTTTGTGCTCTTAATACTGCCGCCTGATCTACTTCATAAGTAGCTTATCAAGCTGTATTGCTAATAAAGCATGTCCTGACTGTTTTTTAAACTGTGACACCAAATTATTTTCAAATCATAAAGATTTTGTTAGAGTTTTCTTTTAACCTAACAAGCCTCTTGGGTATTCAGAGATTACTTCAACACAAAAAATGGGGGTAAATCTTAATCCTAAGCAGGCAGCAGCAGGGCTGACATTCCATTAGCCAAATAATGAGCAGAAAGTCGGTCACAAAGCCTTATTCAGCAAAGAAAGAGCTGTATGTGAGAGTGAAGGCTGAAGATAAAGAATAATCCTAAAAGATAGGCTGGAAGACATACCACTGTACTTAATGAAAACAGTTGGAAATCCAATTTTCAGCATGAAAGCAGGTTTTTTTTTTCTGTTAGAATTATCAGGAAATTAAGAACACCACACAGAACTAAAGCAAGACTTATGGGAACAATTACTAGAAATATAGATGAAATTGTTAATCTAACATCCATTTTGCACTGTTACTGAATCAAGCTGATTTGTGTAACATTACAGAGTAGGAAATAATTGATTTTTTTTTTGTAAAATGTAGTGGTATGCATAATTTTTAAAAAATGTGTACGTCTTGATTGTTCACTGAAGAATTATGTCATCTGCACAATTTGTTTACCATAGTGTCTCTGTTTATTCCTGCTCAAAAGTTATCTGTAGTTCAGCTTGCAGTGTGGCACTGCAACAGGATGCCAGATAACCCTGTCATGACATGTAGTAGAATTGTAGAATTGTTTAGGTTGAAAAAGCTTTTTAGGATCATTCAGTCCCACCAGTCACCAGCACTGCTAAGTCCATCACTAAACTGTGTCCCTAAGTGCCATGTCCACACATCTTTGAAATATATTCTTTGATGGTGACTGCTTGCACCAACTACCCTGGGCAGCCTGTTTTATAGGGTTGTTTCCTTCTGTTGAGGAAATTTTTCTTAATATCATCTAAGCCTCTGTTGGAGCAACTTGAGGACATTGCCTCTTGTCCTGTCACTTGTTATTAGTGAGAAGAGACCAACCTTTACCTGGCTACAACCTCTGTTCAGGTTGTTGTAGAGAACCATAATGTCCCCCCTGAACCTTCTTTTCTCCAGGCGAAACAATCCCAGCTCCCTCAGCTGCTCTGCTCCTCATAGGACTTGTGCTCCTCCAGATCCTTCACAGCTCCATTGCCCTTCTCTGGACACACTTCAGCCCCTCAGTGTGTTCCTTGTAATGGGGGGTTGAAACCTAAACCCAGGACCTGAGGTGCAGCCTCACCAGCGCCCAGCATAGAGGGACAGTCACTTCTCTAATCCTGCTGGCCACACTATTTCTGAAACAGGCCAGGATGCCATTGGCCTTCTTGGTCACCTGGGCACACACTGGCTTATGTTCAGATGCTATTGACCAGCACTCCTGGTCCTTTTCCACTGGGCAGCTTTCCAGCCACTCTGCCACCATCCTGTGCTGCTGCCTGGGGTTGTGACCCAAGGACAGGGCCCAGAACTTTTCTATATTGACCCTCATACCATTGGCCTTGGCCCATCAGTCCAGCCTATCCAGATCCCTCTGCAGAGCCTTAATACCCTCCAGCAGATCAACACTCCTGCCCAGCTTGGTGCCTTTTGCAAACTCAGTGAGGGTACCCTCAAATCTCTCATGCAGATGATTGATAGAAATATTAGACAGGACTGACCCCAATACTAAGACCTGGGGAACACCATTCATGACTGGCCACCAACTGGATTTAATTCCATAGTATAATAATAATAATGTGATAGAAAAGTTATTTGAAAATGTGGTAGGAATTAGCACAGCTTTTCGTTGCTGGCTAATCATAGGTGTTACTTCTCTTAACTTAATGAATGAAGTGAAAATAAAAACCCTAGAAAAGCTGAGAAATTATATTTGACAGTTGTGCAACAGAATAAGCTAAAATTATTTTAAATTTACAGGTGAGTTTTATGTATTAGTTTGAGTACAATTCTGTGGCTTTCATTTCTTTTTAAGTCTCCACATTTTTCCTGGGACTAGAATTATTTGAGGTAAGTGATTATTATACAGGAATGCTAAGGGAAAATAAAAGCGTTTTCTAATGCAAAATATAATTACTGCTTAAAATTGAAGAAAAAGAGGTCTGAAATACCAGTTAGAAAACACTCATAGAAGTAAATTTGATGACTTTGCACCACCTTTTCCACATTAAGTGGGAATTATGTTTGCTGCCCACTTTTTTCCAAATATGCTCAATGATGCACAAAACTGGTACATTGCTACTGAGATTATTATTCTTAATTTGCCTGTAATATTTACTGAAATCAATAAATACTTCATAAAGTCTTAGTTCATGACTGTTTGTTTATAGGACACTGCTCTACAAAAACCAAGAGAAGTTTTCAGGCTACCTACAGACTTGACTGCGTGTGATAATCGCCTTTGTGCCTCAATGCATTTCTCATCCTCCACGTGGGTTACCCTTTCTGATGGTACAGGAAGACTGTATTTAATTAAATCAGGCAAGCGTGGAAGCAGTGCATCTGAAAAGTGGGAGGTATGTCCTGCAATAAATAATATATTTAGGAACTGTAGATATATACCTGTCAAAGTTATTTAGCTGCATTAATAATGATATTCATTATCCTGCTTGGACACAGCAAATACAATTGTTACATTTCTACCTGAAGCTGTGAGTCTCATGGTCTGTGGTTAGTTCCTTTTTGTTTATGAAGATGAATCTGGTAAAAAGTGCCTGCATTTTGTATCCATTTCTCTACTAGAGGGTAGTTTCCTAAGAAACCACAGATGTTTTAGTATTGACAGAAACATAGGTGTATATATTAGAGTGGAAGATTTCAACATGATGGATTAGCTCCTTTCTCTATGTCTTTTGAGAGTTCAGTAAAGGAAATTAATCATCCTTTTTTTAGATCCTTAGTAATAAATACCATCTGGTTTTTATTCTGTGTGAGAATGCTGACACATAAATAAGTTACATTGAAGTTGTCAGTGTAACAAAAATACAAGGTTTATATTTGAGATTCTGTCATTTAAATTGACTTGTTGAGTATGTACAGCATGCAGTGGTTTAGAGTTGTTTAGAGTAATATCACAACCCTATAAATCCTCAAACTTTATCAGGTTTCAGTAACAACAGCCAGATTGAGTCTATACTCATTCAACTGCTGCAACTTTAATTCTTTGTAATTTATCCTTTCTTTTGTTCTTTCATTTTCATGTGTTAATCTTCTAGCAAATAATGCTTATTTTCTTCTTCTCTGTTGTTTGGATTAATTTTGTTTTTATCTTCAGTTTTTTGCTGAATGAGTACTTTTTGAAAAAAAGCTGGAATACGTGGTTTTTAGATTTAAAACTTCCAGCTATAGGTACCAAATGTTTCATGCTATAAGATATGGAGTCCTTCTGTATAAAATTAATAAAATAATTTTCATATTATATAAATAATTTTTATTAATTAATAAAATTTATAACTTTAAGCCCATCATTAATGACATTTTATATTCACACTGGTGCCTAATAGCCTTTCAGTATGACAGTAATAGTTATTCTGCCTACCTAATTCAAATATTGGAGGGACTTTTCCAATCCATGTACATAAATAAAAATTCAAGAACTTTTACCCTAGCTTCTCCTGAACATGAATATTATTCTCCTTCATTTCATTATAGCCTTTTGTTTCTTACTTTATAGAGGAGGAAAATGGGATCTCTTGCAAAGCTAAATAATGGCACATTTGGTGATTGAACACTGGCAGTGATGCTTTGGACCTTTATGTCTTCTTCTTTCCACATGTCAAGGTCTACAAAGATTTTCAGAATGTTGAACTATCTAGAGAACTAGTGAGAGCCTTGGGGAAATGCCTCCATTTTCATCTTGAATGTGAGACTGTTGGCCCAGTTGATAGGCAATGTTTATGGACCCTCTTGTTCTCATCAGTTGCTGTACCTCTGTTTATTGCAGTGCTAAACAGCCACAATGCAGATAGGTTTGGGGATCTTTGTGCTTTGTTTAATGGGCTCTTATAATGGCTGTTCAATATAAACAATAATGTTTAAAAACATTTCAGTACAGTAGCTTGATAGCCACAGAAGGAGGAACCAGAAATGTGTGACATTTGTGGGTTCGTGTTGGCAGAGAGATTTGTGGAAGACAAACTGTTACTAATTTGACATTCACCGAAACCCTTCCCTGCTTTCTGTAAAAGAGCAAGCCTTCCTGCTTTAACTGTCTGACTTTTTATTATGTTTTTGTCTTCTAGATTGTGTTTAATGAAGAACTAGGAAGTCCATTTATTGTAGCACACAGTGTTTCATTTGTGAAATCTGATGCGCATTCACTAGCTGTGCTGCTGCTTAGGGTAGAAAAAGATGAACTGGATACAAAAGGAAGTGGATTTCATGTTACTTTGGAATGGGTTACAATTGCAGAAGGAAAAGAGGGTAAGTGTTTTACATTTATATTACTGGTGAGTAATGTTTAAAAAAAAAATCATATTTTTATTCTTTTTATTAGAAGTTATTTTTCCACAAGTTCTGATATTTCTTTCCCACAGCTTAGATTATACACAGGTAATTTTTTCTTATATTTTGAGGTCAAGTTATTGGTTGTAGACCTAAATTTTGACAGATATTTGGAAAACAGGAAGTAAAGTTTTGCACTGGTGTCATTAAGATAGTAAGAAAACAAGATAGCACTTTACTTGAATGTTATGAAATACAATTTCTGTTTAGCTTGGTCTTGTACAATCAAGGTTATACGGAACTATTTCTAACTAATGTCTGTAGTATTTTTTAAAATACTGTACAGCTGGATATGGGTCTTTGGTTGGTTTTTCTGTTGTTGTTGGGTTTTTTTTAGCTTCCAATTAATGATGTAGGGGATTGGAAGTATTATGAGATAAATGTAAGACCTGTCACATAAAAAGTAAATACTGCATATTCTACGTTTTCCTCCAATAAGAGTATGGAGTTATTCCATTAATTTTAGACCAACACATTGAAAACATATTAGTTAGTATATTAATACTTATTAATTAATATTTTATCCTAATAAAGTTTTACAAATTATAATTTATATATTCAATATGACCATATATATGTTCATTAAATATCATGATTTACATGAAGGATACAAGACCCCATGTGTCACTGATTTAAAGATGTATAGGTTAAATTAATAGGCATTCTTGAAATGACGGATATGGTCTTGCTCATTATGTTCCAAGACATAAAATTCTGATACTGAAATAAACAAGATCTTTCACTAGTTGAACTAAAGAGTTGAGGCAAACTGTGATGTTATTAGCCAAATGTTCTTCCATCTCTTACATACATAGTATGGATAACAGCATGGAATAGAATAGTTCATTTGGAAGTGACTTAAAACTGTCATCTAGTCCAACTGCCTAACCAGTTAAAGCCTTGTTAAGAGCATTGTCCAAATGCCTCTTAAACACTGATAGATGGGGCTTTGACCATCTCTCAAGGAAACCTGTTCCAGTGTTTAACTCAGGAAATAAATGTTCTTGATGTCCAGTCTGAACCTCACCTGGTGCAGCTTTGAACCATTCCCAATATGTCCTGTTACTGGATACCAAGAAGAAGAGGTCATCATTTCAGTCTCCACTTCCTCTCCCTAAGAAGACCGTAGACAGCAATGAGGTTGTCTCTCAGCCTCATTTTCTCCAAACTAGACAAGCCTGAAGTGCTCAACTAGTCTTGACAGGACATTCTTTCCAGACCTTTCACCAGCTGTGTTGCCCTCAGTGGCTTTAGTTGTTTCCTGCTGTTGAAACCTTGGATGATGGAAGTATTTCTCAGAAAGCCACACGAGGCTAACTGCCTTATGCTTTTGTGGCAAGTCAACAAGAGAAAGAAACCTCTCAAGATTACTGTTTTAATTTAGAAGAAAAACTAAATCAGTAACACTGTCAGTATAGAACTGAAGACTGTTACTCGTGAGAGCACCAACACAGACTTTTATTCTATTTTTTAATACTGTAAACTTACATAAAAAATTCTTTTTTACATTGTGTGTTTTATAACTTATGACAAATATTCTTGGAATCCCTAAAAGTGGATTTGAAAATCTTTCAAAAAGTCTTGCCAGTTCTACAGCATTTCCAGGGAACAAAAAACTGTTTGAAATGACTGTCAGTAGAGATGCAAATAACAAAATTCAAAGCAATCTTTAATTATGAAGAGAGAAATAATTTTTTATTTCATTTAAACAAACATCTCACAAATCAGACTGATGTATGAACCAGTCTCAAAGATAAAAGCTGTTTTGAGGAATTACAATACTCCACAATCTCTTTCATCAGTAGTCAATTGCTGTTGCTTGCCTTTCCTTAAAACTCTGTCTGTGAATGCAGTTTATCAAATCAGATTTTTGTAAAAGTAAGTAGTTAAGCAACAAGCCATTTCTTAAATTACCAAAATCTGTGCTTCATCAAAGCAAAGCCTTGAAACATGGTTATGTCTCTTGACACCAGCAAATGTGAAATCTCTGCCCTGTTTGGCAGACTGGACAAAGGAATCACACTCAGCACTATTGTGTTACCAAAGAGTAGAAGAATGGAAGGATGGAATGGAAGTCATAATGGGGGCAGTGGTTAGGTCTTTTCATATCTTCTATAGTACTCCAGAGGACTGTAACAAAGGTGTACCCTTGCAAAGTTGGTTTTCTTTCATTAACCAAACTTTTAGGAATGCTTACTATAAAGGCTTGAAATGAGGAACTACCATGCTGCCTTATGAGATTCAGAAAATGTGACATGCTTAGTTTTCTTCTGACCTTCTCTACAATAAAAATATTTGTACAGAGGGTGTGCTGGGCTAGCTGTGATCAGCAAAAACATTGTTAGAATAAAACTCAGTCTTAGATTAATCCAGTACAACTGGATTAATCTGGAATGGAAATGGAAAACCATGGTACTGTGATTTAACAGGTAGGATTGCATAGTATTTTTAAATGTAACGTGTTCCTTAGATAATAATTTGTCTTCTAGAAATATATTATGACTTTTTAAAAATTCTATTTTATAGGTGATCATGGATACGAAATCATTAAAAGGAGAGTTTTGCAAGGAAAATCAGTCCCCCATTATGCAGCAATAGAGCCAAGTGGAGATGGTCTAATGATTGTTTCCCACAAACCATTCACGTTTATGCAAAGTGAAAGTGACAAATTAGAAGAAAATGATGATGCAAAAGTATCAAATGAAAAGAAAGGTAAGACTTAGTCTGACAGGTTATGATAAGCTGCTCTCTTCTTTGACTTGTTGGTTTAGCATTTGTTTGGAAACTCTAGCAATGAAAGTTTTAATATCTATCTTATGGACAGATTGATTTTGTTTGTTTGCTTTTACTTGTGGCAGTTGTATTGTGCATAAACCTATATTAGGTGCAATTTTTGGACAGGAGACACTTAAAAGAATTTTGTTGTCTTAAAGAAAAAGATATTTTGCAGACAGATGTATAATAAGTTTTTGATATTAGTTGGATTACTAATGCCTAAATTTAGGCATCTATCTGAAGTACTCAAATTAAGAAACCAGTCTTCCTAGATGGGAGGGGGCCATGGACTTCCCCAAACTGTTACTCATCAGAAAGCTTTTTGATATGTAATTTATTCCTGCCTATCTAAAATTTAAATAATTATTTTGAAAAATCTTTTTAAAGAATGAGACTCCTGTAAAAGATTCTATTTGCTCCAGTGGGAACACCGTTCAGAAAATCTTCAACAAAATGCGTTCATACTTTTTTTTCTTTGCAATCAAAACAAAACTATGTAAAAACCTATTAATAGAGTTGTTTATTTCTAAGTATCACTAAGTTCTGTAATGTCTATGTTTATGTAATTATGTTGGATTATTTCATATTTGATTTCTGTTTCTGCATATGAGGCATTGGTTAGTAAACAAATTCTAACAAATTCTCTCTAAGGATAGTAGCACAATCTTTGCCAATAGTGTGAAAATCTATTTGGAAAACAATACAAAAGGATCAAATTTCTGGAATGTGTTAAACACTGACAACTGTGATATTGTACATATAATTTTATTAAGAATAGTCTGTACATATAAATCTTGAGTCAAAGGAGTTCTTCAGTGCACTGAGCACCTTTTGCTAACCCTAATGTAGGCTCTAGTTTTATTTGCACAGTTACATGAAATTACAGGTGTAATGGACTTTTAATATCAGATACAGTTTGTGTCAGTGTTCACAATTTTGAAAGCTGTCATGTCTCAGTAATAGTTTCTGGGGAAGTATAATTATAGCACCTGTGACTGATCCATTGCAAGCAGGGCAGTTGTAACAAAGGACAACAGTGCAAGAGTCCTTCCAGAGTTACAGTTGCTGGTATCAAATACATTTGATCAGTGGAATCTTGGGTTGGGTTCTGACAACTTGAGAGCTTTCAAGGGGAACCCATACTTTAGTTTTTCTCAAAATAGAAAGGTAACTTGTACAAGATTGCTCTTTAGAAAATATATTCATTTGTATTTGTATTTTCTGTGCATTACCCCTCATGCTGTCATAGCCTTCCTTTTGTATAAACATTTATCTTAAAAGGCCATTTCTTCTAGCAGTTTGGTAATCAGACAGCTTCTAAACACAGTAATAAAAGTCGATCTCTACCTCTGGGCAAGCAGTTTTATTTCATCTCCATTAGCTGAGGCAGATTGAGACTACTTAGTCTTATAAAATAATTTCTATTGAGTAGTCAGCAGAGCTTCTGGCAAAATATATAAGAAAAAATGTTCACATCTCTGAATTATATGTACTTCTAGCATGCAGTAGCTTGTCACAGAATCACTAGGTTGGATGAGACCTTCAAGATCATCAAGTCCAACCCAGCCCTAACCATGGCACTGATCCAGTCTTTTTTTAAATGGATCCAGGGACAGCGACTCCACCGCATCCCTGAGCAGACCATTCCAGTACTTTATCACTCTTTCCATAGTAAACTTTTTCCTAATATCCAACCTATATTTCCCTTGGCACAGCTTAAGACTCTGTCCTCTGGTTCTGTCAGTTGCTGCTTGGAGAAAGAGACAACCCCCACCTGACTACAGCCGCCTTTCAGGGAGTTGTAGAGAGTGATAAGGTCACCACCGAATCTCCTTTTCTCCAGGATAAACTTCCACAGCTCCCTCAGTTGTTCCTCACAGAGTTTGTGTTCCAAGCCTCTCACCAGCCTTGTTGCCCTCCTCTGGATGTGCTCAAGTGTCTCAGTACACTGCACCTGATGTCTCCTCAACCACATTATTAATCATCAGTGTTTCATTGTGTTTAAGTACATTTTGCATTCCAATTTCATAATGCTACAGTAAGCTTTAGAGTAACAATTAATGCCCATTGTATAACTATCAGCATATTTGAGTATAGACATGAATATAAATTACTTTCCCAATGAGGGACACAAACAGATTTGATTACTAAAAAGGTGTTTCTCTATTTTATGTTCCAAATATATTTTGTGTAAATTGCTCAGAGTAAAAGTTAACTTCCACTTTTTCAGAAACACACTTTCAGAAAATTCCATGTGTCTCAGCCCTGAATGCTGTGGAATCCAGTAATCCTTGTAACCTAGTTTGTGTTTTGCTGCATGTTTCCAATTGTAGACCCTCTCTACTACTGGCAGCAGACGGAAGATGATGTGACCATAACAGTTCACCTGCCTCAAGACATCACGAGAGATGACATAAAAATACGTTTTTCCCCTGATAATATATGTGTTACACTAAAAGACCAGCCTCCTTTGATGGAAGGAAAGCTCTATTCATCTGTGGACCATGAAAGCTGCACGTGGATAATTAGAGAGGACAAAAGGTATTCTATATATGTTTTAGGGTTTTTATTGATAGGAACTGATTTTAAAACATATACCATATCTGACTTCTGGCCCTTCTGGGATGGTCTCATTTAGTGCTACACCCCATGTCCCTTCTTGTAAGAATGTCTCCTCTCCTGAAAACAGTTCACTGCCTTTGCTGTCTCAGTACTGTTTCTTTATCTAATTGTAAAAGTAATCCCTTCTTTGGCAGTTATTTTTCGGGGAAAAAACCCACCCAGTATCAAAATGTTAAACATAGATTTGTAAGAACAGTAAACTTAATTGGTTCAACAATTATTTTTTTCACTGTGTTTCAGGATTGATTAGTGTGAATGTACCTTGTTGTATGTGTTAGTTTCTCTTCTACTTTCCACAGACGAGCATTTTAGTAATAATACAACTAAAATTCTTTAGGCATGACTTATAAATTCCTTAATATACTTTCCTAAAAATTATATATTATGTGCATTATAGAAGATGAATCTGTGTGAACTTAACATGCTGTAGACCTCAAATAGAAATGTTCCTGCTTTTATTTGAAAAGTGACTTTTAGGTGCTTTTCTGATTCTGAAATAAAAATATGAAAGAATGGAGAGGGTGCAAAAAAATAATTCAGAGCTCCCTAAAACATAGTCAGGTTTTTCTTTGTGCATTGTCTGGTTTTCATACTCTGCCTGAAATGAACCATGTATTTACTTCCCCACGCTGGTCTGGTTATCTCAGAGATATTCACACTCTTTAATGAACTCAAGAAGAAACATGTACACCACCAGGTGATCCACTCAACAGCTCATAGGTGTTTATCTAAAACAAAAGCTACCCTTCAAGTTGTGATAAGGTTGGCTTTTTGCAGTTTCCAAAAGGTTAACTGTAAAGGACAGTAATTCTCAAAAAAAATTAGAGGGACTAATATATTTATATAGGTTGTACTATTACTGTATATTAAAATTTGACTGTGATTAAAATGTGTGGGGTTGCTGCTTTTTAGATATCCTGCTGAAAAATAACTCTGAATAACTTGATTTTTACAAGCTGAATAACTTGATTTTTTTATTACTCATTCCAGTGAGTGTTATTTTATGAATATCAGGTTTTTACTTTAATGAGAAAGGGTAATCCATACTTCAGTGTAATAAGTAGCACTCAGTTCTTAATGTTCGTACTGCAACACTGATATAAATCTATTGATTAAAAGTCAAAAACTTGCTCCAAATGTTTTCTGTAAAAGTATGCTCTTCCTAGTACCAGTGTAATTGCTTCAGAGTTCACTGAATAGTTGCTGCTATGGTGCAGTAATTAGTAACTTAGAGGGTTTTCTGTCAGGAGCACTACAGCTGTCATTGCTGCAGAACCTGAAAGTGTACCTAAAAAGTGAGTATGACAAAATTGACTTCAGTTTTACCATTATATCTATGTGTTTGTCCAACACAGTATTTAAATGGAATTACCATGTTGGTGCATCAGGCTGCATCTTATTTTTCATTTACTTAATTAGTTATTCCCAGTAGTTTAGTGATTATACTGGGTTATCTTTGTAGTTATTGGGTTTTTTTTACTTGTTATGGAAATCTTATCTCTTCTGAGATATTATTTTAGAAAGACAGTATAGATAATTAGTTGAGGTATTATTCCTGAGGTCTATAAAATACAAATCTTTTTGTCCCAGATGTTTTTTAGAGGTAGGGCACACTTAAGTAGCCCTAAGAACTACTGCTTATGTTTCAAATATACCTCTGTAGTAAAATTCTGACAGTCTTTGAATAGATTGCTGTACAAGTGATTTCCTGCCATAGTTTAAATATTTTAATGAGACTGCTTCAGAATAAATTACACAAACCTCAGGGTTTTCAATGTATTAGAAATCACATCCTTGGTCTGTTTTTCTTAAGAATAGTTTTTTGTTAGAATAGTTTATTTTATAATTTGAATGCTAATGGTTTCTGTTATGTGATTTTCCTTATTAATTGAGTTTGAAGAGAAGTTCTCTTATGTACATTTAGAGCTTTTTGACTAATCTGACAAATGGATGTAGTGTTTTCATGTGCTACTCTTTGTCTTCTCTCTGCATTTTAGTTTGGAAATCTCTCTGATTAAGAAAAATGAGGGATGTCGGTGGACAGAGCTAATCATTGGTGACACAAGAGGGGAATTCATTATGGACCCCTCCCAATGCTCTGAAATAGCTGAAAGCTTGATGCATCTTACCTCTGAAGTAATGGTAAAGAGTCAAGAATCAAACACTTAAAATTCTTGAGCTTTTGCATGCTGTCTTTTCTTGCTACCCTAATTTGCACTGCATTGACTCAGGTCATCAGTTCTTTTACTATTTATTCATTTTTAATTGAAGCTGTAACAAGCTACTGGCACCGGAGTTGTGAATGTACTTTGAACAGTAAAAGCATCTTCAAGGGGGACTGAATTTAATTTGTATGATGGTGTCTGTGCACCAAACTGAAGCCTGATTTAACACTGAAAATAAACTTTGTTCCCACCATTTAGGGTGTGCCAATTTGTTTAAGAGCAATTAATTGAAATATTTTGAAAGATGTCTGTTTCTTGTTTATCAATAGGTTAGCAGAACTTTTTTACTGTCTTGCTAAGGATACTGTACTTGACCTACAGAGTGTAAATGACATGTTTAAAAGGAAAATTCAGGAAACTATAAACATGGCTCATGAACTTTCTGGCATTTTTGTTATACAGGAAGGCTACTTAAAGTAAAATGTAATTTTTTGCTGATATTTGCTTGATACTTTTTAATTAGAAAATGGCATCTCCTCTGAAACTTGTGAATTGTGCCTCCCTGTGACTTTTGATGTATTAGGTTTGGATTATTACTTTGTTTTTAGTAAGGCTGAAAAGTGTTATTAAAACAAATTCTATGTAGTACTTCAGATTGACTTCTCTCTACCTCAGTATTTGTGAGCAAGATATTGTAATATTTCTTTTGACCTTGTTTTTTTTTTTAACTTTAAATTCCTTTTATTGTGTACTTCTCTTCCTACTGAGCTTAAAGTGATGACTTTTTAATCATAAGTTTTCATTAATTTAAAATAGATTTTAATAAATTAAAATTAATAGCAAAACTAAAATGTGTCATGTATTTAGAGCTGCTTATAAAATTAATTAATCCATTTTTAATTGCATTACTGATGGCAAGATGAAAAAAGCTTACACTGATGTACATTTACTAAATGTGCATATGTTTTCAGGATTGTATGCTTTTGCTACTTAGAGAATTATTTGGAATAATTTGGAATTTATCATCCAGGTTTTAGTGGCTTATGTACCTTTCCTCAAACTGAAATTGATTTTACTGTACCTACCACTTCTGCTGTCCTCCACAGCAGAAATCATTTTATTAATTTTGAGTAATTACATAATAGCTTAATCTTTCACTATGTATGGATATGCAAATAATTCTTCATGTTCAATGTTCTTTAGGTTGTTTTTTTAATTGTAAAAAGGATTAATTTTTTTTCAATTGTTTTGATTTTCAGTGTAGTTCATTCTTTTTTTCAGAATCCAAACCCTGATAAGGAAAAGCCACCTTGTAATGCTCAAGAGTTAGAAGAATGTGATGCTTTTCTTGAAGATGGCGCAAGCTTGTGTAGATTTGATGGTGATAGCTTGAAAATCACTCATATAGTAAGTACTGCAAATTATTATAGAAATACTTTAAAACATTTTTTTGTTTGGAAATTGACCTCTATTATCAGTACAAAAATTTGTAGACTCTTGAAATCACATAAACTTCTCCCATAATATCAAATCACAGTAGCAACAGAAAATGTCAATCCATATGTGTCCTTCAATGTCATTTTAATATAAAAACAAAGCTCCTTTTGTTCTCATTAAAAAAAATACATATTCTTTCACAAGTGAGCCATTTGAAAAAACAAAGTTATATCAAAGGAATTATAAGGAAAGGGTCCTTTTCAGTGGCATAAAATTCTTTAGATTACTTAGTTTGCATTTTCCTCAGTAATTTTCAGACAGCCTGGTAGAAACCTAACCTTTTTTACTAAGAAGCTGAAGCATAGATCACTTTATAATACTTCTTTGTCAATCACACTAAAAATAACAGACTGGTGGCAAAATGCTTCATTAATGAGCTTGATCTGGGTTGTAAGCAGTCCTGACTAACAGTAAGCTAGGATTTGATCTGGGCTGTTGCCTAGTGTTGGAAACAACAAAATCATATGAAAACATTACAGATTAACTCGTTGTTGTGGGGCTTTTTGGGGTTTTTTTTGAAACTGGATGAAAGCAAAAACTACATCATGGTTGTAGCATGGTTTGGGTTGCCTAGTAAGTTGTGCAGCCTCTGTCCTTGGTATTTTCAAGGTATTTTCCTTGGTATGTCCAAGGTATTTTCAGACTGGATAAAGTTCTAACTAACTCAGCCTAAACTACTGCTTCTCACACTGAAGGGTAAGAAGCACCCCAAAGACATTTCACATAGCAGGAGGAACATGAGCTCATCGCAAAAGGTGTGCTTTTGTGTATCACAAAAGGCTGCTTTCTGGCAAGCTGCAAGACATAGTGGAGCAAGTTTGAACTCCAGGGTCCTTGTAAAGACTTCTTAAAATGGGTGGCATAAAAGTAATTCAAAAGTTAATGTGTTTAAAGCATTATGGTCAAAGGACAGTTGCTGTGGGTAGGAAATATTAATTTCAGCCTCTTCTATGGGAACTTGCGGTTTTGGTCCTTGTTAGAGTATGTAGAAATAGGAGTATTTCAGTATATTCTTCAGCATACAGGACTATATTTTCACTTCAATTTAGTTCTTCTTTAAAGCTGTTTGGGTTTAAAATTATGGGACCTTTTCCTTCAGAAATGGGACTGGTACAGCTTTTTACCCACAACTCCTAAAAACATTTTTATTGAAGAGTATGCTAACCTGAAATTTAGTAATTACTTGATTGCAAGTAAATTAAAAATGTTGATATTTCATCATTTTAGTATTCTAACTAATCCTTGTTTCAGTGCTTGCCAGCTTTTACCTGGGAGGGACAGTGTTTCCTTCCCTGTTAGCCCTGCAGAAAACCAGATGTGATTACTTAGAGAGAATCTTTCCCTAACATGAGAAGTTGTAGGTTAGGATCTATCCTAGAAAACCATTTTTGTACAAAGCACATTCTTGTGTAGTGGACATAATGTTTCTCTGAATAATACTCCAACACACTTAATTGCATCTCCTTGAAATGTGTAAGGCACCTGTGTTGTATTGAGCTGTTGATCAGTGGGATGCAGCATAATGTATTCAAACATTTTGTCAAGTAACAAACATAAAACTGTTGATCATCTAACTTTGGCAGTATGTGTAACAGAATCTGCTATTTGTGCTTTGAATCAATATTTTGTATTTGTTTTGTTTTCAGATTAATCTTGGAAGTAACCAGTATCTTTTCTCAGTTGTTGTGAATCCCAAAGAAATGCCATGTTTCTGCCTGAGACATGATGTAGATGCTCTTCTCTGGCAGCCTCACTCTGACCAACCAGAGAATATGTGGGAACACATTGCAACTTTTAATGCTTTAGGTAAGAAATTAACTTCTGTGTCACACACATCTGAGACTTTTCTATGTGAATGCTGCTGGTATGGCTTATGTTGATACTTCAGTTAAGTAAATCTGAATTGAAAGTCATTATAATTCTGTTGGTAGCAGCATGATAACTTATAGGTATAGGTAAAACCTTATAGAAGAGAGGCCTTGTAAGACATGGCTTAGGCCTTGCTGTTCTGGCTAAGCTAGCTTGTTAAGCTCCCATGAGAAAAGAATCATATGAATAAGAATCAGTTTGCATAACAATCTATTTTGTAAGAAAAGATTTTTGTTTGCACCTGTGAAAACAAGAAGTCTATCCCATTAGAATCCATGAAGGAAATATGTAAACTGTCTAGAAAGAGGGAGGTTTGGTGGAGATGTACACTGGCCATTTACTGACCAGTGAATTGAGTTTCAGTGGATTGTTAACCAGTTAGAGGCAAACATGGGGCCTTCTGATACCATGTAAAAATGAGCTGTGTGCAATAAAAATTCGGCTATTAGGCACAAAGAAGTGTCTCATCTCATTTCTATCTCTAACATGAGGTCAACAGCAACAGTAGCTTAATTTTAGAAATAAGAGAACATAGAAATGAGATGTTCATGCCCTGGGAGGAAGACAAGCCTTTTCAGACCATGTATAGGATGTAAGCACAGAACTGCATAGTAAAAAGGAGAGAGTTCCTTGGATAAGTGACTTGAGTTAGAGACTGAAAAGCATAATCACTACCTTAACACTCACACAGACATTGTCAGGGCAATAGCTGCAGTTAATTGATCATGTGTCTAGGTCTGTGTAATCTTATGGTAAGGTCTTTTAATAAGTGACCTTTAGATTTTTTCTGTCTTGTTGACCTATGTGATAAACATTGGCTTGCACTTTTCAATGGAAGTGAAGCAAATAACTTCTTAGGAGGGAAGGAAGTACTTGCAGAAAGATGGTGGTAGATCACTTTGCAGAATTGCATCTCAGTTCTCTTTATAGAAGTGTGAAAGGAAATCAGTCTGAATTGAGTCAATTTGATACTAGAGTCCTGTAATGAAAGTGGAAAAGGGAGGGTTTTTTTCCTTCTGAGTGAATATTAACAGAAATTACAGTGTGTTACTTTTTAACTTTTTTTTTTGTGAGTTCTAAACCAAAAACAAGTTTTAAGTGTCTGTTCAAGATTAGATAGGCTCAGAAATCCTAATTTTTAAATGTAATTACTCACTGGGAGATGAGGAGAGAGAAGACATTTATTCTACTTTAACCACTAATTTTGGTCCAAGATTATCCATATGGACCATGTCTGTGTCCTTATGATCCTGCTGCGAAAATGAAAGACCTTGTGAGGCAGAGAGGAGGCAGATGCAGGAGGAGTATCTTGCTGTGCATATGTATCCAAAACACCAGTTAACATGAGGTACATGGGAATTGTATATTGGTGTTAAACTGGTTAATGCATCCCTTCAGAAAGTACTGGCTGATGTAATAAGAGTAGTTTGGTCGTTTGGGGGTTTTTTTGCTGATGTTAGGTTTGGTTGGTTGGTTGTTCTTGTTGTTTGTCTTCAGGGTTTTTTTTTGTTACAAATTGCGTATTATTTTTTAAGTTAAGCTTGGGTTTTATCAGCCAGTTAAAGTTCTGTTGAAACTGATCTGTTACTTATCCCTTCTACTTGGTTTTGGGCTATACAGGTTATGTCCAAGCATCAAAGCAAGACAAGAAGTTCATGGCTTGTGCTCCAGATTACTCCTACGCTGCTCTTTGTGAGTGCTTGCGAAGAGTTTTCATCTATCGCCAACCAACTCCTCTGGCCACAGTTCTCTACAACAGGAAGGAAGGAAGACAAGTAGGACAGGTTGCTAAGCAGCTGGTAGCAACCCTGGAAGCCAATGATCCTATCTTAGGCTTTCAAGCTACGAGTGAGAGATTATTTGTTCTCACAACAAAAACCTTGTTTTTAATAAAGGTGAATGCTGGAAATTAATTATTCAATGTGCTCTGCTGTAGTTTGTGTTAACAATTTGTTATAGAAGTGAATACGTTGATGATCTGACAAGGTCAGTACAATTTGCTGAAAGTCAAAAAGGGGATGTTTTACAGGGGAATCAAATTTCTTCATTAGAATTTTTTGGTAAGAAAGTGAAGTTTTGACTTTGCTGCCATGGAAGTAAGCTTTTTCAGAGCTATGGGAAAACGTCTTCTGCATTAACATCTTTGTCAAAGTAATTATCGGATTCTGCTATTGCATAGGTGAATAGATTTATGCACTGCTTTTTCCAAGTGACTTTGTTTGCTATACTTCTGAATTTTGAGAATTGACTGCTGTTTTTAAATGCCACTGTTTACGTATTAAAAAAGTAGTCAGATAAAGAGTTAAAAGCATATGATATGCCTAGTAGAATGTATTATAAAGAAAAAAAACTCTCCAAATATGGTTGACCAAAAAACTTTTGATATTTGATTTGATATTTTGACATTCAGTAGTTTTGAGTGAAATGAATGGGGTATTATGTTTCTTATACAGGTAATAAAATGAAGCAAGTTTACTGTATGTGCACATTTTAAATTATTGGTTTGGGACTTGTTTATACTTGCAGTAAAGTCTGTTCACATTTCTAGAATACCTTTTAGTAGCGAATTCCAGAAGCAAAGTAAGGGTCAATACATAGCTGGCAATGATACACCGAGTGCTGTTAGTTAAGGTCTTGTCAAACTCTCAGTTGTGCCATTTTGACTTGACTTTATACTTCATTTCAAGTGACTCATTTACAACAAGAAAATAGAAAATGGCTGACAGAAAAAGCACTGGTATTGTAACCTGGGATGGGACACTCAGAGGTGCTGCTTCTGCCTCAGGTGCCACTGTAAATGCTGCATTGTCACTTAAATGTTCTGTCTGTGATGCCTAAGTCAAAACGTGGTAAATTTGCAATGTAAGAGCGCTCAGGCCAATGAGGATGCTTTGGTTTAACAGATGGGTATGGTTAATTGGGTTGAATAGTTGTATGTGAAGATTTTTGTTTCTTATTTTAAATTGGCATTATCAATACATTGAAACAAAGAGTCAGTTGTGACAGTCAGTCCACCCTGGGTTGGGCTTTTTTCATAGTTGGCTTACAAATCCATAGCAAAGGATGCCTAATATGTTGTGTACTGACAGGAAAGCTGCTGTCATCTGTGGTACCAGAGTACTGAGAGACACGAATACAGGCAGCCTTTTAGTTTGCATCTCCCTACAAGTATTATTTCAGAACTCTGTAAGAATCTATTGAGAGAAGAGTTAAGTATTTCTTTAGTTGTGATTGTTTTGACTCTCTTGTAAACTCTCCAGATTTGTATCAGTGAACTGATTAAATAACAAGAGGGTGGCAAGCAGCTGTGGCTTGCAAAAACCATCCAAATGCAGAAGCTTTTCAAAGAACATGATTTTCATTCTTCTCACAGCAAGATTATATTGTATATCCAATATTGAAAAGCTTTTCTTTACTTTTAGCTGGGTAAGTTAAAACAGACTGGATTTCTAAACCTCTTTTCATTCTGTCCTTTTAAAACTGTCTTGGAAATGCTTTTTGGAAAAGCTCAGTGAATATATTACCATTTTTACTGTTTTGCATCTAAGTTTTATTTGTTGTCCAATAATGTCAATCAAGGCAGTAGAATTCCTGCAGAGATCCTGCAGAAAAAAAAATATGTAGCTTATTACTTTGTAGTATAAATTAAGTGCTTTTAGATGTATATGAATGTTACTTTGTAACCTGAGGCTTAATATTTGGGGACTGAGAGTTAAGAATGTGACATTTGGGGAATGGAGGAATGAAAGAGTAAAGGAATCATAGTCAACATGCCTTTGTCACTTCTGGTCTTCTGCAGGCAGTTTCAATATAGATGAGAATTTCAGCTGTTCTATGTCAAATTCTTCTTAATGTGAGTTACATGTCTGGAAACATGCTCTGCTCTCTCCTGCAACATAGGAAACAAAATCAAGTAAAATGGTTACCTATTCAGAGGTATTACAATATGCAATGACTAGAACTCATATTCCAAATGTGTGTCTGTTTCAAGGGAGTTCTTGTTTGCATCTGGAAATAACTGAACACAGGGAAAATGTTCATCCCTTTTCTGTGTTACTCATGTGTTTGTAATCATGTTTCCCAGGAATGATGTATCAAGTAGTCTCTCTCTTATTTTGCTTCTATGAAAGTCAAGGATATTTTAGAATTTAAATTATTTTTTACCTTGAGGAACATGGAGTGCTATTGCACAGCAAGCTGCTAAGCACCTGAGGCAGGGCAATCCCAAGCACAAAAGCAGGCTGGGCTGAGAATAGATTGAGAGCAGCCCTGGAGAAAAGGACTTGGGGGGCTGGTGGATCAGAGGATGGACATGGCCCAGCAATGTGCACTTTCAGCCCAGAAACCCAAACATGTCCTGGGCTGCATCATGTGAAGCATGGCCTGTATGTCCAGAGAGGTAATCAATCCCCTCTGCTCTGCTCTGGTGAGACCCCACCTGGAGAAATGCATCCAGCTCTGAGGACCCCAACATAACAGGTTGGAGCAAGTCCAGAGGAGGGACACAAAGATCATCAGAGGGCTGGAGAATCTTGTCTAGGACAACAGGCTGAGAGAGTTGTGGTTGTTCAGCCTGGGAAAGTCTCTGAGAGACCTTAGAGCAGCCTCCTAGTACATAAAGGGGGCCTGCAAGAGTGTTGGAGGGGGGCTTGGGACAAGGGCATGGTAGGACAAGGGATAATGGCTTTAAACTGAAATTTAGTAGGTTTAGATTAGATACTGGAGGAAACTCTTTATGGTGTGAGTGGTGAGACACTGGACAAAGTTGCCCAGAGAAGTTGTGAATGCCCTATTCCTCAAAGTTCAGCATCAGACTGGATGGAACTTGGAGCAACTTGGTCTAGTGTGAGGTGTCCCTGCCCATGGCAGTGGGGTTGGAACTAGATGATCTTTAAGATCCCCTTCCAACCATTCTATAGTAATTAAAAGGCTGCAAGCCACCAAGACACTCCCTATCAGCATTTCCTTTTCTGTCTTCAATTACAACTAAGGCTCATTTGTTCAGCATATCATAAATAGGCTTATACAAAGTATAAAATGTGGATATTTTAAAGAGATGGTTTTCTGACAACCATGCTTCAATTTTTCTAGGATTTTGTTTCTTGAAACCTTACTTTTTCTTCCTGAGAGGTCCTAATCACAATCTGTTTACAGAATTTCTGAGAAAATATTTGACTATTACAGGCTTACTTGGCTGTTACTGCATTATTTGATTTCAGTATTCTTTTTCAGTGCTTTCCTTGACTGCATGTTTGGAATGCATGATGTATTCTTCCATAAGTTGTAATAAATAGAAGAAATTTTAAAATTTTAAAATTATTTTAAAGCATTTATGTTAATTTCAAATGTGTAGTCTTCCTATGCTACTGAAATAAAATAGAAAAATAGAAATAAGAAATTCTTTAAAATAAAATTTGTGTTAAGAAGTTTTCTGCTAGGGCAAAGTTCTAGCAGGTGTCTGCACTGCAGGGCCAGGGCTGTTGCCAAGACATGCACTATTGTACTCCTTGTTTATCTCTGTGAAATCCCCTGTACAGCCTTGCTAATGTTCCATTTCTGCCAACACACAAATTTACAGAGGTAGTTACTGGAGAGGGATGATAAATATTCAGGTGTATTCTTGTGTTAAAGTGCACACTGTGCCTCTGATCCTGCCTTTTTATGTACAAAATCCAAATGATTGGGACAAACCCTTCTAGATGCAAGAGAGAGATCTGTCCTTCCTTCCTCTCCCCCTACCTCAACATGGGCGCTTTTTTGCAGGAAAGTGAAGGAAAATAGGAAGTATTTGGTCTGTATGTCTGTCCTTTGTAAAATAGTGGCTTTTCATTACTGAAACAACAGATCCTATAAGAGTAACAAGTAAGGTTAAAGCTTATATTTTATTTCCGGTTTTTGTGCTTTCTTTCATTAATGAGTTGCTAGAACTTCATTTCCTTGCCTTCTGTCAGTTTATGTTTTCTATTCTCATTATGCAGATTAGATGAACTTATAGCCTGCAGTCACTCACATATTAGCCATATAATAAAAATTTTGGATTAAAATTTTGTGCTGTCAGTCCTATGTGCCATTTGTAACCTATTTCTTGAAATCTGGTGAGATTTGTTTCCTCTCCTCCCTATGCAATACATGTTTATTGGTGCTATGGATAAAAGTCAGAAGGTCTAAAGATAACTTGACATCTTCAACTTAGAAGAGCCAAGAATCAAGCAAGCCTTTTCATCAAGACTACTGCAATCATTTCAATCTCAAGGTATTGTCCCCTTTTCTTGGAGAAGTGTTTGTTAGAGCAATAGTTTTTCCTTCATAAAAGGTTTAAGGTTCTTCTGAAAAACTTTCTTTACACAAAGATCTTTGCCATGAAGTGGTAGCTGGATATCAATTAAAATAGATCTAATTAAGAGTTTCAGAGGCAAACCTGGAAAATATTTGTCATAGTCTTTACCAATCTAATGCTCTGTGCAAAATATCCTTTTTAAACCATTCCAGTGCATTTTTGCAATCTAATGCCAGTTACAAGGCATTCTCAAAAAAAAAAAACACAGGAAAGCAAAGTTTAAAAAATTAATCATTTTAGAACATGAACTTTCATTATGCTTTGATAAATATACACTTTCTAGTAGTGTATTTCAATAATATATTTCTTAATGTATTAGTTGCATTCTGAATGTGCAGGACTTGTGTGTGTGTGTGTGTACATTTGTATTTTCATCTCTAAATGCACACACCCGTATGAATTCATACTGCCTTGAGGTACTGGGGAGGGTGAGGCAGCTTGGAGAGGAGAATCTTCTAACTTTACTGACAGCAAAGTTTGGATTCTTTATTAACATGTTCATGAGTCTGCCTTACGTGTGTTGTAATGTCACGATAACTGCTTTATGTAAAAACATCAGTCATGAATCCTGTGGTGGTTTCCTCTGCTGAGGATTAAATATGAGATATTTCAGTATTTCATTTTACCCAAACTGAAACAGCTCAGAGGCCAAGAATTGAGTAGATGCCTCAAGTTGGCAGAATTCATGCAGATGTGATAAGCATTTCTTTTTATCAAAATAAGTGATGTTTAGGGGGAAAAGAAATAAGATGCACTGAAGAAGAAACTAATGCAAGAAACTAATTCAGTCACTTTCAGCACTGAAATTGCAGCTGATTGACCTTTAATGATTTTTCTCTGTGAAGTTACTCATTCTTTCTGTTGCATGTGTCTCCTGTAATAAATGTAGAGTAATTCATGGTAATTTAAGGTTGAGCAATTTGAGGGAATTTTCTGAATAACTGAATTATGCTTGCATATGCGGTATCTAAAATATGAGCATGAGGTACAAGGTGGATGCACCCAGTCATAGAGACCATAGGGACTCAGACTCTTGGTTTGATCAAGGGTTGGTGACCATCTGAGCAGAAATAAAAATGGATGCTTTAAAGACATTTTCATGAGTTGCAATTTCAGATTCTAAAAAAAAGAGTAAAAATAGGGAATCTCTGCAGAGTTATTATAGAATCCTAGAAGGGTTTGGGTTAGAAAGGGCCTTGAGGATCACCTAGTTACATCACTCCTGCCATGAGCAGGGGCACCTTTCACTAGACCAGGTTGCTCAGAGCTCTACCCAACCTGCCTCAAACACTTCCAGGGTTGGAACATCCACAGCTTCTCTGGGCAATCTGTTCCAGTGCCTCACCATCCTCACAGTAAAGAATTTCTTCTTAATATCTAATCTAAACTGCCTCTTGAAGTTTAATGTCCTTACCCATGTCCTAGTCACTGCATGTCCTTGTCCCAAGTGTCTCTCCAGCTCTCTCATAGGCTTCCTTTAGGTACTGGAAGGTGTTCTAAGGTCTTCTCTGGGCTGAACACTCTGCCTGTCTTCACAGGAGAATAAGCTTGCTTAGGCAAGATAAAACATACACAGGTTCCCTTTTAAAATCTAGGGATGTATGCAATACTCTATTCAAAGCAGCTGGATCAGACAGAAAGAAAACTTGTTTGTTACTGAGACCTCCTCTGTTGTCATTTTCTTTGCATGTGGCAAGGGTAAGTCATCAGTAAAATTACCCGCAGGCTGGTGTGATTGGAGTCACTCTTTTTGTCCTTTCTTACCTGGTGTAGCTCCAGGTGGTTGCTTCTGTTTGAAAAATTCAGTTAATAGTTCTATAATATATAGTTAATAGTTATATTAACTGTAGAAATAGCTATATATATAGCTATATATATATAATTATAGTTACATATTATATAGTTAATAGTGTTAACCTATAAGAATTGGCTGCTGTTAGCAGTTTTGAGCCTCTGCATCCAGTGTGACATCTGATAAAATCTGCCTTTTCAAATAAAACAAATTAATAAAAAGAAGGCAAAAAAAAACCCAATCAAACAAAAAAGCCAAAGTTAAAAAAAAAAGCCCAAACAAAGAAACATACAAAAAAAACCCCAAAACACCTAAAACTCAGACTGCTTTTTTCCCCCATTTTTCTTGGGGAAAAGTACACCAATAATGTTTTTCTTTCTGCTCTTAGAAATGTTTTTCTCTGCTATAAAGATGCAATATCCTCAAAGTTTAAGCCTCATGTCTTTAATGCCATGGGGACAGCAGGGCATCTGTCACTGATTCAGTTGAGTTCCAGGGACAAATTGGTGTGCAATGTGGTTAGACTGCCAGCTGTTCCCTTAGGAAGTGGGGAAAAGTGAAGTCAGGTTATTTTAATAGGTTCACTGTGTCTGTTTGCATGGCTGCACTCTCTGAGGTCCATATAATGCAACATACTGGGAGGTTCAGGTGCCCAAACAGGGAGCTGTGAGCACATTTCACTGTGTGAACCCATCTGATGTATCTACACAGAATGGTGCTCTTACTCAGTTACCTGCCATCTCAAATTATTTTCCATTGTCTGTTTTCTGTGATAGCAGAAATAAGTTAAGTTGCTGAATGACTGCAGTATCTGCTATGGAAGGAAAGAGCACACAGTAGATTCTTGAAGACATATTTCTATATCTAATGTGATTTATACCATGACAAATCAGTTATATGGTTTTGACTACAAGTTGATTAATGTTTACAGTTAATTACTTCCCACAACTCACATTTTCTGGTGGAATTATTCAGAGATTTGTAAGCAAACATATGAAAAAATTAATTCAGAACTGGAGATAATTAACACTTCTCATTTAGTTTTCAGTTGGTTATTCTGCCTTCATTATATGAACTAAATTTCTTGAAACCTGTAAGAAATAGTTCACTTTGCAATCTTAAGTGATACTAAGAAAGTGGAGCTTTGCCTCCTAAGTACTGGCAGGAGTCAAAGTCCACAAGGCCAGAGATGACTAGGGAGAATTTCATGGTGCTGTAAAAGCATCCTGTTAAAAGCAACCTACCAATGCAAAGGGAGTGCAGATGCTTAAATCCCACCACTTCTGGATACTTCCTGAGTTCAGCAGCCCTCATTGTTCCAAAGCAAGATTATAGCCTTGGAAGAAGCATCCTGCAGAACCCAACCCCCCCTGCTTTACAGCTCTGCAGAGATTCTGAATGTGTGAATTAAAACAATAATGTGTTTGTACCAGTGATGTCCAGCTGTGTCCATACCCACAGCACATTCCTCTGAAATGTGTGGGGTTGGATGTGAGATATAAAACATATAATGGAGTGGTCAGGCCAAAGCTCAATCTGTCCATCTCTCATTTCCCTTAATCAACTGCTTTTGGGTGCACATTTCCCCGTGCTTTGTCGTGAGCAGGCAGGCAGCCAGTGCTGTGCTGTCTGCAGCCCTGAGCCCTTCAGCTGTGGGCTGCTGGCTTTGTAGCCAGCTGTGGTGCTGGTACCAAATGGCACAGCTCCAGCTTTCCTTGCCACCTGCCAGGCTGTGCCCAGCTCTTGGTTCTCTGCCACTCAGAGGAAACTGTCATGTGCTGGGAGTTACAGCCACACACCACAGCCAGGGTTTGCCTTTGGTGGTTGTGGCTGGCATGGATTAACCCAGCAGGGAGCTGAACACCACACAGCCACTCCCTCACTCCCCACTGCCAGTGGAATGGGGGAGAGAATTAGGGGAAAAGAAGTAAAATTTGTGGGTTAAGATTAAAATGGGTTAACAATACAGAAACTGAAGACAATAATAGTATTAATAACACCACCACCAACAACAAAATGTTGTTTTCTTGTTGTTGTTGTTGTACAGAACAAGTGATGCAAAATGCAATTGCTCACCACTCACTGTCCAACCAGTTCCTGAGCAGTGGTCTTCTGCCAGATATCCCCCTGATTTATATGCTGAGCATGACACCATATAATATAAAATATTCTTTTGGCCATTTGGGGTCAGCTGTCCCAGTTGTGTTCCCTCCCAGCTTTCTGTGCACCCCCAGCCTCCTTAATGTCAGGGTAGGGTGAGAAGCTGAAAAGTTCTTGCCTTAGTGTCAGCACTGCTCATCCGCAACTAAATCAGTGTGTTATTAAAATTATTCTCATCCTTAATCCAAACCACAGCACAAACAACTAGGAAGAAAATTAACTCTATTCCATCCAAAACCAGGACAATGGCAAAACTGAGGCCTTCTGGGCTTCAGGCAATGTGTCTGTGCATCCCAGGCACACCCAGGCAATGGGAGTGTGCTTAAACAGCCCAGAGGGAACTGCTGAATTGCACCCTGGGGAATTGCTGGAGGATTTCCTCATCCATGTGCACAGGTAAACTCTAAACACGTTTCCAGGGGCAGGGGAGTGAAGGCTAAAAGATGTTGGGAATGAGTTTGAAGAGTTGTAAGGAGATGAGTTTAAAGGTAATATGATAGGTATGAGCAGGTCTGGTCCAAAGGGTTTCTGTGAGACAGAGTGCAGTTTTTTGAGCCATGGCTAAGCTGTGTTGCTCTAATGTCCCTTTTGAGCCAGCTTTCACTTCGTCCTCTATTTTAATGGTGGAAACTACTTTGCCTTTAGCTGTGGTATGGGTTACAATTCCTGTGATGACAGCACAGAGCCCAGATTCAGGGACATTTTTCAAAAGCCAGGCCAAGGAAGGTACATTGTCTTTAAAGCTGTTTTAAATTTTTCCCATTAAAATTGAGTGGCAACTGGGTATATGATTACTGCCAACTGAGAAAATTATTCAGAGGAAGACAAGGGTGCATTTTAAATAAATTGAGTATCATATGTGTTTATATGCATGCAAATGTGCACAGAAGATGAGGAGAGGAGAGAAGAGAGCCATATGGCAGTGGGTTACAAATGGCTTAGGGAAATGAATAACTCTAAGCTTTGATATATATGAGCCTGCTGGGGTTCAGATGTTCTCATGCTGGTGCTATAAGAAACCAGCTGAATGAATAAACAAACATTTGAAAGACAAAACACTTGGCCAGCATCCAGCTTAAAAATTCAGGGAAGATACCTTTAAAAAGGACTAAGAAAAAAGGTTGGGGCTTCTGTTAAGATTGAAATTCATATAAGATTAAAATGAGCTTGTTTATTTTTATATATTCTGCCATTGTATAGCTACTGTACATACTTAGTATGTACAGTAGCTATACATGTTTCCTGCTGTTTACAGGTTTTTTGTCTTAGCCTCTAAAAATATTGTATTAACATCAATATTAACTTCTTTAATTACTGAATCAGAGTAATTAAAAGAATCCTTTAGAGACACCAATCACAAAATACAAGCCTTCCATCTTCATTAAAAATATAAATATGTATACAAGATTCCTTCCTTTCCTCTGTGTCTTTGTCAGAAGACCAAACATTTATCAGGAAAGACATGCAATGGAAACTGCACAAAGGTAAATTCTCCACAGCAGAACATAAACAGCCCAGCAAAGGTTCTCAACAAGGACCTAGCTCCCCTTCTCAATTTACTGAAGGGAGAGAGAGAGCTAGCCTCTCCCAGGGAACTGACCCCAGAGGCAAAAACCACCCTCCAAAAAGTGCAGAAGGCTTTGGCAGAGAGGCAGGCTTATCATTATAAGCCCAAGCTGCCTTTCGAATTCATTGTTTTGGGGAAGTTACCACACATACACGGGTTGATATTCCAGTGGTTTGAAGGGCAGAAGGATCCACTTCTAATCATAGAGGGGGTTTTCCTCTCCCATCAGCAATCCAAAACCATCACACAGCCACAGGAGCTACCAGCTCAGCTGATCTGGAAGGCCAGGTTAAGATTGCGTGAGCTGGCTGGTTGTGATTTTCAGTGTATTCACCTTCCAGTCTACCTTGCTAAGGAGGGAAAGAGCTCTCCTGAGAGGTTGACCAAAAAAAGGTTTGAGGACCTGCTCCAGAGCAATGCCAGTCTCCAGCTATCCCTGGACAGCTACAGTGGACAAGTATCAGTCCAGGCCCCATCACATAAGCTGTTCAATGAGGAATTCCACCTCATTGCTCCTGAGAAAAGGAGTCGTAGGCCACTCAAGGCGCTTACAGTGTTCACTGATGCGTCCAGAGCATCCCACAAGTCGGTGATGACTTGGAGAAATCCCCAGACCCAGCATTGGGAAGCTGATGTTGAGTTTGTGGAGGGGCTGCCCCAGATTGCTGAACTAGCCACAGTCGTGAGAGCCTTTGAGAAGTTTTCGGAGCCAATTAATTTGGTTACCGATTCAGCCTATGTGGCGGGAGTAGTGTCCAGAGCAGAGCAGGCAGTTCTCAAAGACATCAAGAATGAGCATCTCTATAGGTTGCTCTCAAAACTAATTTATTTAGTTTCACAGCGGGAGCACCCTTTCTATGTGATGCACGTGAGGTCACACACCGACTTGCCAGGCGAGGTCGCAGAAGGCAAAGCAGATTCCCTTGCTGCCCCAGCAGAAATGGCACGCCTTCCAGACATCTTTCAACAGGCAAAGCTAAGTAAGTCACCAGCAATACCATCAAAATGTTCCAGGTCTAATCCGTCGGTTCCAGCTAACACGCAGTCAGGCTCGAGCCATTGTGGCCACCTGTCCCAGTTGCCAGCTTCAGGCAGTGCCATCCCTGGGTGTTGGGGTTAACCCCCGAGGCCTTGGGAGCTGCGAAGTGTGGCAGACAGACGTGACACACATTCCCAGTTTTGGTTGCATGAAATACGTACATGTCAGCATAGACACATACTCAGGTGCACTTTATGCCTCTGCCCACACAGGTGAAAGGGCTGTGCATGCCAAACAACACTTGGTGCAAGCCTTTTCAGTATTGGGGATCCCTAGGGAGATTAAAACTGACAATGGCCCAGCGTATGCCTCCAAGGAGTTCCTAGAGTTTGTCCAGCAGTAGGGAGTGGAGCATAAGACAGGCATTACCCACCCCCCCCACAGGTCAAGCTGTGATTGAGCATGCCCACCATACACTCAAAGAAGACCTGGCTAGGCAGGGGAATTCTGCAGAACTCCACAAAAAAAGCTCTGCAAAGCCTTGTTTACCATCAATTTTTTGAATTGTTCATTTGGAAACATGAATCCTCCAGTAACACATCATTTCAATAATAACAATCAGTTTAAGTTGTCACAGCATCCACCAGTTCTCATTAAGAACCCAGAAACTTGGGAAACCAAGGGTCCTTATGAGCTCGTCACCTGGGGGCGTGGTTACACGTGTGTTTCCAGCCCCTCAGGCCCTCGATGGATACCCCAAAAATAGGTAAAACCTTTTGTCCCCAGAAATCCAGCTCTAGCAGACAGGGATGAGAAGCAAGCAGCTGTTGCCTCAAAGAGAAGACGCCGCTGGAAAAAGGAGGAAGAATCTTCCTGAAAGAGTTAGCTGCATTCCGGCAGACCCATGAACTTGAATATGTTTTTTTAAAAATGTTTGTTTTCCTTTGTAGAAAAGAAAATCTACCTCCCACCTAACCTCATGATGAGCCCTGTCCAAGTTGTCATCCTGTTTGTGCTGAGCAGTCTCACAGCTGCATGGATTGTTCCTCAGCCATGCCAAAACATCTGGGTGACCCTGGCACAGACACTCCAACAGGAGAATATATGCCTGCAGCAGCAAAAGACTCAATGTCTACCTGCCTGGTAGGAATTCCATTGCAAGCTGGAGAGTTCACAGACAAGTTAGATACGCCTATACCTCACCCAAGTCCCAAACCAAATCACACACAACCACACAATATCCGTCACCAGTGAGCTGTAACGATTAAAAACCCCATAGAGGAGTGGCTGCCAAAGCCACCCAGAGCTGCTCAGGAGCCTCAAGAGTTAGAGCTGTTGGGTTCCTCCCCTGCACCATACTCCATACACTTCTTCTTTATCCCACGTTCCAACACCAAACCTTTTAACAACATTAAGCAGTATCGAGAAGAATTCACTGCCAAAAGGTGGTGTAAGGTTTTAAGCCATGTTGTAGCAGACAATCCATACCATTCACATCCCAAAAGCCTCCCTAAAGGTTTGTTTTTAATTTGTGGGGATCAAGCATGGGCAGGAATCCCTTCTTGGCTTTTAGGAGGGCCATGTACCATCGGGCGGTTGTCCCTGTTGACACCCAACCAAACCATGATTGGTGAGTGGACTCAAAAGAACAATTCGGTCAGCAAAATTCATAAGAGAAGCGTTGACAATTTGGATCCAAATTGTGATGCAGAAATCTTCCATTGGGCCAAGTCAAAAAGAGTTGCTGTATCCCTTTTCCTTCCAGGGGTTGCAGCAGCCAAAGCTCCAGGTGAATTGGATCACCTCGAGTGCTGAGTAGTCAAACAGGCAAACTTGACATCCACAGCCATCAGCTCCCTCCTAGAGGACGAGGAGATTACCAGGCAGGCCACACTCCAAAATCGTGCAGCCATAGATTTCCTCCTGCTGCTGCACGGACACGAGTGTGAGGAATTTGAAGGACTGTGCTGCATGAACCTAGCATCAAAAGCACCCAACATCCACGTGGCTCTCCGAGAAAGGAAAAGCCTGATCAGACAAGTCAAGCAGGAATCCAAGGACTGGTTCAGTGGATTGTTCAAGGACTGGGGACTCTCGGGGTGGGGGACCTCTATAATTAGGACAATTTTGTTGTTTTTTGTTGTTCTTTTCCTAGTCATGTTAGCATTTGGGATTCTATGTTGCATACTTTTAAAGGCTATCAATGGTTTGGTCTCCAGTACCGCAGAAGTCAACTGCTCAGAGTTTGTGGAACTAAAGCAAATTGACAGGCCCACAAATCATGAGTGGTGGACAAATTCATAATCAGCAGCAGAAATAGTCCGATGCATTTCCTTTTAATTTTAGTTAACAGAAAAGGGGGAGGTGTTGTATTGCACTAAATAGTTTATTTAGTTGTTGTTTGCACTGGGTGATGGCAAATTTGTACTGAGTATGGCATGTCATGTAGATTGTTATTTCCCCTCTCCCATTACATGGTCTCTCCCCCATGCACCCCCCTGCTATACACCCTGGTGGTTTGGTCCCTGGTTGCCCCTCCCCTCGCCCCTCCCCAGTGGTATCCCATTGGCTGTGGTCCTCTTTCCCCGCCCTCATCCTCGGGTATAAAACTCCACTGCAGGTATGTCACATCCTGTTTTCTCCTTGTGTGGCTGTGGTGAGTGGGAGTGTCCTGTTCCAAGCCAATAAAGAGGACACTCGTCCCCACGGGGAGAAGAGCGCTTCTTGTCTTTTACTTTCATCCATGTAAGATCGTGTGGGCTAGGGTTTGAGCCAGCCAGATTGGACCCATACAACAGCCCAGAGACACACGGATTCTTGCACTTAGGCTGAGGCTTTGCAAGGCCTCTATGCCCTAACCCACATGAGTGGGACTTCTTAATGTTGTGCTTTCCTAGGAAAGAAAAGCAACAGGCATGGTAAACATAATAGTGCATCACACTGTTTGTGTAGATTTACTCTGAAGGAATATTAAAAATCACATCATATTCATGTGAGACTGGAGAGTGGTATTGCTAAACTTATAAGGAGATTTAATCAGGAATTAATTAACTTAATTAACAACCAGCAGCATTCAATGTCTCCAGTAACCTGAAGAAGTCCAAGCCATGAGCAGCCAGCTTTTCCAAGGGATTGCTATTGGAAGTGGCATCAAAGGATTTTCTGAAGTCCAGGCAGACAAAATCCACAGTCTTTCCCTCATCCACCAAGCAGGTCACCTTGTCATAGGAGCTCAGGTTAGCCAAGCAGGACCTGCCTCTCACAAACCCACGCTGGCTGAGAGTGATCCCCTGGTTGTTCTGCTGTGCCATGTGATGTTGCTCAAGATAATTTGCTCCATGACTTTGTCTGGCACTGAACTCGGGCTGACAGGTCTGTAGTTCCCTGGATCCTTGTTCCCGGCCTTTTTGTCCCTGGCTGTCACACTTGCTGATCTCCAGTCAACTGGGATGCCCTGGATTAGTCAGGATTGCTGTTAAATGATGCAATGTCGATGCTCTTGGAAGTGCAAGAGAGTTGATGCTCTTGCTGAGCATCTCTGCCAGCTCCAGTTTGTCCTGGATAGACCTGAATCTAAGTGGTAAACATGAAGAATGTTCACTAGTCTCAACACATTGCTCAAACCCATTGCTGATGTGACTGTCAATAACTTGTCTTCACAAGCATTTTTTCATGGATGTACATATCTGGTATTTTAATGTTTTTGTTTTTCTTGGGGAGAGGGTAGGGGAATCATTTATATTTAGGTGAAACAGCTGTGCACATCCATTCTGACTTTCCTTTCTACCTGTATTCTTTTACATCAAGTTCTGAGTTGTACTGTTTGCAAAGACATACTCTGGGGCCATCCCGTACAGATACCTTCTCCTGTTTTTCTTGTTATGTTTGGTTTGGGTTTTTTTGGGTTACTTTTCGGGAGGGAGGGTAGGTGGTTTGTGAGGTTTTATTTTTTGGGGGTTTTTTTTCCGTTTTTTGGGGGTTTTTGTTTGGTTGGTTTTGGGGTGTTTTTGTTTGTTGGAGGTTTTTTTTGTTTTGTTTTGTTGGGGTTTTTTTGTTGTTGGTTGCTTGGTTTGGTTTGGTTTGGCTTGGTTTGGTTTGGTTTGTCTCTTTTTTTGTTTTTAAATGACATCTTTTAGCATTCCAGCTGCTTGGTAACATGCATGGCAGGCTGAGGAGTTCCTAGCCAGGCTAAGTATCATAGCATGGATCTCTACCACCTTCCAAATTTCACTGTAATCAAGAGAGAAGAATGTGTCTGGCTTCACCTGAAAGGCAGCCATGTATTGTAAATCATTCAACAGAGACTGCAGTAAGTTGGGGGAAAAAAAACCCCACAAAATGTGATGCCCTCAAAATTCAAGGTCCTTTGGCCAGCCAATAAAAATGTGAGTGGAAGTAGAGATACTTAAACACATTCTTTGTTGCTTCAACTTTGATTTTTTTGCCCATGATATTACTAGACAGATTAATTTTTTGAGCTGCCTTGTTGACATTGAATCCCAGGAACTTCTGAACCCAGTGATTTCCTCAACAAAATAAAGACTCAAAATCCATTAGAAATCTTCAGGTTAAGAGTGTGCAAACATAGGTCAAGATTCAATATGCATAGAAAGCTCTTGCTTGTAAAGATATGACATAAATCATCATTTACTTGGTTAAATTCATATTCTCCATGTGGATCTCACTTCTTTTTGCTGCTAGGGATTTTGTCTGGCTCTCATTTGCATGCCAGAAAGTAAATACTGGCAAATTCAGACATCATCAGCTGTTTGGGATCCATGTATTTGTAAAGTACTCTGTACACCTATCTCTATATACAAAGAGAAATTATTTAGCTACCATTTATTGGGATGAACTGTATCTTCACGCTGCCTTCCAATTGGCTGTCTAAACTGGAGCATTTAGTGATTCCTATTTATGTAGGGCCATTTATTTATGGTGCTTGCTGATAAACATGAGATTGGCAGAGCTTGTTTGTTTCTTCTCATTTTAAGGTTTTAAACACAGGCATGTGAAACTATGACAGGTTTTCTCTGCTGGCAGAGGTGGCTCAGGTTACACCTGTTTGGCCACAGCTCTCATGCTAAATTGTATTTTGCTGGATTTTCACTTGGGCTCAAATTCTATTGATGCAGGGTTAAAAAGTGATCCAAATAAAAATGTTAAACTTTGATTTTTTTCAGTCTGCTCTGGCACTGACTGAGATGAGCAGTGTGTAAGTGCTTGTGAGTTAGCTGAAGAAATGGATGCATGGGTTGCCTTTTCCCTGGCATATGCTGGCTCAGACACACCTAACAGAGGGTCATATCCCAGATTACAGCACTTTCTAGAGTGGAATCTAGAGATTTATAGCACTTGCTAGAGTTTTTCCTTCCTGGAAAGGATTCACTCTCACTCACAGACACACTTAGCCTTTCTAGGATGAGGCCAAAGGAGCACTAAGGAACTAATAGGTCAGCACTGTTAACAGATGAGTTCTGGAGTTCATCTCTGCAGCTGTATATGAAAGGAAGAGGAAGGGCTGTTTGAAAAAAGCCAAGAGAGATAAAGTTTTCTGTTTTCTCAGTGAATTACATTTAGAAAGGTTTTTGATTTACAGTATTAAACATTTCTTAGTGAAGCAGTTACTCTTGTGGAGAGCACCTAACACCACCATAAATGAATTTGTGCTAAAAGTTATGCTATGAGTAGAAGTAGGAGAACTTTCATCCCACCTGGTTCTCCTGATGGGGTTTAGGTGTCTCTTTATGATTACTCCTCAGTTAAGTAGCTGAAAAGAGAGGGTGGTATTCTCCTAAAAAGCCCTGGAAGCTCACAGCAAAGTTTTGTTGTGAGGGGAGTTAAACAGCACATTTTGAACCTTTGGGGTTTTTTAGTGTTTAATTGAAATCTGAAAATGCAGGAAAGCTCTCCTTTTCAGTCTGTTGTTCTCCCTGCATGGATTCTGACCTGTCCCTGCTGCTGTTTGCTGTGGGGCCAGGGCAGTTCCTCCCAGCTCTGTCCTGCCCTCTGAGACCCTCGCTCAGAGACCACCAGGTGTGCATTCATTCCAAGGGATAATTCTCTGGTAGGAGAGAATTTTCCTTTTCTGCTGCCAGAACAGAAGAAAATATTGAAGATAGTCAAAACTGAGACATAATTTTTTTGGTTTTCATGTGCCTTTAGGGCCAGGAAACCAGCCCATGAGAGATTGTTTTTGTCTGCCTGAGGAGGTTTGTACCTGGGGCTACTAGAAAGACTTGAGGGAGAAGGGAAAAAAGACCAGTCTGAACCTGAGAAGAAGCACGAAAGAGAGATCTTTTATGTCCTAGAAGTATCACCTCTGTAGGAATAAACCTATTACCTTTCTTTCTGTGACACTTGGAAAAACTCTAGTTGACAGGAGTTTGTTTTCACTACATCAAAAAAGATGGATCTTGGCAGCCTGGTTTATCCACTGTCTTTTTTTCAGCTTTTTATTTGCAAAAGGGAATTAATATGTTTTCTGTGGTATGTTCAGTGACACCACAAAAGACCATGCCTAGCATGTTGCACACCAGCCATTCATTCTCTGCAAGAGAATTCTTTGATCCTTTGATCTGCCATGGCATTCAAGTGCTATTTAGAATTGTTACTCACTGAATTTTTGGAAGATATATATTTTTTCACAAAGTGTAAAGAATTCTCTCAGTTTGATTGTGCTCTCAACTAAATCAAAAAACATACATTCTTACTAAATGAAAAATTAGTTTAGCTTTTGCTGGGTTTTCTACATTGATTGATTTCCACCCAGTTCAACAGTGGCATGAAGAACTCTACAAAGTGTTTTCTATAAATTTTACCAAAATAAGATACTAAGAGGAGGAAAGAAACCCTAATAATGCCACAGCTGAGGCAAAGCTCTGACATTTTTATTCAGAGCTACTTTTCTTTCACACCAGTGTCAGAAGTCCCTCAAAGAAATATCTGTGAAACAGAATTGACTTCTCTCTTTATAAGTATGGAACAATTTGTTCCAAAGAGTGTGCATATCATTAACTAAACACTGAAATACACATAGGTGTGATCTGTGTCCAGTCTGGAGTCTGACTGAATAGCAGAGAGAGCCTGGAAGTGCCTGAGGATGGGAAGGACACCAGGCTGCTGGACAGCATGGGGCTGGAGGACAGTTCTAAACAGGATGATGGTGAACATATAGCTATAACCAGCCTTGGCAATCAGGCTCTCTGTGGAAATTTTAGAAACTTAACCCTTGATATGATATTCCTAGGCCCAGTCTTGCCCAGGAGCTGGACCTCTCTGCATGACATGCGCCCTTTGTTGTTGGCACGCTGGGAGTGAGCGCGGCCGGACAGGACCTGCACGTGCTCTGTAACACTGAGCACAGGGAGGGGAATCGCTTCCTCAGGCAGGTGGAATTCTGTCCCCCCTTCATCTGTGTGCTGGCACATCTGAAATGCAAGGGGATTTTCAGATGAGATTAGGACTGGAAAACAAGAATACCTTTGCTTTAGTTAGTACTTGGCTAAACAAGCGAAGAGGAGCTGCAGCACCCAAGTACTCTTTGCTCAATTAGATGGATTGCCTTTTTTTTCTTAGAGAGAGAGTGGGTTTGTTCAAGCTCACTTTCAGCAGTGATGACAGAAGACATCACAAATTACACTCCAATTATCATGGCTAAAAATTGAGCTAATTATCGGGGTTTGAAATTAATTAAACTCCTGCCTATTCAAGCCCTGCCCCAGATGTCTTTTGATGGTTTGTTGGGTTTTTCTCCTTCCATGCTGCTCATATCTGTTTTGTGTCACTTCAGTCTACAAGTCTTGGGTGATGCATTGAATTGCTTTGGAGGTCCCCTTCCCCACACCCACTCACCCTGTCTGCTGCCCCTGATTTGTGTCTGAAGTGAATTGAAAAGCACTCCCACAAGTACCAGCACTGGTGACAAAAATTACCAAGTACTACCACTACTCTAATATTTACTGTGACTGAAGCAGGTGCACCTAATTGTGTGCATTTATTTTTAATCTTTCCTGGATGAAACAGATGGAATCTCTGAGACAGCCACTGTTTAAGTGATATCTTCCCCCAACTTTGATTACTTTGAAAAGCTGAACTTCCACTGACAGAAAACAAATCCTAATTCAAAGCCTCAATACTTACAGGGCTCTTTAGTTCTTCCTCTCTAGCTTCACAGAGGATTCAAGCTGCTTATACTAAAATATTTTGCAAATTAGGCCTTGAGTATCTCATTTTGCACAGGAACATATTCCATTTTAATTATTCAGCTTAACATGAAAGCGTGTCTAGCTCTAAGCAATGAGGCAGTTTGAAGCTCTGATTAGCTACCCAAACATAAGCACTTTGCAGCTTTGATTACTCATCCAGTTAGGAATAGTTTCATTTCAATACAGAAAGATTATATTTGCAGGAATCTTAGAAAATATTTTCTTTGAAAACAACTATCTTATGTAAAATCAAGGATGTTCCTTGATCAGTCCTCATGCTGATTTATTCAAGAAGTAGTGGCAGCTGAAGGGAGGGAAAAGGAGCTGGAAGTGGGACATGTGATGGACTCTGGTAGCTTTAATCTTATCTGATATCTTTATCTCTGGTTCACATACTTGTCTCCTCAATTTGCAAGTTCTGAACTATGTTCTTGATATAAAATTCAAATTAAAAAATATTTCTTATCAAGTTTTATCCTCCAATTTCATGTGGCATTATTAAAGGAGATACAGTGTAGTACAATCTTGTGGTATTCCATAGTCCAACTCTGCAATTCTGAAACTACTCATCCTGAAAGACAAATTCTGTTCTATACAAGCAATTCACTGTTCTCTTTCATTTCTACTACCAGCTGGATCAACAGTCAGAGTAATTACTCTAGGCATAAGTAATTAATACTCTATATTTCAACCAACTTGAAAAAATACCAAACCAATTTCTGATTTATTTCTATTTATTGCTGGGATTGATGGTAACAGATGAAGAAGCAGAAGGTGTTTTTGCCTTGTCCTTCCATTCCTGATCAGTAAAACATGACAGCAATTTTCAATTAATTCTAATTAATTTCCAATTAATTTCCTCAAATGAGGGACTATGAAAAATTACATTCTCAAGATTGGAGAAATGATGGATTAGTGTGGTACAGCTCCTAGTCATGCTGACAAGGAATGATTCATGTGACATTCTCTCTTTGTGTCACAAAAATTAGGTTTTAAACCCTTTAGTCATTCTGTAAAAGACGCCACAGTAACATACCACTTCAACCTTTACAGTGGTTCATAATTTAATTAAAGAGAAAATTTCCCCTTTTCCCCTCATAACTTGTTTCTGTTTTACAGAGTTACCTGGGGAAAATAAGCTGGAGGATCTGAACATTACTTCTATTAATCTTTTGCCAAATGAACCTTGCAAACTTTAAGTACTCAAACCTCATAAAGACACAGTCCCTGGTAATGCAAAGAACCCATTGCTGAGCCACACATTTTGCATTTCATACATTGGCCAACTCCAGACACGTTACTGGGGAAACAACAATTGAACAACTGAAAAAAATAAGTTAAATAGAACCTAGGACATTAAGAAATGCTCTATACATCTTCTCTAAGTAGTAGAAACTTTTCTGAAAATGAATAAATGAACTGGGAGAAATTTTCTGTTGGAAACAATCCAAAGACAATAAGATAGGAAATTTTAACTGCAAGAAGAATTTGTGTTCCAATGCAACTGCCTCACCCAGCATCAGGAAAATTCTCCACATTTGTTTCTTCAGTATCTTTGCACAGCAGGGCTCCCCTCACCTACCCCACCATGCAGACCTGTGTCACTGCCTGAGCAGCACAGGCCTGAGGGACATGGGCAGCCTGGCCACTGCAGCTGCCCTGTGCTTGATCCAGTTTGGGCTGAGCAGCATGCAGGAAGTGCCTGTGGGTCTGTGCCTGGCAGCCAGGAGGGCCAAGTGTGTCTTGGTGGGCATCAGGCACAGCATCACCAGCCAGGCAAGGGAGGGGATTGTCCTGCTCTGCTCTGAGCTGGGGCAGCCTCACCTCGAGTGCTGGGGGCAGTTCTGGGTGCCACAAGAAAAGACAGACAGAAAACTATCAGAGAGTGTCCAAAGGAGGGCAACAAAGATGGTGAAGGGCCTTAAGGAGAAGGCATATGAGGAGCAGCTGAGGTCACCTGGTCTGTTCAGCCTGGAGGAGAGGAGACTGAGAGGACACCTCATTGCAGTTACGAGTTATTGTGAGGGAAAGAGGAGGGGCAGGCACTGATCTCATCTCTGTGGTGAGCAGTAACAGGACCCAAGGGAATGGCCTGAAGCTGTGTCAGGAGAGGTTTAGGTTGGATATTGGAAAAAGGTTCTTCACCCAGAGGGAGACTGGGCACTGGAACAGGCTCCCCAGGGAAGTGATCACAGCACCAACCTGACAGAGCTCAAGTGTTTGGACAGTGCTCTTGGGCACATGGTTTGACTCTTGGGTATGGTCCTGGCAGAGCCAGGAATTTGACTCAGTGATCCTTGTGGGTTCCCTCCAATTCAGCTTATTCTGTGAATCTGTGTTTATAAATATAATGTGCCTTCATCACAAGTCTGGGCACAGTCTGAACCCCTCTCTGCCTGTGCTGTGGCACTAAGTGCAGCCAAGACCATGAGCTTCCCAGAAATTGGGAAACCAGGTTACAAAACATCAGAGCAGCATTCATAGAAATAAATGCCCAAAGAAATTTTTGCATGGGCATCCCCATAAAAACTCACTGATTCTTACAACCATTATGGTGGAGTGCACTGACTGCAGGATAATGCCCCTGTGATGTCCTCACTGATGCCAGAGTTAAGAGGGTAGCATCTTTCATGAACCTGAGGCATAGGATTTACCAGAGACATGTACCTGTCTAGTGTATGCCTTGTACAAAGTCAGTCTCTTAAAATAGCAGCTCCACAAAGTTCTGGAGAGCAGAAAGGACACTTGGATTGTGGGGACTTGTGCTAATTTTAATGTGTCTCAAGAGTTTCAATATTTTGTCTTAGTGAACAAAGAAAACCATCTGAAGTCAGAAATCAAACTTTGACTTCCTCCCAACCAAAAACCATCAAATGAGATTTGCAGCATGGGCAGGACAACTGGGGATAATAAATGGCCTAGAGCAAAAGAGAAAGAATGCATGAGATAGTATGTTTTCATGGAAAAATAAAAAAGAAATCCTTCTGAACAGACTAGAGAGAAAAATATTTTCTCCCAGAAGTCTGGAGATTGAATCCCTGCTGCAGAGCTCAGAGATTACCTGTTTTTCATTTCTCTTACTGATGTCAATATATGTGGATTACACCCACTGTTAATAAACACAGGTTTTAGCCTTATGAGATATACATTCTAAATTTACATTTAGCTGCTTTGCTGATGGCAGCTGTCCTACATATCCATGGTGTTCACTTGGGTTTACTGAGGGATATCCCTTCAAAGAGTGTCTTTTGAGTATTGAGGGAGAAAGAATTAAAAGAATATGTTTCCTATTTGAGGTATTTTTTGATGCAGTCTTTTATTCCCCACTGTGCATTTAATAGCTCATGTAGACTTGCTGCTTCAGGCACAGTCTTAGAGATTAGATTTCTGAAATACTGACAGAAGTCCAGCTACTTTGCTGAAACCATAATCAGAAATATCTGGCTTTTGACAGCTCTCATTAAGTGGGAAAAGAAAATCCATTCCAGTGTCTTCTTATTTAAAAATAAATTTGTAATTAATTAGCCAATGCTGTTCTGCAAAGCTTTTAAGCACACAGAGGTCACCAAGAGTGTATTTGTGTTTGATGAATTCGGTGGTAGAGAGAATTTTAATAGCACTTCAGCACAAAGTCAGAATCTTTGAGACGGGCACTTACAAAACTGTAATTATTTAGTGCTGTAATCAGATGGTATTTACCCCTTCTATACTGCTTGTTCACCATGTCCAGTTGGTCTTTCTTTGCATTGTAATACTCATTTCTATTGTCCTTTCATTAGCCTCTGGTAAACAACAAAATCTGCAAACATGATAAAACACTTTTTGTGTGAAAAACATAATTCCATATTATTTTCTTATTCTTGTTTACAATAGAAGAATAATGCTTTTAGGGAGAAGTAGTAACTTTTATCTCCTGTCCTAACATTCCAGGCAGGAGAGACTCTTTCCAGAGCACAAGTCAGTTTCAGATCTGGGTGTGAAGGATGAAACTGCTTGCAGAGAACAAAACAACTGCTCTGAGTTTAACTTTGTTATGGACACTGGGTGGAAACCTTTGGAGAAGGGGAGCCATAAATAAGGACAGTAAAGTCATTTAGTTCCCATGAGGTGGAGTGCCTAGTCTGACACCAAACTAGACCACCATCCGTTTGCTGGCTCCAGACCCAGCAGGCTCCACATGGTCTGTGTCTGTAGCACATAAATTCCTTTACCCTCACAAAGAGGGTGGCAACGCCCAAAGGGCTTATTTGGCATATTGGCAGGCCAGGGTATCTCCCTGTGAGAGTGTCACTTTGCTGGGCACTAGATGTGCTCCAGGGACTGAAGAACAGCTTGGCAGTGCTGGTGGCAGCAGCACAGTGCCCAGCCTCAGCTGCTGCTTCATTCACTACTCTTCACTACAGGCAATTATCACCTGCAGAACAGTATTCCTTAGCACCAAAACATTTATTTTAAGAAGTCATAATAGAAGTAGCCTGTTGAACTTCAGCCTGACAGTCCAGAATGTCACAGCCCTGGGAAAAAGAAACTAGAGTTTGTAATTTAGAAAAATGCAGTCTTATGATGTGAGCTCCGTCCATGGCCCCTTATGTTTTCTAGTACACCAGACACAACAGTCTCTTTTCAATCTTGTCACATGCTATTTTAGTGTGACAGCAACAGCTTGTGAAGCTTCTTTGATGTGTAACTTGTTACTAGACATGATCTCTAAAAAATTAGACTAACCTGTTCTCACTGCAGTAGACATGGCCATCTGCCTCTCCCACACATCCACTGTATCCTCTCACAGCCTTGTTCACTCTTCTAATTGTTCTGCATAAACAGAGTAGGATATAATATAACATTTTAAAATGTCATGTTAACATGATAAAGAGTCAATTTTTGAAGATGCTTTCTCTCTTCAGAGCTGCCATTTCCTATTTCCTTCCTAAATGTGTGTTCTACATGCTAAATAACTTATTAACCCTTTGTAATTTCTGCTCAATGTTCTCTTGAATGACAATGTCTGCCTGAACATAATATAGCCTGTCTTTCAAGATACCCTTCAGATATAAATCAGTGGCATATGAGACAAATGTGTTATCCCAATTTGCTGGCCGTACTTTCCCCAGACACTGGGAACTGCATCGTGTTATTGCTTGTTTTCTTTCATACAGTTATTGTGTAGAACTTGAAAGAAAAACCTGTTTGTGATCAACAGGGATTTGATCCATTGTTACAGGGCCTCTTTCTGCTGTGGAGCTGGCAGTAGAGTTGCATAATTACATTCTGAAATTAATATAAGCCCAAGGTATGCCCATCACAGATAGAGCTCATCTCAAAAATCGTACTTGTTGGATGGGCAACACTTATTTTAGACATTACCTGTTTCCTGTGCTTTATTTCATTAGAGGCTATGAGCTCAGTTAAGATTTTGGGTGAAAGTCTATTACTATCATCTTATTTTCATTATCCCATATTTATATATATCCAAGGTATGGGATATAAATGATTGTCTTTGCTGCAGGTGGCTTTTGGGGCCTCGAGGTCACTCTGTTCACAGGATCCACAGTGCCTCATGTCCCCAGAGCTGCTCTGAAGGCAGCCCCCACCAGTGCAGGGGGTTATCCAGCCCCATGTAGACAGTGTGAGGGGAGTACAAATGAAAACACTGAGAAATCTTCTACCTGGGATTCACAAAAGTCAGCAAGATCTGACTGGATAGGGAGCCCTCTGTCTTTAGGACTAATGGTAGAGCATTTACCTAAGAAATGAGAGGCCTGAATTGGGCTTTAGTCCAGCTCTATGGAGTTTAGCCTTTCTGTATACCCTGATCCTCAGGAGACTGAGTTTTCTGTGCATTACCTTGAGAAAAACTAGCAGATCAAGTAATTCCACTCATCCTCTTGAGGCTGGGTTCAAGCACAACTGGCTGACATCACCAGAAAAGCCAAGCAGTACCCATGGAGCACAGGAACAAGCTGTGCTGATTTTGGTGACCAAAGAACAAAGTGGCTTCTGGGCTCTGCCCCTGCTCCCAAGATGTGGGGGGGTTTTCTCCTTTTTTATTTGTTTATTCATTTTGTTTAATGCTATCCAATGTAAAATACATAAATAATCCTTGTAACAGGGACAAGGATTCTATGAATCCCTTCCCATTTAAGTGCTGTAACTACTGCCAGACTACTGGCACACTGCTCTTCCTTCAGGAAAAAAAGACTGCATTTTTCAGGATCTCATTCCCCTAGAGATGAAAAAGGATGTTGTTACATTGTCTGTCCATTGCCAAGGACAGCAAGACAAAAGGTTGTATTCAAGTAGTTGTTGAAAAATTAAAATTGCAGTATAATTATCTTGCTCAACATTTTATTAAAGTAGCAACAAAAATTCATTACAAATTAATCCCCACAGCAGCATGCATCCAAGAATTACAAAATGCTTCTTTGGAACAAAAATTGTTCTACATTTATCAGTAGTACATTTCTCTGAACAATTTCACACTATTTATAATAAACAAATAAATAAACCAGGTGAAATGACAGAATGAAACCAGAATTACTCTGGATAGGCGAAGAAAAAATTCCCTCCAAACCAGTTGCTCTTACATAGTTTGTTAGAATTCAAATTTCCAAGATTCAGCTCCCAAATTAATGAATTCAGGAGTCCAAATCACTTTGACTGAGTCAATTCACTTGCATTCTCTGTATCTCTGTATCCCTGTAGTAATGAAAGAATCATGAGAAAACAAACTCTTAACAAAAAGCACAAAAGAACAAAGAAACAATTCTGTCTGAAGACGATATAAAATATGGAAAGATCATTTTCAAATTTCACTGCAATTTGTAGCAAAAAAACAACTTTTGCAACAAAAGAAACACACATAGCAGAGATATGAATTCACTGTTGAAAGAACAATTTATCTTTTCATATTCTTGAAATAGTGTTTTTTTTCCATGGTGACAGTGCTCAGATCTGGGGGGTGTGTGAGAGATTTATTAATTTATTTATTTATTGTAGAATAACTTTTTAAAAAACAAACAAAATTGTCAACTTCCAAAGTTACTGATCCAAGCCTTCACTGTGTAGCTGGAGAGGTACTGCAGCAGCTCCTTCAGTTCATTTTTCCAGGTAATTGTTTTAGAAGTGATGCTAGTGAGATCTTTATCATCTGACTTGTGCCATCCTTTTCCACAGAAGCATCATAAACCCTTTCACAGCACATAGGAGCTTCTTTGATATATCCTTTGCTCTGAACTCAGGGAGCTCATGTGATAATTTGAACTAAAGTGGGTTACAAATACACCTGACCTTTCTCAGCTGCACAATTTACCTTCACTGAAGGTTCTGAAATCTCAGCATTTCAGAAAGGATGCAGCATAGGTCCCCAAGCCAGATGTGAAAGCAGCACCTCTTCTGTTACATTCTGAATAAGCTTCTAACTAAAAGTCCAATAAGAATGCAATCCCTTACAGGAAAGATGTTAAATAAGGATATAGGCATGGATTTCAATATTGCTACCAATCAGACAATTCTTCCAGACTAAATGTTGCAAAGGACTTTGCTATCCACAAAATAAATATACAAAGATAGTTATATTACTGCAGTCAGTGGTTGACATCCAGCCACTTTCACTTCTAGCAAAAAAAAAATTTATATAATTATCAATAAATTTAAAACCATGTAAATAAATACATTCTCACATATATAATTTAAAACATCTATGTACAAGAAAAAAGGTTGATGGCTGTTCTAAACAGAAGGGCAAACACAGAAACAGTCACATCAGCATGATATCTGACAAAGTTTTGTAGTGTGAGCTGTACATCAGTATAAAATTAGAATGGATTTCACAACTAACATCTATAAAGATACAGTCACATCACATTATCCGTTAAAATCACACCTTAGCTTAAATATGCAATTATAAATATTGTGGTTTTACACACAATTTTGCAATCATAATAATTTCTGTTGGCACAAATAAATATCAGAAAGAAATAATTTCATTTTTGTTATTCCCAGTGATGGTGGATACAAAGTCACCTACATGGATTTTAGCAGCCCTTCATGAAGCATCACAAAGAATATGGGCTTAAATACCTCACTTCAGCATCTGTTGGAGCAGAGACTGAGAAAGCAGACAGTTGCTTTTTGAGCAAAAAGGCAAATAAAGGAGAGAATTCACTTCTGGTACTGTTGGTCTATAAGAGCTGTAATTCAGTCTGTGCCCTGAAAGCCTTGAGATAAAAGTGTAAGTTTTACTGTTATTATACAAACACTGAGCTCAGGTTTTACCCAGCCAGTTGTGCTCCTCATCAGACAGCCAGGTTTCCATGGAATGCCCTCTGCCTGCTGCTAGACCTGCACATCTCGCTTTTTAAGTTAGAAAAGCAACTAGTTCTAGTATCTCTTGAGAAATTCTGGAAAGCAGGGCCTCCTCTGAAAGCACTGAATAGATGCCTGGCTGAAAACAGCATGTGAAGGGCAGAGGGATTTCCAGGCACCAGCTCCACCAGTGGCCTCTGCCCCCCGCTCAGACTGGGAATCAGCTCCCAGCAGCTGAGAGCAGTCCTGGCTTCATCACAAGAGTTTGCAAAGTCAGACACAGGAACTTGCCTTTACTTTGAATGTCTCTTGCCTAAACAGCCATAAATTCCTGTGTAAGGTTCATAGATAATTTAATGTCTCTGTGACAGGTGCTTTGGAGGAAATGTTAAACAGGTCATGGTATCTCTCCTTGGCTTTCCCTTATCATGGCAACCTGTAGCTTTAAGCAAGTGTAAGCAGTAAGATGCTATAGAACTCTGTATTTTCACATCAGGCTCTACAAAGGAAAGGCTTGCCCAAAGTGTGTGTCACAGCTACAGAATTGTATTTATGAGATTAATTGCTAGGTGCTAATTTAAGATTACATTGGTATCCTTCTCTCTGACTCTTGAGCCCTAGCCAGCTTTGCTTACTTGGCTGACACATGACTTACTCTGTCATTTTAGTTCTTCCTTCTTTTAAAAGAATCCTGGACATTGCCCTTCCAGTCCTGTGGGGGTTCAGACATCTGCACAGAAATAGACACCACTGCATGTGCCTGCCTGGTGGCCTGTGCTGCTCAGAGAGACAACCTGCCAAGCTGGGAAGTGCAGAGGATTTGGGAAAGATGGCAACATGGCCTGCATGAGTCCTGCTCTGGCTCTGCTCCAGACAAAGCTCTGCCAGCTTCTGGAATTTTGTCACACCTACTCTGCTGGTTAAAACCTCCTTGCTGTTGGTCCCTTCCTTGCCCTGCCATCACTCTGCCAAGCTGGAAAGTGCCTGTGGAGCTCTGCAAAGGTGAAACAGGATAAAGCAAGGATGCAGACAGAGCAGGATACAGACTGCAAAATCACAGAATCACAGAGTGAGTAAGGTTGGAAGGGACCACAGTGGGTCATCTGGTCCAGCCTCCCTGCTCAAGCAGGGTCATCCCAGGGCACATGGCACAGGATGGTTCTTGAATATGTACAGTCAGGGAGACTCCACAACCTCTCTGAGCAATGTTTGCTTCCTCCTTGCCATGTAGAGAATGCCCAACAGAGTCCTTTGGATGCAGCAGACATAGGTTCATGGTTTTAACACTTAAATCTGAGGCCTGTCAGGGTATTTTTAGTTTGCAAATATAGCTGAATATTAGTGAAAGTAGCTTGAATTAGGGAAGTGGCTGTGTAGGCAAAACAATACTGGATAGGAAAGCCTTACAATGCTGTAGAGACTGCCTCTTTCACCCACACTGGGCAGGTTTGTGACTTGGGGATGGGGCTGTGCAGGGCAGGGAGCTGGACTCGATCATCCTTCTGGGTCTTTTCCAAATCAGACTATTCTGTGATTCTGGAAATCAGGTTTTTTACACGTTTTTGAATATCATGTACAAATGTAATGTGCAAAATGTTCATGACACACAGGAACACACAGGTATTTTCCTGGGCTTCTGCAGCACAGAAGTGAGAAAATGAACTTCTAGCAAGAACAAGAGCTGGTCTAGAGCAAAGCCAAAGCAAGACCTGATATTTTGTCTGTAGCTACATTAGGGAGACTGGCCCCAGGCTCCTTATCATGGGCCTGTGTGGGAAGAGCAGGGAAGGGGCTATGCTGGCAAGTAAAAAGCCAGCATGACTTTTCCTCTGACAACAGTTTATGTCCTGAAGTATTGTAACAGATAAACTTTAAAAACACTAAACATTTAAACATTTATAAAGTGTTATTTTTCTCTGAATTTTCCTCTCTTCCCTAGATATTATCAATATTAAAGCTCTAAACCCCTTCTAGTTCTCTTAGATACAATTGGTATTGAACCAAGATAAAAGGAGCTGTTGAAAGCCTGTTACATACTCTTCAATATCTGCCAATTTCCAACAGGATTCTGTAATAGCTGAGACTTACATTTAAAGTGGTACATCTATAAACCTGATTGCTGAAAAAGATAAGCTATTTTAAATGCTTCTTACTGACTTTTTATTTTGTTTGTTTCCTGCTGCAAATTCATTGAATAGTCTTCCTATTTCACGCTGCTCAAGATAAAAATAAACCAAAGAAAAGAAAGATTTTGTGCTTTTTGCCATCAGACACCTGTTTATTGAAGCGTGCTGTGATGGCTGCAATGAGATTTGCACTGATGTGGGATGAGGGAGTCACTGGCAGGTAATTACTGCTATCAGCAGCAATTTTGGTTGCTGTTGGAGGTCTCCTGGTACTGCCCACTGCAGGCACACATTAGAGCAGCTCCTCTCCTCACCTCTCATCTTCACAGGGAGCATCATCCCCTGCCCCACTCTGTGTCCATGGACATGTCCTGGCAAGCCTTGCTCTTTCTGAGATCACAGACCACTCTTCAGGCAGGTAATGGGAAGAAGGATTTAGGTATCCTCCTGGAGCCAACTCACCTGGCTAAAGTTAGGTTGTATTAAGTACTTCATTCAGTTAGCCTCAATAATATACTCTTTTCACTCCCCAAGATGTTGCATTTTCCTGTAGGGCACAGGCAGGTATGAAAAGATTTATGGTAGCTTCTGCAATTCTGTGAGTAGAAACGTCCTTACAATTCATACAGTGGGTGGGAACAGAGCATCCAAACCTCTTACATGGCTGCACACTCAGAACAAGGTGGGCTTCAGGCCTGAGAGAGAGGAGAGAAGAAGCAAAGTGAGAAAGAATATTTTACACTCTCATATAATCTGCAAAAACAAATGAAAACTAAGCCTCTTTGTAGATCCTCTATATTTTTAAGATCTAAATGCATGGGTTCACAAACAGCACTTAAGGAGTATTGTGTAAAAAAAGCACCATGAAAACAGTAATGTGCATCATCAAGAGAAGTGGGTTAAAGAGATGTGCTACTCACTACAGAATGAAAGTGCTGGTGTGTGGGAAAGCCTCTCCTCAGCACCAGCTGTGTGGTTAACCCCCAGATTGCGTCAAGGGAGAAGGCACAAGAAAATGCCCCATGGCCCTCCCTGCAGCCAGCCAGAGCATGTCCAGAGGAATCACCAGCTCATCACACTCCTGCCAGATGTGGACCTGAGGCACCACGCCTGAGAACCACTTTTTGATGCTCTGCTAGAGCCCACTGTTCCTCAGAAAAGAAGGCTTAACCTGATTGCTTTTCTCCATCCTTCTGTATGCTTCAGATCCTCCAAGTCCCCCCATGCTTGGCACAAGGCACTTTGAACACATAACTTTCCAGAGCTGGGCAGTGTCCCTCCCTGCCATGCCCTGTCTGATGCATGACCTGTCACTGCCAGCCTCTCCCAGTGCTGCCCTGGCTGAAAGCTACCCCAGCACAGCCCCATGCCCAGCAGCGTGCCCTGGTTCTGGAGGAGCCACAGCAGACACTGAAATGTATTAACTATTACCTTGGATGACAAACAGGTATCACCAATGGACAGTTTGGCAGAGGACAGGTAGGTATTGGTAATATCTTCTAGCTCAGTGCTGAAATGATCAGAATCCTTGATGACATTATAATTTAGGGCCATGCTGTAACTGGCAGGTTTCTTCTCCTGCTTCTGCTGGTAGTTGCACAGTTTCCTGAAGGCTGCTCTGAATTTCTGGGACATGAGATTGTAAATGACAGGATTGATGGCACTATTTAAATAAATACAGATTCTGCAAAATAGCAGGAACCAGTTTTCCTGGAAGGGCCTGGAAAGAAAGGAGTTGACAACAACCAGGGTGCGGTAGGGCATCCATAGGAATGCAAATAGGATCACAACCACGGCCAGCATTTTGGTAACCTGAGGGAACACAGAGAGAGACAGAAGAGGGGCAGAAGGTCAGTACTCCCCTTGGCATGAACATGTGCATTCTTACACCTCTAGGGCCAAACCAAACCTCTGGACAGATCCTTCAGTAGGAATTTCTGATGAAAATTTGATTCAGAAAGGTTTTATACAGTCGGAAGTACAAAAACCTTGGCTTCAAATTTTTCCTAGTTTTTGTTAAATTACTCTTTCCAGATGATATCCCAGTAAGCTAACTGTTGTAGACCTCGGACATTTCCACTTCTTATTCTGGAAGAGGGTGTTGATTTAAATGGGAAAAAAAGGACAAAGAGTATTTTTTTCCCAAACACATTATATCTCTACCTTTGACTAGTATAGCCTGTAGAGTTACTAAACATGAAGCCTTTTTAGGTTATCTGGTTTAACAGTCAGCCTAAAACAATTTCCCAAAGCCAAAAATAAGGAAAAAAAGAGAACAATTAGATTAATTTATTTTCCTCAAATCCTCAATATTTAATTAGGTCTTCATTATTTGATGTTTACTCTGAAAAGCCAAATAAGTTTTACAGAGCCAGGGAAAAAAGGATTTTCAATCAAACTTGATTGTTATAAGAACTTTATTCTATTATGTAATTTTCTTTAGAAAAAAGAAAACAACCTTTGGGAATACCCAGAATAGCTGAAAGGAAGTGAATAATATAAAAATAATAATAAAAATAATCCACTTTAAAAGTAGTCTTTCTTTTGTAAATAATTTAATTCTGATGTAGACAGTATTCAACAGTCTCTACATTAAAGAAAGTTTGAAAGGTATTAATAAAGAAAGTAGAAAGCACACAGAAATGTGATATGGGAGGATATGCTGGCACACCTTCATGGAAGTCAGGAGATGACTTGGTTAACTGTGTGAAATAGAAAGTATTGGCACACATTTTGGTGAGCTAGGACTGTTTCTTCTGATTGTGCCTTTATAAGAGTTTCCATAGGAAATAACTCCACTAAGATCACTCACACATGCTAGTTTTAGAATTGGGCTTTATGTTGAAGTTGTGAGTATATAATTCTATTGTCTTCTGACCAGATATGCTCATTATATAAAAACCTGCCATCACAGTCCCTAATGAATGTAATGAATTTCTCCTATCTTTCTAGAAAGACACACTTTTAAGCCAATTTGTTTGGTTTGTTATAGGTACTCTAATAAAGAATGTGATGAAAATCAAAGATACTCTACAAATTGATGTATCTTTATCTATTTATTGGTCTTTGAATGTGCATATTCAAAGGCTGCAATCTTATCTTAGTTCTTCCCTCACCCTTATTTTTGTTTTCTCTACAGCTGTGTTCAGTGGGAGTAAAAAATAATGAGAAGTGAGACTGAGAAATGAGACTGAGAAATGCTATCTATCTCCTTTTTTGTCACTTGACTGATACATTTCATTATGACTTCTACACTGTTTTTGTTTTCTAATTTTCTGAGCACAGTTGTTGTAATAGAGCAAAATACAAACATGAATGTTCCAGGTAACTCAAAGGATGATCTCTCCTTATCTCCACTTCTGAAAGGGCCATGCCTGTGAACATGGTAGCAGGGAGAGAGTTGACCCAGTACTGGCCCATTCTGGCTCTCATCCCTCCAGTTCAGCTCCAGCCTGTGCCTCCAAAATGAGCAAATCCATTCAGTGGAGAACAATCATTCACTGTAGAAAATAATCCACATTTAAAGGAAGAAAGCCACCATTTGTGGAGCCTGGGTGAACAATGGGACAGAGCCAAACCAACAGATGTATTCCATCAGCTCAGGCATTCAGGGCATAACAGCCTACACGTGCATCAGAGTACTTTGCTACCAGAAGTTCAGCAGGGCACTCCACTATGGTACCTACCAGTCATTGGCAATTTACATTTCTTTCAGGAAAAAATTGCTCAGAGGATCATTTGCAGTGTTGCAGCTATCAGCTTGAGTCTGGACTAGAAGTAAATTATTCTTACTGTCAAGGAGGGGGTAATCCAGAGTGACACAATTAACACTGTACAGCAGTAAAAAAAGACTTTTACTGCTCAAGTGACTGTATCCCATACACCACAAATACATATATATATATATAAAATTTGTATGTATGTATGTATGTAGTGTGAAAATTATTAGCTGATTTTGTGTATATTGGCATTTGGATGCACATTTTCTTTTTAACACCATAAGCTTCTACTGCTGGAAATGAAGCACTCTGTAGAGCTGTTTTTCATTCTGCTCAGGTCAATGAACCAACTCATGTACTCATATGCCTTCACAGAGTCTACATGCAGTGCAAGAGAAGAGGCAGAGCCCATGGGTGGCATCTCTTTGGTGGCATCTCTTGGTGGTTCGGTCCATGCAGGACAATGAGGAGAATTCACTATAATTTTTAACTGTCTGCAATACATATCCTTGCAAAGCTACCAAAAATAACAAACTTCTCACAAGGTCACTATTGCCTGTCAGAAATTCAGTTTCCTGATCCATCTGACCAGCTGTGGTTGTCTCTGGGACACACAATGAGGCCCTGAGTTCAGGTAGTTATTTGCTCATTGGTAAATCCTCCTTAGTCTGGCTCTGGAGTGGTTCCACCTACCTCAGACCATGACCTATGTGCAAAAGGCAGCAGTTCTGAGGAGGTGCTCTGGCAAGGCTTACTTAGTCCCAGCATGGGGATTGTCACCCCACTGCAGGGTGAGGCACCACTCAGGGCTTCTGACACAAATTCACCTCAATTTGTGTTATAGGTGAACCCATTATCTAAATACCTGACTGAGGCCAAAGCTTCATTCTTATCCACACCAAAAGTCTTTATTGCTGAACATAAGTTGTTTAGAGGAAAGTTTGGTCCTCTTTGTTTAAGCAAAATGCCATATCCTTTTTCAAATCACTTCATATGAAACAAAACATATATTGGGAAGAGGCTAATTATTTTGATATCAGTGGAGTGCTAAGAGGACACATTTTAAAAGAACATGTTTTTTATTACCTGTGAGCATACCAAAGCTCCCTGAAAGCAGCAGCGCTACATCCTCAATTCACTGCTCAGGTGAAGGCAAACACACTGATTGCTCTTTTCTTGTGGATGTGCACTGTCCTATGCTCAGGGTACAAATTATTCTTAGTTAGGGAGATTGAAAACATGGTAAAAAGACTTTGAGCAATTTCAGCTTAGTCCAAATTTCAAGTGTAGTTTGAATGATAACAAAAGAACTTGAGATTGAATATGGTTCTGCTTGTATATAAACATTCTTCAAGCCCTATCTTTTTATTTCTGAGGATGCTCTAAAGAATATTTAAAATATATATTACTAAACAGAGTCCCAATATTTTAATTCTGAACTAGTATCCTCTTTTTCCTCCCTGCTCCAAAACCTTCTTATTCTAAGGAAGGGTTTTTATTAAACATTTTCATTATCCTGGTACAAACAGTTTAGTATTGCTTCCTTCTCCTTTGAGTACTAATCTTTCTTACACTGATAGTAAAAGCAATAGTCACTCTGGTATTTTAAAGCATGTAATAACATCTTTCTTCTTGTGCCTGGTTGTGTTCATTGCAACACACAGAGATTGCATACCCCAGTCCATGATTTCCTAATCAAAAAGAAGTTGTGCAATAAGAAGGAGAATTAAATAAATAGAAGGATTAAGGTCTTGATATACTAACACCACAAGTGAAACAAAGTGATAAGATTGAGGATTTCATGTAAGCCGTGTCAAACTTATCTGGCACTGCAAGCTGGAATCTGTGCTTGTTGTGCTGTGAGAGAACAGAGGGATTTCTCTGGTGAGCAGGTCATGACTGCAACACTGCCCAAGAGAGGACTTTCTCTAGAGGGTCTACCTGCTATTCCTGACCATGATAGCCACGATGACCTTAGATTTGATTGGACTAATCAAGTAACTTTGTGAGATACACATACTGTTAAGTGAGCTGGATTCCATCTCAAGTTTAAACCAACATGTTTGCTGTGTAAGGCTGCATTTATTTTTCTCAGTCACCTTGATATCTGAGGAAAGAAGGAATTCCTTTGGGGAAAGTATGAAACCTTCATGCAAACATGCAATTCAGTATTCATGCTATAAACGGAAAAGAAAAAAAATCTGTGATCTGTGGGCTGCAGGACCCACACTGAAACAGAGGAAAAGGGTGAGAAGGAAGGAATGACAAGGGACCAACCTGTGCAACCTGACTGCAGCACTCTCTGGCCCCACACTGCTGGTGGCTGCAGGGAAGGGACTGAGTGTAACTTGTGGCTATAACAACGGGCAATCAATTAGCGCTATTAATTTTCCCCAAGTTGAGTCTGCACTGCCCAATAACTGATAGTTTGTTTGCCTGTCCTTGTCTTGGATCATGAAGAATAGGAGCACTTCCCATTTTCTCTCCCATTCTCAGCTGGAGCCAATCCCCCTATAGAAACATGCATATGTTTATTTTCATAGAATTGTTCTTGGATAAATATGAGAACTGCTACAGAAGTAGGAAGTTCACACCACATTTTCAGACACCTTTTCTACAGATCACATGCTGGATATTGTACACTCCTCAATCCCTGTAGTGCAACACAGGTCCAGGAAGACACAGAGTTTCACATTTCAGCAAGACTCACTGTCAGGCTAGACTGTATTGTCAGATATATGTGTCCTTGTCAGCATGGCAGGAAATTTTCTTTTTTTTGTCTTAATAACTGTTGAGATTCTAGATTTTTTTTAATATGTACTTGTTTTTTCACCTTTACTCTTGTTTTTCTTGTTTTTTACACCATTGCCTATCTTTTGCATGTTGCTATTATACAAAAAATATTACTAATTGTGCCATGCTATCCTTGCTTTGCTTCCTGTGTTGTACTATATGCAAATTCTAGCTTTACTTATAATGAAGCTGCTTTAAGTAATCAGGTTGCTTGGGCTTTTAGAGAAAGTCTTGCTGTCTTTACAAGACATGAAAGATATCATATTATAATCTTCACGTTTTGGTTTCATAACAGTGTCCATATTCATCAGTGTTCAATGTAAAAGATTTGTTTGATTTTCAAGTGATACTGGCACATGTAATCAAGTATAAAGTGATATTAACTTGAAGAGCAGGTTATCTTCTTCTACTAATTAAGGGACAAAGAAAAACAACATTAAACACTTCCTGACTATTAACTATAATTGGTGTCATAATTAAATTTAACCTAGCCCACGTATTTGTGTTGTGTGTTTCCAAGCATAGCTCTAGTGCTCTCTGAGGGCTCAGTGCTCTAGAAGGCAGCTCAGTTAACTTTTGAGGTTTTTGCCATCTCTGTGATAGGAGAACATGGTCCCTCTCATAACAGTAGCAATTGAAGCAAAATAAGAAGAATATAAAGAATAAGAAGAATATCCCCAGAGCCATCTGCAAAAGATGCACCCTGTGTTTCCTATCACTGCACCAGCTGAGCTGCCTGCTGCACATCATGTGGTTTACTGCAAACAGCCAGCAATTAATCTGCTCACTATATTCCACTGGTATTATTACACACAGCAGCATACATATTCAATAATATAAAAAGAAGCTAGTCAAACCTATGCCTCAGTTTTGAGCCATCGGTACAAAAAAATATTTTCTGAAAGACAGAGAAACAAAGATATTTAGCATTTACAAAGCAATTTAGATACAGACTTCCTTAAACAGACTTTTTACAGGAGAGTTAGAGACAGGAAAATTTACATCTTGACTGCATTTGCTGAGTGACATAGTGCTTTAGCTGGGACTCAGCCTCAGTGTCCCAAACTCCCAGGATAGTTCCTTCCCTTCAAATCTCAAAAATAAGTCAAGAGTCACTTTGTATATTTGGCAAGATCACTAATAATCTGTAATGTAAGGAAATTATAGTTGAAAATGTTTCCATCCTATCTGACACTTCCTAATTGCTTTCTGATATAGGAAATAAAGTACTGTTTTGTTTTGGTTTTTTTTTTTTTTTTTGGTCCTTGCAGTAGGTAATAATGTACAGGCAAGAAAAAAATGTATTTTTATGTATATGTGTATGTATCACTGATTTTAAACTTGACTACTTAAAAAAAAGGAAGAATGGAAGAATGTAATTTACCTCTTTCCACAGCTTCAGACAAGTGAGCTTTAAAACAAGTTGTTTAGGTTTCAGAAAGCCATTTCAAATAGTTGTTCCTACCTGCCTTCGAGAAGCAATAGTGCTATTGAAACTCCTGTTAGTCATCTTGGAATTCACAGGCTTGCTTTGGTGAGCCACATCATTCCTCCAGGTCTTAGAGTTTTCTTTTGGGTCTGAAGGGATGGGGTTCAGGAACAGTATTCTAGCAATCAGGCCATAGAGCACAGTCGCCAATACCATTGGCACAACGTAAAATATACCAAAGTCCATCATGTAGATAGGAGAGTAATAGCTCCTGGAGACCTTGTAGCCACAGGACACAACAGTGGTCTCTTTGTAGGCTACTGTATTAAGGTCTAGCAAGAAAAACCAGAGCATACAGTATATGGAGGTGAAAGCCCAAACAAAAACAATGATCTTTTTGGCTCTTGAAAAAGTGCAGAGGAATTGAGCTTTGATTGGGTGGCAGATGGCTATGTACCTCTCAATGGTGAAGGCAGCGATGGAAAAAGAAGAAGCGTTGATTCCCAGGTACTGGAGATAAGTGATGCAGAGGCACCCGACGTAGCCGTACACCCAGGATCTGTACAGGCTCTCCGTGATATTGGGTAGTCCTGCAGCCACAAGCACCATGAGATCTGCCACGGCCAGGCTCACCAGATAGCAGTTAGTGGGAGTTCTCATGTGCTTCGTTCTGAGGACCACCAAAACCACCATGATGTTGCCCACGATGCCCAGCCCGCAGATGAGGAGGACCAAGAGGATGGTAACCACTTGGTATTCGGCTGTAATGATCTCCTGGCTCGATAGTGGCAGCCCAGTCTGGTTCTGCTCGTCTCCTGTGCCATTCTCCATCTTCACCAGCCCACTGCTGCTTCTGCCAAGCACTCGATCTCAGCACCTGCTCTCCATGGTCCCCTGCAAAAGGGTCACTGGAGCAGAGTGTGGGTGAGCTGCAGCCCCAGAACACGTTCTCTATGTAGGCACAGTCCCATTCCTGTACCGTCCTCCACTCCCCCTACAGCATCTGAACTTTCAGTCTTTGTAAAGTCAACTATGGGATGGGTTAGTCCCTCTAAGGCCCCAGCTCACTTGCACAGGCTAAAAGGCTGTTTCCTCACAGCTGCTTTGAGGCATTCACGCACAGCCAGCCCGTGGAGGTGGGAGTCTCCTGCCTGCAGTGGCAGGGGAGCGCAGCCCCTGCTCTGCCAGCTGCTGAGCCGCCCCGCGCTCCGGCAGCGCCGCTGGCCAGGAGGAGCCGCCGCGCTCCGAGGGTGGAGACAGCAGCGGGAGGCGAAACCAGAGGATTCGTGAAGGTTTTCTGCTCCACGCCGCTCTCCCTCTCTGCTCTCAGGCAGCTATCATGACAGCATCGATCGCATTGATCCGCGCTGGCAAACAAAGGAGAGCTGGCTGGCAACAAAATTGCACTGATTTTTAAAATTCTGACTGCTGCCATACCCTTGTGAAAAGTAATGGCTATTTACATTTGCCTCCTGCTTTGCAAGGAGTCCCTTCAGGGCTTTACAGAAGCAAATGCATCCCAGCTCTTGAAAATAGCAGGAAAAAATGTAGGGGTCTTTTTTACTTAATAGAAAATTCTGTTCAAAACCTCTACCACTACAGCTGTCATCACTCCTGAGTCCTTTCAACTCTTTTGAATCGCAGCAGAGCAACAATAAAATGATCACAACACAAATTGCTTCTTAACGAGATCAGTCACACAGGCACTCGTGTGCATGCACACAACACAATGTCACTAATCTACCACTCTTCCCCCAATGTACATTCTCCTCTGATTGAATAAACTCCTCCATGGTCAGTCAGGTTGTGTAAAACCAGAGACAAATCAAAGACTGGTGGAAATAACTGTTTTGAGCAGTGCAGATGAAACCCTACCAATTCAGTAGCTCAGCTGCACCTGGAGACTGCACTTTCCTGTCTCACTTGCTATCTAAATGCACTAATGAGAAAAACAATAGCAAACCCTTCTGTAAGGCTCTGTGAAAGCGCCCTTGTCAGCTCCCAAACACAGTCTCTCAGCCCACCACTTCTCCTTATGCTACTGTGTTAAAAGTTGGAAGAGCAAACTTGTCTTAAAATCCCTTATTTTTCTGCATTTAGGGCAATTGGTTTTGATCTTTGCTCAGGAAGCAAAAGGTTCAACAAAATAAAATGTTGCACAACTGAGGAAAGGCATCTTGGATTTCAAAACAGACTGTAGTGTTTAGCACTGGCACATGTTTGCAAAACTAGGATTTTAAGTAGACTTAAACAGGTGGTGACAAAAAGAGAGTATCACCTGAATGAGAGCTGAAAATCAGACTCAAACAATTCCAGAGGTTTGAAGCCACTCAGTTAATGTTTTCCAGCCACTTTTTCCATTTGCCTATGTTGTGATCACATACCTTTTATCTGTAGATCCAAGAATACTTAATGAAGTAAAGCAAATATAATTTTTCCTGTTTAATAGATTAAGAAACAGGGGTGAAAAGAATTAGATTGTTTTGCCAGTGGTCTTGCAGTGGCCTGTGGGAAAATGCAGGTTGCTGATTACTTGACCAACAGTATATCAGCAGAAACATATAATCTTGATTGTCCTTCATACCATCTGCAGATCCTGTTATTTTGGACTCAGCTGAAAGAGGAAGGTCAGTACTACTGTAATGCCTGGGTGTCATAAAAAATATTATTTCCAGCCCCTCTACACTCCACAACATTTTATCCTTCAAAATGGACAGCTTTCCCCTTCCATGCTTTTAAAGCTGTGTGACCATAGTGGGGGCAGCCCCTGATGTTCAAGCCTGCAGTATAAATAGCACCACAAGGGAGCCCAGGACGGAGAGATCACAGAGTTGGTGTCAGCACTCAGGGACCCAGCAAGGCACTGAATCAGAGATTCAAACCAGGAAACTGAGAGAGATGGCTCTGTGGATAAACTCCTCAGTCCTCAGGGACCTCAGCTGAATTAAAAGTTTTTGGCACCTCCATAGACTGATTCCTCTTTAAGGGGTGACTGATGCCCTTCTGCCACACCGTCACACAGTGAAGTCTGGCTGCTCCTGTTTCTGTATATCCTGCTGGCTTATGGAGGCAACCTGCAGGTTCTGATTTGGCCTGAGAATCAGCACATCTGAGAGCACGAAAGTGTTTGCAGTGCAGGAACTAATGGCTGAGGACATGGCATGCAGAGAAGCTGTGGAATATTTAAAAGACCAGGATTTTGAAGTAAATATTGGAGCTCTGGAAGATGTACAAGACATGTATTATCTGATGGTTGCCTCATTCTTCTGCATCTGCTTCTGGTCTGTGTCAGAGAGAGGATGGACGGTCTTGTCTCGGTCACTTTTATGAGTTTTTATCAAGTGCTGCGTTCTGGTAGTGAAAAAGGTATAGAGTTGTCACCGTATGGCTACAAGGAAATAAATCTACAGTAGGCATTCAGAGGATTTATTCAAAAGCAAAATTTTAAGTATTTTATCAAAAAGTAAGTATTTTATGAAAATACTATCAGTATTAACATACTAAAACATTAACATACTACCAGTATTAACACAAGCAAACATTTCCCTTTTCATAAAATACTTCCACAACCTACAATGTTTGTATAAAACCTGCAGTAATTGCAGAAGGAATTTCAAGACTGAAAATATAAATTCCATGTAATTAGAGCATCTGGTGCTGTGGATTTTGCTGAAACATCATTTGATTCACTTTGCCTGATACATTCAAATTATCCTTTCAACATGATTATCAGTCGGATTCAGATACTGAATCTGGGAATCAGTACAAGACCAATCTTTTCTCCCAGTTGATGCTGTGCTAATGCAATTCTCAAAATATGGTGGCTAGTTTCACAAGCAGCTCAGCATGAATACATGCAGGCCTGGCAGCTGTGCCAGGGAAATTTTGACAGAAGGTGGCCCAGAGACTGCTGTGAAACTTTTACTGCATATTTGTTACTCCATTTTATGGCTGTACCTGTTGGTCCAGCATCAGCTGACATTGCATGTAGAAATGAGGACAGACACAGTTTGCAAGTCAACAACAACAAGCAGAAAAACAAACCCTGGAAAAATGCTCACTTTTGCCAATGCATCTCTTTTAGTCCAACTGTTGGGGCAGGAGGGAGAGGGGAAGGCATGTTGACACCACCTGGTCTATGTACACTTAGCCAACAGTATCCTTGTCCAAATTGTTTTCCCATTTGTCTCAATTAAAATGTGTCTCTGCTCACTTGAGTCACAACTAACCCATAATAAATTGCCTGATAACATTAAGTGCACACTGAGGTGGAACAGTGAATCATTCTAAACAGTTTACTGCACTATATATAAATTATTCTTAATTATTTTTCTCTAACTCAGTTCACTTCCCCAGTGGGCCTTTTCTGTTTTGATAAACAACTCAAAAAAAAAAAAAAAAAGGCACTTTCACAGTCTATTACCTCCTGTACTCAGGATTCATAAAAAATCACAGCTAAGTTGGATTCTTTACTCTGTGTCCACCTCTGATGGAGCACAGAGCACTTACTGCTGTACAAGTATTTCCAAGGCTGCATTTTTTGAGGACAGAAACCATCATTGGTAATTGCTTTATTACTATCCAGAGGCTGGCTTTTAAAGTTTATAACTGGCTACTGGCATGATCAGCTCCAAATGTGTTTGGGAGATTTACACTTGACATGGTTAAATGCTGTAGGAACTGTGGTCAGCTAGAATTTATTGTCCTACACCTGCTGTGCCACCCAGCTGTGCTTTTGTGCTGATGTAGTGAACCCGTGGAAAAGTGTTTGGTTTGTGGGAGAAACCTGCACCTGGAAAAGCCTCTTGTAACTAAAGATTGTGAGGGAACCAAACATATCTTCTGTGAGATAAATCTCATTACCCAAGGCAGGCATCCTTCTTTCTAAGTCATTTTTTGTTGCCTGCCAATGGAGAATGCTGAACTACTGCTGGAAGCCTGGGTGGGTTTTCCAGACATGTCCAAGTGGTTTAGGATTACGATGAGGTGGAGATCATAACTGTGTCTGACAAATGCTGTTTGATTTAAGGGCTTTTAATCTTCATGAGAGTCTAAATCGTGTATTAAATGTGAGGGGTTTTGCATACTTCTTTTCTTTTAGTCTTCATCTTGGACTGGTATGGGCTCAAGGTAAGTGATAAGAAATCTTAATTTACTTGTTCTGAAAAAACAGCTGCCACAAAAAGTATGAAAAATGGATTTAAGCAATAAGCTGGCTCACATAGGAAATTTTGTTTATCTCTTGCCTGTCAACAAGGTCACTGGATACTGTGGTTTGTTGAGACAGATCTGGGATCACATGGCAAAGGAGGCTGGAAGAACTTTAAGAGGGCTGCTCTTTTTTCCACTAATTTCTATCAGCTGGGGTGGAGATAAAGTGTATAAGACCCTTATGAAGGAGCAGGAAATTTGCCAGGATAAATATAGAAAAATCACCCAAAACAAAAATTAAAAATGGATGAGGAAGACTGCTTTTATGGATTTTTTTATCCCTTAATTATTTGCATTCCCTTCAACTTCTCCTCTTAAGGGACTATCAGCTAAGCCATAATTACCACTGAAAGGTGATCTGAAGAAAGAGGAGGTGCAGTTCAGTAGGAAAAAACACAAAGTGGTACACTTTGGCAGGAGCAAGCAAGTACCCAGCTCTGTAGAAACTGCTCATCTGACCCCAAGCCATGCAACCATCAGTACAAAGGTTGATGAGAAGCTGATGTGAAATCCAACTTTCATCCAAAGTGTATCAGTAGAAGCTGGGCATTCTTCTAGCTTACATGATGTCTTTCCATCCCTTTAACACAACTATAATGCTATTTGATAATGCATCATTTCAGAGAAGAAAATGTATATGGTCAAAGTCTGCTTTGTGCATATATTTCATACACGTACTTTGGATTAAAATTGTTGGCCCTATTTTAAAAAAACACCATGGAAAGTCTTCTTGATTATGGACAAAATTTAGATTATAATTCCAAATTCTTAAAAAAAATTAAAAAAAAAAATTATGCTGGAATCTCATTCCTTAAGGTTCAGATTCTCTGAGCAGACTGTGTTGTATGCATTAACACCAATTGCTTATACAAGAGATCCAATGTTTGAAACAAATGAAAAACATAACTGCCTAAAAGATCAAAGCAGAGATCTGGTATTTTTGGTGGTTATAAGTTTTAGATCTCACAGATCCCATAGTTTTACTTCAAGGACAGAACTTCCTAGTTCCTATGTAAAGCCAATTTTCTGTCATCTCTTTGTGTCTCTAGAGAGCCTCAAGAGAAGAGAATAAATACTAATTCTACCATGACCCTAAACAGAGTTTTTTCATAAAGATTATGGTTGCTTGTCTATTATTCTAGGGGAAAAATTAATGAATGATCAGACAGAATTTCATTACATTCATTTAAATTTGTAGTAGAAAGATTCGTCATAATTCAGCATAATACCAGCTTTTTATGCTCAGAAGAAAAGCAACACAAGGATATTAATTCACTCATTAAGATACTATATTTTTCATATTGTTTAATGCAAATTCTTCCTAGCTGTGAAAATTACTCATCTCACCTTGATCACCAACAGGCAGTTTGGCATATCTGTAATGAAATTTTCAGTGGGTTTATCATGATAATCTGGGAGTTGGGAAGGAGGTTGGCTCACTTGGTATTGCAAAGCAATTGACAGCTAAGCACTTTTTTCCTTGATGAATTAATAATTTAAAAAAAATCTTAGAAAAAAGTAATAGAAAAGCAGTGTCAGGGACAGCAACTCTTAGCTCATGCATAATCAGGATGAGTCCAGACCAAGCACCGTCCAGTAGCTCTCCAAGTATGGAGGGGGAACATCAGATCAGTTTGAGTCTTCTGGGTCCAGATCCCTAATTGATGTACAGCTTGGTAACTTCTTCCTAACCAGCAATGAAAAGCTGAGTGATACCCAGCAGCATGTAACATCTGGTGTTTGACTGACACCAGGTGTGCTCAGCTGGGCTGTTGATCCCTGTATCCATGGCAGAAGGGGTGAGCTCCCCATGTGGAAGATGGGAGCTGTGATCCCAGCAGTGTCTTTGCTGCAGCATGGTAAAAAGCCTCAGGGAAGGTTTCTGTCAGTCTGAGGTGGTTGGTTATGGTGGCTGGTTGTTGGAGTACAACACGGGGCAGACTGAAAGCTGTTTGTTCAAATATAAGAATACAGTCTGCTGTTGTACATCCTCAGCTCCATGTTGTGTGATTTATTGTGTAAAAGGCAGTGGAAAATTGGTTTATACCCTGATTTCTTGCACCCACCACTTCCATCAGTAGATGGGAGCATTGCTGGAAGGACACAGAACTACTGCTATAGCTGATTAAAGTGATCTCTAGGAATGTTTCATGTAGAAACAAATACAACCAGGATGACTGAAACAACTTCCATTTCTTTTTTTTTCAATCATAGTAAAGTACTTTTGTTGGGAAGAAAAAAAACCCCAGCAGTTGCATATTATCATTTCAAAATGTTGAAAAATTTTTAGTAATTCAGAAAAAAATCATGTTCCACAGTTGAAAATGTAAATCTGTTTGTTCATAACATCTGAGCTTCATAAAAGTTTTGAAAAGGGCTGCTTTTATTTCACTTCAGTGAATCTTTCTGGGCATGTTTGCTCTTTAATGCAAACAGTGAATCACAAAATCATTTACCCATTTAGATTTAGAAGTAGAACAAACAGTAGAATTGGAAATGCAGTAAAGTAGAGCCATTGAGTGGTTGTTAGATGTAGGGTGAGTCCACGGCAAATGATGCAGGAATGCCTTCTCTTGAGCCTGTACCAAATTCAAATCTAGCCAGCTGATTTTCATTCTGGTATGAGAAAGAGGCTTGTGCCTCTCCTGTTCCTCTGTTCAACCTCAGTAATTCTCAAAGGCTTTAATGAACATCTGACACATTTGACAGACAGGTTATCAATCTCGAGTAAATTAAGCCTGGCAAATATTACAAGTATGTACATGAAGGACAGAAGGTTACAGATGTGTCTGGAATGGAGTAAGTTGAGAACAAGGGCATCAGGAAAAAAATACAGGGAAGAACTATTACACACACCATAAAATAGAGGAGAAACTTGGATCAGAATTCATGCCTCATTAGATACCAGAGAATTTAACCAAAAGATGCATTTCTGCAAAGAGCTAGCTACTTTTTTCTGTTGCTCTGACAATTGCTCCCTTGATTTTGTAAGTGTAGGTTTGATAAATTTGATGAGACGTGCAATCTTAAGGGCAAGGCAGTGACTTATCTGTGTGAAACAGCTAATTAAAACCACCACAATGGTATCAGAGGATCAGAGGGAAAAATTACCGAAGTTATTAATTAGAGATGAGCAAATAGGTCTGAATCAAAACCTACTCAAGCAGTAACTCTGTGGGATAAAGCCAAAAAAATGCTGATTCCTTCCAGGAGATTTGATTTTGTTCACTTTTAATCTTTTATTGCTTAGAATGCAGCATTGCAAAAAATGGCAAGTTTGGTCCTTTTGGACTTCATTCACTTCTGCTGTAATTATATTGGGAATGAGCAGTGAACATGTAGCTAACATGAAAATAGCTTTACTTCATTGTATTACACCATGGTTATAATAATGTCCTTTATGCAAAGAAAATATCTTCATTAGGAGAATGCAAGACCAAAGGTTTTGGATGTATTGGATATATTTCTATAGATTATTATGGAATTAATAATTAAGAGTTGATGCATTAATTTACCAGACTGTAAAAACATGTTTTTGTTAATGGATAGCACAGTTTGAATGACAACTTCCTAGCACACACAGCTCTTTCCCTCTGCTCCCCCCTTCTCTCATCCTTCTTTCTCCATAATCCCCTTTATGACTGAGTGTGGTACAACACACAATTCCATGATGTTTTCCCCCTTGCCCTTATCTCCATAGGCCTGTCACATTTTGTGAACACTTTTCATCATCGCGTTAGCAGGGAGGATCAGAGGCTGCGCTGTCAGAGACAGGCTCACAGCTGCAGAGCTGCCCCTCTCCTGCAGCTGCTTTCAGCTCAGCAGGTTGGAGCAGAAAGGGAGAAGTCTGCCGTGGTTTCCCCCCACACCCACTCCCTCAGCCCCCCAGTGTGACACGGTGGAGCTGTAACAGGCACACGGGGTTCTCACCTATTCGGCTGCAAAGCTGAAGATGGGTGAAAACAGCCGGCAAAAAATCCTGCAGATTGACTTCAGCCTGGTCTCACCCCCTGGGGAGGCTTCACTGACTACAGAGCTCTATCTTTTATTTCCAAAGTGATCAGCTGCACAGTGGGGTGTTGGTGGCTCAGGTGTAGCTAAAACCCATCAACACAGAAGGTAAATACAAAGCAGCAAAACATTTCAAATGGGACAAAAAGTGAAGAAGGGCTGATCCAGAGCTCAGTCACTGGAACGAATGAGCATCAGTGCAATCCCCAGCAGCTATTCTGGTAATTTTACAGTATGGAGATTTAAGAGTTCAGTGGAGCTTCCCCTCATTCGACTCCTGTTATCTTTTGGTTTGATCTTCAAGGTGAACTGCCAGACTCAGCTGTTGTGTGTTAGTAATGAGCTGTTACCCGAAAAATTTCTGTTTGAACCACAGACTAAAATCAACTCTCCATAAATCCAAACAGGATGGTAACAGGGAACATGGACTCTCTCCCTGATACTGCTTTGTACTTGCACACTATGCATATTTGATGAATGAGGTCATGAGAGCATGTAAACAGCACTTCCTAATATTTTCCAGTATCTAGGGAGAATAAATGGCTTTACTGAGAAAAAAAACCAAAAACATCAAGAACAGGTTCAGAAGATATGACACATCACAGAAGGGATGCTTCACACTGCAGATTGATACTTCTTCACATGTGAAGTCTGAAAGGGTTAATACTGTTCCTGAGGACAGCGAGAAAAATGGGAGTGGAATGAAACAAGGAAGAAGGACACAAAAACCAGAGAGTGAGGACACTAGTAGCAGTGAAAATGGATGTCATAGTCTGAAAGAAATGTTAATCCTGTGCCTGGCTGATCACTATCATCTAAATTGCTGGCAGAGCACCAGCACAGGCTTTTGCTGTAGAGACCCGTGTGGAGCGCAGCAGAAGCCCCTGGAGCCGGGCTGGGAAGGATCCTGATCTCCCCATCATGGCACGGAGCCCTGTTCCCTTGTGCTTACACACAACCCAGCACTCCACCTCCCCTGCTTTTCCTCTCCAGGGCCCTGGAGGAAATCTGGAAATGTTTCACAGACGGGAAAGGACTGCAGGAGGAGGTGCTCAGCTCCACACGCTGCCCATGCCTGCCTGCTCCGGGCTGCACACTGGCATCGCGGGACACAGCGAGGGACAGCGCGGGACACGGGGAAGGACAGTGCGGGACACGGGGAAGGATAGTGTGGGACACAGGGAGGGACAGTGCGGGACACAGGGAAGGACAGTGCGGGACACAGGGAAGGACAGTGTGGGACACAGGGAAGGACAGTGCGGGACACAGCCAGGGGCAGTGCAGGACACAGGGAAGGATAGTGCAGGACTCAGGGAAGGACAGTGTGGGACACAGGGAAGGACAGTGTGGGACACAGGGAAGGACAGTGCGGGACACAGCCAGGGGCAGTGCAGGACACAGGGAAGGATAGTGCAGGACTCAGGGAAGGACAGTGTGGGACACAGGGAAGGACAGTGCGGGACATAGCGAGGGACGCAGCGAGGGACAGTGCGGGACACGGGGAAGGATAGTGTGGGACACAGCGAGAGACACAGCGGAGAGTGCGGGACACAGCGAGCGACAGTGTGGGACACAACGAGGGACATAGAGAAGGGGACAGGGCTGGCACAGCGAGGGACAGGGCAGGCACAGCGAGGGACATTGCGGGACATAGAGAAGGGACAGGGCGGGCACAGCGAGGGACACAGCGAGGGACAGCGAGGGACACAGCGAGGGACACAGCGAGGGACAGGGCGGGACACAGCGAGGGACACAGCGAGGGACAGGGCGGGCACAGCGAGGGGCACAGCGAGGGACACAGCGGACACAGCCGCTGCTGCCCCACGGGTGCAGGCCAGAGGAGCCCCCCTCGCCCGGCTCCCCACGGACGCCGTCAGTCCGACAGCAGCTGCTGAGGCTGTCAAGGATCAGCCCGGCTGCTCCGGGGGATCCCCGGTGCCTGCTGCAGAGGGCTTTGAGCCAGCACAAGGAGGAGATGCTAAATAAGGAAAGGGATGCTAAGGAAAGCTGAGAGGACAAGATGTGGGGGATAAGCAGCAGGGAAGGAAATATAGCTGAAGGCTATTTTCTTAAGAGACATAGGAGGGTTAAGAAAGCCACATAACTCAAAAAATAAACTGGGAAAAGAAAGAAACAAAAAAAAACCCTACCAACACCCTTGCCCCACACACATAAAAACAATTCCCCTCCCCCCTGCCCAAAAACCCCAAAAATGAAAAGAAGCAAACAAAACCAAGAAAAGGACCAAAGGCTAACTTGGCTTGAGACTGGGTTTTGACAGCAGCACTGGAAGGAGACCAAGCTGTGGGGGAACTGAAGGAGAGAGCACCTTCTTGCTGATTTGCTGTACAGAACAAAGCCAGCAAGATCTCCTATGGGTCTCCCAGGGGCTGGGGACTTCTTCCTTCCCTCTGCTCACCCCATCCACATTTGCAGCCCCAGCCCCCTCACAGAGGATGATGTAGAAAGATCTGGAAGCCTGATCAGCCTCAAGAAACACAGCCCACTGCCATGGGGGTCAATGCCATATGGAGGTCAATCCTCAGCATTTCATCTGAAATGAAGGGATGGAAGTTCTGCTCCTCAAAACCAGTAGTGAGTCGGTGGTACTAGGTGAGGTTGGGCTGTTCAGCCACAGTAACACTGCACTTCAGCTTGGAAAACTGCTTGGATGACTGATTTGGAGACTCTAAACCTAGAGGTTTTCTGAATTTGCCTAGGAAAGGCCCTGAGCAGCCGGATCCACCTGTGAATGCTTTGTCCAAGAGGTTGGACTAGAAGATCTCCAGAGGTGGTTTCCATGGCTCTAAAGGGAGATGCTGTAAAAGACTCTGGTGTATTCCTGGCACTCAGGAACTGGGAGGCTGTGCCAGGACCTGTGTCTGGCTGCAGAGCAGGTTGGAACAGGGGAAAACCTGACTCCACTACATGTATAGTGGGAAGTCTGACACAGCAGAGCAGCACAAGCAGTGTGGTAAGGTTAAGTTTTTATAAATCTGGATGGATAAACTTCTGGGGTTTTTTCAGTCTCATTATTTTTCATGTAATTGCCAAGGAACAGTTAAGTCACAGCTTGGTGACAAGGCTTGGTCATTTTTTAAAACCACATTCTACCTTAGCTGGTCAGTTAAGTGATATCCCTGTTCACACCATGGAAAATTACATTCAACAAGAAAAACTACCTTTACCTAACACAAACCACATAATGTGGAATATAGTTCATATAAACAGGCAGTCAAGCAATTCAGAAGCTCAGAACTTAAACTAAACAAGGACAAAATACATCTCAGAATAAGCACTGCTAAGAGAAGGTGAGAATTTGTGATTCTTAGCCGCAACAGTCATTGCTTGCACAGCTAACCCTGAGATGAAGCAGCAGCAAGAATGTTGAGGTGGAATGTGAGTTGTATATATTTATACCTTCATTTAACTCCCCAAGAAACAAAGCTCTTTTAGCCAATTTCAAACAGCTCTTGTGAATCTTATCATCACTTTCACACTCACAAAACTGGACAACACAAGGACACAACTCCTCAAATGTTTGGTTTTTTTTTCTTTAGCTTGGATTAAAATAGTATTTTTTTCAAATTGCCACATATTCAGTTTTCAGCCAGCTTGTTAGTTGCCATGGCCATTTGCAATCACAGAAGCTGTTGGTCTTCCTTTGCATTTTGCACCATTGCAAAGGCTATTAAGGAAAAATATATAGTCCTTTAATTCATTGTAATACTTTTTGATGGAATCAGCTCATGAAGGTGTTAGGAAACCTTGAAATGGCTTTGAAACAAGACTCAGCATTGCACTTGAGTTTGAGGTGAGGTGATATAAACACCATTTGTTGAAATGGTGTCCAGGGGAGGCTCTTTGGAGGGAACAGCACCAAAGCACACAGATCCCACCAATGTAAAACAGAGAATGAATTTGAATACAGCAAAAGCTGTATCAAATCAACTAAGGTCCTGAGGCCACAGATATTTAAAACTAAGTTTAAAAATTAGGATGGTTGAATATGTGCATTCACCTGGATCAGTACTTGGCTGCATGTAGCAATGAAGATACAGCAAGTCAGACTCAACATTCTAATGCTTGGAATTTTTATTTCAATGCTATGCACATCCCTTTGTGCGCTGAGGACAAGAATCCTCATTTTTGAACTGCTGTTGAAAAACCAAAGAGGGAGGAAGCTTCCATCCTTACAAATACCTGAAAAGGTACAGCTAGCCTAGCAACAGGCACTTTATGAACTGTTTTAAAGCAAATAAGCTATTTGTCTGGTACATATGCATCAGAAGATGCCTGGAAACATGATGAATTCAGAAAATAAGAATGAGCATTCATAATACACGCTGAACAAAGTATTTCTGCATGTTTCCATGTCTGTGTCAGCACATGCTGGGTGTCATTGGGATTCACTATTATTTGATGTCTTATCATTACAAATAGGTGTCCAAACTGCATAAAAGCAAAATATAACACAGACTATGTCAGATCAAATCGATCTCATTTTGCATCCATTTAGTGCTCACATTTTCCTGGGGCAATTACAGGCCCAAATCCTGTACAAAGGATTTTTAGTTGGAAAAAAATAAAAGCATTGGAAATTATTAACTGAAAATACCCTAGAATAGCAACACTTTAAAACAAAACCTGAGTTTTTAAAAAAAGCTTTTTTTTACTGCCTTGCTGAAAGAAGGGTAGAAAACTAATTCAGTGATTCACCTGATGCTTGAACACTGGGTATGCTCTGTGGATGGACAGCACATAAAAAAGATGACAGTTCATCTCAGCACCTATTCCCAACACAGCAGGTTGTACAGGTACATTTCTTGTTGAGCATTCCAGCTCTGACACCACAGTTTTAAGTCATGATCCTCTATGGGATGGTAATTTTTATGTATACTGAGTAACTGGGGAAATGCATTTTGAATTGCATGTCCTGTCACAGCTTCATTACACAAGAGGGGAACATGCATCCACAGCCCTTTGTGTTGACAAGTGCCCATAGAGCCCAATTCAGCTGGAGATGTTTAGCCTTGATAAAGTAACAAAATAGTGGCTTTGAAGTGTGACTGCTGGATGGTATCTGTTGCTTGGAGAGCTCTAATATAGTTTCTTATTATTTCAATTGGTTTTGTATCATACATGGGGAAATTTTTTCTTTCAAAATGAAGACCTGGCTCTGCTCCAGAGGTTGTGGCTTCTTTCTCTAAGCCTTGTTTTCCTGTTTCACCTGTCTGCAATATCTGTTTGCAATCTGGATATATCAGTCCACAATTTCTGTGGGAAAACCAGTGTCTCAATCTGGTTTTGCATTTCCTTATACCTTAGGAGAAGCAGAAAGTGGCTAACCATGTCAAAACTGTGGCTATTGCTGGGCAAAGGTGGGATACTTCCAGCCTCACTTTACCTGTCCTTTCCACCATTTTTTATAAAGCCTAAAATCAAACAAGTTATGCTGAGAGTGTACAGCCTGTTCTTTTTACAGATTTTAAAGACATTTTTTCTTGGATGGCTCTTCTTTATTATTCTTTTTGGTCATGATCCTGTTTCTACACAGACTGGACCCAAAATGAGGGAGCTTTCCTCATTGACTCAAGAAGACATCAAATCAGAGCCTGACTGTGCAAAACGACAAAAGAAAGACTTTCTATCCTGTTATTCTTAGGCATGAGAACTTTCTAACTGGACTGCTCTTACAACACATCATTCTCATAAATTCTCATATGTTGCTACTGCAGTAATTTGCAGTCACAATTTTTTCCCCACCTTTTGCTCCCTGACAGTCATAAAAAACCTAGAAGACTTTGTCAGATATCTTCTCTAGGAGGTCAAACCCCATCCAGTTTGGGCACTGTAAAACTCCAACTAGGATAATTGGTTTTCATGGAGACAGAAAGAAGGAATTCATGTGTACTGTACTTTTTGTATGGCATCAGTGATTATGCATGGATGCTCTTTTAAAACGAATTGTTTGTGCTGAATTTTTTGCTTTCCACATAGTGAACTCCATCTGAAAGAGGTCAAATAATCTCCTTGACAACGCAGCATTAGTGGCCAGATCATTTTATCACAGCTGAAATTATGTTAAATATTGAAATACATATAGCTAAGGCACATGGAGGCACTGTGGATTTTCTAAGTACCTGCAATACATTGAAACCTGCATCCTTTGCAGTTTATATAGGCTGAAGACAACAGGTTCCAGAAACTTTAATCTTGCTTCACAAGGCATTTTCACAACATCAGAACTGAAAAATCCAGCAGCATTGAGGCAGCTTATTCAAGGTTGAGACAGAAGTGAATGTGAACAGAGATAAAATAGTTTTAGGCACCACATCTCTTATCTTTCAAAAATAAAAATGCAGCAGCTATCTGTCAGAATTCCCCTCTCTGTTCTGATGGTGATGCAGATCAAGGACATCCTATTTGGCCCTGCAGAGCTGGGAAGCTCTCCTCATTCACAGTGAATCAGTCTGTTTGAAAAAGGCATTGTGTCTTTACAGGAGTGCCACTCAGTTTTCTGAGCCCCCAGACAAAAGAAAAAGCCAGTTTTCTTTACATCAAGATTTTATTATGATTGAAGTCATAGCAAGAACTGGAGGCATTCTTCTTTAAACATTGTTTGAACACCAGACAAACAGTAGCTAAAACCTATGGGAGTGACCAAAAGGATTCAAAATAAAGATGAACTCTGTGTGGATGTGTAACTGGGCACAGCGCTGCTGTGGCATGACTGTCCTAAAACTGCTCAGAGCTGGAGCAGAGCCAGCAACCTTCACACCACAACCTTCAGAATTTCTGAGACTCTGCCTTTGCTGGGAGTCTGTAGTGATGAAATAAGCAAAGCACTTGGGCTTTTTCCCCTTGTCACATCTCCACAGAAGTTTGTCCAAATTATGATGAGCTTGTGGTGAATAGGAAGGCTGACCTCGTGAAGGCCCTAGCAAGCAGCACGTGTGCTGGTCCTTTTCTGCAAACTTACTCCTCCAAAAGTCCTTGTCCCAAAGCCATGGTGAGTGCCCCAAGATCAGTCTTGGTAGTAGAGACAAGGAACCTGAAGAGACCATTGATCCTGGCACAGGACTCCTCACTCTCTTCCCCTGCTCCAGCATGAAGTTCCTCAAACAGGAAATGGTCCACCACAAGCTTCTCCAACATGAATCCTTCTCACAGACCACAGTTCTTACCAAACTGCTCCAGCTTGGTCCCTTCTGTTGGGTGCAGTCCTTCAGGAGCAGGCTGCTCCAGCATGTGTCACCCACAGGGTCACAAGTCCTGCCGGCAAATCTGCTCCAGCCTGGACTTCTCTCTCCATGGGGCCACAGGAGCTTCCTTCAAGCATGAGCTTCTTCTCACAGGGTTGCAGTCTCCTTCAGGGATCCACCTGCTCCAGCACGGGGTCCTCCATGGACCAGAGGTGGATCTCTGCTCTGGCATGCCCCTCCATGGGCTGCAGGGGCACAGCTGCCTCGCCACGGTCTGCACCACAGGCTGCAGGGGAATCTCTGTTCTGGTGCCTGGAGTCCGTCCCTCCTCCACCTCCTTCTCCCCTGAATCACTGTCTGCAGGTTTCTCTTGCATATCTTACTCCTCTCTTTCAGTTACTGTTGCACCATTTTCTATCCCCCATTAAATGTGTTACCCCAGGGGTGCTACCACCAACACCCATGGGCTCAGCAGCAGCAGCAGCTCTGTCTTGGGGCTGGCTGGCATTGGCTCTGTCAGACATGGGGGGAGCTTCCAACACCTCCCACAGAAGCCAATCTTGTAACCCCCTCCATTGCCAAAGAGCACCCCTGCTACCAAACCATTGCCCCACAAAGCCAATACTCTGTCCTGGTTCCATCCAGTACAGAGGTGTTTATTTTGCAGTAGTCATGAGGGGGTTCAGCCCAGACCTGTGTGTGCGTGGCCAGGAGGTTATTCCACAGCTCTCACGTCATTCCCAGGGCAGGAGTTAAGGGACTCTCTGGCTTCTGAGAAGAAAGGTGTGGCTTTCAATAGAGAAAAAGGTGGTCAGAGGGGGAAAGTGTTTGCCATTTGTCCTTGGGGGTTCACAGTCAGCATTTTCTCATGGGAATCACTCTCTCTTTTGTATACTTTTGTTATTAATATTGTTGCTGTTACTGTTTATTTTCTTGTCTCATTGCTGTTTCCAGTAAATTGTTCCTATTTACCCCGATTTCTGCTTTTTGAGCATCCCATTGGAGGGCATTTGTGAGCAGCAGTGTGTTTTTAGCAGGAGTACTAAACTGGAGAACATTCCTAAATCACAACATTCACTAACTTAGAACTGCAAATATCATCTCTTGCATGGGAAAAGGGATAAACCTAGATGAAGTTCTCTGAGCAGGTCAGGACTGCACCAAAGAGCTTTCCAGAAGGCTTTAGAAATTTCTCCATGGCATGTCTGTCATATTTCCATAGGCTACAGCTTCATTCTGCTGACAAGAATAAGCACACTAATCATAGGGAACTCAACACTTATTTTACAAGCCAGTTATGGTAAACATATTACTTTCACAGAATAAATTATCTGAGAAGGATAATTTCAGACCGAAGTGATAAAATAGTTTCAGAGGAATTTAAATGGCTACTAAAATCATCAGCAAAGTCCATTTCATTATGCTTATCGTGAAAAATAAGTGGATTAGGATAGTGCTTTTTCTGAGTACAAAAAGGAGGTATCAGAATCGATTGACAGTAACTCCAGAGAAGTCTCCAGAATATGATTTGGAGATTTACTGTCATCAGTCTGCATCAACATCTCATACCTAGGAAATGCAGGTACTTCTGGTGCTCTCAAAGCAAATAAGGAAAAGACAAAAGGCAAAGTGAGGTTCTAGAGCAGACATCCTTCATGGCATTGTGCTGAAGATTCTAGTCCAAAAATGCAGGAGAAGAAAGAGGCTGAGTGGTTGAACAGACAGCAGTTCCCACATCAAGGTAAAGAAACCCACCCGAACAACAAAACAAGGGTTCATGGTATTACAGAAAAAAAAGAAGCCAAATCCAAACCAGTTCTGAAAAGGAAAAAAGCCCTGGAGCCACGGAAGGAAAACAGATTATTTTATCAGCCTCAAGTCAATGAAGATACCACTGTGCAGAATGAGTCACAAATGAAGAAACGTCCTTCTAAAATACTTCTTTTATGGGAGAAGCACAGCCTGCCAGAAAAATAAGAAACCTGTCAAAATGCAAGCAGTAGTTGTTGTGATTTTTTGCTGTGTATTAAAGGGTTTGGAAACACTTCAATGGCACACCTATCAGTCAAAAAAATGCTTATTCATTCTAAACAAAACATAACATGAAAATGTGCTAAAAGACTGTGGTCAGGGCTCATGTTGGGGAGCTGGACTGAGACTCCTCACAGAGATATGAATTTCTTCATGCGCCTTTTGTTCATGTGGGCTGCAGAAGTTCATAGTAAAAAACAGCCTCAGGGAGACAGACCCATCAGTTTTACTGCTTCTTCTTAACTCACTAACTCTAACACTATGTCCTGCCTTTTCCCTAAAACCCAAAGATTTTAGTCACTCCTCCACTTGACTTTGAGGAGAAGTGGGTTTTGCTGTCAGCAGTCTATTTATGAGGCAACATGGAAGTAACAAGAGGAATGTCTAAATTTTTAACAGGAGTTAAACAATACTTTTTGTGCAGTTCTATCACGTATTACATCTTAACCGAGTGAAATAGCTGCTTCTTGCTCTAGTGGAAGCTTTAATTTCTATATCCAAACCTAATGGTATTCAGTTGTCGTCAGCTATTGATGAAATACATTGATCCTGATCTTGTAAGGATCAGGAGTCCTTTAAGTAGAGTCAGTGCTGGCAGTTCGTAGTTTGTACTTTTCCTGAAAGAGAGTTGAGGTCTTTTGGGCTAAAAGTGCAGTAATATCAGACTTGATGTTTCTGCATCCAAAAAACTGAGATAAGTAAAATGTCTCTCAAAGAAAAATGTGAATGACACAAAATCTTCAAAGGAGAGTAAGGAATAACATGATTTTAAGTTAATGTTGATATTTTTCTATGTGGTGTGTCAGTTTAATGAAAGGAAGCAATGACTTTCTCAATCCTTTGCCCAGAAAAAAACAGTTTTACATGTAGGTTCTGCATTGTGATTTCCTTCATGGAGGAAATATCTTGTGGAAGATTTGAAATTTACTCAAATATTGTGAACTAGACCTCTTTTGTTGTGGGATTTTGTTGTTGTTGCTTCTCATCTCCCAGCTGAGCAACACCAACTCTCAGCCCTTCCTCAGAGCAGAGGTGCTCCAGCCCTCTGACCATCTTCATGTCCTTCCTCTGGACTCCAACAGGTCCATGTCCTTCTTATGTTGGGGACCCCAGGGTTGGACACAGAACTTCAGACGGGGTCATACCAGAGCAGAGGGGCAGAATCCCCCCCTCACCCTGCCAGCCACACTGCTGTGGATGCAGCCAGGACATGGTTGTCTTTCTGTTTGATTTATAGGATCTCTACCTTATTGGGAAATATTTCCTCCTCATATGCTTTAAAAGTTGAACTTGGGCTTGGATGTTTTATGTTGAAATAGGTTACAATATAAGACAGCCACACTAGTTCAAACCGTCATGAAAAGAAATATGTCCACATTCTTGTTTTTAATTTTCCAGCTTCTTGCTTCATCTGATCCTCTTCTCTTTGCAGAAGAAGACACTGAACAACTCTTCCTTTTTCTCTTGCCTTCTGTTAGCCATCTGACAGACTTTTAGCATCCCACTTCAACTGCTCTTTTAGTTGTTGAAATATATTCATCTATTTAATGGCTCCCTATATCTTACATCCTTCTTTCATCTGGTTAACTCTTTCTGAACACTGAAACAAAACATAAAATGATCTGTTATACTTCCTAAATCTGCCTCATGGATATGAGTAGCCAGTTCAGAGCTTTCAAACTTGGATTCCCTTCCTGTTAATTTGATTACGTGCATAATTGAAAGGAGCCTGGAGAAACACACAATTATTTTTTTCTTTCTTATGGCAGACCTCAATTATTTAATGACACATGCATGAAAACAAGTTTGTGTCTGCACCCACATATTCCTAATTTATTTAATTGTCTAACATAGATGTAAAGAAAAAGTGAGATATTAAATAAGTTGGAACTCATTTAAGGTATTTCACCTGCTTCTGGCTCCACTGCCAATGTAATGATTTCAGAGACACATTTTTTTTTTCTGATTTGGTGGTTTTATTTTTAACTTGCGAGACAAGACAAATTTTACACAAGCGAGACAAACAGATAGAATGTACCCTCAGCAAGTTTGCTGATGTTATGAAACTGGGGCTGATACACCTGAAGGTTGTGCTGCCATTCAGTGAGACCTTGATTTTTTATAATTCATCAAGAAAACACAGACCTTGCTAAACTTCTCAGCTTCCATCCAGGAAAGTCAGAGGTGGTGACAAATTTCAAGTATTTCATCTTGGTCATATATGAATACTGACTCGTCAGCATTCAACTCAGTATCAGAAGTAGTACTGAAAAAGGCATTGGAAAGAGAAAAAAGTAGGAGGAAAAATGGAAAAGAGAAAAAATGTTTTCTCAGATAAACTGTGCTTTCCTTCTCTTAATGTGCTCTCTTATATAACTCAGAAGAGACTGTGAACACTGGTTTTGAATATTCAAATAGCTTTGGCTATTTTAATTTTATTTTGCCTTAGTAAGATGCTTTTGAAAATCCACCTAAGTAATAATTACTTTTTTTTTAAAAAAGCACTACTTTTTTAAATTTTATATATCCCTGTTTTATATAATACTGATTTTTCACAGGAGGATAAGACAGACACATTCATTATAATGTTCTGCTTCCAAGAAAAGAATAGCTGTGGCTGCAATACTTTTCCTTGATTTAAGGAGAATTGTGCTAATCACAAAAGCAGCTTTTATGATAATATCTGACAAATGTATGACTGCTCAGGACTATGTCCCATTACAACATGCCAATAGAAAAAAAAAAGATCTGGCAATAAAAAAATGATACTTCTGGTCCCAAATCTTACAATTAAATCTCACTTGTTCATCAGACTAAATTAATCTAAAAAGACCGTTTTTGTCAATTTTTACATAATATGTATACGTATAAAGTGCTGGACTAAGAGTTGAACCAGATCAAGAAACATTAATCCATATCAATCATGACCTGAGAAAATGACTTAGCTGTTCTGTGTCTTGGTACCCAGCTATAACTGAAGATATTTTGTCCTACTTTTTGTCTCTGTTGCCTCTTTAGACCACTCTCTGTCAGGTATTCACCCTTATTGTTTGTTTTTATAGCACCAAGAACTAATAGCGGTTTCGCTAAGTGTTCGTGTAATGAATGGAAAATAAAAGTGCAAGAAATTTGCTAATTAAACCAACTATGTTCTGGAAAGTGGAAAGGACCACATCTTTTCCTCTATCTCAAAAATGTGAAAATGTAAAGCTGTTTTGTTCCCCTCTTTTGAAAAAGCAATCAATTCTTTCTATCCCAAAGACCTGACATTTATCAATGTAAGAAATTTGCATAGCAGCTGTTGTGATACAGACAGTCCTTTCCAGTCCAGTTCATGAAACTGTTGCCAGTTCTTGGATTCACTTGCAATGAAAGGATTTTTCATGAGGTCAGGGTAGAGACCCACAACAGAATGTGCACCTTCTGCAATGGGTTCCTCCACCATATCATGGACTGCCAGTTTTGAAATCTGGGAGTTTTCATGGGGTTTTCAGGGGGTTTTCAGGGGGTTTTCTCTCCTTTAAGCTACATCTGTGCAGAACTGATAAAAAAGGTTCTTCCAAAGTAATTTCATACTGCTGGCTTTTTGAACAAGTGAAAAAAAAAAAATTTCTGCATTGCAGACAGAGAAATTTCTTGTTACTTCATTTGTCTGCAAAAATTATTAATGTTTCTGAGTCTCACCTGCATTCCAGTGACCCTTTAGGGTGCAGCAATGCAGGTGTGGTGCACACTGGGCACACATAGTTGGCTGCAGGTTAAGTGATCTTCTATTTCCACTGTCAGAAGAAAAGCTGGCTGGCTGGTTTTGTAAACCACTTTGCCTACAGTTTTCTGCATGGAGAAAACACCAAGTCTGATTCCTACCCTGTGCTCTTCATCACACCTTTCCCTCTTGGGCTGCAAGAGTGTGGCAAGCAAAGTACTCAGTTGCTATCCTGCTTCACAAAGGGTCTCCCAGTGCTGGATCTACCAGCTGCAGAGGAGGCTCAGCCATACAAGGTGGCCTCCACCTGCTGGTGCTCCTCCCTGCTGGCTGCCAGGGCAAGCAGAAGCCCATCTGCTTCTCCTTCCCTCCAAATTGCTAAAGATGAGGGAACCTGGGAGAATGGGCGGCCTTCTCTTGGTTAAGACCAAATCCCTACAGACATATTTAACAGTCTGCCCCCAGTGGGTCTTAATCTTCAGAAAAGATGCTTTTGTCTTTTTCAGTTTCCCCTTTCTTGCATATCTTATCACCAGCTATTGTGGCCAGCAGAGGTGGGCAATTCAGCCCTCTTTTTCTACCAGATTTGGTCCTTCTCTTGGAAGCACATCCTTGCATACCTCACCACCAGAGCATGGTGAAACAGCAATCTCTTCTAGCTCCCAAAAATAAAGTTGACAAAGTTTTTTTCTATCCTGGATGAAACTTATCAGCTTCAGTTTTGGGTAAGGTCATCCTGGGTCCTTCGTTTATTTGGCATTTCTGTTGTCATTGCTTGGTTGATTCAGCTCTTATCATTTTTGGAGAATTGGGGTAGAAATGTTTGGTTATATAATTTACCTGAACTCAGACCCCAAGAAGGTCATCCATTCTAGTAGATATTGCAGAGGGTTTTAAGTGTGCTTGGAAAACAACAAAAGCCATTATGAAACAGTAACTGTTCTGTACAGGAGAACAAAACACTGGGTCATGAATTCATAATTATTATATTAATGGACTACACTTAAATCGATATATCTAGCCAGAGGGAGCTGAAAGCATAATTTGACCTAGCACTCACATTTCCCCAGGAACAAAAAGCACTGTAAAGTGTCCTCACATTCTGCACACCAAGGATTATTGTGGACCCCTTGGAGGGAGGCAAAGGGCACAGAGAATCAAGAGCATGATAAGCAGTGCAGCCTGCCTGAATTCTGGACTGCCAGACTCCAGCCCTCATCACAGCTACAGTACAGAAGTAACCCCTCATGCAAACAGCCACAGATTCCAAGCAGTTTAATGAGGCTCTTACTCATCATTCTCAGGCATGGAGGCCAGAAAAGGCACACACAGGTGCATCATAGGTCAGAAGCATCTCATTATGGTTTCAAGTTGTCATGAAAAGCACAACTGGTTTTCCTTACATTTCAGATTATTCTTTCAATAAACTGAGCTTCAAGCTATCAGCACTGACAGTTATACTTTGGAGAAAGTATAATGGAAAAATCACTGATATGTTGGACAGTTCTCTCTCTAGAGGAAACTCTATTGCTTCTTGTCTTCCAATACATCCATGTAGCATTTAAAAGTATAATGACAGACTACTCTCAATAAATTGAACTTGTCTGTGAAGCTACGAGGCATTTAAATAGTTCTGCTCTTTTCAAAGTACACCTGTAGTGCTTGAAGTAATGTTCTCTTCTGCTGCTGAAGATAGAGGTCAATCATGTCAAGCATAAGGAGATATTTCCCTTCATCTCTCTAAATGTTCAGGTCATAAATTTTATCATGTTTTGGGGAATGCAGGGGAGGCAAGTAGGAGGTGAGAAACAAATCCATCACTTAGGACACAAGAGAAATATTTAACAACAACCTAAAGATTCAGGAAAACTCAGTGTTCTGTAACCTTGTTGGCTTGGTTCAAAAAATGAATGAAATAATTTAGACAAAATGTGACAAGAGGAGGTGTTTCTGTGAGCTGGAAGCACATTTCCTCCACAACAGAGATACGTGTGCTACCTAACAGGGACAACAGAGATGTGTATGCTACCTAAACATGCTGTGTTTATTCTATTCTAATTTACTGATGTGCAGCACTTATGTGTTGGACATTGAGCTATCCTGTAAAGAACATACACTTTCACATTTGCTCACTAAAGCAAGTCCCCAGCAAAATTTTGTGCAAACAACATTACAGAGTATTGCAAAGGGAAACCGAGAACAGAGAGCGTGAACAAACACAACTTCTGATCATTTGAGATGACATTTGATCTGACTCAGCAGTCTGGCCAGCCTGCTGACAGCCTGGGGACAAATGAAAGTCCTTGTTAAAGAGAATGACACATTTTGTTCACAGAACTTCAACATGATCAAGAAATTCCCTTCTCCCTTCTCCTATTTCCCTTTTTTAACCAGTAGATGATCAACCTCCACTCCTTTTCATGTGCTTTGAGAGGGATGCACTGCACAACTTGCCAAAAGCTCTTTGACTAATGGCACCCTGACAGTTAGCTTGCAGGTGGTGGAGTTTGCTTGCTTCAAAGGAAAGTCTCTTGAGACAGTAAACCCAAAAAAATAGAAATATTTCATTTTACCAGCTGACAGGTTTGCCTGTAGGGTAGAACTGCAATAGCTCATTTATTGCACAAAGATAGGATGAGTTGAAATACCCTATTATCACAAAAAAAACCCCAAAACACAAAAACATTAAAAAAAATTTTGGAGGGGCTACAGTAGTGAAAACGGCTCAGTAAGGGATTGCCTTGTTTTGTAGCCAAGACATTCTCCTCCCTACCTTTTGAGACTTGAATTATCTGCAATTAAAAATAGGGCTGCTTTTAGCTTATAAAACAATAGATAAAATTCTAACAAATTAGAATACCAGTCAAGTTTATTTGGGATTTTTATTACAGAACAGAATGAAAACATGACATCATTATTCATTTTGCTAGCGAAACATGGCTGTCAGAGTCAGACATGCCACCTGAAAAGCTCTGCTGCTTTCAGGCAGCTCAGCACTGGGGTTTTCAATGCCCCTCTGCTGCAGCTCCTTTGTGCTTCTGACCTGCTGGCAATACATCCATGTGATGGGAACAGATCGTGCTCAGCTGAGGGCACACTGCCCTAGCACTGTGCTGGGTGAGTCAGCATCCTTCCATTTGCCTGTTTTCCATGCTTTGGGAACGGTTTTGGAGTGCTGAGTTCTTTCTGTGTGAAACTGATTCCATCTGGATGAAATGAAAGCTGAGACACACTCCAGGAGTGCAGCTACTGCTCTCCAGCTGCCTGTGGGCATTCAAAGCACAAGGTCCAGCCAGGCACACACTGAGGCAAAGCCTCCTGACAGTAAAGTTAGGATGACATCAGTAATATCCACAATTTTCAGCACGTAATGAACTGCTAATAAATAGATAAATGCCAGCACTCCATGTTTTCAGGCTTGCATGCTGCAGGTATGCATTGTCCAGAGTGCTGCTGTCCTGTCCAAATGGACCCAGGCACCTGCAGTACCCTCAGGAATGATGCTCTGCCTGTCCTGGGCAGAGGTGGTGGTGATGATGGGGCAGTTTCTGGCTCTGTCAAACCCAGGTCTGTCACAACATTTTTACATCCTTTTCGTATCTCTTTTCTGTGTGACTTCTTTGTGTCAAAAGTCATGCACAATTCCCTGGTTGCTGCTTAATCTGACTGATGGCCATCTCACACGTCAGCACCATCAGATGGGGGCTGATGGCATCATCCCTGTTCATGTGATCAATTTTGGGCAAATGCCCTCAGGGCACTGCTGTGTGTTTGTTGCACACAAACTCTGCATATGCTCACATTTGTGTTTTCCAGGCCATTGCTGAGCATCCCCCAAGGTGCTCAGGCAACAGGCACAAGGCACAATCCACAGGGAAACCAAACACAAGGGAACTCTGTAAAAGGAAATGTGCAGGGACAATGCTGCAACAAGGGCAGACAGCAACACACCCTTGAAGATAAAACTGTCACCATTTCACAGCCATCTTGAGGGCTATAAAATAAAATGCATTCCACTGTGGGATGCTGCAGTTCTGCTTTAGGATTTCATCTTCTCCTTTCTATTCCATAACCTAAAAAGACAAGTTAATCAAAGCATTTTACTGGAAGAAGGAAAAACAATGGAAATTAAATCTGGAGGGCCAATCTCTGAACAGTGATAACTGCAGTAGGTCTTCCAGGCATTCAGCTCCCTGACTGTCTGCAAAAGAACTATCTACACATCATAGTAGCCACAAAGAGGTCCCAGACTCCCTGCCATCAAGTTTAGGACACTGACTCCAAATGTCACTGATAATGTTCCAGTATTTCCACCAATAACTTCTCACCCAGGAAAGCTGGAACACAGGAGTCTTAGGTCTACCATGGAAGCTGGTGCATTTCCAATTAGGCTGAAACCCACCTACATTTCATCAGAAATAAGAGGAAAGAGCTATTTCCATGAACCATTTCACCTTGGAAGTATCTATTACCCAAAGCAGTGCTTTCCAACAAAATCCAGTTTTGCTATTCCAATGCAGGCCAGCTCCTAATATGCTTTAGGAATTTGTGTGTCAGTCTCATGTCTGAGAGTAAAAAGCAACAGCAACACAGTCATGACTAACTCCCCTAATTTACTTGGCCTGTTTGGTTGTTTGGTTTTTATTTATGATGTTACCTGGCTCTTACAATCCTTCCTGAGAAGGAAAAAACCTCCCGACAATAAGTGGTTTTAATTTGTAAAAGAAACATTTTGTCTGAAAGATAAACCTGCTCTAACCTCAAGTTCTGCTATCTCCTGCATATCTGGCTTATTTGAGATGTCAACAACTGCAGAGATCCCTTGTTGAAACATTTTTCAGAGATGAAACATATCTCTCATGTTTCAGATTTCAAGAATGGTTTTTGCATTATTATCTATGCAATTAGATCAAAGAGAAAAGGGATATCAGAGGTAAGAGTCCCATCTATTGGCCAGAGGAGGAACATGATAATCAAATGCTTTCTGAATCTAAAAAAAAATTCCTACTATGAAAAATCATAAGCAAAGAAAAATTACCAGGAAAAATGAATTATCTAAATGCTAATAATGAATATTAGTGAAGGAAAAAAATTCTTTTAGAATTCTTTTTTTTCTTTTAGGGAGAAAAGAGAAGGAAAACAACATTATTTAGGATAAGGCGGAAGGAATTTTTGTTGTCATTACTTTGTGCATGCACTTGGGATTGTTTCTCAGGAAACTCTTTCTAGAGTACAGTCATTTTAAAATAACTGCTATTGTTTTACTTGAGTTTCAATTCAGGAAACTTTAGTCATAGCAGAGACATGGTTGCATAAACAGCAGTTCTAGCACTATCTCATCACTCTTACACTTAGAAGAGTTGCTTTTGATAGCTTGTTAAGTTACACAACCAGAATCTGTTAGTCCATGTTTTCTGAAGCTCAGCACAGAGACAAATGTTAGTTTTACACAAAATTGCCTTAACTTGGAAATGTGTAAAATTTTTTTTCTTAAGCAGACCACTGCTGGGTTTGGATTTGAGCAAGAGTTTTCAGGGGTGTTTTTTTTTCCTTGTGTGTTTTGAACACCATCACACCACCACACAATACAGCAACTTCTTAATTCTGAGCCAAACCACACAGTGTCTTGAAACCTGGAGTTGTGCAAAGCATTTGATACTGTCCTGCACAGTCTCTAAAATGGAGATAGAATTGACAGGTGGACCACCCCGTGGATAAGGAATTGGTGGGAGGTCCTACTCACAGAATGCCAGCCCCTGGCTCACTGTCTGTGTGGAGACCAGTGGTGTCCCTCAGGGGCTGTTATGGGACCAGTATTATTTAACCTCTTTGTCAGGAACATGGACTGTGGGATGGAGTGGACACTTGGCAACTTTGTGGATGACACCAAACTGAGAGGTGTCATTGATAACAGAGGGACAGGATGCCATCCAGGGGGACCTTGACAGGCTTGAGAGGCAGACCTGGGTGAATCTCATAAAGTCCAACAAGGCTGAGGGCAAGGTGTGGCACCTTGGTGGTGGTAGTCCCCAATATCAGTACAAACTAAGGGACTCAGTGATTGGGAGCAGCCCTGGGGAGAAAGTCTTAGGAGCTGATTGATGGGAAGCTCAGCATGACCCATCAATGTTCTGCAGCCCAGAAAGCCAACCATGTCCTGGGCTGCATCAAAAGCAGTGTGGGCAGGAGGTTGAGGGAGGGGATTCTGTCCCTTTACTCTGCTCCTCTGAGACCCCACCTGGAGTTCTGGGTCCGCTATGGGGTCCTCAGCACAAGGATGTTGTCCTGCTGGAGGAAGTTCAGAGGAGGGTCACAAAGCAGATCAGAGGAGTCAAGCATGTCTTGTGTGAGGACAGGCTGAGAAATTCGGGTTGCTCAGCCCAGAGAAGAAATGGCTCCAGGGAATCCTTAAAATGTCATTTTAAAGCCTTTCAGTACTTAAAGGGAACCTATGAGAAAGACTGGGATAGGTTCTTCATCAGTATATAAAATCATATATGATTTTAAATAGAAAAAGGGCAGGTTCAGATTAGGCATAGCAAAGAAATTCTCTGTTGTGAGTGTGGTGGGGCACTGGAGCAGGATGCCCAGAGAAGGTGTAGATGCCCCATCTCTGGACATGTTCAAGGCCAAGCTGGATGGGCATTTGAGCAAGATTGTCTCAGGGAAGGTGTCCCTACATGTAATTAGATGGCCTTCAAAATCTCTTCCGACACAAATAAATTCTGAGTAAATGAAACTGCTTCCTACCACACTCCCTAATGATGGTTTAGGACACTGTACTTCATGCTGTGGGCTAAAGTCCTGCCTCTGTCTTAGTGTGGTTCTACAGATACTTCTTAGTGCTAGAACATAGGAGAAAACATACTGAATCAATCTAAAGTCAGAAATGGGTGTCTAGGCAAAAGCACAAGAACAAGACTTATAGGTCTTCTCCAGTGATTTGCAGCTCATGAATTTCACAAGACTTGTAATTTGTGTGCATTTAGGAAACCCCAAAGGATTTTGCTTCCATGAAATTGTCAAATCAACCCTTAACCAACATAAACTCTTATCATCTGCAAGAACTGCTCATAAAACCTATTTCCAAGATGCTTTAAGAATATCTTACCTTTCTTGCAACTTTTGGTAAACTCTTATCATCTGCAAGAACTGCTCATAAAACCTATTTCCAAGATGCTTTAAGAATATCTTACCTTTCTTGCAACTTCTGGTATTTTAGTGAAGAGGTTCAACTTTTTGGATATCTTGAAAGCAAAAGATCTGTATTCTAGAGTAGCTTTTATATTCTATCAAAAATCCAGAGTAAAGGAGAGTTGCTTATTCTTAAAAAAGTTGGGATTTTAATTTTTTTTAATGGAATAAGACTATACCAAATGGAAACAGTTGAGCACACAATGGTGTGGACATAAAACAATTGCAGTGCCATATAATTTAGTCCCACTCTCCTTACATCCCAGTGAAAGCCCTGGGGGTGAATTGTAGTTTGCTGCAAGTACCATGCTGTACTCTAGCATCCCTTTTTCACTTTTCTGATCATTTGCAAAAAAGAAAATATGGAGCAAGTAAAACAAATAAAAATTGAGAATGCTGCATGTATTATGTAAGAGAATGGAAGTTGGGGGAGAAAACTGAAGTCACTGAAGATCCCTGCCTGGGCTCCCTCATAGACCAGCCCACAATGGGAACTGTCATGCCTATAGAGGAGAGAGGTAAGATAAAAATTGCAGTCAAACCCACTGCATAAATATCATGGTGTGCTGCACCTTGGCTGCTCTCAGAGACCACGACTGGGTCTGTGCCTGCTGAGGAACGCCCGTTCCAGGCCAAGGGGAGCCATTGGTGCAGGTGCACTGCCACCAGCTGCCATAGGCATCCAAAACTCCCATTTCACTGCCCCAGAGCACAGACACAGGATGTGGAGGACAATTAAAAAACCCCCATTTGATCTTCTCTACACATTACAACCAGAGCAAGAAAAGGCAGACACTAAGACTCACCTGAGCAGTAAACTTGGTCACAAAAATATAGTTTTCCATCTTAAAAGCTGCTGATGCACAAAAATATGAATGTTTCATTGTGATGATGAAAAAAGATCTCTAAACTTTAAACCACTTTGTTTTTGAGAAATTGTAAAACAGGGCTAGCAGCAACCTGTTTAGTACCATTTAGTACAGTGGAACTCAAAACAGGAGGTTCTGCATTATGGATCACTGGTATCTTCCTAAGCAACAAGGAACAAAATGTTTTTAAAGGTAATGTAGCAAAAATGTGTATGCAGATCAATGCATTTAAGGGATTTTAAATATGTATTTATCTGTGGGTTGACCTTTATTTTTCCATGAAAATTGCCATATCTGTTTTCTCTAGAAGGCTTATTAAAATTGCATCTTTCTTGGAGAAAGATTACATTTGTTCTTATCCTGATCACGGATCAGGTGATGTAAATTGATACAAAATACGATGTTTGGATCAATACTGTGCTAATAAAACTAAGAGAACTGAAAAAATGGATAAAAGCACCACTCTCAACAGAAATGTTGATTCACTGACCATCTGTCTCACTTCAGCTAAGTGCTTTACTGCTTTAGTTTGGCATAAGACAAGTCAGTCAATAAATTAAACAACTGAAGTCACACTATAATTCTTGGCTAGCCTGCTCTATTTTTTAAGCTGTCAACATCTAAAATGTCACATGTATTCCTTTTTGGGCATATAGTGAGCATGTGCCAAGTCCTGTCTACTCATCCTAAGCATGAACACACACAGGTTACTAGCAATTGTAGTCTTAGTTTCTACTAGTCTCCCAACTGCCATAAAAACTCTTCAGAGTGTAAATATGTGCCTTAAATATATTTCTATTTATTTGCTTACCAACTTATATGAATGCAGTCTGACTAAAGGCACCTGCATAATACATACTGAGAAAACAAAAACAAATTCAGCCACATGTTGAAGCACTGTGCCCATATTCTGCATTCAGACAGCAAGAGAAGCAAGAGAACACACTTAGAACTTAAAATACCACAATAGAAGGTTCATTTTCACAGGCCATTAGAATTCCATTAGTGTCATCTATTCATTTCCAGGCTGCCCTCAGACTGAAAAGTGAGTATCTAATAGGATGCTTTCATTAGATTAAAATGAACACCCCCCCAACACACTGTCACAATCCAATATGATTTTAACAGACAACATGATGGGTGGCTGCTCATCCAACTGGAAGCCTAAGAAGCTCAGAATGATATTCACATTTTTTTGAGACAAATTTAAAGCATAAATGGCTGAGAGCAACATCTAGGATAAACAAATATTTCAGTGATGTGACAAAGGGTATATATTGATTTTAGAATAACAGTCAATATGCTGTCAACATATTTGATACCCTCATTGTCTGCATAAAGAAGCTATACCTAAATATAGGAGAAAAAAATTTACATTATTTCCTAGATGACAACATTTCCATGTTGATCACTTAAACAACACCCACAAATGGCCTAGATCAGATGCAGAAATAAAAGTTAAAACACTCACTCCTGGAGACACCAAAACCTGCAATGCCAGTACAGCAAAGAACACAAACAGCTGATTCAGATGGTGGTCAAGTTTAAAGTTTCTCATCTTTAATAAGACATATGGGCCTGTGCCTGGTGGGTTCTAAGTGTGCTCCTGCAGCTGACCACGTGCTCAAAGCTGGTAGCACCTGTGGCCAGCAGGAATCCCTACAGCTGTAGGAGTCCATGCAAAGGTGTTCTGGAAAGAAGTGCTCTTTTAGCGCCTCATCCTTCTCTTGTGAGCATGACATCCTCTGGCTGGGACAAATTTCTCCTTCTAAACCAGCAGAAGTACCTACATCTCCTCCTGAGGCCTGAGGACCCTGCTGCTGCAACAGCCCTGCTCACAGGCTGAGTCCTACATTCCTCAGCACAGGATAAATGCTGTGCTGGAGAAAATATAAATGGGCCCAAAGAGTGAGCACTGCTCTCCTCTTCAGAAAAGATGTTTATAGGAAGAAGAGGTAGAAAATTCTTTTACTTTTTTTAACATATCAATAGATGAGTAAAAATCTGTGAGCAAATAAACTTTCCAAACCATATTGCAAGATGACAGGAGAAAAAAAAATCCAGAAACTAACAGAGATTTAGAGATTTTTTGAGAAAAATATTATGATTCAGCACCAAGAGAAAAAAGCTTAGTGGCTTCCTAGTAAAGACATTTTAAGTTCCACATTAACATGAGATATTTTTTACATTTAACTGATAGACACATTTTTGTTTTTACTTTGATAGCCATAATAATTCATATAAGGTTATTCCCATGTAAGAGGTTTCAGTGTTTAAGAAAGAATATTGAACGCCTCAGTATTTATGCTACAGCTGTGTCTAGAAAACAGCAGGTTTACAGAAAAGACTGCAAACAACCCCCCTCTCATCCATCAGCTCTCTCCACCCCTGAATCCTCCACCACTCCCACTTCCCTCCCCTTTTCCCCCCATGCCTTTTTTCCAGCTGTGGCAGCTGTTGTGAAACCAGCACTGGCAGACTCTGACACCTGGCGGTAGCTCAGCAAGTCTCTGGCCTTATGTTCTGTGAGGTTTTTGATTTTATAAGCTTTATTTTATTTTTGAGGAGTGCTTGGAACCAACATTGATGTAAGAAACAATATTTTTACCAGAAGTTTGAAAGTAGGAAGCCATAACAGTGCAAGGAGATTAAGTATACAGCTGAATGTCACTCTGGGAAAAAATGCCAGGTAACTGCTCCCATGCTTACAGATGCTGTCAAAATATCTTTAAATGCACTGCAAGAGACTTTAATCTAAACAAATTTTAAAAGATCACCTATGCAGTTTTAATATTTCCTAAACTCACAGCTTTTGACCATAAAATCCACAGTCTGTGAGCAGGAATCTCTGTGATTCTTCCTGTGTTCAGAGCATGGTATTTTAATGCTGTAGACCTCTTACCTGGAAACACCATGTTGTATTCTGGGAGTTTTCAAACCATTTCCTACCCTTGTCTGCAGCATCTATCTGCAGCAGTTGTGATTACCAAACTTTTGGGGCAGACCTGCCCAGTGCCAGTCATACAGCACAGTGTATTTACCCACTGGTTTTCCATACAGTCCAGTATAGCAGCCATACATCATGCTCATTCATATCAGACCTTGCATATGGTTATCTATGGATATATGTGTTACTCTCCATGGATACCAAGCCATTCTGCCTGCTAACACCCAAATTTAATCTGCTGCTCTGCTTTAAATTTATTTTTAAATACTGTAGAGAATTAGGACTTTATATTTCTTGCTTTTGAAAATGTAAAGAGAACATAAGTTATTATTGCCCTCAGTACAGCATAAGCATATTTGTTCACAATTCCTTTAATTTCTAAGAGATTTTCAGTTTCCATTATTATTCATTGTCTCACCAGTTTTGTCTTTATTAGGCATTCATAAAAAATACTTCATTATCATCTGTAAAGCACAGTTCATTAGCATGGCTGCTCTGTGAAGACAATTGTTTCTTCATTAGCACCAGCTCCTCAGAAATCCAAGCCTTTGATGCTTGTTTAAATTACTTGTATCTTTTCACTTCCTCAGTTGTGTTTCTTAAAGATTTCATTTTTTTTCTACAGCTATTTACATTTATGAATAAATATCCTTGTAAGCCCTGCAATCCTAATTTGTGATGTATTTTGCTTGCAACTACATTAGCTGTTCATACAAATGCATTGGCATAGAGTTTATTCATAGGCTTCATCCTGCATTTATGAGTGCTAATCTACTAACTCTCTTTATTCCTTTAGGCAGGAATGAAAACATTTGTCCCTGAGCATGCTCCAGAGAAGAAGGCATACTTTTGAAAGCCCCACAGTTTCACTGCCTTTCACTTGGATAGCTGGCAACACCTGTATCAAGAACTACATACATATAGGTGGTGTGAGACACAGAGATTGCATTTTATAAATATAACAAAATTAATCAAATCAAAAGACTGCAGAATGATTAAAAGTTTGGTTTTTTTTTTTTTTTGCTTGAGTGTCACCCTTCACATTGCTAGGGGGTGACCTCACACACTTTCCCTCCTAGGCCACTGCCCTTCCCACTGGGTTCTGGTGTCCATGTGCTCCTCCTACTTCATGGTCAGTGGAAGCTGGAGATGACCTCTGGTGCCAAAGAGGATCCCCAGCATGATCTGCTGCACAACCAAACTGCCTTGGCCCCAGCTCTGACCAGCCTCAGTCATGGTCTCCAACTTGCCAGCCACCTTTCTATCTTAAAAACCATATGGGTGCGAATAGAACAAATACTGTTCTGATAGGAAATCCCTGATCTGACACTGACTGGAAACAGGTTCCTTTCAAGAGCTGCCAAACTCAGGAAAATAGCCTAAGAAATGTTTCTGAGTGTATTTTTTGTTTCCAAGTGTATTTTTCTTTTTATTCCACCACTCTGTTGGTATTTTTAAAGATTTGTTTCTGAAATGGAGAACATTTCTTATGGGACAGATGGTTCAAAAATTTTAGAATTACATAAACCAGGGAGGACAGATTTGTTGAACCTTCTCTCTATATGCATCTCACTTTTTATGAAGAATCTAGTCATAGTTACAGCTCCCCACACACACTCTTGAGTGTGAGATTGCTCCTCTTTTCTCTACTACACTGGTACGCAAAATACACTCTTGAAGCCAAGGACAGCCAAGGCTGAAAGATGCTGCTTTTGTCCTCAGCTTATTACAGATATTTAATATAAGGTAATATGCCCACACTCATTACAACGCAGCCAACCTCCACACAAACAGTTAAAAAGGAATACAAGCCTTCTACTTTCACCACAAACTCAGGCCAAGGTAAAAAACCCAAAGCCAGCTGGCCAGCTTTCAAGAAGAGCTCATTTGCTGGATGGAAAGAGAGAAACCTTGTTGACATGGAAACCTGTAATTTCAATATATATCTATAACAGATAAAATAGCAAGATGAGAGAGAGCTCAAAAAGCTGTGATAAACTACAATTGTGAGAGAATTTTGAATACTCAAATATTAGAGGTGAAAATGTTAAAACAGCAACAAGGAAGCTATTAAAACAAAGTGTTGTTCCAAGCAATTGTTAGAGGGCTCAATGGGAATGTAAGAAATGAAACAACAGTAATCTCATGCTGGAGCATTTTTCTGCATTTGTGTTCTATTGCTGCCATAAAAAAAGCACCTTCTTGTGGATTTCATCTATGCATATTCCAATGAGAGCTGCTGTCCTAAAAATTTCAAATTGAATAGATGGCAGAGAGGGAAAGAGGGTGAAACATTCAGAGAGGTGCAGAGAGGCAAAAGATGTAGCCTTGATACAAATACAAAGGGTGCACATCCACAATCATATCTGATGACCCATGAAGACACTGAAATTCCAAACTGGGAACAATCCTTGGGACGACATAATGGTAACAGCCCTTTAGTCATCAGACAAATCCATACCAGGGGTGACCTGTCTAGGTGGAGGGAATGAAACTTTCTGAACATTACTGTACATGGTAGTAAGAATTATTCCATTCTGTATTTTTTTTCTCTTTCTGTGGCATTTTAAGGCTACCAAACCTCAAGTAATTGTACAGGATGGCTAGACACATTGTGAGCCTTATTAGTTCAGGTTTTGATATCAGCTCAGCAGTAGATCTTATTTCCTTGTAGAAGGAACTCTGATGTATGTGGCCTGTGCATCAGTCCAAAAAGAAGGGCAAAAATTACTAGAGCAAGTTAACATTTTCACATTCAGAAGTGACAGGCTCAGTCCCTCTAAAGAGAAAATATTTTTACACTATTATCTTTGCTTAATATTTGCCCTTAAAATAATTTCTGTTCTTGATTTCAGGTGTTCCACTAAAATATCTGGGCATGCATCATCCTTCACTTGTCTGTCTGCAGACAGACAAGCACTGTTACAGGGAAGAGGGAAGAGATCTAATTAACTTTTCCATGTCTGATCTGGTATAAGAAGGTGGAGTTCACAGAAGGCTTCATTTATGGTAGCAATATCTGTAGTGCAATGCCATTTGTATTTCTCCACTTGCCAAATCTGAGGAGAGATAGTGACAAAAAAAAATAATACAGAAGAAAAGAAACCATTAATTTGTATGTAAATAAAGCAAGCTTAACAAAGGCTAGCTGCAGTTACCACCTGCTGCACAGCTTCTTCACATAGAAGAAGTAGTAGACAAATGGGGGTAATGTGTTTGATGGTTATTAGTCTCCTCATTGTTTAAAAAGTCAATGCAAATTTGAGGCACTTTTAAAGTTGCAGGAATAATTTATTTTTTTCTCTCCATAATATGGATACTAGAGAGAGCCATGGGAGAAAAGATATATGTTCAAGATCACTCTAAGTATAATAAACTCCAAGGGTTAAATGACAAACTCTATTTTATTTTGCATCTTTTCATTTTTAACTGTGCCTTTTTACTATTTTTTCTTTTCTATTTTGTAAAATACAAAGAGCCAGAGGCTCCCTTAGTGGAAAAATAAAATAAGTCCATTGTAACTGGATTGCTGATCTCTTCATCATTATTTTTATGGGCCTTGGGAAATTGCAAGGAGATAAAATTGTGGAAAAAACCAAAAAAAACCCTGCCTTCCTTGCTCTCTGTGCAAGTGCTGATCGTCAGGGAAGAAAGGCATGATTTGCTGCATATCTTCTCTTGATCCCCTGCTCATTACAGACCCCCAAGCTGTGAATCCCTGGGCCAAAATGCAGGCAACTGTCAGGTTTCTAAATGTGGAGGGTGTTTTTAATACAAGTCTTACATTAAGAGAAGTAAAATCTTGGGGCATAAATACATCTTTCCCTTTTATATCATTTAAGCTAGCTGAATGCTTCTTAGTGTTCAGTAAATATAAATGTATTTTGCCCCAGAGCCAGAACCTGCTGCAAAGAAGTATTGTTCTGCTCCGGATGAAAACCTAGCATGGATTTCAAAGTCTTCCTTAGACAGATAGTCTGTGCAACTGGCAGAATTTATGAGAAGCCTGTTCACTTTTCTGCCTTGTCAAATGCAAGTTTTCTAATTGTCCAGCTTTAGAGACTGTTGCCACTTCAACTACAAGTTCCACATACTACATAAAGGTTGTACTCCTTTCTTGGAATCTCTAGCTGGTCAGAGTGACCCCGAGATACATTAGAAAATCTCTTTTCTCAGCCAAGCGGTCAAAGAAGGAGTCAGAACTCTTAATTTCTTGGTCTCAAGGTTGTTTCTTGTATCTTATCTATAAAATTCTTTCTCCTGACCTGCCAAGGTCCACACAGCAAGCCAGTCCAAGGGACTCGGCCTGCCCCGGGGCGGTGTTATCTTTTTATACTAAAAACTGCATGTACAATATTTACAATTACTTTCCAATACCTATGTTAGATAGTGAGCTTCTACTCTAAACCAATCTAAAAGTGCCAACATCACAGCAGAAGATGGAGGTCAAGAAAAAGAAGAAAGGCTGGACATGCCCAGATTTCTCCATCTTGCCCACTGAACCCCCATTTTAAAAACCCCAAAATCTATTTTTTCACCCTGTGATAAATTCACTATCATTCTACTTAAACTTTCGTGGCTTGTAATTCTTCATATAAGGTTGGTAATTGGTCTTTTTTTCCAAGGGCTAAATCAAAGGCACCGGGGTCTTGGGCTCTGTGCCAAGGTCTCTGAGCCCCCTGAGCAGGGGCCCGAGCCCTCCAGGGCAGCCAGAGGAATTTCCTGGGTTCTGACACTCCTTGAGCTGGGTCATGGAGGTGGTGATGGGAAGAGGAGGAGAAGAGCAGTGGCCTCATGCTCCATGCTGGGTTTATTAACCTCTCATTGTGGGCCTTCATCCCCTTGCTTAGGCATACCAACCACCCTGAGCACCCAAAACGGCTCATTTCAGTTAAAGAAGTCAGAATCCCATGGGGCACATCCCAGGCTAAAACCTGAGACAGTAACAGCTTCTTCTGTGGTCATTAATACCTATTAATACATTAATATATCTTCAGTTAATGAACTCATCGTGCCTTGGAAAGATCAGGTGTTTTAAAGTAAATGTGGCCGCCATGGGCAAGCAGGAACAACACCACATGACTTCTGCAAGAAATGAACTGTATTCACACATCACAAGCACAAAGGTGATTGAATCCTATATTCTGTGTTGCCTTCATCTCTTTTTCCACTAACATGACAGTAATTGGGACTCCAACAACTGGAACAGGCAGGGACAGTGAATAATGTCAGGGCCTGAACTACAGCGAATGGCTCAGACCATCTCTCTTAGAGGCAAATGAAGTGAAATACCATGTCCCTTTTCTTTTCTCATGTAGACAAATGATTCCTAATGAAGATGTTGAACTTGAAGATGAACTCACTGTCTTTCAATAGGTACATCTGAAGCCACCCCACTGCCAATCACATGGGTCTGAAAGGGTATTTTGGGAAGTTTAGTGAGTTTAGTCAGATGGTGAAATGTGCTGAAATAAATTTTTTAAAATCCCTCTACTTCTTCAGGGCTAGGTTTTCTCTGTCTACATTTCAATATAATAAATACCTCAGAAAAACATCCTTTATATTTTCCCCTCTTATCAGAATCATTCCCTCTGGCCCTCACAGAAAACGTATTTGGAGCCTGATCACATTTCTATCCCTTTTATACTATTTTAGTTAGCAAAAGTGGGATTGTAGATGCCTTATGAGTTGGATTCTGCTTATTCTCACTAATTTCTAAGCCATATTACTGCATCTCCCGTTGATCCTGGGGCACCCCATACCGCAGTCCTACACCACAGTCCCTGGGGGGGGGTGGCTTCCTCTTGGAAGCCACTCACTGCAGCAAGCCATATGACAAGCAGAATGAACTGAGGATACAAAACAGGACTATATCACCCAAGCATAGTTTCTGCTTAGGCAAATACATTAACTTCTCTCCCTGATCCATCCACTGCTATCCTTTCTGTCACAGGGTTTATCCCCATACATTTTTACCTGTCATCCTGAGTGCATATCGACAGGCCCTGATGCCAATCTTTGCCTTTAGAATCAGATAGAAAGTAGTTTGCCTTGAAGAGGTTATCTAAAGAGCCTTTTTACTTGAATGTCCATCTTAGGAGCTGCTTCAGAATGGGTTTTCCCATACAGGTTTGGAGTTTGATGAAATAATCTCTGAACTAATTAGCAGATAGACATTTTTTCTTGCCATTTGAATTATATTTCCATCTCCTTATTTTTTCTATGCAGCATTTCAGGATAATTGGTTTTACTTGTTTATTTGTTTGTCATTATGCTAGTTTATTCAGAATTTTCAAAGTCCTATTTTTGTGTTGGGGAAATATTGATCAGGTGCAGATGTGATCCATTTGTGAAACTGTCATTTATATTGGGTAGATGGAGAGGAAGAGAGGAAATCAGTACTATTTGCTTTTTTTCTAGGAGAACAGGAGAGAGAGAATAAAGAAGGAGGGAGTTTCTGCTCTAGCTGGGACTGGAAGTCATGGATTTAGGCATGAGTCATCCTAAACATGTGATAGTCATGTTTTGGCATTTTCTGTTTTTGACAAAAAATGTCAAAACTTTGCTATTCTAAGTCATCATGCAGAGTGACAAAGAAAGACTGTATTGAAAACTGCATTGAAAATTCAGTTATTTCTAGTTGTCACAGAGAGTGGTTGTGCAGAGGGCTAAGCTCCCAAATAACTGTGTGCATCAGAGAACTGCTGCTTTTCTGTGAAAATCCCAAACCAGAAAAGTGCAGGAAAGGCAGCTAAGGAAAAAAGTGTTTGCTCATCGTACAAGGCCAAGTGCTGTGGCCCTTTTCAGGAAGCACATAGACAAAATTTGCAGCTCATTGTTCCTAACAGGATTGTATATGCATGTTTTGTACATTTATCCCAGAACATATATTGAAATGGGATTGGTGCTTTGCTCATCTGCATCAGTTTATGATGTGAAGAATCACAAAGGCACTCCAGCAGATGGGTCTAAACGTGCCCATGCCAGAAAATCAGCATGTGAAATAAGTTTGAATAAGACAAGTAGATAATTTGAAGGCCAATACAAGCCTCTTGGTATCCCCTGCTCGATTACTTTTGAAAGTAAAAGCTGCTGCTAAGATGTGCTCTGTTTAAGGCACCTCATGCAATTCAACCAATTCCAGCACTTCCAAGGATTTCTGCAGCACAGAGAGATCTTGTCAATAAACTTTTCAGCTAAACTATGTTTTTAACTTCAGTGATGTTCAGTTAATTCAGTCACACAAGTCTGTGTAACTGAGGAAATTTAGTCAACTTTTAGCAACTGCTGGATGTTGTTTTGGGTTTTGACTTGGCCTTTTATGTCTACCTCTGGTTTCCAGAATGTATGAGCCTTGATGAGAAAAAGTGTTAAAAATTTACCTTAAGAGAGAGTTCAAGTACCAGGTGGGTTCTCTGAAGAATCTAAAACCATCTAAGTGACAACCATGAAGGTTATCACTTAGAAATGAATAAACAACATACCCCAGCTACAGAAAATATATTTTAGCTGTGACAAATTTGTCTTCCTTTTTTATTTTACAAAAAGACAAGTGTTATTTCACAATTTTCTATTATAAAAATGTTTCTCATCCCCAAAAAACCTTTAACTTAGCTGTGGATTTTGCTTGAAGGAAACATATGCATATATTTGTATAATTTCAGCTGATTATACTAAGATCTTGATTTCATTGCAGGGGGATTAGAATTAGATGACTTTTAAAAGTCAATTCACTATGATTCTATGATTCTGTATAGTCTCTTTAAAAAAAAAAAAAAACAAAAAAGGTTTTTATCTGGAAGTATAAAAAATAGCTGTAACTTCCATGGATTCCCTTTTGCAATAACTGTATTTGCTTGCATTTGGACACCATGTCACAAGTCTGAAGGTTTTTCAGGAGAGAGGAAAAGCATATTCTTTTGGCATCAGTGGCAATACCTATAAATCATGCCTTATATCTGATTTTAATAAAAGAATTTCATTACCAGTTTATTCTTTTAAGGCACCATTAATTTTTTTTCAGCGAATTGCCTATTAGTCACGTTAAGTCATTACATTTTTCAGGGAAAATCTATTTATAAGTACTCATGAAGCAAACTAATTGAAACATAATTAAAAAGAGACTAGAAACTTTAATAAATCACAGATACTTTCTTCATGGATTAAACACATGAAACAGGCAATGCTTCTTACAGAACTTTTCCAAATAGTCCTTTATTACCATTTTACCCTGGACATCGACTCATGAAGCCATGTCATCCTCTGAGGAAAAGTAGTATTTCAGTTCTGCTTGGAGGCAAGAGGAGAGTCCCTCTCTGCTGCAGTTGGTGCTGGCCCCTGGCCACTGTGGAGGTCTCTGCAGCCCCTTGCCAGCCTCAGGCAATGCCACTGGGGGCTTTGGCCAGGCACTGGCTCACAAAAGTCACGGCACAATTTTCGCATGCAATGTTAAAAGCCTCCCACCCTTGGTTTTCATCTGGTTGTCATCTGCTTCAAACAATTTGAAATGGCAGAGTTCCTTGAGATGGACTGGGGGTAAGGGAGCTCCTCCAGCCCTGGGACAGGCTCTGTGCCACGGCGGCACGGGGCCGGCTGCCGGCGGCACGCTGGGGCTGGCACGGCCCGCAGGAGGAGCAGTGATTTACAGAGATGATGCTGGGAATGATTGATTCCCAGATATGAAGGCTGGGGAAGTCCCTCCCTGCAGACACAGTCCTGGGATGGTGCTGTGCAGGATCCTGCTCTCCTCACAGAGGCTTCTTGGACTGTGCAGCCCCACTTTCCTGCTGCCATTCCAAGCACGGTCCTGCCAAGGTCTGCCTGCCCACTGCTTTGGCAGTGCAAGGACTGGTATTTAGTATTGTCTAGAATAAACACAAAAAATACATAGTAGTGAGTAAGAAATGTAAAATTTTAGCTAATTAATATGCTAACTGATTATTATTTTTCTGATTATATTAACTAATAAATGTAATATTTTCAGCATTTTCTTTATTTGTTGCGTTTCCCAATATTTTCATTGCCTGTACATATTGCCTGAACACTTAAATATTTCAAACAGGGCTAGCTTTTTTAAACCAGCTAGTACCAAAGCCCATCTGTATCTTCCTGAACCTGCTGCTTTTCAGGGATGCTGAGCAGTGATAGCACCCATTAACTTCAGGCCTAAATGTGGTGGTACTGTTCAACATGTTGTGTGTATCTCCCAAATGTCTGTAGAGAAAAATCTTTCCATAAATGACATGGTGATGCTGCCTTACCAGCTGCCTACTCCAGAGCTGGCACTGAGTCCCAGATCTGCTGCTGCTGCAGCCCTGCCCCTGCAGAACAGTTGTGTGAAGATTACATGGGGCACTGTGCAGGAGCTGAAGAGTGACATGGTCATAGCATCACCTCACTCCAGTGTAAGTGAATTTCTTAACCATGTCCCTTCTGAGGCTTGCATGAGTAAGCTCAAAAAGGCAGAAATAATTGTAGCGTGTGTTCAAAATGCCACTGTCATCTAGAATGCCCTAGATCTCCAGCTGTTCTATTCTTTTGTGTTCCTTATAAACTTGAACAACATCGTGGCTTTCCTTTCCACTTCGGATTGTCCCTGCTCAGCAGCACAGCTCCTCTGTGGAGCTGCATGTGCTGCACGCCTTCCCCAGCACACAGCACGGGGTGCTCCTGGCAGAAGCTCAGGCACAACAGGGACAGTGGAGACCAGATGAAGGCAGCTGAAACCCTACCAAAACACCAGTGCTTACTGATTGACCTCCTCTGAAAATGAGGAGGTACTTACAGGCAGGCAGGAAAGGCTTAGAGACAGAACTTGAGCCTGTGTGTGCTCAGGATCCTAAAACCATTAGAAGCAAGTCAGTCTATGATGTCACTGTACAGAGGTCTTGGGAACAGAGGCCATTTTTAGAATCCCTGTGGGAAAAAAACCCTGCAAGCTTTAGAGGAAGCTATTATTTCTCAAATAAGTTTGAGAACTTGAAAAATGAGCAGGTAGACCAAATAATCTCTTCACTTTGTCAAAGCAACCTCTTATTTTCCTGTGATGCCTTGGAATTGCTTCACAGCACAGACAACATCCTTAAAAAACTTCAGATGCAAGTTACCCTGTGACTGAGAGGAAGATCACACTTGCACTTTGCATCAGCAAGCTTATCAGTGGAGCAATGTTCAGGCAATGGGGTGGATTTGGGGATTTGAAGTGTAGAAGTACCCCTATTTTAACATTTCAATTGCTCAGAATGGATGTCAACAATGCCTGTTCAGCTTTTCATTCTGAGCTCATTCAGAGCACGCAGTAACTGAAAAATAAAATCTTCCACTGTGAAAGACATACCCTTGTCGATGCTGAATTAGAAGCTGGCAATAACAACATTAGCAGATGTTTGATTTGGGGTTTTTAAAATTCCATTCTATCTTCTATCTGATTAATTTGCTACCTGAAAAAATGTCAAAATGAAATTTTCTGGACTGGAAAAACTCCACCCACTGCAGTACTAAATGGTAGTAATGAAATATCTTCTTCAGTGGAATAACATTCTCTTACATATTATAAGCCCAAATGGCATTATAAAGGCTTAATGAGGATGAGAACAAGCACATGAAAATCAAAATATCATTCAATCATTGGTTATTTAACAAACATAGGCATATTTCTCAATGGCTTCAGTGAAATAATTTGAATGTATATTAATATAGACATTAGAATTGGAATATAAATTTTCTGTTAGTCATTTGTTTGGGCTTTTTTATCCTGATTTGCCTTCATTATACTAAGTAAATTACAACCAGAAATTCATACATCAATAGCATTGCATAAAAATTACAAAAGCCAATGTACTGCATCTAAATTGGTAGTGGCACTGGAACAACCAAATAACCTTATAATACACATTCACATTTAATTCTTCCTTTTTAGAAGAGTAGAAAAGCAGAGCAGGATGATCTTTTGCGAAACGTGCTACTGATATCAGACAAAGGCCTAAAGTCAAATGCAGACAAAAATGAGGAAAGCATGAGGGTCTCAATAAGGGTGAAAAGACCATTCCCATCTACATCATATTGATCCCTTCAGCAATCAAGTGGATTGCTACTTCCTTCTCCCCTTTTTCCCATTCTCCCCTTCTCCCATCATTGCATATCTGCCCAGCTAGGGTATCTCCAGTCAACAAAATCTAACTTTGCCCTGGGTGAACTTCTGTGCCATCAGCTAAGCCCCAGTGGGGTTTTCAAAGCCACAGATTTTGGATCACCACTGCCACAGATCCACTGGCTTCTCTTTTTTCCTAGAAGGACACGGGGCTTCTCTAAGCCGTGCAGATCCAGGGAAGGACATTTCTCTGCATCAAGTAAAGGTGCTCTTGGCTATCCAATGCATCTTCTCCAAGAGGGATTTTTTCCAGTCTTTTACAACACTGATAATGTAAGGAGACCTTCACATCTGGCTTCTGGCTGACCTCAACATCCTGTCCTAGAGGGTTGTACCTTTTTTGGGTAAAAATGTGGGGGTTTTTTCACTTGGGATTTATCTTCTATTAGAAGATGGTAACAGTTAAGAAGGATATTCTGTAGCAAATTTTTTCTTGCCTTAGCATAAGAGGCCAGCATGACATTTTGTGAGATGAATTATATTGCTTTTTCACATTTATTGAAAAATCACCTTGCTCCATCAAATTAGGTGGTGTTTACTTATTCCCATTAAAAAAATCCATGCTGTAGGATATCCTGTGAGTTCTCTAAATACCATTGACAAGAATTTAAAAGCACAATTAAAAAGATTCATCAAAAAAAAACCCACCAGCAGCAGAACTTTTCATACCTGTTCAAACTTCCTGCTAGATTAGTTCCTCTTTCTTAGGCATGCTTTGATCTTTCTCTGCATTAGTCCACCAAACTGCCCAATAATTTCTGAGCATGTTTTGCTTTCTCCCTGTCTTATAAGATAATAATTTAGAATTCTTCAAGGAAAAAGAGCTCTTTGCTCTGTCAGCAGAATATGAGCCTGTTGAGGCACTCAGTCACAATGAAAAGGGATGCTATCAAGGCCTCAGGCATGTCTTGCATAACTGGTTAAATTCACTTTTTGGTTTTGCAGCCTCCAAACTTCCTCCAGCTCTTCAGACAATGATAATCATTCTGACACATGATTTCAAGAACTTGTTTTTTACCTTGATCAAAAGAGATCTCCAGGTTAAATGTGATTTTTTTATCTACTTAAATCTGTTTTCTAAACTGGCATTGGTATTGTTTATCATATCAAGGTAGGCTCTCTGGGTGGGATTCAGTTGCCAGATGGATGTCTAGTGCCATTTTAGGTACTTTAGGGGTTTACACCTAGCTGTTGTTCTAAACATTCTGAGTTTTGCTGTCATGACTGCTATTTGGTAGCTAAACCAACACCAAAAGTCTGTATTTAGATACCTGACTGATTCATTCTGTCCTTTCCTCTGACATCATCTCCAGAGATGTTTGAACATCACTGTGAAGCTATTTTAACCCTGTATCTCTGTATGGCTGTTCTCTTTCTTCACTATTCAGTATTGATCCACTTTATTTTCATCATGCCTCTCTGTGAAGGATAAAAACCTGGTTAGAGTTCTCAGTGGAACTCTAACTGGAGAATGGTTACAATTTCCCTCCCTTATAAAATATACTCTTCTCAACAATATTAAAGCACCGGACACCTTTCATTAAATAAATGATTTATTATTGAACACCATAAAATCTATATAAAATAACTTTTTATGTAAGAAGCCTGAAAGAATCATACTTTACCATCTACCTAAATATATGATGAGTATTTCTGTAAGTTTCTACAGAAATTTATTTTCTGAAACTTCAATTATTCCATCAAATTACATCTCCTGCTTCCAGAGAAACATCACCTAAAATGTAGAAATCAAAGACAGTAGCTTATTTTATATTGCAGTTTTTTTCCGGGTTGCAATTTTAGAAATAAATTCCTAAAACTTAAAAAGACTGAGAACAACAGCAATGTCATCAAACAATATTCAGATAACTTCATGGCCTCAAGATCAGCTTTATTTAACAGCATCTTTCCACAATAGCAGATGAATTTATTTTAAATGAAGAATGGATAGACATTACACAGCATAGAGTGGCAGAAGAGAACAATGTAACTACTTGCATACCTCTACTTTCTAGTTGTGAAGAATTATTTGCGAAGTTAAATTCAACATTTGTAAGTAAGGCTATTTTCTCCAGTAATTGGGGTTAGAATGGACCCTGCAGACAGAAGTTAAATCAAGCTGCTGTTTTGCTGCAGCCAAAGACACACACAGCATGAATTGCAATGTGCAGGCATTTGGCATTACCTCCAGACTCTAAGAAAATGGAGTGTCTGCATTTCCAGAAATGCATAAATCATCTTGCAACACTTGCATGAAAGTGAATGCATGTTTAAATGTTCACCAATATTTATGATGTATCATCATCTACAACAAACTACTTTCACAATTCATACTTTCCAAAAATAATTTAAATATTTTCTTACATATTTCTGCCCAAAATAATCTGTAAAATGCTTGCATGTTTTCAAATATCTAGATTAAATCACCATTTGTACATACATATAGAAAATTTCAGATCAAGCCTTCAGTATAGCCTGGGTAGTAAGTAAGTTTTATGTGGTGCTGACCCATCGATATATATTCATAATTCAAAGTGATAATTTTATGGTTTTGGTTTTTTATTTTATTTTTGTTATTTAAAAAATAAAAAGCTGAAGTTGTAAGCAGAAAAAATATTGTTAAACAGAAATGCAATTTAGCATAAGAATATACGTTGAAAGAAAGAAAATGTAATTTCTAGGCTCATATCCAAAAGGCACCATAAACACATAAGCAGAGTGAGAGTATACATATGCTGGCAACTATACATATGTTTTAACACCTTGTCTAATTGGCAACCTCCATTATTTAATGCTCACATCTTCAAAATGGCATCTCTGCACCTACAAAATCCATTCACTCATTTTTGTTCCAATAGCAAATAATGCAAATTTATAGTCACATGTGACTTGGTGAGGGTATTGATCGCCTCCTTAATTAGCTGCATCTGTGCTCTGCAGAATAAGGATCAAATATGAATAAATATATATAGACAGAGAGCAAAGTAGTCAGGTAATTTCTCTCTTTCACCCATCCACCCATCTTTTAGAGGGGGATGTGGATGATGAGGTGATGAGGAACACAAACCCTACACTTGCCCTGAGGATTTACAAACTCAACAGTGGAATAACAGGCAGTCAGTAGGACACAAGTCATTGGTCCACAAAATACATTCACTATTGCAACACAGTGAAACTGCTATTTCTTATGCATCATTCTAGATTCTAGTGGAACTGCCACATACCCATTTCATTGAATCACAGAATCACAGAATGAATCATAGAATGTTAAAGGGTAGCAAATGGCCTTGAAGATCATCTAGCCCCAGCACTCCGTGCCATAGACAGGGACACCTCCCACTAGACCAGGCTGCTCAAGGCTTTTTCCAACCTGGCTTTCAACAGTGACAGGATTGGGGCACCCACATCTCTGGGAAACCTGTTCCCAGAGGGGTATCTGACCACCCTCAAAGTAAAACATTTCTTCCTAAAACTAACCTAAATTTCCCCTCTTTCAATTTGTACCCAGTACTCCTTGTCCTGTCACTCCAGTTCCAGAGAGTCATTCCACAGCAACCCTGTAAGTCCCCTTCAGATACTGGAAGGTGCTGTGAGGTCCCCACACAACCTTTTCTTCTCCAGGCTGAACAGACAACTTTCTCAGCATATCTTCATAGGGGAGGTGCTTTGGTGTTCTAATCAGCTTCGTGGCCCTCCTCTGGACTTGCTCCAAGAGTTCCATGTCCTTCTTATGCTGGGGACACCAGAACTGCATGCAGTACTCCAAGTGGGGTTTCACAAGAAGACCTGGTCTCTTCTTCAAAGCAATGCTTCAGATATTGGCTCAAAATAGATTAAGTTCAGCAAAACATCAGTTGTGTAGTGGTGGCTCATAGAGGTGAAAACATTCTCTTTTCTTTGTTGTAAAGTCATATTCAACATATGAGGGAAGCATGGAAGAAGCAGAGAGGAGAGCAACACAGAAAATCAGTGAGCCATGAGGAAGAGAAGACAAGCTATGAGAGAAACTGAAGCCACCTCACTCCAGATCAGGCATGGGGTTTGGGGATCCTTCCTGACAAGGAGGCAGGCAGCATTTTTAAAACGAGATTTTTACCATAATCCCCTGAAAATTAACTATAACTACCCAATTATGGTGGGATTGATCTAAACACATCTGTCTACAGTGAGAATAACAGTGTGTGACAGAGCAATCACAGTCAGTTAGGTGCACCAATAACCCAATTCTGAAGTAAGTGCCTACACAGGCTGGGCTGGTCTTCCCAGCTACAACCATCGTCAAGACAGCTGATTCAAAGTAGAAGTCTGTGTCCCAGCTCCACATTTAGTCAGATGACTGCCAAACCTGACTCCACTGGATCCAGATCATTTTTGAGGTTGAGTAGTAGAGCAAGTCAGGGGAAAATCTTCAGTTAAAAATACAGTCAGAAAATTTCAGCAGGAAACAGAAGACAGTCTTAGCTGTCTGCACAGAATGAAGATGCCCAAGTAGGTAGGAACCTACTGGGAGGCCACAGAATCTCTTGCACTAATCCATACACTACATTTCATGGGTTTTAACATGCTAAATAAACACAATGTAATTTTCAAACTTGTATAATATTAGAAATAAATTTAGATTTTTCTCCTGAACACTCATTGTCTTGGTGCTTTATGTACATTTCCTAAATTTAGACTTTACCATAGATGTTTGTGTTTATTAAGTGATTTAAAGAATTGCGTTAGTGCAGAGTAAAGAAGTATCTTCATGATAACCTAAATATCAGAGTCATAATCTTTTCTCCTTCTGCTCCAACTTCTGGTCAGTTTGGAGAGTGATTCACTTTAAGTCAAGATGTTGCCTCATGCTGAAATCTTACCATCCTTTACTCACATTGAATCAGTTAACTCCTGCTCCTATGGGAGACATATGTTCCCTCTGCCTTTGGGTTTCACACTTGCAGAGCTTCTGGCTGCTTGTTTTTTCTCCAACATAAAAAAAGGAAAAAAGTATCATTTCAGTTTAACTGTGAGTTGCAATATTATTCCAAGATCTCAAAATCATTAAAACGTTAATAAAATTGTTACAGAAAATGCTGAGGAAGGAAAAGGACAAGACAGAATCGTAGCAAAACCGCTGAATTTTAATTTACGATATAAAAACACCCTCTTAGATTGGAACTCATTAAACAAGTCTCAGCAGATAAGAAGAATATGTGGATATATATGGATAGAGAAGGTTATAGCTGTTCTGAGACAAACTGAATAAAATCTTTCATGGTCACAGGTACCCTTTGATTTCTCCTATCATCCAAAAATAGTGATTTTAACACTATTGGTTTAAAAGGATCACCAGAAAATCAGATGAAGAAATAGATCAGTTGTTAAAAAGTGACAATATTTCTCAAAGATTGAAAAGTAATGTGATTTAAATAGTCTTCATACACTTTGTATTTCAAAACTTCAGAATACAGGCAGAAAACTCAGTCTCCAGTTTTGCCATGTTTTATTACTGTCTGATCCTTAGGTAGCAAAAAGGGTGATTGCAATGTAAATGAACAGATAGATAAACTCCTATTATGTGCCCCAAAACAGAGTGATGCTCCTCTCCCTCTTTCCTCCTCTAATGTTATCATTATTATTTTATTAGGTAGAAAAAATCCCTCATTCAGAATACACAGAATTGTATCTTTATCTACTTGTTATTATCCTTTCTTGTTATCTTTTCTTAAAGGAAATAGAATTTTTCTAAATTAATAAAATTAATAAATTAATAAAAGTAATCATAAATGTTTAAAATATTTTTTTCTTAGTCTGATTTCATATTTATATACCCATGTTAGAAGCTCTTTATTAATCCTTTGGAAGTATAACCATGGGTATTTTTTTCCCTGCAGGATTATGTCTTTGAACATGAAGAAACTGTTAGTCCCCCTGTTAATTTTTCATTTTCCACATTAATTAAAAACTTGTCCAGATGGCACTGTACAAATCTCTTCCATGCAGATTTCTGGCTTTGAAATGCAGCTACCCACCTCAAAAAACATCATTTCCGTCTGTTTGGGAAAATAGCTCTCCATGCTTCATTTTATGTATAATATTGTGTGGGGGAGAATGTGTCACTTGGAGTAAAAGGAGTGGAAATTCATTTCCAAATCTCCCACTCTCCATGAAAAACTCCTCATAGCTATTTGTGAGTACCTTTGTGTGCATACATGCACGGATGCCTCAGAAGTAAGATCAACCAAAGAACTCCTATTACCTCACTATAATGTGTACATATAATTCTCAGCCAGGTGGTTAATAAGAACAGAAACCAGTAGCCTTGATGTATTTGACATCTCTTGAAGCAAATTATTAAACCAAGCTTAATCCCCACCCAAGAAGTGCCAAAAAACCACATGCCCTCATTAGGTCTGACCTACCCAATCATGAGGACTCTGAGAAAATGTACAATTAAATATTCATGGAAAGACAACACAGTAATACATTTAGCATGCAGTAAGAACAAATCCTCCTTCCTTGCTCATCCACCACCAGATGCCCACTGTCCAGGAGAAGCTCTCTATCTGCAGGGATCTCCTTGCACCCACAAGCTGCCTGCTGAGCCTGATCAGGCACTAATCAACCCCTAGGGGTGCCTGGATTGCTAGAGTCCATTTCTAGGCTCCTCCACACCAACACTCCTGTTCTGATTCCATTCAAGGAGGTTTCACACCAAGGCATTTCTCACCAAACACTCAGCTACCTGTCCCTGTCTCACACTGAAATAAACCCCATTGCAATGAAGAGAGCTTTCAGGGCTCTGTAATGGAGACCTGTTTGCTCAGGAACCAGGTCTTTGCCACAAATTAAAAATGATCTTTGTCTTTTCAAGAGCCAACCTTCCTGCAAAACCCAACCTGTCTGTGCTGGCTCCCCAGACACTGCCAGAGGAACACTTGGTAATTAGCCAATGTGAACTAAGGTCTCTTATCATTTTGCTTTCTTCTTTTCACCAACTGTGGGATAGAGACATCTTTGTTTTCATGAATGGATGATAGATAGATATGTGTATGTATTTATTACAAAAAATATTGATTTCCCATAAATAATGTATTAGGAGCTCTTCAACTGCTCAAGTAAGTGCCTGCCTTTTTTTCATACTGTGCCTGCAGTCCTGCCTGCACATCACAGATTTTACTATCATTGCAGTTCTGTTGCATGCATAACATAGTAACCAGATAAAAATGACTCTGATGTGTCAAGAACAGAAAAGTGTAAAACATTTTCTTTAGCAGCATGTGACTCTCTAAGACTTCTGTTTGTGAAGGAGCCAACACAGTGTGCTGTCACCATTTGAATATATGGCTTCAAAACCCACTGCAATTAAAAGCTTTCAGAGAGCTGGTTTAATATAGAGCATGACATCATATTTCCTTCCATGCTTCCTAACTAAAATAAAACCAAAACCATGAGGTCAGGGTTTATTTATCACTATTGATTCCAGATACCTCTCTTAAGCTCAGCCTTAAGAAGAATGTTCCTCCTTCTTCCAAGGCAATCAAAGGAGGACAGCAAGTAGAACCTCCTTAGGAATCTGAACAGTGCCTACGTGACAAGAAAAAGAATATTAAAATTTTTTAACCATATCTGATGAATTAAATGTTTATTGCTCTGTGGGTGTTTGGTCTGCAATGCCGGCCCCAGACATCAATAGAGGTCTTGTTCAAAAACCTCTAGTTGCATTCTCAAAATTCAGGGGACAGGCTGGACTTTAAAGGTTTGACTGTTCAAAAAGATCAAATATTTTTCCTTCCAATTTCAGTCTGATCACACTCCCTTGGAAAGTAAACAGGATCAAATCACTGGATGTCAGAGAGGAAAATACATAGATGGTCTAGCTCATTCATGTGGCTCTGTAGAAGGATTGCTTCTTGCAGATTATTTTGTAGCATTCATTCACTGTTTTTCAGTATTGTAGAAGAAATGTTGCCTTTGGAAGAGTCTGGCAGACCTGTCAGGGCCTGCATTACTGTGATTAGTCTTACCTTTCCCATTTGGTTTATCTACTCCAGCTTTTAGTGTGTTAAATTCCACCAGGGTTTTTTACAACTCCTTGCTGACACTCTTCTAGAAGGAACCTCAACATTATTAGATGAGGAAGGACAGTAAGAAATCCTGGCCTGTTTAAAGCTGATTGCAAAAATGCTACAGTGATTGTAGGGGACCAGGACTAGACACATGGGGAAGGCTCTCCTCCACACATAAATTCAGCATGATAGTCAGCTTAAGGGACTGTGGAAGAGAAAAAGAGAAGGAGGAGAGCTCTTCCTTGAACTCTCTCAAATATGGGCTGCTATGGCTGCTAATTTAGATACAAATATCACCACCAGCAATCTGCAAAACCCCACTGATACACCTTCCTGACATATCTTTAATGCTATGATTTATGAGCTTAAAATAGTTCTACATCTCTCTTCCCTCATACCAGTGGTTCTCCCCTTAGGTATGAAGAAAAGAACTGGGAGTTCGCTCTGCAGTCACTGCTTGCCCTTTGCTGTTGGCTAAAACAGGTGAAATGAGGAATAAAGCTCAAGGCCCAATGCTTTCATCTTAATTTTGGTGCCTTGATTTTGGTTCTGTGTTGCCTGGATTGTAACAAATTACACAAGTTTCCCATGTTTCAGCTTCTTTGCCTTTAAAATGGGAATACTGATTTCAGTTTTTCAATGTACTTTATAGTATGTGGACATAAAGCACTACCAAGAGAAGAAGGTTTTACTATTTTTTTACCTTTAGTCTTTTTGATAGAGGTAAATTCCATAAATTATCAGCATTACCTCTCTAATGCGAACACATCTTTGATGTTTCTGTTGAAGAAACTCCTTAACGATGCTGATAATATAGAATCTCTGTGTACTATTCCTGATAATTTCTATAAAACCTCATTCTGTCACCAGCAATATATATATTACTGAAGACTGTGTGTCCTTGCCTTGTCAGAAACTGCAGCCTTCACTTTCTTCTTTCACCCATAGTTTTATGTGTGCTGCAACAGCTAAGAGTAATTTTTGTTTCCAGATTCAGATAACTGCCCCCCCCCCCCCACCTTTATGGGTCAAGCTATTGTTTCCTCATATTATGCTGCAGTCCCCTTTTATTTCTGCACTATTCTCTATCCTTTAAATCCCTTGCTTAAAATCTCCTTGGTGATTTATTTCTCTCCTAAGCGGCCTCTGATTTTCACCTGGGCTTCCCTCCAGGGTAGTCTATTATTTCACTTTCCCTTTACATTCCTTCATTCTATAATTAGTATTTTTAGGTCTTTCTGTACAGAATAACAGCTGGACTAAATTTCCCAGATCTAATGTGTGATTACTCTAGGTGATTCTGTCTTTCCATGCAAGTGTGCAGGAAAGTGAAGAGAATAACCATCCAGGAAAACACCTGAAAAAGGCAATGACAGCAGTCAGTCACGTGCATGACACCTGGCACTCAGCAGCCACAGAGGGTTCAGGGCTGTAGTCTTCAATTTGTGGGCTGACCATGGGAGAAAGGTGTCCTTTATGTCTCAGGTATGACCACAGTGGGAAATGAATGGTAACTTTGGCTCTCACAACATGGTGACAGCACAGTGCTGGTCCTTCCCCCTCAGTGGGCAGAAGAAACACGTGGCAATCCCAAGGTCACAGCAAGGAGGAGCTGTTTGGGCTCTGTCAAGGCTCTTTCAGATCATACAGCTCAGTGCTCAGCGTTCTGGGGGCACACAGGGAGGCAGAAGGTGCCTCCTGCACCCCAGTGTCCAAGGCTTAGGCACTCTCAGTGGCATCCAGGCACTCAGCAGTCAGTCTGCTCTGGGCACAGCAGGGCCAGCTTGGCCATGTCCCACTGGGGACCCTGAGCCCAGACTGCTGAGACAGAGCTGTGAGAGTCAGCAGGACTCCAGAACAATCAAGGCACAGCCAAGGATAGGTCTGTTGACACAGGGGTGCTCAGGTGCTGGGGGATTCAGAAGGGAAAACGGCTGAGTACGAGCTCCTGAAGGGGGAAAGCAGGGAGGCTGGTCAGGATCAACAATAAAACCTGTGGTAGTGGGGTTGGTTAGGTTGTCTTGAGTCACAGAGCAGGTGGGAAACAGCAGCCCTGGGACATCCAGACCTGGCCCTTAATGGCCAGTAAAGGCTCCACAGGTGCTGTGCCAGGGAGCAGACCTCAGCCTGACAGCTCAATAATTCCTACTGTCCTGCACTAGTTCCTGAGTAGGGCTACAACTACTGTGTTTTCCAAGTGGTCAACAGGCCCTTTACTCCTCCAGATGATCCTTTGCTCTAAGACCAAGACTGAGTTTTTTTGTTCATCCTCAGGAGCTCTATTTACCCAAACCATGATTTCACACGTTCAGACATGAGAAGCATAGAGCTTTATCAAGGATTTAATCTACTTGTGGCAATTCTGGAACATCATATCACACATCTATGGTTTCTTGTATCTCTGTAAAATTATTTACTTATTGTGTCTTTATTAATGTACAATGGATGTGCATTAGTGAATCAACCAAAGCAGAATTAAACTGCTTTCCTGTCTACTTTTGCTTTACCTAATCTGTGACATTTATTGATCTGTGACAGTAATGTGTTTTAAACACACAGAAATGGTGAATTGTTATTTTTTTGATTTTGATCTTCATTCCCATCTATTACCTTTGTTGTTTTTCACAGACCAGTACACAGGTCCATGTATTTCTCTAATATGCATTAAATTTTTCTGTAGCCCCATGTTATTGACTCCCTAGCCAATTTACTTTACTCAACAGTATGATCTATTCAAGTGGAAATGGGAAGTTTATGCAATACTCTCTCTAGACTTCTCTGAATGTATTATTCTCTGAGCCACACTGGCTGGAGTGCCCCTTTATTTTAGAAGCTCTGCAGTCCTGCAACACTTGCACAAGGACCACTGGCAACACAAGGTCCTGTGGCTGTGCAAGGCAATAAATTGAAGATTCTGTGAAAATGAGATCATTGAAGAACTCTGTATACATGTTAAAAGACAGAGAGGGAAAAAAGAATAAAAATGTTTGGAGGAATGCTTCACTGAGGATCCCATATAACACTGGAAAACTCCCTGAATTGGTGATAGCAAGTAAAATATCCTCTATCACACCATGATGGGATGTACCATTCAGAAAACTTGTTCCAGTTTTGTCTGGTTCCTCTAAAGCCCTCAGGTCTGGCCCTCAGTGAGGCTTCAAACAGAAAGTGTGAAACAACCTTTAGTTTCTCACAAGCCTCCTTACAGTTTTATGGTGGCCATAGGTTACTGAGAATGGGAAAAAACCATGTACACCTAGTTTACATGCTCATTTACAGTTGGGCCAACTTGGAGAGCTTACAAGATGCTCCAGGGCATGGTTTAAATTTAATTGCACGTATCTCAACGGAGACACCTTTATCAGCTGACTGTCAGATTCCATATTATCACTGTGTTGCTACCATAGCCCTGCTCAGTGTCTGAAAGGGCTGTATTATGTGGTAGGCTAGGGCAGAGAGAACAAGGCTCATCCACTCTGACAGTCTACTCCAGTCTTTTATTCCTGTCCCATTGTGTGTCCATCACTCTGGTTTTTAGCTCTACATAGCCACTTTCTTCCTGTGACAAATATTCTTACTCCTGCCCTTACTTGATTAATCTTTTCACCAGCTGTACTTGTGTTTGCAGAGTACACGTTGCTATGCATTCATTTCACCACCTCCACACCTCGCAGCATTGGCAACAATCACATTTGTTACAAGAAAATGCTGTTAACTCCTTGCATGCAAAGTTAAGAAAATGAAATGTCAGTAATATGAATTGTGACTAGACAGTGATTTTGCTCTAAGAGTGAGTGAACTCTACTAGGAAAAGGAGACATAGCACCACATGGGAAGGCACATTAGAATAGACAGCACTTGGCTTGACAGAGTTGTGGTTCCCTCTGTTTGCTCCATAGTTTGTGGGACTACAATTTTCAGCAACAAATTAATACACTTGCCCAACACACGCTGGCACAAAACGGGGAGGAGAGTGGGCGGTAGCACAGCAAGATGTTTGTGTGGTTAAATACCAAGTAACTAAGGCTCTAGTAAGTGCTCAAGAGTACATGCTGTAGCTCCTGGGTTTTGAAGGAATGACACCATTTGTTGTGTGCAGACAATTTCCTGCCTTTGTATCAGCTGTCAGAAAGACAATACCCACCCAAGGACTTGGGAGGCTGTGCCAGGGCCCAGGAAAGGTGTTCTCATTCTTCCAGGCTGCATTGCCAGGGCTGAGCACCATATTTTTTCCTGTGAGTCATTTAATTAAGATTTGTCTATCAGATGCAGCAGGTGCAGCTTGCAGTGTCAGTGCCCAACATCTGTATGTTCCTATCCTGCTAATTCCCAAATGAAAATGTGCAATAGATTTAAAGAGAGTTTGTTTCTGTCTTCCTTTTACTTGAAACTATTTGAACAATTTTTTGTTCAGGCTTTTTTGTTTCTTTAATTATGTTTTATTTATTCCTTTATTTTTATCTCAAAGAGGGCACTGTTATTAAAAAGCTCCAAGGACAGCCTGCACCATTCTCCCAAATCCATAATTTTCTCCTTACAATTTTTCTTCAAAGGGTGAATAATATACTATTTAATGCATTGAAACTGCACTTTGCTAATGGAAACACTGCCTGGAGCTGCTTTGAAATTATATCCAAAGAACCCCAGAGCACCGAGCAATCTGTGTGATGGGCACTGCGAGTGCCCTACTGTTACCATGTCCTGGCAAGTAATTTTGACATTCATGGGAGTTACTCCCACTAAGATTTGAACCTTCTGTACTGGGTGTTTTGGGTCTCACAGGGTATGTCTTCAAAACTGGTTTGACTGCTTAATGCATTGCTTCAGAACTGGCAAAGAGTCCTTACAGAGAATGACCTTGTTCTCCGATGTCAGGCCAACTCCTTCAGATGGTCTGTGTTTGTCTCTTCTGGTTCCTCCCCAGCTCACTTTTCATCTTGAGCTTCTGCTTTCCTGCTCAACAGCCATGCAGGCAGGTGCTGCTCACTTCTTATTTCTGTGTGCACCCTCATGTCAGCTCCATGACAAAGGTGCCTCTGCCCATGCTTGCTCTTTGTCTCCCCAGAGCTTGGTTTTTCCACAACAGCACAGTATTCAGCTCTGATAAACCTTCAGTTCAGACTACTCCATACTTTATTTTCCTATTCTAGTTTATCACTAACACTGCCAAAGGAAAAACACTGGCAAGAGAACTCAGTGAAGGTTCATACTGAAAATGAAATGGTCATTCATTTATTATGTATTTTTTGGCAACAGTCTTTTTTTTAATAGTCATTTATGCTGGCCAGAGGAAGTGCGTGGACAATCTGCCAACACGGGAGAGCTCCTGAGATTTTCCAGTAAGTCTTGCGCAGAGGGTACGTCCCTTGACGTCTCCACTCCAGCAGTTTTGGGATCACTTGAAAATCTGATTTTATCTTTCCCTGGAGTAAGTCGTGAGCTCCCAAGACTATGGAAAACAACTCCGGGTCATGATTGAGCTAACGCACGCATACGGCGGCACGGACGCTGCTCTGCGGCCGCTCCGGCCCCCGGCGGGGCTGTGCGGTGACTGCAGCCCGGGCGCCGCGACCCGCGGGCAGCGCCCGAGCCCCGGGGCCGCGGGGCGGGCGCGGCTCCGGGCGCTGCCGCAGCAGCGCCGCCGCCCGCGGACTACAGCTCCCGGCGTGCCGAGCGGAGCCCGCCCGCCCCGGCACTGCCCGGCTGGGCTGGGCCGGGCCGGGCCGGGCCGCCTGGGGTCGCTGGGAGCAGCGCGGGCGGGGGTGCGGCCGGTGGCGGAGGCGGGCAGGAGGAAGGTGAGTGTGTCCGTGTGTCCGTGTTGTCCGTGTGTGCGTGCGGGGGCCGGCGCCGCGCCGGGCAGGTGAGAGCCCCGCGGGCAGGAGGAGGAGCAGCGGGAGGCGGAGCAGCAGCGGGAGGAGGCGGCGCGCTCCTGCCCGCCGGGGATGCGTGTGTGCCCGTGCGTGTCTGCGCGCCGCTCACCTCGGTATCGCTCGGGTCACTCGGTGGCGGGTGGATCCAGCTACTCCCGGCGCCGGCGGGAATCGCTTATCCCAGCGCGGCCGGTTCTCGCTGAGGTCCCGAGAAGAGCGTGAGTGAGCAGCGGCTGTGAGCGATCACGTATGTGCTATAGACGCACATGTGTTTCCTACGCATGCAACACATTTGTCGGGCTGCAGGCTTCGCCCCGTGACACCGGGCGGCCTCGAGGGGGATGGGGCCCAGGCGAAAGGGGTAATAACGAATTAATTGCAGATGAGAAGTAATATCCGTCTTTGAGTCATCAGTCTTTGAGGCATAATTTCATTCCAAAAGCTCTTAGATGAATGGTAGATCTTATATAGGAAAGCACTGCTTTTCCCATAGGATTATCAGATTTCCACCGGAGAATACAGATCCTGGATTATTGAGCTACATGGGATTTGCGTGTTTCTTTCTAATTAGTCTGTGAATCTGAGTGTAAAATTCTTTATTTGGAAGGGGGGGATGGGAGTTATATGCTTCTAAAAGAACAGACATATCTTTTCTCTGACATTTTACACAGTTTTTCTGGTTATCCCGTGCTCTGTGCATACTTACTGCCTTAATTGGATAGTGGTGTCAAAGGTTGATTAGATTCCCTAATAGATTTTGGATCTGCCAGAGGATTGCAGTTTTAAATGCGTGGTTAAAACAATCGTGTTTGCTGTCTCCCCTCAAACAGTTGAGAGGAGGGCTGATGTATTACATTTGCGTTATCTTCCCTTTGGTTCATTAACGTATCATCGTGAGGTTGTCGGGTTTGGTTTTGTTGTTGTTGTTTTTTCCCCCCTGTGCTATTTCATCTGCAGACCGAAAAGAAATGAAAGTCAGAGAGGATTTGTTTAATCATTTAACAGCTGACACAAGCCATGTCCCTAACAAAACGTTGGTGAAAAAGTGGTGAAGAAAATTTCTGGGATACAGCAGCGCCAGTACTGTGAAGCCGCTTCTGCAGGTCAGGGGCAGCATTTGCTGGAGGATGCCGTAGCCCAGGACGTGAGGCTCGTGGGGACAAGGTCGATGGCTTGCATGGAGCTTCTCTACCTGGCCGAGGAGAGCAGAGAGGTGCCCCTGGGCACCACTACTGGCTGGAGCCTGCCCCCCCATCCCTACGAGCAGCAGCAGTGTGAGGGGGGTGAGGTGGACCCCAGAGCAGCCGCTGCCGTGGCAGCCCTGCACTGTGAACGGCACTGCAAGCCCTTGCAGAGGGGCCCTGTGGCCGAGCCCCCCCTGGCATCCCAGCCCTCCTCCCTGGGCACCTCGCCCCAGGAGCACCCTGCCCCCTCCAGCACGTCCCAGCCCTGCCACCCAGCCGAGAGCTTGCCCAGGGAAGAGGATGGAGGGAAGAAGAAAGCCTGCTGCTGTGCCCAGGAACTCGAGACATCCTTCACTTATGTGGATGAAAATGTAAATCTGGAGCATGCAAGAAGTCCCCCCACTCCTACAGGTGGCCAGGATGCCCCTCTGCAGCAGCATTCCTGCAGGGAGCTGCCACCTGAATGGGCACACGATTCTCCTTCCTTGGTCTCTGAGGAGGACGATGCTGCCTCGGAGGCAGCAGCTGGGAAATCCGTTGACTATGGATTCATTAGTGCCATTTTGTTCCTGGTTAGTGGCATTTTGCTGGTGATAATTTCCTACGTGGTACCCAGAGATGTGACTGTGGATCCCAACACTGTGGCTGCCCGGGAGATGGAGAGGCTGGAGAACGAGAGCGCAAGGATCGGTGCTCACTTGGACCGCTGTGTTATCGCTGGGCTGTGTCTCTTAACCCTGGGGGGCGTGGTGCTCTCCAGCCTGCTGATGATGTCCATGTGGAAAGGGGAGCTGTACCGGAGGAGCAGGTTTGCATCCTCCAAGGAGTCTGCAAAGCTGTATGGATCTTTCAATTTTAGAATGAAGTCTGGAGCAAATGATAATATGCTCGAGCTGTCGTTAGTTGAGGAAGATGTGCTTGCCATAGATAATTAGTGTGGTCATGATTTTTAAGGCAGCATTTCTACAGGAAAATATGTTTCATTAAAGAAAGCAGATGCAGCTAAAGATAGCTGGTGATGCAGTTTATTTGTCTGACAAGAATGGTGTTATCTTAAGCTCTATAATCAAATGTTTGCAATATATGAGTACTTGTTGTAAAGGGGAACTGTGCCAGATGAAATGCAAATCATATAAAATAATGAAAACCACTGAATAAAAAGAGACTTGTGATAAGTAGGTTCCTCAGATACTCGTTTATCATAATATAAAACATTCCATTGGTGTCTTGCCTATATAATTTTCTTATTACTCCCATATAGAACAAGAATGACCTTGACACTTTCAAAGCTGTTAATTTTTGAAGCCTGCAAGATTATTAACATTCTACTTGACAGAATATTAAGAGCAGGACCAATAATTAAATGGTAGGGCTAATATTTCATTAAGAGATGCTTTTTTATTCTTTAATTTTAAGCAGATCCCTTCTCTTCAATTAAGTAACAGCTATGGGAAGAAAGAGCACCACTTGGTCATGGCTGGCCACAAACCTCCCATATTTTCAAATAATTGTACAATTAGTGATGATTATTTAAAATATGAAATAAGAGGCAGAGGGCAGGAAACCATATGGCTCTTGGTGCTGGTAGGAGACAAAAGGCTCTTTCAGCTTGAGGTCAGCGGCTCCATTTCAGTTCAGATTAGCAATGATTGATAGTCATTAACTTCTGATAGCTATAGTGACCCATATAAAAGAAGTTTAGTTCCTGGTGGACAGATGTCTTTCTATGAAAACTGCCATAACATGAATTAACAGACCTCTTGTTTGGAGTCTCAAAAGACCCAAAGACTGAAAAAGCATAGGGATGCTGAGACTTTTTCGGTACACATGCCAGAAGAAATTCAAGCTCAGCTACAGGGCTTTGCTTATACTGAGGCTGTCTGCATCTTATTAGTCCTTTTTGAAACTTCAGCTTTATGTCACTAGGCTCTCACCCTTCTCATAACCAGCAAGGAGAGGTCAGGAAGGAGCTCTCTTGAGACTTGTTCAATAAACCCCAATTTATGTGTAAAGAATAAATCATCAGGAAATACAGAGGTTAAGTATCAGGCAGTTTACTGGCTGACAAGAAACTCAGCATAGGGGATGATCAAGGGTACGTGTTGCTATTAATCTCAGTTGTGTGGCACTGTAGCCAAAAGCCTGTACAACTGATGGTATTTGCTTTTATTACCAGCCATTTTCTGGAGAGCATTGATAACTTTGATGTGTTCTTGCAGTGCTGGGAAAACCAGTTCTTACTGAGCAATGGTTAATACATATACATACATACATACATACATACATACATACATATATATATATATATATATATATATATATATATATGTCTTGTTAATGTGTATATGTCTGCTATATGTGTATGTGTCCCTGCCAAAGCCAAACATGGGTGAAGACCTCTGTCTGTGTAGTCTCTGACTGCAGTCTTACAAGAAATGTGCTTCATTATGACAGCCTTCTCAGTTGTGAGTTAACTCCAAAATATCAGGAATATGAATTATTTTTAAAATAATTCATTTTTTAAAATAACACAATTTTTCCCACTGTGACACACAGGAGAAGAGTTCTTTTGGGAAGGTGGGAGGAGATTTCCTTTATGCCCTCTTTACCCAGTAATATGTGGCAGCACAAAGTCCAGAATAACAAGTGGATGGCAGAAATATGGGTTCCTCACAGAGAGACTGAACACTATTTTGCCACTTGGTTCTTTGTTCTGCTTCTCTGGTTTTTGTCAGGAGACAAGTGCAGCACCCAAGTCTGCCTCCATTAGTTCAGTCCCTTGTGCTTGCTGGCTGCAGGTGACCAAGGTCCCAAGGAGCTGCCCTGCACCAGGTTCACACCTTTGGTCAGCAAATTCCATTGTGTGGTACCCAGGCTGTAACACTGGCCCTGCAAAAGAGATCTTGCTTCACATGTTCTCTGCTCCAACTGCAGCTTGAGGTCAGTGTTACTGCATAATTAAATGAGCTGCCTTATTAAAGGGTGCTGCTGCCCAGTAAATGATTCTCAGTTTATGTCATGATACACAGTGTGTTCTCAGGCAGTAACTCAGCAGTGACCTGCATCTCCACAGTCATCTTTGAAGAGCTTACATCCTTCTGGCTGTGTCATCAGAGATTCCTAATTGAATCTCTAGGATAATTACATAAAATATCTTATATCTGGAAGCTACCTCAGCCTGTTGTGATCAGTACTAGAGAGGAAGGAACTACCCTGAGAATCTGGATGCAGAGCAGGAAGGTTCCTCTTTTGCTGGCCTTGGCCGGTGGGTGAGGTATGTGAACACAGGCTGCACAGCTTGACACTTCTCAAGGTGGGGAAGTGGGAACATCACTTCCTCTCATCTTGCCCCTGAGGATGGGAAGGGCCTGGCCTTCCCAGGGAAAGCCATGCCAAGCAAGAGGGCAAATGTTGCTGAGCTGGGGTCAGCAAGGTGGTGTAAGGCAGGGGACAGACATCTCGGGGCATGAAAACCCTTTCGCCTGCCTGGACCCCATGTTCTTACCTATGTGACAGAAGCTCTAAAACTGAGGCTGGTGGTTTTGAGAGCTATTATTTTTATTTTTTATTATACATATGCATTAAATTGGAATACATTCCATTATTGCAGGAAGATGTCAGCTTAAGCTGTAAGGATCACAGATTTCTTGCAGGAACCATGACATGCCTTAATGCTGATTATTAGCACTAGAAAAAGGAACTGTCAGTATGTTATTGTCAAGTGAGAAGTTTTCTGACACTTTGTAAAATGCCTGTCACAGATCATGAACCTGCAATACTTTAATGAACCCTGAAATTTTCCCTGAGCATCTTAAGGAAATATTATTCAACCTAATAATCTAAATGTACACTGCAGAAGTGTAAGGAGTAATAAAATTTAAACAACAGGACTAACAGAGTTTCTTTATTTTGGTGTAAGTGTGTGCTATGAAAGAGGTGAAGGAAGGCCTTCAGAGCTCAGGAATTTATCAGATAAAAATGCTCGGGACATTTCTCTGATCACTTTAGAAATTGCAGCATGCTGTGAGTTAGTGGTGCAATATAAAACCTCTGGACTCTCAGGTTCTCGTGCTGTGAAACCAAACACAGACAGAAACCAAAGCTCTTGCTGTCTGGTGGCTGATGGTGGAAATGAATGTATGAACCCACTGGCCAGGCCTTCACAGCATTCACCTCACATGAGATGGTACCAAAGGGCGAGGCCAAGGGACGTTTATTGCCCCCTCATGCACCCTTGCGATTTGACTTCCCCTGCTCAAAATTTAAATGTTCTAAAAATACAAATAGTAGAAGAATTCTTGGTGCTTTTTTCACTGCCTGGGCTAAAGTTGTCACTTGATTCATTGGAGAGCTTTCTCCTTTTTTGGGAAACTAAATTTTGGCATATACTGAGTGGGTTTTAGGTGCCCTCTAAACATCTGATTCTGAATATGGATTTCTGAGTACCCTGGAAACAGAACAGGATTTGTGCCCTTAGTGTATTTCTGACCAGCCCCAGCTGCCAAATATGACACTTTCCCAATTTCTACCTCATGGCATGTCTGCTGGCTGGGCCCAGCCCTGGTCTCTACCTTCCCACTGGGGGTGTCCGTGCTTCCCTGAGCTGTGGGAAGGGAGGCTGCCGGTGTCCGGCTCCCTGCTGCTCAGACAGCTCCCTCCTGCTCACCCGTGTTCTCAGTTCCCTTTTCTCGCTCAGACGCCGTGGCTGAGGCTGGACATTTGGAGCTGCATGGCATCTGCTGGGGATGCTCACCAGGACAGAGGCTGTCACTGCACTATCCCAGCCCACACGCTGTGGACGCCCAGCGTGTCTCCCACCAGCCTCGCCTGCTCCTGCCAGCCTGAAGCCGGCCCCGTGGCAGAAATTCCCAAGACTCTCCTAGGAAGCTACACTGGGTTGTTGCTGGGTTTTTACGTGTTTACAATTTTTTAGTCTTTGTAATTCTTTTCAAAATCTGTCTGCAATGAGTTTACTGACTAAGAAAGCAACTGGTTTAATTTTGTAAGACTGATTCACAATGGGGTGAAACATCACAGTCCATCATGAGCTGTTCAGTAGTGCATTTGATGCCTTATTACAATCGCAGCCGTGTTCTGTACAGAGGCAAAAATAAATGTCTATGAATTTGAGCACTGTCATTGTGGGCTTCTTTGCTCTTTGCTGATTCCAGTGATTGGCTCTTCTCCCTCCGTGCCATGGGTGCAGTCCCCAGTCCTCAGTGGCATGGAGCCCATGTAGGCAGCAGGGCCACCTGGAAGAGGCAGTGTTAGATTGAGCTGTGCCAGCACACCAAGCCCATCCCCAGCTCACCCCTCCATCACGTCCCTGCTGCTTTTCCTTCCCAGACAGAAGTGCCAAGCAATGCAGCTTCAAACCCTGCTGCACTCGTGTTCCACCCAACTCCACACAACCAGAACAAAAAAGAGAAAAAGTGGGTGGGAGCAGCCATGGCTGTGTGAGGAGGCAGCTGGTGAGGTGCTGTGTCAGGAGGTGGGTGTTGAGCCCCTGCTCACCATCACCACATGCATGACCACTTCAGTATCACATCCTCACCTTGGCCCAGCTTGGCCATGGCCAGGGCAGGAGGGCAGAGAGTGCTGGGCCCAGCACCAGCCATGGTGGTTGATGATGGATGGGCATGCAGCTCCCAGAGGGCCCTGGGGGTGATGGGTGATGCAGGGAGATGCAGGAGCTGTGTTCCTGGAGGTTTGTGGGCTGGGCACTGCCCCCTCAGGGTCAGCTTCACCCCTCCCTCCAGAGTGGGCAGCAATCAGAGGGTGCTGATGTGGGGCCAGCAGCGACTGCCACCAGCAGCTAAGCAGGACCTCCAAGGAGCCACAGTTTTCTCCTGGCTTTTTTTGCTTCTCTCAGATCCCCAGTGTATGTCAGTTAAGCACCTTGAGTGCCTTTGACAACCTGTACTCCCTTCCAAACACAATTCAAAGGTATGCCACACAGGTTATGCCTCGTCAGGTCACTTTTCATTCTGGTGTGACAGAATCAGACCCTTCCCTGCCACTGTCTGTGAATCACCATGTGAGTGGGAGCACTGTGGTGGGTGTGGATCCAGGCTGGAGCAGGGACTGTCTACTCCTGTTACCTGTTACCACAGAACAGAGTACAACAGGGCTCCAATTTGCCATCCAGGTTTCAGGCTGTTACTGCTACAGGAGTAATAAAGGTGTCCCAGAAGTTTGGCCCAGAAGGCCAAATTGGCTGCAGTGACTGCACTGATCCCAAATGCAGGCTATGGTGTGCAACTGATGATTAGCAAGAGGTTAAGAGAGTAGATGTATTTATAGATATGACAATCCATTCGCTTAAAGAACTGGGAGGCTCTCTAACCGAAAGAAAACACAAATTCATTTTTATTCTTTTTACAGATTTCTTCTTACCATTTTAAATTTTGAAGGATTCAGTGTCATGTACTATATTCACAAGGTTTTTTTCCCTGTGTTTATGAGTCCTGGCAAGGTCAAGAGTCCTATAGGCTGCAAAAAGGTGAGACTTCTTTGATTTTCTTACCAGTTTAAATTAAATTGTGGATATTATAAATCTGCATAAAACCAAACAAGACAAGAATCTCTTATTTGAAATGAACCTGCTTGATACTTGTTTGTGTAAATGTAAATGCAGTGCCCAAGGTAGAAACTGAGACAAATAATGCACGTTTTATTTAGATTTTCAATAAAAAAAATGATTGTTAAAATATTTCTGCAGACTTGCTGTATTAAAAACTTGTAAAGAGTTCTCTGCTTATTTATGTGTAGATTGGCCCACTGTTACATATGATAAAAGATACTGAGCTATTGCCATTAACTGAGCTACACCTCATGGGCATTTGACCATTGTTTTGAATGAGGGCATTACAGCCTAACAAGTGTGGTTTTTGTTCACCTGCACCCAGTGTGTAACCCATAGACCACTGAAAGTTCTTCCATCTGCATCGAGAAATGAGAGAAATGCTGAGCAGCATGAAACATAATGTTCTCAAAAAGTCTCCTGCACACAGATACCAAAGAGAGCCACCTGGAGAGCTGGAGAACCAAGGCTTCTTTAAGTTCCAGTCCAGCACTGCAGAAAAGGCTAAATTAGTACAGAACCACTAGAATAAATTAATCTGAAAAGGATCACAATTTTTTTTCCTCAGAGGATGACATTTACATTTAATTTAAAGTACAAAATAATCTTTAAAAAAAAAATCTCAAAAACTCAAACTAAATTTGCTAATATTTGGAGGTATTTGGGTAAGGTTATGCACATTTAAGAGATTTGTATTTGGCATAAAAGGCATAAAAAATCAATAGGCTTCTGTTGAAAGAATAAAACAGATATCTTTACATCAGCATAAAAAGCTCCTCTTTTCCAATGATCATTTCTGTTTTGACAGATGTGTATGCAGGGAAATTTAGCTATTGTTGAATAAAACATTTCCAGAAGCAAAATTGATTAAGTCCCTTTTGCAGAGGAAAAAAATCAATTCTTCCCATTAGAAGGATCTAAAAGATGTTGATCAGCTAGAAATGTAAATAAAGTTCTTTAATCACTATTCTCTAACTGCAGTGTATCCATCTACATGGGATTGTCTTATCTCTTTATAGCTTAAAATAAATTTGGTTGAACTCTAACATGAAGTAGCTTCTGACAAACTAGCCAGAGTAACTGTGCTTGTATGTAAATAATATCAAGTAGCTATCCTCACATTTTGATATAGCTTTTCTCAAGGATTAGCTGTTCATGAAATGAATGTATATGTGCTAACAATATATCTAGGCTGGGAACAAAAATGTACTCACTGAAAGGCAGAGCAGTAGAAAGTATGTGACTGTTCAGTTCCTATGGATTCTGATTTCACGTAATAAAGACAGCACTTTAGAGATCTCTTCATTAGTAATTGTTGAGGGCTATTAAAGGTCATGGAGGGCTATTAACAGAAGGATGCCAAGTCTAGCTCTGTAAGTCCCTAAGCTTCTGATTGCTAAGAGCTGAGAGAATGTGCTGGTCTATGCTTGCCCTTCCCTTTGTTTTACATAAAGCTGTTACTGCTGCAGGCTACTATCTGAGCCTATTTTGTGACAGATGGACCTTTGATTTGATCCAGACTGACCCTGTGTTCTCAAAACTTCGTGCTCTTCCTATAGGGGCAATACCAAGTAGTTGTTTGCCACTGTGGCTTCCTAAAGAAGGAATCAATAGATCACGGCCTTAACTTTGTTTTTCCCTCCTTACAGGAATGGTAACCATGGCTGGAAGAACTCTTGAGAGGTCATTTTCCAGTCTTCTGGAACTTTCACCCTCCATCAGTCCTCAAAGATGATTACTCATGGCTGTGAAATGGCTGCTGAATTCTCTGAGCACTCTGGTGTGAATTTTATAAAGCTCGCATGATTTGCAGATACATTATGTATCTATGCAGCCTCTTCTGCTCTCTACCAGCCTAAGTTCTTAAGATCTGAAGTCTGTGGATAGTCTGAATACTTTTAGATTTTTTTAATGAGGCAAAAAAAGGTTGAAGCACTTCAGCCTTCTCAATGTCATTTTCAATTGTGTCCTGTCTCACTCCCCACCAAGCAGAAAACCTGTTCTTTCTTTGTCTTTTTTCTTCTTTCTGGTATAAATATAGAGCACTTCCTCATGACCTTTTTTTCTCTTCCATGAGGATCTCACTTGCTTACCCCCCCAAAAATAAATGAAAATTATTATTTATATGTTCTAATTTCCCCAGTGGGGAAATTTCTTAAATTTTAGGTCACTGTTATGGTTAGCCAAATCCATGTTTACAATTGTTATTTTTCTTTCACGTTTTCACATTTCACATATGGTGTTTTGTTTCCTTAATTTTGGTTAAGAATTTGCTAAATTTTCCTAAATGTCTTTTCCCTTTAAACTTCTCCTATGTGGGCCATAGTAAAAAGTGCTTTGAATTTAGCTGAAGTTTCTTATTCCTTGGGATCACTTCCCTGGAGGCAGAAATACTCAGTTCTAACAGCCCTGTATTGTGAGGAGTTTTTTTGTACAACTGAGCTCAGTGAACAGCCTGGTGACCACAATCCCCACTCCTGCCCACCTCCATTCGTTCCCCACTCAGCCTTTCTTCAGTGTAGGCAGCAGTGGTCCAAGGTGGAGATTTTGTGTTAGTCCTGCTCTTTGAGCCAAGCTGTGTTGTTAAGGAAAATACTCCAGGCTTGTCTATGAGATCAAATTACAATGCATGGCTATTGAGATGGGAAATGTCTTCACTTAAACTTCACAGGATATTGAAACCAGTCTTAGCAAAGAGGTGAGTTAGAAGCAAAAATCAATATTAGACAATGCTGAAATGCCTCTGTTCAGCTGCTGTTTTAAATGCCTTGTACAGGCCTTTCAAATCATGTTGCCAACAAATGGAGGAAATACAGCTTTTAAAAAGTCAGAGAATTATTAATAGTGTGCTTGACCTCCAGCTCTGCACAGTCTACAAAAAAAGCATCATTTTTCATATGCTGCTGCCTTATGCCTAATTCTGCAAACCCTGTTGGGAAGCAGTTGCTCGTAGGAGAAGTGCATTCAGAGAGTGAGGGTCAAAGCTTTAGATCCATGATGGACTGTGGGAGGAAAAGAGAGCAGGAACAGCTCATGGTCAAACCCCTGAACAAAAAGGGAGGGTTGCAGGGACCCTGCACCTCATACATCATTCACACGCTAATGGTATTTCTCGTCCTGGTGTGTGAGAGAAGAAAATTAACTGTGCTGAGGTTAAGCATGCAGCTTTCCAGCAGGGATAGAGAAGTATGGAGAGAAGCAAATGTCAGATGTCTTCATGAGAAAATGAATGCTCTAGCCACTATCCTGGTGTCTGAGGAGTGATTGGGGAACCAGCACCTCCAATTGTGCTCCCCTTGTGCAGCACTTGGAGCACAAAGAAGCAGTCTGAACCTTTATTAACTTTAACCACTGTCTGAGTAACCTAAAGTGACAATCCATCTCTCTTATTGCTGTTATTAAGTCAGTTTTGGACAATGCCTTATCATCTGCAGAAAAAAATGAAGAGGAAATATAATGCAGGCAGCAAGTTTCTAGGTAAAATTAGGCTGTCTGAGAAGGGGAGAAGAACGCTGCACGCTGCACTGAACAAATCTTTGCATTGATTTCTGGAACCAGAGCCTTTCTAGGAGCGCCACAAATGCATGTATTTATTTAGTGCTTGGATTCAAAGAGCTGTCAATCTTCCTCTATCCAGATAACTCCAATTTGTGTTCAGGTCTGGGGTGCTTTAAGGTCATACATTATTTCTGCTTGTGCTGTTCTTGCTTTTCACTTTGATGCCAGCTCTGCAGTTCTTGGTCAGCCCCACGCAGCCATGTGTGCAAACAGAACCATTCCTGCTTGGTGGCAGTGGGCAGTGGCCAGGTGACACATGGCACTGCTGCAGCTCCAAGAGTGCACGTGTGAGCCTTGGAAATGGAATACTTGTTCTCATAGAGAGTCCTAAATAATCATTTAAATATGCATGGAGATCTCATTGATACATTGTCATCTGAGATCCCAAATCTCATCTGTCTGTGGGCATGCTGTGTGTGTGCTCTGTGGCCCAACAAAGAACTAGTTCCTCCTCTTTGACTGTCCTACTTATTATCTGGTTCTGTGTCCAGTGCATAGGAATAAAAGGCAATTCTTTTATATCTCCCCTTCAATTCAGATGGGATTAAGGCTGCATTTCAGCTGGGTGGCTGAGGTAGCCTGAGATAAAATTTGAGGCCAGTAATAAGTTACTACTCCTGCACAGAGCAAGATGAAAGAAAAGTAGTTGTGAATGGGAGAGATAAACAGCTCCTGGGGATGCTCCACAGCACAGCAGTAATAGCTCAAGTCTATGGTTTAAAATCACTGTCTTAACTACTGTAAACAGAGCTGGTTTTAGTGGCTTTTTTTCAAGGTGAAGGCTAGAAGGCAGGCCATGGAGGACAGATGTGGAAAATTTGTACCCTATTAAAGAATCCTTCACTGAAACGATCTCATTTTCCATTAAAAATTCCAGGATACATAACAATAAACTTGCATAAAGTCGCTCACACACAGGATGAACCAATGCATTGCAAGGTCTGTATCCAAACACTGCAGGAGTTGAGTTTGTCACAAAAATACCATCTTTCTTTACCTTGAGCTCTTGTGGAAATCCTAAGTTAATTTCTATGTCCACACAGGATCACATGATGTTTACTGTCATTTACATAGGGCAATGTTTGGTTTAGTTCCTTTTTGAAATAAGGTAGTTTACCATACAGTTACCTGTGCCTCTTACTATTTTACCTCAGTGAACAGAAGGGGAAAAAATAAGAAAAGTTTTTGTTGTTGTTGTTGTTGGTTTTGGTTTGGTTTTTTTTTGTCAGGGAAAGTATGTGGAACTAAAAAGAAGAAAATGGAAGGGAGGTGAAGGTCTTGTCAGCAAGCAGGTAGGAATATGGATTTCATAAAGTTAATAGCTACAGTCAATAATTATTGTGAAAATAGATTTCACAATTCATATTGAATTGATTGTAGGCAGCTTGATTGATGCTGTTGTAATACAGGAGGCTAATCAAGACTGGGAATCAAAGAAAAAGAACTGAAATCGAAAGGCAAGCCCTTACAGATTAGTCATTCTTTATGCCAGTAAGCCAATTTATCAGCAGTAATAAAAAGTCCTGATTTTGAAAGCAATGACTAATTTTCATAAAATATGTCCTGTAGTTCCATCCAGTGTTTTCAAAGGTTCCTGTCTCTTGTCTGTTTTAATGGAAGGGATAGTCAGATGCCAGGAGTTTTTCACACTACACTGTATAAGAGCAGTTATGTTTCCATTTACTTTTTAAAATTTAGTTGCTTTGGACAGACCTTAAATTCTCTCTCACATCATTCTTTCAGAATAAAAGTTGATTTTGCATTTAATTCCAGAACACTCTATATTCTTCAAGTTTCCCTAAGGGCACAAATCACCTGAAAACCTTAGGTAGTGTCTTCATGAAATGCTGAACAAAGCCATCTTGTGATGTACCAAAAGGAGATCTTGTTCTTTTTTTCTACTTTCACTCCCCTCCCACCTCTCCCAGCCTTGCAGTCCCTCTCTGCCTTGTGCATCAGCCCCCTTATAGACCAATGGTAGGCCCAGACTATTTGATTATTATTAGCATAATTTTTATCACTTCCTTCCATTTTATATGACCCATTCACTTTACTTTACAATATATTTCCCTTTCTCATCTTGTTTCAGAACTAGTTTCAGAACTAGTTAGAGACTCATGAGCACCTTGGGGAGAAACTGAGATGCTCCTGGGCGCCTGTTCCTCGGGGCCAGCTGTGTGTGCAGGGACAGTGTCACAGACATCTTTCATGAAAAATCCTTTCTTAGGATTTTTCCTTGTGAGAAGCTGCAGTTTCAGCAACCAAAAGTAAACAATGGTTATCTGCTGCTGTAGAATGCAACAGGCAGACCTGTGATTGGTCTCCTGTAGATGTTTAGATTTACTGACCGCTCATGGCAGAGCTGGCTCTTGCTCTATGTCTGAGACACAGATCTTTGTTATTCATTCTTGTCTATTCTTAGCTTAGCTAGCTTCTCAAAGAAGGTTTCTCAAGAAACCTTTTCCTTTCTATTTCTTTTTAGTATAGTCTTAATGTAACATGTATCATAAAATAATAAATCAAGCCTTCTGATCATAGAGTCAACATTCTCATCTCTCCTTCATCCTGAAAACCCTTGTGACCATGGTCACAGGACAGCCAGACCCTGGCTGAGCAGTGCAGGCTGTCCCAGAGGCACAGAGCTGCTGCAGGAGGGCACAGGGCCTGAGCACTGGCTGTGCCTCCCAGCACATCACTCAGCTGCGTGGGTCGTGGGGTGCAGGTGTCTCCTGCATGCTTCATCCAGGACTGGACAAAGGTGGCTCGAGTGGAGTGCAATTGCCTCTGTGTCCTTATGTCCTTAATCATCACAGCAATTGTCCTCACTGCTCTGCCAGCTCTGCTTGGATCCTCACCCCTCTCCTTGTTCAGCACCTCCTTTCCTGTTAAATTTATCTCTCTTGTATTACTCACTGTCTCTTTGCTGTCGTGAGCTGCATGCAAAAGCTGGGTTTATTGTTTGAGATAATGCATTCCTGCTATCTCAATGAAATAAGTGTATTCCATTTGTTTATTAGCTAATTAAACTAATCTCTAGAAAACCTTCAGAATGTCTTCTGTTCTTCTGCAGTGAAGCTAATTTATCTTTATAGTGCTGGCAGAAGGAAAATGGTCTATATGCCCTGCAGAAAAGTTTGAGATTCATATGTTTTTATCCCAACTGTTTCAAATTATAACCTAAAAGTCAGATTTGGATATTCAGGAAACTTTGGTGCTGAATGATCTGAGCAAAAGAAACATATGGGAAGTACAAGCATAGTCTGATCTTATCTCTGAAGCTGACAGATAAATAATTTGACAAAACAGATATTGCTTAGAAGTTAAAAAATAGTTATTTTGCTCAGAAATGTGTCCCAATGACTATTTGTTTCCTTTGAGCTGATCACTGCATGACACTCAGTGTGCAAGGCTGCTTTCATAATTTCATAAAAAGTGCTGGTAGAGAAGAAGCCATTTCACAGAATTGTGGTAGAGGCTGGTGGACCCCTCTGAGCTCATCTGGTCTTGCCCCTGCTCAAGCAAAGTCAGTGAGAGAAGATTGCCCATGGCTTATCCAATTCACTTTTGAATATCTCCATTGAAGGAAACTCCACAGCCTCTCTGGAAAGCATTTTGCAGTGATTGACCACCAGCACAGTAAAAAAAAAGAAGTATGATAATTATCAGAATTTTCTGTGTTTCAGAATTCATTGCCTCTTGCCCTGTCAGTGCACAGCACCAAGAAGTCTCTGTCTTTGTCTTTTTTCCCCTGGCCCCACCTCAGGTTTTTCTACACTTTGGTAAGATCTCCCTGAGCCTTCTGTTCTCCAGGCTGAGCAGTTGGCTGTGATAAAACCAGAGCACCGAACATTAAAGCCACCACATATGGAGGAGCTCAGACCTTCCAGCAATTACAACTTGTGGCACCTTCTGGCTGGGTTTAGAGATCTCTGCCTCTAGACAGATGAAAAGGAAAACACTACTTCAGGACAGATGTCTCCTAAAGAAGAAAGGTATTCATCCTTAACCCAATCCACACTACAAGATGCTTTACTTTAGTAGGAGTTTCAGGTTTTTGCCTCTTCCCAACAAAAAAAAGAACATTTAGCTTAGCTTATGTCAGTTTGAAATCAAAATATATGAAATTAGATGCTGGAGGCTTTTGCAGAAGAATGTGAAAATGAAATTTTTTTATTTTGTGGATTTCTGCCTGTCTGCAGTTCATATAAAACTATTGAACTGCAATCTTTGACAATTTTACTTCTCATCACAACACTATTAAGCACCCCCATCTCAGTTCTCCAGCTATCTGGTGCATTTTGAGTGCCTCATTTTTGTGTGGGTTTGATTTATGAGCACCAGAAATAAAGTGTGGACACTGGGCATTTTAACATTTTTTTCAGCTGAAGGTAGCAACTTTTAAATTAACAGAGCCAGATATCTGAGGTATATATCAGTTCTCCTTCCTATCAGCAAAGGCATTTCATTATTTTGCCCCTAGTTTAGGTCATAAATGATGTCATCCACTGTCTTATTTATTTTTTACAGTGCAGGAGGTTACTACATGTTAAAATATCCCTCTCCATTTTTTTTTTCTTTCTTACTTTTTGCCAAAGGAGATGTTCAGACACTTTCATATTAATATGTATTTTCTTGACTTACAATTTTTAAAAAAACAGTAAATAATAATAAAAAATTCCTTTAACTGGATTGTTAGCATGAGCTGAAAACGCAAACAGCTTGTAATAACTACAGCACGTGATGAGGTTTCTTCTCTGGCCATGAATCAATGAGAGCTTTGCCAATAGCTGTGGCCCACAGTCTGTAAAATTCACCAAAAGGAAGAAGTTTTTTTTCCATAGCTGTGAGAACAGATATAGCACTAATGAAATTTGAGGTTACAATGCAGTTGATCTTACTGATTTGGAGACCCAACTTGTAGGAGAGCATCTCCACTGCAGTGGGAGCACTTTGTGTTTCCTGCCCCTCCAGCAAAGCCCCGAGGGAGGCTTGGGCTGTGCTAAGCAGCCCTTGAACACCAGCATGGAGCAAGTGCTGCTTCCAGCAGATTTATGTCTCAGTGTTAACTGAAGCTTTTCCAAAGATGTGGCTGCTGATTCTGCTTCTTTGTATTGTCTGGTGTCTAACAAGGTGTGAGCTGTCGCTGTGCTGTTCTCTCAGCTGGAGAACTTAAGAGGTCTCCATCTCCAGTTGCTAGTGTTCATTGAATGTAAGGATATATAAATACAGCATTTATCTCCTCCCCACCCTCCATCCCAGAAAAATTAGATTGGCTAGACTGGTTAATAGGATCAAAATGTATGGAAGGAAAGTTGCTAACAGAAATGTACATTTGAACGTATAGAGTAAGTGAAGGACCCTCATTTCCCTTTGTGGAAGAAGCCTTCTGAAAAGTCACTATCTATCACTAGAACAAACCTTTTTTAAAATTATTTTTTATGGTTTTGTGCTTTGGTTATAGTCACAATTCTAACAATTCTGAGTTTTCAAAATATTTTAGTAACTATTCTTGGTTATGAATGTAATTGTAATATAAAAGAACATAGTTTTTTATGTGCATTCCCCATTCTGATAGAATATTTGATTTGTTAATAAAACTTGTACAGAGAGAAAGTCTATTTTCCTATAGTAATTACTCATGAAAATTATATCAGTGCAGTCAGGAAGAAAGTAGAGATTAAACAAGGCACTTTAAAGACCAGGTTTCTTACGTTAGTCCCTCCTGGGAATTTTATAGGCACATTAATTAATGCCTTTTGCCTCTAAGTTCTTTTCCACTGTAATTGTATACACACATGTACAAAGATGCAAAGAGGATCTCTGTATTATCTGTGCAGAACTAGGAAAGCAGGGTATGCTGTTAACTGCAATTCAACAGAAAATGATACACTGGCCCTTACCAAGCAAAGGACAAAAGGAGGGTCATGACCTGGCATTTTCAAGCAGCACCAGGAAAGCAAAACCTTATCAGCAGAGCTCTATCAACTCAAGCCCTTTGTCATGACAGAGTGAAGACCTTTCCTCTGCATTGTTTAACCACAGGTAGACATACACAAACATACAGGATATTCTTGTCCAGGTCTATCAATACTTCCTGCAGACCAGAAATTGATAGTAGAGGGTTACCAAATGTAGCTGATGAATTTACACCTGGACTGGCACTGGTAATTAAGCAAGCTGGAGTAAGTACCAAGTGAATACTTTACCAAGGCTTTTGCATCCCTGGAAGTTTTGAAATTAAGATAGATGTTTTTTTCTAAAATAATAGCATTAACAACTATAATAATTATTATAATCTTAATAGATGGCCTGTGCACTGTATAATACAGGAGATCAGAGAGGCAATTACAGTCTCTTGTGACCTGAGATGCAGTAATTGATTGTAATTACTCTTCTTTGAAGCCTTAGCATGCCTTACTGGCCTGTATCAGAGCCATGGGGTCATCTCACGTAGGTCATGTACCATAACCACTTTGCTTCCATCCTCAACACATACTGTTTTCCTTCCCTTTATAACCCTGCCTCACAGAGCAAGGCTGTGGAAAGAGCAGCCTGTGCAACTTAGGTCCTGTGCACCAGCCAGATGAGCTACTGGGCACAAGGAGTGGAGTGAGGCCATCCCTCTGCAGTGAGAAGTACAACACGCATCCCTTTGTTCTGCAGAGGAAGAGGGGCAGAGAGGGCATTCCCCAAGAAGCTGCCTCTGGATAACAGTTTCCCTGGGTTAACTTGGAGCCAGGACTCTGATGTATCACACTTTCTTGGACTGATGGCTAATGAGGCAAATCGGCCCTACATGAATAAAATGTCTGTCAGGCGAAACAGAGCCGTGTACATTCCCTCTGAAACGCCCGTGTGCCAAGAAAGGCAATCTGCTGGCACCCAGCACACACACAGGGCTGTACAAAAGGCCAATTCTTTGCATGAGCAGGGCAGGAGAGATGCCATGTCCCATAAAACAAATTGCTTCTGTTCAAACCCCTGAGAACAGGCAGAAGCAGAGGTTGCTGTTGAGTGCTCTGTCTTGCACTCTTTTAGGTTAAATGATTGTTACAGAAAAGGCTGCCTCAGTATTTCTGTAAAGCAGCACCAAGGAACATCAGTTTAGTAGGAACAGCTAGGCTACTAATTTACTTATATCAGAAACCTATTTACTTATATCAGAACCTTATTTACTTATATCAGAAAGACCCTGCATTGCTAGATTTTGTTTTCTTCAAATGGGTGATCCAATTTTTACAAGGTCAAATGGCCTTTGACTCCTAGCATTCAATCTATTAGGAATGGACAGGAGGGAATTAGCCTAATGTCAGCTCAGAAAAATGTGCTTTTAATAAGACATCTTTGTCAACAGAAACACGACTTCTGTACAGCCTCTGCTGCAGTTTCATATTAGTTATTTCTTAACTTCTCGGGGAATGCAGAACTTGAACTGACAGATGCCTTTCATTTTATTAAGCATAACTAATAAATTACATTACTTACTTTTTTTCTCAGTTCACTTCAGTTATTATTGCACCTCTTGAAGCAATGCAATAGAAATGAGAGCCACAGGCAGCAGAGAACTCCTTCCAACCCTCTTAATTCTTCTGCACAAGCATTAGCTTGCAAATGCCAAACACAAACTGGATGTTTTCTCACTGTGCCTAGTGTGAAATGCAGAAAGGATGAACAGAAGCTCCTTGGATTAATCTCTTACTTGACAAAGAGATGACCTAGTCTCAAACCTAGAATTCAAACCTATGCTACATTCCTCCAAGCAAGTGCAGAGAGGCAGAGGCTTATGCTGAACATCTCACAACTTTTTATGTGACTTGTCCTGCTGTAGCCCCTTTCTCCTATATTGCAAGTACATCTACACCTAAGCTGACACCCACAGCACAGCCCAAGTAACAGTGATTTCTCAGCAAAGGCTCATGAAGAGATGCCAAAAGTGGCCTCTGAGACACCTTACTCTGAGCAGTAGGCTGATTCCTACCCTTGTGCTTGAGTATCTTTGATGAATTTCCTTGGAGAAATGAAAAGTTGAAAGATACTGCTTAGAGTACTCCGAGAGATAAATTAGGAGCTGGGAATGGAAATTAGTGTAAAGGAATTCTCAGTAGACTGCTAGTGAGTCACGGGTTGCAGATGTCTCTTAGATGAGGAACAGTCCTGCAAGGCAATTACCAGGAGCCTCAGCACTTAAGCCATATGATATTAGATAAAAGACTTAGGGGAACTGTTTTTCACAGGCAGGAGGGAGAAACATAATCCAATTCTTTATTTGCACTCAAGTGCATCTAATGCTATACAACATCTATTTGTCCAGGGAATTAGTTTTAGTTATTTGCAATACCATACTGGCCAATTACATGACAAAGCCCTTCGAACCCTGCCATACTGTTTGTGAGATGCAAGTAGACAGACAACCACAGAGAGCCATAAGATAAACACTGCTAACAGAAAAACAAAAATGCAAATCCTTACTTAAAGAAAATACCTGTGTGATGGAAGGAGGTGATGGGGTAAGTAGGGAGTTAGATGTCAGAGTGTCTCCTATTAATTTTAATCAATTTAACTAGCCTAACTCATACTAGATTGTTGGAGTTTGGATTTTTTACTGTTCCTAGTTAATGATAATCCAATCCCAGCACTATCACTGCAACAGAACTGACCAAAAAAACCATACCAAAAAAGTGTTAATAGACATGAAAATTGAACTATATCTATATTCATTACTCTTGCCTTTGTATGAAGTTAGGAAGAAGTCAGGGACATAATGACCTGCAGTCTTGCCCTTCACTTTGAACATTAAGAATGCAGCAAAATAGTGTTCTGGAAGTGCTACAAAAGGAAATCACCTAATTATTATTAAGAAAACAGTGTGCGGGACAAAAAGAAAAAAAAAAAGTAGTAACGAGCAAAAAATTAATATCCCATGTGAGCAGTGTAATTTTACAAACTTTTTAGTTTTCTGCACAGCTTATATTAAGGCACAGAATGCAATTCATATTTTATGTGATGCACATATGTGCTCACACATTTCTTCTTCAGCTTCTGCAAATTACTTCTTACTTTAATAATAAAGGAAACATCTTAGATTTTCCACTGATCTCCTCAAAAATGTAGGATGAATCTCTTCAATACTTTTGCTGATGTTAGATCCAGACCCTTTTTAGTGATATTCTCAGTTGTCTCACAAACCTTCTGTTAAAGGGGGTTTCCTGGTCCTTCCTATGATCCAAACCAAAATAACTAATTTCATCAACTACTTTCATCAACACACTCAGGCAGTATCCTGTGCTTGAATCATATGAATGGATTTCACACAAGAGTTTATGGTTCTTATCTTCCGGTTTTACTTTGGATATATTCTCCTCTGAGATATATTTCACTTCAGAAGCACAACATCTTTCTTCTGTCCCTACACTAATGCTACTGTGAGAGAAAACAGCCTAATATTTGAAGTCATCCTTTGCCATAATTCATTATTACATGGTCACTAAATATTTGCACTGCTGTAGAATGTGTTATCCTGAAGTCAATTCCCAATTTCTTCTGAGAAGTCAATGAAAAATATTTCAGAACCAAAGTTGTGTCTGTGTTGCTCTCTTCATCTTATACTTTAATCCGATCTCTTTCCTCCTTACTATTACTTGTGATTGATAGATCAGGCAGAGGTGTTCTGGGTGGATGCCTGGGTTATGTAGGATATATGACATAATCACAAATTTACAGAATTTGTGTCAGCAGGAACCTCTTGAGGTTATTTTGGCTAAGATCTTCCTGAAAGAATTGCTGACTTCAAAGTTAGATTAGGCTGCTCAGGATCATGTCCAGCTGAGTTCTGAAGATTAACATTTCCAACTGCTTCCAGTGTTTGACCACTGGACCACATATGAAGAATGTTTTTCCTTACATATATAACCACAATATACTGTGTTTCAACTTGTGAGAGCTACTTCTGTCCCTTTGTCTGCCTCCCCTCTAGTCACCCCATTAGATAGCTGCAGACAACTATTGGGACCCCTTCTTTACTCCAGAGCAGCTCCCTGGATCTAGAAGCCAAAGCATTTACAAAAGCAGCTGTGAGATGTACAGCTCACACCCTTCTGAGCCTGGCAGGAGCTGCTGAATTTCACAGGATAAAAGAAGGGTCAGAAAAGTGATCAGTATCATCTTGCCCTCTCTGATGGGCACCATGTCCCACCTCTACAGCAAGGCTTAACTTCTAATTTGGAACAGAAAAATAGTGTCAATATATTATTTAGAAATAATTCCTGATGTTGAATGTAGGAGTCCAGATGTTCAGTGGTGGAACTCAAAACATACCAAAAGCATTAATATGGCTGTCAGCACAGACCTGCTTTCCTTTTGTCTCAAATCTTACTAAAACACAGGAGCAACAAGCTTACCTCAATAAAAGTGATTTATTGTAGCATTCAGAAGGCCCTGTCCTATACCACCATCTCTAATATCTCACTTCTTGAGCATTTAGTACTGACTGAAGCTTGTGAGCTTTCTCTTCTACCTACTATGAGCATTAGTTCTGGAACATCACCATTTCCACACCACCCAGCTGTTCTTAAAAAAAAAAAAAAAGATTTCTCTGCAGCTCTGTTCTTGTGCTTCCTTTGCATTATTTTTCATTTTGATGTGTTTTAGTTGCTGCAAACGAAACAGGAAACAGCTCAGACTGAGTGGCATTGATGTCATATTAAAAGCTATCAGCCAAACATATATTTCTCCTTGAGGATTTTTTGAATAATTTAATTTAACAATGAGGTTTGAACATTTTACTTGATGCTGTATTTTTCAAAATTGATTAAATCTGCAATTAATCTACTGTAAAAATATTCATTAAATTACAGGTGAAAAAAAGAAGAAAAAGCAGACAACCCCCTCTTGTCTATATTCTATTTGAGTCAATTCTCATTTCTGAAAAGATGCTGTCACACCTTAAGAAGGAAAAAGATTAAAATGCTCAAATATTGCACTGAGGGGTGTTACATTAAAGACGAAACCCCAAATAAAACCAGACAGAGACATTAGATACATAAGAAATTGCTTTCCAGATGCAGAAATTTATCTGTTTCACAGACATTGCTCCCTCTAATGGAAAATTAATGCCAAAGTTGCAGGTAGAGCCTCCCTAATATAATCCATTTGTGGATATGGTTCGTACCATTTTCTGGAGAATTTCTGGTCCCACGTGGAAAAGTTACCAGGAGTTACACAGGGAATGAGAAGATGAATACTATAGCAGGGGAAAAGAGCTTAGGTAGAGCAGGACTGGCTGGGCAATGGTTGAGAGAACAGAAATTATAGAAGTGGCATGAACAAGAGAGACAACTACAAACAGCACCCATGAGGAATGGCAGCCTAGTGAAGAGGGCAGAGAAGACACAAATGCCCACAGAAGGGTTTAAGACCTAAGTTTCACAGGGAACCAAAAGAATTAAGTGAAAGACAAAAGGAGTGCCGCATGCTCAGTCCCAGTATTTTTTAGTTTCAGAGTACAGTAGCTCAATGATGCACGTACAGCCCTTTATTTTTTCTCCTGGGCTTTTCCTGGGCTTCAGGAAAGAACATTAACTGAGCAGATTTGGTTTTGCTTGTTCCTCTAAATCTGTTTTTGCTGGGAAAGCTCTTAATGCATCACTGGATCTCGCCTCTGATTCATCATTTCCAAACTGACCTCAGAGGAACCAGGGACTGAGACCCAGCTCAGGAGCTGAACTCTGGCATGAAACTAACAACAATTACCATTTGCTTCCCACAAAACTGGAAAAACAGAACCTCAGCTTTCTTCCATATTGCCTTGGCTGCCTTCCCTTCAATGGGGTATGTCTTCTCCAGGTTTTGTGGTGGGAACTGACAAGACAAAGCTCACAGCTGGGAAGATATTGGCTTTCAGGCTGATATTCCACCTCTTCAGAAAAGGGTTAAGAAATGAAACTAGTATTTAATTTACAGAGAAAGTGTGTTCCAAAGTCCTCTGAAATCAGTGGACTAAATCCCACCAACGTCACCAAGTGCTGGCTTAAGGCCTTAGTAAATACAGTATTTATAAAGGAATCTTTGTACATTTATGGTGCAAGAAAAGATGTCTCAATAATTCAGAAACCACAACTGAGGAAGAGGTAGAGGCAAATATTGAGGCAATGATTGCTAGTGGTGAAGGCTGAAAATATATGGATGTTAGATCAAAGTAGGTGTGAAAAGGAAGTTGAAAGATGTAAAAGACTGAAGCTGGTCTGGTATCACCTTCTGCTCAAGTGTGGTGTTGTACTCTGATGTGCTTCTTACTCCTTGAAACACTATTGCCTTTGCAGATTTCTTTACCAGTAGCTGATATTGACTACTTCTTTTCTTGACTGCAGCTACACTATACGCCCTGCTAAATTAACACCTTAGTTCATATAATCTGCTCAAGAAGAGCTCTCCCAGTTGTTTCAGTTCTTCAGTTTGGATGTACAAACACATCCAAACAAACTGGCACCACAGCCCCTGTGCAGAGAAGCAGCAGTGGAGAGGTGAGCTGAGAGTACAGTGAGTGATGGGCTGTAACATCTCCCAGACCTGGCAGCTCTTAGATTCAGGTTAATAAGGATGTCTCTGCTTGTTGTGGAAGTGTCTTTGTACACTGGCCCTTCCCATGAGGAACGAGACACTGCTGCCCCCAGCACCTTATGTGAAGCTTAGTCAAGAGGGTTGGAAGAGATGTTCAGAATTTGGCCTAAGCCAGTACAGCATTTGAGTATATTTTCTACTTAAATTAACCTGCATAAAATGGGTTTGCATGACAGCTTGTCAAACTAGCTCACCTTTCGCAAATCAGATCTGTTATTTTCCTATGGCCTGGTCTCCTCTCAGTGAGACCTACCACGTGGCATCCACAGACATGGATGGGCATGCTTTGAATAGTTTAAGGACCAGGGTCATAATTGCTGTAAAGGTCTATCAGTCACAGAAGAAACAGCTCCTCTTGGCCTGCTTCTCTGCACTTCTGTGCCTGGTACAAGCCAGGCAGTGCAGAGCTCCTCCCTTCCCAGGTGAAGTGGCTCCCTGTGCACCAAGTCAACGCCAACAGATCTCCCCTTGTAGGTGTGCAGGCACGTTGGATTTCACCCGAGGTACAGGAGCAGCTGCCAGGTGATCTCTGTGTGGCTTCTCTCATTCCTGCCTTGTGATGCCAGGTCCTTGGTAGCCAGGGTGCCCCAGTGCTTGTGGCTCTGACTCCAGCGCTGCAGAGGAGCAGCCCAGCAGGGACAGGAAGAGATGCAGCAGCACTGCACTAACATTAATCCTTGGAGAGCTTGCCCCCTGAAGGACTGGGTTAAATAACTCTTTGCAAATTTTCCAACAGCTTCTTGTCAGAAGGAAATGTCAGCAGACTGCAGTGGACTGAGAGTTTCCAGCAGGGAGCAGCATTTATTCATTTGTGAAGGAGAAGCTCCCGCCTCAAAAGGACCCGGCAGCTGAAATTCAGACTCAGGAATCCTTTGCTTAAGAAACATTGTTTGCAGATGGATGGACAACCAGCAGTGCGAGGAGTGAGGCAGGAAGGGCAGGTTAAACAGTTGGCACAAGGCCTTGCTCATCCTCTTCATCTGTCTGATGCCTCTGCAAGCACAGCTTGGTATTTGGAGGCTAAGAGGCAGTGCCAGCAGATGAGCTGGATCAAAACATTCCCATTTAAGGAAAATTTTCATCAAAAAATTCAGTGTTATCCCTGGCTCAGAATTCTTACTTCAGGTACTGGAAACTCAGATTAAGGTCTCACTAATTATGCTTGCATAATATTATCACGATCCTAAAAATATAGCACATTGTTATATATCTACCACTTAGGCTACTGTCTGTTTTGAAAGCCTTCAGTGTTAATATTTCTTTTCTAAAGATGTTTCTTACCATGACACATTAACAGTTTCAAATTCACAGCCTCAGAATGTCACAGCTTTGAGATCAGCTTTCCACAGAGATAGGCCGTGAACAAGTACAAAAGAGAATATTTTAGTACTTGAAAACTAGTAACAATCCTGTTCACTACCTAAGCAAATTTCTATTAAAAAATAATTTTATAAAAACCATATACCTCATTGACAGCACTTGTGTTATTGCTGGAATTCTTCCTGCCTATGCTCGTGCAGCAGCTCTGCTCAGCAGCCTCCTGCTGTGTCCCCTGGGATCAGCTGTGTCCCAGTGGGTGAATCAGTCCATGCAGAGTTAGGTAACTACTGCAGCCTGTGGCCAGTACCCAGACTGCCTTTAAACCTCAGGCTGCATTACAAGAGAGCTAGAACACCATGTGCCTGTGTTATTGTCTTCAGGATCCTGGGACTCGCAGGGTGTGCCACTGGCACCTCAGTCCCTGAGTTAAGATGACAGCAAGTATCATCCTACCTCTAGCTAAAATGTTATATAACTTTCTAGTACCTTGGCCTTCCCTGCAGTCAGAATGCACATAGCCACAAATTAGATTAAATTAATTTTTATAGACACACTCACTTTTCTTTAATCACACTTTTTCTCTTCAAATTGGGGCTAAAGGTTTGTTTTAGTAAGATTGTTATGAACATTCAGTTTTTTTAAGTATGTGTTCACTTGTCTTTATTTGCCTAGATTAATTTTTTAAGTATAAGATTACTTTGTCTAAATTTAACTTTACATGTCCTAGATTCATAAGGTTTGGTTCTAAGATAATAGCAACATTCCTGTAACATTTTTTTACTCCTCCAAGTGCTTTATCCTTTTAGCAGTAAGTCCAGATTAATGTAGCTTTGTTCGCTGGCATAACTTATAACATTTCAGAATAATTAAGCTGCATATATGTTCTCTGTATAAGAAGCCCAAAGCCAGTACCAACAGTGTATTTTGACTAGTTTGAAAACTGGTAGACTTAGTATTAAATTCCTTTTATAGTTCAACTTTGAGAAGTAGATCTGTTGGTACAGATGATTCTCCAAAAAGCATTAGCCAAGACTTCTTGAATGGCAGAAACTCTGCAACACTGGTATTATGAAGTGAGCCATGTACCTTGGTAAATCTCTCTCTTAATTTGTAATGTGGAAAACATGTACAAATACCTGAATTAACTGAGAGGCCTGTGAATAGTAGGCTAGCATGTGGCTTGAAAGTGGGTGGGAGCAAGCTGCACATCTGTGACAAATGGGGGAATAATCCTTCTGGGGGGATGCCAAGTCCAGCCCAGTGCCTTGTCTCCATCAGTCACAGATGGAGATGTTGCAGATTTCTGAGGAAGAGCATAGGAACAGCACAACAATCTGGTTTTATGTGCTCAAACATTCTCACAGTCATCAGCATCTGATAGCTGGGGACCTTTCTGAGGAGGAGTCACTGTCTCTGTATTTTCAAAATTTTTTTCTTAAAGAATAGATCCAGCTTCTCCTTGAACTCAGGGGAACTACGTTCTTAGTCTCTGGTGGCAAGGACTTCCCCAGCTCTCTCACACTCTGAGCAGTGACCTGGCTGGCACCCTTTGTCCTGGATCCATCACATGCTAGCTTCATTTGATAGCTCCTGTTATTGCACCAGGACAGGAGTCAAAATGAATCCACCTACTGCTCTTGATAGCTCCACCACCCTGTGGTCTCCCAGTATGCTGGAGACGCTCAGCTGATCCTTCATAGGATCCCTTGTGGCTGTGACCAGACCCAAAGGAAAGGACAGCCAAGGGCACTGACTTCCCTCAGGGCTACCAAAGCCATCAGGCCATAGGAGCATGGCCAGCCCCTATGGATGTGCCCGCAGATCTCTCTCCAAGCAGAGCCAAGCCAGCAGCCTTGAGGAGCCCTGGGAGCCCCACTGCCCAAGCTGCACAAAACCTTTCTCCAATTGTGGTGTGGTAATGGCTGAACTCCATTGAAATAAACCACAGCACAGAGCTCAGCAGAGGGTAATTTACTCTGCCTCTTAGCAGGGATCCTAAAGAGTCATGACAGGTCCAAGTAATCCGTCAAAGAGCAGCCTGAGCAGCCAGCAGTCTCTGGATGCTAATCCCTCATGAACAATAGACTCATTATATGCAAATTAACAGGAGAAGTGGTGATTGGCCACTGTATCTGCCCAGACAACTGCTCCATTTCAAAGGAACTTTAAGTACCCTGAAATCTATAAGCTGAAAAAATTAAATGACCGCATTCTGCATCTTTTTTTTTTTAAACAACCTGATTTCCTCAGACAGCCTGTGCAGGGATCCAGTGAATGCTGTCAACATGGCAAGCTGGACATAGTGCTCAGTGACTGAAATCCATGGGGAAAACAATAATAACAAATCAGTGCAGACATTGCATTTCTTGAACAGCTCTGTTTTTGATTAATTTTAATTCCCTATTCCAATACAGATTTACTTGTTTAATATCAGAAAATCCATCTGAATCCAGGGAGTGAGTTGAATATTTGTGGAAAAGATACATGGGTGGTTTTCTACATTACTGTTTTCTTACTGGGGAGTCAAAGCTGAACCTGAGGAGCAGGACAGCAGCTAGACACCGTCTGACAGACCAGAGCAGGTTCCCACCTTGGTTTGAAGTTAAACATCTCTGTGGTCAACTGCTTACTGCTTTCTCCAGCTGATATTTGATTGTGGAAAGGTTATGAGTTTTCTGATGCCAGCAAAGCTGATCTTAATTAAAATATTCCATTGGAAATGTTTCATAAGATAGGAATACAAGACTGACGCCAGTCTGTCACAATTCACTAGACTCCTTGAAATCTGGAATCGGCCTGGCAGGTAGCCTCACTGAAGCCAACAGGGTCCTGCACAGACAGCTTGGCTTCCAAATGGGTGGTTTTCTCTATTTTTTTATTTTTTAAAGTACACCATGTCAAATGTGTTTATGGTGCTTTAATGTAGATGAGAAATTAGTTGGGTTTTTACATCCATGTTTAGTTCATGACAACATTTAGGCTAAGTAAATGCAAACCACCATACATGCAGAAATTGATACAGCATTTTTTAAAATCAGGCTTATAGGGATCATAGAATCATAGAGCTGTTAATGTTGGAAAAGACCCATAAGATCATTGGGTACAACTGCTAACCCCTGATGTTCAATGCTAAAGTGTGCGCCCAAGTACTACATCAACATCTTTTTAACACTTCTCTGGGCAACCTATTCAAATGCCTCCCATTTCTTTCAGTGAATAATTCTTTTCTGATATCCAGTCTAAATCTCCCTTGGCACAGTTCAAGGCCATTTCCTCTAATCTTGTTGCTCATTACTTGGGAGAAGAGACCGACCTGCACCTTGCTACAACATCCTTCCAAGTAGTTGTGGAGAGTGAGAAGCTCTATCCTGAGCCTTCTTTTCTCCGGGCTAAAAACCTCCAACTCCTCTGCTGCTTGTGCTCCAGACCCTTCCCCAGCTCTGTTGTCCTTCTCTGGACATGCTCCCACACCTCAATGTCTCTCTTGTAGTGAGGTGCCCAGAACTGAGTGCAGGACTTGATGTGCAGCCAAGATGGCAGAGATGGATTTAGTTCCCCAAATATACACTCCTACTGATGAGGAGTGAGAGTTTGACAGAAGTTGATTCCCTAACTCACCTCTCCCCTTAACAGCTCAAAATCTCATTCCCATTTTCAGCTTTACTTTGAGGAGACAATCCCTCTGACACACTGGAGCCCACTAAAGCACAGGTCATTTCCTATGCCAGTCCATGGATAATGCTCAAAGAAATGAAGCTCAAGTGATGCTGTGGCTGTTGTAATTATAGTATGCCTCAGGAGTTACAGGGAGGAGTTATCTGTCTGCCTCTTTAGGCCCTCTGTCCTACATAAGATGCTTTCCTAATTGGTACCTTTTGATAATATAAATAATTGATATAAACAAACAAACACATAGACAAACATATTTCACATCCCTCCTCCCTGTGAGAAAAAACTACATAATTCATGTTCAAGGTATCTGTAGCAGATGTACACATTCATAATAAAGTTGTCACCTGTGTTCCAGTTCTGTTCCCATTTTTGAGGATTTTTTCCTATGAAAGCACTCAGCACATGGGACCTCAAGCACCAGTGCTGTTACATTGGTGATGCTCGTCCCATACAGCACATAGAACATTTTGCAGGCTTTTCCTAATTAAGACAGATATTAAACAACTATTTCAGCAGTACACATAAGATAGAGGAATGTGACTCAGCCTGTATAAAAAAGTACTTACATTATGCTCTCTTTCCAAGGATTTTAGTGTGCTTTCCAAAAGAATTCATTTAGGTTTACAATATCACTGGGTGTTTACTGAAGGAACAATTTCACCACATTCCAAATAGAAATATTGGAAAAGCAGTCATAGGTGAAATTTTCAGATGTTTTCAGTGCAGAAATGTGCATGCACAATGCAGGCATATTGCTGGAAACAATTCTTAATTTCACTAACTACATGTGGAGATGACCAAACTCATGAATGGTCTCTTTAATTCACATCCAGCTGTTATTTGGCCAAAACATGCATAAAAAATGTTGTATATTTGTAACCTCCAACTTCATGAACTTCAGGCTTTAAGGTCATGAAGGAAATCTGTATGTTCATTTGATGCAGCCTTGCAGAGATCTTCAGTGACTCTTCCTGTTTTACTACCAAAATATGCTTATTTGTCACCAAATCTGTATGTGTTTGGTGAACTACTGAAGTGAGCCTTTAACATGGATCTTTGGTGACACTGCTACTGTCAAGTGCAGTGAGGATCTTTGTGACAAGCAGGAAGCACAGGCATTTAGATCTGCCATAGTCTGGCAGAGACACCTGAAATTCAGGAAAGAATGAGCTAAAAAGACAGATACCTTTTTATTTTGCAAAGTCTCATAGTGGAAAATATTTTTCCATAATGCAAAAAGTTGTCATTTTTTCTCTTTTTGGTTTGCTCATTTTTATGGTCTTCTGAGTAATTTCCCATTTAAAATTCCTTTTCTTCCCTCCACAGGCCACCATCCCCAAAAGTATCATATTCATCCTTCTTCTGACTGGATTTTTGAATGATTGTTTTGGAGTCTGGCTTTGTCTCCCTGGAGTCTCATATCTAGGGATCAGCAAACTGGCTCATATAACTTACAAACTGGCCTGAACCATAATTCAACACTAAGGAAGTGTTTTGAGGATAAAAAAAATCAGTGTGCTTTTCACATTCATATACCTCGCTATTTCCACCTCCTAGAATCAGCTGGAATGCCAAATGATACCAGGTTGTTTGCTGCCTCAGGAGTTTGGATACAGTTTTGAAAGCCCCATGGGTTAAAAAAAATCTGTTTTCTTGAGTCCTTGTTTCTTCAGCAAATTGACAGTTGTTGGTGACTGTAATTCATAGGTTTTTCTTCTTTTTATTTCTTTCATTCATTTGTGCAATAATACCTGTGTTTGAAATCATAGGGGGGGGACAATTAGAAGAGGATATCCATAAAGGAATAGGATACCCAAAGAAATTAATTTAAAAAGAACTCTGACTCTCAAGTCCACCCCCCATCTCCAAAAAAACCTCAACAAAAAAAAATTGGTTTTTATTTTTAAAATTTTATTATTAAACAAACACTTATTCTTGAAGTGTTCACTGTCTTTCATGTCTCATCTTTATTAGTTGAGAAGTTCTGTGTGTTTTTCTGCTCTGCCCTCCTTTTGCAGACATGTAAAAGTGTGCAATCCACTACATGTTTTGGGAGTGCCTACAGTAAATGCCCTCTATTTTCACCTTCACATCAGATGAATCTAAGCTGACACAGTTCCACACTTCTGGGAAGACAAGGATGCCTCACAGAATAAATGTCCGGGCTTTGCCACAATGCCATTTCCTTTGTTTGATTTAACATGCATCTAACCTATTTTGCTCAGTCCTTTAGAGGCAGACTGTGTAGACACACAGGCTCCTTCTCTGAAGCTGAATGGAGGTAGTGGACAATCAGCAGAGTACTTTTGTGGGGCACAGAGGTTAAGACAACCTCTGAGGTTCATGGGACGACCTTTCATTTGTATTGATTATATTCCAGTTAGCAACTAAAATTTTCTCATTATTCTGTGTATACATCCTTTTCATGATCCAGTGTTGTTTCATTAACAAAGAACATTTGTAGAGAACGTTTCATCAAAACAAAAAGAAATTACTGTAAGTTATTAGCTTTCACTTAAAGGGACAAGAATTTTGCCTTTTATTTTAAGGGTCATTGGTCCTTAGCTAACAGAGCACTTTTAATGTCTGCTAACACAGCTTTTTTTTCCTTTTAACAGAAGTGTGCCTGTTTTCTTCTCAGATTGTGTACACCAAGTTGACAAGGCTTATTTAGAATGCACAGCTGGATGGAGTGGTGTTGAAATAACAGATGTTCCAGTAGTTGAACTAGGTATCCAAAGAGATAAAATCAAAACTCATTTGTCAAATGGAACTCACTTCAAACATGGTAGCTGGACAAAATGTAACCCTGCTGCCTTTCTCTGGCCCTGGCTTTACAATCTTATTAAAGCCTGAGGAAAAAAAAATCAGTTGATGCCCAATGTCTAAAAATTATTAAGACATCCCTCCTGCTGAAACTGTTCATCTAACTTAACACTTCTGTTGTCATGCTCATCAGCTCTGTGCCAGTGCTTTCCTTTCTGTCCCATCTGCCCCTAGAGCACCTGCTCAGAGAAGGCACTTGGCAATACTTTCACATTTATAGAAATTGATCAAAACTATTGGGGATGACCTTGCCAGCAGATACTAATAAGGCTAATAAGAACAAGGCTGTGCACCTAAATGGCTGCACTAATATTGGCAGCCTTTTCCCACCAGCATTGGGACCTACTGAATACTCATTTGCTGTGACAATTTTAGAATTAACGCTTCATCATTTGTAAGTGAAGCATCTTTTTCATATAATAAAATGCACTGTTTTGGTTTTGGCTTTGATACTTGAGGAAAAATAGAGAAATTCACATATTTAATATAAAAAGTTCAGGGGAACTCAGATATTTCTACATTTCAGCAGTGTTAATTCAATTAGCCTGAAACTAACTCAAATAAAGCATTATTGTCCACAATGGAAGAAGTTCCAGGATCTTCCTTTTAAAGCATTTTTATCTCCATGAAGACTTAATGTGAAAAGCTAACTTAAATATTCCTCCAGCAGTTTACAGACCCTCATCCAATTCCCACTGAAGTTAACAGAGCCATTTCAATTACTCCTCCAGTAGGAAATATTTATTATGACAGTGTCTCAGTCTTCATTGACCCCTGTTTAATTTATCTTCAGCAACTACCCCCCTACTCCCACTCTGTGAAACTACTGCTGAACCAATTTCTCTCTCTTCACCCATTTTTGCCTATTTAATTATTTATTCTTTTAAAACTGCTTCATATTAGCCTTTTCTACATCCCAACAGTTGATTCCAGCTCAGTTTGCCAAGACGTAATCCTAAAGTTGATTGGATTTTCAGTCCTCCCAGATCGCCTTCACCCACAATTTGAAGTCTGCTATGGTCTGCAAGGCAAATATTAAGACTTTAAGTTGCTGGGAAATGAAGTGGAAATATGCACACAGTTAGGGAACAGTACTGGAACACTGGGAGCTTTTTTTCTCTTGCATCTTTGCTTTATAGATGGCAGAAATAATGTAAAAGCCAAAGGTGTAATTCACACCTTGAAAAGCAGCTGCCTCTGCCAAACATTTTTATTGACAGGATCACTAGGAGAATTACTGGAGGTGCAGGATGTGAGGAAAGAAGAAGTACTGTATTTCTTGACTGACAAATGGTATTGTTCAATTTGAAATCAACTAAGGACTACCAAAGAAAATGCTTTGGCCTGATGACTTAGAAATCACCTAAGCACTCTGGTGAATTAGGTGTAACAAATGACACTCAGGTCTAACTCAGCTACAAACTGGAGGGAGTTATAGTGGCTAGAAACCTATTATGAACAATATTAACTAAGAATTTTAGATCCTCAAAGTCCTTAGTAAACAACTGATAGTCTTGGATTTGCCCACAAATCTGTTTCAATAATTTCATGGATATCACTCTCAGTGTAATGATCTGCTGTGCACAATACTGTGCTTACTTTGAGAACACTGCAGGTTCACACTCATAATTAGAGTGTTCCTGCTGAAGACTTTTACAGAGGCCACAGTGATAGGTATAACAGTACTGCCAGTCTCTGTGTGGTGGTTTAAGAACAGCTGTCAGAAGTCAAACAAAAGATCTGGTGGCCAAACTCTGTCAACAGCCAGTAACAGAGGCCAAGAGAAGAGTCCAATGGCAGGTCAAGTACATAGTGATGATTCCCCAGCCTCCCCTTCCAGCATACAGCAGTCTGCAGCTCAGCAACCTCCTTTCCAGAAGAGGGATCTATGTGTTAAACAGCCCTTGTGGGATTTCTTCCCTTTTCCCACAAGTTTGTCTACTCAAGTTAGAGGCTACGTAAACCTTTTGGCATCCACCACTAAACAGAACTGTGTGTTCCACAGATTTCCAAGCAAAGGATAAAAAAAAATCTCATCTTCTTAATTGAAACTATCTCTCAGTTATTTTACTTGGTGGTTTCTACTTTAATGTGGAGAGGCAGTGAGCAGCCATCTCCTGCTTACTTTAAGTCATTGCTTCACAGACATACATCCTATCTATGCTCATTGATCTCTTTTCCAAGCTGATGAGTCCTGGACTATTTGTTCTTCATGTTAAAGCTTTTCCACACATTTGATCATGATTGTTGCCTCCTGTGAGTCTTTATTTTTAATATCACATCTTCTTGAGATGGGACATCTGAACTACATGAACTCCTCTGTAGATGTATTGTGCACTTAAACAGTACAAAAATTTTGGGTTCTTTTATTCTTCATTTCCTTACTTTTCATTTGTTTTTGACAGCACTCAGGCTATGGAACTCTTGCCTTTAGTTGGAGCCTTGCTATTTTTACAGCAACACTAAATGATGATGCATTTTTAATAATTTTATGTATTTTGACTAACTGGCATGAAAATAACAGTAAGAAAATAACTTCATTTCCTATTGACTGCTTGACTTTGTCCTCTGACCCCCTTGCTGTCCCCAGTCTCTGACCTTAATTGTCCTGTATTTACTCTCATTTTAACCTCAAGTAGCCAAGAGATTGCCACTCCAAACAAAGAATGTGTGATTTTCACTGTGTGGCTCAAACATTTTTGTTTTCTCATTTCATAAGTTCACAATAGCAATAGTTGGTCAACGAACTTTTCAAAATACAACATTTTAAGTCAACACTTGAAATAATACATTGGAGACAAAAAGATGTGGAAATAACAAGCAGTTTACATACCTAAGTAGTCTCATTATTTTGTGCTTCACAAGGTAAATTGTGTTGTAGATCCACAAGATTTTAGCTAGGAGGAACTTTTTTGTTCAGTAGGGTTTGGCTGATACTCTGCCCATAGACTGTATGAATCTATTCAGTCTTTGAATAAATTATTCAAACCATTTCAAGGCAGGATTAAATTATAGCAAAGTAAGCATATCCATTTATATTCTTGTACATTTGTATTCTTGTCCAAATGTATTCTTGTACATTTGCACTCTGAAGGGCCTTTTGCTTCAAAACCATACTTACCTCTCAGATCAAGAACAAACGCAAATTCTATGGATCAAAGAGCCTCAGTACAATGCCCTCTGACGTGTCACTAACCAAATGAAAACATCTGACAACAGCTGTGGATTTTGAATGATGCCCAGGTGAGGCCCACTAGAGTTCAAACCTGGATATCATCTGTAGGTTAGAGACAACACAGCCTGATTGCCTTGCTGTGTTTCTCACCACTGAGCATGAGAAAGGACTGAGGAAACAAAGTGCTGATGCATGGCAGCAAGCCTTTAAAGCTGGTGATGAATTTTACAATACTACCATCTGGTCCTCTGCTGAGAAAGGTTCTGTCCCACCCACAGAGAACTCAAACTTTGGTTTAAAAATGGCTGATGACAGGTGAGGAGGTCCTTAACCATCCGTTCTTCTTGGTTCCTCTGAAAGGGGAATTTGAGTATTCAGACTATGACATTTCCAAGTTCAGTTTCATTAGTGAGATGATGTATTTCCATTTTCAGACAGTGGTATGAAGCTTCTGAAGGATGCAGTACAGCACAGGCCCATCTTATATAGAACATCTCACCTTCTTCAGCCATAAATGACTTAGCCAGTGCTCTGAATTTGAAAGACACTCACATAAATTGAAAATTTATACTTGCTTGCACCAACAAATATTCAACACTTCTTTCAAATATTGAAGCATTATAAATACCTTTGGTAAAGATACAAAAAAAGTAGAAAAATCCTTTAAAATAGATGATTAAATTTAAATATTTGAATGCAAAGCCAGAGTCACACTACTTCAACTTCCATTTCCTTGTCGGATATCAGGCATCCCTGAGCAGCTCTCCTATTGATGCAGCTATCTTCACTGGTCAACCAAATGGCCATTGTTTTTTGAAGAAGCAGGAAGAATAAATCAATATCTTTCCAGCTGGGGAAAAGAACTTTCCTTCTGGGAAAGTTCCATCTTTCCCAGAAGTGGATCTTTCCTTGCACAGACTTGGCATTGGTTTTCCATTCCTCTACAAGAATTACAAGAGTGAAATAGAGTGGAAAACATCAGATCACCAAGGTCATGTGATGAATGAGGCTATTAGAGCAATTAGATGAGTTTTATCTGTTTTGCTTGGTAAAATAAAATTTTAAGTAAGCTCATCTATCTCACCACACCTGATTACTCTGGAGGTCAAACTTGCAGAAAACATTTAGAATGGTTACAGCAGAAAAACTGCACATATGGGCATCAGATTACTTATAAACACATTTTGCCTAGCCTGTGCAAGGGAAGACAGCAAAACCCTGCAGTAAGGGTAGGATTTGCTTGACCTAAGAAAATCTATGAAATATTTAGGAGTTTAGTTTGCCAATTCTTCAGGCGTATTCTGTAACCAAGGAAAGGAGCCAGACCCTCCCAATAAGAATAATTTCCTCATAAAACAAGGGCCTAAAATAGGTGAGAAGAATCAGTCTCTGCAGATTTTTCTCTGTCCTCGTTTTCCATAGAGCAAGCACAGATGTTGAGCTCAGACACAGCACCTAACATTTTTTGGATGACTTTATCCCACTCCCAGTGACTGAGGCACTTAGCATCTCATGCTGATGGTGTCAAGTGATTCACACTGGAGGACACAACTGGAATTACATCCAATGAGTTCTGCAGTGACTGCACCCACCCTGAAAAGGACCCACCCAGGCTTCAGATCGCTCAGCTCTAGGAATGCACAGCAACCTCTTGCAGGCTGGAAAGCCAACCTCATATGGGGCTGCCTTAGAAAAAGCACAGCCAGCAGGTTGAGGGAAGTGTTTATTCCCTTTGGTTTAAGAGTGGAAGCTCATCTCAAGTGCTGTGTCCCACTCTGGACTCCTCTGTGCAAGCAACACCAACAAACTGGCGGAAGTCCAACAGAGGGCTATGGAGGCGATTAAGGAGCAAGAGCAAGGAGGGACGTTCAAGAAGAGGCTGAGGGAAGCAGGATTTTTGAGTCTTAGGAAGGCTAAGAGAAAATATTATTGCTGTTTACAACTACTTAATGAAAGGATATAGAGAAACTGAGCCAGACTCTTCTCAGTGGTGCAGAGTGGATAAATGAGACACAGGAGACGTAAATAACAGCAAGGGAAATATAAAATAGTTATAAGGAAAAAATCTTCATAATGACACTGGAAAGGGCTGTCTAGAGGGGCTAAAGGTTATCCATCCTTGGAGATAGTCAACATTCAACTGAGACAGGCTCTGAGCAATCTAACCTAAGTTGTGTCTGCTTTGAGTAGAAGGTTGTGCTAGATGATCTCCAGACATCTCAACTAATCTAAATCATTCTATGACTCTATGGAATGGTTATAGGGGAAAAAAAAAAAAGGAAAAAAAAAGAAAGTGAATTGTATGGGTTTTTAGAAAAGGGTATGGTATATGATATTGAAAATATTGGGTGATACACAAATCTATAGCAGTGATTCAGGTATGATTATGTGTGGAGGATTGATCTCACCTAGCTTTAGCTGTCCAAAATGTCAGTGTGCAGTCTCATAATGGAGGCTACACTTTCCTTTGTAATTAAAAGATTAATCTTAAGGATGGGAATTGTCTGAGTTATTTCAAACACTCATCTTTCAATACAGTGAGATTCTCCCTGGATTTCAGTCTTCCTTTTGAAAGATTCTGAATAACTATCTCTGGCTAGGCACTATCTTTTAGGTAGCTATAGGGGAGGATAAAACCCATTCTTGTGTTGAACAACAGAAATACAGATATATTCAAAGAAATATAAAAATTAGTGACAAGAGTTGTTAAAAGGAAAAGTCATTTTAGGAGAGATGAGTCAAAGTAATAAACACAAAGTTACAAAAATATTCCATGTCCTTCAGCAACTTATGTTGGACTTTCAGCAAAAGCAAAGAGCAAGATTGAAGATATTAAGAGATATGTTTACTTCCTACAGAGTGGAGTTCATTGCCAACAGGTATCATCAAGCCAAAGAGAAAATAGCAATTTAACAACACTTTTTTCTGAGATTTTATGTTCGTAAATAATCCCAGAAAAATTTACTTTATCAAAGCTGAAATTAAGACAAAACTAGCAATCAAACACATATTTATATGATAAACTGGACCAAGTTACTTTACCAGAGAGCAGTACCAAATTATCAGTTTAAGATCATGTACTTTGGTTAATACATCATACTAGAAAAGGTCCCAGACTTGGTGCAGGAACATAACTCAGCCTCTTCTCAAAAGCTACATCAAAGAGACAGCAGACTGGTAGCTATATTAAATTACAAGCAAAAAACAACAGCACAGTACAAGCTACTTATTCATATGAGCTAAGAAATTCCTCACCTATTATCTCATAGATGGTCTGCTCTCCAGCATATCTGCTTCTGGTCACTCTGTTGTTAAAGCTAAATACTAAATTAAATAGATTAACATTTAAAGACATGATCTACTATAGAAATTGTTGTGTTTCTGTGTTTAAATCCTGACCCTGACTGGATGCCCAGTGTCCACCAAAGCTGCTCTATCACTCCCCTCCTCTGCTGAGCAAGTGAGAGAAAATATAGGCTCATGAGTCAAGGTGAGGACAAAGAGAGATCACTCACCAGTTACCATCATGGGCAAAACTGTCAGAACTTGGGGAAATTAATTTCATTTGTTGCCAATATAAAACTGACTTGCGTAATGAGTAGGGGGATGCACTCAAAGGAGGCTGTGACCCCACGGGAAGCCTGTGCTGGAGGCTCACAAGGCTTCTGTCAGGGCCTATGGCTCCACAGAAGGAGGAGGCCCCACTGGAGCAGGTTTGCTGGCAGGACTTGTGACACCAGGGGGGACCCACGCTGTTCCTGAAGGACCGCACCCCATGGAAAGGGACCATGCTGAATCAGCTCGTGATGAACTGCAGCCTGTGGGAAGGTCTCATGTGGGAGTAGTCCATAGAGGACTCTCTCCAGTGGGAGAGATCCCATGCTGGAACATGGGAATAGCGCAAGGAAGAAGCAACAACAGAGACCATGTGTGATAAGTGGTGCTGGGAGGAGGCAGAGAATTCAGGAGTGAAGTTAAGCCCAGGAAGAAGGAAGGGGATGGGAGAAGGTGTTCTCAGAGTTAGTTTTTATATCTCATCACTCTACTCTGATTTGATTGGTAATAAAATAAATTAATTTCTCCAAGTCAGGTCTGTTTTGCCTGTGGCAGTAATGGTAGAGTTATCTCTGTTGTTGTCCTTATCTCGACCCATGAGACTTGCGTCATGTTCTCTCTCCCCTGCCCAGCTGCAGAGGAGGAGTGATGCAGTGGCTCTAGAGGGGTGACCTCATGGCATCCAGCCATGGCCAAGCCCTCCCTTTAGGTAAGTAGCAGCCTGCATGTCTACACAGCCTGTAGAGAAAGCTGAGCAGCTCTACAGGCAAGCAGGAGGGAGATGGCATGAGGACCCATCAAAAGTGAACAAAACAGGATGCAAAAGAGGCTTCTGCATCACTCACTTCTGCTTGATCTCAGTCTCTCTTCTCCCAGGGTCTCCTAGGCACTTGGTAGGAAGTTCAGGGCTGCTCAATAACATTGTGCATTGGAACCTTTTCACTGTAAGAAATTATTTCAAAGTTCAAAAAACACCATAAAGTTTCAATAGGAACAACCTGTTGGATAAATCAAGTTTAAGGGAGTGGAAGAAAAATTTACTCATAAACTTTTACCATAAACACTGTGACAAACCTTTCTTGGATATGAGATTATTCCTATCAATTATTGCATGTCTATGTAGCACTAATAACTGAGGATGCCTTTTCACTCATCACAAACTTGAATACCCTCTGTAACTTTTTCTTATAGTCTGTTATATCCTCCTGTTTTATGCCAGAATTTGAAGAGGCAGCAAAGACCAAGAAATAAAATATGTCTGGGATAATACCTAGTCTGATATGATATTTATTGAACTGTGCTTTTTATTTTAATAAAAATGGTAGTAAATCATATGTGGTGTCTGCTAGGCATCAGAGACAATACAGGAGTTGCCTATATAGAATCCAAATGTTCCCTTGCTGCAATTCACACAACAGGCTGATGTCTCTGTGATCTCTGGATAATTTTAAAATATGTTTGTGGGGATTTTAAGTCTGACATGCATGCCATGGGAATTCTGCAAAGTCAAATTAACAGGCTGGAATACTTCTGAATATATTTTATCTGACATATAATTCACAGGTCCATGCAATATTTTTCCTCTTCCTCAGCCAACAAGTATATAAAAAATTGTATTTTACAACTTACTTTGACTAATAAACATCCATATTCTGTGGAATCTTAGAGATTGAACCCAGACAAGTGTTACTTTGGTGCAGTTTTTTAAATGTCCTGCACCAATTGAAGCATTCAGATATTGCTGAGCTCCCTTACAGAAAATGCTGTAGAAAAATATTATCCACACTCCTCATATCTGTCAACATTTAACTGCTTCAAGTAGTGTTGTTTGCCTGCGGTTTAAAAAAAATAAAATTATTAGAGCTAACTGAAAAAAGGGTTGAAAATTCCTTAAAACTTACTGTATTTGACTTCCCATCCAATTAATTGAAATGGTTTCAGTAACAAAAATCTAATATTTTAAATTTTGAGCATTTGAGTGGATTTTTTAGAAATTTGGAAAAGAAAAAACAACCCAGAAATGAAAACAGGACTTTTTGTAGTGATAATTGACAATGGATCCCTAAGAGCATTAACAATTTGCAACCCAGAAAAGAACAGGTGTGTCTGCAGGATGTATTTACTCATGCAAGATCAATCCAACCTATAGCACATAATGAGTCTATCTAGAACATAAAGGTTAGTGAGGAAAAAGGTGTATCAACTTTCCAAGAAAACAATGCAAATTTGCTGTACCAGAATAAATGAAAAAATAATGTGCCGTACTTCTGAAGATATGGTTGTTGTTTAGAAGTAATTTGAAATGAAAGGACAGGCAGGGAAAAGTATTTAGATACCAGGCAAGACTCACATTAAAACTCAAAAACTTGTCATGAATGCACTCTGAACAGAAATTAAAAGAAGGCTTTTGATGACAAGAAGAAAAAAATCTGCCTGAATTCCTAGTAGGAAGTCTGGAAGAAAACCTACCTCCTTTTAGGCTGCAAATTCAGCAGTTCAGAATACATGCTGTCTTTGACATTAAAGAATTGTGCAAAATGTTCTGAGGATTTACAATCTTCTGTAATCCTATGAAATTGTACTCAGAAAACCACATGGCTTAACTGCAGTAAATTGAAAACTAAAACTTTCAACCATTTCTTAGTGCTTTTGCTACAGAAGGAGTCATTTAATGGAAAAAATATGGTACCTAAATAGGACTACCATGAGAGCAGAGTCAGTCTTGAAGAAAATAGGATTACTGAAGTCATTTGCATTGCCACCATTCACCCAGTGCTACCAGAAAACTCACATCTCCAAGACATTTGCTAAAGATTCTTCACCCATGTCAGTTTATTTGCCTGTAGGGGAACATTCCCATGGACTTTGCATCACTGCAGCAGAGATTATAGTTAGATATAATTGTAGCTCAGAGAAAAATCAGTCCATAAGATACTGATTCTGTTATTAATAATTCTTGTCTGTAAATGTATTGATCTATTGCTCTGCAATTCCATGTTAGTGCAATGTGAGCATAATTTTTCCTGGAACCAAGATTGTAAAATTCCTTACAAGAAGTACATTCTTAGCACATAGAAGTAAGAAACTGTCACCAGGGAATGAATAAAGTTATTCTGAAAAAGGCCAGTGTTTCAAATTATATGCAGGTATATCCATTAGGTGCAATTAAAAGGTCCAGACAGTTTTCCTGGGATCTCTGGAACACCAGGAAAAACACATTCAACTGAAGTTATCTGTGAAAACTTTGTGGGCAGCCTCATATGGGACTGTTGTGTCTGGAAACACAAGTGTCACAGCTGCAGATGTTGTAGTATAGTTTCCCACCGGGGATGAGGGACACTTTTGAGAAGGCAGCTCTGGACACTTGAGGCAAAAAGGTAAAAGAAGAGATCCAAAAGACAATGTTATGATTACAGCAAGCAGAGGAAAAATACCAGGAATCTCCTCCCATGATTATTTGAAAAATTATAAAAAGCTTTTGATAGAGCTGGGGGAAGATAACATCTGTGGGCAGAGAAAATACTCTTTCTGGGCCACAAGATACATCTGGACAAAATGGAGAGGCTTCACCAGATCTGAAACAGAAGAACAAAGTTCAAGTTCAGTATTGGCTGAGGACCTGACAGGACAAGCAGACTCATGTCCACTAATAGAAAGACTTCAAAAACAAAGCACATGCATATAGTCATATTTCTGGCAAACAAACAAAGGGACCAGCCTTTCAACAGCAGTATCTACTGAAGGCTGGGCCGTTGGGGAATATGGTTTCAAATAATTTATTTAAACAAGACAAGATTCTGATCTTGTTAGACTGGTGAAAATCCAAAGTAATTCCAAAACTTTCTAGCCTGGGGTTCAAAACCTTAAAATCAGGGGGAAAAAAAAAAAAAAGGGAGATCTCCTTTTTCAATAATATTGACATAAGAATTCTGTTTGATCTTTGATCTTTGTGGGATATGCTTCAAACACTGTTTAATTTTATTAAATAGGAAGGGTTTTATTTTTTTCTACTTTTTAAAGGACCATCTTTATTACTTCTTCACTTTTGCTGTCTCACTATTCCAAATAACTTGGAGTTTTCTATTTTCTGGTTACACCCTTCTCAATGGATTTATAACAAACTTCATTGTATATGAAGATCAAAGCAATCAGCATTAATCTATCACAATTATCAGATGTGAAAAACAATGTAGAAAAAACAAATATAAAGGTTTCTTAAAAAGCAGGGTGTGTGGGAAAGATGGAGACCAATTTGGCAGCTTGCAGCGACACAGACTGGCAGCTGCCTTTGCACTAGGGAACACCAGTTACATAAGCACATACTCTTCCAGAACCTCTGAAGATGTCATGAGCAGTTCCCAGAGCCCCCTCCAGCCCCCCTCAGCCACACCAGCCATCCCTGTGTGTCTGGAAGCCATGGCCCTGACCTCACTGACACGCTCCATGCGTGTGTCCCACTCCATGGGTGCTCTGCAAAGTGTTCCTGCAAGGCTGGGCCCAACCTCCGCTTGCCTGAGACTCATGGAAATGTCAGTACCTGCACTGGAAAAGAGTGTCTGCAGCCAGGCCACATGCCCCAAGGCAAGGCCAGGGGCTCCCCCCAGCACTGGCCTGGCAGCACTGACCAGCAAATGTGCTGCTGCAGCCCATGGCTCTCCTGCCCACAGTGCCTGAGCCCAGCCCCAGCGCTGGAGCCCAGCCTGCGGCTCCCGGCGGCTCTGCAATCCCTCTGGTGTCCCTGACGAGCTACTTGAAAATGAGACAGCCGCCTCTACAAACTCGTCCTCAATTTCGATTGAATGATTGATTGTTTTTAAACTAGTGCATTGTATATTTTGGAAAAGAATTTATGATTTGCCAAAAAATTTCCTGCTGAAAAAAAGCCAAATGGAGACTGGTTTGGGTCAAGTTGCTCAATGTCCATGAACAAGAACATGTTTTTCTTTTTCTTCCTTTCTTGTTTTATGCATGCTTCTGGACTCATTTCATCAGCTGTCAGTAGTTAAATACCATTTCAGAAAAGGGTTTATTATTGTAATTTCCTCAATTATTCTGCTTTTTTTCTGCTATGGTCTCCTGAAACAAAATCAGTCAGCTAAAGTACTAATAAAATATTTTCCCCTGCTGTTCCTTGCAAAGGTCCTAAGCCTTCAAGGTGCTGTACTTCTCCCCTTTTTGTACCTTGACTACCATGACCTTAACTGAGGTCTTTTCCCTGCGAGCTCCACTTCTGCTTTGCAAGGGACATCACTGACTTCTGCTCACAGCCAACTCATGTCCCCAGACCATACACAATGGCAGAGCAGTGCATGACTACTAGGAAAAGAAACCAAAAAATAAATAAAATTTAGAGAAATAAAATTGAAAGAAAGAGCCCTTTTTCATTGCATAAAAAAACCCCAACAACCAAAACCAGAACAGATATAGTAAGAGGTGAAAGCAATCCAGCTTAAATATATAATAGACAATGGATTAGTTTAAGCAAATGTAGGTATTCCTCTGGGAGTACGCGTCTTTTGAAATATTAAATTAAATATATATTAAAATATTTGGAAAATTCTGGTTTTAAAGTTATATTCCTTAGAGGAAAGGAAAGGAAAGCAACTGTTTTTCATGAAAAGCTAAGCAGAGCAGATCCTACCCTCTGGCATAAGGGACACACTGGGCAAGCAGGGGCTGCTCTGACACCATGGAGAGCAGGGGAAGGCTCTTGCTGGACCTCATAGGGCTTTGGATGAGGATCCTGACCATAAATGATGGTGGAACATGACAATACACAGCAACATGAGGCAGCCCTGGTGCTCCCTCGCTGCTCCCCTCAAAGCAAGACTGGAACACAATGCGTGACAAAGGCACAGAATGAGGCGGCCAAAAAATCATGAGCCTCAGATGTTTAGAGTGTGACATCTGCTTCTGGCTCAAGAGATTCTTAAGTTGAATTCAGTTGCCTTTCCTCCAAGACACCCAACAAGAGATAACCTCAATTTATGAGTTCCAATACATTTATCTTAAGCAGAGGCAGAGATTATTTGGCGCTCAATGAAAATGCAACTATCTAAAAATCAAAACGAAGCAAAATCTATTTACAGCTTTGTAACTGCCCTGTGAATCACAAATAACTAGGCCAATGTTTTCAGTGTTGTGGCATTCAAAATCATTATTCAAGCCTTGAAACAAGCATTTGGCTATAAGAACTCAGTCTTTAAAAATAATGAAGACTGGGGTTTTTTTAATTAATTTCTCCTATTTTGGCATTCATACTTCTTCGGTCATTAGAACTGGAAATTTACATCTTTAAAATGCAGCTGAGAGTCTCCCTTTTTCACTTGGCACCAGGGATGAGGACTTTTAAAGGGACAACCAGCAATTCTGAGTCCAGCAACAAATTTCCAAGATTAGATTGTCTTTTCACTCCTCCACATGGCTAAGCAGGTACCAAGCATGGAGTCTCATACTGGAAACAGGTTGCACAGAAACAGCTCAGTGTTTGGTGTTTCAGCATATGCATTGCACACACATAACCTTGCTGTCATCCAGAGAGGGGGTAATGAAGTGTCTGTTGAAAACACCAGGAATCTTCCACTGTGTCTCAGGGCTTTGCATCATCCATAACTTCTGCTTGAATTTAATATTTAAAATTAATAAAATCCCAATAAAGAAATGTTGCACTTGACTGCAAAACCAAAGAACAGCAGAATGCAGAGAACTTTTGTAAATCAGCCCTTCTCCACTCTGTGCAGTTCTGCATTCCCTCGTTTCCTTTGTAGAAAGTAAATTCACTGAGGCAGACAAAGCTGCCAGTGCCTTTATGTTTGTACAGCATCCAGCACAGAGGAGATCTGGTGGGGCTGTGTTTGGTCCACTACTTTCAATTTGCTCTCACCTCTTCAAGCGCTGCAGCAGGCAATAAAAGCAAAAGTGCCAAAATACTGCAAGTGTGCATAGTCTCACTTCATTTCTAGCCTACCTGAAAGCAGAGGTACCAGGGACTTTGTGAGCTTCCAACAGCCCTAGGCCACCCAGATTAGATAAACTGCAGATAAACATCAGAACACTGTGATGTTTATCTATATGAAGTCCAATCTTTTGAAGTTCATCTATCCCTTTCTCTAACTGCCATTATCTCTTGCTTTGAGATGCTGCATCCATCCCTATCAAAGTTATGTAAGCTCCCTGTGATGCTCATAAGCAGTCCCTCTATCATTTGTAAAAATGCAGCCTCTCATTAAATGCATTTATGACTTCAGCACTTGATGCATACAATATTTTATCAGCCTTTTCTCAGAAAGGCATATTTATTTAACCATCTGATACTTAAAATAAGTATTGCAAATAAATAAAGAAAAAAAAATCTGTGTACTACATAGGGGAAAAAACCCCTCCAAATATATAAAAGCTTTAGCTATGCCAAGATTGCTTAATTCTGATTAGCAATGACCATTAAGCAATCATTTATGGATTTACTGTGAGTGTTCATAGATACTAATGGGTTTTAGAATTCCTTGGGAATCCTCAAAGGTCAAAGGAAGAAAATGAACTATGAAGTGATAAAAAATGTATTAGGTGACTAATGGACAGGTTGTATATAGAATGGTTCCAGCAGAAAACATTGAATTTTACCACTCAGATTTATGTAAAAGCAAATCTTGTGAGCAGTAGCCCTTCCCCACTGATGAAACTAAGGAAGAGAAAATTAAAATGCTTCATGGGGAGGCATTACATGGTGCGCTTTTCCCTTTCACTAAGAATACATAGGAGATGGCACGGTCACTGATACTAAGTGAAAATGTATTTGATTTTTCTTCAGGTGGGCATCTGTTTGCTCTTTATTTAGTTTCAACTTTGTAACCATACATTTACATTTTTGCCTATTTTTGCACGATTGCATTCTATGCAATTCAAGACTCAAAGCTCTTCCAAATTTAATGAATGTATCTTTACACCACTTAGGTTGATGCTGTGGCCCTCCCGGGAGAGAAGGGAGCTGTAGAAGCTGGCAGAGGCTGACAGACCTCACTGTGGGCACGGTGTGAGCCCAGCCGGGTGCGTGTGCCCGGGGCAGCGCAGCCCCGCACCTCCGCCGCGCCCCAAACCGCGGGGGCGGTCGGTCCGAGCTCAGCCAGCGCAGGCTCCTGCTGCTGTCAGCGTTCCGGCGTTCCTGAGGGGCTGAGCCGGGTCAGACGGGGCGCGCAGCGCTGCGGGGCCGCTGCCAGCCCCCGCCGTGCCCCGCTCGGGGCGGCCGGGGCGGGCGCGGCCTGGGCGAGCAGCAGGGCCCTGCCCGGGACAGGCCGCTCCGAGCGCGGCCGGGGAGGCAGCCCCGCACGGACACCTCGGGAATCACCGCGGGAATCACCGCGGGAATCACCCCGGGAATCACCGCGGGGATCACCCCGGGAATCACCGCGGAGCCGGGTGCGCTGCCAACACCCAGCGTGCGAGCGGCCCACGGAGCTCACTCGGCCTCATCCCGGCTGCAGGCACCTCGACCGTGGAGTATTCTTCCCGGTACCATCGCTCAAAGAGTGATGACAAATCCAAAGGGGTTTTTGAGGACAATTTTCGCGTATTTTTGCATTATGAATGGCAATGTTCGCGTGTTTTGAATAATGAATGGCAATTTCACTGAGCGGGGAAATACATTTGGATTCTTGTTAGAAATACTTTCATTCAGAGCAGCAGAAAGTAATCAGAAGTCAATACAACCTGCAATGTGATATATGCCTGTTACCTACATGAATTCTCAGGGTTGAGACCACACTACATACCTTTAAAATTATGTTATGAAGACGAAGTAATTCCATTCCAGTTTTTGAATATGTTCCAGACAGGCAAAACTTTTAGCTTGTCAGCAAAGTTACTAATTTAAATGAAATTGTCCACATGTAAGAAAAATGAGTCATGGGGTTTGGTTCATAATTGGTAATTTTCTGCAGAAATTAGAGCTTTCTTTGATTTACATATTTTTTAAAGTTAAAATTGTATACATGTATATAGGGGAAGAAAAGCAAGGCAAGTGAAGAAGGAGAGGTGGGAAGGGAAGGGAAGGGAAGGGAAGGGAAGGGAAGGGAAGGGAAGGGAAGGGAAGGGAAGGGAAGGGAAGGGAAGGGAAGGGAAGGGAAGGGAAGGGAAGGGAAGGGAAGGGAAGGAGTGCATAGAAGTTAATTGAAAGTATTCATTTAGTGAGCAAAATTAAGGGGTTTTAATACTATGGAAAAACTGAGTGAATAGTGATTGATTTGATTTTATTTTTCAACTATAATTTACATCAGGAAGGAGGAAAAGGGAAGAAAAACTAGCAGAGTGAGTGGATCCAATGGACCAAAGCAATTTGGGATTTACCATGGCTAATATTATATGCATAAGTATTTCTTTATCAGAAGAAAGATTGTGCTGGAGAAGCCAGTTTATTAGACTTCAGTATATGTAGGATAGGGGAAATCTTTGGTCAGTTCAGGAAGAAGGCAAGGTGTTTATTTTCTTTAATCTCAGTCAATAGCAACAAATAATGTGAGACTGATAATAGCCCAAGGAGTCTACTGGATGCTCGTATCTGGAAGGAGAACAGAGTGTAAATGATCAATGGTTGTCTCTATCAAGCTCCATTTAGTTGGGATTTTTCCTTTCCAAATTGTCATGACTGAAGGTAGTAAAAGTTGAAAGGAGGATGGATATCTGCAAGGATAATCGTTAAGGTGTGTGTACTGCTTTCACAGCTATTAGATCAAAGCCCTTTACTGAACTATTTTATTATCAGACTTATAAATCAGTCTCAGTTCATTTTACAAACGTTAGTACTCCCATCAATTACATGCATTTAGGACTAATGGTTTTACAGGAATGTTAATAGTACAACTTTATTTCCTGAAAACCATCACTGAAGACTATTAAAAGGTTATTAATTGCTGTATGGAACAAGCAGAATTATTTGTTTCTGGTTTTAGACTATCAGTAAATTGGCATGTGAGTACATTTGCTAACCAGTTAAACTTCATGGATATCAAATTTAGTAAATGCAAAACCAATTATAAGCCATCCCTGTCCAGCTTTTCTTCATGGACATGGTCTGAGTACACCAGGGCCATTCTAGTGCTGCCCTTCAAAGCCCTTGTGGATGTGTTACAGCACTCCAGACACTGCCACCGTCCCTTCAGGGACCCTGGGGGTTGGGGCAGATGTCCCCAGGCAGAAGCTGTTTTACCAGGCAGGGACAAGGGTCAGGTCACAGCCTGTTGGCTCAGGTAGAAGTGATGGGTGCTGCACTGACCTGAACAAAACAGAAATAGCACAAGAAGATGATTAAAGAGTGAGGGTTTCACAGCAGAGAAGCTGCCCTGTGGAGTGTGGAACCTGTTGTAAGAATGCTTTGGGCTCTGGCTCATTCCATACCTCAGAAATTTTGAAGCACCCCCTAGATTTATTCAGGCATCTCCCATTTTACTCTCCAACCCCCTGATAATGTAGATTCCTCTTCAGATGCACAGATTTAGCTGCAATTTGTATTATGATACAAATTGCTGGATATCATGTTCCTCTTTGTGTGTGAAATCAACTGCCTGTCCCATCCATAGCTACCCTTAGCCCACACTAAGTGCTGAAGTTCTGTTTCTGATTACTAAATAATAAAACAACAGAGACTCAAGATGGGAATGTTGCATGAGTTCATCTTATCTGCTTTCCCTTGCTAACTGTGTCATGAACCTGAGATCTCGGCTCATTAGTTTAAGAGGCTGTTTACACATAAGAGGAGAAAGGACAGACAGATCCTTTGAAGCCTGTGGAGCTACCCCGATTTCCACCAGCTGAGGAGACAGTTCCAGGAGACCTGTCAGGCAATCTTTAATGAACTATGTGGTGTGCAAAGCAAACTTCAGATCTCAGAGACTGCACACTATTTAGCTTCCATTAGGTCAGGTAATCATGATTACCTCAAAGGTTTGTAAAGTAGGAGTAGAAAATATCAAAATAAAAATCATAGCTACCTTTCATAACCCCTCCCTAGGATCCAGCTTTTAGCCATGTCAGGCCATGGATATACTCTGTTCACAGGTCTTAGTAAACCATGCTGCCTAGAGGAATTAAAGTGAGTTGGAGGTGCCATTTTACAGCTGAACATTTATGTCAATCCTTCATTCCAGAGTGCTCCAGCATTGCCTTGACCTTCACATCCCCCTTCACATTGAATCTGTTACCCTCAGTGAGTATAAAGGCTATAAAGAAGCACCTGATCATAAAATCCACTTGGCATGCTTTCTTAAACCTCCACCAATTATCCTTTAAAAATTCTGTTTTTTACAGGCTTGCTATCCTAATGAAAACCCAATAATAGTGTATCTGCTTTAAACTATTTCGGACATCTGGAGAAAAGTCTTGACAACTTGAAATAATCATTGATTGATGCGACTAAATAAAATCATCTGAGTACTTTAATGGATAATAAGAGACATTATCTTTTCCTTAATAAGCAAGAATCTGATCTAAAATAAAAAATATGGATGGCCTGACAAACACCTTCCTAGATCAGCCACCATCAGCCTTGGGAAAGAAATATCATTTATATGATATTAATAATATAGAAAAAAAAGAATTTAATTCAGTGGAGACTGAGATGCAATGAGGTTATATCTTCACCAGAAAGCCTTTTAATTTGCAAGGAGCTCTTACACTGTAAAGGAAAAACACATCAGAGGTAGCTGCAGCCGGGTTTCCAGTGAGTCACCCTGAGAAAGCCAAGCATAACCAGGAGCTGCTTTGGCTTTGGCAGGCTTAAATCAGCCCAAGGCAGGAAGCTGGACCATGAAGACAAAATAGCAGCTCAGGGGGAGATTTTAATGTATTTCTGTAGTGTTCCTTTAAAATTGAAAAAAATATGATTTATTTTTCTTTGTCATTTTCACTCTCTCCTCTCTCCTCAAAGTAAAGTGGGAGTTAATCTCTCTGCTTTTAAAGAACAGCTCATTGATTTCACCCCATTCTGCATTCATTGTCACAGTCCCTCCCAAGGTGCACTGGCATCCCTGTTTGCAGCCAGAGCCTGGGTATTTTTTCAAATTCTGTGGTAACTGCTCCGAGTGTACCATCTGCCCTGGTGCCCCTGATGCCACATTAACAGCTGTCTGTGATGACCTGCCTTGGTGACACCTCTGACCTCATGCTCTTCATCGTGTTCAGCTTCACTGAACTCTCCCTTAGCAGACCATGATCCTTTTCTCCTAATGCTGGCCTGTTCCACCTGCCTCTTTGGGCTCTATCATTATGCAGAGATGGAGCTTCCAAGGCAGTTTTCTCCCTGCCACCAGCTCTCAGGGGAAGGAACACTGTCTGTCTGACTGAGTCATCTCCCCTTGTCCATTCCTCATCTGTGGAAATTCTCCTCAAAGCTTATCCTCAAACAGCTTCAAAGAGGCAGCTAAAGTGTTTGTAGCTGACTAAATACATGAGGAGCTACAAGACAAATCACACAACCCTTGGCTGCAACCTCTCCCTCAGTCCTCTCACACAATTAGCTGTTTCCACTTAATGCATTAGTTTATCTACTAATAACTTAATTTGTGTCATGGAAACTCATGTCTTGTTTTGTAGAAGAGATCCCAGTGTGAAAATTACATCATTTTGAAGCATGTCAGACTTTTGCACCTCAGCCTTTACAATTGTTAATCAAAAAAGGGCGACCTTTGTGTAAAGCATTTCTATTTCTGCAGACATAATGTCACACTCACATTTCATGCAGTATGAAGTTCCTACAGATCAGAAACTGAAGGATTATTATGGCTACTGGTTTCAGGGAAGAAAAAAACAAAAAAAGCCAACCTGAGTGGTTAAAATTAATCTTAGAGAGCAGCACCACACAGAGAAGAGGGACAAATTCTGCTTCAATCCAAGACTAAATACCCAAGGCCAAAGCTGAAGTTCAGCTACTACATGTCCCAGGAGGCACTAACATTCCATATGTGTGGCAGTTTCACATGGTTAAAGGTTTGATGAGTGGCTGCATGGTCCTGATTTTCTGAGGTTTCTGAGGAGCAGTGAGGCCACTTGCTCAGTCCACAGTGCACGAGGATGTGCAGAGCAGGACTGTAGTGCCTGCAGCCTCCCTCTCATCATTTCACTGTCAGCAGGATAAGGCACTCCCTCTGCCAGGATGCAGGAGAGTGGAGCCCAACATCTTCTTTCAAACAGCAACTGGAGCCAGCCAAAGAAGCAGCCATGTTTTGAAAGAAGGCAATGACCACAGGCTGATTTCCAGATGACTTGTTGGCACTGATTTTCAGAGGAGAGCTGGAAGCCCTCTGCAGGAGGGAGAATAGTTTTCACACTACAGGGTGAAGTGAGTGATCTGGGACATATCCTTGCCCTGAGCATATTCCACTCACAGGAGAGGGGCCTGCCCAAGGCAATGCTGTTCACTTTGGGGATGCCTGTCCTCATTGCATGCTTTGGAGGAGAACCTAGGATTTGATTTGGGGGTGTTAGTGTGATTGGAGATGCTATTACATTCCTGTAGCTATGGGGTCTTTAGTGGAGATTAGTGCTAAAATAATTAGATTCAAAAAGATTGCAGAATCCATACAGAGCCAAATACATTTTTTAGCCAGGGGCACCCAAACTGCACTTAGAGTTTGCATGTCCAAGCCACTATTAGAGCTAACAAAAATAGATATATTTTGGTCTAGGAGCTTTAAAAGGAAAGTTGACAGCTGAGAGACAAAATATATTAATTCTGAGACTAGTTTTTGGCAGGATTGGGAAGACTACTGAGATTGTCTGAAAAGTCTCTGGAAGTTCAGCACTGACCTAGCAACCATGAGAATGACATTAAAGAGAGCAGATACAGACCCTGTCCAGACCACAAACCCCACATGGACCAATCCCCAGGTCCACTGGGCTCTTTTTAAACAGCTGACATTATTTTCCAGCTTTTTAAATTTCCAGATTTTTAAATTATTCCAGCTTCTCTGAACTGACATAAATCCAGACAGTGAGTTAAGCTTGGAGACAGGAGAAACATATCCAATTCTTCAATTCCCCATTGAATGCTGAGATGGGACTTGAACTGGCAAGAGGTTTGAATTGAAGCTGCTCCAGACTTTCTGTGAAGCCAGCATGCCAGAAGACCTCCAATCCCTAAAGCATTTTTTTTTATTACAGAATGAAATAACAAGCCAAACATTAAAATCAGTAAATAGGAGAAAACTCAGAATGTCTGGATGAGAGTGCTCAAGTAAAAGGCTTTAAAGCAAAGCTCCTTGGTGTCTTTGCAGGATGGGATGGGTTCTCCAGCCCTGTGCTCCAGAGGTTTCCTGAGCCATGCTAGCTTATGTCATCCCCACTGATGTTCACAGCTCCTTTCCTTCAGGGGCCTCTGGGACCTTACTTAGCTGCAGATGCCCCCAGTGATCTTCAATGAACCTCAAGACCCCAGCTTCAAGCATCCTGTTCCCCTCCTTCCATCACTGCCTGGGGGCAGTTGGCAGCCAGAATCTGTACCCCTGGCCCTGGTGACATGGCAAAACAGTGGCTCACATCTGCTCTCATGTTAGGAGAACTCTCACTTTGCTTCTCCGTGATTCAACACTGCTGGGCCAAGGAGGATGCTTTAGCTTGCTGTTTCACCAGTTTCTGCTTCTCACCTGAGCAGAATGCATGCCTGTAAAATAGCTTGGGAGGGGGGAAAGAGAACACAAGCCCTTGCTGCCTCTGTTAACAGACCCTCTGGCAATCAGATGACTTTGCACATATGTAATTCTGATGGGGCAGAGCATGGTCCCTGGCACTGCTGATAATTGCAGCCCCAGTCACTGTCACTTTCTCCAGGTGATCTGTGCCCATTGTCACAGCAGGCAGAGAGCCAGGGCCAACAGGCATGAATGTGTTGTTGGTGGGTCCTGCCTGGTGCTGATGTCCCTTCTCTGAGCTGTCATCCATGCTGCCTTCAGCAGCAAATGGAGACAATTCAGATGTCTTGGCATTAACCTTCAAACCCCAAGTCTAATATGCTGAATATAACAGAAAAAGTAGAACAGAAAGGTGTAGACTAATTTTCATCCCTCCAAAATTGAGGAGAACCCTGAAATCAAGGAGAACACCAAATCCATCTTCTAATTTTATTTGTATTAGTCATAGTGTGATGAAGCTGGAGGAGGCAAGGAAGGAAAAAAGTAGGACTGGCTTTCATCTCATCAGAGAAACTGTTAGTGGAATAAAAAAGTCATCAGTTTCCAGGCTTTATGCTAATGACTATTTAGCAAACTGATAGAAAGTGGAACAGTGGAAACAGAGAAAGCAGTTCTGAGGTAGGAAACTTTGGGCTATGTCCAGTTGAACACAGATGTGCAAACCAGAGCCCCATGTTCCAGAAGATGGAAGGTCCCAGCTGCAGTGGATGGGACAAAAGGGAAAAATTTCAAGGGTGGAAGAGAATTAGGTGCTCTCAGCAGCACAGGATCAAGCAATGGGGGATCGTGGAGAGGAAAGGAAATGTCCAGTTTGGGGCATGAGAGGTGTCACATAGCCTGACACAGCACATGCTGGTGCAAAACATCAGACATCTGCCAGGCACTGCTGGCAGGGAGAGTTCAAACTCCCAGGGCAGAATTTTAAGCAAGTGTATTTTGGGCTTTGGGTTTGAAGCAGCCACTGTGAGCTACACTCTGGCTGTGAGGGTGCAGAAAGGTACAGTCCCCAGTCACAGTTTCAGTTCATCTCAGGAGAGTTTCTCTGAAAAGATGCACAAGACAAAACCACTCCCTTGGCCCAGCTGAGTGCTGGTGGAGGCTTCCATCTCATATCCAATATTACATCTCTGTACTCCTCTGTCAGACAGTGATGACAGAAATGTAAATACAATGTGTATTCCTCTGGCCTCCAAGAGCCTGTGTGCCATTCAAGCAACCTTTGTGCAGCTCCTGAAAGTTGTTTTTTTTTTAATACAGACAGTGTAAAAGCAAGAATTAGATTAAATCCACCATAATGAGTAAAAAAACTTCAGGAATTTGGTCTGGTGATGTTAATGAATGGCTGAAGAGTATGTATCTTGGAAGATATCTCAGGATTACCTGAAGAAGGATTAGCTCTTTACACAGCTCACACACATCAATAATTTAGCTTCTTATGCATCTCTTGGCAAAGTATTCTTCATTACTTGATTTCTCCTTTCTGTAAGGATTTATTATGAAAACAGAATAATTAATACCAGGCATTATCCAATGTAACCCCTAACACAGGAATTCACATATTTGCATCCTTTTCAGTATTTAAAAAAATCTTTGAAAGCTTTGTATTGTTATTATATAGAAAGAGTTCAGGAAAAATATACAGGAAGTATTCTCTGTGTCATTTGGATTCAGTTTGGTACACTTGGCCTTCACAGTGCAGCTCAGAGCTGTCTGAGGCCATCATGCTTCCTAATGCTTGAAGAGAAATGAGGCTGTGCTGCTTCACAGGGAAACTCAGCGTTCGCCAAGGAATCCAGTGTCTTTCAGGGAAAGAAGACTTGTATGTATCATCACAGCAAAGAAACAGATTCATTTTATCCTTACCTCTTACTAATTCAACATTAAAATCAGATGGGTTTACATGTAGTTCCGTGGACTTATTCCTGGACTATGGAAGTGTGAGGATGTGAGGGCCACAATCAAACCCTTCTGCTCCAAGAGCTGTATGAATTGTTTCTTCCTTAAGGAGGGTTGGTTCTAGATTTAATGATTTAAGTGGGAGAGTCTAGCTTATGGACTGCAACTTCATCTGCTGAATAGGTCATCATTCACAATGCCTTACATGTGCTACAAGCTAAATATCATAGAAACAGACACTGTTTAGACCAGGATGGAGAGCAGAGGTTGAATCTCAGATCTTGTTTCTGCTTTTTCCTTGCTTATGTTGATATGATACAAATAAGAACATTCATTAAAATGTTTGTAGTTTATGCACTGCTAGCACACTGGCACTGCTGTCACATCAAAGCTACAATTCTGCTTAAATTCAGTTCAAATTGTGCTATGTGAGAAACTGGAAATCACATCTGTGCAGAACATTTATGATACAAAGAAGGATTTGAGGAATTTGTGATGAATTACCCCATCATAATGATGATTTCAGAGAGTGGCAACCATCTCCTTTTCCACAGGCTCAGCTGTTCACCCCCTTACCTCACCCTCTACTGGGCAGTGAGTGCACTGGGCACCACAGGCAAAGAGAGCAGCAAAGGCTGAAGCAAAGGAGCGAGAGGTAGCAGAACTTTGAGCATCCTCAAAGCTTCAGCCAATGCAGCTGAGAGGGTGGGGGCAGACAGTAAACTGACCCAAAAAAAAGGTGGTGACAACCTTGTTCCTGCCCCAGCAGCAAGAGGGAGCAGGAACAGAACTGTGACTTTCATTGGCAATTTGATCTTTGCTATGCTCCCAAAGCAGTGAGCCCATGCCCTGCCCCTCACCTTAGTGTGGATTGCAAAGTCAGTGCTAAAGGAGATAACCAGCTGTAGGTCTTTCAGAGAGCCTGAATTTAATCCCCCCAGTGAGAGCATTCAGTTATGTATTTAGAAAGGAAAAAGGTTTCTACACAGTATAAATCCTTGCTTGATAATCCCCGAGCTAATGGGGAAGGCATTCAGTAGTAAACTACAGTCCTTGGACAAAGACATCTGTAACCAGACCAGAGCTCTATGATTAAACTCAAATTCACAGATTGGTTACATGCAGCTAATTTTATTCATTGAGAATACATGACCCCCCTAAGCGGATGTTTAAATTAAGTAAGAATATTGATGACAAATGTTCAAAATGTAAGACAGATGCCTGCAACTTTTGGCATGAAATTTGGAACTGCCAAGAGGTTTGGGAATACTACTCTGGGGTCATTAGGAATTTGGATACCCAAAATGCTCCCCAGCTGCTGATCTCTTCAGAGGCTGCTATGCTTGGTCCTGGAAAATGAGAAAATCAGTACAGTAAGTGATGCCATATATATTGCTGGATTGGTAGAACGCATAAACAACTGGAGAAACTTTCCCCTTTTTCTAGGAAAAATGCAGTGAAGAGAGGGTTGTTGATTTAAGTCTGGGTTTAAACAGACAGTGTAAAAAAAATAATCCCTGTTTCTTTAAAAAATTGATGTTTGAATTGTCTGGATCTGGCTTTCACACTGTTTCTGAGCCCAGGCGTGACCACTGGAGTTCAGCTGCGTGTTGTGTTGTTGTGTTGTTGTGTTGTTGTGTTGTTGTGTTGTTTTTTCCCCATGAGTACACACAGATCTTCTGTGCTACAGACAAGGCCACCACTGCACCCCTGCCTCCAACTACTCTACTGGTACCTATGGAAAAGGTTCTTTCTCAGGTAAATAAACAGAATGAAATCATTAAGAAAAGAGGGTGAAGGCTTGGTGTGTACACCACAACAAACACGGGGTAGAAATCCCCAGAGTGAGTATCTGTGGGGGTTGGATCTGACACCCAGGAAGTTAAGGGAAAGAATCTCATATTATTTTAATTAGCTCCACACTAGATCCATAATTGCAATGCTGTAAACAGAGACACTTTGCATGGATCAGATGTCAGACCAGATCAGATGTCAAAATGGGGAATAGAATCTGTGTTTCCTGACTGTACTCTGAACCTCCAGACAATCCTGGTTTTGCGGTGCTGAGTCCCATGGCTCCTTCACCTGGGGACTTGATGGGAGCTCCAGATTTTCCTTAACCATGCCAAGCTGCCATAGGTGGGGCCTTCAATCACAACCCAACATACACCACTGCTTGCCTAGCTGACCTGGGAAAATCTTGCTTCAATTTATGGAGTTATGTGATCTGGCTACACTAGAACCTGGAATTCTAGAAGAACATTGAGGTGTTTGATGTCTCATTTTCCTGCCAACACCAAGAACAATTTATCCACTCATAGTTGTTTCATAGCTATGCTGATAACTGGGGAAAAAGGTGTGTGTTACTAATACTGTGTTTTTCCTAAGCTTGTATGAATGTAAGCCAGAATTACAGAAAAAATAATTCAACTTAACTTTGAAAAGAAATAAATTAAAAAGGGCAAAATGCCTCTTTTTAAAACTACTATGAAGTTTAGTTTTCCACAATGTCCACTGGCATCTTTCTCAGTAATTCATTTTAATAGTACACACTTTCTGGCAGTAAAAAGGGAGATAGCAACTAATATAATTAAGACTGCAAAACAACCTCTAAACTGAAATGTGTGTCTCGGCAGAACAAGCATAGGATTGTTCATTACAGTGCTCTCCAGGAATAACAAAAACAATTCCCAAAAATGCATTATTAATGGACATTCCCAGAATTAATGATAAAACAAACCAGATGTTCTCTTACATTTGCCTCATAAATGCAAAATCAATATGCCAAACCAAAAACCCATCTTTGGAAAGCTGTAGGCTATTCATGAAGGTACTTTAACTGTATTTCTCATTATTATAAGAGAACAGAATTCCTTATCTATTGTCTAAAATGACCTAGTTATGATTCTATATCTGTTAATGAAGAAAGGACTCATGCCTAAGAGAAAAGTAGGTGAAATGTATAATTTTACATAGCTTGCATTTACTATAGAGCTGTCACTTTCAAATTAGACACATTTTTAATAAAAGAGAAAAACACAATAATCTTACACAAAAAATGCTCCACAATCAGAGTCACAACATTCTCCTATAACAAATATTTTCAAAATACGGCTTAAGACTAAAAAATCCTTCACCAAAAAAGTTTTGTCTATATTTGTAGGTAGCAGTTTGATATTTATCCATCACAGAACATGTTTACTCACATGGAATGCATTTCATCCCCCCGAATAAAGGTTGCAAAAGTCAATTGAAGCTGACAGAAAGAAAATACTACTGATAAAGAAAAGTACAAAGAAAATTATACATATGCTAATACCTTAATGTAATAATATCAAACATGGTGGGCCATCTGGTGTCAATCATCTGCTGAAGTCAATGGACCTGGAAAAGTTTGCATCACATTAAGTTCTTGGACTGGTGTACAATATTTCTGTGCACAATATTCCTTAAGAGAATTTTTAAAGAAAAACATTATTAAGAAAATTGCTTTTGAAAAGTTACTAGGAGTAACTTTTACAACTTTTACATCAGGAGTACAGAGTGAACAGTAATCAAGTGCAAGGGCTGATATCAGAAATTTGGTATATTTGGTTTGTAAATAAAATTAGAAGAATGTATAAGATTTTCAAGCAAACATTAGGTTCCTATTTTATATAAACACTTGAGTCTAACCACTGTTATTTTAAATTATTGAGCAGTGTATAGGTTTTGGTTTCAGTAGCACTTTCAGTTGCCAAGTGACATACAGAAAGAAATGGCAACATTTATGCTGAAGGATGCTGTAATGACAACACTCCTGCAATACTGTGTGCAGGGAGACACGGAGCTGCAGCCATTGAGGAAAAGGCAGAGGTAATTTTTTTCTTTGTGAATTTCACTAACATACCATAGGCTGTTGGGATTTTTTTCAGCATTGCCAGCAATGTAGTCTCTGTCATGATCATGAGATATGGCCAGGGTCTCATCCAAAGACTCAGAGACTTTTAAAGTCCTTTGGATCTCTTGCAAAGCTTCCCTGAGGACAGTGTCATGTGCCCTGCTGCTCCACCTGGCTGAGGCACAGTGTCCCCTCTGTGCTGATACCCAGATCAGTCTAACTCACTCTGCACACTGACCCTCCCACTGACGCTCCTCCCCTTGTCAGGGCCATGGAATGAGCCACCAGCTAAAGCCTTTCATCACTCCTGGACTGCCCTCTTGCATCTCAGCAGAGGAGCAGTCTTCAGACCTTGCAGTGCCATAAATGACCATCTCCATTACCTCTGCTTTGCAGGCCTTGGAGACCTAAGCAGTTCTGTGCTACAGAGCAGCTCAAACAACATGCTTTTCACTGGGGGCTGAACACCACACAGCCCACTTTGGGAGTCTCACTGCAATAGGGTCTAGATAGACCATATCTTCTCTCCAGGCCACAGTCAGCCTTCCTTCTAGCAGAGCTGGTGCAGGAGAGACACAGGTACATGCTTGAGTCTTACCCTGACATTGGGCTGACCTGCTGCGAGATTCCATGCCTGGACATGGTCATGCAGCTTTCCCATGGTCTCTTGCTCCTCAGACACCCAGTCTCTTCACTGCAGGCTGAGATTGGCTGCAGGGCACATGGGGACTTCAGGAATAGCAGATTCTGCTGAGGGGCTCTGACTGGAAGCCAAGGTCAGCTGTGTGTGGATTCCTGCTGGAAAGGAGCAATGTGCTGTGCTTCTGCCCTGCTACTGTGGCCACGAGGCCACACCAAGCACTGAGCCCGCTCAATTTCCCAAAGTATTGGCAAGGTGAGGCTGAGAAGCATCTGGGACTCCCTGAATCCTTTGCAACTCCACTTTTCAAGATGAAACAACTGCAACACTAATTTTCAGCTGTGCAGATGATGAGCTCCTCTTGAACACCATTTTTTTCTACCCCTTCTTAAGGCGGTGGACCCTGCAACTCCCATGACTCTTAAGCAGCAGCTTTCCTAACAAACAGGTCATTTTCAACCTTCCTCTCCCAAATGCTACAGAGTACTGTAGATATTCATAACAAATACACATATGGCCTTTATTCTTTTGAATGGGAACATGGATGGGAAGATGTTAGTCCCTGTGTCTCCAACAGTAGATCAGTGGCTGAAATGAGAAACGTGGGAAAAGCTGCTAAACATCAGAGCAATTAAAAGTATGTCCCACCTCGGTTTGTACACTTTGCATCAGTCAAGAAAAACAGGAAAAAAGGTGGATGCGTTTCTCAGAAGGTATGTATAGAGACTTTAAATTAAAATACTGAATATTAAACAAAATCACTTTATCTAAAAGAAATAAGTAATAAAATCCTTTTTCTCCATTTCACAGCTACTGATTACTGCTCAGCCCTAACAAAGTTATGACCTATGACGGTCACGTTGTCCAAATGCTTGCTCAGAGCAGGGATTATACACTGGGGGATATGAATTGAAGGTCAGTCTCTTCTCCCAGGTAATAATTGACAAGAAAAGAGGAAATGGCCTCAAGTTGCACCAGAGGAAGTTTACATTGGATATTAGGAAACATTTCTTCGCTGAAAGAGTGGTCAAGCTCTGAAACAGGCTGCCCAAGGAAATAGTGGAATCATCATCACTGAAAGCATTCAAAAAGTATGGAGATGTGGTGTTAGGGACATGGTTTAGTGGTAGACCTGTCTGTGTTAGGTTAATGGTTGGATTCAATGATTTTGTAGGTCTTTCCCAACCTTAATGACTCTATGATTCTGTGTTGATGTATTTTGCATGCTGTAATGGCCTAATTCTCATTCTCCCAGCTGCATGATCAGTTCTCTCACAGGTGACATTATTCTGGTGCTTTACTTGAATCCCTCAGGCCTAGAGATAATTAATAACAAATTATTTGGCAGAAGCCCAACCTTTGTGATTAAAACTTATAATGTCTCAATTATTCTGTATTGAAAAATATGCAATCAAAACACTTTTGAACAAAAATATGTATCATTCTCCTCAAATCTTTGTGAAGTATTTATGATAATGTCCAGAGGCACATTGAAGCCTTCCACTAAATCTTCAATAAAGAAGAAGATTTCCTCCTGAGATGGAAAAGGGGCAGCAAATAAACTTCATAGGAGAAGAAAATCCACCATAGCTGTTGTGGTGGCCACCACAGAAACCTGGTCTGATCCACAATCTACCCAACTCCTCAGCCTGGGTGAGAACGCGCAGCACCCACTCTAACCCACATGGGGACTGAGCTTCCACGCGCCACTGCCGTGCCCCACAGAGCCACCCAGCCTCTCTTCAGTTGAAAACAAAGTAATAAATGCAATACTTGTGTTTTCTTGTGTTGCTGCTATCTGTAGTTTTCAGGCATAGGGAACTGCAGGAGTAGCTAGGTGTTAGTTTTGCTACAGTGATTCCCAGCATTGGACAGATGTAAGGATCTCTAGCTGGTCAGAGTGACCCTGAGAAAAGTTCAAAAGTCTCTTTTCCCAGCCTGACTATTGAAGAAGGAGTCAGGGCTCCTCATTTCTTGGTCTCAAGGTTGTTTATTGTATCTTATCTATAAAGTTCTTTCTCCTGTCCTGCCGAGGTCTTCTCAGCAAGACAGTCCAGGCACTCTGCCTGCCCCCGGGGCAGTGTTATGTCTTTATACTAAAAACTACGTATACAATGTTTATAATTACTTTCCAATACCTATCACCTATGTTAGACAGTGAGCTTCTACTCTAAACCAATATAAAAGTGCCAACATCACAGCAGAAGATGGAGGCCAAGAAGAAGTAGGAGAAAGGCAGGACACACCCAGATCTCTCCATCTTGCCTCCTGAACCTCCATTCTAGAAAACCCCAAAATCTGCTTTTTCACCCCATGATAAATTCACTATCATTCTACTTAATCTTTCATGGCCTGCAGATCTTCATCTAAGGTTGGTAACTTGCTCCACGGGTCATAATCAAAACCACAGGCATTTTGGGCTCTGTGCCAGCATCTCTGGGACCCCATCACATCCACAGACAGACCTGCTCTGCCACCCACCCAGGATCCGCCACGATCCCGGCCAGCAGCCGGAGCCCCAGGGAAGGGGCAGAGCTGCCTGGGCACCGTGCACCCCAACTCTGCTTCCAGAACACGGCCAGCTCTTGGCAGAGCAGCTGGGGTGGGAAGGGCCCCAGCCCGGCCCCCAGTCAGCCCCTGCTCCAGCACAGCCGCCTGGAGCCGGCTGCGAGCGCTGCTACCTGGGCATCCCGGCAGCACACCCAGGTGAGGGAACAGGCCCTAGTGCCAATGTTTGCTTCCCTGTTTTGGGTTACTCTCTAGCAACCAGAGAAATCAAAGGTACTAGTTTGCACATGGTTGGTTTTGAGGTACAGTTTTCATGGTCAGACTTTACATTTTCTGATTGTGGCCTGATAGCATATGTTTGATAAGCATAGAAGTTGGGAACATTATGGTTCCAAGGTCAAGTGTCGCTGTTCTCTGTAGTGGGCAAACAGGGACAAAATGGTTTTCAGGGGCAACTCTCCCTCTGGCCACAGGTAAACTGGAAGCTCCTTTTCATTTTTTACATGGAGACAACAAACATAGAATTTTTGTATTCTTGATACAGACTGCTATTTCAACCCTGTTGCATGCATTTAAATGTAAATCTCCAGCATAATATTTCCATTGTCCTGAATATATGATTTCTTCCCCTCTAAAGTGTCAGATAATTCCTCAGTCTCAGGAGTATGAACATATTACACAACCCTGGACTTTTCAGCTTGATAGAAGTAATCTCCATGCTTATCCAAATATTTCAGAGCTCTGTCAGCAAACAAAAAATAAATCTTCACACCTCCCATCCAGCCCCAAGGCATTAACAAAAGCTCCATCTGTACCTAAAATGGCAGAACATTTACCAAGCTTTCCCTGGATTCTCTCCAGCTGTTTGCAAACTTCCACTTGAAACACTGTCCCTGTGCCTGGGACTAAGGAGCAGGTATCATCAGCCTGGGGGACACCTGCACCCTTGGAGGAGGGCATATTCCCTCCTGTCATGTGTGCCCCCAGGCCTGTGACACACCACTCATGCAGGAGGGTTGGGCAGTGCAGCACAAAACCCTGAGCTGTCAGAAAGTTGCACCACTGGCTCATCCAGTGGCTCCCAGGTGAGAGCAAGCAGTGGCAGGAGGTGCCAGGCCAAGGGTACATGAACGGTGGTACACGGGGTCTATCTTGTGTTTGTGTTCCTGCTCCTCTCCTGCCTTACCCTCGTTAGCATCTCGACAGGCACAGTTGGCAGCTGAGTGTCTGTCAGGCAGATTGCACACATGGCACATTCCTGAACAACTTCAAATACCGTTCCCAAGCATCTGCAGGAGCCTCTGTGCCCTTCCTGGCTGTTGCTGTATCGCCCTAGGTGGGCTGCTCAAGGTCTTTCCACAGGTGTTTGGAGATGAAGCATATTCAAAGAAACATCTACATCTCATTTTTACTGCTTCTGTCCTCTTTTTGTCTGATGCCAAAGAATAAAGAATGCAAAGATTGAAATATAGAAATTATATTTATAATATCAATGCCTGTTCATGCAGCCTTTTGGTAAAGCCTGTGATCTGTTGCTGTTCAAAATTCAATAATGTGTATGTTTGCAAAGCAACACTGGACACAGAGAAGACATATGACCAATGTAGAAGGACAATTAAGGGAATTATCAGTCAAAGAAACATAAGGGTTAAAATTACATTCCAGTTTAGTGGCTGGAGATGTTACTTACAACTCTAGAATTAAAATTTTTATCTATGTTCTCAGACGTTATGAAGTGAGCAGTTTATGATGCAGAACTCCAGAATGGAAAGAAATTACATGTTAATCTAGATGAGGAAATTTTCAGTACCCATAATTAAGGAGAGTGATAAGATGCTAAATACCAGATAAGTAACCTCTGGCAGGGAAGCTTCATGGAACCTGAGGAACCTAGCAGTGATCCATCTTCTACATACTTTGAAAACAATAGAAAGGCTTTACTTTTTCCAGATTCTTGTGATGAAATCTTGCAGTATGAAAATTCTTCCTGCACCGCACCCTGCACTAGCAAAAATCATGTTTGTCAGTGCTTTGGAATGGGAGTTAGCACTACAGTGACCAGAAGGAAAGCATTTGGGTATGCAAAAACACTGTATTTGAATAAACCACCAAGAAAAAAAGCAATCTTCAGAAATATCAAAGATTTACCTAAATATTCTCTTTTAGAAGCAAAAAGTCTTCCTGCTTTGGAAGGCTTCACAAAAAATGCTTCATGGCAGGCTTTGAGTGTGTGATTCAAATCACACAGAGGAGACCAAATTGTTGTTAAGCTAAACTGAGCCATAGTTTGATGTGACTGGTTTTGGGGTTCAGCAGGTTGTCTCTGTAGATACCCCAACTCCTTCAGCAACTGGACGGTGAGCTAGAATGAATGAGCATGGGTTTTGGTCCCAAAATTGGAAGAAGATTCTTGCTGTGGATGGTGAATGTGGTCCCTGGGGTGAGGTAAATTGTGGCTAAAACTCTGAGGTAGAAACATTGAATCTTTCAGATGCTCCTTCTGCCTGTGACTATCTGTGAATACTGTATATGATATGATAGCAAATGATGCAAATGTGCCTGGGTTGTACTCTCTGGCAATGAGGCAGTTCCACCTGCACCATCAAATTCTGGGCTGTGCACTGGGGGTGATATCCAGCCTGTGGCATCTCCTGCATCAGCTGAAGGGCCTCTCCAAGATTTTCTGAGGCAGGGAGAGCCCTGGCTACAGCCTATTAACCTTTTCACTTGCATAGTGGACACAGTATGCTGCTCCAAAAACACAGTGTGGCTCCCTTTGCAGATGACAGTGGTGTGCACACAGGCACTGAGTGCTGGGCAGCCAAACCATCCTTGCTCACCAGTCAGTTCCCTTGCAGACATACCTGGGATCAGGGCAAATGAAGGCAGGATTTAAGGCAGCATCACATCAGGACTCACACTGCAATCTGGGTGCCCTCATGCTTTGTCCAAGCCAACAAATGCAGTATGATTAAGTGATGTAAAAGTATCATTTCAAAATGTGAGTGTCAGAAGACATGGGGCCAGCCAAGAAACAGCAGAGAGGAGATGCATCATCCCTTCTGTTCCCTCCTCAGTCCTAAGTCCTGTCTCTGTGGGACCCAAAGCAAGTGTCCATGCTGTCTACCTGTCAGGCTGCTCCCAGCCCATGCGGGTCACACTGTGGGGCCAAGGACTTGTCCCAGCAGGAAGGAGTGTGGGGCATGGAAAGACTCTTCCTGGGCACAGCCTGGGCCTGCTGCTCACCCTTGAGATTTGGTTTCATAATGTGTTCATCAATGTGTTGTGAGGATGGGAGTGCAAGGCACTGTTACAGCCCTGCAAACCTCTTGCCTCTGGGCCCCCAGCCTCTTGCAAATCCAGCCCAGAGAGGAGAAAATGCTCATCTCAACATTTATAAGGAAGTCAACTGAGTGTCTTCAAATGTTTAATGCACTTCAGCTTGGCTTAGTCAGTTGTGTAGTGCTGGCACAAGGTTTATACAAAGAAACATGGTTTTAAAAAATAAACTCTATCCAATTAGTCTTCTTACATTTATTAAGGCCTTTTTCTGAATAATTGCATTTTAAGCATGACAGAATGGAGGATTTTGGGTGAAAAACTTTAAAAGAACCAAATACCTTGGAAAACTCAGTGATGATTTTTTTTAATCTTTGGGAGCAAAAACAACTAAAACCTTTTTCTCCCCTGTTATAAGCCGAAATCCAAATTTTGGAGCAAGGTCACTTTTAAACAGACACATTCCACCCAATCATTGTTTAGGTGAAACAAAATGTGAAAGTCTTTGTAGATTTATGCAGTAGCCACCAATGAAATTCTACTCGATATAAATCAAAGAAATTGGATCTATACAGATTGATGGGGATAGGGGTCAGGGAAGCATGCCCGCTCCTCAGCAGTCAAAGTGACAGATTGTGTAGGTTTTCCACAAATCTGACGTGGTTTCTTAATTGGAAACATAAAGGAAGCGGATATACAAATCCCACTGGTATCCGGTGGAAATGAGAGGAGAATGCCAAATGATAAACCAATATTTATAGGGGATTGTTTCCAAGAATTTATTACATTGTTTTTCCATTTAATTACCTTGAACTGGTCCTATAGAAACACTATAAAATATATAAATGTGCTCTTCTTTTAAAAAAATACCAAAGTCCAGTTAAAAATGAGCTAATTAGTCTTACTTAATACATTTGAGATCTGCTATGTAATCCCAAGGTTTAGTCTGCTCACAGCATAATCACCTCAGCTGACATCTCTCAATGGAAAAGTCTAAGCTTTATAGGGCACTGGGAAAGGCAATCTATATATTATTCCAACATTTACAAATCTCTAAGGCAACTGGTTCCATTTTTAGCAAAAAAAAATCATACATATTGTATGATTTGTGGTTCATTATTTGCATTGAAGAAATCCATTTGCTACAAAAATCTCCTTTTTTAAAGTAACTTTTCCTAAAAGAATTTTTTTGGGTAGACTGGCTCTAGATTTTTTTTTTCTATCAGCATTCAGAATTAAACAAGAGAAAATATGTACCATTTCTTCTCAGTCATATCTTTGAACCAGATTCTGTTTTGATTTTAACTTTAAAACAGATATCTTGGGAAATTGCTGGAATCAACACCTATTTTGAGATCAGAAATAGTAGTCAAGTGCTTCTATTCCAGACCAACAAAAGTATAACAATACATACAAAACCATACAAACACTGTGAGGCAGCAGAAGATAGGGTATATTTCCTGCAGAATGAAGTAGGGTCGGGTATTTTTCCAAGTAGTGTTATTTTTTAAAATACTCTGTGCTACAATAACACCTTAGAGTTTATTCCTCAACTTGTCTGATTTAAATATATCAACCCTCTTCTAGAAGAATTTATACCCAAATTCAGAAAAAAAACATTGAGTTTCATATGTCCTATTAAAATGCATAATTCTGACCACAAACATATTTGCAAACCTAATTTTTTCAATCAAATTTAAAGCCAAAGGCAATGGCTTGATATAGATTGGCAAGACAGTATAACTGTGAGGTAAGGATAGTCAGTGACACTTCACATTGCTCTAGTTTTCCATAGGCAGCAGGTGAAACAAAGGTGTGCATATGGCCATAAGGAATGGGGCTGTGGATAGAGCCCAGCCCTACTGTGCTGCAGTACAGCAAGGGAGAGAGCTTGGCAGTGTCTGGCTGAAAACCTCTCACGGGGGTAATGGGAGGTAGAGTTGATCCTTTGTGCTGGACAATGGGCAGGATGAAGATTAAGTTTGGAAAGGTTTGATGAACTGAGAGAAAGGAGTTTACTTTTGAAATGATAAAGAGGGACCAAGGAAGGATTACAGAGAGAAGGGGCACAAAGCAACAAGGCTGGAGGATGACCTGTGCAGCAATATGCTGATGGAAGCAACGAGCAAGGCTGCATTCATCAAATCTAGAAAAATCAGATATCAAGAACATGAGGTGGGTGAAAGCTACAGGATGAGCTTTAGCCATGCAGCTAGAGAGGACCAGCCATGTCTTAGAGAGGCTAGGCATCTTCAACCCTTCTTTCGCTCTGAAAACTCAATCCTCTTTCCAGGAGTGAAAACTCTGAAAGATGTGGGGATGTGATGTGTCAGTTAAATGGGTGACAGCAGTGAGGGGCTGCTCTCTGCAGAAGTGATGACAGAGGGGAGACTCAGAGCCTGTCAGGCTGCTTTGTGGTATAAAGGGGGCAGGATATCTCAGCTAAATACAGAGTCTCAATGAACAGAATCAGGTTACAACCAGAGGACAATTTTTTGTCCCCAAATGTACTCATATCTAGTGCTTATTTTATTGCATACAATGTGCCAGAGTGTGTTCTGACTTTGCACGGCACAGCTCAGGTCAATGCAGCTGTACCCTGCACCTCTCTCCTCCAAGAGGGTGCTCTCATCTCTTCTGGCTTTTGGAACAGTTCCTTGGCTGCCCTGCTGCCCAGACTGTTGGGGATGGCCTTTCTGTGAACATACTTCCATGGAGAAATGATGGTTGCCACAGCCCAGGTCCAGCTAGAAAGTGTGCTACCATTTACACTGTGTGACTACACAGCAGTGCTGTGGCTTGTTTGGTTTAATAGGAGTTGTCCAGACTAATTTAGTTTGCCAGACTAATGTTACTGTGCTAACGCCAATCTGAAACCAACCCTATATTGCTGGGGAGAGTGGAGAGGGTGGAAGGAAACAAAGAGGGGGGAGTTTGCAAAAGAAACCTGCTGAACAAATCCCAAGATTAACTAACTCACATAATCTCAAGAAAAGGTTCCCCCATGGCATATGTACTTCTAGTGAGGAAAATTCTTCAAGGGCCAAATTTCTGCATTAAGCTGTGGGCCTGGCTTTCCACCCACTTCAGGCTGGGGGGTTGACCACATCCTTTCAACCTGTCCTATAACACATCATGCATATTAATCAATCAGCACTAGGGAGATTCATGCAAGCCCATCACCCATTTTCCCTGACAAATTAGGGCTGGCCTGTTCTGCAAAGCTGTCTGCTCATTGCATGGGTCCCACCTTAAAGCTCTCCTGATGATTAGTATTTATTATCTGCACCACAGTACAGCCTGTGCACCCCGAGCCTCAGCATATGAGGTGCTATATACAAAACCAGCACAAAAAGATGTTCCCATGCTCCAATGAGCTTATTCCGATCTGGCTGCTTAGCAATATTGAATTGTTTTGTTGAATATTAAGATTGAATAAGCAGACAAGGTATGTGGCATGTACTCAAATATTTTTTAATGAAAATTTCTGACCCAAATGACCTATGAAAGGTAGAAGCTGTCATTCCAAGAAACACATAGGGACAGGCGTCATCTTTTACGGTGCAGAATCTGACACGCTTTCAAAACGCTGGCACCGAAAGGGAGACCTGGGGACAATTTTTGGCATAAACATTAAGAAAAAGTGCCTAAACACTGGAAGAAACAGAAAAGCTCACACCTTTTTGAGAATTTAAACTAATCTATGGTGCTTCAGGGTATTTTTCTGTAGAATAAGTATTTTGTCTTCTATGGTGCTATACAATACATACAGCAGGGAATACCACTTTTGAGAAGCAAAACAAGCCTCATGACACAAATCCTGCTCACTGCACTTAAGCAAACATTCTTCTTATTGAATCCAATATGACAACTTATGAAAAGTAGAGGAGAGAATTTGGTCCATTATGTGGCTATCAGATTTAAATTACACCAATAACTGAGACGCACGGGGTATCAGTGACAGGAATACTGGACCCAGAGTGTATGATTACTCAATTACTTCAATGTCTGTTGGATGCTTAAAGGCTAAAACAATTTTGGGTTCCTTCCAGTCAGTGCATATCACTGTCAGCTCTTCAGACAGTTTACCTTTCCCAAGAAGCTTTTGCTTACCTTATCACCTTCCCAGATCTGCTGCCTGCATTCTCCAATTACTGCACTTAACTGCAAGCCACGTTACATATACTTTACACTTCATCTTTATCTGTTCCATTTCGGTGATGTGATATTAGGCAAACATCTTAAACTTACAGCACTGGGCTTTAAGTCACTGACATCTTAGATTTATTTTTCCCAAAGCTTTCAGTTTTAGAAGGAGCTCAAATGGAGCACTGAGAAAGTGGAGTAGGGAGCTTGTAGCCACAAATGTGCAGGGCAGTTTGGGAAATTAATGTATTCTTAAAGTGCAAGACAAAAAGAAGTAAAAATCTTCAGTACTCTGTAATTCTGACTCATGAAGGAGACCACAAAATTTAAAGTTGAAAAGAAAGTTAAAACATAAGATAATATAAATCAAAAAGGAGAAACATGAAAAGCAAGGGGTCTAATTAATGTAGGTTATAAGAAATCTATGAAGATAATATATTTAGCTGGAAATATTTCTTATAACTGTTGTTATTTCTATTTTAAAATCTGAAAGGAAAGAAGCTATTCACAGAGTGAGATAGAAATATCTACTTCCTTCATTAACCATTTTATCTGATCTAACTTTACCTTGCAGTACCACTTCTTGAAATGTAATGGATCATTCAGGCAAATAACAGCCAAGACATTGATTACTTTATAAAAGGAACATGCTTAATACTTAATATCAAAATCAAACATGTTTGTTTATTCTAATTTGTCACATGGGTCTTGCTTATGTGTGCTGATAAAATTAATTCATAACCAAGTGGCTGCTCTTTCCATCAATTACTCATTTTGAGCATCAGTCATCACTTTTTATGAATTCTCACTAATATTTTTCTTGGTTTGTTGTTTCTCTGAACTCTTTCCTGATCCAAAACTAAAGAAACAGTTGTGTAAGACAAAAAAAAAAATCAGCAAAGACAAATGAGATAAATTTATCACAGTCAATATATGCAGAAAATTCATACCAATAAAGGAAAATACTAAGAAAACCAGCAATGACTACAAAAGAACCAAACTATTAATCTTTCTAATTTTTTTCATATTAAAATACAGTTGTAATATGAGATAATAATCAATACATTGAAAATACTGTCTAAAGAAAGTGGGGCTCTCCACACAACTTCATATTTCTTATCCTTATGCTTCCAGGGCAAGGGCTGAAGGCTTACAAAGCACAAAAATCCCACAACAGAGAGCTAGAAACCTAAATAGCTTTTCAGAGTTAGGCTACAGTCAGAATCAGGACTCTGAAAGAAACTTTACAGGCACAGAAGGCCCTGATTTAAAACCATCTTTGGGTTACTGACATCTTCAGGGAAGCACTTCAGCATCCATTTGATTATAAGCTAATGCTTAAACAGGGCTGACTCAAAAAATTTGAGAAACTTTCTTTCTTGAGAGGGCTTTATCAGCTCTGCTGGTTGCTTAGCAAGTCTGTAAATCAGGTTTTTTAAATATCAAGTCCAAATCATACACACATACCCCACCCATGTGTACATAAAACAAACTCATATAAATTCATGGGCTGCCTTTCTCAATAAGGCCATATAAACACACTCCATTATTTAAAATTTAAGGAAAAAGCCCTCTTTAGGTAATTATATTAATCGTTGATTTGAACTTTGCATAATTCAGAGCCACTAACCCAAAACCTGTCTCAAATTAGAAAAAAAGAATTGAAATGGTAGGAGTTATTGTTAAGGTGGAATTCTTGTGATTGAACTATATATCTGGTAGCATTTCAGATAATTAAACTGAGCTCTAAGTAATATGAAAGGGTACAGTTATGGTCAGTTTTTATCTTCTAGCACTGCAGGGCTGCTGGGACTTGAAAATTATATGCAGGCAGGTTTGGAATGGGTCCAAAGCAGACCACACTGGACTAAGTAACATCTGGTGTATATGGCTTAGGTTTTTCAGAAGTGTGTCTGGACAGCTGTAAAATAGAAATTACATACGTCTCTGACTAAAGGCTGTGTGTAAAGCTGGCAGTTAGCTGTGTGTTACTTGGAAAGGCACTGCTCTCTTCTCAGAGCTGGGTACAACCGTCCTGGAACACGTGCAAAGACATTCCAGTTATGCTGTAAAGAATTTATTTTGCATGAAGTGAATGAGAAATACTTTTAAAACCTTCATCTTTGACTAAAATTTCTCCTACCTCTGTTTCATGTTTAAAAGTTGAAAATGAAACAAAATCAAGACACTTCTAAGAGCCTGGTCCAGCCTCAGGACGTTACCAACATGGACAACATGCAGATGACTTCAGAAAATGCTACTGTGGTATAAAGTGCTCCAGAAAGTCCCTCAGCCAGCCAGTGCCTTGGGTGTTACTGCAGTGACACTGTGTAAGCAGGAAAGAGCATTTGACCTGGCATAAGCCTAAAAAGGTTTCTCCATTTAAAAAAGATAGCAGGAACCAAAAATACGCATCTAAGAAATTAAAGAACTAACATGTTTGATTACAAGACAGGATTTTTTTTTTTTTGGAGAAAAACTAAATGGCACAAAAACACCAAAAACATTTTTCTATCATTTGACATGCACATTTTTGTTGGAAAAAAAAGTATTCGGGCAGAAAAAAATGTAATTGATCTTTAGTGAAACAAGTAAAAGGCAGGAAAGCAATCATATATCTGAAATAATAGGCTGACTTTAAAATAAGTTAAATATTTAGGTCATTTTTACCATTCCCCAAAGAGAGCTGTTTGCTCCTGGGAGTGGCCACAAGACATATGAAGCTGTAAGGGATAGCCTAAACCTCAGCTTTCCAAGATAACTTCCACCTCCCAGTTCAATGTGCTGAAGCCTCAGACCTCATGACCACATGGTTTGTTATGTGTGGTTTTTTGTAGAAGTGGCTGAAATGCCTCTTGATCAAATTTGCCTTCTCTGTGCCCGGGTGGAGATGCTGGCTGCTTTGGAGTGACTGCAAGAGCAATGCTGGTCTTTGATGGATGAGCTCTCACTCCACCAAATCCCACTGTTTCAGCCCCTTTGCTGCTGTGACTGGAGGTGTGGGCACAGCATGGGATTGGGCTCTTAAGGAGGGAGAGGTAGAGCAGTGCAGTTCATACAGAGGGCTCTACTTCTTCAGTTGTAGGGAAAGGAAAATACAAGAATTTCCTCTAAGGATCACCCTAAGAAAATGTTTTTTCTTTATAATTAAGCTCCTAGCTAACCCAAATGCATGCCTGAGACAGTAATAATATATTGTTATATAGAAATAAATAATAAATATGTGAGATGGTGGAGCCCATGGAGAGCTCCTGCTAAGAGCAGACCTCTCCCACTGGTTTGGGTGCCCAGCAAAGTTCCAGTTGTAGCAACTAAATCCAGTCAATACTTCAATAAGATCAGGCCACATATGTTCAATATGCCAAGCCATTATTAGTCCTTGAGCCTTTAAGATCTGAATCCTTTTTCTTCTTCTTTGCATGCAATACAACACATTTTTTCCAAAGGGATGTCTGAGTGCTGTTTCCTGCTGCAGTCACCCTCCAGCATGGTGAAACACGGGGCTGGGCAGGTTGGTCACACTCCATCAGGGTGACTGCAACACCAGCAACTTCACCTGTCACTCCTGGCTGGCTGGAAGCCACTTCACGAAGGTTTGTGAGCTGTTGCTTTCACAAAGAGTCATACTGTAAAACTCCAAGAGACACCTCAGGACAAAGCACCTGCAAAATTCACTTACTCCAGAAATATTTTTTTCATTTAACAGCATCTGAAACCATTAAGTAAGAAAATAATAGTGTTCCTGAAAGTGAAAAAAAATAAGCCAAACCATTTTCCTTCCAAAGTCTGAAACATAATTCCTAGGCTATGAGTATTGCCAACTTTTATCCCTCAATTGAATTTTTGCTCATTTTAAATCTAAATCAAATGCAAACTGCAACTGAGATTTTACAGCATATCACCTCCATATTTAAAATTCTGTCACTAATTCCAAAATGTCAGATTTCTTACAACAGGCAAAACGGACTTTTAAAAGCAATGGTTTATATTAAAAAGGGCTTAAAGGGCTAAGGAACTCTTTACAATAGGAATGCTCATTGCAAAGGTAAAGCAGAGAAGTTGGAGTGCAAGAGTTAGAAATAGCATGATTTTGTCTGCAGAGCAAAATGTTGCCTATGCAAATATGCCACTGCCTAGAAAAACATTTCAAGTGACCAAGGTAAAGGATGAGCAAAATTTTACTATCAGAAATGAGACCCGGTTACTGGTCCTGTGGATGCTGAAATGACAGCTGAGCAGGGCCTCCTTAGAACCACTATGTGTCTGAGGGATGGAAAAATGCAGAGAGGTGAAGGACTGAAAATATGAAAGAAGGGGGACACAAAACTTTCTGTTCAACAGTGTCACTTCCAGGTTTTCTTCTCAAAACTCTGCCTTGCTTGAAGCCATGCTTCCACTTTACAAACTGTTTTGCAGCCATTTCAGTGTGGCAGCTGTTAACACCACAGCCATGCAGCAATGCATACTGACATGCTGAGCTGCAGTGATTTGCTGGCATTTTACTCCTGCTTCACCACCTTGCACTGTATGCTTATGCTAGATACCCTAAAATCAGCTCAGCTCAGAGTCTTCAAGCAGAGATAGCAACATCCACCATGCTTCAGAGCTACCCATCTGCCTGTTTCTGCAGTGCCAGTGCCATAAAATACTTCCCTCCAAGCTTCCTTGGCAAGTGCTGCTAACCTGAGGGGGAAAATTAATCCCTCCTTTGTGCCTCCCAGATATACACCATCTCAAAGAAGTCATTCTTTAAAAAACTAACAGCTTTGTATTTCACTACTTTTTCACTTTTATGTGGAAAATACTATTACTTGCAAAGTAGTCTCAGCTTTTCTTCTGCATCTGAAACTATTCTTTCTGATTTAAAATACAGGGAGCACAGAAAAGGTCCAGCTGCAAACTGAAATTCAGACAAGCTTCTAAGTAACACCATAGCCAGGGGTGGCTTCACACTGACCTGTAATTCAATAAAAGCTTGATCAATTTTCATAAGGCCCAAATACCTAGAAGGTCAAGAAAAAGGCAAACATACTTTTTATAATAAATTTTGGAAGTTTATCTACACCCATATCCCTGGGTGACCTATAAATGGATTCACTCAGGAGCTGTGTGATGCAGCTGTGGACTACTGGAGGGAAAACTGGCAGACCTCTGCAGCAGAGGTCCAAGGCTGTCTGAACCTGCTCTTGAACTTGCCTCACATCCATGCTGGATGGACACAAGCTAGGAGGCAACTTTTTTATTTTTGTGACTGAATGCCAGGAGCAAAACCCTGGGTAGTGTGGGTCTAAGCACACACCAGCATGTACCCACTGCACACAGAAATGTCAGGCAGGCACTTGCCCCAGGCTTCCAGGATCCCTTCTTTGGATGGAAAAACCATGCAGCAGGTAACACGATGAGAACCCAGCAACATCTCTGACTGACTTTTGCAGAAATACCCTCATTATAATCAAAGGTTGCTATTCAATTCCTGCTAAAGCAATATTCCCAATAAAAAAGCACAGGAAAGGAGGATGAAGGTAATACAACATCAGAAATAATGCATTGTAGAAGTTTATGGCTGCACCAATATCTATACAATATTCACAAAGAAGTGATGAAGCTTAGCCCAATTTCAGCCTAAAAAGCATTAGGCCTGTGCTCCACTCCTGTTGAACCCTTCCAGTGGATCCTCTGAGATACCACAAGCAGGCACAGAGACACATCCCTAGCCCAGTTTGGCATTCTGGGCCACCACGTGTTCCATGCCCTCTGACAGGACCTCTGGGGCACGTTCCCCATTGGGTTTGAATGTAGCAGAAGGCCAGCAGTTAAAAGTATCCTGAGTCTCTGCACTTCACAAATGCATGTGGGATTTGTCCCCCAGACAAAAATCTTCTGTACAGCCTGGCTCTGGGGAGGGCTCTCTCACAATGAACAGGCACAGCAAGTTTGGATATACTTCACCTCATCAGGTAGATGGTTTATCAGGACTTAAGCCTGACCATACCTCATAAACATGTCCTTTAAAGAGTCACTCATAAACTGGAAACAACACATCCTGTGAAGGAGAAAGTGCGGCTTACAGTTAACTTATTTATTCCTATCTAACATACTACAGACGTCCTGATTTTTACAGCATTACATGTTTTGAACCTTTTCAGTGAAGTGGAGGTTTCTCATTTCAGCCTAACTGCTGTTAATCTGTTCCAAATGTTAACATTGCAAATAAGGTCTGGTTACCATCTCTGCCCCAAGTCGATAATAGGAACAGAGCTGATCAGCATCTGGTTTAGTTCAGAGTACAACTTGCTGCCTAATGCTGCAGAATTTGGGTTGGAAGATTGTTGCATTTCATGAGCACCACAAAAAAATTAACTAACAACACTCACATACAGTCATGTGTCATTATTTATTGCTCTATAGTCCTGCTAAAGATGGAATATCACATTACCAATTTTGGCAAATTTCAGCACACATAAACAGGCCAAAACTTCTTGACATAAATTTTAGCAGAGCTGCCTAATTGCAATAAAAAAATCAGCCACTTATTTTTCAGACTTGTGATGAAAAAATAGTTTAAAAATAAGAGAAAATTTTTTATCAGTTTCTTCTTTTATCATGTACTTTAAACACTTGACTTGTCATGTGTCCCATTACAAGGTATTTGGCAATGCAGCACCTTCAATATAGAGAAACCTATGATTATAAATGAAAATTATTTACAAAATATAAATTAATGGAATATAATATTTGACCTAAAACTCAGAGCATCAAGTTCACATTCAGATCAAAATTAAAATTCCTCCTTAGTTAAATCAGAGCTGATCAACTCTCAGTGTACAGAATAATTAATTTCAGGATTAGCTGTGATCCCACTAACATTCAGAACCACTTCTCTTTTGTTTCTTCAAGACCTTTTCATACTTTATTCCACATCCCTTTACTCTGTGATCTATCATTTTGCACTTGATCATATAAAAATTCTGCATACAACATATTTCAAATATATTTCTCTTGTTAATCTAAAGGGCAGGTTATCTTTTATACAGTCAATGAAGACTACAGGATCAAAAGCTCTTGACAACTATAGAAAATAAACCATGGATAAATAAAAAGCTTTTAGGTTAGAAAGACATGCTAATTTATATCCCTCAACTACTCACATTAAAGTTCAGTTTGAGCAGAAAAACCACCTAACTAATAACCACCTAAACTATTAAAAGACCATTTTTAAAAATGAATGCATAAAATGCTTAAAACATCTGGAGCCAGTATTAAATGTACATGAATTCTGCCAAATTTACCCTACACTCTCCTGTCACTTGAAGCACTGACTGGAATGACCCACATGACATAAATTTCTTGTTACCTGTGAGAAATTACTTCTTTCCCCAGACAGATTTAGCTTGTTGATCAGCCAACTAGTAATAAAACATTAATGAAGTAAAGCAGGATAAAACTGATAAGCACTGTGTTAATTTCATAGCAACACCTATGAGCAGTGATTTTTTGGGGGAGCAAAAGATTTCATTGATTATATTTTGCATTGAGCAATCTGAAGGAGAAAAACGCTAAATTACTGAATTGAACCATGTTGCAGAGCCCAGCCAGTAACAAAACTCAGGAACTGGCAGGTTGCTTCAAGCTGGTTACAGAATTCTACTGTTACCCACAAGATTTGTGTCATTAAAAAAGATTAACTCCCACTGCACAAGGGAAAAATACCTAATCAAAGATAATTTCCAGTGAAGTTACCTATTTTCTGCATACAGACTTCATCAGAGATATTTTAAACTACCTAGGGTGGGGAAAAAGGAATAACCCCACAGACTGAATGACTGGAGAAAAAAAGACATTACTAATGTAACAAAGAACAGCATTTACACGTGTCTTTTATAGAAGATCAGTATAAGGAAATCTATCTACATAACTGTGCTAAAATCATATAAAAAATGAAAACCCACCATACTTAAGCAGGTAAGAAAAATGAAGTTATGTTTTAAGATGTCTTTGCAATGGTATGCACCTTCCTTGCCAGCACCAGTTATGTCACTTGAGGTCTGAGCCAAGAAATGTGCTAAGTTAAACTTAAAGATTTGAAGATGCATCTGTATGTCTGAAAGATAATTTACTTTTTTCAAGCTCAGTTAACCTTTCAGTAGTTTGGTGATACATGAAGTTCACCATGAAAGCAAGGCAAAGTTTGTCTTTTCAAGCTGCCAAGAGAAGCTGTCTCATACAGAGTTCTCCCTTTTTTCCAACCCTCTCTGGGCCAGAGACTTGACTCCACACATGATGGATAGGTCATTTGCTGGGAATACAAGAAACACAATTTCAAAGTCTCTTGTAATCAGGTAGACAATATAAACCCTCACCTCCTACCACACAAGGAAATGACTCAGTTGTTAGATCACTGGTAATCCAGTGTGGAGTAAACCTTGTGGGTATGGCTTTTTCGGTGGTGAAAAGGTTTCTTTCGGCTTTTTCTTTTTTTCTGTTATGGAACAAAGCAGCAGTCAAACCTCAATTTTTTTGTAAAATGAAATTCTTGCATGCTAGCCATTCCTCAGTAGTATAATTTCCCACCTATTTAGTCTTCTTTATTCAGGGGGTTTGTGCTCATCTTCCTCCTACTCCCATGGTGGCACTGAAACGCTGGTCCCACAGATTTCTTCTGATCACTTTTGATTTCCTTCTGACACTTTTGATTTCTCTGGCTCATGTACCTGAAATGACCAGAGGCAAGTGAAAAGAGCCAATATATGGCAGTCTTCTGGTGTTTCTTGTTCACTGCCAAAGAACACACTCTCAAGTCTCACCCACCAGTGAAAAGGAAACAGGGCAAAACAACAGACAAACCACCCAGACGTCATCCCTCCATCCTCATATGTGTCACAGTTGGCCACAGCACATGGACAGGAACCTGACCCAAAGAACCACCACAAAAGATGTAACTGGTGGGAGGCAACAGGAGAGAGACTGTGGGAATAGACATGGAGACACGAAGACAAAGGACTAGGGCTTCTCCAGAACCCAGCAGTGCACAGAACTTTGTTATACCTTCCATACTTCAAGCAGACCTCTAACCTCACTAACTCCTACGATTTCCTGTACCTGTAGCCTTTTTTGCATTATTTTTGTTTAAAATGTTGATCTTACTGCTTTAGTCAGCAATCACCTTCATTGCTTTCTTTCTCCACTTCAGGTGCAGATGGCTGTCTATGAAAAGTTACTCTTCACATGTTTACAAACACAGAGCCTGGGTGATTCAGACAATATCTGTTCTGCTTCCACTTAGGAGTCTGGCAAATGAAGGACACAAAATAAAATATTTTTTTAAAAATGGTGCCTAAATTTAAGAATAAAATCCATGTCTAAGCACTTAAGCACTTAAGCACTTAAATATGTGGTCTGATTTAAAAAAGAAATTGGAATCAAGAAAGCACCAGCAAGGCCAGCTGGGAGGTGATGACTTGGAGAATTCCATCCCTAATTTTGTTGTCTAAATAAGAATCCAGGAATAGGGCCCAGGATCTCATTTTGAACAAAATATTTGTATGTATGCTGCCTAGAGCTGGAAGGAATAAATTGGATCACTGATCTCCTCTGAACTGGGAAATCACTAGAATTTTTTTCAAAAGCACTGCTCATGTTATTGGGCATTCAGAAGATTGAATACGATGGTTGGGCATTGAAAAGACACAGGAAAGTCTGTTCTCATCCTCAACACATATGCTGGAGCAGGGCACCAGGCCCTACTGCCTTGGCATAGAAGGCCCAGGTGTTACCAACCCAGATCCAGTGTAAGACACTGCTCCTTGCACTGACTCCAGCCACCCACCAGCCCCCTTTGGGGCTCATAGCCCCAAAATTCACTGTTATGTAGTCAGCTGAAGCACCAAACTTCCTTTTTCTTCAGCAAAGTTCACACAAAAAAAAAAGGTCTAAAGAAAAATCAGATGTCTCTTGTTAGGCTTCTCCATCCAATTCCAATGATGGTATCATGTATTGATTTGCTCTCAAATAACCACATCTACATCTCCACTGAGAAGATGGTTTGTATGTAGAAAAGCCTTGATTTTCTTTTAAACTACTCTGATAGTTGTAGCTGTTTCTTTCCTATGGCTATCAGGCTCAGAATTACCTGTATATGGGAGCTTCCCAAGAGGAGCAAATTATCTGAAGTAGCAAAGGCTCCTTGATAAGTCTGGGTGGTGCCTACACTTAACTAAATCAAATTTTACTTAAAAGCTTATTAGAGCTTTTGGCTCTATATAGACATCACATTTCTGGGAAGTTTTGATCAAAAAGCTTGGCATGACTACAATTACAATATTGTTACAAGGCACTAAATGGTATTGATATGCTTAAAACAGAAATTCTGTGTTCATTTTATACACAATTTATCTCAATTGCATAAATACCAAGGGTATTTATAGATTTATCAGAGTTTTCATCCTCTCCTTGAATCTTTCAAACATTCAAGCTTAGAATAAAGCCTAATAATGGCCAAGCAGCCCATAGAATAATCATTTAATTAAAAAAAGGAGTAACAACACTGATTTCAGAATTGAACAGACAACAGATATTGACTTTTAATAGATTTATAATAAATTTTTATGGTTTTCATTCTTGATTCTAACTTAAACAGAATAAACTGCAACAGCTGTCCAGGGAAAAGATACAGTTCTACTGGGCAGTTTTTATACTGCTGCCCACCTCGTGATCTATCCACATTTACATGGTTTTCCATGTTTAAATTGAAACAAACATTCTCAGATGGGCAGTGACAGCTATGAGTGTCATATCTGTATTTAATGGAATAAAAAAGACAAACCAACTTGTCAGACACACCATGGTGTCAAGCTCAATTACCTAAATAAACAGAGGCAATGGTTAATTTTACTTGCTGCTCACTATTTTTGAAACTGCTTCACTGTTGATTTTTGCAGTCTCTTCCTGGTAGGATTACATCTGCCTGGTTTAAAGTTTCACTTCCAAACATCATGTCCAAAATCTAAAAGCTTGCTACAGAAAAAAAAGTATAAATTTGGGAAAAGAGCCTTCCTTCTCTGGGGAAAATTAGCCTGGATCCTAAGAGGAATGTTATTTAAGCAAGCCCCATCTATGAGACAAGAAGTGCAAACAGGTTGTGGCCTGCCATGATGGAAGCCCACCAGAAACTTTCCATGTGAGCAGTCACTGTAAATGTGTCTTTCTTCACAGCCTTGAGGTAGATGCCTACGTGCCACCCAAACGTCATGAGGAATCATAACATCAAGTTCACATTGAAAGCAGTTAAAATACACAAGGATGATGAGAGAAACATTTTTGCACCACAATTTTTTTTATTTATTTTAAACACAACCTAGCACCTATCGTTATTTTGGCAATGCAAAAGTGCAGCAGATGTTGTCACCTTCTACAGGGTAGAGAGCTAGTGGACCTCTGCTCACTCACTCAAGCTGAAAAGGCAGCTCGTTCTCCCTCCAGCCATCCCTTTGACTTGGATAAAGAAAGAGCCTCCCAGCTAGAACTATTTTTCTGAAGTGAAAAATATGCTGTTTCACACACACACACACAAAAAGGCCCAGTGACTGAGACCCAAACTGCAATTGCCATGTCACCGTAACAGATCTCCCCACTTCCAGGTCATTCAGCACAGATCACATCCAACCTCAGGCACTCTTTGTCAAGCACCCACAAAGGGTTTGAGCAGACTCAGTGCAAAGCAAAAGCTTACACACTGGCCTTTAGGGGCACACCGGTCACTCAGTGCACTGAAGCCAATAGTGTGCAAAACCTCCACAGAGCCAGGATCACTCCAGCAACTGATCCATCTGTACCCTCACCTCTACGCCAGTCCCAAATCAAAAACAGATCTTCTGCAAGATTCTCCAGCTGTGGAGATGCCAAGGGGAGAAAAGTAAAGCAGAGGACAGAACAGTCCTTTGTAGAAGCAAGATGCTGTGGGGAGACTCGGGGACTCATGGCAAATACAGCCCTAGTGGCAGCTGGGCAGAGCTCAGGTGCTGCGCCGGGTCTGTGAGCACAGGGCCCTGGCTGTGCCAGGCCAGGCTCATTTAGTCCTTTGCACCATGACTGCTCAGCTCTGGGATGCTGAGTGCAGATGAATGGCATGTTCTCAGCAACATGCCAGTGGAAACTACTATGGCATTGGGCTGAACAGGCCTGTGTGCTTCTCCAGCCTTTCTTCCTTCCTGAGAAGCATTGAAAGGATTGCACTGCTTAGTACAGGGGACTTCCTCATCACAAAGCAGAATAAATTCACCTATGAAATGCACTGATAAAGGTTTCTCATTTCACATCCAGCAGCTGAAAAACAACTTTACCAGGTGATGTTGGTGGGGTTGATTTCTTTTTGTCTTTGGGGTTTTTTTCTGGGTTTTTTGTGTGGTGGGTTTGTTCTGTTTGTTTGGTTTGGCTTTTTGGTTTTTCTTTTTTGGCTGGTTGGGTTTTTGTTGTTTTGGTGGGGGGTTGGTGTTTTTTTCTTTTTTCTCTTTTTTTGGGGGCAGGGGTTGGGTTTTGTTGATGGGGGTTTATTTTCAGTTTATTTTTAAGAGGCAGACCCATTTATTCCTGGTAACTACTCTCTGGGTAGACTCAAGTAGTCTGTTGTACTACTGCAGACAGTAGTACTGCAGACTACTTGCTGTAGTTAAGCCATAGTCCTGACATTCTATTCATACACTGAACAAGTACTAAGCAGTATTTTGAGAAATACTAAGCCACATTAATTTTACAGACAAAACCACAGTCAAAAACTGTACTAATGCTCCTCTACTCTGACACCAACCTGAAGGAGGGTAGGTGTACTCCTTTCCTGCACAGAGGTATGTGCACATCACATAGCACTGTTTCACTGGAATCTCTATGGTTTAGATTATAATAGAGTTTTGAGTTTAGAGCTGAATATATGGAAGCTCTTAAATTACAAGAATTATTATTGCAAACCTGACTGCAGCTACAGTTGGTGTTCTTGGAAGATGAGAGTGCAAGTAACAAGAAGCTAACAAATTCATGCCAGTAAGTCAAGTTTAATTTGCTTTCTTTTTCCCCTCCCTTCTAAAGCTGGCTGAAATACAAGTTCCACTGTAAATGCAGTGACTAGCAAACATAGATGCCATTACAAATACAGCACTGCCAAGAGGAAGTGCTCCGTTGACTAATAACAGTTTCCAATAGCAACTGCAAGACATTCTGGGCACTGAACTGAAGAGATTTAGGGATATATTCTAAACAAGATGTGCTTTTTGCAACTACATAATACGAATTGTATAACATTTGGACAAAAGGTTTTGAAGACGTTATCAATAACTTGTTATCACAAAGGCAGAACTGGAGGTTTTGGTGGCTCTTAAATCACTTTTACCTCATCAGGTAACACTGAGCTCTCCCTCTGAAGCCTTTTACCAAAGTATGGTTGAGAAAATAAAGACACAGCCATTGTTACTCAGCCTGGCATTGCAAAGGTCCCAAGCTTTTGCTGTCAACTGAAACAATATGAAAACATGGCCTTTTATTTTGGAAAGAGGCTGAATGCTTGATAATATTTTTGTGTAGCATTTGTCACTGTCAGAGCACAATACAGAACTTAATGAAGTTCATTTGTTAATTAAGTAACCCATTCTCTGAAAACCTATTCTTTAATGCAACACAGCATCCGTAACATTACAAAATCATTTACTAGAACTGGAAAATTACTTTTTCAAAGATCATATTATATGACAGCTTCTCCTCTCAGCAAGCCCCTTCTTGCTGAGAGTGCAGGGCATTGCAAGCAGTTACTGCCCCTGCAGAGGATTTTTAAACTTTATTTTTAAATTTCACTATGAAAAATACTCTCAATTTCCATTGCTGCAATTCAGTAGTTTTGTCGGAGACGGCCCATGCATTTTCATTGGAGTCATTTATTTAACCTTTGAAGTAAACACAAATTTGCCTGAAATATTTACAAGGTTGACTTGTAAGCTCTACTATGTGGAAATCTTGCCAAAATACAAGCACAAATCAGAGTGCTAAATAGTAATTTCAAAGAGATGCTAAACAGTAATGAAAATGAGAAGGTACTAAGCAGCCAAATGACATGAAAATTGTCATCAAATAACTGAAAACAAGAAACAGAACAAATTTCCTTACAGAGAAACTGATATACTAAATACCCAAGTCTGACATTGTTATATTAAAAGCTGCCTCTGAACAAAGCTTTCTATATAGCATATTTCAGCAGGAGGTGCCTGCTGCACAAAAAACTGCACTGCTGGTTTTTAATAGCTTGGAGGTAAAATGTTATACACTAAGTAATTTTTAATCTTCAGTACAACTTCCCACCATTTTAAATTTTAAAATGCAACCAAGTTATACAAGGTGTAGGCACAACAGAAAAAAAATATTAATGAGGGCTTAAAACTCTAGATGGCACACTCATACAACCAAAGACTACAACAGAAATACACAGGACCAAGTATGATATGTTTTCACTATGATGTTTTCCACCCAAAGCATATATAATCTAACCACATATACTCTTCCAAGACCAGTTTGTGAATTATTATTATAAAAGGATGTGCACTATTTCCCCCAGTTGGAATTGGATGATTTAATATAACACTATGTAGTATCTGCAGTTTTGTATTTCAACAGCAGTGAATTAAGCTATTTTATGATTCCACATACAATTAATTCTCATGGCATGGCACCCATTCTGTCACACTCCAACCTACTTCATGGATAAGAGTCAGATCCTACATGCTTCTTGAAGGCCCGGTCTCATGCAAAAAACATCTCAGTTATACACATTTACAAGTTTTGAAGGAATTTTTTGTTGCTGGTTTGTTTTTAAGAAGGAACTCAGCTGTGTTTTATTACATCAAGCCCAGGATCACAGGGTTTAATACACAGACTTTAACTTATCCATCTATATAGATTAGGCAGTATAAAATCTGAAAGTCTAATCATCTTGGATGGTTGTAGCAGCCATGAAAACAACATTGCAACACTGGTACTAGAATTTGCCAAGGGTACGCTGATGCTGTTATGCAATCCTACTGAAGCTGCAGTAAATGAAATGATGGCTGTGCAACTGAATTGCCACAGTGCACATGTGAAAAACATCCAGAACGATCAGAGGTGCAAAATGCTTGAATGAGGGTGTTTGACTCATTGTCTGAGTAAATAAAGAAGTGTCTGAAGACAAACAGAACAGAGTTTTACAGTGTGCTAGATGCTTCATGCTGATGGTGTAACAAACACTATCTCTCAGTAAGTGCAAGGCAGCTGAACAAGCTCTCATGTCACCCCTTCAGCGCAGTACCCCCTGCTCCATGTGGAGAAGCCACAGCAGGGGTGCCCATACCAGGGACACAGAACATAGAGACCAGCACAGAGCCCCACATGAAATTCACCATGTGGAACACATGTACAAGAAAGGACACAGAGAAGGAAGAAAAAAAAAAGGGAATATGCATACACCAATCAGAGAATTACGTGGACATGGAAGCATTTGCCCAAAAAGGCACAGAGAAGAATGTCTTTGCCCTTAAGCCAGTACAACAGCACTTCTGAAGCAAAGTCCACGAGTCAGTTTTCTCCATTTCTACAGTACTAGATATGAACTCATTAAGAAAACTCTTAACAAACTTTCTTCTCTAATAATGTGTACTCATAATCACTCCTTGTATTTTTCAGAAAGTCTACCCTGGTAGCATGTTTTTACTCTTAAATGTGCAAATAAGAAAAATATTTAGCATATGTTATTAATCTACATATATAAATTTAAGTCACTGTATTTTCTTAATCATTTAACAATTTATTTCTACAAATTATGGCTTAGAAGCAGGTACTGTACATACAAAAATCTGAGGATACTGATGTGCAGCACGTCATTTCTTCGTGTTGTTTATGTGGATAAGTTATTAATTTCAGTGGGTATTCATCACATTTCTTATAGCAGCAATAAATAGGCATTTTACTTTTCATAAAATGTTATTTTATATAGCACGTAATCAATACAAAATTAACTTTTAACAGCACTAGAGTAACATAACCCACAGGTCATTACAGGTTGAGTGTGGTATTGGAAAATTTCATATTAGATCTCTGTGCCAAGCTAAGACTGAGTGATTTGCAGGGTCTCCAACATGTCTTCCACTGCCTTCAAAGAGTATTTAGTTTCTTTCTTACTGCGACCTGCAAACTAAACAGAAAAGAAAGGATTGTTATTTGTCATATATCTGAAATTCTATGTCTAAATCCTGTGAAAATAACAGTTCTACACACCAAATACCAATAATTAACTCTATTTACTAAATGTTAAAAGCACAAAACTAAACCTCAGAATTTTTACCAGAATACAAGCTATATTACCTTCTTCCATGAAGTAAAGAAAAAATACTTTCTGTTAAAGTAAGACAGAAAAAAAATCTACTTATCAAAATTGACTATAAAATAATCCAGACAACATATAATTATATTTTATGGTTCAGAGTAACCATGCTGGATGACATTGTACTTGACTGTAGCCTACAATCAAAACACCAATTTCAGAGAACATTTGAAATTAAGTCTGTCTTGATAAGGAAGAAAGACACAGCTTAACAAATACTACTAGTGGCTTTAAGAAGAATAGGGTAGAAGGACAGGGAATGCTGACCACCCCATGTTGAATTCAAAAGGGTTTTTCTAATGATACTGACAATTGCCATCACTCATTAGCCATATCTAATAAAGGAGATTCATTAACCAGGTTGGTCATTAGTCAAATGAAACTCCTAACCATTTTTAATACACCTGCATTAAAAAGTTTTGCATTTCAGGTTGGGAGGGGTAGTAAAGAAATTACAGAAACAGTAACTAAAACTTGCTTTTAGTAAAACAACCGATCCTCTACTTAAATGTTAACATCTAAACACTCAATAAATTTTCAATTTGAAGTTTTTTATTTCAAATACCACTGGTGTCTTGCATAGCTAGTCCTTGATTTATAATGTGTCCCTTCTCTCTTATAATTAACTTAATTTAGCAAACTCTTCATGACCTGTTAAGAAAGATTAAGTCATCAAACTCAGGTAATATCACACCAGTAACAAGCTGCAGGACCTGTTAACCTGCTTTTGACCCCTAGGCTACAATCTAGCATTGCAATTCCCAATCAGCATTGAGGTTTTTTAAAAAACAGTTTTGGCACAGTAAATAATAAGCTATCTCAAATCAAAGTTAGGGGAAATTTTGTTACTGTAACAACACTTTACAGCTTAGAGATGTACTGAAAACACTGCATTTTCATGGTTTATATTTCCAGGTCATTAACTGGTGTACCAGGTTTTGATTCTAGTAGTACATACAAACCCATTCTTCAGGGTGGGCAGTTTCCAAAGTGACATGCAATAGTCAACTTCAGAGGAAAATCCAAGATTTCTTAAGACACTCCAAGGTGAAAGCAGCAACTTATGCTTTTATCTGATTGAATAAAATATCCTCTCTTTGTCCACATTAAACGGACACTTGGAAATTCCAAATCCTTTCACAACAATAAGTAAGTTTAAAAAAAAAGTCAAAAGTTTAAAGTGAAAAATTGTTTCAAACTCAAAGCATTCAGAAATTTCAATAAAAAGCACAGAAGCCTAAATATACTGCGGCCAAAAAGCACTTGGCAAGACATGCAGAAAGCATGCAGAGAAAAGCTTCAAAGTAAAGAAATATTTTACTTATTCTTGACATGGACACTGGAAGCAAAATTGACATATGACATTGGTTTAAAAAAATGCTACTTGGTAATTTCAAGAGCAGTTGCCTTCATCATACTGACATGTAGTTTAAACTGAACAAATAAAACCAAACTCTACGGCATAACAACCAGAAGCACACTTGGAAATGTAATCACTTCGAATTTGCCCTGACGAACAATTATTTTGTCTATTCAGCCATTACACAGCAATTTGACTGATTGAGCTGGAATCCATTTCTTAAATCATGACTTAATTTTCTGTTTCCCAAATGGTTAGTAACAAAATCACCTCTCTCCAGCCATAAATAACATGTACATTGCTAACACAGAAAAGTTTAGCAATGTACCCAAGAAGCATGTATCTGGAAAATTACTGCGAGTAGGATCACATTAAAGATTTTTGTGAGCATTAATCAAACTTGCCTGCCTCTGCTGAAATGCTTCTACCAGAGGACATGCTAAACCAATTACCTAATTGAAGAGCACCAGGTAGCCTTATTTTGTTTTGGTGTTAAAGTAACTGTGACTCATGTCCTCAGAACAGACAGAAGTTCTTCTCAGGGTCTGCACATATGGAATGACCCTGTTTCCCAGTTGTAAGGCAAAAGTAAGCTTATAATAATAAAAATAAAACAAATTCTTTGAATAAGGAGTACTTCACTAGCTTCTGAAATAAAAGATTAAAATTAAATTTTATTTGGGTCTTTTTTCCACCCAGTCAATTAAATTTAAGAAGCCTGGAGCATAATGACTTTTTTTTTTTCAGAGGATGTGTTAGCAGCCAGGAATTCCAACTCCATACAGCAGCCCTAGTTACAAAACCTTTCTGTCTTCCTGAAGAAGTTTACATTTCTCCTAGATTAGACACAGATGAGAAGTACTAATCAGCATGAATGGTTACATATTTAACATCAAATTTAGTATATTAACTAGCTGGAGTGTCAAATATCTGTGCATTTCAGACAATTTTTTAACTACTCTTTATCACTGTGTTTTCCTGTAAAGACGGTGCTGCACAGTCTAACCAACACTGGGGAAGTAAGGTTTTCTTTCTATACTTAAACACTGCTTTCTTTAAATGGCAACAAACTAAGAGGTTCCTCTGATTTCTTAGAGGAATGCACAGGAAAAGCAAAAATCAAGTCCTAAAGCATACTGCTTGAATGACAGAATAAATTGAAATAAGAGGACCAGTAAAAATATTTCAAGTAAATTGCATACAAAATAAATTTTAAAATAATTAAATAATTAAAAAGCAACTATAGCCAGTCATTTGAAAAAACTAAAGGCAGTTCTCCAAAATTACTGAGCAAACTTCTGGTAACTCAAGTTCAAATCCAAACTGGAAAGGGGGAAAGATCTCATTGCAAGACAATTGCTCAAAACTAATTTTTGCATTAATAATTGGAATTTAAAGTCACAAATTCAAATAATTTGAATACATATCCAAATCAGGATTCTAAATTCCTCTTGCTCTCTAGAACATGGCCACCAGAAAAATGTCATTTAGCAGTATGAGAATGTCCCACCAATAAAACAAGTCAATGTTAAGGCTTTTACTGCACTTCACAGGTGGATAGTGCATGGAAAGTGGGGGGATTTATAGAGATCATATAAATATCCAGCTTAAAACCTGTCTAAGGCAGGAACACTGTAAGAGTTTCCCTTGGCACTAAGTGACCAAGGTTTCATCCTCAGGTCCAAATGGTGACAATTTCCAACTGCTCAGCTCACCAAGGGAGCAACAAATCAGCACTGACTCATAGGGTGACTGCCACCTACTGCATCACCTAACACTCCTGGCTGTAGCTGCTCGATGCCCTGAGTCTCTGGCACAGAGACTGGAGCAGCCAAAGGCTTCTGCAGCACTGTAACAACCCAGGGGGGTTGGCCTGGGGATGTCCTGCCCAGTTGTGCTCACTGGAGCTTCTTGTGGTGCTTCTGGGAAGGGGAATGGGGGTATTCACCCCATTTATTTGCCAAATCCTGGCTTGAGCTTCAGCATTTTCATTTTCTCGAGAGCTGAATTTCCCCTAAGATTCTCATCGCACACAGTGTTCTTCACTTTATATCCCAAACAGCTAACAAGAGCAGAAAAGGAGGCATATATAGTCCTAAACCCCCTGCACTTAAAAATGCCCCCAGCACCACACCTCTCCCAAAAAATTCACGTTTTATTAGAGACATTATGATGTTAACAGAAAGCCATGAGGACAGAAAAGAAGGAAAAAAACCCAAAAACCAAACAGGTGTGCTTATCTGGACGGGAATCAGTTAAGTAGAAACTGTCACAATTCAACATCCATTATATTTAGAACCAGGAGATGCCTATTTCCAGGTCTTCTAGGCCATTCCATGGCCCTCACTAGTTTCAAATTTCCTCCCTGATGCACCCTGAAAGGGACTGTTTCCCAGAAGTGCTAACAAGTCTCTACCAGTACTTTGAACTCCAGTCACAATATTTACTTAAAACATATGCAAACCCACTCTAATCTAGTTGATTTTACTAAGATGTAAAACATGGAATACTGCTTTTCACTAAAAATTCACACATCTTTTAAAACCTGTTTTGTTCTGTCAATTATGAATCTATGGTGTATTCCATTCTTGAACGGTTTTTTGTAAGTGGTTGGTTGTTTTGGTTGGATTTGTGTTAGGGTTTGGTGGGTTTTTTTGTTTCTTTGGATTGCTTTGTTGTTGTTGTTGTTTTTGTGGGGTATTTTGTTGTTGTTTTTGGGGGGTTTTGGAGTTTTTTTTGGTTTTAGTCCTGCAATACTTGAATTTTCCATCTGCACTGTGCTTACAGGAATGTCAGGCATACTTCAAGTCAAAAGAAGCCTTGGTTATTTATGAAACATCAGACAAGGTAGTTAATTCATACACACCTTACCATCATGAGCAGGTAAATGGTTTATTACTGAAAAGCAGAGCAATTTAAAGAGCAGAAGAGAAATAAACTTTAGGCACATATTAAAACATGCTTCTGTACGTCCCCAGGGATACAATGCTCTTCACTGTGCAGTCAGAAGCTACAGGGCCAAGCAGGAGAAATGGAAAATATCTCTAACTTGGAATATATCAAAATCAGCCACAAGATGCTGCACGCTTGGCAAGGAACTGAAATACAGTTAAATATTAAGAAAACTGCACTGTCTGTAAAAGGAAAATCTAATTTAATTCCCTAATAGGTGCTGCTTGTAAAAAGGCCATTTGGTCGTATTAACTGTGAAACAGTAGCAAGAAGAAAAAAATTAAATATTGTGTTCCAATACTGAAATATTGCAGGGATTAAGAAGAGCTACTACATGTATACAGTCTTTGCATTTAATATCAATACATTTGCTCAACAAAAAAGTTCTGGGAAGAATTGGACTGTATGATGTTGACGTCCAGGATTACTTATATATAAACTTTGATTGGCAGATTGTTAAGAATAGCTGTAAGGGAGTCAAATACACATAATATATTTGGGATACACAGACAGCAGAGTCTATGAGCTAAAACATGTTTTCACTCATACTTATAGAAAGAAATAGAGGCTTATAATACAACAGGAAATATAAAAATTTACACATAACTTTTTGAAAAGTTGGAAAGACTCCCAATGACTTCAGCAAGCTTTGATTATGGCCTACAAAATCTACGTTTTCACAACTCAATGAGCGCTTCTCTACAAAACTACACAAAACCAACTTCAGTCACAAATATTAAGGCAATTAAATATGATTTTGAAAGGTTAGAGTAAACTCAAGGAAAACAAAAATCCTAGAATTTTCATTTGTTTTCTAGTAAAGCAGAAGTAGATAACAAAGTCACTCTAACAATTAAGACATACCAAGTTTTACCAAAATAGCTGTAGAACCAAGTCTTGAAGGTCAATATTACAGTAATGTACATTCAGTTAATGCTAGTAGGAAAAATATGTTTAAAGTTATCAAGTAAATGATAGCAATTAGTAACTGTAAAATTATTAATTAAGGTTTCCGGGAAAACTTAATCTTTTATTAATTAAGGTTTCCAGAAAATCAAACAGAAGTAGAATGTAAAAAAATCCAAGCAGATTATGCTGATTTACATGCCATATTTAACCTCTTGAAAAGCAGCTGATAAAAGTGCAGAAAAGAACTATAGAGCAAGTTAAGAGTATCATAAAGCAATGAAGTACTAACCTGGTATGCTCTGTTTATTTGGTTTGCTGCCCAGCTGGCATATTTCATATTATCTTTTTTCATTTTTGCACTTGCTTTTGGATTGGAAGCAATATGACTGGCAGACTAGGAATACAACAAAATAAAAACAAAACCCGGCGTAATTATAAAATTTATGTGCATGAAATAAGCTGAGAACACTGAGCATCCTTACAGTCCAAGCCCCATGCACAGTGATAATGGAAAAAGACAAAAAATATTTAAAAGTTACCAGCAAGCAGCATCCAGATAGGAATTTGCTAGACTTTTTAAACTATTGTTTGCTCTATTTAAAGCTACATTAGACTTCAGTTCAGTTCTGTACTGAGTTAAGAACCAAACCTGGACATGATCAGCTAATCCAATTTGCTTCTCCTAAAGTGAGAGTTATGAATTAGTTTTCCACATCCAATTTTTTACCAGAGACAATATAAAATACATTACTTGTATGTCCAAGCCGCCATTAAAAACATGACATTTTCCCTGTAGCATCAGAAAACACATTTTAAAAGCAGATAAGACTCTAGATAAAATATGCTCACCCTCACCTGAAAGAATAAAAAATATTACTTAGGAACCAAACAAAGTTTTTTACTTATATAAATAAATCCACTGTGCAAGGAATCACTGCTACTGTGCTGGTGTTTTTCAGCAATTCATCATCTTCTAGAGAGGATGTACGACTTTAAATCCTTTTTCAAGTTACCTTCCCATGCCAATAACAATAATTCTTTTGAAAATACAGGCAAGACTTAAAGGTGAAGAGCACTTCAGTAAGGAGTAATTACTAGCACAAAATTATCCATACTCCAACGGTATGAAAAATACCCCATATTTTAAAACAGTGCTAATAATCTGAGCTATTAAGTTAAAAATCAGGGGGAAAACAGCAAATGGCAAAGGATAATATGCATGCATAAACATATTCAGAATGATAACATGGAAAATACATAATTATGCTTACCATGTAAAGTCCAAATAGAGCTCTCATATTTCTGTTGTTAAGCTTCAGTGCTTGTGCAAAATACTTTCTTGACAGCTCAAGGTTTTCAAGCCCCCCCTGAGTGTATTTAACCTGTAAAAATGGTAAATGCCTGAAACTTGCATGCCATTCATACCTCAGGCAATCACTTTGGAGCAATGATATTACAAAAATTCACTCCAAGTTTGTTTCACATGACATTTCAAATCAGGTGAGTCCTATCAAAGGCCAAATACTGGCCTGGGAGAAATCCAAGTTCTTCACAATGTATACATTTAAAAATATTTAACTATAAGAGAAAAAACCCCAGCATTAATTTCATTAATGCATTGCTACAAGATTTTTCACCTATAAATACCTGAAAGCTTGGGACTGTCTCTTATGAAAAGTAGCACAAACTTTAAATCCTAATTCTGACTACTAGAAATCCATACTGACACTATTCTCCCACAGCATGCATGGAAACAGTTCACAAAACAACACAATGCCTTTCATTATGTATTCAAAATAGCACACAAAGTTTAGAGGATTACTCCATTGTTTTTCTATTCATTTTTCCAGATATTAGATCAACAAAAAGAGGGATAAATACTAGAAGATATGCTTCGAAGTCTTTCTATGAGAAAGCTACTTAGGCTTTCAAGTTTTAATGTCAATCGAATTTTACCCATGTTAACTAAACAAATTAAACCTATTCTAAGCAGTTAACAGTATCGTTTAGGGGAAAAAATAATCTGGAAAGAAAATGAAAATTCAAATGGTTAAAATCTTGAGCTAAAACTTCTAACTTTACCTCTAGCTTTTACCTCTCTTCCACTAGAGCTCCTTCAGGCAGAATTTAGTATGTGGATTCCAAGATCTGAGTCCACAGCAACAGGCAATGTATCATAACCTCCTAGGCAGCATTGTTGTAGAAAAGTTTAGCTTCTCAAGCACTTTTTTGAAAAGTGCATAAAAATTTCAATAAGAAGAGTTCATTTAAAATTAGCTTTTATCTTGAATAATTCTTCCCCTGTTATATTTAGCTTAGTCACACTGTGACTGAGTCACTGAGTATGAAAACAGAGTTTTCAGAACATGTTCAGTTCTACGAGACGTTAGCATTCTCTGTGAACTCTTAAAATCTCCTAGGGAAAAATTAAAGAAACCATTTTCACCACTTCTCTAACATAAAACCAGAAATTGTAATCAGAAGTAATTGATTTTTCTGAAATACCTACTTCAGCATATTGTTGACAATATAAGTGGTTGTGTGGATTAGTCATCATAAGCTCCTCTAAGCAGAAGGCTGCCTTTGCATAGCTGTGGAATACCAAAAACAGTGATAAAATGAGACACGAGTACACAGATCTTTGCTTCAGATTTTTTACAGCACAATACAAGTCTTACTTTTCCCCCCATAAAATCACATGATTCATAATTAATTAAAATGCTTCATTTAAAAATAAAGTTTAGAACCAAGTTGGTTTTTTTTATATCATAGACAGGGGGGAAACACACAAAATCTAATGGTCTAGGTATAACTGGAACAGCTCATGAAAAACATTTAATATATACATCTCTTATTAATAAGTGTTGTTTCTTATCAGCATTAGTGATGAGTAGAAACAGGTATTAGGTATTTTAAGACACTGAACTGAAACTACAAAATAATTTCTTTTTTTCCTAAGAAAATTCAACTACCAGAGGATTCATAAATGCAGCTACTGATCACAGCATTTACACTGTCAATTAACTTTACCTGCCAACAGTAAACCATAGAATTGAGACAAAAAAACCAACACACTAACAGTTCTAAAATTCAAAAACTCCAAATCTATGTATGAAAATAGCATCGAACCTCTCCAAATGGGCAAATCCTTATAATTTGAGAAGGCTAGTCCTTGAGTTTCTTAGCGAAAATTTTCAGAAAGAATTAGGAAGTCAAGCTCAAAATGCAGGTTTATTGTGAAGAATCTTAGTTTTGTAATCTTTCAAATAGAACTGTCTGCAGAATTTGCATCATTTAGTGGTATGTGATATCACTATTGCTCAGTTTATGCCATAGGATTCCAAAATTCAGAGATACAAGGTTTATAATGACAGTGTGGGTAGATATTTAATATTGCAGTAAAAGCAATTTAGCAATTATGAGACCATATTAAGCCATATTATCTGGAAAATCTTGTATCCTAAAATAAATATGTTGTGGTTTTCTCCAGTGCACGTTATGATTGTCATGTATCTGTATAATTTATTAATCTGGAGATAAAAGGGCAGCCACCTCATTCTCCAAAAGCAGGAGCCAGAGTCCTCACTACAGAACAGGGTAGAACTGAGGACTGTGTAAACCTTGTACATCTACTTGTATTTATAAACAAAAATGAGAGCATGGTGATTTCACAAGCTCTGTGACTTGTGACCCTGATAAAACATATAAAATGAGGAATTGCCTTCTTTTTTAAAACTTAACTTTTAGTTGCTTTTAGCCAAGAGCCTGATTTTTCCCTATTACCAAAATAATAATAATGATGCTTATGGAAGTATAGTGAGGACAATGAATTCTTTCCATGAACTGAAGTTCTACATATTGCTTTTTATTGGAATTACAGACCAAAACAAATACAAGCAAAAGCAATTTCTTTCTTGGGTTTTATTGCACAATTTCATAATAAAGATTATAGCAAAAAAACCCAACCCAATAATGGAATACGTATGTTCGAACCACTCTATCATTCACTTTCGTACTGACAGATTTGACAAGCTTAAATATCTTTCCAGCCAATTTTTTTTTTAATAGCTATTTTCTTGGAAAAGTGGCTGGTAGATTTCCCCAAACAAATGGAAGTGTGGGTATCAAAATTCTAGTTTATTCCTGAAGTCATCATTTAAAAGAGTTTAATAACTATTTTCTTTGAGAATGGGGTGCAAGGAGAGGTGATTGAGGAACAATTTTTCCCTCAGGGTGAGAATGGCTATTTCTTCCTTGACAATTTGATTCCTTTACTACCCTCTTAAAAGGAAAGAAGGAAACAATTGTGATATAATTCAGACTGGCCTGAAGAACCAAAGAAAAAGGAGAAAAAAAAAGATACGCCTTTTGGTGGAGGTTTGAATTAATGCTGTGATATTAGAAAACTTGCACTAAGGCTTTGGAGCTAATCCTCTCACACTGGGATTTCCTCCTGTCACTACAGCAATAAAAAAAGCTAACAAAAACATTAAATATCCAATAAGCAAGTTACTACAACATTCAGCATTCTTGATCGCACTGGGTTTTGTACCCAGGCGACCAGATGCCTCCAACTCTGGATTCATGTTTTGCTTTGTTGGCTTTTTTTAAGAGGTTACTAAAAGTTCTGGGAGAGGTAGGCTAAAAGAAAATTGGAATATCGGTTGCTGGGATCAACTGATTTTAGAAGTAGGGAATTTAACATCTCTAACAAGTAAAATACATAACATGAACAAAAAATGATGGGATATATCTGCTTTTCACTGCTGCACTCAAACCACTTCTTTTAAATATCAGATTTTTAAGAACTACTGAAACATAACAGGTAATTAAGTAAACTCCTTTTGTTTGACAAACAAATGCCTTTTAAAAGTATTTGGTAGCCAAATAAGCTTGGTAATTATTTCCAGTTGAGGCCTAGTATATTGGAAATGAGACAACATACTTTGTAACATTAGTCCTTAAAAAAAAATCACTGTGGTTTTTGACTTACACAGACTGGGTTTCAAATTAACATTTTTTATGCAGACTTAGCAAACAACTTACTCATGTTCATTGATGTAAAGTTCTGCAAGTTCATGCCAAGCTTCTTGGTCACCAACAAATCTGTATAGAGGATACAAGAGAGGGAAAAAGGAAAAAAAGAAAGAATGTGCAAGGGATTCTGTAAATGACTAGCACTGAAGCAAAAGCGTAAATTAAATGCAAATTCCACTTTAATTAAAAAGATTTATCAGAATAGCAAAACACAATCGTATTCTTGTAAGAGACACTCACTGTTCCAGATACTCATTCAGCTCTCGGATGGCCTCGAGATTTTTCCCCTGGGCTTTTCGAATGGCAATCTTACGCTTTCTTGCTGCCTATGGGTTGACATTAATAAAGGATTAGGCCTCATAATTCCCTGGGTTTTTGTAAGGAAAGCAATTTGACTGTGCAAATTATTATCTCAATACCAGTGGAATTCCACTGCAGAGACACTGCTAGGTTGAGGTTTATAAACATACCCTATCACATCCCACTGAGAGACTGAAAACCTCTTCTTACAATCACATTATGTATGCTTTTCTTTGGAGGCACAAACTGTACGCGTTATTTCATTCAAATAAATGACTGTCCAGATTCTGATAATTACAAAACAGCAGGGGATGCTAATCTTCAACCATTCCAACTACCCCCACCTTGTCATTCACAAGATCTATGACTGTAGAGAAGAAACGGTGACTGAGTCCTAGAGAATGCCACAGATGCATCTTGGTTGTCCCTGTGTAAGTGTGGCTTTCAGCCACTATAAAATATTCCTGTTGAAGTGCTGAATGGCACCTTTAACTAATGCTAAATACACACCAATTCCCTAAACAAGTCTCTCATCATTCTTGGAGCACAAAGTAGGCTCTGCAATTTAAAGGGACTACAAAATCTCTATTTCAATGCCAAAAACTGAGCAGTACTTTCATATGTGGATAGAAAACATAATTCAACTTAAATAACATAAAAATGAATTATAAGAATTTTAATATATTTAAATTTTGAAGTCCATAAAAGTCAGAGACCAGAAGGAGGAAAGATATAGAGGATTGTAATAGCTGATTATTCTGTACTTTATTCCAATATTCCAGCTTCTGAATGATGCTGACTACAGTTTTCAGGACTCACAAGAATCTTATTGAGTCCAGCTCTTAAGAAATGGTCCTTACAGAGATTGAACCTGTGACCTTGATGTTACCAGGACCATGCTCAAACCAACTGAATATCAACATACACCTGAGGTGTGATTCAAAACAAAGGAGTCTTCCCAGCTGGGAGCAAACAGTACACCTCAGCCAGCCTGAAAGTCATCAGATCAGAAATCTGACCAAATGGGAGGAAAACACAATTCCAGCAGAACATAACTCAAAAAAGGAATGCCATCAGCCTCCTTCCTTGCCTCTAATCCCCGTGCTCTTGGGTGACCACAACTACTGTGGTCAGACATGAGACAACACAGTCTGGTGTCCGTGATGTCAACACGCACACACACCCTCTTGTTTGTCATTTCTCCATGAGATAATATTAATGACAAAAAATATAAAGCACACTTCTCTAGTAATTGAATCCCACTGTTTATCCCCTTCATAGCTCTCATTCTATTTCATATCTTCTAAAGAGTTTATATAGTTGGGTATCATCTCTCAGAAGCCTTGATAGGACAACTCTTCAACAAAACATTGAACAATTTTAATATTTGAATTTCAGATAGCTCTGAAATAACCTTCTTCATGATGTACCCTAAGTTCACAGTCACATATACCCTACAAGAGTTCTTGTATATTTACAGCATTTTAAACATAACTACTCTCCTAAATAATTTTTTATCCTTTAATCCATTATGAGCAAATCAATTACTTCCAAGAGGTGGTAAATTACTTCAAGCACCACAACAGAAAAGCTAAAAATGCTTTTGACATTTAATTAATTTCCTTTTAATTCATTCCCTTTATCTCCCTCCCAAATAAGTATTCAATGGAAATTCAGAGAAAACAACTCAAGGGAGGAAAAAAATATTTCACCCTTCTGACTAAATGTAAGACACAGAGAGAAGACTAATCAGAGGCCAAATTAGAACACAACAAGTGTTCTAATTGCTGCTGGTTTCCACTGCTCCTTTGTCAAACTGCAACCTGTGAAGTTACATACATCATTCTACTTTTACTGGGAGACATCTGGCTAAAAGCCATAACAGGAAATTTTAACTGCTGACACATTTATTACTGTAACAATAACACACTCTCTATTTCATTTTTGCTTTTCTAAAAATAAAGATAACAGCGTAATTAAACTTATTTTCTTTAAATTCAAAAAGAATAATCCCACATGTTTATCATGCTGCTATAACAAGCAAAACAAAATAACACCACAAAATAACAACCAAAAAAACCTCAACCAAACCATTGTTTGCTGTCACATTTTATGGAGTTCTCAAAGCAATTGTTAAAGCAGGTCACCCCCTTCTACGGTGAGAACACCAGGGCAGTGTTAACCCACTACCCAAAGCTGACATTATACACAGCCCACTGAGCCTGAAACATGAAAAGAGGAAAAGTGGGGATAACGATGTACACAGCCAAAGGAATGCATCAAGTAATTACAGCCTAGGAAGACAGAAGAGTTTTAGCAGGTAACAGACTATTGACTTTAAAAATGTAGCTTTTTAAATGTAGCTCTTGGATTAACAATGCAGTTATTTTCAAAATTTAAAGAAATCAAGGGCCTGATTAAAGTAAACCCTTGAGAACTAAAATAATCTATTAAATACATAAAATCAATCAATGCATATGAAAACTTAATTTGCAACGGCAAACAGGAACAGTCTACATAAGTCACTCTCTGTTTCTAATGCAACTTCTTCAACTGCATCCAAGTCAGTCCTCCAAGAGAGTCTGGAAACAGATTTTTTTCCATAGCTGCTTTATTTCTTAACCACTGCACTCACAAGTAACATAAATCACAGGAGCCTCAAGACATTAATTTATGAAAAGCTACAACTATTTCTAGTCACAAATACAAGCTGATGTTTACCTATAGCAAGCATGTAATCTAATGCAATCAAATCACAAGAACAAAAGCATCAGACACAATTAACATATTCTGGCAATAGCACTTAGGAATTAAATGAGTTACATTCACATCTGACAGAATCTCCCTGCTGCACCAAATCCTAAGAAATTTATTCAAAATTACACTTTTACAACTTTTTTGTCGACCTTCCTCATCACCAAAAATATAGCAACATCTGGGCTTGAAATCTGCACTCTCTTCACCCTCAAAATGCTGGGAGATAAGTTTATTTACATAGAACTCCAAGTTTACAAAAGAGAGGCTCAGCCACTCAAAACAGTGCTAACATCCTGAGGAAGAACAAAATATTGTCTAGTAGCACAGAACTTCTGAAAGTCTTTTTAAAAGCACTGGAAAGAATTCAGTGAGGATGCAGAGTTTTTTTTAATGCAGATTCCAACTTTTTCCATTACATGACTAAAGTCATAAAGCCAAGAGATACGCAAAGAGGTTTTCAGTGATTCACAGGATTGATATGACAGGTGAAAAAATGAAGACATGAAAACAAACTACTGTTGCTTTTAATGGTATTCACAAACGACTTTTTTGTCTGAGTTCCTATTCCTAGTTTCTTTCAAACATGAAGTCTATCAGTTTTTAAATAAAAATAAAATTGAATAATTCCAGAAGTCAGTACATTTAGAAAAAGATATACAAAAAGGCCTGCATTACCAACAAAACATGGACCACAGTTTGTGTGCTGTAAACTTCTAATTCTTGTTCTCATTTATATTGCTCCTGAGCTCACTGTGTGAGTCAGCTTAAGTGCTGCTCTGTGAGCTGGAGCTCACACAGTTTCCTGAGAATCCTGAGGACAACTGCATAACTAATGGCAATTTACACTCATAACATCAATTTTTATTAATTCCCATAAAAATTAAACAAAATGCTTTACTGCACAGAACCACTGCCAACACTAATAACCACTTCAGCATACAAAAATAGTTATTTGTTAAGTAAAGCCAGACTCATACCAATTCTTCAGAAGCTTTACCTAACATTTATACCATATTTCCTATTTATTACCTGCCTTACAACCAGCTGATAAAAGAAAACCAGGCAATTTCATATTCCACTATGTTAAAGGCCCTCTTTACCAAAAACCTCACATCTCAAAGCACAAACTTATTTTTAGGGGGCCTATTGGAAGATACTAAAAAACTGCAAAATTGAGAGTACAAATTTGTTCAATTATTAATTTCAAGTCCACCAAGAATATTATTGCGAAATTATTTTTTAAATACAGGGACCTGAAATTATTTTGAAGTCTAAGAAGCCTACTAAAATAGTCACAAACAATTACATTGATAAAAATTTAAAAAATAGCATTCAAGGGGTCCATTTCAGTTTTTCACATCACAACAGTAAGACCTCCTAGAACAAGCCTCAACTAAATTAACTCAATCTTCTTTCTCCTTCCAACCTAAGTAAAAAGGAAAAGGCAAAACCTCCAGTGCTGTAACAAGATCTGCAGAATTTGACCACGCAGATACTATGACACAGATTTCCCCCTCAATTTTCCAGAGTTTAAAGAAAAATACTAGAATGGTTATTGGCTAATTCTGTAAATCCATAATTCTTTATGGAAAGATATATGCATCTTAAAGAAATACTTAAAGAATCAATATCATATGGAGTAAGCTGCTTCAGTATGTACAAATTTATTTAAGGAGTGAACCTTTCTAAGGTATTTCTTTTAAAGACTAGTAATCCCCAATCTGGCATAAGAACTAATCCTCCATTTGTCATGATTCTTTTTAATTAGCATTAAGTAGACTCGAAGTGAGGATTTGAACATTTATGAACTTCTGCATTTCATTAGTAAAACATACCAAGAGAGACTCTAACATTGTTCTAAATTTCATGGCTCTAAAGATAGTATTAGTAGGAGAATACTACTAATATTGAGACCCCTAGGAAAGAATTTCTGTATAACTACTACATGATTTAACACACAATACTTTTCACCTTAAAAAGAATTTTTTCTTTTCTTTTAACATTTTAGAAAATGTGTATTTGGTCTAAGAATTTGATCCACTGAAACAGTTTGCTTCAAATTGTAATATGCAAATCAAAACAGATGTGTAAACAGCTTCAACTGAGATACAGGGAAAAATTACAAAGATGTCAAAAAAGCACATTATCAAAACCAGCACATAATCAAAAACAACCACAATAACAAATTTATTCCTACCAGAATCCAGACTTTTTTCAAAGTTAGTCATGCAAGACAGTTAAATCTTGCAAACCTTTGCAGGCACAGAGCTACTGGGTTGAAGCTGCCCTTTTAGGGCAGCTTTTGCCCTTTTGCCCTCAAAGTAAAACATAACTTTTTGTATCCAATAAACAACCTATAAAGTCTAACACCAGCATAGAGCAAAGTGGTAGGAGCTGTACAGGCTGAAAAGCTAAAACCTGGAATTGGCAAACATGAAAATTGTTACATACCAACAAAAAGTAAGAACAGTTCACACAGCGAAAAGTAAGGCTTCCCTTATCTAGTGGAGTTCTTCAAGGAGTCCTTAAGTATAGATGAATAAAGATCCATGTAGAAGTCATCTTTGACTTAAAATATAATTTCAACAAGATGTCTCACCTCAAAGCTGAAAGCTCTGAAGGAAACTAGAGTTACCACAGCCTAACAAGGGAAGGTCTTCACATGGATAAATAAAAAAAAGATATAAAAGATATAAAAGAGAGAAAAGAGTTCTCTGCACTGAGAATCCCAGAATCACCTGTATTAAAAACTACTGCTCAGCACTCTTGATAAGAGATCTAACAAGGGAATGAATAGTGATGTAAAGTTAAATGTTGATAAGGACTTATTTAAGTGTAAAGAACAAAAGACAACTGCAAAGAGTAGCATTCACAATAATTAATCATAATGAATACTTTTACCAGCACAATAAAACGACCCGTGAAATTTAATCTACATAAATGGCTACATATAAGGTCAAACAATACTAATTTAATGTACACAAAAAACCTGAGTTTGTCTGGTTAGGAGGGAAATACTGGACTTGCAATAAACAGTTATATAAAACACCAATTCAGTGTTCAGAAACCATCTTAAAAAAATCAAAAAACCCTGCCCCAAAACCCCAAACTGAAAATACTGTGATACTGGTATGATCAGAAAAGAATACAGAAGAGACATCACTTACGGATGCATACATCCGTGGCATCACTTTGTTATTTTTAAGTCCATAATGCTCCTGCATTTTTAATACTGACTGCCATTCAGTCATCTCATTTCTCACCCAAATATAGGAAAAACCACAGAAATGACACAGAGAACAGTAGCAGAGTTTTGAGGCACAGAATGGCAACAAGAACAGCTGGACATTAGGACTTCTTAGCTTAGAGGGAAAAAAAGTGCAAAAAATCCCTAAAGTCATGAGTATTAATAAAGTGAAAACAACTGCTGACAGTAACAGGCAAATTCAGAGTCATTAAATAAAATTGTTAGATTGAAGGTGTGGGAATGGAATAAAAACCACAAATGGGAGATTTACACAATCCATTAAAAAATTACATTTAATTTCTCAATTATGTTGTAGATGTAGGCATGGCAAATTTAAGCAAGTTTAAAAATACATCCAAGCAGAAATTTCATGAAAAGCTATTAAAAACAGAGTTAACACTTCTGGCACAGGAAAACTGCAACATGAAGATGAATAGAAACTGGCAGAACAGACCACAGCATACTGTCATTGCCCTGCTCTTACACACTTCTGGTATCTGCAACAAGTCAAAGCCAGACCCAGGACAAGTAAAATGGACTTTTGCCACAACTGCAGTACAGCTGCTCTTCTGCTCTCAAATACTTAATTTCAAGAGACAAAATCTCCATCAACCTTTAAAAGTGCTATGCACACAAAACATGGGACAAATGGTGGAATGCATTCTGCTCTCTCACTTCACCGATCATGACTGAACATGAGGCAAAAAAAGATTTACCCTGCAATGGTAAATGATGCTCTGTCAAAAGCAAAAACTCCATTTTTTTAGGACCACATAGTGCATTCCCAACTTCCCCATGAGCCCTCAGTGAGAACTAACTGAAGTAGCAGCAGCCATTCTTCACAACTCTCACCAACTCCATCCTGTGTTAGTCAGCGCCAAGCTATCTTTTTCAACTCCATTTAAAACCACCACTGTACACACCTATGTTCAGGTCTAGTTCTGTCTTTCCTGGCAGTGTGGCCAATATATTTAAGGAAACACATGTCACCTTGGAAAATTCAGCACATTAGTAGATGTTTCATTTGGTGAGCAGGTTTCCCTTTTGCAACTCAGAGCAAGCTGTAGATAAATGTACAAAGCTGCAAGATCTTCGGAGGAGGTCCCTGTTAAAAATTAATTCACAGCTACTGCAGCAGTTTTAAGGAATATCACAGTTCAGGTGATAAACAGGTATCCAGTGCTCAAATTCAGTGCTCATTATTCTCATCTTATTTAGTGGAGACAAGGAGGTAGGGAAAGAAAGGTTACCTATACAGTCTAGATGGCAGTAATGCACAGTCACAGAAAGAGATGCACTCAGATATTCATGGTATATAACTGCTTTCTATTTACATGACACTAAGTACTAAGATACTGCTCTGAATCTTCCAGTATTCTGGATTTCCAGAGGTATTCAATCACCTCCTCTGCCTCTCTGCCTCTTCTGAAATGTCCAGCTCATCTACAAAAAGAATCTCAAAATAATAAGAGAAAGGGTAACTGCGACCATCTCAAAATAATAAGAGAAAGGGTAAATGTGACCATAAGCATACACTTGTTCCTGCCCACTCCTATAAACAATAGAGTTGATGAGAACACTGCTTCACTACAAAAATTTTAAATTCCTCATTCACACAATTATATGACTAAACCCATGATGGTAATGAGACTATCCACTATGTTCTAAGCTAAGGAAGCAGACAGAGCATCTTGCATGAAAAGCTTGGTTGAAAAAGTGGCAAGAAAACCAGCTGAAGAATTATCCTAATAAAGACTCCAGGTTCTGTGGATTAGAATTAAGGCAGAACTTTGTGCCTTATATCAATTTCCCCAGTGTTGACCAAGTGCTCTGCAATCTTCTTGATGGTTGAGCTGAATAATCAAGAGAAACTGCAGGATGACAGGAGCAGGTTAGACACCAATCTAAGTCTTGAATACATGAAATCAATTTCCTTTCTCATCAACAAGCTTCTCTGCTCTGTTGAACAGACTACCTCAAAAAGAGCCCAACTGATTAAAAATATTTAGCTGTCTAACTAAAAGGTTCTCCTCCAAAGCAGAGCAAGATAAGGATTTCTCAATTAAATACATAAAGAGCAAAAACAAACAAAAAACCCCTTTCTACCAACATTACTAAAAAAACCAATAACTCTCTTTTATTTTGTTCTGAGAAACAGAACAAGCATTTTACCTGAAGATCTACAAACAAATCAGTCAATGTTCTGCATCACTATTAACATTTTCAATTGGACACTACATGAAATTTTAATTAATAAAAGAGCCCTATGATAGAAAATAATATGCAGCCTTAATAAGAGAAATCTGTCAGCTTGACCTCTAACATGCTATCATTTCAACCAAAACAGACAAGAATGGAAAAGATTCTAATTCTCACCCTATTGAAATGTATGCAAGCTATGCATTTCACAAGAGTCACATTTCATTCATTAAAGTCTTTAGAAAAAGGACTATGACTCAACATCTACATGCTTTGAAAAATGAAACAAAATCTCTGAGGTGACATTAACACTGTTCCACTGTCAAATGAGTCATCTTTTTCAGAAAGTAAGTGCAGGGTGAGAGAAAACTTAGAGATTATCCAATTTTAAAAAATAAAGACTATTTTGAATTCTATCCTAAGAAATTAAGCAATTACTGTTAATGTAATTTCAGCAACAAAACTTCATATGAAAGTGTAAATGTCCATTACATAATTTGAGTTCAAACTTTACTTTTTATAATGGAAAATTCTGCTATGTGTCTAAAAGAAGTAATTTTTTGGAAAAATCTTTTTCCATGCTACCTTTTGATCAGTCAATGCAAAGTATGATTTTTACATGATTTGTGTGAACAAATGTCTATGTTTCACTTAAAGGACTTGCCAAAACATTTAATGCATATAAGCAACTCCATGTGTCAGCAGACCAGAAGAAATTTCTATAAAGTTAGGTGAATGCCAAGACAAACTCAGCAACAGTTGCTTTTCTAAAATCTTGAAATATTTATTTTCCTACAGCAGCCACATGTGTGCATGGAAATAATTAACAGGTAAATGACACAAAGAAATCTACACATGACAACTTACGAAAACTTTTTACTTAACTTTCACTCTTGACATGCAAGCGTCTCCCAACCAATTCTAGTTATATAGCAAGGAACTTTCCTTTGCATTTAACATTCTCCAATTCTATTATTAGAATTAAGAACTTCAACCACACAACTGTTCTAGTATTTACAACATCTGCTTCTAAATATTACAAGTTTATGGATCTTTATGATTTGGTTATGGAGAAAATTCAAATAAAGGAACAATCATGCATTTTACTTATTTAAATATAATTTTGTTTTGTAATGCCATCCAACAAAGCCCTCAGATGATGTTAGCTATGTTGAGATGAGCAAAAAGTAAAACTGCCAAAAATGTATACTTCAAAGATCTGTGGTCCATAAAAGTCACTGCAATATGATGCTCCATTTTCCACTGGTGTCAGCAAAAGTTCATAAAACATGTACCAAGGTGACCCATTCTGTGATTTCACTGCAAATGGGTTCCATATTGGTCCAACACGACTCCGAAGATTTTGTGTCAAACTCTCTGGGCCATGCAGCAATAAAATCCACCATTTACAATGGACACCTATGCATCTTGTGCTCAAAACTTATTAAGCTCTACTGTTTCAGGGAGAGTGAAAAAGAACAGTGAAGAACTGAAATAGTTCCTTTTACCCTTGCTTAAAATCTGTGAGTTCTAGCACTGCTAACAGACAGACTTCAACCTATCACTGTTGTCCAAGTGCTTAAAATGTTTCTGTGGATTTTCCCCTCCTGAATAGCAGACCACATAAAATAAGCTGACCAAGGAAAGGTAAAGGTTCAACCAACACCTAGGAAGATTAACATGAGATTGCCAAAACATCTGAAATAGCCCAAGTATTACATTTACCCAGAAGTTTACCCAACAGACAGCTCCTCAAAACCAAGTAACACACCCTCAATGATTAATAATATTTTTTTTATTTTCCAATAAATATCTATGTTATAAAAAATCTGAAACTCCATAGTTTCTTCATATTTCAAGTTTTATCCTTGAGAGAAAAAACATCAATGAAAATATATTGCTACGAGTTTCTCTAGACTTCTATTTTGGCAGCGAAAAGCTCACAGTGGCTTTTACAAACAGTATTCAAAAAATGCTTAGAAGAACAGTACAGTCTGTCTCACATTTTGTTTTACACAATTGGCATGCTTTATGCATTTTGATTCAAGAGCTAGTAAAATGTCCCAGACATGAATCAAAATACCTGCTATTCAAGCACTACCTGAGTGTATTAATAGTTAATCCCTAAGTAAGATTACGCACAGAAGCATAGAAGACGTGACAGACTATATATTAGTCTTTTAAATACTCTATATTCTGGGAAATGAAAGAGTTGAAAGGCCCAGCTCTAAACACCACTAAGACTTCTGGAAAGATCACCAGTTATAATCTGTCTCCTAAAATCAGTGTTTAAGAAGGTATTAGGTCACATCTTCCCATCATGAAATGGTAACATTGGTTATTTGAACAGCAAACGAAAGGAAACAAATACAGCAATACAGATACATTTTCCCACACTGAAACAGAAAATATAGTCACAATTTCAAACAACACATCAGTGCAGTTTAGAATTATCTTTTAAACTTACTGTATTAGTTGAATCTTCCTGTAAAATTCTGTCATATAACTGGATAGCATCATCATACCTGTACAAAGAAATCATTCACATTTATTTCTGCTAATACAGAACTTCTGGCGTTTTGACTCTCCCTGCAATAGCTAATAACCCTCCTGCATTTTTTGTACTGAAGTATAATACACATATACTAAGCAAACTATATTTATAGAAAATTATTTTGAGAGTGCTTAGTATGAACAGCAGTATTTTTTGTCACCAATTAAGAAAAACACATGGAAATTGCTTCATGAAATACTGTTTCAGCAGCAACTTGGGATATTTTATACCCAGCATCTCACTCTCCTGCCTGTTCTCTTGATGTCTACTGAATAGGTTCAACCATCACATCCCTACTCCTCCTTTCACATCTCCCAAGAAACAGAAACTCCAAAACTTGAAAAGCCATCCAAAATAATGACATTCCACTTCATTGTTGTAACTTAAAACTTCATGTAAAGTTCCTTCTGTTGTGACTTTAAAAAGTATAAGTAGCTGCATACAGGAAACTGGAAAAATTCCTATAGGAGTCTACCACAGATTATAACATAAATCTTAACAGAAAATATTTTCCACCATTTTCCATTTCCCACTTTTATTATTTGCTATCTGAAGCAAATGAATTCTGCTATCTGAAGTGTGCTTGAAACAGGTTACTTCGGTGCTATGAGCACGTCAAACCTTCAAACCTTCTGGGAAACAGCTCTGTGTGTTCAGTCAGCTGTGTACACAGTCCCAATAAATGAAATAATTCAATCCAAACCACATTTCATTACACAGCTGTTGTGCTATTGCCACAGAACTAGGGCATACATTGTGTCTTCATGTGTAGTTTGACAAGCAGTTTGTCAGAGATACTACTGACTGACTTCTGACACTCACATTTCTTAGACATCACCTTAGACACTCATTTACCCATACTTGCCCTGTTCCCTAAGCACTGCTGACGCTACCAGAGCTCAGCTGTCCACTCCAGCTACCCTAAGGTATAGGAACTACTGTGAAAGGAAGCACAAAAGCAGAAACAAGCAGAAGGAAACTGCTACAGACTTGAGCAGATGTGCTGTAAAATGCTGTATTTGCATTCTCTGTTAGTTGCTGTTTTGTCAAATGCATTTAGAAGACTGAATCTGATGGCCATAATCCCAGCTTTACATGGTGAAGTTCCAGAACATTATTCTTTTTATTACCAAGTGTCTACAGGATGTCTCAGTCTATGGGGATGGTCTTCGCTGTTTCCTTTTCCTGTTGGGAAAAGCAGGATCCTCCCTAGATCCTAGAAGTCACTTAGAACTTAGTAAATTCACTTCAATTGAAGTGAAACATGATGCCTGCAGCCTAAATCTTTCTTTTTCAGTCCGGGGAGACAGACACACTCCTCTGGGGCAAGGTTTAGAGCACCTGCAAATGGGTTCCTGTTCAAAACAACCCCAAGCTGAAACCTCTTTCTGCTCTGACTTCTAGAGAAAACCCAGGGACATGAAACTTCGGGTTTTGTTACTTTCTCTGCTCCTTGATACTCTGATCTCAATAGTGCTTCATTGGTGAAACCACACATGATGTTTGTGCAGCACTTATCTCCCACAAAGATCAGGTCCCATGCAGTAACATCTTTAATGCAGACACATAAGCCTGAACAGAATTATGATCCATTGTACTTCTGAATAGGTATCAGGAAGGGGGAAAAACTGCTGTAATTCTCTGTCTTCCTACCCTATATAAAATGAAGACAAGAGAGCTAAGTTTAATGGAAATTCTTCAAAAATATGCACCTTATATAAAGTGAGTGTGAAACAGAGCATCTGGCTTCCCTGAGACAGCTCCTGTGAATGGAGTCCATTTATTCACTCTTGTTGATCCAAGCAATGGACATTTATCAGTGTTTCATATCAAATACAATTTTCAAAGCTAATTTTGCAAGAATGTAATGGATGAAGAACATATGCTAAGTAAATATCCTTAAAAAAAGCACTTAGGCAGTGCTTCCAATTCCTTTTTATCAAGATGGCCCAAAGGCTCCAAACTCACCAACTCTGTGCAAAATGTGGCATGGAACAGATTTCTTATCATTCAAATGCACTGGAAGTCATTCTTAGCACCCAAGACAAGTGCTATGGAACAGAATGTTGACAACAAAGATGTATCCAAGGAGAAATGTGTTGAGTTAATCCTCAAGTCCTGAGGTCATTCATTTGGAAAGCTGCAAAGTTTTGATCTGTTCATTGTTTTAGTAATTTCTGTCAAACTTAGTATGTTATAACCCTTCTAAATGATATTTCAAAAAGGTCAGTCTGAATTTTATGTTCAGCCATTCTACTCTGTTTGTTGTTTGATTTGTTTCTGTAAAAGCTCTATAGATTTAATCATTTTTAAATTCATTTACCCACATTTAGGAAACAAGGGTAAAGAGCTACACCCTGCAGTAAACAGGACTAGAGAAGAAACAGCTGAAGCAAAAAAACGGTGGGCCTGATTTTCATATGCTGCTCTAGCTCTCTGAGATGAAACCTGGGCCTCACAGAATTCACCTGTGTTCTACTGTAGAATGTAGAAACTGTGCAGTGTTCTACTGTATAATGGTTTATGCTGTGAAGTAAGAGATCCTTCTAATATATGATCTCTGATGGGAAGATTGCAAAAATAAAATGCTGCACAGTACCTGCAAAAATGCAATAAAAATCTTAATATGATCATGGACACTGTTATTTCCTATAAAGAAACTGCCCAGCATTATTTTGCCATTCTGCAATGGCTGAATGTTTTTTTTTAAGAAAGAGCAAACATTTTGTTCAGAGAGAAAGTACATTTTTTAAAATTCAGGTTTTACCTTTCCATGGCTTCAAATCTCATTCCAGTTAATCGTTTAACTCTGTGGCTTCCAGGAAACTGCCGCCTCAGTTCCTGAAGACAAAACTACACAAAGAACCAGAAATACTATTGTGAATATAATTATCTTCACAGAAGCTAGAAGAAGAAAAAAAAAAAACAGAAAAAAAGGCCTTCGCTCATAATTCAACTACCTGCCATGCCAGTTCTGAGTAAAAGTAGATACCAATTTTTGAAACAAGCAATAAAATGCATTGACAAACAGAAGGCTGAAAACTGAAATTCTGTATGTTAGATGACTGATTTTAAGAAGTATTTTCCATACAGGGCATTAGATGCTCAGGCCCCCTTTGAAATAGTTATTTGCCCAGAAAATTACACTCACCTACTAAAACAGCTCTGACACTATTAAAACTTGAATTCTATTTAGTTGCCCCACAGTAACACAAGACAGTAAAAAAAAACAAAGACAGTGAGAGCTTAAGTGATACTTCTTTAATAAATGGATATTTCACAATAGAACAAACTATACTAACACAATGCTCTGTGTTTATTTTTAAAATAAAACTTTGAAATCCAAAGAAAATGTTTGCCACTGGCTTGGGTACAGACTGCTGGCAGACAAGGCATAATTTTTAACTCCTGAAATCAATGAGACACCTGGCCTGGATAAAAAGAATTCATCCAGGCAGATTTTTCTGGATTAGCAGAGGACATTTGGTAGAGCGACTGAGTCACAACTTCCCCACAGCAAGCTAACTCATAACCATATCATGGATGTGGCTAAATAGCATTGTGAAGTTCCTAGCTGACTCATGACAGTGGGAGGCAGGACAGTCCACAGGCTTTCAAAACAGACCAGAAGTGTTCATCACGTTAAAAGCTTCATACTGAATCCTCTTCCAGGCATTTATTTATGTAACACAACTTAGAAACTTGTTCTTCAGACATAAGGTTCTAGCAGAGGCCTATCTACATAATCTGCTCCATCTCATCAAATCCACTGGTCAAAGGACAAAGTACAAATCAGTAGCAATCAGTAGGATCCCTCTTTGTTTTTGTAGATAAACAGGTTGCTAAAGCACATACAAGAGGAATATTCTCATCTCTCCCAGATGCTAACAAATAGGAGAGAGAAAAGCAACAAGTGATAAAAGTTATGATGCTTAGCCTCAAGCAAGAACAGACTACTTTCATCACAATCAACTTAATTTGCAAAGGACCAAGATTCTTACAATGCAATTTCACATAGAAAGGCTCGGGTTTAGCACAGAAATTGCTTACTGGCACTTTGAGTGATGTCTAGGTGAACTGCTGTTGCTCTAGTCATAATGTGTAGTCATCTATGTGTACTTAGCAGCATGTTACATGGTGACAGAACTAATCTCTGACCATTCTTAGGAGACAGAAAAATTTACATAAAACTCCAGTTTTTAAAACCCTGACAACCCTGTAGACTTTAAAAAGAACTTTTGCATACAATAAATCCATCCTGTGGTCTAGTGATCAGTGAACCCTGAAGGATAGTGATTTTTATAAACACATGTACTATTTTTCTCAAAAAAAAGTACAAATAAAAAAAAATATAACATTTACCATACTAAAGTCCACAATATGTAGAGGGACTTTTACATCTAAAAAATCCTCACTGATAATATGAAAGTAGTGCTCAAGTGCAGAAGTAATGCAAGATGAGAATTGTTCACGTTAGATCTCACTACACAACCATTACTCAACCGAATGCAGCAGTCCAGGGGCCAAAATAAACTGTAGATTAAACTATGAGACACAATAAAATGACAGGAAAAGTTGTAGGAAAGTCATGAACAACTCACTGTAACACTGATAAAACCAAAAGCACATGAATAAACTACACCAGCTATATCTTCAAAACGTTCTGGACTCAGCAGCACTGAATGTCCTCTTTTTAAACTGGGACTTGTAATGACCATAATAATTTATTTTATTGAGGACTGGTTTTGCACCATGTCAGTAATCTACTTGTGATATTCTCTCAGAACTCTCTCAGTTACATTACTTCATTTGCTTTCTGACTTTTGAAATAGCAGACAAAGGCAGAGAAATACAACCTGGACTTCAGCAGGTAGAACACTGGTAATGCAAGTGCTGCCAACAATAGGTGATTGCACTAAACCACCTGTGTGAACCAGCTTGCTGGCCACAGCAGCGGCATGCATTACACATGGGTTTTTGGTGGAGGACAGAGAGGACAAAGTAATAATTAAGGAAAGAAGAACAAAAGACAAAAGTCAGAGAAATTACTCTGAAAACTACCTCAGCTTCTCATTTGGAGTAGACAATACCTATCCTCCCCCAGCTGTCAAACTCTCACTGCTAAAAAACCAGCAGAGCCAAAGCTGTTTATCTACTTTGGAGCTACAGCTCTAGTAAAATGCCACAGATGATGTTAACTTGTTCGAATTAACTACTTATTTATTGTAAATCAATAAAATTAAAAAAAAAAAAATCCTCTAAGTTTCCACCTATGCTTTTAATCTCATTTCCAAGCTGCATACAAAATGTTGCATTCTCTCATCTCAAGCAATATTCCTTAAAGGGCAGACACTGAAATTTAAACTCCCTGCAAGGGTTAGTAAAAACAAAGAACGTTTCACAACTGATTTTTCAACACTGGCTCCGTCAACAATTTTGTGAAAGTCTTCTTTAAAAGACCCTGAAAATAAAGACCAAATCTGTTTTACATATAAATCAGGACACAGAAATGTATTTATTTAAACAGTAAGTCTATTTGCTTTTGTTTCAACAAACAGCTATACTACAACAGTATTTTCTTCTGAGGGACAAAAGAGAGGGAAGTTCAGTGGGTTCACAAGTTCAAAGTCTTGTACTACATTTTCCAGCATACTCCATTTTAACATATATATATATATCTGGCCAGATAACCCTGTCTAGTTCTGCCTATCTTCACCCCCCTTGAATTAAGTTTTACCCAAATGACATCACACAAACCTCAAAGATTTTAAGTGTTATTTTGTCATCTGATGGAGAACAAGGCACTGGAGGAGTAGTTGCAGTGAAAGACCTGGAGCACTGAAAATGGCTTTTTACTTAGAATAAGTTCAAGCTTGATGGCTTTTAGGGCTCAAGGTAAGCCTCTGTTTTCTTCTGACTGTTTTGTGAAAGAGCAGTGAAAAGATTATTAACATTTTCCTGTAACACAAACTTTTGCCTCTTCCTGATTTTGCCTTTCAAGGATCAGCTAAGCTGACTGGGTTGTTTTGTTTGTTTCAATGGCTTTTTTTGTTTTTAATTTAACAAACAGGTTATAGTTCAAAATAAGTTAATTCTATCTCAATTCTTATTTATATCATTCAAATAAATTTGCATACAAATTGACTCAAATATCCATTAACAATATTTTTACCAACAACTACCAAACAACTTGGATTGCAATGGACTTTTGGAGGCCACCTGCTCCAAATCCCCACTGAAAACAGAGCCAGTTTCCAAGGGAGTGCAGAGCCATATCCTAATCTATTTTTAAGCATTTCCAAAGGAGATTCCACAGCTTCAATGTGCCACTTGTCATAAAGAATTCACTAAATTTTTCATAATATGTAAGTGGAATTGCCTTTGTTACAGCTTATGTCTCACACTTGTCTTTTGTTGCACACCTATGAAAATATGTGCCCACCTTCTTTATACCTTCCTTCCCATCAGTATTCAGAAATCCCTTCTTGGCTTTCCTAAAATTGAATATGGCTCTCCCAGCCTTTCCTTACACACTATGCAGCACAGCTCCTTATTCATCTTGAAGACCTGCTCCAATATGTGACTTTCTTTCAGGGTAGCCAACATGACATATAATATATGTAAGATGGGTCATTTTACCTCAAAACATTCAGAAAACCAATATAATTTGAGAGGTTTTCAATAAACAAACACTCTCTGTACAATATGGCAACTTCAATATTATTCTTGACCTTTAGCCCATACCAGAATAGCTGTAAATATTTTCATGGCTATTGGAAGAGATGTGATCTGTCTAAACAAAAGTTATGCTTCAGAGGAGGTAGGGGGTGGCAGTTTCTTCATAGCTGTGCATTTCTTGATAAATATTCTTTCTACCAGTCCAAGCTATGGAGTTCAGAGTATGCTGTAACTTCCAGAAAACTATCTGGAAGAGACACCCAGGATGAATACATACAGAGTGAAAGAAAAGTCAGCTTGAAAACTTACCAATGCCAAATCATCTCGACTGCAGTCCAGGGCAGCAATCATCACCTGCTCATAAATTATCCAAACTGGACACAAAGAGACAAAAAATGCAGATAATTGGTTTGGGGTTTGTTTAAGGTAATAGGAAGCACCTATCATGTAAACAGGATTAATTAATTCTGTCTGTACATTTTTCCTCTTCTACTCCCACAAATCATGGCTGAAACACAAACAAATTAAGAAACTGCTGGAATTAATCAACAACTTATTTAAGCAATTTAGCGCTTTTAGTGCCAAAGTACTTTCTGACATCTTGAAAGGCAAAAAAGCTCTAATTCTCTATTTTTCCCAACATCATAACTGCCATGTTCCAGACAGATCCCTGTGAGGACTTGCTTCAATTTCTGTCACAGTGTTGAAGAACAGAAAATCACGCGAATAGTATCTTAGTAATAGTTTCAAATTAAGTTTTCACACTGCAGCCTAAATACTAATATAGCAAGCTAACAGTTCTATCATGTAATTTTTAGGGCTGTTTTCACTGCAGCCCACATTTGGGAAAGAAATAAGCTCTTGGAATTCTGGAAGCCTATTAGACTAAGAAAGCAATATATACTTCATCAACATCAGCACATACTGGAAGACCATGTAAAGGCTTTAACTAAAATACAGACTGAAAAAAGAATACCAAATCAGACAAGGAAATTTTTAAAATAGTAATTGTTTACTTACTGTCATCTCCAAGTTTAGATGCATATTCATTAATTAACTCTTCTCCAACATCCACTATCTGTTCACTGTTTCGGTAGTTTTCTTCCCTCCATTTCCTCATTTTATCACGCATATCTGTGGGCAAAGGGGCAAAAATGAGATTTTCAGATAGTAATGGCATTTGAATGTGCATATGATCAATAAGACACACATCTGAAGAATGGGATTAAAGAGCAACAGAGCTATGAAAGTTACTTCTACTAAAATTAAAAAATTACTAGAGAACAGATCTCTGAAACCTTATTACCCAAACTGTGCTCATGCTCTAACATTATCAATTCAAATTCTAAGTTAGCAGTCTCTCAGAAGGGACAGTAACACATGAAGTAAAAAAAATGTATACCCAGTTATCCAATAAATAATAAAGTTTATCCGTTTTTAGGTAAGATAGGCTACAAGAGACTTCTGATTAGTTTCACACATCTACAGACAACACTAAAATTGCATTTCTGCTACAGGTGGGTAAATTTTCACTTGAAATTCTAGAAAAAACATTAGAACTTTCCCTCTGAAAGGAATCTACACATTCCTAGAGAAAGGAGCTTCAATAAAAGTACACATGGATGTGAAGGCTTTCTACACCAGGGAAGTGTCCAAAGTAATGAAAAATATCACTGCCTTACCTAGCCAAGGTAGAAATGACAGTTTATTTTATTATTAAGATTTTTGTTCCAAGAGTACATTTAAGATCTCCAAGAGAGCAGACAGATTCATTAAGTCAGGTAGAGAACACTACCTTGCCTGAGCTTTATTTATCCTCTAGACCAGGAAATTGCTAAGAATGTGATTTTATATGCACATACATTTATATAAGTATAGCTGCTCTATACACAAGAACAAATTTTGAGAAAACTTAAGGAAAATAGTTTTCATTACTAGATAGTGGTTTTACTAATAAGAGAGTACCAGGATAACTGTTGCTAGTATTTTTCTAAAACTTTACAACATCTGGAAAAACAAATACAGTGATAGATCTAAACACTGTCAGTTTTTCTTGCACTTCAAAACACAGAGTTAATGTAAATGACAGTTAAAAATTAAGCACTAAAAGTTGTTCCATCTACCTGAAGTGATCTCAGATCGCTCATAAGACTGTTATTGTGCTACATTTTGTGTTTTGAAATTCAACCAAAACCACCACAGGGTTACATTTCATATGCATGGGCAAAGTTGAATGGTTCTAGACATATGATGGTCCCTGGAAATTCAACGTTAGACGGCAAGAATGTGAGTGAACACAAACATTCAAAAAAGCTGACAAGCTAAACGCCTAAAAATAAATAAGCTGTCTGATTTCCACCCACTCATTTACTTGGAAATTATCAATGCCTTCATTCCAGTGTGATTCCAAATGGAATAGTGTCAGAATTATGTATTAACAGAAGGTACACCTACCATTTATCACACAAGTCCAACATTTACAGCAATGGAAAAAAACTTCTAGGACAAAGAATAGAACATCAGCTGATGAATGAAACATTTATTGATTTTAAAAATACTGAATTTTATGTAAAAGGCAGAAGAAAGAAAACGCTAAGAAGTGCAGTAAAATTATACAAGTCTTTTTACAATGTTGTCAAACAATGAATTTTTTACTAAGAAATCTATCAAAAGAGCCAGACAATAATAACTTGAGTCTCGGAAACATAATACAAGGCTCGGGAGACACAATTACAGATTTTAGAAGAAAAAAACAAGTAAGGTAAAGAAACGTCCATGTTTTAATTACAACTTCTCCTCTCACCAATAGGCTGGTGCTAAGCAATTGATAGATTTGTTTTAGATTTGGGGTTTTCTAAATTGACACCCATGGCACATGTAAATCAAAATGTTACAAGGTCTAGGGAAGGGATGCACTCGGGACAATGTTGGCTTTTGCCCAAAACCACGCAAGCCAAGGGACACAACCTGTGTTTCACTTTTGTGTCCAGTAAGGTGTCAGCTCACATGGCTTGAGCAACCAGATATGAAATAATCCTCCTATAAGTACCTACACTTTCACTGATGAATGGGATCATAATTTTCAAGTCCTTGATATCTAAAAGCACCTGATGAAATGAAGGAAATCATCACTTTGGGGCAGACAGAAACTGCCAACTCCAGAATGTCACCTTGGTATATTGCTGCTACCACAGCAGTCACTCAGGGAGCCCAGAGCCATTATATTTCTAGAGCTCATTTGTATATTGACATCTCTGTTACACACACCAAATCTTCACCCACAGCCCACCTCTGTGCACTCTCATCTGGCAGGTGCAGGCAGAGGCACAGGCATCACACTGGGTGCTGCAGATGCTGCCTCTAATCCTGGCAACTCTGCTTTCAAAAGGGCTTCAATTAAAAAAAAACAAAAAACCAGCATCTCACCTTTGCCTGCTGTAATCCCAAAAATCCATATATAAAACCCAGAGTAAACTGATCTGACCTTTTGATTACAACTGAAAATTAGGAATAGCTAAAAGAAAGCAAAGACAGCACAGAACACAACAAAACCACATCAGAAACAGTTAATTGTGCATAGATTATTCCAGAGATGAAATGCTAGGCTGTTCCCTATTTCCTAGAGACTTGCCATACAAACTCAGTATGAATTAATTTTCTAAGTCACAGAAAGAAAGTTTGCCACCTAACATTAAAAACAGAAGTGCTCAGTTTTTAAATTCATTTGGAATTTTCTCTTTTTGGATATAACGTGTTCCCAGATACACATATTTGCAAGAAATACACACACTGGTAAACTTCATCTTATAAAGCATTTTATGATATTTTCAAAAATGACGAAGAGTTCCTTGAAAAAAGTCTCAAATTAACATGGTAATGAAAACTTTTAAAGTGCCACTATTGAAGGAGTGCAATTTTTAATACAGAAAACATCAGTACTAATTTAATGCTACAGAGAACTTAGGCAAGGGGCATTCAGAGCTAATAAAAATCTAAAAAAAATACTTCTTCACTTTTTCAATTTATATCAAAAGAAAGTTAGTTTAAAGAATATGCCATTCCTTTCTCTTTTTCATTTTGATAACCACTTAAGAGAGTTATTGACTGAAACAAGAATTGCTGCGACAGCACTCAAAGATCCCCAAAAAGCTCAGAAGTGACAGCTGAAAGGCACTGCTTCCCTTTAGCAGCATGTGATGTGTTTAACACCATTATGCTGCTGTGCAAGGTTAAGAAAAGAATATCTGTCTCATTCTGTCCAATTCTGACAATATGTCAGATGCATTTTCTGTGAAAGTCAATTGTTATTTTAATAGTTCTTGAACTGCTGCCTGTTTGCAGATTGTGCTAATTTTACACTTGTGTGCTCCAAAACCTGCTGCTAAAATGAAGTTACACAGGTGTTTGCTTTTTTAAATATTTCCATTCATGGGACAAATTAATCTTTAATGTATCACTGAAAATATGGTAAATATTTATTCTACAAAGTTCTACATAGCTTAAGAAAGTCCTAGTAAGAGGCTACACATCACCAGGTACCAAGTGATGTGCAAACCTACTACATCACACTCCATGGCTACACCCAGTTTTTGGTTTCCTGCCACTCCACATAGTTTCTAATTCTTTTATTTATGAAGGAAGCAGGAAATATGCCATTTTCTCTAGAATAGTTAAAACCAGTATTAAAAAAAAAAGAAAGGAGCAACATACCATCTTTCTCTCAAGTAAGTCAGCTTTACTGTAAAATATATGTTACATAACAGCATATAAGCTTCTCTTGCAATACCACAGCACTCTGTGGTATTGGATCATCTAAGTCCATTGATCAAGACCATAAAGTTAAAGAAGATGTTTTCCTGCTACACAGATTTCCAAACACACTTTAAAGCTTGAGATACAGCAACAAAGTAAAGAAATAAAAAATAAAAACCACAGCTCCCACACTGGAAAACACAGTTATTTTCAGTTATCTTTCCTAACCACTTGTGCCATGCAGGTACCTAAAAAAATTTAACTCCTACCTCTGTCTCAAAAAACCTGAGTGAAAAGCAAAGCAAGGTACAAACTATTTCATTTGTTACATGTTATTCTTTCCTAACCTTGAATCGCAGATTCATCTTTAAGCAATATATAAGTATAAAATGTCTTGTTTAGAAAAGCCTGGGTATATAAAGGACCTATGAGCCATACACCTAGTTTCACATAAATTAGGCATTTTAAAGAGATTCAAAATGAGCTACATAAAATTCCTAGAACTGTGTTCAAGTACTTTGCTAGGAACTAGGTCACAACACTGCTGGATCACCTCACCTATGAAAAGCTACCTTGCACCAGGATCTGTTTAAGCTCACACAGAGAAAAGAGAAAAGCTATCTTTTTTAAGAAGAGTCCTTGCATGATCTGTTGCAGGCCTCCTTCTTGACTTTACTTTTCATATCTTGCAATAGAGGAAAAAAAAAAACCTGAATTTTTCAAATGCATGCTTCCAAAGTGGAGACAGTCCCTTGTACCAACACACACCAGCCTTTCATCTGGATGAATACTTAAAGAGACTGAGAAGTTGAAATGATAAAACTCATAAGCTGGTCCACTGAAATTTCTCATTCAACCCCACCCATATACAAAACTCTACACCTAGCACAATGCCACAACTGTCAATCAGAATTCTTGGAAACAAAATGTGAAGGTTATTTCTAAGAGTAGGAAGCTCAGCTCAGTATGAATTAGCCAAGGCCAGCAGCACGCTTGAATATCCTACACCTGGCCTCCATGTTAGAGTATAAGCATACACTCTGCAATACTCTGGGCCAAAACAATCTAGGGCTAAATGTACAGAGAAATGTCCCCATGTGTGTTACCCACCCTGTGAAAAACCTCATTGCTCTTTTCTGTCATCGATACCCAAGAACAACTGGAGAAAACAAACACAAAAAACCCCCACAAAAAACTCCCAAACAACTAAGTCTCTGCATTTTGTAACAACATCTGCTCAAGAATAATAAAAACTGAAAAATTTTTCAACACAAGGTGGTTTAGGGCAACTTCTGTGAAAATCTAACAGTAATACCAGTAATGATCTATGTGATCTCCACCCAAGCTGAGCTTCACAAGTACTATACGTTCATTCAAGAGATATAAAAGAATGGTTAATCAAGGTTTTCCCAATGTTCCTCCTGTTAGCTACAAAATCAAATTAAGCATTAATTCATGATTGGGGAATTATTCTACTACTCAATTATTTCTTCACAGATTGGCAGTACATAAGTGAAAATCCAAGATCACACAACTTCTCTTTGCATTATCTTCTCTACGCTATAATGTTTGCAGTGCATAGTACTTAAGCAAAAGGTTCCCCCTTTATGGCCAAAACTGTTACTATAAACCATTCATTTATTCTTGATAGGAGACCGAGGATTCTTGATAGGGCTTGAGTGTTGTCTTGAGCTCACATGTTAACACCGGTTATGGAAAAATAACCACTGAGAATGTCAAATAAAGCTCAGACAGTACTGCTATATGAAAAATAAATCACCACTTTGATCGAACAGACACGAAAGCTGTAAAGACCCGGAGGGTGGGATTCTCAAAAACTTGTGTCACTTCAGACCTTCTTGAAGTTGCCCCATAAATGCTTATGAACGAGCTTTACGAGAGTATCAGGAAATTTTTAGTTCACCAAAAGATGAACTATGACACGAGCTGCTGACCCTGCCAAGAGACCGTTTTTGCTGGCAAGCGCTGTACCGAGGGGGAGAAGGCCGGCAAGCGGCGACGCAGCGGCCCCACCGCGCTCTGGAGACGCGGGGCCGGTCCCCGCGGAGCGGAGGCGAGGGGAGGCTGGCCCGCCGCGCACGGGGCAGCGCGGGACACTCCAGGCCAGGTGCGCGGCACCGTCCGGGACCTGCGGGCACCGAAGGGCCGAGCATAGGTCGCCGCTTTTGCGGCCCGGCTGCCCACAGCCCGAGGAGCCGGGCGGCCGCCAGAACCGCCGCCCCTCGCTGCTGTTCCCCAGGCCTGGCTACGGCCGCCCGGCGCCGGCCCGAGCCCGCCGCGCTCCGGGAGCGCCGTCCTCTCCCCACGGCCGGGGGTCGGTCGGGCCGGGCACAGCCCCTGCCCCGGGCGGGGACCGCCGGCTGCGCGGCGTTACCTTCCCAAGTCACGTCGTACATCTCCGACACCTTCGCCATCTTGGCGGCCGCGCCGTGACGCAGCGCGGTGACGGCCTCGGCCGTCATTGGCGGGAGGGCGGGAGCGGGGCCGGCCCGGCGCAGCAGAGCCCGGCAATGGTGCGCGGCCCCCTGACGCCCACAGCGCCCGCGCAGCACGGCCGGGGCCGCACGGGGCTCCTTCCATCCTCTCCGTCACCGTCGCGGCGACCAGAGCGAGCCTCGTCTCGCTGGAGTGGACCCCTCAAAGGGCCGGAGCTTCAGCCAGCGCCCGTCTCGCCGGGTCTTTCTTTGGGCTCTGTTAGTCCGTGCTCCTGTCGGGAGCGCGGTGACAGGGCCACGCGTGACCCCCAGTCCGCGGCGCGCCGTTCCTGTCCCGCCCGCGGGCACCGGGGTTAAAACCTCAGAGGCCAAACTGCAGGCGGCACTAAGGGCTGCAGGTTAATTTCCTGTGTTACAGTCCTTATAAACTGTCCGGGACCAGTTCGCTCGGGACGAGGTTGTACACCTTAAACACACGCCGGGCGCAGAGGTGCCCGGTGTGGTTTGGGTTCATCATGAGAACTGCCAGTGTTTGTCCTGCCCACGGTGTCCTGGTGACGGGCATGAACCGTCAAGGGTGAACCATCCGTTTCCCTGTGCGTGGTTTGGCACCGGCCCATCGCCAGGCACCCACGGGAGTCGCTCTTTCACCCTCCCCGGCCACAGCTGGGCAGCGGAGAGGGAAAAAAAAATAACACCAGTTTCATGAGTGAGATAAGGACAGAGAGAAACACTTCAAGGGGAACACAGGCTCAATTTAAGGTTGCAAAGTGAAATTTATTACTAACAGAATCAGAGGAGGATAACGAGACGTAAAATAAGACCTTAAAACAACTTTTTCCCTTCAGCCCCTCCCCCGGTCCCGCCGACAGTCCAGGGAGACAGGGCGTGGGTGTTTGGTCAATTCATCAGATTTTCATCACCGAGATTTTCATCTGCTGCCCCAGGAAAGGAGTCCTCCTGTGGGGCCATGGGCTCCCTCCCACGGGACACAGTTCTCCGTGAACTTCTCCGGCGTGGGTCCACTCCCACCACAGCTGCTGCAAATGTGGGTCCACTCCCACCACAGCTGCTGCAAATGTGAGTCTCTTCCATAGGCAGACAATCCTCCCAAAGCTGCTGTGGTGTGGGTCACTTCCATGGGTTGCAGTCCTCCAAGGACAGGCTGTTCCAGCCTGGGAGCAAGGGCTCTCTCCCTCCACCGGGTCTCCCATGGGATCACAGCCTCCTGCAGGCATCCACCCGCTCCGGCATGGGCACCTCCCCCATGTGCTGCGGGTGGATCTCTGCATCCCCCGTGGATCCCCATGGGCTGTGGGTGGATCTCTGCATCCCCCGTGGATCCCCATGGGCTGCGGGTGGATCTCGGCATTCCCCGTGGATTCCCACGGGCTGCGAGAGGATCTCTGCATCCCCCGTGGATCCCCACAGACTGCGGGGGCACAGCTGCTTCATCATGGTCTGCACCACAGCCTGCAGAGGAGTCTCAGCTCCAGTGCCTGGAGCACCTCCTGCCCCTCCTTCTCCACCGACCTTGGTGTCACCATGTTGTTTTCCTTCACATGTTCTCACCTCCTCTTCTTCTCTGACTAGGAGAAAAAGCTGACTTGGTTGTGATTTCCTTCTTAAATATGTCATCACAGAGCTGTTACCAGCCTCTCTCATTGGTCCAGCAGCTTCCCACAGGAGCCACCTCTGTGGCCCCCCTGCTACCAAAAACCAGGCTGTGCAAAACCGGTACACTCATGTGCCCCAGACACCCCATGGTCAGTAAACCACCACAGGGATAATTTCCCACCATGGGTCAGAGAAGCTCTGAGGTATCTACAGACAGGAGTGGGGCCAGCTGTGCCCACCTCTGTGTCCTCTCCACTATTTGCCTTCTGGCATCACAGCTTCTGCTGTCCTGATGAAGTGTTCCTTAGTAAATAAAGCTCCTGATTTCAATACTGTATCATTGGTAAGAAATAGATGTATCTCTGCTGAAGATATTGTGGGGGAAAAAAAAAGGTAATGGATTTTTAACTTCATGTATACTAAAGAAACTGGGTTTTAGCAAATATCACCAGAAACTTAATTGTCTGACATTTAATTCTGACAAGGCCTTTCATGAGAAATCTCTCAGTTAAAATCAAAATCAATCCCCTAGCTCCATCAACAAATGAACCTAGTATCAAGAATGCTTTCTGCATTTGTTCCTCTTCTGACTAGAATAAACTAGTAATTCTTAATACTATCTACAGTGTAATTGCCTATCACAACTTGGACAGCTAAAAGGCCTCATATAGAATTCAAATGGTGGTCTAGAAAGAGGGGGGGTGCCTGATTTTTCTTCCCTCTAAAGTGATTTTTGATCCTCTAATTGACTACATTGTTTAGATCTGAAATTAGATGGAAGTATAAGCATATATACAGCATAGCTGTACTTCCATCTAATTTTAAAATGCCAGTGTCTGTATTATCTGAACACTTTAGAAAAATATTTATATATTTGTTCTCATAGTATATGAGTAGGGAACTGATATTCTTGTTCCACATGTAAAGGAGTGAATACAGAACGATTATGATCCAGATGCAAAAATAATTTAGCACACACCTGCTCTGCATGCTATGGGTAACACTGAAGTAGCTGACGTAAAAAGAAAAATTAACTTGGAGAGTTCAGTGCTGCTGGAATGCCTAATGTGGGACAGACAGAACTTTTAGGCATATAAATCCATTATTTTTATCCTTTTAAAAGCTCCATCAGCTATCATCTAACACTGAAGGAGCTGAAATTTCAGAAATGTGTGTTTGAAGCGTTTGGGAGGGGTTTGGACTTTTGGTTCCGTGCTTGTGCTCCGTGCTTGTGCACCTGCCCGCGACTTTGTCTTGGCAAGAGGCAGGCAATGGAACGCCACAAGCACTCAGTCCAGTTACTGTTCTCAGTGACCTCTCTCCTAGCTAGATTTAGACAATTCCCCAGTTATGCAGTCCTTCACCTGAACTGTAAGAGGAGACCAGGCCCTGAAGTTATGCACTGTAAGTGTTGCCTGCTGCCTTTCTTGGACGTGGTCTCGAATGACTTGCCTAAAATCACATATGCTGTGTTCTGCCAAGCTCAAAGCTGACCCTTCCACTGCATACCTCTGCTCTTTCTGTGGAACAGAAAGCCATCCACACTCACCAAGAGACAGGAATTACTGTTACAATATCACATTATGCCAGATATTGTTATAGTTGGAAACAGAAATGGTTTTGGTATTAAGCTTTTTCTTCTTGGAAACTAAAACAGTGGTTTTTTCAAAGCTGTTTTCTGATGCCAAGGAGCTTCATCGCTTAATTCAAAGTCTAAAGTGTTTTGTTAATAGAGCTTAAAATGTTCTAAAAAGGGAACAGTGTGTGAAATCCCTTTTCTGGATCTGTAATTTTCTGCTCTTCTGTTATTTTCTGCCACTTCTACAGGAACCAAGTAGGAAGGTAGGGATCCTAATTTCACATAATAAGTTGTAAATGCACAGTTGTTTGAGGGCATTATTTTAAAGCACAGAAAACTTGCCACCTACATTTCGTAGGTACCACAGCTAGTTCTTCATTTAACCAACTGAAAATGAAAAAAAAAAGTAATTTTTGGTTGTTCTTTTTTTTCTCAGTGCACTATTAAAAAACCTTTCTCTTTATTGTGAAACCAGTCTGTCAGTTCAATAATAATCCAGTTAGAATTGCATTTCAGACAAGTGATACTTGCTAAGGAAGAAACACAGAATAGTTTAATTTGCAGCTCACAAATGGAAGCAAAGCATGGAAGTCTGCATCCTGTGCATGAGATATGGGGCATATAGAGACATTTGGGCTCACCACCTAATAAATAGCATCTAGGACCCATTTTAGTTCAGTAATGTTGGGGCATTCGTTTAGTAATGTAACAATGGCGGCATCCTCCAAGAAAGTAGGACACAGGAGAAAATAACTCCAGGACAGCCATGACACCAGGAAGAATGTACACATGTAGGATCCATGTACATTGTGAATGAATAAAGTGAGAATTTATCCTCTGTGTGAATCAATGATTCATTTGCTTGTTCAGATGTAAGATAGGGACAGTCTTCATTTTATGTGAGGAGCTTTTAAAGATATTACTGTCTTGTTTAGTGATGCTAAAGATCACTCCCAGAAATTAAATAAGTGGATGAAAAATATGGGGAATTAAAAAATGTGAATAATGCAATTAAAGGGCTTCATGCTTTAATGTGGGTGACTTTGAGTCTGATCCTAGTCAGCATTCATTTCTTAATGTTAGAGCTTCAGATATTTTCTTCAAATTTAAAACTTAAAGTGAAAAAAAATAGGTAAAAAATTAAATTAATGCATTTGCTTTAAAAGAATTACTATGATGGTTAATATATTCAGAACATGTTAACATACTTTTAGGTTTTATCACAGCATCACCACAGTAAAAAGTGGCAAGTAAAATTTTTTCAGTCATCCTGAAAAATCTGAGGCTTTTTCATATCATTTTGACCAACATAAAATATTATATATTGAAACATACATAGCAAAGTGGTATCATTTAGAATTTTAAATCCAGCATTAGTATTTACAGTCAATTTAAAACTAATTCCCTGTTTTGGATTCCTAAGCTAAAGAACAAGAGGAGAGCATAGCCAGAGGAATTTTTTTAACCTTAGGCTATAAATCTTCCTGGCTATTGACAATCACAAATGGAGAACATGTCAGAATCACATCATTCAGTGTGCCATGAGAAAAGGCAAAGAGGACACAATTTTGGAAAGCTAGGGAAAAGAAATATAAATCAACTTGATGAATTGACAATGTTAGTGATCCTTAAGCAAGTCAAACAACACTTCCTCTATGGCTTGATACTCTAAACCTTACCCTGAAAGCCTTCCAAGACTGATTCTAAAAGGGTAGTGAGCAAACAGTGCAGATCCAGATTTCTGATTCTAAAGAGTAAGGTAGGGTAAGTTCGTGTTTACTAGCTGAGTGTACAAAAGCTTAAAATTGCTCTCCTAAAGACACCTCTCTTCATACTTAATTAGGAATTTTTGCGGAGTCTTAACTGTGCCTGTGGGCATTAAAGTGAAAGAATTCTCGAATGGTAGGTAATATGTTGCCGAGGCTTAAATTTGGTGCTGGAAGCTGTTTTTCCTTACATCTAACGTGAGCCAATTTGTAGTTAGGAGTGTTAAAAACGCCAATCACTTGTTTTTAAAATTTTAAAAGTTTAATAGTAATAAAATGGTTATAAAAATAGTAATACAATTAGAGTAATAATAATTTGGACAATTTGAATTAGGACAATATGAGACAACAATACAAAGAGTTACGGATGTCCGGGTACCTTTTTCTGGGCAGCACGAGCCCGAAAAAGGACCCCCGTTAACAAAGGATTAACCCTTAAAAGCAATAGCCTGTTGCATGGTCATACACTTGATACATGATGCATAAATTCCATTCAAATACAGGATTCTGTCTGGTCATCGTCAACTTCTTCCTCCGAATCCTAACAGTGCCTTCGAGGTGGGAAGAGGTTCGTTTCTTCTGATAAGAGGGCCATAAATTCTTTTTCTCAGAAAGATTTAGGTGTCCTGTGGCTGCTATCTGACTGCGAGTCCTTTCTTTAAAAAAAGTATCCTACATAGCATCGTTTCTATTTTAACAATTTTTATAACCTAAAACTATATTTAACACAGTACTTAAGAGAATTAATACAGCATTACTTTCTAAAACAACACATATAATATTCATTTTAGTATTTGCGAAAAGCCAATCATAAAATACATGCATTTTTCACAGGAGACGCCTTTGCTGGGGTCAGGCGGGAGCTTAGGAGGGGACATCAGGCCAGGGCAGCCCCCTTTCCCTGCCGGTGGACGCCAGGACTGGGGCCAGCCCCACCGGAGGTGGCCGGAGCGGGGCCTGGCACGGAGCGGGGCCGGGCACGGAGCGGGGCCGGGCACGGAGCGGGGCCTGGCACGGAGCGGGGCCGGGCACGGAGCGGGGCCGGGCACGGAGCGGGGTCTGGCACGGAGCGAGGCCTGGCACGGAGCGAGGCCTGGCACGGAGCGGGGCCTGGCACGGAGCGGGGCCTGGCACGGAGCGCTCCCCGCAGCCGTGCCGGGTGCGGGACACAGCGCTCCGGGCACGCTGCAGGCCCTGCTGCCGCCGCCCTCCGCCGAGTTCTCTCCCACCGCCAGGGCCGGGCCGGGCCGGGCCCCGCGCTCCTTACAGGGCTCGCAGTCCGTGCTTGCCCGCGGCAGTGCGCCTCTGAGAGAGGGCAGAGCAGAAGCAATGTCATGCCTGGGTGGCGGCGGGGACGAGGGCTTCTCTCCTGCACAAGAAAAGAGGACGAGCAGCGCAGGGACCTGAGAACGTCTCGCTCCCGGGTCAGCAGCCGTGCCAGCTCCCGAGGCGCCAGCAGGGAAGGGACAGAGCAGGGGCTCGGATCTGGGGGTCTGCAGCTCAGCACGTCCCGTGGATTTCCTTCAGGGATGGTAGGGACACAGCAGGCAAGGAGGGTCTGATGTTCCGTCCTGCGTTCACCTCTACAGCTCCCGACCCAGTCACTCATCTCCTCATAGCTGCAGTAGTGTGCCATATACATTTGGGATCTTTTTTGACTGACTTGAAATAAATTGTACTGAAGTTAAGAGAATTACAGTACCCTCACTGGACTGAAGTCTGCTCTCTGAATGTTTCTTTAACGCCCTCCTGACATCCTGACCATTTAAAAATTTTCTCATTTCTGAACCCTGTATCTGTCTCACAAAGAATTCTCCTGTGCTTTCCCCCATCCTTATTTATTAACTTTGTTCCCTTTCTCGAGTTCTCTCCTTGTGTTAGCTACATCTCATTATTTTTGTGGTGTTTCTGAGATGATTTTGTCTGGACAACCACTGGATTTGGAGAGGAAATGATCTCTTTGTAGGGTAGCATGTTTTATTCATGGATAAAGTGATTTGTGTTTTTATCCCTAAAAAGAAAGAGGACTCAGCTATTCTACTTGCCAAGGCAAAATGATGGTGACAGTTTGTCACTGTTAGATAATCCATTCTTGCTTCAGCAGAGGCAGAAATGACTTCCATGCTGTTCCTTGAGCAAGGCATCACCTCATACTGAGAAAAATAACCAGATTCTGGATACATGTTTCTCATCTCAGTATTAGAGATGAGAAAATTAAAATACGGAGAGCTCATGTAATTCATCTAAACTCCTAAAGCAAAACAAAGGACTTACTCCCAATTTATGCATAATCTAACTGTCCAAATTAAAAGTCCTTATTCCTGGCTTTGACCATATTGCTATTCAGTATTCACACACATTTCTTTGACATGCTACTCACTGCCAGGTCCTGCTGCAGTTTGGGTAAGTTCGTGAGGTGTCAAATTTCAACACGGATTTTTCTAGGTATTCCAGCACTTCTCCTGCCTTGACTTCTTAGAAACTTAGTGGCAATATATATCTCATTATTTGTCATTTAATCCCTCATTTTCCTTACAAACTGTTGGAGGCTGTTTGGCCAACCTTTACGAGCTTCCACACTGCCAGCTAGCTGCTGTTTAACCAATCCAACCAGTTGCTCTCATACTCAAGTCACAGGTTAGAAAAGTAGAGTCTGTGTCCAAAGAGTGGGGCATGTTTGGGGGAGCTGCAGTGAGCACAATCATTGCAGTAGTAAAGCACATCAGTATTAATAGCAGCCACCTCAGCTGGTTTTTTACTATATCAGAGCCACGAGCAAAACACACATACTGAAACAGCTCAGCTGGGATTCAAATGAAATTCATTAAAGGGCCAAGAATGTCTTCATTATTTACCCTGCTACAAAATCCTGAATTTGGACACTTGCTGGTTCTCTCAATGCTAATCTACTCTTTGCTTCATTCAGTTCTTCAGCTTGGGGCTTCTTTGTGGAGGCAGAAACAGCCTAGAAGAGCAGTAGTAGAACGTGGACACTGCAATAGCAGGTATCCCTCAACAAGTGCAAACCTCTGTGCTCTGAGCTTGCTCCATGAGATGGCCTGGGGAGTTTCTCCACAGATGCTTTTTGTAGTGCAGCCTAAGTTGCACCCTCTGCTAGTAGGAAGGCTCAACTTTGCCCTCTTTGCTTGATCTTGGAGGAAAAATTTTGGAGGGGAGGAAGTTTTCTCATGGATTGATAATGAAAACAGATGATTTTGACTCTTCTGGGGTGTCATTAGCTTTGATTTGGAATAGAAACTAGAGTAAATTGTTTACACATCTCCCCCACCTTGCTACATTCTTGGCAGTGTAGCTGCCAAATGACAGAAATTATATTTTAGAACCACAAGCAGAAAATGCTTCATAATAGTCAAAACTGAGATTCTAATTACCATGACATTGTTGCACACTAGAGCTGTTGTATAAGATTTACAAAGAATATACAATACATCATTACAATCTGCATGAGTGAGTGTTAATGGACTGCAGCTCCAGAAAAAAAAGTTAATCAAAACAAGGCTGTGATTTTGCCTGCAAATAAAATTACTCCATCCATGGAAACAGTTCCTGTTAAAAGTCAGCAGCAGAAGGGTTCCTCTCACTTTGCTTTAAATCCATACAGTCTAGATGTCTATATTCAAGCTATTTATCTCAGGTTCAGTTTGTACTCAGAGGAGCAAATTATGCATTTGTGGGGTACGTCTCATCCTACAGAAGGTGTCCAAGGCATAAGCTGAATCACAAATGCAACTCTTTCTTTCCATTAATTGTGAAGGGAATTGAGAAGAATAACTCATCTGCAGATGTCTTCATTGACAATGTCTGTGTTTAGTTAGATGAAGTAGCTCTTGAGGGGTATATCCTGTCCTTTCTTAAGCCTTGATACAGCCACTGAAAATGAGACAGAAGAAACTGCTTTTAGGAGATCTCTCTCTCTTAGGGAATAGGCTGTTAAAGTTCTCAACACAAAGGTCACGAGCATCTTCTTTCTTTGCACTGGTGATGTTCTTCTTTTCTCCAGCTATTGTAAAGTGACATTTGCCAGTTTTTATTAAGGGGTGAGTTAAAGAAATTATCATGCTCCTTAGTTTATGTGTATCTTCTGCAGTCACCAGACTTGAAAAAGAGTGTCCTTGAAGAAAGCTTTTCACTGGCATGAAGACCCATCATGCTTTTCCTGTCAGGAACCTCTGAAATATACATGTTCTGAACAAGATGATCAGCTTAAAAGAAAGCTATGGAGCCCTGACTAGTGAAAGAGATCTTTTGTATCAGTCATGCAAATGCAAATGTTCCATTTGCAGAAAAATTACAACCCACCTAGTTAAAAAATATGGGGAAGGTAATTAGGTGTTGTAAGAGACTGCTTGGGCAAATTATGGTGTCTTTGTCAGTGAAGGGTATTAAGAACAGACAAAATAGGAGTGAGGAGGATGGATCTTATGTTTCTATGACTGCCTATATTACTTGACTGAAAAGACAATAACTTGCATTCTAATATGACAACAGTTGCTTTGCCTTTTACTATTCACCTCTGCATTACCCATCTTGGATATTTCTAGTCTTGATAGAACCATAAAATCAAACTGTAGCTTTAGAATACTCAAGACAGGGTACAAGAAGAAATGAGGAGATACTGTATGTAGTCAATTGAAAACAAAACACTGAAAGCACATGGGGGCTTGTGGGGTGAGTTGGCTGCTGCTCAATAGGAATACGGCAGTGCTGCTCCAGATGGCTGGAGGATGAGCCCTGAGGGTCATTCCATGGGTGCTGAAGAAGCTCAGCAGCTGCAAGGCCATGACTTCCTCTACTCCTTACACACTTGTTCACGGGATAAAAGATGGGAAGGGAAAGTAGAAAGCAAAGGGAAAAGATTGTAGAGTTCATTATTCCTAGGGGGACCATATTTATGCCACATGTAAGATCAGGCAGCAAGGCGGGTGTGAAGAGGTGCCTCCCTTGTCCAGCTGTCATCTTGAGAACACAGGTATCCTCAGTTGTGCTGGTACAACTGTTCTCTGGTTCTCAACCAGTCAATACAGACAGGTGAAAATTAACCCTAAAAAAGCTTTTAAAAAGGAGGATTGTTTCCTCCAGCTCAGGGATGGCACTCCAGTCTCTCAGTTAAATTGAAGGAGCAATAATCTGTGGCGATGGATAGGAGAAAATGTCTAAGGATTTCCTTACACATGGAATGATGAATCTCTGCTGTAGTGGAACTGCAGCTGGATAGTGTGACTATTCTTCTCGTGAAATTTAATTTTATACACACTTCACTTTTGGAATTATTCTGCATTTTAGTTTTGTTGAACCTCGTTTGTTGTTATTTTAGCATTTGTTTATTTTTGGCAGAGCTGACTGTGGGCTTGTTTAGCTTTCTTTATCACATATTTTGCCAGTTTAATAAAACTCAGTGTTTGTTGAACAGTTTATTGCTGTAAATGCAATTGCAATGAAACAGAAAGCCTCAAGGCATTACTGAAATATTGCAAACCTCCAAGCAATATATACAAGCCTTAGAAAAAGTGTTCCATGATCTCAAAATTGGAGGCAGAAAAAGCTCCAATTAAATCAATACTTAATTCAACAGAAAAATCAATGTTTTATACACTACCAGATTTAGAATTTTTTCAGGGATAACATCTGTCCCACAGATCAGTATCTTCTTCAGTGCAGTATTGCAGCAGTAGGAGCACTTCCAGTTTGTAGAATAGCACAAGTTAGCAGGTGACTTCTTGATAGAATAACTATGTGTGGCATGAATGTGAGCACATACATACTCTGAGTGCCATATGGGCTATATTTATTTGGTGTATATATGCAGAGGAGAAAGAAGTATATGTGTTACATTTCATATAATAAAACAGGTGGTGTTTCTTTTTGTAAAACACTTTTTGTCCTCCTGCTTTTCTGTGAAGACAGAAAAAGTAAGCAGGAAAAAAAATGTGAAGAATTTCAATAACAAAAGGTGCTATAAAAATGCTATTGACCATAAAGTGGTCAAAATAATTGTAATTATTTTATACTAAAGTTCCAGTGTGACTTCCCTAATTTCCCTAGTCTCTTGAACTGGGACCTCCATTGCTTTTGGGAGTCCTTTCCAGATTTTCAGATCAGCTAATGAGTTCATCAGTATTCCAGTATTATTGTGATAATAAACAAAATTACCTCCAGTTTCTCATATGTTGTAAATAGGTAAAGCAGATCATCATCATCATATGTATACTATTTATAATATTGGCATTTGAGTGACTCTGGAAACCATGCCTTCTTGCCTCCAGCTTTCCTAGTGAATTATCCACCACCACTCTGCAACTGCTACAAGATGTAATAGTGTGCACTGGGTGGATGCACTTTGTGCATATTTGGCTTCTTTAGTCCTGGCAGTAGACCCTAGATGGAATTCCTCAAAATAACAGGAGGCACCTGCACCCTATTGAGAATGTTATTAGTGGGAGAGAATAAGGATCTCAGCTTGTCCAAGGGTCTGTGTGTCTTATCTACTCTAAACACAGATGTTACATATTTTGCCAATGCCTCCCAGGCTGATGCTCATAAGCTTTCTGCCTGGTCCTCAGGGCTCTTAAGCAACCTCTTATGGCTCACTTACACACTGACTTCCTTGGTGAAAGGACAAATAATAGTATATTTTTGCCATCTATTGCCTTACTACAGTTTGTAAGCCCCATTCTCTGTAAGCCAGACTCTAGTACTTACCACACAGAGGTTGAAAACTTTTAAACAAGCATCACAAATCTGTACTAAAACATGCAAGGGATTTTCAAGAACACATGATAGTCTTGACTGGATGTTAGATCATGATCTTTTATTGGCATAAGCTCTCTAATTTGTGTGCTTCAATAACAAAGTGATGGGTGGACTTTTACCGTTGACTAAGGGATAGGAGATCATCTTGGACAATGGATTTTCCAAATGTCTCCCATTTTGTCACTGTGCTGCAAATCTTCTGGCCTGAACACCTTGGAAAATTCACCAAAGTCATACAGCTCTCTGATCGTCTGTCTGCCCAACAAACATTTAGTCCACATTCTAAGTGGTGTGATGGTTGCTTCATGCTACATGACTAGGCTTTTTTTATTATTATTTACAGCATTTCTGAGAATATTTTCTTTATGTCTATAAAATCATTTCCTATACAGGAACATTGTCATGGCACTCCAAAATTGATGAATGGGTTGGGGACATTTTGTGGTACCACAGGGATCCTGTGGCCTGCTGGCCTACTCTTCTGAGGCTTGAAACTCACACAGTAGTCCTCTTTCAGTTCTATCCTTCTGCCATCTGCCGTTGCACATTTATTCATCTTCAACAAAAACTCCTCTGTAGGGCAGACCTGCCTTCTCTTAGCCTGGATCTTAAGTTCCACTTTTTCCTCTTCCAGCTTTCTTAGTATCACTGTGCCTTTTTTTCTTTCTTAGCATCTCCTAAATATCCTGATGATTTCCACTCAAGATGTCACCATTCACTATCCCCACTATATTTCTTTACTTCTTGATACAGAATCTCCTTTTTCTTCCACTTTTTCTTTCATTTGATCATGTGATGGCTTACACAGTCACAGATCAATCTTTTGGATCTTCTTATAAGCTCATATCTGCAAACCTGATTTTTCCTCTCCTCTTCCACTGCATGCTTCTCTTGACTTCATTATGGACTCCAGACATATTTCTGGATATTCTCTTCCTCAGGGCCTATCAGATGACTGAATATGGCACAAACTTCTTGAATGCTCAGTGGTTACATTCAACCCACAACTCTATTGTGCAGATAATCCTTTTTCTCTGCAATTTTCTAGCTTTCTTCCACTTCTCTAGCAGCTACTGTCTTTGTCTTAAAAGTAAAAAACCCACCACAGCAACCACAAAGACCAGACCTACTGCAACCTTTCCCTCTTTCTGTTGTCTGCCTGCTGTTGTCCTTAATTAAAGGACTCAGATATTTGAGTTGAAAAATATTGAAGTTTCCTTGCTTCAAAATAAATGTTTCACTATGTAAATAAAATATTTGACAATGCAAATCTAAAAGTTGCAGAGCTTTGCTTCCACAAAAACATTAACAGTGATAATCATACTGGTTGAGGATGAAACTGGACAACTGGTAACCTGAATTTCATGCCTGTTCTATGATGAGACCCTGTTATTAAAAGGAAAAGGCTTTCATTGATCTATGTCCCCTGAAGTTTCCAACAGAGTGTTTTCCTGCATTAAATCCTGAGGGCAGCTAATGAATCCCCTATGCCCCTATGGAGGTGATCCTATAAGGATCCCAAATGTGGCCTGACTGGCTTCTTCATTGCTTACTGTGTGTGCACAGCCAGGAATCAAATCAAGAAGGCAGAATCAAATCTGCCTTCTTTATTCTTTACACTATGCTTTAAGTAGCCCCGCTTTATACCAGCCAAGTTTCAATAATAGTAAATTGTATGAGGTGCTGATATAATGCATTTTAGTGTATACTTCTTTGGAAGCTACTTTTAAGAGGATGTATATTATGACATTTTCTGTAGAGGCTAGTAAGCATGAGAAAGTTTTTCCTAACTTTTGTAACAAGCTACTTTCTATGCTGAAATATATCTGCAAGCACTTCTTTGGTCTTTTTTCGCATCTCACTACTTTTTGGTAAAAGCCAGTAGCACACTGTTAAAGTGAATATTATGCCTTTCCAAAACCACATAAGCATACAGCCAACTTCCTTGGAAATTCAAGGGCATAGTCTAACCAGATATTTTCACATACCCACTACTTTTGTTTTGTGTCGTAAGTAATAAAAATTAATTGCATTAATATCATTGTGAGAAGATCAAGCAAATATATGACCAAGACCTGACTAGGTTTTAATGGGATTGTGCTGGAAGTATGAGTTTAAAATGCATTATTTTTCCTTTAAAGCCAAGGATTATTTATATTATCTATTTTTAACTGAGTATTTCCTCAGCATTTCTTTTTTTATTACTCATTTGTGATTCTGTGGAACTCCTATTTTTGGAAAAGGCAGCAGTAAATATAAAAATGCATAATGTGCCCTTCAAGGTCAGTAAGCAGAACACCGGTGTAGGATCTGTAAAAATTAACACCTTTGAAGGCCACAAAAAGAAATGTATATGGTAATTTTTTTTCATTTCTGCTACAGTCATTTCTAGGTCCTAAATTTTAATCTCTTCAGATGATTGTGAGTGGCTATGCATACAGGCTTATCAGGGAATCCAAAACCTTCTCTAAAGTAGTCAACTGTCTGTTGTCTTAACGGTAACTTTTCTAAAACAGACCTAAGAGTAAGGGAAGTTATAATCTCAAGATGCACTCCAGACCTCCCTCAAGCACAGCTTGACATCAGCAGCCCTTTCTTGCAGTAACTTGCTTATCTTAGAGCTTCTGAAAGCAAGTCACAGAGGGAAGCTTTGACTAGGAAGGAGGACAGCCTATGTGCTGAAATTGCTTTCTGTGGAAACCCAAAGAAACTGTGCATATGGCTTTGGACTAGTTCTTCAGACAAGAGGGAAAAATTGTGAGTATATACATTTTAACAGCCTGTCTCTTGTGTAAGAAATCATACTGTGTCATTTACACTGACAACATCTCTTGAAGAACTAGCATCATAGAAATGGAAGTGAGAGCTGATGGCTAGATCACCTGTAGTAACAACCATCTGGATGTTATGGGGTAAGTCTCCATGATGCTCCTACAGTGGGGCTGCTTCAAGTGAATGAATCCCAGGACCCAAATGCCAGAGTGAGAGATTTCTGGTGAAAGACCCCTTGTAGAGAGAATTAAGAGGGTTATTGAAAATTCATGTACTTCTCTAGTAGCACAAAAAAAGCCCATGGCTGTAGGTGATGCTATTCAGGCTGTCATATGCTGAAATTCTTAGTGGGTGAAAGAGCTGCATGACCCCTGGGTCAGGTCTCAGAGGCTGTGGTCTGATGGGGTCAGATGTGGTGGCCACATCCAAAGAGCAATGGTCTCTGGCCTGTGCCTCCTCCTGAACTACATCCAGGAATTACTTAGGAAATTGCTACCTAGCCTTGGCACAAGCATCACAGGGACTCTCCTGGCAATTTAACGCTGGAGGCAGTTAATTTCCTGGGAAACATTTGACTTACTAACCTAGATGCAGTCACTGAATATCCTTTAGAAGAGTCAATAAGACTGCCAGCAAATGTGCATTGAAGGATTTGGCAGAGATAAAAGGAATGGAACTCAGATACTGACCTGTGAATGGCAGAGGATTTATGGCATCCTTGCTTTTAGATTATAATGTGGATTTTCACTGCATTGTGGTTTTTTTTGAGTATTCATTATTTTTTTCTGCCTGCACGAGCCTATTATAAATCTAAAGGAAAATTTTTCACTTTCATTAAATGTTTTTTCACTACATGACTGATCCTACAAGTACTATTTACAGAGTATGCTCATGCTTAATGGGAAGAAAGGTAGGAAAATGTGTCCTTCAATGTTTAGGGGAGGGAATTTGCTATGTGTGCACTCTCAGTTTTCCTAGACGCATCAAGGAGAGCTTTGATTGCAAAAGACAAGCAGAATCTGGACCAGTACATGTGCGACAAATTATTTAGTCAGCAGCACTTATCTTGTCAAATAGATGTCTGCTAAAAATAATAGTTGTTACTGTTTTCCCCTCAACTGCACAGTAGTTCTACAGTGATGCATTAGTAGAGCCACAACATTCTTCTCAAAGGTATCACTACTTGAAACCCCAGGGACATCAAGTGGAAAGGAACAAGAACTTACTCCCCTACATGAACTACAAGCTATTTCTGAACAAAAACTCTGCAAATGTTGACAAAAAAGTAGCTACTGTGAATCTCACCATATATTAAGTGTTGTCACTGGATCACTTTGACACAAGGAGTTCAGGATATTGCTCAAAATATATTTTACTTCTGAAAATCAGAGTGAGATAGTCCTAATTAAAGAGAATTTATCGTTAGATTTAGTATCATCTTTCATTTTACTGAGTATTTACCTAATTTTACATTTACTGGCAATTTAGATAAAATGTTTTGTGATCTCATGACAAACTGGTAAGTAAGATCTCACAAAGTAGTTGATGTTCACCCGTGTGTTGAATAGATCCTAAGGTAATGTATGGGATTTATTTGGTCCTGCAATTACTGGACTTGATGCTAATCAATCCAATTTAATTTGTATTTCTATAAATTGCTAGAGTTTGCAACACACTACAGTATATTTTTCCTGTAAATCAGAAGCAAGAGTCAATATGCTAATACTGCCCAAGTGTTGTATTAATTCATGTGGGTCTATACAGTGTGCACATTTTATGTCTCAGACAATTTGCATTCAATACTTTTGTTAGGAAGAGAGAACATGGTCTTTTACCAACACAAACAGTTTCCTAGGTGATCCTGTGGGTCACACCGTGTTCTGCTGTGATTCTTATGCGTAGAGCACAGTTTATATACTAATAAAATGATTGAAAGTTATATTTAGGCATTTGCAGGAAGTTCAAGTGAAGTGGTCAAACCTACATTAAAGGTGGGCAATGTTTAGATAGAATATGTGTGATAATGTCTCAATTCTTCCTGCTACTAAGCAATACAATTGACATTTTCATAATTGCAAAAATTAAGGAACGTCTGACTTCCTTAGAAATTACAGCTTACAGTACTACAGGTGATTTGTAACTCTTGGTTTGTAATTTGTGTGGATTTCCTACTTGTAGTTTTACGTATAGTTAATGCTATGAGTTCTTAGCAAACATAACTGAAATTTATAATCTAGGTCAAACCTAATATGCATAGATATTCTACCAGTGCCTTCTTACTGTTCTCATTTTCCATCTTTATTCAATAACACAAATGCCTTTTGTTTCTGCAGGATAGGATCTGCTCCAAATCCTGATGTCCCATGGATGCCAAAAGAAGTTGTACCTCAATGTCTGTAATAATTCTAAGCAAAGTTCTTAGGATTTGTGCCATACATACTTTCATTTTACTTTCCTCTCTTCAGACTATTAAAATGTCCTCTTTTTTTCCTTCCCTGGTTGAGAGGCATCACATTTTACTTTTCTGCAGGTGAAAAAATACTGTGTTGAAGTAATTTTAAGCAGAGAAAAAGAACCCTTTTGTTCTGTTAGGAAGTTCTAACTGAACCTCTTTAGTCATAGCTATGAGAAAACTTGGCTGAAGTTTGAAAACTGAGATGCCACTGCTAAATTGACTAGACGGCTATAATGGTTACATTTGACTGCAAAAACACTTCTGAAAATACTCACTAGACATCTGTCAAGAAGCAGCTCCTCACTCATAATCTCACATAGGAAATGGGAAGGACATACATTATTTATCTTCTGAGTTTGATAAAGCCAAGTGAGTTTGGAAAAGTGATTGTATAAAGAATCAAGTGCCTTATTGCTATGTTCAGAACAAAGTTCTCCCCAAAACTGTTGCCTTATCCTGAGGGTGGGAGGGGAAACTCCAGTATGAGCTAAGTGCAGTTAGTCAGATGTGAGACTACTCAGTGTGCATTTAAAAGGTCAGTATGCAGAAGAAGCAGTCTGGTTAGAATATCACCTTGGCCTCATTCTGCCTGTGCACTCTGGGAAAGCAGTGTATGCAGAACACAGGGAAATAAACACATCCCACAAATTCCACACTGCAGAGGGCAGGGAATGGGCATGTCTTGTCTGCAGGTGCAGTTGCTCCATATTTGCAATGCACTTTTGCAATATTTCACTCATAGGGAACAAATTTACTTGATTTTGTGTGTGTGACATTTTTTCATTTCATTTTGAACTCTAAAGGCCACTAATTTACCACAGAAATTCAGTATCCAATTACTCTGTGCATGTAATAGTTTCAGTTCCCAAAATTAGCTAGCCAGTGATGCTACCAGTAGCCAGCCAAAGAAGACAGTGTGTCAGGTACAATACAGCTGGAAGACTTTACCCAGAGCTTTGAAAATCTTGAAGAGCTGTACCAATCTATTTTATAATGAAGAGTTTGTAAAAAATCTTTGGCCCATGAAATGCAACGGTTTCATATGTTATTTTCACTGCTATTTTATGTTATTTTCATTGGAAATTACTATGAACTTGTGACTGCCCTGTGCTTGATGTACATGTGCTTACTAAACACAGCAGCCTATCAAAGGAAAAAAGAGCACTGTAGTCGGGGCAACATTCACCATCTTCTAGATGGAGGCAAAGCTCAATCACTGGGAAACCACAAAGGTAAATCCTCCATGCGTTCCACAGCTGTGGTTCTGCAGGAAATGAGTACATCTTGTGGGTACTATGAGTTATAAAGATAAACTTGGACAACCACAAAAAAGCATTAATAATGAAAGGCAGCCTGACTCCTGTTTCATTTTCCCTTTTGAAGGTACACAGCTCACTGTCTGTGTCAGTGTTATGTAACCACAAATTGCCTTCTCATCTTCTGCGAGTTGCATTGCTGTCAAACAACAGTGATGGCCCAGCCACACTGTCTAAAGATGTCAGGGGAAGAGAAAAACCAGACTACTACAAATGACACAGTGAATACTCCTTTCCTGTTACAAATTCCACATTAAATCTAAGTAATTATTTGGCTGCGGTGATACTTAGTCCACGGGACAATGCATTTACAGGCATTTAGGAACAGCAGTTTACAATAATGCTTGCATATGGGTTTGATATCTTGTGTTGTTAAAACAAATCAGCAAGTCTAGACTGTAATTTGCTGAAGCAATTTATGGTTATTTCATGGTGTTTTTTCCTCCAAGTAGAGGTGAATACATTTGACTGTCTTAAGAGGAAGGATGGTAGTGCACATTCTTTTGATTTTAACTGTAAGACTTATCTGAAACAGAAGTATTAACATCCTGATTTTCATACCAAATCAAAAACTGATTTAAACTATTAGCGCTTTATTCTCCTACGATATTCAAATATTTTGGGAACTACTGATTAATTATGAAAAAATACTACTGCAGCCATTTCTTCACAAATTAGTAAATTGAGACTGTCAATACAGCAAGTAAGTAGCAGAGCAGGGAGGAAGGACCCATGTGGGAAACCCTCAGCTGCCTTCAATTCTTACTGAAGTCATCAAAGTGTAACATCTGCCAGTAGTTGAGGGTTCCCTTTAGCTTTTCACTCCTAGGCTGCTGCTCAATTACCAAGGCAAAATAAATGCTTTTTGTATTTCTGGAAACACTGCAACATTGCTTTATGCCAGACTGGACAGTAATTTTCTGCTAGGTGAGCAAGTACTTACAGGTAATTTTCTCACACTGTTTTCCAACTTTATTACAAATCTTACACAGCTTCAAAATCCATATAACACAAGAAGACACTGTGCTCATTCTCCTTAGATGTAATTGCATTTCTGAAAAATGTAACACAATATACAGATAAATTTAAAAAAAACCTAAGCCAACCACCACCACCACAAAAAAAAAAAAACCAAACAAACAACAAAAAACCCCCAAAAAACCCCCAAAAAACCCACCACCAAAAACTCAGAAAAGCCCAAAAATCCCCAACCCCCAGGCTCTCGAGAGCTAAGAAATACTTCCCCAGTGGGAGATTGATTTCCTCATGCCTTTGAGCCAGGGAAACAAGTCCCACACGGCTGGTGCCAGGCTCTCTGCTGTGGTACACCCAGATTCCAAGTTTCCAGACAAAACTGTTCCCAGATAAAAGACTCAGAGGGGCTCTAGAATTTGCAGTGGACCTTACAGAGCTGTCTCCCATCTGTCTGTCTTCCAAAAAGAGAGCCTCCTCAAACACTGTGGACTACAGCTTCAGGGCTCTCACCAGCCAATGAGCACACTTAGCCCTGACAGAACAGAAAATGGATTTCTGTGGACTAGTCATTAGATGACTATTAAACAGAGAAAAATGTAGGTCATATCTTTGTTATAAAGTTTTGTAAAAACCCCAGGAATTTAGCCAACAGAAACTTTATCCTTTGTACAGACTGCTATGCTTTCCAAAGCTAATAAGTTATTAGTTCTTTACAGAACATGATGGAGTCTTGTACTTTCTTTTTTTCTTTATTTTTTAAATGCTTATGTAGATGTATATGAATTACATTCTAAGACCATAATGTTTAGATAATTGTTTTGGTTTACTGCAATTGTCATACTGACAAACTTTGAAAAAACAAATGCATTTATTGTTCCTAGAAATCATCAGATTATGAATTCACAAGAAAATATGCCTTTTTGTTAAGAAGGTAGAAGGTCCATCAACTTCTCTTAGTACAACATGGCATAACTCCACTGAAGAAAGTGATTTGCTACACTACCCTGTTTTCATTAAAAGTAGAGGTATGTTATGAAAGAAATAACTGTATAATATACTCATTACTTGCTGACTTTAGTTGACTTTAACCAATACCCAAGATCCTAGCTGTCCCTCTCACCTTTTCCAGTGGCTCGTAATTTCTGTGCCCCAGACATGCATAAATACATGATTTTGTGGTAGAAGATGAAAGAGTTGCTGTTTTACAGAGTGCTACAAGAGAATCTCACAGTGTTTGCAGAGCATAACTAATTGAGCCTTTAAACCTTCCAGGACTCGGGAGAAAGAAGTTGGACTGGACTTTTGTTCCAAATAGACTGCAGTTTGTAACAAGCCACCTCATTCAAATTATTTCTCTTCTGACATTATTGCACTTTGGGCTGTGTTTGGTTTTATTTTGTGTTGCCCATATGGAATGCAGTTTCTCTGTAACTTAATCCTTAAGCATCAGTTCTAAGAAAGGATCCTCCTTTGTGTAGATGTGCATGTTTATCAAGGTTATCAAGAAGCAGACTTGAAATTCTACAGGTTGACATTTAGAATTCACTAAATAAAAAAGCTTGGTTGGATGATCTAAATAGGGTGTAGAAAGAGGCATGAAACTATGTGGTTGTACTGGGGCAACCTACAAGTATTAGCTGAATATCTAACCCCTAATTGTTCAGAAAGATGTGTCAGGTTATTAAAATGACAATCATAAGTGAAAAAAGTTCTGGAGCTCACTGTGGTGTTTGTAGGAGGCCTCTGTCCATTTAAGATGTTTTTGAGATTTCCATGCGCCATTCCAGGATGTGTGTCATGGCCTCTTCTGAGAAGAATGAAGTCACTTGGCCTTTGGCCTCATGACTTCCAGCACACTCCAGGAAAGGAGTTTCTCACCAGCTATTGCCATAGCCTGCAATATCTTCTTTTTCATTTACCCTCCTAGCTATGCCAGGCTATATTAACCCTTCCTAAGCACAGACACTGCCATGCTCCCTGGGATGCCTGTGCTAGAGAAATCTTTGGAAGGGCTTTTTGCAGTATCAGTGTCAGTATCTATTGTAACAGGGAACCCCAGCAGGAGTGATTTGAGTCTCTCCACTAAATAGTTCATGCACAGAATCTGATTTACTTTTTTGCCTTTCAACATCTTTTCTCTAACACACAAAGTTTTAAAATAGTATGAAAATCAACAAAATAAAAAGTCCCTGCAGTCAAATCAGATGTAATCCTCTCCAACTCCTTTTCTCCTATGACTTCTGTCAACAGCTTGCTCTTCAGTGCAGGATGACAGTGTTGGAATGTGACTGTGACACCGCAACCACTGACAGGCTGATCAGACCCAAGCTGTTACTGTCATGGACAGGGTTGATCTGGGCTCAGCAGGGCTGTGCATTTAATCCCCTTGAGCCCTGTGCCAGATGGGAAAGTAAAAGGAGTCTTTCAGATCACCCTAGCGTCCTCCCAGAAAGCGCTCACGTTTCTGTGTATTTGACAATCACTGTATCTGGCAGGAAGAAATGTATTTAAGCAAGTATTTCTAACTAGACCCTTGACTCTTACCATTATATTAAAGGGCTAAAGGTATTAGATTTATGAGTGTGTTCAGACAAATATTTTACCCTGCATTTTTTTCCATAATTCTAAACTTTTCTGACAGCATCTTTCATGACTTCCTGTCCAAAGGTTTTTCCAAATTCTTAACATCAAGAAAGTAGGAGATGTACCAGATGTCATCTTTTGCCATTTTCTCTGCTAACCCATGTAGAACATAAAAGAGAAATTATTTTCTAAGAATTGGAAAAACTAGCTGATACAAAACAAAAAATACTGACTATGGAGAATCCCCGTGTAACACAGGACTTTTTATTGTTCCACTTTTTCTTATTAGTGTGCAAAATTACTACTGTACAGCAGCACATTTGTATTTAGCTTTACATTCTGCTTTAACTGGCACCAACGTAAATGTAGAGCAATCATATTGAATTGAATTTCCTCCTGGTTTTCACCAGTGTGAGAATATGATTGGCCTGTCCTTTTTATCAGTCCCTACCTTTCATCTGGAAGTTCAGCCATTCCTCCAGATGAAATGACAGTTGACTAATGACAGGAAACCAGTGTCAGAAAGCCAGCATATAACGTACCCCATAGCAATAAGTCAAGACTAAGGGATTATGGCAACTGTAGTATTTATCACTGCTTAAAACCCATGTAAAGCTTTTGTCAGGGTAGAAAAAGGTGAAAGAACTCTAGATTTTTCACAGTAGGCCTAACTGAGAAAACAATTCATTACAAGAAGACGTTTTAAAGCACTTTTCTAAGTGTATGCTAATTTCATGTGCTGCTGTTGTTCATCCCTGTCCTGAATTTTTGGTATAAGGAGTTTTCTGGCCGTGGATCTTGGCTGGCAACAGCCTTCTCTCTCTCAAACCTCATCATAAGACCATCAACTGCAGCACAACTATCTTAGACACTTGTCTTCTTACAACACTTTGTTTCAAAGTAAATGCAACCAGCAATCATAAAGGAACAACGCCCATTTGCAGCTGTAACGGAACATTGGATCCTGGAAACAAGTATTTGGTGGGAAAGGACCAGCCCTTCCTGGGAACTGTGGCCACATTGGGCTGTACTGAGCCATAAACCAGCCTGCCCACTCCAAAGTTCATATTAAGCAGTACGGGAAACTGGTCAGTGAGTTATTCTGAACCTACTGCTGTGGCAGTCACCAGAATATTGCTGGAGAAAAGAAAAGAACGTCTAGCAGAAGAGCTGGAACCCATGATATAAGACATCTTCATTCCTCCTCTATGAATATGCTTTTTCATCTGCTCTTAGACTTGATATGAGCTGCTGGTAAGTCAATGATTGGTGTTTCCATTGAGAGCAGCATTTTCCTTGCACCATGTACCTGCGAGTTTCACTAGGAAACGTTCACTTGACCCACTGCTGCCTACATGGTGAGCTGCTCAGGTCCATGGGCAGCTTGTGCACCTCTGTCTTAGCGTCTGGCTCCAGAAATGGTGATTCCAAAGCTTGCTTTGCCAAATCTTCATTCCTGTCCTCAGTTTCTGCCTTATGGAGCATTTGGGTGAGCTCCAGTACCTTAAGATGTATTGCACAATCTTCCTGCTCCATGGTATGCACACTGCAAAGAGGCAACAGGGGAAGAAAAAGGGAAGATGTCTGTGCCATGTTTTACAGACTTTGTCAAAAAAACTATCAACAGATCAGCTCTGGCATTTGTATTTCATTCTGTGGTTATAAAACAAGATATGAATTGGATTCTTTGGCAGGTCCTATATGCCTGACTAGAGAAAAGCAGCCACTTGGAGGGCCTCTTGGAGGGAGTTCTGTCTTATTCTGGTACTCACCAAAGTAACTCTGAGCTGAAGAAGGGTGGACCAGCCAGCTGGCTTCTGGATTGCACCAGTAGAGCAATGAGGGGGAGACAGACAACAAACTGAATGCAGACTACACACAACACACAAAAAGGATGAAGCAGGAGGATGAGAGAGAGCTGTGTGACTGCCTGCTCTCTGGAGGACTTTAAATACTGGTATGATCACTATCAGATTTTTGGTTCATGTTTCCATGACCTCAAGCTAACAAGCAATTTTTAATTTACATAATACAACATTTGCAGAGTATTCAGCAGGACTCATCCTACAATATCTGCCTAAAGATGACATAAGTCTGGCTAATCAGCTCTGCACTGGAGGAGCTATACCCAGATGCCAAATAGAAATAAACTCTTCCATGCAGATCAGTTTTGCTCATATACATGTAGGAATAACACAGAAACATAACAAACACCCTTCAAAGAAGCCTCCTGACTCTTTGTCTTGGAAGTAACTCCTGCTCAGTAGCAAAAGCTACATTAGAGTAGATTCCCTTGTTTGCTTCTACTTCTGCTGAGAGGCTGTTTCAGAATTTGACATGGTTAATGATAAATGTCTTCCTTCAGATACATAGCAAACAAGCTAGGCCATCACAATGTTCATGTTTTGATCAATGTGGCTTCTGGGAAGGCAGGAAGAAGCTGATTTTAGTAGATGACTGAAGAAATAATCCTACCTAGGTTATAATTTTTGAAATAGGAATTGAAGAAATAAACATAATCTGATACCAAAACAAAGAGAAAAGGAGTGTTCAACAATGCCAAAATTATAAAAAGAGGAGGAAGATATTTTTTGGGAAAGACAGTCCTTGATGTGAGCACTTTAGTTGAATTGGTAAACAGAAAAGAGGGCCACTGATCTGGTTTACTCTTACTCTTCACTCTTCAATCCATTAAATGCTTCTGCAGTACTGTTTGTTCCTTTAATTTGGTATTGCCACTTGTATGTTTTGTAAAATACCATATAAATACCAGGGCAGTTGAGATTTTGGCACACATTGTTGACAGCTGTTTTGAAACTACAAATATGATGTATGCTACATCTGGTGAGGTTGGAGTGGAAAAATACGGTGGAAAAGCACAATTTCTTTTAGAGCTGCTGGGAAGGGTTTACAATGTCGAAGTCCTTTATTCAGTAAAGCAACTTTTAAATGACCTACCCACAGAGACTGTCTTTTATAATGAGAACCAAAGATTCATTTGAATATTTCTGCAAAGCTGGTATGTTCATTCTAACTAGGAAAATTGACACAGAACATGAAAGACATGAGTTAATGAGCTTTAATGAGTAAGTTATATCAGTGAATCAATAAATGATCTAAGAATATTTTTTTAAAATTTTCATGACAAGGCTATGACCATGCCAAGCAAGGCATCATGTGTACTCAAGTGTAATGAAGTCTCATACCTATGACTCAGGGGCAGAAGTAGCAGCTGGCCTCCTGGAAGCTGTAATGAATAATCAAGGGATTTGCTGGTATCAGTCTAATGTTTTAGATGCTACCAAGTGTCCTCTTTCAAGAGAAGTGGAGTTAACTAAGTAGCTTCAATATCTTCTCGATTTTCTTTTCCCAACAGTAGCTTTCACTTTATCTAAAATCACTCTGTGGCTGATATTCAAATCCTTTCACTATGTAATTTTTCCAAAACTAAAATGAAGTTGTTTTTTTATTTCCTTAATATAGATTGGTTAGACTGAGTGCAGAGCTCAGTTAAGACCAGCTCCTGATGGAGCTTGCTTGGGGAAAATAAGCATATCAACAGCAACACTAATATTTTATTTCAGAGGGAGAAAGTCTTTCTATCAAGGTTGCACATTTCTGTGTACTGCATTGATTTGCGTAGGATTTCATCCCCATAATCTGAGCACTTACATTTTGTACTATTATGTGCTCTAGGACCTTCGACATGAGTTGAGGTGCTCTCAGGCTGTCCTAAGTTCTACTGAATTTTTTAAAATACAACATGAGTGGAAGCTTATTTTGATGACCCCTTGTTCTTAGTTGGCTGATTCTGGCAGGGATTCCAGCATTTCTGATACAACCCCTCTGGTTTCAAATGAAAATACAGCCTTGAAACTGGAAGTGAAGCATGAGCACGATCCTATGCTTGAACAAGAATATGCTCTGGTGCAGCCACAGAATGCAGCCTTCAGTAAGAATCACTGCTTTAATCACAGTCATGAAGATGAGTCTGGATTTTCTGTAAAAACCATCAGCAAAGGTTCTAAGCACATCCCTAGTGCATCCCTTTATCAATTGTTCTGTTCTTCCTTCCGGACCTAGTGAAGCTTCACTCTCCTGGGCATTGATGCCCCAGTGCTGGAGAAGAAAGGGCCATCTCAGTGCCTTGCCAGCTCCTCCAAAGGAATATTTGTGGAACTGGGCACAACTGGGGAACACTCCATCTGGGCCCTGAGTTATGTGCTGCAGTGAGGTCAAACTGTTGTGTGGCACAATACAGCCTTGCAGAAGGGCACAGCATGGACATGAATCATCCTCAGCTCCCGACTGAGCCCACTTCTGCTCCAGAAACATATCCAGTATTCAAGGCTGGCACTCAGTTAATTGGAAGCACTGTGTCTCCAACAGCCAGAAGGATGAAAACATTTTGGAAAAAAACCAAGGAAATGCCAATAACCAGAGCAATGACCTTCCCAGCCAATCCTGTCACCTCCTTATACATTATAAAATACCCAGGATACTTTCATTTTAGGAGGAACATTCTGGATTAATAAATAGAAGCCAGAAATATTTGGAAAGTACTACTCCCAGGATTAAGTGTTGCAGGTGGAAAGCTTGAATTTACCAAAATGCATCACTCCTTGAATGCTACACGTGTAGAAGAACTTGGGCCCCTTTAGTTTTTTAAATATTCGAGTGTACAAAGTGAATTTCTACTTTGCTCTGGAATTAAGCAATATTGATTGCGGTTTTATAATGGCATTAAAAATTGAAGATTTCATGTATCCATAAGAACATATTGGTTTTATGTGACACAAATGTGTGAATTAAGAGGTTTTGACTTGAAAGGACAGGACATGAAATCTTTCATAAAGGATTATCCTTTTCCCAAAACAAAAATAGCAACAGATCAAGTTCCAAAAAACAGCCTGCCAAGCCCCTTACCTCTCACTCCATTTCTTTAAGGCACACTGCATCTTAATTAATTAGACTTGAATTTCTTGGGATGGATATTATTACCATTTTAGCAATTCTCCAGTCATCCATAAAGCTTCCTATGAAGTCCAGATTCAACTTTACAAGTAAAAGTAAACAAAAGCATATCTAAAAAACTAGAAGAAAACAAGACAGAAAACCTATACCTTTGGGCTGCCATTTCAGGATAGTATAGGCGATGCCATGAGTTCCCTGATTCAATATTTAATTTGTTTTTATTTAACTTATTTTGTAGAATCACAAAATATGCTATGGAGTCTTTGGCTTTGATTTTGCAACAGCAACTGCCTGAGTAGATCCTTATGGAGTCCCCTTCCTGAATGAGAGCTTAGATATTGTAAATCTATCCCAGTCATCCCTAAAGAGAAATTGGACTTTTTCACTGTCTGCACTCAAACCTCAGCACCTCCAGATGTAGCACGCATCCAGCCTTCACTTCAAAACAGCTGTCAGGAGTGTGCACCAGACTTTCAACTGTCATGCCATACACTCAGGATCCCACATACAACATACAAATGGCAGAATAGAATTAAATAATGGTACAGAATATGAAAAGGAAAACACAAGTTACAAAATGGTAGTGGTCATGCTCATTGGCTTTGCAAAATTCAAAATTTCTCTGCTGGAGTGAATTTAATACCAGACGGTTCTAAAAATCATGAGGTCAAGATGTAGCTGCATTTGTTGAAAGAAGAGAAGTAGCTCTACCTGCTAAAAGTATTTTTAAGAAAGGTGTCCCAAAATTTATCTGGACAAAATGCCCCTTCCATTTAATTTAGCTGCTATTTACTGTGCATATAAAGCTCTTCTGTTCAGGAGTGATGAACTGTAGTGTGCAACTTGCAACCTCCACGTTGTGGTATAGAAAAAACCCTCTGAAACTGCCTTTATATAGAATTTGGAATGATTTCATCAATTACTAGCACTCTTCCTCAGTATAAGTAGATTTGGTTAGTAGTGTATTTGACAAGGCAGATCAAGCTGACAACTTTCATTAGTCAGACATACAACCATTATAAACATCTTCCAAACCAGAAGGTTTGGCTTAAGAAACAACCCACTGGTGTTGGCAGGTTCAAAGATAGTTTTTTCAACTTCATACAACAGTTCATCTGTGCCACTATAAATGACTGAGAAAGTAATACACTGACATACATACTGATGGCCTGCTGCTGAAAGAGGCCAAAGAATAAGGAAAATTTAGATGATCCTGATCAAGCAGTTCTATTTGTTGAATGCTGTGTCACCAGAAGCAAACCTGTTGAACTGAAATTCAAATAAATACTTTTGCATTAGATTTTGAAGTAAATATCATTATAAAAATGGGTATGCAAGAAATAAATTGTGAGAATTATTTAATTGAATATCTATATGGCAAAGCATTTTTTTTTGTGTAAACGCACTGTATGTTAGTTTTAAAGTATGAAGTGAAGAAGAGCCCTCTTAGAGGACTCTCTAGACACTACTTTTATATAAAATCAAGTCAAGCAAGATGATATAATAATCCATTGTGACAATAATATTTATAAATCTAGGAAAATTTTAAAATAAACTATAAACTCAAAGATGGTGTGGTATTTCTAAGTCTTCAAGCTTAACATCTCCTCCTGCCCCTATTCCTCTCCTCCCCACCCATGCCCACCCCCACCTTTTGTGCTTATCTCAAAGCAATCAAGGTTTTTATTTCAGATCCTCTTGTGTATTTAAGCACACTGGTGGGACTGGTTGTCTACTATGGCAGTGGTCTAAGTATTTAAACTTCTCATACACTCATTGCACAATTAAACAGAATAAAGCTTAAAATAAAGTATCAGACAATCCAAGTCCTCAAGTTTATATTTCAAATGAATACTGTATAGGTTTTTCTCTACCCCTTCATTATAGAACATCCATGTTATCTTAAAAACTTATTCCATGTCCTTATAGCACCTTCCAGTACCTGATGGGAGTGTAGAAGACAGCTCAAGTCCCTAGGGACTTTTTGCAAGGACAGGTAGTGACAAGACAAGGGGGAATGGCTTTAAGCTGAAAGAGAGTAGATTTAGATTATGTAGGAAGGCGAAATTCCTTACTGTGAGGGTGGTGAGGCACTGGAACAGGTTGGACAGAGAAGTTTTGGTTTTCCCATCCCTGGAATGACTCAAGGTCAGGCTGGATGGGCTCTGAGCCACCAGGTCAAACTTGTCTCTGCCTAAGGAAAGGGGATGGCGCTAGGTGATCTTTAATATCCCTTCCAGCCCAAACCATCCTACAATTCTATGATTCTTTGAAATAAAATCACAACTCCTGATGGATATAATGCCCTGCCAGTTTATCTCTAAGTAATGAGATAATTTGATTATTGCAGTATTTTCGATGTGTCCTACTAACAGTAAATTTAGACACTACCACTCGTTGTATCATTTGTTCCATGTAGCCTATACTTTTATTCCTGCCAAATAACACTCATCTACTTGATCCAAATGAGGATCTTACATGTCCCAATTAATTACTATTTCTTGCCATTGCTTCAGTAATATTTCATTCTTTCAATATTTTGATTTTTATTAAGCATTACTTGTGTTGGTTAAGGAATTATGAATAAGTCTTCCTAACAAACAGCAACCTTTTTATTATAGGTCACCTAAAACTAACAATGTAGTTGCAGGCTAGGTATGCCTTTTTTTCTGTTTTTGAAAAATTGTGGGGACTATGTAGAGCTAATACAATGTTTGGGCATTTGTGTTTTTAAACTAATTCAGGGAATATTCTGCAGTAATAAGAAAATATATGTTCAGATGTGTATGTTCAGATGAATACCAGTTTAAGAATCTACATAAAGAGATGGACTAAACTACTTTTCTTTTGCTTTTTCTCCTCTTAACAGCAACAGGAAACAGTCAAAGACAATTGTATTTACTTGGCTGCTGTATACCAATCTCACAGACCCAAAAAACTATGTTTAAGTGAGCTGCCAAACTTGGTTTGTTGCCAGCCTGAGCACTCCCAGTTTATCACCAGCTGACCTGCTGCTGCAATTCTAATAGCCACTTTCTTGCTCTACACTCATATTTCCTTATGAATAAGATTCTGCAGTCATTTCAACATATCCTTCTTTGCCAGGGGTTAAGAGATGACTGGAAAAGTCTGTAGCCTACAAAGCTACAGCTAATATTCACCTGAGTGTCTACCTGTGCTTATAATCTCCATAAGGCATTGGAATCACTACATTTTATGGGTATCTGTATCTAAACTTACAACATTCACTGTAGCCTGACACTATCCCAATTGGTTTCCAGCAGAATTCGTGCCAGTGGGCACAGTCTGGATCTGATTTGGAGGACGGCGATGGAAATAGGGATCGTTAAAAACACCCCATTATCATATGGTCTGGTAGTTGGCTACAGTGCAGTTCTACAAACATGATTTAGTACAGATGTTTCATTTAAACTCTAGGTTTATAAAGGTACACATTTTTTTGGTTTACTCTGATTATAACCACAGTCTACTCCTCTCCAGTAATCAACTGCTAGAATTTGTCAAATGTTGTCATTTAATATGTGGGTCACTTCCAGTGCTGTGTTTGTTGCATGGAATGCTCCACTTCCATAGAAACAGATGTTTTAACTTAACAGCAAAAAGAGCTAAACAAGTGCATGTGAAGGCGCGGTGCAAATAATGTGTTTCATTTCTGTTATTTATAGCTGTCCACAGCTATCATAATTTTTTTATTTGAAAATTATTAAATCAATTACAAGAAGTTTATTTACGGATACTGCCAAGAATGATGCATGCTAGGAGACTGCTTCTGGGAAAAGTGTCTTCTTCTGGGCCATGCAGAGGCGTTTCAAAGAAGCCAGTGCATTTCTGAAAGATTGCAGTGTAACAGGGTCTCCACACTAGGCCTCAAAGTATATGCAGAGAAGAAACCCTCTTTAGATCTCCCAGCTGGTCTGGCAGATCATGTCAGGTGTCAGGGCGGTGGAGCTAATGCATACTTAACTCCTCAGCATGTTTGAAAAGGATTTCTTGCCCTCTTTAGTACAGCTGAGATGGTGGTTAGAAGGAAGAGTCAGGGGAGAGGACTCTCTCTGCAAAATGGCTGAGATGAGAAGGTGGCTTTCTTCCTTTCAGTTTTATTTGACTGAAATACATTCTACCTAAACTAGGAATCACAGTTTTTTGTGGAAAAAAAAACCTCTTGTTGTATGAAAAACTATTAATAGTCTTATCTAAAACAAAAGGGGAAAACATTTTTTGAAACACAGAACTATATACACGTGCCACAATGGAGTAACAAGTCAGCCACCTGTGAAATTCCGTGCTCCTTTCAATCCTACCTGACTAGTTTTAGGTCACTGTAGGAGCCACTGATTTTTATAACAAAAGTAATGTTTGAAAGCAAGCCATGCTGCATAGTTTCCAAAGCACAAAGACAGAATAATTCGTAGCAGTGCTGTAACATTCCACATCCAGGGGCAGAGCACATAAACAGAGAGCTGCATGCACCCAAGGTAAGGGCTTATAGCTGAAAGTTTAACATAATTTCCTAAAAAAAACCAAATAATTTTTATACCTGAGCCATGGGGAAACCTGAAAGTACAGCCTAGGTTATTTCAAAAGTTCACTGTGTTCATTTTCATGCCCACCCAAAGGCCCTGGACATGTACTCCAACTCCTATGCTGGGTTCTCAGCGCAGTAGTCAGAGCCAGGCCAGATGAGAGAGATATCTATGTTTGGAAAGCCTCAGCAAATGTGGGACATAAAAGCAGTAAACAAATCAATGGGATGCCAGACCAAATGTGTTCCATATTTGTGAAAATAACAAAGTTGAGTCAGGAAGAAAGGTTTATGTGTCTTCTCCTCATACAATCCTTCCCAAGGTACTTTCTTTCAATCCCCCCCCAAATTAAATCCAGCCCAGACAGGAGCATTATTTGTGAGGATGCAGTATCAACCAAATGCATTGCAAAGCCACTGACAGCTCCCTGTGGCTTGGCCTAGCCAGGGCTCCAAGGGGTGAGCAGGTGTTTCCTCCCACAGTCTTCCTCCGCAGCCAGGCTCGTGGGTGTGCTGCCACAGCACTGCTGGAGGAAGGGTCTGTGCCTCACCTGCCCCTTGCAGGGGACCCAAACTCAGCCAGGCTGGCAACTCCTTCCCACTCAACTCTCAAATCTCTGCCCCTGCCATGAATTCCTGCAAGGGAAATTCTCTGGATCATTTCTCGAGAAGGATCCTGTGACACCTGCCTCTGTTTGTGCCAGGGATGGAAAGCCTTTGCAATGTCTTTTTGAGGGACTTGTGAAACTGCAGGAATCAGCTCACCTCTCCTGAACAGGTTAGACAGCATCTGGTAGCTCCACAATTTGGTGAGTGGTAGCTATGCTTCAGCAATGGGAAGCAGGCACAGAGGCAGTATGGGACAGAACTGTTGTTCAACATCAAATTTGTACCAAACATTAAATGTAAAAAAATTAAATTACTAAAAGGTTTATTCAAAGTTTCTACTAATTAATTTTTCTATTAAAATCGTGAGATGCCAAAAAAAATTAATCATGGCTATTAATTAAAACAGTGCTTTGCCACATCCACAATGAGTAATGGGAATTTTGGAAAGCTGGGTAACCTGGAAGGCTTTTACCACTGTTTTTGGTGTATTCAAACTCAGGATTTAATGATCACTTATAGTGAGTCAGCACAGTCCAAGCTAACCCTACAATAAAGAAAAATAATGTCAGCTGATGGCTTTAAAACCTATACTTCAGACAAAAATAAGCAAGTGAGTATGACTGGCAGCAGAAAAATTTGAAGATCTCTTTAGTTAAGGTATTTTATTTTAAGGATTATGGGTATTGTATTTATTCAGTTAACTCAGCCCTTTTCCCTGACAGCAATTTTCTACAGAGAAAGTGCTATAAAATTCTTTTGAATTAATTGCTGTCTTAGGAGTAGCAAGTAAATTTATGGTACAATTTACATGAGTGAGGTCAGTAATTTAATTCCTTTAAATTTAGAACTTCATTGTCCTGAACTACATATTACTTTTAATCTTTGTCGCATGACATAATCGTTATAAAGTGGGTGGATGGGCCTCACTAATTTACTGGGGCTTTCATCCATTTAGAAGCCTGCTTAAAGAAAGAAGACATATTACACTGGCACTGGATAAGCAGATTAAAGGAATACTGGGGCATTACGTATTATTCTTGCACTCTTAACTAAAAAAACCCCATTATTTTCCTCTATAAATACATGATCTTCACATTTAATGTCTGTTCTCCTCTTGAACAAATAAACCAAAAAAACATATTGTAATAAAACTCAACTGATTTGGTAGACCTCAAAATCCAGAATCATTTTATGCCTCAGCTATGCTCAGTTTTGCCTGCACATTATAGTCACACATATCTTTCTTCTCTGGTAGGGTCATTTGCCACAAAATGAATGTCTGGAACAAGGATTTGAGGATCCAACTTGAAATATCAGCAAGAAAATGGTCTTACTCTGTGATGTTACATGTTGCCTCTTCCTGCTTTTCTTTCTCTCACACCTATTTGCTGTGCCTTTGTTAATTAATTCTCTGGAAAAGCCTAAAAAATAAGGAAAAAGTCATAACAAAGTTACAGATTGCTTTCTGTACCTGTCACCATAGCCATGTATCTTCTGAGGAAAAAGCATTTTTTTTCCCAGTCTCTACTTAGAATTTCAAAAATGAATTTGTCTATTTACACTCACACAAAAGTAAATGCTGTTTTGCTTGCACCAGCCTATCTGGGAAAACTCAACTGGATAAAAATCAGCAAAACCTGCAATTACAAATCCGTTGCTTTCTTGCTAGAAATCTGTCATTTAGAGGGTTTCAAGACAGTATTTTGTGATAGTTTTTTTGGCATTTTATTTTACATTATTTTATTAAGCCTTATTAAAAGCAGAATAGCTACTTTACATTTTCAGAATCCTTAAAGATATCATGATCAAGTTCACAAAGTTTTCACTGAAATATCTTTTACTTGCTTCTTAAGCCAAAAGACCTTGATAATGAAATAGCTGGACATACGGATATTGCATTTGCATAATGAATATTATGATTACTATATGTGAATAAATCAAAAGTAAAAATTTTAGAAAAATTAAAATTAATATAATACAATATAAGAATTATGTTCATCATTTACACTAAATTTTACAATACCTTCAATATCCTTTTTATCACAATGAAATTTAAAGGAAGTATTTTGTTATAATCCAAAGCAACTTTTTAATAAAAAAATATTTTGTGAAAAATTTCTACTCCCTTGCATAGGCAGTAACCATGAAATAAACTTAGCTCTTCATCCCAGAATTAGGAGACAGAAACATCTACTTCTCCTTTATTATTTATCTGGAAATATGAATTCCCATAAATTGACATTATTCACTTTTACTTCCTGCAAAATTGTATAAAGTAATAAATACATAAAAATTAAAAATATTGTGACATAAAACTGAAGGAGATATTTCAACTTCATACAATTTTTTTAGTAAATTATAAAATCTAGAATTTCTGGGGCTTGAAAAACATACAGACACACAGATGATATTTTATTTTTTTTTCGCTCAAGAAAATCTTTTAACCCATTTGGAGTGCAATGACAGCTCAAAATTCCATTCTGAGATTCCAGAATGCTGGAAAATTTTGCACTGCAGGAAAATTAAAGCTCTAACTTTGCATGAAACTTTGCATTCGACCCCACTGAGCTAGAGAGACCTCAGTGCCGCTCACTCATCTCCGCGTCTCATCTTACAGAGGTGTGATGAAACATTGATTTTTTTAATGCATTTTAGCTTAGTATACAAGTGTTCGGGTATTAATCTGATCCTCTTTTCTTTTCCGTGGCTGTAGAGAAACATTTTATTGTTTTAAGGAGTAGACTAAAGGCTTCTCTCACTCTGCTGTTTGATCTGACCACTTGTGATTATGTCTGCAATCTTTCAGTCTCACACTAAGCCTTCCAGCACAGCACATCCCAGGAGCCAGCACGTTCTCCTGGAGGGACTTGCAGCTGCAGGACACAAAGTGCTTCAAACTGGCTTTGAGTCAATGCCACCTTGTGACGCATCAGCAGGAAGAGGCATGAACTTCTCTGGAGTTGCACTGTGGGCAATACTTGAAAGGGCATTCAGAGCTCCTTTTTACAGGCAGCTCTCACTATTTCAGTGAGTCCATGCTCCACACAAGCTCTGCTCAGGATTTTCTATGTAAAGTACCTTAAAAGTACCTTAAAGTACCTGCAAAATGCATTGTTGTAGTCCTCCACTAACAAAATCAGAACAGCTGAATTGCTGTGGGTTTTACTCATACTCATCTCCTGCATAGTAAATCTGTTCTGGCCACATCCTTCTCATGATGCTGACAGGAGGGCTGGACTGTCCAGCAACAGCAGGAATTGTCTGGGCTGCAGTCACTCACCAACTACAAAACCTCTTGCACATGGAGTTAAACTGGGAACAAAGCCACATCCAGGAACGTGTATATTTTCCCACCTGTTTTATCTCCAGTGCAGTTGTATCAACAAGCTTCTGTTTCCTATTTGAAATCAGTTTCCTGAACACACAGTTCCTACCCTGTAGATCTCCTGGCACCATATGCCTAGATTCTCCTAAACTCAGTAAGCTTTTGATAAGATCAAATTAGGCATGAGTCAGAAGTTCTTCATGTTCACCACAGAGCTGATTTCTACTTTGCATTTTCCAAGAATAAAATTCCAATTGGTTTATTTTTGCAGACTCACAGGACATGTCCCAGAATTGAGTGTTTGGAGGATGAGGAGACAGCAGTGTCCCAGATCACCAGTCAACAGTACAGTGGAAAAAGAGACAGGAAGATGGCTCCTGCTGGGAAAACAGAAATGAGACAATCTCACTTGTTATGGAAACATGGCCACTGTCTTTTCCGTCTTTGAAAAACAAAAAGACAAATCAAAAATATTATTATTTGTTCCAACAATTACGATGACCTTTAAACCTGAAATTTGGCTTGCTAAGGATTTCTGGCCTCACAGTTTCTTTTAAATTCATATTCCAAAAATGCTTTCCAAAAATGCATTTGGAGTAACTGGAAGTATTCCACTGTGCAGCTGCAGATAAACCCAATTTCCAACAGGCTGGTTCCAACATCTGCCTCCTGTTTTAACCTGGTTTGAGGGAGTCAGTCCATTGGCTGGTTGCCCCAGTGCAGATCACAGGTTTTGCTTGCTTTGACAGTTCATCACATGCAATATCCAGTTCAATTCCCTGGCAGTTCAGAACCTTTGGAGAAGTCAGCCAGGAAAGCCATCTTTGTGCCAGCAAGGCACTGCCTGCCCTGCACTGCAGCTAATGGCTTTTTGTTAAATTCAGTAGCTGTCTCAAGAGTTCAGAAGAGAAATATGAGGCTGTGATTTAATGAAGTAATTTGATTACATAGAAATCAATCCCCTGGTAAGACTGGATAACTGCAACAGAAATGCCTACCTAATTTGACACAACTTCTACTTAAATCATTCTATTAGCTTGTGCTTAAGCACTTTGTTAAATGAAGACTTAAGCAGAGGAAGACAATGCCTTTGTGCTCTCTTTGGGATAACAATCTGAAATGCTTTAAATTGGGTTTGCACCTCTTACATTTTTTATATAGTTTCCTAAATCAAAACAATCAGCTACAGAAAAAAAGAGAAACTATGGAAATTTCTCAAGCTTAAAAGTGTTTCAAAACTGCCTTTTTCTTGAACCTGATTTTAGTTGGATATTGTCGTATATAAAGTTGTATATTACAACTAAATTAGGTTTAAATATTTTAGGCTGTAAGGAGTCAAACTTACCAATGTGCTTAGCACACTACTCCTGGAATGCTTGTAGTCTCCAAATTCTTTATTGCTACTTAACCATATCTATGTTGGATATTTTAGCTTCTACCTCTTCTTTAAGATGTTCAAATTTGTTGGTGGGAAAGAAGGTTATTTTAAGAATGGGAGATAATATAAAAGCACAATTTCCTTTCATCAGACTTGTTTCTCTCCTGCACTCTTGTTTCTAGCTCTGCATCTAAACCTCCGCAACTTGGAATAAATGTTTACAAGACACAATATCTTTGGATTACAATTTGGACACAAAATTATTGGATTTTTCTTGTGGATGTTCAGATTCAGCCCAAGAGCTGGGGTTTAATGATGCACATAGATTGAATGCAGAAATGGATACATTTCACCAGAAATAAAAGTCAGGAGCAAACCTGGTTACCTGCATATTCCTTTGTACTCCCATTGGCCTGCCTCAGCTCAGTAGATGGAAGCACACATATTTAGATTAACACCTGCAATACAACATTGAGTATAAACTTGTAGAATACCTCGAGTGTATAACATTTTCTTCATTTTTTTTCATTCAAGCAAAAAAAGCCCTCTTCTCTAATGCACTGCTGGTGGAAAGGTGTCTTCTGGGTGAGACGTGTTTCTGAGTAAGCTCCCATGATCCAACAGCATTTTTGGTGGTCTAAGCAAAAAAGATTAATTTCCTTGGGGAGTCACAGGTTATCACACTTGGGCCCAGCCTCCTGAGGTGCAGGTCAGGTGCTTCCCCTCAGTCTTGCCAAGAAGAAGGGGCTTTGCATGCAAAGACTGAGGCACCATGAGGTGCTGAAGCACAGCAGCTCATCCTCAGTGGAGAGCAGCTTGCAGCAGAGCTGCTGGAGAGATGATCACACCTTCTTTTAAACATGGCACATAATAATGTTGTTTTTGTGAAATGATGAACTATTAAATCTGTATAACATATAGATGAGAGAAAAAGTGTTCACAGGCCTGCTGTAATTTATGAACATGTGGTGCACAGATGTTACATGAGATTTTTCTTCCCTTTACTTTTGAAAATTTGGATTACATTTTCTCTCCTTCTCTCTAGTGTTCAAACTCTGTGTTTCATGCTTTATTAGATATATCAGCAGGGTAAATGGATGATTAATAATTGTTGATGACAGATATTTGGTTTCTTTAAGGTGTGGAGTGAAAGATAAATATAATGGGAACAGTTGTACCTATGTATGTATGACAACTAAGCCTCTTTAAGACTCTGTTAGAGTTATCCATGATTTATGGGGATGTCACCATTGACCCTAGATAGGGAAAACCTCTTAAATTTCTCTTATTGTAATCATCACCTTTTCTTCAGATATCAGGGGGGAAATATCCCCTAAAAAGAAAAAAAAAAAAAAAAGACAAAGAAAGAAAAATGTAACTTTTTCAGGGTTGGGAGATGTTTCGATGAACACCCAGTTCCTGATAGTAGTACAATTAAAGCTTTCTTCAGAGAAATACAGTTTCTGTGCTACCATCTCTCAATTAAGCCTTGAGAACAAACAAGAACATAGTGTGTGTGTGCTGGCATCCAGGGCTGACCTCATAAAGGCTCACCTCTGACTCCAGTCCCCACTTCACTGTTTAGAAGGAAAATCAAAAAAGACAGTTCTGAATCCCTCCTGAGGTGAGATGAGCCATGCTGTCCTGACCTGGATCCTGGACAGTCATACAGAGGTAAGGTTCTGCTCCAAGACCATTTCTTTTGTAATGAGAAGCGTCTGGGCACAGCAACTTAAATTCAATTTCCAGTGTTTTAAATTCAAGGAAAAGACTGTAATGGATTAGGTAGGTGGATTGACAAAATAGCTCAAAGCAGTTGGCAAGCTGAAAGCCTTACCTCATTTCTAGGTCTATCATATACAAAATCCTCATTTACAGAAATACATCACTTCTGGTTTTCTGGGTCGTATTTGTTGGAGAAACAAACAAACAACAACAACAAAAAACTTTAACAATTTTATTAGGAGTTCTTTCTAATTTCTTTAGGTCTTCTCAAAAAACCAAAAAAAGGTTGCCAATGTAGTAATAATTTGTTTCTAATATCAACTCCTGATGATTGCAGAACCCTGAACAGAAGTGGAAATTCTGTCGGCAAAAGGTATGCCAGACAGGAACACAGATAAAGGAGAAGAAAGGTTGAAAAACAACCAAGTGGAGGCAGCTTTTTCAATTGAAAAAACAAGGAAATTTGCCTTACAAGTATATACCTATAATAGTACTACATGTACTAAAAAAAATTCCATCTATTACTCATTATTATATAATAAATGGGTTTTTTATATATAACCAATTACTTATGATATTTTCCTCATTTAAAACTTCTGCTCTACCGCCCCTGCCCCGGCCCCAAACCCAACTTCCTGGAAATTTAATTCCTCCTGAAGCTAAATAGTTTAAAGACGACTACAGATTTCTCTGACTCTTAATGTTACTGCAGAATGATGGAAACTCTGCATTTCTGCACCTTTCTTCTCAGTTCCATGAAGTTTTTGTGAGTTAAATTTGCATGTAGAAAGAGAATGACTCCTTCCCACATGTGGTAATTTGTCTGGGAAACATATTGCTATAAGAAATAATCTGATTAAGGACAATAGATGAGCTTTATTCCTCTTAATTAGTCATTATGCATGTTGATAAATGCCTCCTCTGAATTTTGGCCTGATAAAGGGCTTTTAAAAAAGGTTAGGAAGTCTGCTTTCTGTTAGTGGAGAAAATAGCAATCATGTTAAGGTCTGGCCCCTCTGCTGTTGCTTTGAGTCCCAAGCCCACCTACACCTGGAAACCTAAGGCAAGACTGGCAGGAAGCAAATTTAATTTGAAGGGATAGGGAGGTCCTGTGTGCTGTGAGAGGCTCAAATACTCTGCACAGACATACTGGCCTCCTCCTTCACCAGGACTTCAGAAAAAATAGCAGATATATATTCTCCTATCTGCCACTTTGATCTGAGCTGTAGTCCTTCAGAACAATATAAATTAACAAAATCAATAGAAAAATCCCCTTAATTGTAATTGGGTTTGGAGCATCTTATCTTAAACATTACTAAATCAGCTTTGATTTTGATCACCACTTAATTGTGGACAAAAGGAGTGGAAAACTAAAAGTAGGGAATATGTGCCAAATGTTCCTCTGACCCACCAGGGCTGGTTTCATTACAAAACCCCACTCCATCATGCTGAAGCAAAGCAACAGCTCTCAATTGCTGAAGCAGACAAAGGAGCCTGAGGTGCAGCTCCACTGTCAAGGCAGCTTCATGGCTGGCAGGAGGCACCGTGGGGATACCCAAAAATGCTGAATTTCAGAAGAAACTCTGAGAAAAACAAGCAGAAAAATATTTTAGGCTAAAAATGGGATATAAAGCTCTTTTAACCTGTTCTCACTTGCTGCTGAGGACTGGGAGAAGCCCTAATACCTTGACAGTGTGTTGTCCTTCTGCAGCAGAGGCTTCACAGAGGGTCCCTCCCATTGGCTGCTGCAGCTCCTCCACAGCCTTTCTTGATAATGGCAAAGTCCTTCACATCAAGGATACGTGATAGTCATTGTTATCATCGTTCATTGTTTCAGCTACACAGGCAATATTCTTCAGCTCTGCTGCTAGCAGCAGACTATATTTCATCTCTGCCCTCTACTTGGCACAAAGAAGGATTGACAGGGAATTACCCAGGGGGATGGAATAAGTTCCACTTGGAAAAAAAGTAAATTATTTGGTTCAGGTGGGAACAAGTATGTTTTAATTCAGAAATATTTCCCTCTGGAGCAAAACTCCCACTTGACAGCTTGAAGGAGGACATGTGCCTCTGTGTGTTTCCAGGCCAAAGCAGAGAAGTGACCCAACCCTACAGTCCTCCAGCTGTTTCCTAGTGCTGGATCATGCATGTCAGGTTCAACAGCGGGGACAAAGGGATGAGACCTTTTGAGTTTCTCCACCATCAAAAAATGCTCAAACTGGCATGTTTTCAAGCATATAGAATAATAACCTCCCCCTGTCTGAGGTTACTGAGCAGACTTTAACTTATTTTAGGATTATCAGTAGTTTTCAAGCCAGTGAAAAACTGGATAGACAGCTGCCCTTGTATTTTGATGGCTCTTAAATTTTCATGCCATCCACAAGGCATTTATCTGGACTTCTATAAAGCCTTTGATACAGAGCCCCTCAACATCCTCTCTAAATTGGAGAGAGATGGATAACAGTTCACAGATGAGTGAACTGTTAGATGAATAAGTTGTAGGACAGTCACATCCAGATTGCAGTGGTCAATGTCTTTGAGTCCCAATGGACTCAAGTGACAAATGGTGTCCTTCAGGGTCCAGTATTAGAATGTTATTAAATATCTTTATTAATAACATAAAGGATCGAGTGCACCCTCAGCAAATTTGCAGATGACACCAAGTCATTCTGAGTGGTGTGGGTGACACACCTGAAGGATGGGATCCATCCAGAGGGACCTGGGTAAGTTTGAGAAGTGGCCCATAGGAATCTCATGAGGTTTAACAAGACCAGGTGCTGGTGCTGCACCTGGGTTGGGGCAACCCCTGGTGTCAGTCCAGGGTGAGGGATGAACAGACAGAGAGCAGCCCTGCTGAGAAGGATCTGCAGCAGCAGGTGGATGAGAGGCTGGACATGACCCAGCCACCTGCACCTGCAGCCCAGAAAGCCAAACAGAGCCTCTGCTGCTGGGCTGCATCAAAAGCAATGTGGCCAGCTGGGCAAGGGAGGAGATTCTGCTCCTCTACTCTGTCCTCCCGCATGGAGAACCCACCTGTAGAACTGCATCCAGTTCTGGTACCTCAACAACATGGACCTGTCAGAGCAAGTCCAGAGGAGGCCACCCAGTTGATTAGAGGGATGGAGCATCTCTCCTATGAGGAAAGGCTGAGAGCACTGCGCTTGTTCAGCCTAGAAAAGAGAAGGCTTTGTGGTGACATACTTGCAGCCTTCCAGTAACTGAAGGGAGCCTACAAGAAGGTTGGAGAGTTAGTTTTTACAAGAGCATGTAGTGACAGGACAACAGGAATGGCTTCAAATTGAAGATAGTATGTTTAGATTAGATATGAGGGAAAAAATCTCCACTGTGATGGTGATGAGGCACTGGAACGGGCTGCTCAGAGAAGCTGTGGATGGCCCATCTCTGGAATCACTCAAGATGAGGTTGGATGGAGCTCTGAGAAACCTGGTCTAGTGATAGATGTCCATGCCCACAGAAGGGGGTGGAACTAGATGGTCTTTGAGATCCTTTCCAACCCAGGTGATTCCATGACTCTGTAAAGGCTGAGATGGATGTTCACATTACTTCTAAGACAGTGGTGCTGAAGTTAAAGAGTAAGTGGGTTGGACAGGTTTGTAGTCTGACCAGGCATGGTGGCTTCTGTGGTAGTCTGGAAATCACTTACAACCTCTGAGTTACTTTATCTTACAGATTAGTCATAGGTGTTACTTCACAAGCAATAGTCCTATATTCTTCTAGACTAGTTCTGAAGGACAAGGACAGCTGGAGAAATGTCCTGGAAAGAATTAATTTTATAACGGATGTCCAAGTCAGCCATTCAATGTGCAAGACAGGTGTGCACAGGAATACATTTCTGTCATTCCACACATTGCTGTAAATCCCATATCCAAAAGCTGACTGGCTCTGGAAATGTGCATTTTTACAACACACAGTAACAATATGCCAGTATTAAAAATACTGACGACTTGCCCCAAATCAAATCTAGTTTTCTCTTCCAGTTTTTCTCTTCACTGCTCAGGCAGTGGAGTTCCCTCAAGATCAAGACAATGGATAGTGGATAGAGGCTAACAGATAGAAAGATGATGATTAGAATAAAGCTATAATAGACAAAAGAGTTTTAATATTCTTGCTTTGTCTGATACATTTCAAATATGCTGCCCTGTGTTAATGAGATGAAAAGGAGGACAAACGTTCTCCTTTCCCTAGCTGATCTGATCTGCATGTAAAAATAAAGCTCTAAAAAATTTAACTGGTTCCAGCTGGATCCTGTGCAGCCTACAAAGGCCTAGTTCCTCTTAGGCAAATTAGAGCAGTGTAAATTCTTCCTATGTCATGACAGTGGCAAGTGCTCAGAATCTCTACCACTGGGAAAAGTTTTGAAGGGCACTACAAGAGCACATAACAGAGAAAAGAAGGATTCTCTTTTTTCTCTTTTTTCCTTCTCTGTAGGAGGATTTAGAGACTCACAAAAGACTGCAGTAACTAGGTGTGCATAAGAGTAGACTTCATCAGGAAACTATAGAGGACCATATTAAAAAGTGTTATTAAAAGGGTTATTAGAAAGTGGACAGGGCAAAGTAACAGAAAATACACTGTATTGGACAATTTTTCATTAGAAGCTGGAAGGACATGGTGAACTATTACATATTTTTTTTATCGTGCATGTCTTTTACTGCTTTTGAAAATAGTCTAGGTTGCCAGCTAGATCCTTGCTGTGGGACAGCAGCCTCGCATTTATAATAACCTCACATTTTATAATAGTTCAGAGAATATAATCTTCTTTCAGTAAAGAAACAGTGCATGGCTGCCCTTTAAAAATGCACCATTGACAACAATTTTCAGGTTGAAATGTGTTGCTTTTTTTAAATCTTTCATAAGCAATATGAATTCAATAGTTAACTTTTAATGGCAGGCGTGTTGTGCATAAGTGGATCAGTTTCATGTAAATACATGAACATATTTAAACAAACAATCTAATGCAGGCTTACCCCAATGAATGAAAAAAAATGAAAATCAATAAAATTCCAAGTTACACTGGTGTGTGCTCGTGCAATATACACCTACTGGGACTTAGTTTAAAAGTGTTTTTTGAAATATTTATTTCTCTGATATTTATTTTAATGGAAACTTTCCCAACTGGTGATGGCAGATATCATATGCTTGTGGTGATAAGAAAAATGGCAATTTTTCTGTTTCCGTGGAATGTCTTGTTTTGGCTGGATGCAAAGAAATACCATATTGTAAAGCTGGACTGGAAGCCTGTCACTGAAATGAAAATATGGAAGAAATTTAATTGTTTCCATAATTCCTTATTTGAGTTAAACAAGTCTACTCAGACATCCAACCCCTGAAAACCTGACAAAGCTGCAGATGTTAAGAATTTAAACAGGTTGTGGTTCTCTTGATAGCAAATCTTATTAAATGTGAACTGATATGGTCTATGCAAACATACGAGATACAAAATAGTAGGATCTTTTAATTTAACTCTGATGGCAGCTTCCAAATATAATCTGTAAATATTTAACCAGGGAAAAAAGGTACTGGTTTTTACAGCATTTCATTAAAAACAAACCAAATAACCTAGTACACTCAATTATAGTGTAGTGCTGGCAATGACTGCTGCTCCTTCCAATACTTTTTCATAATGTCTGTTACTTTCTCCCATTTTGTGATTGCCCTGAATTTCTTCTCTTATATTATCAAAACCAGGCCTGAATCGCTTTAGTTTATTTCTTTCTTCAGACCGAGGAAGAAAAGGTAGTATAATTTCTACTGAATCTTGGAATACTTTCTTTTGTACTAGCACGTATTTTCTTTTTCTAAAAATACAACATATATCCAATGTTAAAGCTTGTTGTAAAATAGAAGCTAAGCTGGCAGCACTCACTAAAACCACATATCCAAACCCATTCCTTTGCATCTGCTTTTATTTCTTGGACTTCTTCAGCCTTCCTCAGATTTCAGCTCCATGTACCAAGTAAGCAAGAATTTTGCGAAGGCTGAAGCTATCAACCTGCAGGAACAGGCAGAGTTCATCAGGAATGTTCTTAGCACAGCACCAACACAAAGTCCCTGTGTACAGACAGCTCCAGCACACGAATCACAGTTCACCTCCACAGTTATTGTTTGACTGGTATCCCTAACTTGGAGCCAGTCTATTCCTGATACTGTCACACGATCACAGTGAGAAGCAGCACATTATGGACTTTGTGTCTGGGTGAGCTTTCCTTATGTGCCTGAGGAAAGAGCCATCCTTGGGAAGGAGGTAAAACTGAACCCAGTAACCTGGAGCCACGAGAAGGAGGTGTACAGCTCCAGAGCTAACCATGACTGGCCCTGTGCACGTGGCTGGCTGAAAAGGGGCAGCCCAAACCAGCTCTGCCACAAGCACGGCAGTCCCGCAACACCGGAACGTCGTTCCCAAGGGAAGATGGGTGATCACAGCAGGCACTTTGTGCAGACTGGTCTGTGAAGCAGAGGGGAGATTTAGACCTGAGACAGAATTCCTCCTAAAGTCAGCAGTGCATATACTCATCACGCTCAACATACCAGGACATAAATCCTTTAGCCACCTCATAGAAAGCCAGAAAAAGATCTCTCCAAGCAACTGCATTTCAGATATCAACTTTAGGCCCTTGTTTTTCTGCTTTGTTCTCCTCCAGTCAGTTAAACAAAGAGATGTAGAAAAACCAAAGAGAGAAATACGAGCAGCTGAAAAAGAAAAGTGCTGTCATGATTGTACAATAGGTTGCTGGTATTTACAAAATTCTGTGTATTCAGATTCAATATTTTCCATATGAAGATCATCACTTAGTATTAATGCTGAAGCTGTAAGGAGGATAGGGCCCCTCTTCCAATAAATAATTTGCAGATACTAGGAAAAGTACAATCCCTGCCCTGAGGACCTTGGAAATAATATCCTGCTTGTGTAAGTTGAAATAGAAATGTGTTTATTTTTACTTCAGTAAGTGATTAACACAAAATAACTAAACCAAAACTATTATTTCAAAAGGATTTAGAATAATATTTTAATTATCTTAATGTTTATAGAATTGAAAAAGCAGAAACTACTAAGAATGACAGTCTCAAATACTTGCATTTTTTCTTTGGAAAATCCAGAGACTGATATAATGATATGCACTTGTAGAAAAGAAAACAGTTGGACAGATGAACTCTTCCATTATAGGATTTGGCCTAGAGAAGAGCAAACAAATCAGCATTCTCTTCAGGGCAATTTACACCTATTGGTCTCTAGAAATTTATACTGTTGAGGAAATTTGGGAGTTTTACTATGCCAAGTCAGAAAACACTGCAAGTTATTTATGAGACCAGCAAAGAAATAGTAACCACATAAAAGATCATATAATATTTTATTCAGTTACGTAGAAATACAGAATATAAAAAGTAACACAGAAAAAGAGCAAGATCCAGAAAATAAGTATTGCGGGAACTCACATTCTCTTTTCAGACAATTTTTACCAGTATGAATGCTGAGAAGCATCCATTCTTCATTGTCTGTCAAGATAGACTACATGTGGCTCTGGAGAAATGTTATCACGCTGTGTGGTTCTCTTATCAACAGAATATCTGTAGCTTGCACAGAATGAGGACCTAAAGGTTTGTTCTTAAGTTACTACATCCCCCTCCCTGCCACCCCCCATAACACAGACCAGCATGAATAAAGCACATTGAGGAAGAGATTCAAGACAAGGGCACATTTGTTGAAAAAAAAAAAAAAGTATTATTTCATAGAATCATTTAGGCTGAACAAGACCTTCAAATGTGCATGTATAGACTGAGGAATGAGACTGAAAAGCAGTGCCACATGAAGGGAGATGGGAGTCCTGGTCTATGGCAAGTTGAACATGAGCCAGCAGTGCCCTGGCAGCCAGGAGGGCCAAGTGTGTCCTGGGGGGCATCAGGCACAGCATCACCAGCCAGGCAAGAGAGGGGATTGTCCTGCTCTGCTCTGCACTGGGGCAGCCTCCCCTCGAGTGCTGGGGAAGTTTTGGGTGCCACAATAGAAGTCAAATAGAAAACTATCAGAGAATGTCCAAAGGAGGGCAACAAAGGTGGTGAAGGACCTTGAGGAGAAGCTCTGAGGGGAGCATCTAAGGTCATTTGGTCTGTTCAGCCTGGAGAAGAGGGGAAATCTCACTGCAGTTACAACTTCCTTGTGAGGGGAAGAGGAGAGGCGGACACTGATCTCTTCTCTGTGGTGATCCAAGACAGGACCCAAGGGAATGGCCTGAAGCTGTGTCAGGGGAGGTTTAGTTGGATATTGGAAAAAGGTTCTTCACCCAGAGGGTGGTTGGGCACTGGAACAGGATCCCCAGGGAAATGGTCACAGCACCAGCCGGACAAAGTTCAAGGAAAGTTTGGACAATGCTCTTGGGCATGACTCCTGGGGATGGTGCTGTGTAGGGAGTCAGATTGGATGATCCGTGTGGCTGCCTTCCAACTCAGCTTATTCTGTGATTCTGTGATTCCAACCTTTGACCAGTCACCACTTTGTCAACTAGACCATAGCACTCAGTGCCATGACCAGTTGTGCTTCAACACCTCCAGGGATGGTGACTCCAACACATCTTCGTGCAGCCTGTTCCAATGCTTGACAGCCTTCTCTGTAAAAAAACCTTCCTGATGTCCAACCTGAATCTTCCCTGGCACTGCTTTCTCCTCTTGCCTTGTTGTGAGTTGCCTGGGAGAAGAGAAAAATATTTGGAAAGTGCTGCAAAATGGACAGCACAGAATTGCATGTGTGATGAGTATGAAGTGGAGGCAGGACCATCCCTATGAAGGGAAGTGCTGCCTCCCCAGAAGTGGTCCTTGGGCTCCCTCTTTTCCTTGCTGTGCTCCTTTACTGCTGCAAGCAGACCAATCTTGCATGCATGGGATTTGCTCTCATGCCTGTCATCCAGGGCCTTTGCTGGATCACCAATCCCATGGAGGAGCTCCAGTACAGACACCATAAAAAAAGCTAAAAGAAAAAAAGGCTCAGAAGAGAAAGCAGTACAGAAAGGAGAGGAAATCACTGTTTTAATCTACACCACATGTACAACATGGCTGAGCTACAAGCTCTAGGGAGTCATAACTCTGAATGTCCTGACTTATGTGTGTTTAAAATCTGAACTGTTGTATTACAACATGGGGTGGGTTTTTACACATTTAATTTAACTTTTTCTTTGGGGAAAAAGAAAGTATGCTTTACTGTACAGTCAAAGAAACACCACGACAGACAGTCAAATAAATATCATCCTCACATTTATTTGCATGATTAAGCCATCAGTCAGGTAAATGGAATGGATTTATTTGAATGCATTTATTTGAATAACCACCAAGGTATTTTTGGGCACATAAATAAAATAGGGACGGCAAGTCATAGCCCTTAATTTTTCCATTGTTAAAACAGTGCAACTCTAGAATAACTCCTCTGAAAAAAAGGTAAAATCAATGTAAAAAATACCTAATATACATCTGAAAACTGCTCTGCTTTTCCCATCCTCCCCCTACACAAAGAGGTTTTAAATTAGGAGGACTTTAATTGGTTATGAAGGGCAACATGCAACTATGTGTCTAGACAAGGTTCAGTGCTGTAGTGGTTAACCAGCTACTAAACACCAGGTAGTATAGTGCCCAAACAGTCTTGTTCTGTAAGAATCAGGAAGCTCTTCCCATAACTCTAAGACATTCTCTTCTTTAAAAGCACATAACATCTGCATTGTGTATCATGGTTTCCACATCCACAGAAGACCAAGAGGACAGCATTGGTAGAGCAGAACACTCAGGTGAAATACTTGAAACCCACAGTACTCACTTTTAAAGGATTTTTTTCTTGCTTTTTCCTTGGGGGTTGTTTTAGAGACTTCTAGACTAACTCTAGATTGGTCCCATAGACTAAATGCCCTACTGTGGCTGGAGTCCATTAGATGAGCTCTGAGAGTCTATACTCCAATTTAGTTTCACCCAAAAGCATCTAGCATATGTGTGCCAAAACCATCCCACAACGAGAAGCAAGAAACAGTCAGTAGGGACAATTGGGAGTGTCATTTTTAAGTGCAATCCTTATTTGCCCTGAAATATCAACATTGGCATGCACTGTGAAGGAGAGGAAAGATAACTTAAGCTCACAAACTATGCCTTCTGTATTCTCAAAGTAAAAGAATAAGCCCTAGAAAAAGCACCCAGTTCTCACTACTTCCACAGCAAGGACAGATTAATACACCTATAGCTGAGATAGCTTCAAGAAAAAGTTTTGGAAATGCTTCCAAGGAAGTGCATATGAATTCAGACATTACTTATAGTCCTTTATGACTCAGAGCCTGGTATGAAGCTTAGTCATGCGCTTGGAGACAACCAAAAACATTTTAGTATCCAGAAGCATCCAAATACCAAATGAATCCTATTTTTACCACCAAAACAATAGTTTAATTCAACAATGGTGAGAAACATGAACTGAGTTTTGGTTTAAATAAATAGTGAAGGCCATTCAGTACAATATTACAAATTGCAAAATTGGAAGAAGTGTGAAATGACCCGAAGTGATGATTATAAAGTAAAGTAACATTACTAAAAAGTTATATCAAGCTAAGGAAAATGTTCTTTAAGTTTCTTGTGCTGTCCTAAGCCTTATTTTCCTTGTGGGTAGGCTCATGATCAAGGCCATGAAAACAGCAAAAGTTATACTTTCCAGACCTGGTGAAACCTGGTGATTTACATTGGAAGCACTAACAACTCCAGGAAACTCCTGTAGGAGCTGGGTATTCTGGTTTGTATCCTGCAATACCCCAGTATGACATCATATCTTTTAGCAGATGAACTGCATCCCACCAGCACCTCAGTGGACACATCCACATTGTGCTTAGCTCCTTGACAATCTCCCAGATAGAGGTCACCTGTCTACCTTACTCTCCAGTTTTCCTTTGAAGGAAATTAGCTAGCTCTGTTCACATCAAAGCAGGAGGGCAGCTTTGTGGGTAGCTCACTAGCAACTCTTCCCAAAAGACAGCACAGACCAGCCTACACTCTGTGGGTCCTGCTCAGTGTAGTCCTCCAACACCATTGCAAATAAACACACATTCCATTCTGTCATACCCCACAGCCTATACCCCATACCCTGCAGCACATACCTTAAGATTCATATAATGAAATCTCCACTCTAGAAGACTGAAATACAAGCCACATGTTACACTTTGATCAGAAAAATACATAAAAAATAGCAACTTGTAAGGCCACCTTGTGAAGCTCAGAAAACTCTTACACTATGAACATGACCAGTCTGTTCCTGAGGACAGTAGCCCTGTAAAGCAAGGATGTTTCCATCCTGCACCAGGTGGTCTGTGGGCCAGGCATGACAGTCTTCAGCAGACACATTTTACAGCATGAATGTACTGGGTCAATTTTAGTTTCTTTACAGGAAACTCCTGGATAGAAGTTAACTGAGGAGAGCTTGATAGACTATGGCCTTCTTGGATCTGGGATGTCAGTGGAGAGAAGTGAAAAGTGTTTGGTGGCAATATCACCAAGTGCACCACTGCAAAGAACAGACAGCAGCTTCACTTCCAGAAATGGTAGCACAGCTTCCCAGGGAAGCAAGAGAGATAATTGTCAGTGGACCATTTCTGTAGCCCCTTGACCTGGAAGACTATAAAGAAGAACTCCTATAAAGGTCTCCTATGGAGAGGTGCTATGTCAAAGTCTAGCAAGCCAAGCAAGATGGCAGGACAGTAATTCCAGTGCCAGGTGAATTTATATACCCTGTGGTACCAGGGTACCAGCCTGGAAGCCTGTGAATACAGGGTGAGAAATACTGCATTCTCATGGCACTCAGGAAGCTTGCACCCATCATGTTTAACTGGTGCCTTTTGTGTGATCTCTTAGATATTTCAACTTTGACAGAATAAGTGGTCTAGTAAAGAGATTAAATCAAATGTCTATGTCTGTATTTCCACTAAGGACTAATCTAGATTGAACCCACTATAATTAAGAATAAAATTTTAATCCTAAATGAGTGGAACTTCAGCCTGAGTAAGGCTGAAGTACTCTAAGCTACACTGCCATGCACGTTTATGGATTCAAAGTGAAAGATGCTGTGAAAATAAGAGTGGTTTTTGGCAAGAAAGGAAATTAAACTATGCTGAAAATATCTAAAGCAATACATTTTATCCTAGTAACAAACCTTAATTACTCTATCACATTATCAGAAGGGGTTTCATTAATCTCTCTGTAGCAAATTGTATCAGTCATCCAAAAAAAGTTCTAATGATCAATCTAAGATGGAAGTGAAGCAAGCCATAACTTCTCAGGATTCCTTGTAATGACTCACAGAATACGAGCTGCTAGTAACACGTGAGCTGTGAGCTCAACATACAGGCTGCTACTTTGAAAGCATCTGAAATTCAGTAGACATTGATTCAAGTGCACTTTTAAAAAGCCGTTTGCAGCTTCCTGCTAAAGAAGCAAAAAATCAGTTGCCAAGATGAAAAGTCACGGGAGGACCAAATGCAAAAAGCACAAGAAAAACTTTTGGTACAAAATCTTTAAAACCCAGTACTGTTGTTCACTACAAAATTAAGGCTTGAAGTAGCCAGTATATGTACATTTGTTTAACTTTACCAGCATGAACTTGCAATCAGTTAAGCAGATTCCCAGTGGCAAGCTGTGAGTGAGCTTTGCTCAGTGGGGCACTGACTTGAGTCTCTCTCCTTTAGTATCAATTTTCATGAAGTGTATAAGACCTTAATAGTTTTGGGACCTTTAATCCTCAGTCAAATTTGGTTAAAATTGGCTGCCAGTTCAGAAATTATTAGAGGATTGTTAGACAAGCACATGAAAGGATAGAGGAACAAAAGAGCAGTAGAATCAAGTAATTTCTTTCCTTACAGAATTTGAAATAAAAGGGGCATGTTGGAAGTAGGCTGTGAATCAAGGAAAAAGTTCATAATGATGTTCCTCTTTGATCATCAAGAGTCTTCCAAAGATGATGGTAGAAATGTCATCGTCTGAAACCTTTCAAACTTCATTTGTCAAAAATTTTGTGAATAAATAACAAATTATCCTGTAGAAAAAGCTTTTTTACAATGAATAATTAAGTATTTTCAGTAGAATTGATAAACTATATACAAAAATGGTTCTTTGTCATGCCTTTCATCAGGTGAGCAAATATATATGCTTATGGAACATACATGTTTATATAGGTATAAAGGTATGAAACTGTCTTTAAATTTAAATCTTCACTAAGTCTTCTTACGATATAAAAAAATATATCACTAAATCAGAAAGGAAACCCATAAGGCATTAAAAATGACACTATGTATGCTAGTCCAAAAATCTGTCCCAGCTGAGCTATATACTAAACCATCATTTCAGAAAGTATAATGAAAATAATTGGATTTACTTGGTATTTGGGTCTGAATGACTCACCCTCAAATTCAGCCTGGGTGTCTGTTTCTATGCCCTTTTTATCAATCATTCTAAGGAAAAACAATCTGAACTATCTCCTCAAAGCACATGGATAACTTTATTGAAAAAAATGCACCCTGGAAATTAGTAACAATCTCTTAACTAGTACAGTTATCTTCCTGTGTTTGTTGTATGTATATTTACAAACTAAACCTCAGGCAGCTTACTTAGTCTCTCTGTCAGTATTTAACAAACTATTTTCCTCATGAAAAACCCAGTTCAAGTTAGTTTCTCCTTGGCATCCATACTGTTAAACATAATTTTTGCAGAAATACCTCACCTAAGAATAGGAGTTGTATTTTATTTCACAGACCTAACTTCAGCAGTCTTCAACTGATCTGAGCCCCTCAGCACTCACGGACATATGGTGATGAGATTTGGTAATGTAAATGCAACATTCATTATAGGGTCACTGGCTGGAAGGTGGTGTTAAGATTCTGGGATCAAAAAAGCTAAAGTATGATCATGCAGTTTATTGCAAAAAGGCTCAGAAACATGCTCTGGTATGCTCACCCACAGAGCCATACATAGTGCTTACATTCAGCAAATATTGCCTCTCTTTAGAAAGAAAGACAAAAAAAAGCTCTTGAATGTCATATTCATACATCAGTTCTGATTTTCACAATTTTATTTTTATATTGAACTTTTTATTAACCTGAAGAGCAAAAAGAGAAAGCAGCAATGATACAGCAGAATAAAGGAAATCCCAGCTGACAGCTCACTGGTAAGCAAGCAAGAACATTTGCACTTTCAGCAAATGGCTAGATTGCAGTGCAAGGTTGTGGGGTTTCTACCTGCTCACCTTAGTAGTAGCTACAGGTAGGACAGGCACTATTGCTTCCTTAAATTAATGGAGTAGCTAAAAGATCAAATTTAAAAGTCTAAAATTGATCTTAAATTCTTATCAGAAGTTAGTAGATAAAAAATTTGTCTTTTGAAATGTTAACATCCTATTGAGGTCCTACAGAAAGTCAATGGGCACCACATATTTTTCAGCATCTTTAAAAAGAATCGAAAACTTAATTATAAGCCATGCACAGATTCACAAGGCAAAAGTCTAATCCTGGTCAAGTCAGTTGTAACCTTCAGCTTTCAAACCTTCCCATTGATGGGAACCTGGTCAAGGTTTCACCAGCAGTTTAAAAGAGGCTTCATGAGTTATTGGAGCCATATCTTTCTGTCAAGCTTTAAAATCAAACCAACTTTTTGGAATTCAGAGCAAGCTCTGAATTCCAAAAAGTTGGTTTGATTTTAAAGCTTGACAGAAAGCTGTGTGCAAACACAGAACCTGTCACTGAGAAGGTGACAGAAGGGCTCCACCCCAGGCCCCAGTACAGGCACACTTTTCCCATGTCTGTCTGCATGGGCCAGGCACCAGGGTCAACATGCTTTTGTACTGACAGCAAGTGATTTCCTTCTCTCCTGGCAGCCCCTCGTAAGAGCTATCAACTGATCAATGGATGACAGAAGGAATCCTGCTCCTGAACTGTGCCAGACTTCTGACAACAACGTTTAACTACCCACTTCAAGTAAAGTTTAGGCAATATGGGGACATAGTTACAGTACGTGCTAATGATCTTCCCATCCATACTGCCTACAGGACCACTAAAAAGATTTCTTCTTTCAATGGAGATGATGAAAATTCACCAAAGTTTGCAATTTTGCTATGCACATATGGCACACTGCATTATGGGACTTGCAGTCTAAGACCCCAGAGAACTGCTTGGTTTTGCAACTCTTCCCTTAGGAACAACTCACAGCAGCATCACAGATTTTCCTATTTCCAATTACAGTCCTGCATGGATGCACTGACATGAGGAACATTCAATAATCAAGATCTGCAGTATCAAGACACAGAAGACACACAGATGATAGCAGAAAAACTGGATTATTGATGCCTCCTTTGAACAATACAATGTAAAATGAAATATAGATTAAAACAATGGGGACAATTAAATTCTTTTACTTGCAAACAGTATTAAAAGCTGCCATTTCAGCCACATATTCCACATCTTTAGTAACCCAGTTATGATTCAAACAATTCTTACATGCATTCTCTGCACATCAGCGTATGAAATTACTCAACCCACTAATTATTTGGTTACCATTCTGTGACATGAATAATTCTAAAACTAAGCTCCTAAGAACTACTTCCTCCACTTTAAAGGTAAAATTCTGATTGGCATGCAGGAAGATTTGACAGATTAGTCAATGGGGGAAGCTAATCAGTCACTTGACTTTTTGTCCTACTGAAAAAATTCCGAAAGTTACAGTGAAAGTTGGTTTAACATGAATACACCTGCAGTGAAATTTTTCTCCTCCTTGCTCAATGGTATTATCAGAAATCTCATGTCTAAAAACCTCTCTCTTTTTGAGAGAAGTTACACTAATGGTGTCAAACTCAGAATGCTGTGACACATTAAACAGGGGTTTAGAGATGGCCACTACTTCCCAAGCTTAGGTCCTGAGGTTTCATTGAAATTCAGTCATTTGGTGCTCTTTTGTTGCTGAAGCCCACCATGATGATTGTGCCAACAACCTTATTAATCACCGAGAGTGATTAGAACACTTGAAACTCAGAAGGAATGGATGAAACCTGATCCCACTGCTCTTCCATACTTCCACAGGTAAGTGTGGAAGTACCTACATTGTACTTGAAGCACACAAGAGACATTTTGCAATTTGCACTAAGTTCAAAGTCCCATTCCTACAATCTCTGAGGAGAGGGTAGGTTTGGATTTGGCTTTGGTAAAGATTAGCCTATCCCAGGATATATACTGACCTAAAAAGAAGAAATATGGTACCTCTGAAAATGTGTGCCAAAGACAAAGGTTTCTAAAATTAGAGGAAAAATAAATCTGCAAGATGCTTTTTTCTACTACTATGCTTCAGGATAGTTCTGTAAGATATCTGCTCTAAGCCTTGTGCTAAACAGCTGGAATTCTCTGGAAGACAAGATTCTCACCTCCCTGGTGCTCCTACAATCTAGATCTACTGCATTACCTCTGAGCTCTGAGAGGCTTTCTGCAATACTGGCAAGTGCTTCCTATACAAAATATTTCTGTTGTTCTACAAGGAGAACTGTGAATTTCTAAATCAATATTCTGGATTGTTATAATTGATCTGTATTTGTCATACTGCATTTCTGTTTATTATGTTTGGTTTCAGAGGCAAAATCAAATCTAAGGAACACGAAAGGAAAAGTTGATCAATCAATCAAATGATGAAAAAAGGATGGCCACAGAATTAGATCTCTAGCATGATCAGAGCAAAAAGGTATTTCCTGTAGTAATTTCATTTTGCACTCCCTTGTCTCAATTTAGAAGACAATTTCTTTTTTATATATGACTTGAAATATATTGGGATCATTTTAATCCTTAATTACCCTATCCTGAAGTTAGCTATTCCTTGTTTGCAACAAAGATCTGCAGGAACAGGACTTTCCTTTGTATAATTTTCTTTGTCAATGAAAACTGTTACACTTGAGCCCATGGATTTAAATGTGCATTAATCTGTCTTGTTCACACTCATTCAGTGAGTAGTTCCATTACAATGAATGAGGCAGATAATATCTTGATCCAGATCCTGCAACTCTCTTTTAATTTCAGCACAACTAATATAAATAGGATGACATATGAGCTATCAGCAGTGAAATCAAAATACAATACACTGAATTGTATTCCAAGTTACTTTGATGATTAAAACCTGGAAAAGTGAATTTTTAGTGAACTGAGAAGACTTGTTGTTTATAAGGCAGCTTGTTGAATCATCCCTTATTTTCAAGCCTGCATGAAACTGCCTAAACAGTTCTGTTCCTAATCTTTAGAAGTATACTGATTTATGAAGGGAGAGAATAGCTAATAACACTCATGCAAATATGAAGACACCTTGTAAGACATCCTACTGGTGTTTTATAGTCTGTCAATGAACATGTATTGTACACTCTGGAACCCCACTATCTACAAAGTGTTCTGCTTTGGGCAGTTTCATGTGAGTTTCTGTTCTCAAGCAGGTAGCCAGTCTACTGGCTTTTCTATGAAAATCAGATATTGCTTCCATTTATGTCAACATTTAAGTCAATCAGCTCAAACATTTTCATTAAGGAATATCATTAAATATTGTACCTATATAAGCAGTCCAACGTTTCAAAATCTATACCCTTTTATCCTTAGGCAGGACAAAGCAACATATAGATGAAAAAAATTTTGATTTCCAGAACAGCAATAGCTAGAGCCAGACAGTTTTTGTCCAAGCTCAGAGTTTACAGCTATTGAGTACATGTTCATTTTATTTGTAGTAACAGCTGTGATTTCTACACACATTTTGCCAATCGGAGGACAAGCATTTTCTTCTGAGTAACTAATCATGCCTCCAAGGGCCTGTGTTAGCAACACAGACATCCTTTTAAGGGAATAGAAAACACCACCTTTGCTATAGCTTTGACCTAAACCCAAAAGAGCAAGGCCCTTGGGGTCATGATTTCAAGCAGCACTGCCCATACCTTTCCTCTCAGTCATGTATTAGATCATTACTTCACCACTATGGGAAAAGAAGTATGAACAAGTTCACTTCTACTTTCATATTTCTCATGAGTTCAGCAGTTCCTAAAGTCTGATACATAGAAAGGTCTTGTTGCAGACTGATTATAGGCTGGTTGCCAGAAAGATCAAGTAAAGTATTTTAAGCTTCATCAACCATATGGATGTGCCTTGTCTTTTTAGAGGCTGTATTTTTCCCTGAGGATTTTCAACATTTTAAAGTTCTACTATTTAGATTTTTAATAATTTCAGATAAATTTAGGATGACTGAGACTCAGCACAGAAGTCCACAAAACTGACAGGAATTTTCTAAGAGTGCTAGGTTCTTGGATGTTAAATTCCTTTACCTTGTGTGGCTATATATTCATAGAATGGGTGAGGCTGGAAGGGAACCCCGTGGGTCATCTGGTACAACCTCCCAGCTCAAGCAGGGTCATCTAAGAGCACATGGCACAGGATTATGTCCAGACGGTTCTTGAGGGAGACTCCACAATCTCTGTTGGAGAGAGGGCAAATCTCTTTCAGTGTGTGGTCACCTGCACAGTAAAGAAGCTCTTCCTCAAGTTCAGGTGGAACTTCCTGTGCATCAGTTTCTGCCCATTGCCTCTTGTCCTATTGCTTGGCTCCACTGAGAAGAGCCTGGATCTATCCTTGGACATCCTCCCTTCAGATACTTGTAGACATTTATGATGTCCCCTCTCAATCATCTCTTCTCAAGGCTGAACAAGCCCCTGTACTTAAGCCTCTCCTCGTAAGAGCTCCAGATTCTTAATCATCTTTGTAGCCCTCAGCTGGACCAGCTCCAGGACCTCCATGACTCACCTGTAATGAGGAGCCCAGAACTGGACACAATACTCCAGATGCTCAGCTCACTAGGGCTGAGTAGAGGGGCACATTTTCAATTGTAGATACATTAGATAGTATAGTAGAGGAAATGTACTTGAATATCTGAGTAGAGGCTTTGCCCCGGGAGGTCCTGATTGTCCTCGATGGGCTGCAGCTATGATGTCCTTAATTGGGCTGCAGCTGTGACCAATGAAGATAACTGGGATAAAAGGGGGCGGGGTAGCCAGTCAGGGAGAGCCTTGAAGGAGTCCTGAACTGAGAGAGAATAGCATGCAGAAGAAGGAGTCTGTGCTGTGAAGATCAGCAGCCATAAGAACACACTGAGGAGGTATGGACTTTAGAAATCTGATAACAATAGTATGGGACTCCAGAAACAGAACCACAACAATGGGTGATCCTGACATGATAGTTGGTAGAAGATGAGACAGCCAAGAGCTGCGAATAGTTGGTAGAAGACAGCCAAGAGCTGTGGTGATAGTTGGTAGAAGATGAGACAGCCAAGAGCTGTGAAAGAACATAGCCTTTGGGTCAAGGACCTGTGAAAGAGTATGGCCTTTGAGCAAGGAGCTATGCGTGTGGTACATGGCCTTTGAGTCAGGGGGAAATGCATGTATTGTACTTGAAGTATTGTATGTAAAACTTCATTCTGTAAGTAAAAGAAAAGGGGGAAATATAGTAGAGGAAGTGTATTGTACTTGAATATCTGTGTATAGGCTTTGCCCCGGGAGGTCCTGGCTGTCCTTGATGGGCTGCAGCTGTGACCAATGAAGATGACTGGGATAAAAGGGGGCAGGTTAGCCAGTCAGGGAGAGCCTTGAAGGAGCCCTGAACTGAGAGAGAATAACATGTAGAAGAAGGAGTCTGTGCTGTGAAGATCTGCAACCATAAGAACACACTGAGGAGGTATGGACTTTAGAAATCTGATAACAACAGTATGGGACTCCAGAAACAGAACCACAACAAGATAGCAATTAATAATAAGTGTTTAAGGTTTGTTGCACTTGATTAGCTGCAGCCAAATATTTCTTGAATAGGAAAAGCTGATTTTGTCTTTGTGACTCCGGGTTGAACATCAACAGTCCCTGCTGCCCCTTAACACATGCACATTTTGAAATCATATCTTCAAGTCCTCCCTATCTACTTGTCTTTTTTTCTGTTGGGTTAGAGACTCTTGTATTGCTCTACATTTTTGCCACTAGTTACATGCCTGATGATCTGATGTAAGCATAGCTCTACCTGGCTGCCAGGAAATCCTGCTGAAAATCAAGTCTCTCATTCTCTGGCACATGAACAAATAAGTTCAGGGGTTGTCTTCAGTCCCTGGAATTACTGCAGAAGATTTTCCCTTCTGGTATCTATACCCCACTTTTAAACTGATTTGACCTGCAGGTTACAAAGGGATGAACAGGGGTCCCTGTGGCATGACAGCAGAGGCCTTGCTTCTTTAGTGAGCCAGCTTAAAAACTGACTCACAGGTGATCTTAGACGTTACCACATATGACATAAAGGCTGATGCATGCAAGAAAAACTGTCCATCTGGGCATTTTCACTAAAGTTTTATCAGATCATGCTCAAGGAGGCAAAAGAAGTAGCTCTAAGTTTTAAAAATTCTATCTTAGTATCTTACTATTTCGACTATTTTAAGTTCTCTAAAGCCAGCGAAGCCCACCTCAAAAGGTTCCAAAATGGGCTCTCAGTTTAAAGCTCCAGCAAGAAATAATTCTCTTTCAAGTCTCTCCTATACATACCTGGAGGAAAAATGTGATGAATTAAACAAGACACTTATCCCATGTACAACACAACTGAAATTGGAAAACTGGGAATTTCTCCGAAAATATAAAAATGTCCTGAAAACATTCTGAATTTTAGGTAGAAAAATGGAAATTTAAAATACTGTAATTAAGCACACAGCATAATTAAAAACAGCCCTCAAAACAAAGCCCCAAATCCTCTAGAGAAAAACATATATTGAGTGCATGATGACATTCACCAAATGTATTTCTCCAAAATGTGTGACCTGAGAAAAATGTTAGGAAAAAACTGGAGTTTTTACTATTTCACAGCAACTTCAAAGCACACAGCACAGGATCAGTGCCACAGTCTGTATGTTCTCTAGCAATGGCACTGTTAATAGTATCTTCAGAGGAGGTGCAGCATATCAAACTCCATTTCAGTCCCTGAGAAATCTCCCTATAACTTCCAAGAGAGCTGGGCACTGTTTCATATGAATTATATTTCCCTTGCAGACTGATTTGCATTTTATTGCCCAAGTTAAATAATATCAAATCTCCTAAGAGGCACAAAATTTCCTAGAACCTATGTCCTGCCCTGCCTTCATTCCCCAAAAGCGATCTTGAGTAGAGGCATACAACTGTAATAAACTAGATTTTGGCAAGTTTTGCTCACCAATTAAATCTATTGAAGTTAAACAAGTCTGTTTGATCAGAACTGAAGCTTGGAAACATTGCTGGGAATCTATCTCCTAAAAGGTCTAGTACAGAAACACCAACACAGTTTGGTAATAACTGCTAATTTATTGCACATCACAAGTTTTTCTTGGAGGAACACAGAGGACAAAAATTTTCAAGCCAGTTATATTTTTAGTCAAATGCCAGCAAGCCTTAGGGATAACCCTTACCTGATGAGCAATACATGATGCAACACATGCACTTCAGCAATGGCCATCCATGTGCAGTGTCTCCCATTCCACCTACTGCTGCATTTGGCATCAGGACAAAACAGGGTTTTGACAAAGGCAGAGGTTCAACAGGAAACCATGGTTTCTCTAGAGTACAGAACAAGCAGCCCCTGGAAGCAAGTGCACAGGCACTGGTCATCCACAGCAGCAAATATATGGTATAGAGCACACCTGCATTCAGCAGATGCAAAACCTCATCCTGTGCATGAACACAAAAACCTTCCAAATCCTTCCACTACTTGTTCTGTTTTGTTCAGGGAGCTCATCCTTCTCTTAGGAGACAAAACATAAACCTAGAGCTCTATTTACATACTATCACAAGGAAGTTTACCCTTAATACCTTAATGCATAAATCCCTCCCAATGTAATTACAAAAAGAAAACAGTGAGCATCATTTGCTCTCCTATGTAACTACACATGCATAAGGCATATTCTCCTACATAAGGACTGCTAGGACAATTACACTTTACTGAAAGCATATGCTCTTGCTTTTAGATGGAGATGTGCTCATATCATTTGAAGGGTAAGGTAAAAAAAATATTATTACTGTAGTTGTGCTGTGATTCCTGACCAAATTTGCTTAAACTGTGACACATCACTGACAAGATATCCCTCTACTCCTCTAGGGATATATATTCAGTATCTTGGGAGCACACTGCCATAAGCAATGGTTCTTTTCAATATCCATATACAAGAATATATCCCACAGTTTTCACTATCTGGATTTGTTCCCAAAATAATTTCAAGAAATTTCTAGGCCATTCTATATAAGTAAGCTTTTCTAAAATATTCTTTGGGAATAAACTCTAGAAGCAGATGGATCACAAACACTGGAACCCAGCAGGAAATAGATTATTAGCAAAGTCAGCATTTGCACACTTGCTCTTCCTTAGGACTTTATGTTTAAAACTGATGATTTGTTGGTAAAAAAATAACATCATCCATTTTGGTCTTCTGAGCAGTTTCTTAGTTGTATCTGTGGTATTCAACTATGTCTGTCCAACACCTTCATTCTTACCTTCATGATGTTTCCAGAGTTTGTGCTACTGATACAATGCTCTGCCTTATTTGATTATATAAAGAATGAAATTTCACATCACCTTCCTGTCCATGTGAGAACACTAAAATGATTCTTGAATAAAAATGTGCCACATCCTTTTTTTCTGGAAAAAGAAACTGCCCTCAGAGATTCAGTGGGTGGGCTATTGGAGAAAATTAAGTGCCAAAACAGAGAAGTCAGTGATGTATCAAAAGACTTATTAATTCCAGTTCCCTTGGGAACTGTACCATGTTTTGCTTGACATTAAAAAAGATTGATAGGTGTGAATTATTCTCCACTGGAGGTGAATACCAAAGCATATTAAAAAGCAGTACCATTTCATTTGGATTTCCCATGTCCTGCCCACTGAATCATGTTTTCTTCCATTTCACATATAACATTTATCAAAACTTTTCAACACTGAAAAAAAACAATGAAAAATATTAACAGGAAACTGGAACAGCCAATATTTGGAGAATAGATCCTTCATTCTTAAATATTTCTAAAAGAACTGTGACAAGAAGTGATTTTTAGAAGTATTTCATACATTGAAATAGAATATATATTTACTTTATTTGACTTAAACTTACTCTATAACTACAGTAAATCCATAATAACATCTGATGTAACTATGGATCGAAATTTACATGGAAATATTTGCTTGAACATAATTGCACTTGCAAGCATTCTCTCCTACTAATAGTCAAACTTCAATCTCAATCTATCCTGACACAAACCACTGATGTACAGCTAAACAACTTGGCAGGCAGGAAAAGCAATATTTCAGCAATTCTTCAAGTTATTGTTGTCTCAGCACAAAAAAGCCCATACTTACTTAATGAAAAATATTACCAATCTCTAGGGTGTATAAAACAAATTGGTTTTAATGCAGCAGTTTTGGCTCATATTAAAAGCATGTGGAGATTAATTTCTTTCTTTTTGAAGGTAAAATGAGTTAACTCTGCCAACATTTACAGAAAAAGTTCTAATGTTCTTAAGCACTTCATAAAAACCCCCAGGCCACAGAGTTCTCTTTTGGTGACAACGTAGGTATCATGTGAAACACTAAACACCTAATAATTAAAATTTACAAACTAGATTCTTTTTTGCAAACTTTAAGGCATAAGCAACAAATTTAATTTGTACATTCAGTCTAAATAAGTCCTTTTCATAAATAGACACTATTTTTAGGATACAATTATCCAGTTTGATCTGATATTAGAAGCAAAGTGTCAATAAATACATGCATTTTTGTACTGTTTTGTAAATGAATATTGAATAGAATACTGCCACCTTTTGGCTATGATCTGGCCTTAAAAATGCAACTTCTTTGTAAAATTTCTAAAAACATTAGATACGTAATGATTGATTGTTCTGATGAAATCAGTCTGTCAATAGGCAAATGTTATGCTTATCATTAACATATTGTTGATGTAAGAATAAAACTTTTCATACTGAACTGCATAGTGTTATCCTATTATTTCAGGATAATGAGCAAGTACTTTCACAAGGGCTTTTGTCTTTAGCAGAAAAGATGCATCCATATCTCGACAGCAAGCTAATGGAATTACTACTTTACAATCACAGCAATTCTTCTACTACTGAGAGTTAAATAATACTTCAGTGCAATTCATGCACTCAGCTTCATAAATACTGAATCACAGACTGATTCTCAGAAAATTCTTGCTGATGAAGTTAATCATAAGCATTTAAAATTGTGAAAGGTTAAAGGCATGTAAGTATTTCAGTAACCTCTGAAAGAAGGACTCTAAAGTCATGAACAAATGATGCTACTAGAACAGGCAGTGAAGAAGAATTGGGATTTGGGGTTAATCCCTAGCAAGTGTTCCAAGTCATTGCAGAGAGATTCTCCCAACTGCGGGCTAATCAGGTCTCAATTTAATTCATTTATGCTGAATAAATTAAATAAGAGGATTTGATCCATCTTTAGGGAAGAGTTTGCTGATTAAAAAATCAGGAAAAATAAGTACTCCCTTTTTTGTTTTGCTATTTGTTTTATCTGTTGGGGTGTCTGATTATCAAGGTACACAGAAGGACTATCACTTCTCTATGGGCTACTTTAAATCAGATCCTATAAGCCTACAACATGTTTACTATAAAGTCATCTATCTCAACTCTCCAGTTTTGCACTGTCAGACAAAATAACTAGTAACTTGATGAAAAATACAAAATCCCCACTAGACTTCTTTAATTAAAAGGAGAAAGGTACTTACCCAACTCCCTGTAAAATGCCAATGCCATAGTTAAGTGGAATACAATTTTCATTTGTAAGCATTTTCATACCACTATGCTTTAAAGAACATGTTAAAAAGCAATGATCATGAATCATTTTGCCACTTTAAAGGCAGCGTTCTTGTATCCTTTTTCCTACTATTGTAAATACTTTGTATGTCAAAATTTTGTTAAATTCTATCAGAGTTAAGTAGAAGGATTTCACTAGACTGGAAGCTTGATTTCCATCAACAAGTATAAACACTTGAAACTATCCTGACAACATTTTGGAATTTCAAGGTAGCATTCCCATCTAGAGAAGAACAAACAGCAAGATTCCTATACTTTTAGCCACTATTGAAGTAGTTTCTCCTTTTAAACTAATCCTATTAAAAATACCTGCATTTTTCCACTTATTGGCTATTGGCACAGACCAAAACTGTGCAGGCTCAGTTGAAACTTTTTATACAGCAAATTTGTTCTTCAGAATTAAGTGTATAAGCAATTCGCTTCAGACACTTTGTTCCCCATCCATCCTATACCAACCTTTTTTTTTTTACCAAGATAATCTGAAGAGGACAACGAGGAATATTCACAAAACGCCTGGTTTTTGGGAACAAAATTTAAAGCAGCATTTAACTTTGACAAATAGCCCTCACTAACCTTTAAAAATTTGCCTGTAGGGATAAAATGACAAATGACTCTCACAATGGGACTTATTAGACTTTTAGACTATTGCTCTAATGGGGCCCTTCAGGAAATATGTTTCAGATTATATCAGCACTTCCATTTTTCAGGGCCTAATAACTCAGTTTGAAAAAAATAACCAACCAAAAGAAGCAAAACAAAAACCACACACGCACCTTCCCTGGGGGATGAAACTTGACACATGATGTCATGAATGAACCTTGCTTCAAAATTTAAAACATGTAAGTTTCACAACATTCTGTGCTCATCATGCAGCTCATGATGCTCATGATATTCAAATAAGAGTATTGCAAAAGATTAGCATAGGTTACTAAAATGTTTTCAGTATTTTGAGAGGGGAAGAAAAATTTGACCTCTTTAAAGGTCTTAAAGGTGATTTAACATAGTGAGGAAAATGCTGTGCTGCTGCAGGCAGTATTAGCTGTTAAACTTATGCTCTAGTCCAAATCCTCTATCTGTTTCACACCCCTTAAAAACCACTGAAGTCAACAGACACATCCCACTGCCTTCAACAAGTTTGGATCAAAGTCCTTAAGATTATATTATGCCACAGACAACCCATCTATGGAATATACCAGACATTTAGAAATACCAGTCATGTTAGGCAAGGGGGGCGTAATTATTGAGACCTAAGACATCATAGTCTGTTGACTGAAAGCAGTAATACATATTGTAGAGATCAACATTTGTATTAGAAGTTCAACAGTGAGAAAGGAAAGTCAGCTTCCCCTTCACCTTCCTCTGCATTCAGAGCGGGGATTCTGAGCAAGCTCACCGAGGAGGCAGTCACAGCATTATGGAGTAGCTATTGTTCTCAGATGGAAGAGAAGCCCATAGCCACAGGGTGATCAGTTGGCAGAAGTGCCTAAACCATTTCTCCTTCCACTGAATTTTCCTGAAGCAACCATGTTTATTACATATCTACTAAAAAACTTAAGTGGTGGACTCAGTAGAGGAATGTTAGTAATAAGTGAGTATATTTATTTCAGATACTCCTTTAGTAGTAAAAATTGCATCTTCCCTTTTTAATCTACTCTTTCATTATAAAAATTTTCAAGGTGTTCTTAAAACTATATTCACTGAGACTTCAAACTGTCAAGGCCATACAGTATGATTGATAAATAGTGAGAATTTAGAAGAGCCGAAAAACGTAAGAAAGCCTGTCTCTCAGACATCTTAATGTGGAACTGGCAATAAATTTACAAAGGGTGCCTCAAAAAAGAATTTAAAAATAAAATAAAATCCAAACCAAACTTTGTCTGCTCTTTGCTTTCTACATCTTACACCTGTCAGATAGGAACACCGATATGTGTTCTGCTTCGAAAGCATTGAGCTCACCTCACATTTTGTAAGGCAGCAATCTCTTTACTATGGCACCTTACTGACTCTTCGAATATGTCCAGACTGGTCTGCAAGCTTTGTGGTAACTCTCAGACTCAACCTACTAAAAATCCAGACCCCGTAAATAAACCTGGATTTCCTACCAAAACAAAGAAGTGCACTTCCAGTTCCTTCTTATATGGAAAAAAAGATGACAGGGTGCATAGGCAGTACAGAGATCTTCATGAGCACAGAGAATTTGTTTCCTTTTCTGCCCATGAGCTACTCACCTATCTTTAGTACTTTAACTCATGTCCTGTTATATGACTTGTCCAGCAAATGTTTTAGTTGCTGTTTCTCTTACTCATTTTTATCCCTATTTGGATCTGCTGTGCCATCTCCCACATTGTACCCCACTAAAATTGTCCTTAGCTTATTTCTTTGAGCTGTCTTTGTGTAATTTATTATCTCCATATGATCGTCTAGTAATATTCTTACACAACTTTATCTCATGTATCAATCATCCATTCTATGTATTGTCCCACAATTATCACAATGAATGTAGGCTACTGCAGCTGTGGAAGAACAATGCCTTCAAAGACAGCTCTCAAACAAAAGGAGAGAAATGAACATCTTCACCACAACCCCCGCCCCCGTGAGAAATTGTGCTTTCCACTGTCTTAGACTCATTACCGACTGGAGGCCCCTACAACAATTAAGTACTCCAAGAGACCAGAGTGAGGTCAGATCTCTTCCTCTTTTCCTGGTCCTGCCACCAAGCTATTGTGCTAGCTCTCAGTAAGTCTTTATCATCTCCCTGCTTCAATTTTCCTCCTCAACAAATGCGCCTAAAATGTTATCCCTCCTGGAGAAGTTAATTTGAGATGAGTACAGGGAACACTGTAAGATTGGAATGTTTTTCTTGTGGTTAGCATGGTGACGCAGTCCACTTCCCATGGACAAAGCCCGAGAACAGGCAGGGTTTCTTTTTGTATTTTCAGGCATCTTTGGTGCATTGCTGTTGCAGGAAAAAAAATTAAGCAATAGCAAGGTAATGAAAGTGTCTATACCAGTGTGAATATCTGAAACTGAACTTTATATCCTCAGGAAGACTGCTAGTTTCCACTGACAACCTGTACAGTCTGGATATAAATTTTGATAACGTTGTGACTGAACAGCAGCACATCCCAACTCCTCCAATTAATACAGAGACAGAACCCCCAATTAGGAGGCTGATCATGCATTGTGTTTCTACATAGACTACTTGAGAAAATGAGAGACTAGGGGCCTCAAAGAAGGTTTTCCCAAAAAAAAAAAAAAAAAAAAAAAAAGACATGGCTTTGGAGGAAAAAAAAAAAAGGCCTGGAAAGAAGGCAGTGAAAATCTCAGCTGGAGTAAAGATCTCAGGGGTCAGGGGGTATGTGTGGAAACAACTGCCAGGGGGTGCTCAGGGACCTTGGTCTGTAATGACTGAGGCCAGTAGCCACAAGCAGTGGCACAGAAGAGATCCAACATGGCTTTGGTTCCAGCATTCCTGGACCAACCATGACCTCCCTGCTGGGAAGGGAAGCCAAGACCTAGATATAATGCTGGGGGTGAGCAAGTCCATGTGAGATAATCTAATAGAGTGAAAAAACTGATCTTGTTGGTTCTTGAACAAACCCAAGTAACCAGATCCACTATGGGTGCTGGTTCCTGCCCTGCCCATGAACATTACAGGGTAGTATTCTGTAATGTATCCTGCAGCAGAGTCCTATCCTTTCTGAAGAAATGCTGTCTGACACTGATGCACAAGGCTGTGGATGTATTAGACCATTGTGAATACAGCTTTTTTGTAGGATTTGCCATGGTGACTGTTACCATTCTCATGATCTCATGAAGACAGGTATGGTAAGGTACAACCCTCACCCACGTATGAAATATACTGCCTGTATTTATACAGCCTGCTCAGCTGACATCTCCAGACTGCCCTGTGTAATCCATTTAATATAGTCCAGAGATTCCCACAGCAAGGCACTTAGCACTACCTGCAAATATTCACCACCACAACTTTCCAATCTACTCGCTTCTGTGAAACTACTACAGACAGGCAGGATATGGCCTGGCAGCCCCCATCCTGCCCTACAGCAGAACTGGAGAATGGACACGGGGCTGTGATCTCTGACACCCCATCCTCCATGCTACCAGGGCCAGTACAGACTCCAATAAATTGAGAAGGCTGACAACAGACAACAATCCTACAATCCTGAAATGACAAATTATTCTTTCAGTAAATGCAGGTAAATATGCAGCTGCCAGGAAACATAAAGACTGTCTCTGGTTTTAATTGTTAGCTCTTCCTAAGCTACCTGAAATGAATGTCCAGTCCATATGCTCACAGTACCTCACGGGCCCTGTCCACTTTCCTGAACAACAACCCTAAGTCTCTCTTCTCTTAAAAGTCAGCCCTGCTGCATGAGAATGCTACCCCACGCAGACAAAATTATGTATTTGGCAACCTAAGCCAGGGTTTAGGGTGGGCTGGTTTTTAAATTGAATTGTACATAGAAAAATAACAATTAGAAGAAATACAGCTCCCTTCCACCTTTTTCTGACTCTGAACTGTTTTCTGATGTGAAGTTTCTGGCCAGGTCCACCACCTGATTACAGAGCCATTGATTTTGAACCTAAAAAAGACAGAATATGTATGAAGCATTATACATCTCTCTTTCCCTGTTCTGCCCTGTTTCTCCCCCTAAGCTCTTTAGACAGCTTACTTGAGCATTAATTTACTGTGGGAATGATCTATTTGTGTTCCAGTTAGCAGGCCTTCTAAGAAGGTTGTGTCATGCTTATGTTAAGAGCTGTGGACTTCTGGGTCAGAGCTGACCAGATCCTAATTAACCCTAGTGGGCAAGCAAGGCATACAGTGGTTAAATTTGGGTATTACTTTTGCTTAGGTACCTCAGAATCCTGTACTTAGAAGTCAAATTTAGGGTTGTGAATGTTACACATTTTCAGCCCTTAATTAGAGTAATATAGTATCCATAAAGTGTCATAATTACTGAAAGGAAGATGACCAATAACACAGTAATAAAATAAAAACAAATGCAAAGCAGTGATAAAAAGTGTACAGTATAATAAAAGATGAAAACATAATGAAAATTAATTCCACAGAATCTGGTAAACTTCTGCAGGTACTACCTCACATACATGAATATGACAAAAAATTATTTTACCCTCCCTTACTCAGAAAAAGCTCAGTATCTTACATTTCAAAAAATATACCCACTTGCTACATAAAGCTTAAAGTTTACAATCCTTTTACCAAAGTCCTCATGAAAAAAAATCCTCTAAATTTTCTATGAATTAAAAAGGTTTTTCAAAGATTTTAAAATATTGAAACTTGGAGGTAAATGTCTTAAGCTAAGATAGTTTCAAGCTTCATTTCCTGAACAATGAAAAGGGAAGCAAATATTTAAATCCAAAGGCAGAAACTGTATCTGAAACAGAGGTCACAAAACTCATGCCTATAACCAGATTTATATCAACTTCAGATGGTTTTCAAATTATAGTATAAAAAGTCTAGTGATATATGTATCACCTTCAACTCAGATGTTCATGTACAATCATTCTATAACCTCTTAATATTTCATAATTGAACCTAAACTGATCCAACAGTCAAGGATAGAAAAAGAATATACAGTAAGCCCTGCTTACTCTTCATTGGCATGTAGAGTCCTTTTCAGATGTGAAGTGACCAGGATCCAAGGGAATGGCCTGAAGTTGTGTCAAGAGAGGTTTAGCCTGGATATTAGAGAAAGGTTCTTCACCTGGAGTGTGGCTGGGCACTGGAACAGGCTCCCCAGGGAAGTGGTCACAGCACCAGCCTGACAGAGCTCCAGCAGCATTTGGACAATGCTCTTGGACACCTGGTGTGACTCTTGGGTATGGTCCTGTGCAGGGCCAGGAGTTGGACTTCATCCTTGAGGGTCCCCTCCAACTCAGCTTTTTCTGGGATTCTGTGAAAATAATATTCACTTCCAGTTGTTGCACATTCATTATATTGAGGCTTTTCCATAATAGCCTATTATTTTTCCCAAATATCCTGGGGATACAACATTTAAAGATATTTCCCACTGGGAAATTTCACTTTTCCCCCTCCTTTTTATTTCCTTTTTCTTCTTTTTTTTTTTAATAAATCAAAGGAGGGAACAATTTCCAGTTACTTAATGCATGACTTATTGTACCTCTTAATGTATAAAGCTGTTCTGAAAAATAACTGTAGAGCACACTTATTTTGAAAAGCCTCATTTTTTTCTCTGATCTCTGGCTCAAGTATACTTGAACTGCAATGGTTTTTCTTCAAATCTCTCTCCTCTGGACAACTTGGGACTGGAAAGCAAAACTGGTTTATTTCATGCTCTTCCATCATCACCAATAATAAAGATCTGAGATTAAATTATGCCCTTGCTCATTGATTCCAATACTCTGGGATAAAAAGCTTTACTTACAATTTCCTTTGCCTTGTTTTGTATATTTAAAGTACACTATGTCATACTTACAGAGCCAAATTCATTTATTCCTTAGCAATCCAGCAAAGCTCGCTGAAGTATTCTGTAATTCCCAGGCAAGGGAAGTTTTGCCTTACAGCAAGCATTTAAAGTCTCTCTTGAAAGCACAGAATTAGACAAGCTGGTAACACTTGAGATGCATGTGTTATTTTCAAATAAAATTATACTTCCTTCTATCTTCTCTTGTTACCATGCATAATGAAAATTGTAGCATAGGGTGGAAAGGAAGGGACTATTCCTGTGTAAAAGGTTCCCCTCTCCATTCCTTTCATATTACTATATTCTCTAAAAAAAATCAAGGTAATAGACCAAGAGCAAGCCCATATTATATGGTTTTTTAACAATTATCATTTTAACCCTATCATGTGTCAGTATATTATACCTCATGTAACCCTTAAGAGGATATTAATCAGCAAAGACATCTGCATTTGTAGGAGATTCACCTCTTAAAACTTTTATTCCACCAGGCATCTTGGAAGTATAAGCCATGAGAAAGAGAATATTTTTCCTTACAAGTGGAGTGTAAACATAAACCCCCTTTCCCTATGAAATAAATATCTTTTCACTTTGTCCTGTTCTTCCCAATCCCCTTTGTGGAGGGAAAGGGAAAGTATTTTATTTACCTGTTTTACAGAAACCTAAGTTTGGTTGGAATCTTGCAGAAAATATATTAGAACTGATTGACTGACTTCACTGGATTCAAATTGTCAGTGAACCTTGCAACACAATAGCTTCATAAATTGTTTGGGGTGTTATATAAGAGAAATAGTTCAAAAAAGACAGAAAATATCACACTGAAAGTTGAGAATAGAGCCACAGCCTAGAGCCCACTGGTAAAGTACCATCAGGTAAGCATTTCTGCCCTTGGCTTTTTAATATATTCACAGTTTCAGGTGAGGAAAACCTGCTTATCCTAGTTCCACAAGAAAAATGCAGAGTAACTCCACTAAGTTAATTATAATTACATTAGACAAGTTCTTCAATGTTCTTAAACCAGAAAATAATGTATCAAATAATTATAAAGTTATAATGTAGTACAGAATCACAGAATGAATCAGCTTAGAAAAGACCTCCAAGATCACTGAGTCAAACCTATGACTGAACACCACCATGTCACTGAGTCTTTCCTTAAACACCTCCAGGGACAGTGATCACCCTTTCTGTGAAGAAATTCTTCAGATATTATAATTCTATTCTTCAGATATTATAACATTCACCTAAACCTCCCCAGGCACAACTTTAGACTGTGTCCTCTTGTCCTGCCCTTTGTTACCTGGGAGAAGAGGCCAAACCCTACTTGGTTACACCCTCCTTTCAGGGAGTTGTAAAGAGTGATTGGATGCCCCCAGCTCTTTCGGCCTCTCCTCATAGCTCTTGTATTCCAGGCCCTTCTTCACCTCCATAGTCCTCCTCTGGAGGACCCACTCCAGCACCTCAATGTCCTTCCCGAACTGAGGGACCCAGAGTGGACACAGGATTCGAGGTGAGGCCTCACCAGTGCTGAGAACAGGAGGACAATCCCTGCCCTGGTCGTGATGGCCACACTACTGCTGATACAGGCTAGGGGTCATTGGCCTCCTTGGCCACCTGGGCACGGCTGGCTCATGTTCAGCTGATCCACATCCCACTGCTTGCATTTTGGACTCTTGTGTTTCCTCATTTTTTTTCCCAGATAGTTTAAATAGCACATAACATAATCATGGTTTTCATGATGATTCAGCTGAATTATGAGATACCCTTTTTGTAAATTTGAATGCTATCCAGAAATAGTTGACAGCACTGAATTCCTCTAGATGATACATTCTTGATTTTAGAAATATTTTTGTTTTAAGCAGTGTAAAAATATTTACGGAATGCAGGATTTAAAAATTGTTTTCAGATACAAAGTCAAAAGAAAAAACAATAGAAACATAATTTCTGAATTTCAAATACAAAAAAAAAAAAAAGCCCAAGACAAGTTACATAAGGTTTGAATCATATGAAAGGATGTGGAAGAAGTTAATAGATTCAATTTCCCTTTGATAATGTGAGACAGAAAAATACTTTATTATGATTTCCTAGTGATTATTTACTTCTAACAATTCAAAGAATGTTGGATTCCACTGTCATGTTAACAATAAGATAAATGACAACCAATTATGTAAACAGAATCCTTCAGATAAAATTTCCTCACTATTTAGGAATTATGAAATCAAAAGACTTAGCCCAAGCAAGATACATTCCTGTTGATTTATTTAGGATAATCTTCTAGATAATTCTAGCCAAATGGGTTTTATTTCATTAGCCAAAATAGCAATCTTAAATACTTTGGTGCTAAGAACCTTATGTACAGAATTTCTAGAAGGGAAGAACTTCATTAGGTTAGAGGACTTCAGCCTCAAGCCTGTTCTATGTCAAAAATGAAATTTGGCCTAGAGGTACGATGCTTTGTATAATTCCTCAGTCAGGTGTCTGTGCAACAGTTCAAAACAGTTCAAAATAAACTCACATTTCCTGTTATTCATTTAAGACTGGCTAAGACTGTTTTGCCATGAAAGTTTAAATATATTTTACAAAAATTTTACCAAGAGGGTGAATACCTCACCCGATGATACAGCCAAAGCAGTTAAACATCCTCTTCTTAAAACAGTAATCCTCTGCACAGTGTATGTTTCACTGAAGGAATTTAAAACAGTTTTCCTGATATTTTGCCTTGGCACAGTATTGTTTTAAGTCTTATGGTCTTTCTCTAAAAGGCTCTCCCCAGCTAGTTCTTGACACCGTTTCACTCATTACTGTACCTATTTCTAGCAGAGAGAAATTCATAAGCACTGTATGGGACCTGGGATGCTTTAGCATTTTGTAGTGCTGAGGGTCTTCCACTGGCAGCTCTGTAATCTGACTGTCATGAGGAGAAACCAGTGGCAAGTTTGAACAGGCCTTGGTAAAATCCACACTGTTATTATGGGAAAAATAATACAGGAGGATAATTTTCACCATTAGAGATTATCTATGCCATCAGTGATAAGTAGATATCAAGGTAAACAGTATCTACAACTACTATGAAAAATACTAACCTATCTTGCAGATCAAAAGGGATTCTTTCTCACAGATTATGTTCTTAGAAAGATATTATTAATACAAAATTACACATATCACAGACTTATATGGAAGTGTTAACAATTCAGTGTCACGTGAAGAATTACTTCATTCACACTGCATACTATTTTTCCCTTACAGGGCATCATTAAGATACAATGAAGTCTTACCTCTAGAAACCAGCCTGTCACATCCTTAATTCTATAGCCTTTACATCTTTCTGTTAAGGTGGGGAGAACATCACTAGCTGCCTGAATAATGGCTTAATAAGTGTTATGACCTTCTTATTGCTCACCTCTCATTTACATTTAAAACAAACCATCCAAGTCTAAAATTAACCTGTACTATAACTATACTAACTTGCTATTCCACATGAACAACTATTGTAGCTACCGTAGACATAGTCTGTAGTTATGTGAATCACATAAACAAATTATTATGCTTCTGCTCATGAAAGGAAAAGTTTGTTAATGACAAAGGTTTTAGTCATGCTTTATGAGAAGAGAGGAGGCTTGACTTACTGAACTCAACTGTGTGTCCTGACAAAAATCACTAGAAAACTTAAAAAGTGTAACAGGAAAAGAAACCTTTTATCTTTCTGATGAGTTAACACGGTGAATCACAGAATCATTTAGATTGGAAAAGACTTCTATGATCTAGTCCACAATTAAACCATGTCCCTAAGTGCCACATCCAGACATTTTCTAAATACCTTCAGGGATGGGACTCAAGCACTTTTCTGGGCAGCCAGTACCAATGCTTCTTTACAATGGCTATAAGGAAGCTATAAGCAAGCTATCAGCAGTATTACTGATTCTTCCATTTCTGTTGCTAAACTCAGCAAATACATTTCTGCACTTGCTTGGAGTTCCCTGTGTAAGCCCTTGTTCAGCAGCTCCCCATCTGGGAGCCTTTTTCCATCACATGTGATACAGTCTTGCCACGGAGAGCTTGGAAACATGGCCAACATGGACCAACCCTTAACAAACTTTTCACTTGGTGCCAAGGACAGTTTAGACCCCTTTTCAGATTCTCACTACCAGATTAGCCCGAGATCAAGTCAAGCTCACGCACGACGCACAAGGTGTGGGGGCTGGACTCACAGCTCACAGCTGCTTTCAGGAGATGTTCACCCCTCCGAAATCCCACTCTGACCCAGGGTGCCCAAAGTGTCGCCGAGCATTTGCTCACGCGCTCCACCGGCGCCTTCACCCCACGCAAGCGCGGCCGCCACACCGCGCGATCGGAGCGGCCCCGGAGCGGCCCGGGCGCCGGAGCGGGGAAGGGAAGGGGAGGGGAGGGGAGGGGAAAGGGAGGGCGCGGCCATTGCCCCATCCCTGGCTGCTGGCCGGGGCGCTCAGTGCGCAGGCCCCGGTTTCCCGCCGCTGGGGGGCGGGGCCGCGCAGGCGCAGCGCCCACAAGAGCCGCGTCACGCCTCTGCCTTTCCTCTGTCCCGGCTCCAAGATGGCGGAGTACGACCTGACTACCAAGATCGCGCACTTTTTGGACCGGCACTTGGTCTTCCCGCTGCTGGAATTCCTCTCTGTCAAGGAGGTGCGTGTCTGTCCTAAGGGTGGGGAAGCTGGCTGTGGGAGCGGGAAGGTGGTAGGCCTTGCTGCCAGCTGCTGGTGCTTCCCGTGGGCCTGGGTGTGCCGCGGCCGGGGCTTCGTCCCGTGGGCCTGGGCGCTGCGCGGGCCGGGCGCGGCCCGTGGGGGATTTGGAGCTTACCTAGGGAGGAGCTCGAGGCTCCTGTGCTGCGTGAGTCCAGGGGCGAAGCGTGTGGGGCTGCCCGGACGGGAACGGGAGCAGAGCCGAGAGGAGGCCTGAGGGAGCCGCTCCTTGATCACGCCGCGCAGCGCCGCGGCCCCTCGCTTGCGAGGCAGCATGGACTTCCTGCACTTTCTCCTTCTTCGGATTTGGTGTAGTATCTTTCTCTTACCTATATTTGGAGAAAGGAGAAGTCAAAGCTCTCCCTTGCAGCCGCAGTCCCAGGGCGTGGGACACCCTCGATAGCCCCGCAGCCGGCTCTCTGGGCGGTCTGTGGGGTTAGGCCAGTGATACTGACTAATTTTAATTTGAAACCCATGTCATCACGAATTTGTGTCGGAAACAAATATAAATCCCTTCTGGAGTTATCCCTTGTGGGTCTTCTTATGTATATTTTTAAGTTATATTGCTACAAAGAGCATAGCAATGCTGGAGGATACCTCAGATGAGTACTTCACATACTTTAGACTAAACTCATCAGTATAAACTATTTTAAAATGGGAGCAAAATATGTAAAGTTATGTGAGTTTTAAATTTAAAGTAGGTGTTATTTTAGCCTTCAGATAGGAACTGTTGAACCGTGCTTGCTAACTTGGCCTTGCCAGCTGTCATGTCTCTAGCATGGGGAGTTTGCTTAATGCCTCTCGTCTTGGGGGCATTTGTGCATAAGCATTTTTATGTCAGCTGAAGTTAATTAAACAGTTAAATTTGTGGTGTTAGTTTTGAACAACACAATGTTCAGAGCTGAATTAAACTTTTACAGATTCTGTATCTGAGATATCCTCAAATGTGGCATGGTGAGTTGTAATACGGCTCTTGTGCAAATAAGTTTTTGAGGAATGTACTGGATTTGGCCTTCGCCTACATCTTCAACGTCTAACAGCAGTTTGCAACTCACTGATAAATTGTGGAATATGAACTCTAAAAAACAATTTGAAAAGTTTAAAAGTACATATTTGATTACATAGCTACTCTAAACTTGTTTTTATGCTATAGACCTAGCAACATATTTAAGAATAATTTGCCATACAATTAAATTGTGAGTTTAATCCTGTATATCTCTTCTGAAATCCACTTTAAGTAATTTAACTAGTCCTCACTGTTCAGCATTTTATTTTGTGGAAGGTATTCAGTACTTTGAAAGAAAAGTATGATTAAGGTTCTTTAATTTTTAAAATATGTGTGTAATTTTGCAATAGGAATTACTATTTATTTTAAGAGACTAGTAATAGTTACTTGACTTCTAATTAGCTTTTGAAGTACCTATTTTGGTAGATAGCAGGAAATATTTGATATTTTGTCAAAACTGAAAATGCAGAGAGGTTTTATAGTAAGTACTCTTAATGGTAGAGCAGTGAGATTTGATACTTAAAACAATTCAGTTGTACAGAAGTCCATAAACTGTGCCATAAAAGTAATACACAATATGAATTGAAACTTCAACACTATTCAGATGAATCTGTTAATAATTGCTATTTCAGATATACAATGAAAAAGAGCTGCTCCAAGGAAAACTGGATCTCCTTAGTGATACCAACATGGTGGATTTTGCTATGGATGTGTACAAAAATCTTTATTCTGATGAAATTCCTCATGGTAAGCTGCTCATTTATATGTAAAGCTTGTTTTTCAATTTTTCTGTCTAACATAATAAATAACTGGTGGTAATTGCTTGTTGTGTATGGCAGCTGGAGTGCTGTTTAACTTTGGGTTACCAAAAGGATGCACAATACTGAGAAAAACAGAATGCCCTAATCCTGAGAAGTTTGGGTTTGTTGGTCTGTCAGGAACTTAACCTTTGAGTGACCTCTTAAGTATTTCAATGCTGATTTGGTAATTTCAAGCACTTTAAAGGTGTTGCACTGCAACTAATGAAGGTGTAGTAGCTTTTCATCTCTCAAACACTTGCATAATGATTTGGTGTTATTTGGTGACTTTCTTTAAAGCATCCAGTGTGTCAAGACTAGAATTGCATTCTAGGTAATTCCATTAATTTATCTGACTGTGGCTGATTTTTAGAGTTTGAGAGACTTTTCTTAAAATGTGTGTTTTCCTCAGTTTTGGCAAAATAAGAATTGCTGCTTCTCTAGGAGAAAATAAATTTAAGATTATAATGAATGCGATCTTTTACTATTTTATCCATGATTTTGATAACTTCTCTGTTTACTACTTAAATTTCTATCATCTGGAGGAGCATTTGGGAATGGGGAGAAAATAGGTAATCTAGCTTTGTCTAATTTCCATTCTTCAGGGGTGTTTTAATTTTAATCATTTTTTCCCAGTTCATTTTTTTATGGGTTGTGTGTTTCATTTTGTACCTGACCTAGTCTTTCAATATCCACTGCCTTCCTATTTCTCCATCTGTTTTTCGTGTTGGTGAATTCCTCACCTTTTTCTTAGCTATTGGGATGACAGTCTTTTTTGCCTGCATCTTAAGAGGAAGAGACTTGGGTGCTGTTGCTTTCTTCCTCTGGGTCTTGCTCTTTTCAGGCTCTTGAAGCTGCAGAGATGGCCACTCTTCTCTTCCAAAGAGGAGAATTAATAGGCTTATGGACATGGGAGTCAGTGTTCTGACTGAGTCTGTGCTAGCATTAGGTGGGCATTGTTATGGGCATGTGTACTGTGACATGCAGTGAGAACCAGGGGGTTTCACTTCTGTCATCTCAGAAACAGTTGTATTAATAGCTTCACCTTTAGGTTACTTAACAGTTCTACTGATCAAAAAAGTCAGGCTGCATCAAGGCTATAAAAAAATCTCAATGCTGAATAGGTATTCCTCTTTCTTTCCCTGCTTCTGCCTTTTTAAACTGTTGAATATTACTGTTAGCAGTAGTAATTAAGGAGTAAAATACTCAAGAAGTAAGCAAGACAAGAATAGCAACTCTAGCAGACTTCCACAAAGTAACTACTCCAAATGTCTTCAGAATTCTCATCATAGCCAGTTACTTAAGGAGATTGTCTCAGAGTATAACTTCATAAGGTCACAGCTGCAAGAAAGTTGAATGAATTTTCTCCCTTGGAGAGCTCTGCCTTCATGAAAAATCAGAAATTCCACACTTGTTTGAAAATACTATAAGAAAAACACTACATCTCTTACGATTCTACCTTACCATTTTGGAAGGTTTTTTGGGGGTTTTTTTGGGTGGTTTGTTTTTTTTTTTTTATAATGACTTACTGTTGTTTGATGTGTGGCTTTTATTCAATTAACATAAGCAGAGCTAGTTCTTTCACACATTGTTCAGGGTGCTTGCTTGCACAGCTTCCTATGCAAAGGCCTTAATTCTGAGATCTTTCTGGTATGTGTCATCTTCTTGTAGCAGCGCTTATCAGAATGTGTGCATGGACAGGTGGTTCTTACTTGTGGAATTGCTGGCATCATTAGAAGCTTACCCTATCCTTTTCCCCTGTTTAAAGTACTTAAAACTAAGTTCACTTACACAGTTACAGTTAGAAATGTCCCTGCACGATTTATAGTTGCTTTTGTCTTGTCTTCCATGAGATCAACTTACAATCACACACCCAGGAGATGTCGCAGGAAAACATTTTCGTATTCTTAGTAAGTCAACTGAATGTTTTACTTTCATCTGTTTCTTCTTCCTGTTTTATAATCTCAAGAGTCAACTGCAGGTGGAGATAATTTCTCCTTGTTGGAACACTTCCTGTCAGGCAAGTTGTTCTCATATTTAGGTTGGGTCACCATTATGGTGTTAGCCACCTTGGATGTCCTGTTCAAATATCTCTGTAGTCAAATCATGAAAGAAATCTTGACTCTGTTCACCATGGCATTGAGTGTTCTGGTGCGTGGCTCACTTTCACAGTTTCCTGCATTTATCTCCTGGGATTTAGTCTTGGCTTCTCTGATCCCCTGTGTTTCACATAGCCAATGTCAGGGTGTTCTTTCTGTTTTGTTTTTTTTTAATGTGTACACTTTTCTAAATTTTAAATCTTCATTTTATTGTGTTACTAGCACTTGGTGAGGAATTTGGGGTCTGTGTAAAATAATCACCCAAAAACTCTTAGTTGAATTTCCTAACAGTTTTTTGTAAAGGCCTTAAAATGTTTTCATTAAGCACAGAGTGTTCAAAATTGTAATTTTGCAGTTTGAGCTGCTTGAAGTTTCTTCTGCCAATTTTTAGTTAAGTATGCTCTAATTGTTCTTTCAGAACCTTATCATCAGTCAGAAGAAAATTAATCTTCGTGGTATCACTGGATTGTTTACTTTTTTACAAGTTTATTTGGAATAAGTGAACTTAGTTAAAGGTTGTTTCTCCCTTAATGGAAGCCTGAAGAGACCTTGTGTAATACAGATTCTGCTCCAACTGTACCCGCTCTCTGGCAGCCTCCACTCAGGAGGAAAAGAACCAAATGTTAGGAGTTTTTACTAAGTTACAGAATAGTTATACACAGCTGGGTTTGAGGACAGGTGAGGTAGGAATTGGGAAGATGTGTGCAAGTGTCAGCACCATGTAATTACAGGCTGGTTCATGTAAAAACTTCAAGCATTATATTAAAGTCTTTTTGTTTGTGTTCAGCTTTGCGTGAGAAGAGAACAACTGTTGTTGCACAGCTGAAGCAGCTTCAAGCTGAAACAGAACCTATTGTCAAGATGTTTGAGGATCCAGAGACTACGAGGCAAATGCAGTCCACTAGGTAATTTCTAACATAATTTGTCAGGATGGCTTGTTGGTACCCCTCAGGTGTTGCTGCTGGGAAAGCTTTTTGTGTAGTAACTGCAAGAAAGACTTTATTTTCATATAGTATTTAAATAGTGCTTGTGGTCAGGTAGGTGAAATTCCTGGACACAGTTTACTCTTTTCAGTGCTTTTCCCTGTTGTGCAAAAGACATCTATTGTTTTAATGTTTGTGAATCAGCTTGTTACAAGTGACAGTCATCATCCAGTGCAGTCCAATCACAGGTTAATTTTTGTTTGGCTTTGATCGGCTTTAGGGTTTTTTGAGGGAAAATACAGGATGAAACAGTTAATATTTTCTTTTCTGCCTTCCAGAAAAGGTTATGGAGTGTCATATTAGTCTGGGAGGCCTGGTGGATGACCATCCTTTCATCCTCAGAGCACATATTTCTTCAGGGTCTTCTGTCCTTTTCCTGCTTACTTTTTCCACCCCCAAACTGTTCCAACTTGTTGGTGTAAGGTTGTGCTCAAGTCTTGTTAAGATGCATCCAATTTTTTTTTTAATTTTCTTATGGGAAGTAATTAAAGTAGAATGAGTTTGTCTGCACATTGTATCTAAGATCTATCAAAGTTTCACCATGGTTAAGCTTGAATTGGGCTCTGTAGGAAAGAATTCAGCTGTAGTCACTGAGGAGTAACTGCCTTCAGCAGAGAGGTGGGCAGGTATTTGTTTGGCATAAATTACTCCTTGTTTCCTTTAGATAGGAATCACTCTTACTGCTCTTGTAAATGTGTCTGGAAAACTGGAATAATAATTGGATCCCTTCTTCAGCCTTACCTGCCCTAAAATTTTAAATAGAGCATACTGTCTGAGACAGAGAACCTATGGCTTAACTTGAATTTGCAGGTGAAGCCTGTACTTGGGTTTATTGTTGGCAAGCTTTGTGCATCCGCTGATACTGTAACATTAGGAAGACTGTAACATTGCTTCTGGGATTTCTTAGAACAGTATTGAATGTACAAACTCTTCTTTCTAGTTTGCAGAAATCTCCTGTATGAATATGCCTTTTTTTATGAACAAACTTCCTGAAGAATATGGGTCCCTCAATGGAGAAGAACTTGATTAAAATCTACTCTGTTTAAAATACACATTATCATCCTTTTTTTCTTGCCTGTGTTCTTTGTTCCACTCTTTGCATTGTTTTCATAATTTGTTATAGATCAATTTAGATTTTGGTCGGTGCAGAAATTCTGAGGTGCAGTGTATTATGTCTCAAAGCACACATGAAGCAAGATGTCAGTACGAATCATGAAATCTGTTAGCTTTACAGCACGTCAGGATAAGTTTATTTTCTATCCTGATACCATCAGAGCTCCTGGTTTTAAGCTCCTGCTGTAAAGCCATTTTTAACCAAGTAAACTGCCTTTGCATCTGATTTCAGAATGGATGTTCATGTCAGGTAACTACATAAAGAAAAAGGAATTGCATTTGTTTATGACTTGTGATTATGCAAAGCCAGGAGTCATTTGCTTTTATAGATATAGCATTGAAAGGGAAAGTCTCAGTTACTATGGCAATTGAGCCTGTCTTAAAACTAGATTCAATTAGAAACACTAGATGTTCAATTAGATTCAAATCTAATTGAATATACAGAGGTCTTGTCCAATTCTTGCTTTGCTTTTAGCCAGTTTTTTTAAATAATAATAATTAGCCTAGAAAAATGTTACTAAAATACCAGCATTTCGTGGGGAGTATGCTGTTACTTGATTTTGATTCACAAAAGTTGGTCAATAGTATGGACTTCAAATTGGAAATGCCTTGTTTGGGAGCAAGAGAGACAATATAGTCAATAAATGCATGGAATATAACTTGCCTAATGCTATAGAATATTAGCCCTACTACTCATCTGCAGCAAGTATTGGTTTAGAACTGATATGTGATTTGTGTTTGTAAAATATCTGGAAACTTCACAGCTCAGAAGTTCTGGTTTTGGTTATTGGCTCAGGAGTAGTTCTAATCCAGATTATTGGGGTTAGATAGTAATAGGTAGAATTGGGCTGAAATATGTCCCATCTGTCTAGGCCTGAGTAGTGTGCTGAAGATAGTAGAAACAAGTTCTGATTCTTTTGGGAATTTCTGCTGGTGATTTTAAATCTCTATCAAATTCAGATAGCTGCATATTATTGGGACTTTAGATCATGACTTTTGATCCATGATGGCACTGTTTGGAATACCCAGCTCTGGGAGAAAAAGAGTAAAGGAGATTTTGCAGGTAGAAGTTCTTTCAAGAATAACCCAAAACATTTTACTACTCTAGGCAACTGTTGGAGGACATTGACTTAAAAATTACAGAGAGTGATAGGCAGTATTCCTCATCCTCAAAGTATGTTTTACTGTAGCAAATCCATGAGATTATTTAATTGCTTTCAGAGGTATGATTGAGGATTGTCATTCTTGGCTCACTTGGCAATTTGCCATTTCCCTGTAGAATCTTGTACTAGAAGTTCTAATTAAACTCAAATTTTTGCAGTCAGTTGATTTCAGAGTAAATGGGAAAATATTCTCTCTCATACCATTTTTATTGTATCTTTGTCTCAGGGAATTTACAGTTTGCCTCCTGGAGGCTTAAGCTTCTCTTTGATATATGTAATAATGCTTGTTCTTTTAGTATTAATGTTAAATAAAAAACAGTCTTCAGAGAGGTGATCACATGAATATAGAAGTTAAGAACTTAGTAGTATGATTATGATTTATGGTTCTGTGTTCTGCACTTACTGGCTGTGGTAGAGACCCACTCTGTCTCACTGCTAGCAGGATAAGTTCTACTTCTATTTACTTTAGTCTTTGCCATTTTTTCCCATCTCCTATTAAAATCAAGGTTGTCTGGAGTAACTGCTTTGAAATTGGAACATGAGAGTGGGAAGAGCTCTAATTCAGAATTTACTTTCATATTGAAAGCTAAGGGTGCTATCAAATTTAAAACAACCTTCTACTCTTTCTTAACTGTAGTTATTGTTGCAGGTGGCATTCATTATTTAAAATTTGAATAATTTTGAGATTTTGAGACTGCATGGCACAGTAATAGATGACTGCAGCTGCTTTTGAACAAGCGGAAGAATTTTACGTCAAATTCACGCTCACTTTTTTGTGTTTTACCTTTAAAATTCTGTTGCATTGTGTGGTGTTGCATGGTGGCTATCAATTTATTTTGTAAAAGCAGTGCTTTCTATCCTTTTATTATAGAGATGGTCGGATGCTGTTTGACTATTTAGCTGAGAAGCACGGGGTAAGTGTTGTAGCTGCTGGAATTCAGTTCTTTGTATGTCCACCCAACCTCCCTCACAGCTGACAGTGTTTTGACCAAGTATGGACAAGCATTTTGTCCTGTCTCCTGTCAATGTAGCTAATAGGTAGAATTCCTAATGCTAACATATTTAAGCCTTTGAACTTTTAATTTTTACAACCAAAAAAAAAAAAAAAAGCTTAAAATTAATGCTGGCTTAGTAACTTAGATAACTAAGATAACTTGGTAACTTAGATGGGCTTTACTTTGTAATGCAAGCTTTCACCTTTTTCTGGTATTGGTATAAACTTTCATTCCATGTCATGGATTGAGAAAATAATAGTTTTCTATTGTCTTTTCCTATGTACAATGTCTTTTGAAAAGCTACAGATTTCCAGTTATACTCTACCATTAAAATGAGCTTGTGACAGCATGGGTTTTTTTCCTAGGGAATAAAAGCTTTTATTGTATTCCTTTTCAGTTTAGGCAGGAGTACCTAGATACACTCTACAGATATGCAAAATTCCAGTATGAATGTGGTAACTACTCAGGAGCTGCAGAATATCTCTACTTCTTTAGAGTTTTGGTAAGTTTTCACTGGTTGTTAGTTTGGGGCTTAGTTTTTTTGGTTTGTTTATTTGGTGTTATTTTCAGCGAAATACTTAAACCAGTAAATTGTCTATAGTCATTCTTAGCATATAATACTTCATAGCTTTTTGAAGCAATTACTGTATGCCAAAGTTTACAGTAATGGTTAATAATCATCACTATGGTTCAGCAATTCCATTATTTTCAAGTAGACCTCAGAATTGTTCTTTGAATTTGTGTGTCTTGTAACATTTAATTATATAATACAATGAAGGGAATACTTGTTTTTAAGAATACTTGATTTTGTGCACAGATGTAGTCAACAGCAGTGAAAAGCTTGCAGGTGGGTTGAATGTAATTGCTGGTAGTAGTGAACTGCCAGCTTCTTATCTGAACTCTGATCTGTCCTCTCTTGAATTCTGTGATGGATTTAAGAGTATAAGTCATCTCCCTATGAAATGTAGACAGCTCAGATGATAAATGTTGAACCAGATCCATTGTCTCTGAAGCAACTCTTTTCATCTTGTTGTAATTCATGTCATTTGTTACTGGTGGGAGTGAATTTTGAGAATAAAGATTTGATGTCCTGTAAGAATCCCAGCACAGTAAATTTATTGTTGGTGGTCAGTGAATAAAAACTGCTTGAAAATCCCAATAATGTAGCTGGAACAGCTGTGGTACCTAAAAGCAGTTATTGTGAACAGCTACCTCTAATTAAGTGATTTGGAACCAGCACAGAGCATGTGAACCTTCTCAGTAGAACTCAGTATCTACTAAACTGGCACCTGGGTTGCCTGGAAGATACTGACTTATGAGCAGTGTATCTCATAAATTTGTGTAGTGACTGTTGAAAACATGGAGTGGTTCATACCTTGATGCTCTTCCTTGCTAGTTTGTATTCCCGTCTAAAAGTAATCTTAACTCTCTGAAATAGTGTTAGAGTAAACCACAAAAATTTCTGTAATTGACTGTAATTAAAGAAGAGAAATTGGGAAATGTATCTTTAATCAGAAGAAAGTATGAATGAGTTGAATTATAAGTCTAAATTTTGATGGTAAAGGTGACTTTCAGTGTTACAGGTCCTTTTTATGTGCCAACAGGGGAAGTAGGTTTGTGGGCAACTGTCCTTAATTCTTCATGCCTTTTTTCTGGGCATAGCATTATGTTCTTGTATGTCAGTAACCTCAAAAAATGGAGTACTGATTTTTGTGCTGATAATAGCTTAGTGTAAAACTTTTGTTACTGATTCTGACGGGAGAAGATTTGTTTCAAAGCCCTGTGTGATGAAACATAGTCTGTGAAAGAGCTATTGTAACCAGTCGAAGAGCAGAATTTGACATTGTGAATGGCATAGTGCAACTCATTCCTGTGTAAAACTTAACACAGCTTGACCTCAGAACTACCCTTCCAGGGAGCAGGTTCAGTGCTGCCAAGTTGCAGTTCCACTGGACATTGCTGTAACAAGTACAGTTCTGGACAAGGCATTAGCAGGAAGAGTTTGGAATGCTAGCTTTTTGAAGGTGGTTATCTACTATTATGGGTTCTTTAGGAACCTGCCTAGTAATAACTTTGTTTTATTAGTTTAGAAGCATTTGTTGAATGGTGAAACAAAAAAAGAAAACCCAAAATAAATTTGGGACCAGTGTGTCATCTGGTGCTCACCCATTTTTAATTTTTTTTAACTTAAACTGCAGCAGCACAGATCTTTGTCTTTTTTTGACAGGATTTCCTAGTTTCTGTTTAAGAAATTTTACTACTGGTTTGTTTTTTTCCCATGTCTAAACTGTTTCTCTGAAAAAAACCCCTACTTAATTTGGAGAGTTAGGCCTATGCAAAATTGGTATCTTGTAAATGAAAAATACTGCCAGAAAATACTGTTTGTAATTTTAAAAGTAAGTAATAATTTTTAACAATAATTTCAAATACTAAGAGTGTGACTTTGTTGTTATTGTTGAACATAGGTTCCAGCAACAGACAGAAATGCGTTGAGTTCTCTTTGGGGAAAACTGGCATCTGAAATCCTGATGCAGAATTGGGATGCAGCCATGGAAGATCTCACAAGACTAAAGGAGACAATAGATAATAATGTAAGTAAAATCCTGGACATCTTAGCAAGGTGAGAGGTTAGAGGTGTTAGTACTCAAGTTTTATTTTAAATTACTTGCAGTCTTATTTAGGAATAGGTTGCCACCTTTTCACTGGATACTTTCTTATTGGCAGTGGGAAAGTCGAAGGATGTTAGTGAAGAAATAACAAAACATTCTCTTTCAAATTGCTTGCCTCTTAACACCTTAGGTTCTTATCTGCATTTTCAAATATATTTCCAATAAACAAAAAAATCTTAAGGATGTGTTTGAGGCTGAGGTATCATTGTGTGAAACTGCTGTTTAAATTTCAGATGCTTGTAGTATTCATCTGCTGGAAGGAATAGAATGCATGTAAATAAACCATTTTATCTGATGAAGACAGTGCTTTTGACAGATATTGCAATCAGCTTATATTTGGAAATAGTTTTCAGCTAATTCAGCTTTCTTAACAAAGCTCTTCTGAGTTCAGATGAGTACCAAGAACTTAAGGGGTGAGTGGGGCTGCAGTACTAATTCAGAGCAACTGATGAGATTAGGGACCTCTCAGTCTTCCTCTTTGCTTATGGAGCTTCACTGGCCATGTCAGAGATGTGAAAGTTTCGTTTTCCTGAACCAGAGTCTTGAGAAAACAGGTGTTTTCTGTCCCCCAGTCGTTCTTTGTCTGTGTGGCAGATAATTAGTGTTAAAAATTTTTCTTCTGTAATTTTGTTGTCTTCATGATTCTCTATGGTTATAGTAGACTACTTGACTTGTTCATTAAACTCCCAAGAATTTTTTTAGGATTGAATCAGAGCAATTTGTTGTCATGCTCTTCAGAGGGAGGATTACTTGCCATGTCAGTTCATCCTCAGTGTGTTGTTTTGCAGTCTGTTTGAAGTGCTGTTGAAATTTGGAGCTAATACAGGTACTTGGAGCTGAACCCTTGTTTGTCCATTATCAGCAGGTTTAAATAAAGATAATTACCTTTTTTTTGGCTGAAAGTGATTATAAAGTTTCATCGTTGTCTGAGAGTTTATGGCAAAAAAAAGAAAAGTCCTGAGGATTTAGAAAGGAAGTAAAACAGAAAAGGTGAAAAAGCCAAGTAGTTACTCAGATCACGTCTGAGGAGGGAATACAAGGAATTCAGAATTAAGAAGGGAAGTAACTTAGGTTGGTATGGTGGTCTTGGAGAGCTAAAATCTCTGCTCTTACTGTAAAAAATGCAGATTCAGGAAACAGTTTGGAATATAATATTGGAAAAATTATCTTGCTTATAACTTTCAGTAGATTTATCATTGAGATGACAAAAAACATTGTGCTGTGTTTGACTTGAACCAATGTTACATTTTCTCCTAGTCTGTCAGCTCTCCACTGCAGTCTCTTCAGCAAAGAACATGGCTCATCCACTGGTCTTTGTTCGTGTTTTTTAATCATCCTAAAGGGAGAGACAACATCATTGACCTTTTTCTCTATCAGCCACAGTAAGTTGTATTGTACCATCTGGGGGGGGAGGGGGGGGGGGGGGCTGTCTTTAAATCAAATTGAAGGCAAATGATAAATATGCAAGCTTGCTGAGCTTGGGGCTGCAGGGTGAAGAAAGGTATTGTTCTATTCTGATTATAGAAAGCTATTTCAAAAGATTCTTGGGAACTCCCAGACTAAAAATGAAAATTGAAACACTGTATCTATTTGTGAGAGGATTGACTTATATGTAGATCTAGCGTTCTTTGTTGCTCCTTTGAATGTTTTCTAAAGCTTGATACTTTTCTCATGTTGTGGCACCCAAAACTGCAACCAATACCCAGATGAGGCTGCCCCAGTGCAGAACAGAACAGGACAATCCCCTCCCTTGCCCAGCTGGTGATTCTGTGCCTGATGTCCACCAAGACACAGTTGGCCCCCCTGCCTGCCAGGACACACTGTGATTCACATTCAGCTTGTCGTTGACCAGGAGCCCCAGATCCCTTTCTGCTCTCCAGCCTCTGATTCCCCAGTCTGTACATAGATCCAGAGTTGCCCTGTTCCAGATGCAGAATCTGACACTTGCCCTTGTTATGCTTAATACAGTTGGTGATTGTCCAGCCCTCTGACTTCTTTGTCAGGCTCTCTCTGCAGGGCCTCTCTGCCTTCGAGGAGTTGAGAGCTCCTCTCATTTTAGTGTCATCAGCAAACTTCAGTATACCTTTGAGTTTTGAATCTTACCTATGTTTTTTTCTTTCTAGGTATCTCAATGCAATTCAGACAATGTGCCCACATATCCTCAGATATTTGACTACTGCAGTCATAACAAATAAGGATGTTCGTAAACGTAGACAAGTGCTGAAAGATCTAGTCAAGGTTATTCAGCAGGTAAGGACTGCAGTATCTGATATATTTTGCCTTTTTTTTAAGAAGACTTCATTATAACCTTCTTCTAGTAATGTGTAATTTTTTTTCCTTTCATGTACATGTCTACTGCTTGTACACATGCATGCAGTAGAGTATGCACGCTGTTCTTACTTTCTGAATTATTAAATGCTGAAAATTCTGTGAGATGTGAAGTGGCTTTGGATCTGATTCTTTTTCAACTCTCTGTACAGTAAATTGTTGTATGAATAAGAGTTCTTTCTTACATTTCAAAACCACTGAATTGTGTGTGTTGATTTGAATTCACATGCATTTTCTTGAAAATGGTTCTGTTGTCACAGTCTCATGAGGATGGAGATACAGAGAAGAGCAATAAAAGAGTTGCTTGATAGCAGTGAACAGGGGTTTAAGGCCCAGAATTTTATATGAAATCACCCAACAACTTGTATACAAACCAATGCACTTCAAATGCTTGATAATCTTGTAATAAACATTGTATCTTTCTGTGTACATATATAAATATGACAGTGCAGTTATTATAGGCTAGTAGTCAGTTATAACCACTTCAGGCATTTGGGAAACTACCTGTGCAAAGCACAGTCAATGCAAAGATCACATTTTAGCTGCAACTTAATCTGTTTTTAAGCATTAGTGCTTACAAAAGGTACCATAAGCAATAAATCAGTGGTAAATCTTGTGACTCAGCTTTTATCTTTATCTAAAATTTGATTGTAACATTGAGCTTTTAATATAATATGAATTTCTAATACTTGAAGTAAGTAATATGTTACAACTTCTTGCTTTTGTTTAATCTTGCCCACCATTAGGGTATTCCTTTTGAAAATAACCAAATTGGGCTTTGGTTTTGAAATCGCCTATCAGATTTCTTAGTACTCCTCTAACTCTGTATGATTCATGATATTAAATGATGATGTGGTAGAGGTTTTGTAGAAATAAAACTTGAAATAACTTGTGCTGCTTTAGTAGCAGTAAAAGATTGTTTATACTAGCAACATCTTTGCAAGTATTGAACTGATAGGTGTGCAGTCTGTTTATTGAAATTGAGAGACGCTCGTTCGAAGACCATTTTGCAAATAATGGTTAACAAGTGCAATTCTGATGTGAAAAACATGTATAGAACTTAATTTTAAATCTAAATAATGAGTTTGTAAGTACAGTTCTTTGGGGAAGGAAAAAAATAGCTGATCCAGAAAGAAAAATCTCTTAGGAATTCCCTTAATCTGTTGATTTTACTGTATGCTAAAGCAGATACTGATACATACTGATTTAAGCTGTCTTATAATATGCATTAGAAACCCTTAAGGGGATGTTTGTTACACTTGAATTTGCACAATTGTATATAGATGTAGTGTTATCTCTCCCTGGTAATAGAGAAAGTTGAGTACTTCTGTAATACCAAAATAATTTGAAGTAATTAGTGTATAGAAAGTAGCATTTTTCTTAGCTATGTTGTCTATGAAAATCAAATAATTGTTCAGTTTCAAGTATGAAGGATTTGGTGTTGGAGTCCTCTTTGAAATCAGAATTTAGGAAGACTATTCTATCTCATTTTATGAAATTTGGAGGTTTGATACAAAGACAGCTCTAATATCTTGACAGCTTCCTAGCCCAAAGGTTACAGCATTAAATGATGAAGGTGAAACTACACCTCTGGTTATTTTACCAGACTAAAGGGAGGAAGCACATTTATGTAGCTTTTATAAAAGGAATTTGGAAGTTCAGGGTTTTTTTAAGGTGATATATGGGCTTGTTTCCACTATTAATTCTTTTAAGAGTATAAGGAATACGTGAGCGACCACGTGGCCTTGATTTCTGATGTTGTTCCCAATTTTTTTTAATAGGAATCGTACACATACAGGGACCCTATCACAGAGTTTGTGGAATGCTTGTATGTTAACTTTGATTTTGATGGAGCTCAGAAGAAGCTGAGAGAGTGTGAAACAGTAAGACTTAAAATATTTATAAGACTCCTTTTCCTTTAAGTAAAGACCTCTAAAATTCACAGTGGTGTTTGATTACATTGCCAGCGTTTTCTGATAAACTTAAATTCATGATTGGGTGGTGTTGGGTTTTATGACAACTCATTTTGTAACACATGTGACTTACTGTTAAGAATATAGCTTTAATGTTATTAATGTTATATTTAAGAATTTCTAGAAGAAGAAGCAAATAGGTAATCATGCATTTGGCTGAGCTTCAGGTGTTCCATTAAAGTCTGAGAAGTGCTTGAAGAAAAGCTCAGATTTGCCTTTTGTTGTGAAAGATGAGTGAGGAGTCAAATTTTGTGTTGAAAGTATCTTCAATATTTAAGGGCAGCAGTAGAGTTTGACCTTCAGTAGAGTTGCAACCTTACTCTCGAGTCAGACCTCAGTGATCACTTAGCATGCAATTTAAATTTAGTAAGATGCTGAACAATGAAAAATATTGTTTGTCCATAGCTTTTTTGCCACATCTTTGAACATAGCAATAATGTTTTTAGGTATACTGTGGGCTGCTCGTAGTTATTGGCTTTATTTACTGGCAGTGTCTGCCAGTACCTTTCTACTCACATGTTTGCTCTCATGTTCCCTTTCTGCTGCCACATGCAGGTGCTTGTGAATGATTTCTTCCTAGTGGCATGCCTTGAGGACTTCATTGAGAATGCCCGTCTCTTTATATTTGAGACTTTCTGTCGCATCCATCAGTGCATCAGCATTGGGTAAGAGAATGTCTTCATTCCTCAGTTCAGAAAATCAGTCATGGAGGGCAGTTTGACAAACAGTGCGAACTTCAGGAAGTATTCAGTTGTCAGGTAAAATCCTAACTGAAATCTCATTTGCGTAGTATTCTTTCTAGTTTTATAAATCTAATGTGATGTACTTGAATTATAATTATACTTCAGAATTTAATTATTGTGTTTAACTTCAAAACAACCCTTCTCTATCACCCCTAGCCCCCCCCAGACAAGCAGTACTTTCAAGCTAAAACTGCTATGGTTTTAAGTGGGATCTCTGCTGAATTTAATGTTAACTTTCATACCCCATGTCACTGAAGTCCTGGTGGCAGTACCTCATTTGGGCCTCAATTCCACATGTTGAGATAGAGTGTTAATATTAAGTAAATACAAACTGCAAATACAACAACTGCTTAAATTTATTTTTATTTGGTAGCTACGGATACCCATGTGTGTCTTATAGATATGTTCTTTGAAATTTATTGAATCACATTGCCTTTTTCATTAATTAAATAGGAAACAGTGGATTTCATTCCCTGTGACACAAAGTGATTCAGCTGTAAGAATTGTTATTAGCAAATATGTCTGTTGGTTATTCAGATTTATTTTATAAATACAGGTTTTTCAAATGAATCAGCTCTGATGCCTCTTATATATATATATTTAAAAAACACTAAATGGGATGATATTATGTATGCTTGAGATCTCTTTCTACTTGGCCTTTGCCAACATTTCCCATATTTCCATACCCTTAAATTAAAAAGAAGGAAGTGAAAAACTCTGAATGCTATAAAAATCTCACTGATAGAGAACAGTGCAGAGATCTTTGAGACAGGAGAAATGAAGGCTGTTGAATCGATCAAGTTCAATGGAGTCTTCTTACTAGCTTGTATCCAGAGCAAATGAGTGCATCTAGTCCTCTGAGGAAAGGATTTAACACTGCCTGATTTCAAAGGAAAGGATTTGAGAGAAAATTGTCTTAATACTGCCAACTTCTTTGAAGGATTGCTTTTTTTTATGAATAGATATAGTTGGAAAAAGGACTGAGTCTTAATACTTTTAATCTTTAGTCACTGGGTGATGTTTGTCTTCATTGCCTTTGGAAAAATTTTTATCCTTTGTATCAGCTTAAAATAGAATAGTGGCTTTGATGTAGAAGGGAAACAGTGAATTTGAGCATTTTAGTCAGCTCTCATGTATTGGGTTTAAGCATACAGTCCTAATAGGAAATGGAATTGCATTCTGTGAGCAGAGCTTTTCCATACTTAATATTTGTTTTTGTAAGAGGGCTAATGCTTTGTCTAAAATCACTTTAAGCAGAAGTACTGCATGGTTAGGCATAAAGGGGATTTGAATAAGTATTTGGAAAGAAAGAAAAAACCCTGTACGTATAGTGGTCTTAAAAGATGGGTTTCTGGGGAACATAAAACCCAATAGTGTCTTGCTCTTTCTTAGAAATCTCTTTCGTGGTGTGAACACTGCACATTTTCAAGCACAAGTTTTCAATGAAATTAAATGTTTAAGCTTTTTTAACTAGAGACTAGATGGCTTTCTAAGAAGTCTCCTCTTACCTGACTCTGGTCAATGAGCAAAGACTCTGCAGTGTGTATGTTAAGAATTTTTCAAGTCTTGTTTCAAAAGATATTGATACTCTGTGGGCAACATACCAATAATTCATTATGGCAAAAATTGCAAGCTCTGTCAAATTTTGTGATAGGTAATTGCCATTTATTTTGTTTTTATTACTTATAGTTCATATTTTTTGTGCTGTGTGTGATATTTCAACTTCGGGTATGATAGAAAATGTAGTTGGCTGTCCTTGTTATGTGTAATTCCTAAATACAGGTAGCAGTGTCCTTTCTTTATAAGCATTATAATGTGTTCTGAGGCAAGTGATAGATTTGGAGTTGAGACATTTATCTCAGAGTGACGTGGATATTTCTACCACATACCCCTAAGTTAATTGCACATGGAATCAGTCATCAGTAATGAGGTGGTTCTCAGTAGGTCATTGTGTGTTTAATGATGGATATCAGCCTTAAATTTCTTTGCAAGCTGTAACAATGATTATATTTGAGCTGATTAAATTAGGTTCATAATTATTTCTTAGTGCATTTGAATTGCTTTTGAAGAAATTAGCCAGTTGAAATGAATGTTGGGCTGAGACGTAGTTCTTGCATTTTCTTGTTCACAAGTGATTTCCACTGCTAATCCTGGAGCAAAAAACTGAATGATTGTAACACAGTGCTTGATGAGTACTGCTTAGCTATTCAGAATGATTTTGAAAACAGTAGGAAACTTCCTTATATTTGCTTTGTCAGTTGTGACTTGAAGTTTGCACATCCTAAATCACCCTGTGATTGGTTTGCTGTTTGAAATATCATGTTTATCAGAAGTAATAGATGGTTATTCTGTTTTAGTTTAGTCTTTGATATGCCTGTATTTAATTGGAGAGCTGAATATGCTTCATTCTTCTTTTGTACTGCACATACAAGAAAACTATATAAGATGGGCTTGTTCATATATGAGCATGTGGGGAATTCAGCTTGCCTTTTAAGTAAATGAAAACTTAACACGAGCCCTAGCATGACCCAAATAAGTGAATTTTCTTCTAAAACTAGGGGACAGAAATGATTTTAAAGTCTGCCATTTGAAATTAACTCTAACTTGATATGGTAGACCATTCTTTAAATTTTAATAGTATTTCATTATAATTGACTTCATTTTTATTGAATTATATCAGGAATCTTTATAAACAGTGGTAACCTATAATACAAATTGTGTTGCATCCTTTCCTTAATATTGGTGATGTTAATACATATTTGTAAATCTAAACGTGTCACTATTACTTCAGCTGTCAAACTTGAATGAAGCTAAGCTGTATTTTATATCTCAAGAGTTTTAAATACATGTTCTAACTGTGGTAGGAGAATAGTGGTGTTTGTTACAGAATTGTAATCAGGATAGATCTTCTGTGCTTTTGGCTCTGAAAAGATAGAGAATACTTTTTTGGTCATGTATGTTAGTTTACCAGGAAAATACCTCTATGTTATACATCCATGCACCTTGGGTGGTCCTGGCTGCTTCAGTGTAGGCTGCAAGGAGAGACTCTTAAGAGGGAATCCAGTTGCCCCAAGTGCTAGAGGAAGGTCATCTCTTGTGTCAAAGATGTGTTAAAGTTCTAGGTTTTTAATAGATTTACTCCTTATTCAGTGGAAGATACACAATGTTTAAATTTTAGTATAAAACAACTGACATTATTAGGTAGCAAGTAAGTCTCAAAGCTACAAGATGAGATAAAACAGATTTTACATCGTTTTTACTCTGTCATTTTCATTCTCTGATTTTCAAGTTTTCCAGGTACATGTGCAGGAAAATAATACTTGTGTAGTGTTACTTCTGTTGCGTTGCTACATATATATTGTATGTTTGTTCCAAAACACTTTTTAGTTGAAAAAAATCCACTTCTCAAGCAGCTGAGCTAGTAGGAAAAGGTAGATATAATAGAAAAAGGTAAAATTATTTGCTAGTAACAAATGCAAAGTACTTCATAGTTTCTGGCTTGGAATGATTCTCTAGACATATATGCCCTCTTACCCTCTAATTACACGAGGACTGTGTTATAAGGAAAAAGGAGAGTGTAGGTGCTGTAGATTGGAAGTGATCTGGTTTAATCCTGTGAACTCAGTTGCAGCTCTGAGCAGGTCCCACAGCAGTATTCCATTATGCTGCTTAGTCAGGAATCCACAAGTAAATCCTCCTATCTCCATGAATGGAGGTTCCACACTGTAATCCCAAAGCTGGGTTGCTTGATCTCCACTGTAGTGGCAGTAGCCTTTCTTGTGGTCATCTGGAAGGGAATTTACTTTATCTAAATCTTACTAAGGCTTTTAAAAGAGAAATGTGAGAATTATACTCACCCCCTTGTACTTTCAGTTTAAAATGTGTTTAGTTTCAAGTCAAATGCTTAACATCACTGATTGGGGGTAATAAAATTATTGTACTTTTTTTGTATTAAAGTGTCTCATGTTCTGTCCAGGTGACTGATAATTCCACAAAAAATTCCATGCCTAATGTCTTCTGCTCTCTTCTGCCTTTATAATTGCTCATTCAAACTCAGATTAAAAGGTCTACTGGAACAGTAGCAACTGGGGTTGGGTTTTACTTCCCCTCATTTTGCCAAGTTCAAACACTTGTTACCCATTTGTTGTCTTATTTTGCTGAAGTCAGTGTAAGTTCAGTATTTTAAGTTACTTTGGGTTTTTTTTTTTTCCTATTCACTTGATGTTTATCTGTGGAAAAAATGGAATTTGCCTTTATAGTTGGGAGAAAGGTAAGAGATCAAGACCTTATAGGAGAGACAACTCTATAAAGAAGTGTACATAGAAGTCCAGTCAGGTAGATGTTATAAAGTATGTTATAAACTAGTTACTTGATGCAAATAATCATCAAGAAAAAAATCACTTTTTCAGGTGGAGAAAAAGATGTTTAGGCAAGATTCTGTAAAATGGTGAGAAATTGACCTCTTGTGCAACTCAGTGTAGTCAGCTGGCTTTTTAGTCATTCCTGTAGCCTTTACCTCATGTTTCTTACCTTAGTCTGCAAGCTGATGGAAGAATGAGTGTTACTAATGCCCTGTATGAGCCAACTGCCAGCAGGAAGCTGGAGGAGTTAGCTGGAAAGCCACAGGAAGCACTATTAGGAGGAATTATTCCTGGACAAGAGTGCTTGTTTGATTAAGAATTTTCCTTTCTCTGTTTTCCCCCACCTTCCTTCCTTGAAGTTGCAAGAAGTTCTAACATAGTGCATCTGTCATATCTTCTATACCAAGCTCTGTCTCATGGGTCTTGTTCCTGAACTTCGGAGAGAAATTTTCTTGTTAAACATATTTTTTCTACTAGGTAATCTATACTTTCTTGACTGCTGATTGCATTTAAGTAAGAATAAAAGCAGTTCAGTTGACTTTTTTTTTTTTTAATAGTGGTGGTGGTTTTATGTTATTAGTGAAATTACTTAAATGACAGTTTTTCCAAGAATGTTTGTGTAGACAAGGTTTAATAGGAACATAGGAAAACTGTGCAGGTCAAGATTTAAAAGCAGTGTGGTGTAGTTCAGAATGAGTAAGTATATGCTTTGGGATATGAATTTCTTATTTGCAGTGGGGGTGGGAGATGGGCAGAAGAGCCTGTATGTAATTTTTGAGTCATTTCAGTCCAATTAAAGTAAGCTTCCCAGCTATGCAGTATTTATTGAATCTTGGACTGTGCCATATTTTGTATTGGTTTGACTTGTATTCCATAGTCCCTTGTTATGTTTACCAACATCAGAGATTTTATTTTGCCATTTAATAAGTTGTTTATCTTTTAGTATGTTGGCAGATAAACTAAATATGACTCCTGAAGAAGCAGAAAGATGGATTGTCAATCTGATCCGGAATGCGCGATTGGATGCCAAACTGGATTCCAAGCTGGTAAGACTGCACATTGAGTCATGGACTGGTTTTTGTTGAAGGACCCTAAAGACTGTCTAGTTACAATCCCTCTGCATGGACACCTCCCACTGTACCAGGTTGCTCAGAGCCTCATCCAGCCTGGCCTTGAGCACTGCCAGGGATGCAGCACCCACAGTTTTTCTGTTCCACCCTCATAGTAATCTAATCTAAACCTGCTCTCTTTTCATTTTAAAGCCAGATGGATCCAAGTGAATTTGTTGAGTTTTTCATTAAATTTCTTTTACTTCATGGGCAAAGAAAAACAATAGAAATCAAAAACTTTCTGTTCCTGGATAAACTGTAGTGGATTTCATTTATTGTGTTTTGTGCTTGTCTGTAAGATCTGAGAAAGTTCTGAAAGCAGAGTATTACAAGCAAAGATCCTTGCATGCTGAGCAATTGTTAAATTTGTTCTGTCTTTGCTGGGTTTTAGGGCCATGTAGTCATGGGCAACAATGCAGTCTCACCTTATCAGCAAGTGATTGAGAAGACCAAAAGCTTGTCTTTTCGTAGTCAAATGTTGGCTATGAACATTGAGAAGAAACTGAATCAGAGTGGTAGATCTGAGGTCAGTATAAGTTTTGTTTTTCTGAATTCTTGCCTTTTTTAAGAGATAATTTTCAGAATAATTCTTAAACTATGCCTTAATTCACCAGGTGTGCCTACTCCTAGTTCTAATATTAGGAATTATGTTGGAAATGACATAGTGACCACAAACACAGTGCTTCTTGCTTTTTTTTAGCCTTTCTCTTCATCATTAGATTTTATTCTGTTGCATAACTGTTTCTGTCATTTGCTGCTCTGCTTCTTTCAAATGGTCTCCTTCACCACTAGGAAAGGGCAGATTATGAAGTGTGACACTTATGAAAGTAGTTATAATACTTTTCCAAGTGAGTTGTACTCAAAAGTATTGTAGGGGTGTATGTGGTATTGAAAAGAGAATGAATGATGCTCAAGATTGGAATATGGAGGAAGAATTGTGCAAAACCCTAACTGTTAAATCTGTTAAGTGGAATTCTAGAAAATATAGTTGTCATTGAAAGCTTCAAGTAGTACCAGTGAAAATGAGAAAATTGGCTAGATCATCTGGTTTTGCTTCCCTCCATATTACATATGAGAAGCTCTGTGAGGCAGAACAGCACAGTAATGGGGGTGGCTCTGAGGCCCAGCTGTACATCTTTAACACGAACAAAAATCAGAACAAGCTACACAGCAAAAGAGCTTAAACATTATAAGTTTTATTGTGCTTCCTCAGTGCTTGGCTGAAATACTGGTGGAAGTTGGACAGGTAGTGGTGCACCATTTTATTCTGTTAATAGGAAGTTTTGGTGAAACTTGTGTATCATTGCTTTCTTTTAAAACTATAGCTGAGAAATTATTCCTATATTTATATTGGGATCTTCCAGAACTTCTCCTTTTTGAAACTACTAGCTTGGAGGACTCTAGCTGTACAACTCAATTACAGTGTGTGTGTCAGGGATGTGAACACTTGGCTTTAACCTTATAGGGTATCCTTCATAATTAGCAACATTCCCACTGTTTAATGTGTTATACATTTCAGTAAGTATTAGGTAATATAGTAATTTCTTCTAATCTTTATTCATTTTTAGGCACCCAACTGGGCCACTCAAGACTCTGGATTCTATTGAAACACTTCAACAGTGGGGACAAATCTGTTTATTTGACTAAAAAAGCACATAAATATGTAACCTTTTTGAGAAAAGTAATTATGTGTTAGCGCTTATGTTATTGGAATAAAATTGGCTACTTTTATCAGTCTGTGTGTCTTTGATTTAAATAGATTCCTATGTTTTATAAGGACTTCTTAACATAATAGTATTCTACAGAATTTTTGACCACATATTGCAAAATTTAGGATGTCACTTGTGTTAGGTCTGTTTGTACCAAAGGATGCTTTTGCTCTCTGGGTTGAGTTTGGAAGCAGGGATTTATAGATTTCTTCTTACCTATTGCAAATGTTGCAAGTTAAAAAAATTAGAAGTGTGTGGAACAAACAAATAGACCATGTTTGAACATGTGGCCAAGCCAAAATCTTCTTCTGTACTTCCATGTTATTGTTTGTTACTGGGAGAAGCATGGAAAAGGCACTTGCAGCCAGTATGTTCTGTGAAACCTAACATAATCTACATGTAGAATAATTTGAGTAGACTTCTTGTGTTCATGCTTCAGAATTTTTACTGTTTGAAATCAAATTTTTAATCTTGCCTTGTGTTGTAAACTTTGGAGTATTTTTGTTTGGGAGGGAGGATTACAAAAGGCCTGACAAGTGAGCTGCATATGGTTTAAAACTTTCATTCTGAAATTTGAAGTTCTTAAGATGAATGATGCAAATATAAGAGCAAAACTCTAGTTCAACTATTGGATTTTGGAGGGGGTTTGTAAGTTTCTGGGGTTTTCAACTACTGTTTCACACTTGCCTGGATTTCCTTAGTACCTTTGCACTGCAGAATATGCCTCAGTATCTTTAAGAGAAATCACAGATCCTTTTTCTGAGTTCTGTCAGGTATAGTGACTGATCACTGAGGTGAGTGTAGATGTTGGAAAGGAAGAGGCATTATCACTGCATACAGTTTTGTGTTTAAGGTTGAGGGAAACACCAATGACTCACCTTGAGCTTGTTCCAGCTGTGTGCCTGTTTCCCTCTTAACTCCTTGAGTTCTGGGATTCATCTATGTGTGTAAAGTTGTTTCAGCTTGCCAGCACTCCTGCTTACTGTCTGGAATTACATGTTGCCTGGGAAAGGAGAAACAGTGTAGTGATGTTCAGCCTTAAGGCTAAGACCGGTTTTTTTCTGTTGTATTACTGGGTAAACAAGACAAGTCTTCAAGCTGCATGGAGACAGGATCAGTGGCAATGGACACAAATTAAAACATGGGAAAAATCCAGATAGATTTTAAGTGGGAATAACAAAATATTGTTTTATTACCTAAAAGATCATGAGGCACTAGAAGCAGTCACCCAGAAAGGATATGCAGTCTCCTCCTCTGGATTTACTAACTACCTCAGCACCCTGATAGACCTAAACCTGCTTTGAGGAGGGAGTTGAGCTCTGGCCTTCAAAGGTCCCTTCCTTGGCTGAGCAGCTGGAATTTAAGAAGCGGTGGCAATAAGCAGTTAAAAGATTGCTGCTGGTCTGTAACCATTGTCCAAGAAAGCTGGTCTACAGCACAAAGATTCACTTTATGTATAACATTGGTTCCTAGGATGGGGATGAGGAGTCTGAAACACAGCTGAAGTTAACAAGTTGCTTTTGGAGAGCAGTTTCATAAGGCTGAGCATGCTCTATGCCAAGTTCCTTATTCCCCAAGTTTTCTATCAAGGGATTGATTAAATTGCAATCTGTAGATTCACTCTATATTGTTACAGCCCCAAAGCAGTCACTTTAGAACAACCCAGATTGTGTAATAGCCATGTTCCCTGTTAACACAATCATAGAAGTGCAGTTGTGTAATAATTAAAGAATTTTTAAATGAGATAAAATTGGAATGTTTCTTTGTAAACAGCGCGGAAAGGACCCACATGCAGTTTTTCCTTTGACTGAAAGAATTAAAAGTACAGATTTAAAATAATCTCATCCCAGAAGTGAGATACTGTGTTAGTGAGATACTCTGTGTTTTGGACCCTTCAAGTACCAGCTGTGTAGGCACAGAAAAGGTACATGCAGATTGTAGCACTACTGAAATGCTTGGTAACTTTGTGTCATGTCAGTTCCATGAAGTTTTTAGGCTTGAGAGTGTTCTCTAAGTTTGAAAACCTGAAAGCAAAACTTCGGTTCAAAATTATAAGAATATCTTCTGTGAAAGTACTGAGCAACAAAATACCTGTCATTTCTAGCCTTTAATTCTTGCACTGCCATGGCGCTGTATGTGTCAGAGGGTCTCCCATTAAAGGTTTCAGTCCAGCTCACAAACCCCAACACTTTTATGACTGACATTCACTAAAGAAACAATCATTACTCTTTTGTTAGGTCCTTAGGAAGCTCAAAGGGTGGAGTTTATTCAATTTGTGGATGTAAAACTTGCTTTGTGGCTTGATTCTGTGGGTTTTTTTGTTGGTTTGTTTTGGGTTTTTTTGTTGTTGGTTTGTTGTTTTTTTTTTTGGAGGGTGACAGGCTAGGAGTTTCTTGGTTTTATTTTTAGTACTTCTGTCAGTACCCCTCATCTCTTCTTAGAAGTTTAAAAAATGTTCTTGTCCCTCTTTAAAACAAAAAATGAAACAGAAGGGTGGTTGTATAGTTGGAGAGTGCTGCATGTGTTCTGAAACGCACCTGCTGCTACACATATGAAGTAATGTTTCTAAAAATCATTCTTGTAAATTGATAGATTTCACTTGGTTTCAGTGGCTGAAAGGGAAATGCTTCCTTCATTCAAAATGTTGCTATGAAGGACTTTGGTTCCAGGTACCTCTTGGTGGAGTAAATCCACTGTGCTTTCAGCAGCCCAGTAAGAATTCAGTCTACTCATTTATTTTCTGTATGTCCCAATGCTGCTGTTCAGAGAGGAAAGCTTGGCTGAATCTAAATCTCCAAGGACAAACCCTATAATGGGCTCTCCTGATGGTGCTGCAACAGCCCTCAGCTCTGCCAGCAGTCACCCGAGGGTTTTTCATGTGGCTGAACGTGTGCTTGGCTGGGACTGTCCCTGTGGTTATGGAGAATGTGCTGCCTTCCCTGCCTGGCAATCTGGGACACCTTCACAAAGAACTGAGTTATGATTGAATTACACAGGCAGGGGATAGTAGATGGGGGAAGGCAAAGTTTATTCTCAGGCAGAGGGTGATGCTGGCCAGAGCGTGAGTTTGCAGTAGGTTGGCAGTAGATGAAGCTTTCTTCAAGCACGACAATTGCAAATTCTGTCATAACTTTCCATTGACTAAGCTTTAGCAATCTCATTAGTAGCAATATTTTATAAACATCCAAGAATAGTTGTCTAAATTACATGAAGATAAGGTCTACTTCGTCTCTTGTTTTGGCATTGCTTTTACAAAAAAATATTTGTAGTAACTGCTAAAAGATTTGCAAAGGGGAGAGGAAGACTGTTTTAAGACTTTCTTCTCTTTCCTTTAGGTTTTGGAATGGTGAAGGGTGAAAGAGAAATTTTGTACTTCTGCTCCAAGGACTCTTTTAAAATCAAGATTTTTTTTTTTCCATAAACTTGTTGAGCAGCTACAATGTTATAATATCAAGTTTTCCCTCTTTTGGAGACTATAAAGATTGTTGTTTTCCCTCTAAGCAACTGTAACATGTAAAGCTACGACTGTCTGGGGGTTAAAATATTTCATCTATCCTATTTAGAGAAGATGTGTTGCCATATTTGTAATTATTTTAATAAAATTTTAATAGTTTCAATAAGTGTCTTCTCAATTCCCATTGTAGAAATGCCACCAGAAATTAAGCTTGCAAAAGCCATTCAAGGATCTTTAACAGGAGGGTTGTGGTAAGTGCTACTTCTGGTAGAGAGCTCCTTTTATAGCAGGTGAGAGTGGAAGAACTGCATGAGGGACTTCCACGCTTCCCTGCAATTGTTTATGTAACCTGTAATATCCAGGAGAGAAGCAAAATCAGATGAGTGTAAGCTGTACATTAAAATAAAAGCTTGAACTAAATCCCACCTGCAGCTTGGAAAGGCAGACATATTTTCTACTCCAAGTCGTCACTAGGTTTTATAGCCTAAGACTCTGTTGTGCCAACAAAGAGTACTGGCTGCTGGAATTGTTGTGAGTCACAATGGGGAATGAGCAAACGTAGGAGATCAATAGGAAATGCCAAGAGCACAGAGGGGCTGAAAAGTGGACTTGGCTTTCCTCGATCATTTTGTAACTCAGCAGAGGATTTGGTTTTATGAACTATCTTTGTAAATAAACAAGATGGCAACAGGTAGGAGCCTTCCTCCGTAGAACAAGATTTCCGAGGCCTGTGGATAACAGCAGGGTGAGGTGATTAGCACCAAGAATTGGCTACCCAGGAACCTTGGGAGGTGCATGTGAGCTCCCTGCAGCTGGATTCATGAATGGGGTGTCCTTAGAAAGGATGGCAACTGGCACTAGAAGCCAAATTGTGAAACAAATTCCTTGCCATGTATGAGTAGCCAGCTGATTACTTGCGTCATGCAACCCTGACTAAATAAAGACGTGAAAATACAAATCTGCATGCCTCCTAATGAATACTTTCATTTTGTGTGAGAATGAGTAATGCTTTGCCAAGACCAAAACCACCACTGATGTACAGCTCTCCATTAATTGTTCACTCAGAGGATGGCTATGGTTTCTTAGCAGCCTGGGCAAAGGAATAGGCCACATAACCACATCTTCCTTGACTTCACATCACACATCAGAAGTAGTCTCTTTGTTTCTTGATCAGTGCATCCTCAGTGATAGGAGGGTATTTTGAATGAAGGGTATGTGTAATCCATATCTCTCCTTGTAAAAAAGTAGGCTGCATGGTAGCAGACCAGGCATGGCAGGCCTCACCCATCTGCCCTGTGCCAGTAGAAAAATCTAAACTTCTCCATCCACTGTGTCCCAAAGTATCTTCAGTGTGAGGGTTTGTGTTCATATGTGCACTATGGCCACTGAACAAAGCTGAGCTTTAGCGAGAGGTGAAATGATAATGCAGTATATACATTCCACAGCTTAAGGTATTTAAAGGGTGTATGAATTAGACTGTTGTCATGGTGGATCTCATCTTCCTGGAGCTAACCAACCCTGAATATGCTAAGTTGGCAATGAGGAGAAATTTTAATGCAAAGAACATAAAAGTTTAAGCTTGTTTCAGTAGGTTGAACTTCTTGTTGCAGTGAACATCTACTGTAAATACAAGAATTTGCCTTAAAAAAATGAGGTGCTTGTGAGAGCTTGCACACACTGCAGTAGAATCTGGAAAGGTGCTGACCATGCTGCTCAGCTCCAGCTGCCTTGGCTGAAGTGGCCACAGGCTGGAAACTGCGCTGTGTGAGTTTGTAAGAGTTGGGAACATGCAAATGATATTGCTCTTATAAGGACCCTGGGCAGGGCATGTAAAAACAATTGTTTAAAGCAATTATCTTTTTATACCCATGTTGAGAAGGCTAAATTGTGTTCCTGCAGAGATCAGAAGTGGTGGTATTTAAGGAAATACTGTGCTGTGCCAAAGAACCATTATAAAGAACATGTAAAAGTATTCACCTTGTGACTGAACAGTGTGGCTGCCTGTAGAAGGCTCAAAATTTTACATATGGACAGAGATTTCTTGTTTAATCTCATGGCAAAGAAATGTATGCTTTATATCCCCTCTTAGGAATTAGAAGTCAAAGTACTTTGGAGTTTTGGGGTGTAAATTATTTCTGTATGTTTTCATATTTTACAGTAGGGCCCACAGAAATGCATTGTGGTATTTGATAATAATTGCATAATTTAGGTATTTTTCCCTATTTCTTCTGCTTTAAGGTGCATTTTTCCTCCTATGATGCCAGATTGAGGTATTTTTGAAGAGACAAAAGGTGATGACATTAGACACTAATAGTTTTTCCTCTATCAAGCTGCAGTTCCTCCTTCTTACTTATACAAACCTTGTGTTGTATGATTTCCTCGATGAAACAACCCTTTTCCCAACGAATTTAAATGAAGAAATTTTGTTTGCACTACAGAAGATTTTAAAGTTTGCTCAGTGTAAAGAACAGAGAACAACCTGTTTGTTTCTTTTCCATAGGTTTATTTTTGATCTAACTAGTACTATTTGTTTGGTGCTGTGCCTTCCTTACTGCATATGTTGGGAGAAGCTTATTTCAACTTCATTTCTTCCCTGTTCCACACTTCATATTGCCTTATAAATCTCCCTGAAGGATCTGAAACTCACTCAGGGCAGCTTCCAAAGCTTTGAAAACACTTATTGGAAATTATTAGTAGTAAAAATATAATCCAATATTTTATATGATTTGAACATAAAGCAAATGTTACCCAGCATGGGAAATGTCAGATAATTTCTGTGAGTTCCAGGAGGTTCAAATTAGGTTAAAAGTAACAAGAACACTCATCTATTTTGGCTTTCAACAAGGTTAGATATTAGTTTCCTGGACAAATTCAATGAGTGTTTTCAACAAATATAGAGTTGAAACTATAATTACACATCTTAAAGGTACTAATGATTTGCAGTTTCCCCGCCAAGTAAACAGAATTTGGGAGAGGTCAAGCACTTGTGATCATTGAGTTGTTACTGGTATAGCCAACTCTAGATTGAGGAACTTAATTTAGACAGCCACATAATTTCAAATTTTGGCTACATTTAGTGGAGGGCTATTGGAGCCTTTTGGATCAAAGGTGTCTTGTGTCAATAAAACAGTGAAGGAATATCCCTGATGTGAAATGAGCTTTCCATTTCGACTTCACTCAATCCTCATCCCCCCAAAAACTATCCAACTGCATCTTGTGTATATAATTAATCTGTCAATTCTCTCAAAAACGAGAGCTCATGTTACTTGGAGGGCCTTCATGCCAATTCCAAAATGAAAAGCAATACACACTGCCAATGTAGCAATTGCCTGCTGGCTTACTGAATTTCTTCCTTCACTCCTACTTACCACCAAAACCAACTCAAGGAAAAAAAAAATCTCCCTAAAAAGCTTGTTAGAAGTCGACAGAACTGAAAGGTGATAAGATGCTAAGTGTTTTCCTGGGGTGAAAAAAAGGAAAAATTAGATATTAAATATTATTAATAAGCTATCATGTGTATGCTTTGCTCTTGAATAGAGCCAGACTCAGCGGGACTGTTGTATGTGTAGGCAGAGGGAGCCACAAAGAGATATATGTGGTGTTAGTTTAAGGCCACATATTCCAGTACCTCACCATGTTCTCTTTATCTTCACTTCCCCTACAGCTTCTGAGCTGGTCCCATGGAGAGAGATAACACAGCCCTCCCCTTCCCTCTTTCTGTTAGTGCTGCACTTGTGAGAAAAAAAAGAAGATATAAGGGATATCCATCAGCTGGAAGATTCCATCTAGGAAACGAGTGGCATCCATCCATTAGTTAAATATCTGTGATGCAGGAACCATCAACTCAACATCACCAGTTCTGGAGAAGCAGGGAATTTGAGATGTGGTGTTTTCATCCTGTGGATTTTTCCATCTGTATTGTTTTCAAACTGAGGAATTATTATGGACCCATATAAGGGAGTAAAGATAAAGGATGTGAAGGGAAGTCATGGGAGAAGCCTCTACTCCAGAAGAGTGTTTGAAAGGTTTGTCTAAAGAAACAGGAGAAGGCAAAAGGAGGAGGAGCCTGAGGAAAGTACAAGGACAGTGTGAAACAACATAGGGCATGTTATGAAAGAGAAAAGAAGCTGTCATGTAAGAAGAATCAAAAAGTACTAGGCAAAGTTAGGAAGAAATTAGAACAGAGATATAGACAAGATAAAAATTCCAGATAGCCATGAATATCGGGGAGCAGTATTAAATTTGCATCAGTGCATGGGGCACGTTGGCCAGTGACATTGGTTGAAATGTAATTTCTAAATATTTGTTGGTGTTAGTGGTAATAGCTGGGACATAAAACCTGGAAAAAACATGGTGAGAAAAGAAAGAGGATGAAACATGCTCTGCTGTTTGTCTCTTAATTTTATCTTTTTTCTGTGTATTGGCTCATTAGGTATCCCGCCTGCCTGCCAAGAGAGAAACCATTTTGGATTTGCATAGTTGTAGCCATATGGGGAAAAGATACAGTGTTCTCTCTGAAAAAAATTGTTTTCTCTCTAATGTAAGATAAGATATTTTGGACACACCATGCTGTTTGCATAGAAATATTACAGTTGAGGATTTGCATGGCAGAAACAGAAATGGAATAATAAACTTGAGGGAAGTAGTCTGGTTGGCAGCTTATTGGAGGTTTTGGTTAGTATTTATGACAATCCAAAGGCTTCTAGTACCACAAGCATCTTTCTTTTCTTTTTGGTTTATTTGTGATGAGAGAAGAATGACAGAAAAGATCCAATTTTAAATTTCCAACATATTTATATTTTTCTCTTGTGTTTGGAATGGTGATTTATTAAGTGACAGGGAAGAAGACTTGCCACTGGGGGAATGGCACACTGCAGCTCTTGCTATGCACTGGACAAAGCTTCCAAGCTCTAATTTGCACAGGAGCTCTTATACAAAATGCTACAAATAAATAACATAATGTGGGGATGGCTGAGAGCAAGTCACTGCAGTCCAAACCTCCCTGAGCTAGAGAAGATTGGCTGAAGGATCCTGTGTTTCAGCAAGGGATAGAAGGCTTCTCATGTTGGGGCAGCCTGCCAGCAACCTTAAGAATCAATTTATTATTGCTAGACTGATCTAAAATGAGTATAAAAGTTTCCAGAGCATAGTTGTTCCAAGCACTATAGGTGGCTTGTCTGTCTTGATGCTGTCAAAGGGCCTGGAATATGGAACTAGAAATGTTACTGCTGTGTTAGTCAGAAGCTTCCAACTCCAGACCTGCTTTCAAGATCCTTCCACATGGTGTTTCCAGATGCATCTGTCAAACTTATAAATGGAAAAGGTATAAAGTTCACTGAAAAATGAGGGCCTTAAGCCTATTCTTTACATTCTTCTGCCCCTAAAAGATTTAGAAAATAGCCTTAGGCTACCTCATAAAGATATAAATAGCAATGAGGATGCTATGTCACAGGACTTGGTGCAGAAGAAGAATCCCAGGAAGGCCTGGGTGGTCCCAGCAGGTGTGCACAGCCCATGGTGAATCCCAAACCACTGGTGCTCTGCTCGCACCTCTCTGCTGGCTTACCCTTGGAGCTTCACTTTCAGAAAAGGTTTAATCTGTGTGTTAAAAATCCCCTAAACTATTGCAATGTTGAGATTGCCCTGTAAATATCAGAAAGTAAGGATGTGCTATATTCCTACATCAGTATTGCCCTAGGCACTCTGTGTGTTCCCAAAATTGTCTTGCTTTCAGGTGAACAGCACAGCTGTCTGTACTTCTGTATCTGGCATCAAGTCTGTGACAGGTTTCCTGCAGTCTTTACTCAGATCTTCTAAAACTGAGAGAATGGTGTTTTATAATTTTTTGTTTCAACAATAGTCACTGATAAAGAAAGCAGAAGGAAGAGATGTGATAGTTTGCAGAAAAGGTTATGTTAGTCTCATGGGCAGAAATGAGTAAGAACACAGTATTCAACCACCTTTCTTCAGCCAGGTAGTGGGATTGCAATTAGTGGGGAATATCTTTGAAAATCATTGCTCCATCTGTCATCACCCCACTGAATCAGTGATAGAAAATCACTTCATTTTCAGGTGCCTACATCCAAAATTTAAACCTGCTATGCCTTCTACAGCTGCAATCTAATCCTTGAGACTTCTGAATTCCCCATAACGCTAAATGCCCAATTTCATACATGCAGGCTGAACTTGGCAGGAGCTGAAGTTGTGTTCCTTTTCCTGGAGTCCATCCTACCTGGTGGGCATTCTCTGAGATCTGTCCTATCAGGAAGACAAACCAAGAAGAAGGATTTGTCAGCTGTATAACCTGAGTGCATACCCAGGACCTTTAACACCAGGCTTACATCCCTCTTTTTCCTGATTTTAAAATAAGGATTTGAACCTCAGCATCTCACCTCTCACTAGGAGGCTTTTCTGGTTTTGCAATTCCTAAATTATTTTTGGATCAGTTCTACCCCAGGAAGTTTGATAATTGCTCCCATATAATCAATGTTTAAGTGCTTTTTTCAAAGCAAACCAGCTACATGTAAGAAAAAGAAACAATCTATTGTTTGGGAATCCAGTAAGCCCAAAACAAATGCTTTCTATACCTTGTATACAATATGATGCAGTTTATGGAAAGGTTTTGGTATAATGAAAACTCTCCAACAGTGTAAACAAAGTGGATTTATATTAACTAAGGTATCAACTAGTGATATCTGACAGATAAGAGATATCTGCAACAGGAATTGTTCTTAGCAAAGCTCTGCTAATTGCTTACTTCAGGTGGTTTACTCAAAGGGTGGCTTTCTTCTAATGCTTGTTTGAACAAGTTACAAAGTATTGCAGGATTTTTTTTTGTCTACTGTCTCACACTGAACCTGTATGATATATATAGTTTGGGTTTTACCATATATTTTTTTACTAAAAATACTAAGTTTTTTTTCATTAGCTACTCTGATGTGTTTTCTCTATTAACATACTACTTGCTTTTATGAAAAACTCTCCCCTTACAGAGCATATTGCTGGAAGTTTGAAAAAGCAAATAATGGAAATTATTATGGTGTGTGTTTTGCAGAGTCAAATGGAAAAACAGTTGTTGACAATTTGGTATTGAATTAAACATGCTGCAGCTACCTCAGCCAAATCTCTCGCCTGGCGTAAACAACACCACCAGGTTAGATGTTAAAATAATATTTACAAAATAATTTTTATGGCCTCTGTTCTGCTGGATCTGGGATTGTACAATCGTGACAGTTTATCAGCCTCATTAGACTGTCCCCAACCAGGTTCAGATCTTTTGTCCCCAGGCTTCCTAAGCAGTCTCAGACCTGACTCCTCAAAACAAGTGTCCATCTCTCTTGGCCTTTCTGTGCCAGCTCAGAAGACCCACCACTCATTTTCCCAGTTAAGAGAGGCATGGACTTGCTGGAGTGAGCCCAGCAGAGTGGGACTAGAGCATTTCACTTGGAGAAGAGGCTGAGAAAGCTGGGACTGTCCAGTCTGGGAAGGGAAGGCACAGGGGATTCTTATATGTATAAATAAATACCTGGTGTGACAGGATGTAAAAGAGAAAGCCAATCTTCCCAGTGGAGTCTGGTGACAAGTTGAGAGGCTTGTGATTACAAACCTAAAAAACTAAATTCAATCTGAACACAAAACCCCCACTTTTTTACTCTGAGTATGATCAAACACAGGTTGCCAAAATGTTCCTTGGACATAATCAAAAGCCATCTGGGCAACCAGCTGTTGCTAGACTAGCAGGGAGGTTGGAGCAGGTGACTTTCAGAGGTCCCTTCCAACCTCAGCCACCCTGCAATTCTGTGACAATTTCTTTGTACATGAGACCACTGAATGGAAATATGCCAGTACCAAACACTGCAATGCACCCAGATGGAATACCTATAACATGGCAGTGCAGCTGTGCTAGAGCTAAATCAGGCCCCAGAAATTGCTAGGAGTGTATTCTCCAAGGCTGGAATGACATGGGTGCAAGGTCTCCCCTAGTACAAACCATACACACAAGAACAATAGTTGGAAATGTACAAAATACATTTCTCCCAGCAATTTCAATATGTTTGTGGCCAGGATCTGGCACAGGACAGGACAGGGCTGAGTTCTAATGCAGGTCTTAAAGAAAGCTTGGTTTGATGGGTCCTCTGAAGATGGAGTAGTTTCTTGGGTCTGATGTGAACATCTGAGTCATACCCTGAGCATAAACATGAGTGGAAGAAATCCTGGAGGAATCCTCTTCATTAAAGGTAGTTTGCATTTTGCATTTTACAGGTGCAAAGGGTTTTTTTGGAGCAAAACGTTTTTGAGGAAAAAACTTTAATGTAAGAATGATATATGGCAAGAGAGAGTGCGAAAAACATCAGTGGAATGGAAAAATCTGCTCTAAGTCTTGCCAAGAGTTTTACGCTTATACTGTATTGCTGCTACTGCCACTGGTAAGTATGATTTTCTACCTTTTCTCCCCATAAACTCATATAAGCTTTCAAAACTTCTTTCCATATTTAATAATGGCTGATTTTGCAGTTGTGAGCTGTGGTTTCCTTTGTTTTGGCAGCTGCTGAATGCCCTGCTGCTGGTTGGGCAAGAGCTCCTGCTCCTATCCCCTCCATGGATAATGCCATTTCCCTTTCTCCAGATGTCTTCCAAGCAGGCAGTGGTCATTTTGGATAAAAAGTTAGCAAGACAGTTTGCTCACAAAAATATATGATGATATATGTGATCCTATCATCCTGGTCTTAGACATCTTCTGTGTCCACTGCTTTTTGCTCCAAGATCACATCCAAGCACAGAGAGAACTGAAATTTAAGAATTCAAATGCACCCACATAGCAGTCATTTCTTATTACAAAAAGAAGAGCATGGAGAAACCCACCCAGCTAGACTGGTTTTATGTGGTATTCCCTGTCTTCCTTTTCCACCCTCTTCCTGCAGGTGATCATAATTTAAGCATCAAACATCTCTCAAAAAATCTGTAGCATTATGTGTGAATTATAAGCTGAGGTAGCGAAGCAATATTCACACAGCCTTTCACAGAGCCACAGCCTCCTTGGCTGACCCAGCAAGCAGTTACTTGGCTGCATCAGTGTATCAAATGACATTAGAGAAGCAGATACTAACACAAGCTTTTTTTGCATGGGTCGCCTTTAACTTGGATGAGAGGACAGCTCAGTTTGAGGCACCTGAATGAGGCTCAGCAAACAGTGCTAGTGCTGGGCCACTTTTTGATCACAGTGATCACAGTCTCATCCTTGACTTGTGACGGGCATTTTTTAGAAGTCATGAAACCATAGGTAGCTGTAAGCCAGTGATCCCCACACCTCTGCTCCCATCACATGTGCTCAAAACCTGACACATGTCCAAGGCATCACATGGAGCTACTGAGGAAACTGGGGAGCTGGGTTACAGTTGCTTGTCAGTGATGTTCTGATCAAAGATATTTGGGGGGCAGCAGTGTTCCTGCACCTCTCCAAAGAGCCACCATAAAGGAGATGCTGCTTTAACCAGTGAAGAGGGTTGAAAAATATAGTCACCATGTGCACTTACCTACAGCCATTTTGTCAAAGAACAGACCCAAATCCGCAATTTTCTTTTAAAAAAAACCTTATTAGGTCATATCTCTCTTTGATACTGTCTCACACAGCTGGATAAACACATCATGTGATGGGTGAGCAACTGGCTCACAGGTTGGATACAAAGGGTTACAGTGAATGGAGTGACATCAAACTGGAGACCTGTCCCTAGTGGGTCTGCAGGGCTCCATCCTTGGGCCTGTGCTCTTCAACATCTTCATAAATTACTTGGGACTGGAAGGGACACTGAGTCAGTTCACAGCCAATGCAAAACTGGAAGGAGCTGTTGACTCCCATGAAGGCAAGGAGGCCCCACAGAGAAACCTCAACAAATTATAGAACTGGGCAGTCACCAACCACATGCAGTTCAGCAAGGGACAGTGCTGGATTCTGCAACTGGGATGCAACTCCAGATGTATGTACAGACTGGAGATTGAGATGCTGGAAAACTGTGCCATGGAAAGGGACCTGGGGGTCCTGGTCAATGGCAAGTTGAACATGAGCCAGCAGTGCCAGGAGGGTCAAATGTGTCCTATAGGGCATCAGGCACAGCATCACCAGCCAGGCAAGGGAGGGGATTGTTCTGCTCTGCTCTGAGCTGGGGCAGCCTCACCTTAAGTGCTGGGGGAGTTTTGGGTGCCACAATAAAAGACATTAAACTACTAGAGAGCACCCAAAGGAGGGCAACAAAGATGGTGAAAGGCCTTGAGGGGAAGCTGTAGGAGGAGCAGCTGAGGTCACTGGGTCTGTTCAATCTGGAGAAGAGGACATTGAGGAGACACCTCATTGTGGTTACAACTTCCTCATGAGGGGAAGAGGAGGGGCAGGCACTGTTCTCATCTCTATGGTGGCCTAGTCACAGGACCCGAGGGAATGGCCTGAAGCCGTGTCAGGGGAGGTTTAGGTTGGATATTAAAAAAGGTTCTTCACCCAGAAGGTGGTTGGGCACTGGAACAGGCTCCCCAGGGAAATGGTCACAGCACCAAGCCTGACAGAGCTCAAGAAAAGTTTGGACAGTGCTCTCAGGTACATAGTGTGACTTTTGGGGATGGTGCTGGGCAGGGCTGGGAGCTGGACTCAGTGATCCTTGTGGGTTCCTTCCAACACACCTTATTCTGTGATTCTGTGATTCTGTGCAGGCATTTACAGGCTGAGCCATTCAGCTGAGGGGTGAGATATTGATACTCAAGAACGTCCTCAGCCTCAATGTACATTCAGATTCCACATCTACTGCTCCCCAGGCCCTGGTAGCCGTGTTTCCCTAGATGGAATCATCAAGAGATGGTTGATGGACAATGTTTGCAGACAGAGCTTGTCATGGGCTGATTGCTCCAAAGGCAATTTATAGCTGAAGGCTCTCAGCCCCCCATTCCAAGGTGGTTTTCTGTAGTGGGACATGTAATATTTTAGGCAGTAATTGATGAATGCAAACATAAATCTTTTGGGGGACAGAAAACATGGAGCCATGCATGGATCTTTCCTAGAATGTGGGCTTCTTTCTCCTGCTTCCTTCTAGTCTAACAAATCCCGATTTCCTGGGATTGTTTAGATCACTTCATCCCCATTCTGCCTTCCACTACTAATTACTTAGGATACATTCAGAGATGTAGGTTTTGATATCATGAAGCAAATGGGAAATAGTCAATTGTGTAGTGTTAGGGTACTGTTGCTGTCTAACAAAGTCATCACAGCTGTGTTTTGCAAGGACACCATTCCTGGATATTTTCTCAGAATGCCTCTGATAAACCACACTGGCAGGGCTAGGGGCATAGCTTGAAAATAGTGATGCACATTTCATGTTTGTTTTGCAATTAAGGTTTGAGAATGTGTTTGCTGAAGAGGATCCCAGCCTTCCACATTTGCCAGTTTGAGGTAGAAGCAAAGTTTCCAGGATCTTTGAAATCAAGCTAAATGGTGCTATGGTGTTTAAAACCTCCAGCTGAGAAGCAAGCCAAGCTATATTTTATTTTATTTTATTTTATTTTATTTTATTTTATTTTATTTTATTTTATTTTATTTTATTTTATTTTATTTTAATGTTTTTATTATTGGTTACTTCTATTTTGTATTTAGGTGCTGCACTTCAGGTAAAATTTAGTTGCCGGCATTCAAATATGTTCTTCAGGGATTTAGCTCCTAGTTTCTATCCCATGTGTATAAGGGGTATGAGACAAGGTACTTATCTTTCCCTAATATTAAAAAAACATCTTAAGTTTTGAAGGTGACACTTTGTAAGGGGCCAGCAGTAGCACACCACAAATTCCCTTTTAAAAATCCCTTGCCTGAAACTGTCCCAGCTACATCGCTCTGCATCCCTCATGAAGAGGCAGATAAAATGTGGATTTTGATACTTCAACAATTGCTTACTGTGCAAGATGCTGTTCCCCAGAAGTACAAAACAGCAGGGAGTGGACTTGGGCCCAGGGATATTATTAGTTGTACTCACCAAGCCAGCTACAGTCAGAAAATATTCAGCTGCCAGCTGTGTGCCAAACCAGCACTGGGGTAAAAGAAGGTTTGGGACAGTCATGAGGGCATTGAAGATGATCAGTAGCTGTTTTTAGACTAAACCATGTGATTTGTAATATTCTCTTTGTTAATTTTCATGCTAGTTAAAAAAAATCCTAACTTAGTATTTTCCCCAAGGAGAGAAATTGACATTAAATAATGAAAATCAACACAGACGTTCAGCTGATCTGAAAATATCCCTCAAAGTGATGATAAAAAACTTCAGTATTGAGTTCAGGGAAAGGAGAGTGAAATATCTGCACTTGGCATGGCCTCACATACTCCTCTGCTTTAAAGGGCTCAGTGGACAGAGAAAAATGTCCAAAATAAAATAAAAATGAAATCTCCTAGATTATCATATGTATTATTCTGCCAGTGCATGACTGAGTCCTTTAATACTTATTTAAGCCTTTCAGTCCCCAAGGAGCATGATTTATGGGCTTTCTGGGGATCATCAGAAGATAGGCATGGTTATAGGCTACAGCTCCTTACGTGCTGTGGTTCATGCTTCTGGCTCCAGCAGCCCTCTCAGCCCCTGGGGTGCTGTTGAAATGGCTGCCATCACAGTTTCTCTGCCCTATTCTCTAATTTAATTTTACTTTGAAGAATTGTTCTGAAGAATGATGACCTCAAATTTTCACTTTTCCCCCCTTATGGTTTATCTCTATTATATTTTAAGCAAAGAAATCAATCTAATTTTGGTCCCACAAGATAGATATGGTACACTTCTCCAAAACTTGCAATGAAGTAAAAGCTGACATTCAGCTCCCATCATGACTGGCAGGGTATAAAGCTCAAACAAAACAATATTCTACAGTGGTTTATTGCACTTTTTTAAAATGAAAAGCTGTATTTTGTGGCTCTCACATTTTAAAAATATGTCTTCAGTTACATCTGTACAATTCCTCTGACAAAACTGAATGTAAGCTCTTTTGTTGCCCTTTCACCAAGACCCTTGGTTTCTGTATAGGTATTTGTACAAGGTCATGTAGGGACTGGCACCCCAAGTGCACTGAGCTCATGCTCCCCTTTCCTATTCCTGTCACTATTTGCTCCTTCAGTGTAGGATCACCTACTGCTCCAGGCTCTCTCCTGAGCTGGGCTAAAGGAGGTGACAGTGCTTCAGAGAGAATGCTCATGAGTTCTTTTTTAATTTGTTTTCCTGAGCTGTTTGCTCAATATATAAGACAAGGAGTAAGCAATGATGTGACAGTGGAAAAGTATAATATTTTGCAGATTATAAAACTGTCTTGAACACGTTATTTTATTACTGGAGACAATTTTACTTTTGAAACTCGGTGTAGATTAACTACACAAATTTCAGGATTTTATCTAAGAATTCTCAACTGTCCAAAATTCTTTTTAAATTCCCTTCTTTATTATCATTTGGCAGAGATACTTCTTGTATATTCCAACAAGTATTGCAATCACTTTATTGCTAAATAGATATGCTGGAGAAAACATGCACTTACCATCACAACATTTAACACTTTGCCTTTATTAACATTAAATAGTAAATATCTCTAAATTATACTTGGAAGACATCTCCAAAGCCAGTTACTAAATTAGAAGGCTATTAAGAAAAGATGTTGAATACAACATATATCTATGCTTGACAATGCTTCTGTTACAACAAAATAAGTCACAAATTCTGACATTTCAATAAAAAAGTTTCCATCATATCACTTTTCTCATTTTGAAAGCTACTTTTGATTGTCATTGCTTGTTGTGGTAACAATTCTGTGTTTACAGGTACACAATCATCTTTGCTGCCTTTCCTTCTGCAACCAACAGAAAGAGTGGGAAAACAAACTAGACATTTCAAGATTATAGGGTTAGTGTCAGGGATATAATTTTTAAGAAATATCTTAAATATTTTCTCCATTAGATGCACAAGTGATAAGGAAACAGAGGAAAAGCAAAGTAGAAATAAAAAGCAAACATACATTTAAAACAGAACAGATTTATAAGTATATTTATAATTTTATACATATTTATTATATATATATAATTCAATATATAAATATATATCTACAAACATATATATATACATTCAGGTATAAGAGGGAGGTTATAGGAAGATGGGATTTGCAGAGAAAAGCAAAAGGGCAATAATTGCAACTTTCAATGAGGAAAGTTTTCTCTGGAGATATGGCAAAAATTTTCACTATGAGGATGGTCAAGCCCTGGAAGAAGTCACCCAGAGAACATGCAGAATCTTCCACCTTGAACTATTTCAACCCTCAGCTAGAATAAGGCTCTCAGTAACCTGACCTAACTTTGAAGTTAGCTCTGCTTTGAGCAAGAGATGATCTTCCATGGTCCCTTCCAAATTCAGCTACTCTATGATTTTTTGTAGGGAGGGAGAGGTGGGTTTCTATGTGTATGAGAGATAAAGCAGTGATTGCATAAAGCTCAGGGTACATGATGTAAAATCTTTGTAAAAAAAACTGTGCAAATACCAGCTCACCATTTCATCTTTGCATTCCAGATCCTTGTGAAGCCATTTTGTTGAGGCCATATTAGAGCAAATTTAAACCCATATATGTGTGTTACAAACCTCCTCTGTAGCTATAGTGCCATGAAAAGCATTGCAAAACAGAAAGCCTGAACTTTGGTATACATTAATTTTTCAGTCATTTTCTGACCTATATGCTGGCAAACTAAAATTACCATTCACCAAAAGAAGTGGATTTTCTGCTGGAATTTGAACTCTCACCTTCAGAATGCAGCATCCACACAGGGCACTGGCTCTTGCACACTCCAAGAGAAATACTGTGTCCAAAGCTGGCAGGCAGGAACTGGTAGCATGGTGCCAGTCCAAACTGGGAAAGGAGGATACACACCATTTAGAATATAGTTTTCTTACTATTTTATGTATTTCTTTCTTTTTTTCTTTTTTTTTTTCCAGAAAGAACTGAAAATTATATTTGAGAGCTACTGAAGTTATTTTAGAGATGTTAACCCCTTTTCTACATATTTTCTTCTCTGAGCCCTTAATAAAAACATACAGCTTTGATGAATTTATTCTTTAGGCAAAACACTCATGGACACTGTTGGAAGTTCTGCAAGAGCAAAGTCTGCACAAGGAGGTAAAAAATCCAGGAGTTTGATCATGTTTCAGAGAGGGAGAAGAGTCAGGAGGGTGACAGTGTTTCAGTCTCCCCAGGGTTTGGATGGAAGAGATGTGGGTGTCCAGAGGTGCACAGGGCAGTCCTCTCAGCCTGTTTTGGGAGCCCATGGCTTTTGTAGGATTGACAGATCATGAAGGCTGGCAGGGACTTTGGGGGCCCTGAGTACAACCCTTTGCTAAAAGCAAGTACAATCAGCAGAGGCCAGACCAGGCTGCTTAAGGCCTTGTTGTAGGAAGGAGAGTCCACAACTTGTCTGGCCAAACCGCTTCCAGTTCTTGTTCATCCTCAGAGGGAAAATTATTTTCTATTACACCCAGCACAAATCTCCCCTGTTTCAGATCACGACCACTGTCTCCTGTTCTTCTGTCCAGCACCTCCATAGGGATCCTGGCACTTCCTGCTCAGTAACCTCCTCATAGGTGTGGAAAGGAACTGTTTGGTCTCCTCTAAATCCTCTCCTTCAGGATTCTGGAACACACCCAACTTCTTCAGCTCTCCTTCACAGGACTAATCCTCCAGCCCCCAAACATTGTGGTTCTCCAATAGTCTTGCTCTGATTTGGGGAGACAATATTCCATTATTGTTATTATTATTTCAGATGACATTTTGAAGAACGAATGAATTAAGTGGATTTTAAGAATTTAAAGAAGGTAAAAAATGACTTAGAAATAAAAAGTTTGAAGCTGGGTTTTATATAAATATATCTCTTTTTGAAGGTTAGATATAAAGCTTGTCAGATTCGTTCATTTCTTTCACTGAAAATAAAGATATGACTTTTCTACTGCAATCTAAGGCTGCTAAGACTTACATGTTATTGCTGAGATTCTGGTCTTAGGAAAGATCGTGACTTTCACATAGCAATGAGTTGCCCAGATATAAGAATATGGAGGAATTTCTTCTAAAGTAAACCTTAGTGTTGCTCATTTTGAGATGATGAAGTTAGAATACTTACAGATCAAATCTTAGGCAGCCAAATAAAGAATGGAAAGATTCAATTACAATTACTTTATATCACAAAAGCAGCAGTGCTTTGGCTGTAATACAGCTGAAATGTAGGAGGTAAGATCTTTTACAGTCAGTGAAACCTCTGTGGAGCACAACACATAAAAATTAATTTTCTATGAACTGAAATTTAGTTCTAGAAAATAATATGATTTCTGAACAGTGTGCAATGAATCATCTCAGCACTATTCAAATGCATTAATTTGGCTGCTAAGAGTTTTGACTGATCTATGTAAAATGCACCTGTTCTTAGCTATCCCCATTGCTAAAGCTGTTGCCCAGACTGTCATCATCTGATATTTCAATCATTGCCACATCATCCACTTGGGCCTTGACTGAAGCATTCTTTCTATGACTGTTAATTGAACATGCTCAGATAATTTTCCCAGTTCCTGCCTGTGACAAAGCCAGCCTCAGAGTGAGTGCAGTGTTCACTAGAGCCACAGAACACAAGGTGCCATTGACCTACACTCAATTCCTCTCTGGTAACTGATGTGAACCTGCAGAGACAGAGGTCTACCATGTCCTACAGAACTCATCCCAGCACTCTTCCTTCCTCTGGTTTTTAAGCTCTTGGAGTCCCTGACTTTTCCCCTCTGACTGTAAAAGTGTTCTGGGCTCTGCAGACTCTGGTTTGGCTTCCAGGCCACTGACACCGCACTTTGACAGACATCAGTCATCTTCAGTGCCAGCAGGACACCTGTCATAAAGTCCATTCATGCTTTTATTTCAGACTCTTCCAGAAGTGGAGCTGTGTTAGTGAGTAGATCCTGATATCACTGTTTGCAAAAAGGACTCCAAAACTCTAGAAAGCTGATGTAGAGTCAAAGACACGTAATTATGGGTTTGTAGACATGAAACAGTAAAGGAGATTAGTTCCTGGAGTCCTCACAAAAGTAAACACCTATGTTTGGTTTCCCCTTCTTGTACTTTGATATCTCTCTCCCTGGCATTAAAACTTGGGAGGATCTCTTGGGTGCTGGTACAATTCCTATTTCTGCATCAGAAAATCACAAGCACGTACTCTAAAGATAGTGCTAGTGCAAAAAGTCTCACTTTTAGCTGTCTAGGGTACACAACATGTCACATGAAATTAGAGTGGGTACAAGGACTACACATCTTGGAGAGCTCCAGTTGATAGTAAACACACATGACTGAAATAAATTACGGCATCAGTTGCAACAAGTTTTACAGAAAAGTTTCATTGTGTAAGTAGACTGGGGAAAATAAAGACCATAAACCACATATACACATGCCTTTTTTTGGCACTCTTTCCCTTTGCATCCACTCCAAACCCGCTTGGATACCACTGACACTGAGCTAGACTGACCTTGACTGACAGAGTTCTTAGATCTGTGTTAATTAGTTGACAGGTGACATCTTTGTAATTCTTAGATTATGACAACACTGAAAGATACTGGTGCTCTGCATAGCACAATGGAATCTCACACACTGTAACCCCATCACAACAGTTATAATAAATAAATACTTTGCATCAGAAAATACTCATATAATAGAATCATAAAATGGCTTGGATTGGAAGGGACTTTAAAGAACCTTGGAACCTTAGTTCCAACCTTCCTGCCATGAGCAAGGACACCTTCCTCTAGGACCAGGTTGCTCAGAGCTCCATCCAACCATTTCCAGGGATGGGGTAGCCACAGCTTCTCTGGGCAATCTGTGCCAGTGTCTCACCACCCTCACAGTAAAAAATTTCTTTCTAATAACTAATATAGAACTACTCTCTTTCAGTTTGAAGACATCTCCCCTTGTGTCGCTACAGCCCCTTGTAAAAATTCTCTCTTTTCTTGTAGGCTCCCTTCAGGTATTGGAAGGCTGCAATTAGGTCACTCCAAAGCCTTCTCTCTTCCAGACTGAATAATTCCAACTCTCTTGGGCTTTCCTGAAAAAGCGCTCCATCCCTCTAATCATCTTGGTGGCCTCTTCTGGACTCACTCCAACAGGTCCATGTCTTCTGTGCTGGGGACCCACAGCGTTCCAGCTGGGTTCTCATGAGAGCAGAGAAGAGGGATAAAATTGCCTCTGTTGACCTCCTGCCCACGCTGCTTTTGATGCAGCCCGGGACACGTTTGCCTTTCTGGGCTACAAGTGCACATTGCTGTTGCTTGCCCACCCTCTCATCTGCCAGCACCCCCAAGTCCTTCTTGGCAGGGCTGCTCTCATATTGGTACTGGGGGTTGCCCCAATCCAGGGGGCACATTGCACTTTGTCTTGTTAAATCTCATGAGATTCCCATGTGTCCACTTATTGAGCTTGTCCAGGTCCCTCTGGATGGATCCCATCCTTCAGGTGTGTCAACTGCATCAATCAGCTTGGTGTCTTCTGCAAAATTGCTGAGGATGAACTCAATCCCTACTGGAATGTGACTTTAAAAAATCTTGGTAATTTATACTAGTGATTAGACTAATGTAGTGCTACTATTCTACACTAGAAAAATATAAAAAGGGTAGCACAGGGATTACAGAAATGTCTGAGAACTTGGGAAATTCAGGACACAGTCTCATATGACCCTTTTGATTTCAGGCAAGTCATTTACCGTCTTTGTAAGCCAGTCTTCAGTATGGAAACTGATAATACTGATCCTTCTCTGCTCCAGAGGAATATTATACAATAAATGCACTCAAAAATTCTGAGGTCTCAGGATGGTATGGCAAACATTATATTATATAATATGGAATATTATACAATTAAACACACTCAAAAATTCTGAGGTCTCAGGATGGTATGGCAAACACCATACAGTCAGATTTCACTTATCTGTGGTTAGACTGTTCAGGCCATGGATGAAAAACCAGCTTGGATCTAACACGGCATATTAGCTCAGGCACAGTGCCACATGAATGCAGCTATGCTCTTTCTAAGGCCAGCTCTGCTGTGGAAAGAGTACATCTGCTTTTGTGAGAACCTAGCTGGCTCCATCCCGAGGCAGCTCAGGTATTTCAGCACCAGAATTATTGGCGCAGGGTTTGGGGGGAGGGGGCAAGAAGGAGGAGCAGAAACACCCAGTACAGACCTAGCCTGGATCCTGGATCTAGCTGGGTTTATTAGACCTGGCTTTGCACCAGCTGTACCAGATCCACGCTGCCTCCCAGCTTTTGCACCTGCTTCACAGAGCCCCAGGTCCTACGGGGCTCATTAGGTCAGGCACAAGGGGATGAGAACCATAAGCAAAGAGTCACAGTCTGTCCATACCTGGCTGGGGAACAGGCTGTGAGTGAGGAGCAGAGAAATAAATGGCACAGTGTAGTGGATGTTATGAGGAATTCCTGTACCAAAACTAAATTCACTTGGAAACTCTTGGTTTCCCTCATTTCAGCCTTCCTTATCTGTACTATCGGGATTCTCATTTTACTAACTTTACAATACCTTTGCCAAGTAGAGATTTGGCTAGAAACAAGTACAAGTCACTTACTGAAGTCACACTTTAGGACTTCCAGAGCCATCTTGGCAAGACAATGAAAGTGGTGTTTCAAGGAAGAGACTTCGAAATGTGTGAGATCAGACTTTACGAAGTCAGAAACAAGGGGTGTGGGCAGAATAAATCAATCAAGGTCTTAAATCCAGGTTTGAAACACATAGTTAGCAAGAAGTAAAGAAAAGGGAAAGGAGAAATGAAAAAAAAGAGAGAAAGAGCAGTGCGAGAAGTGAGGAGGACTAGGTTTCCCCAGGCTGTAAGCAGGGCAGAGAAAGAGAAAGGACGAGGAGGCTTTGCGGGCAGAGGGAGAAGCCCGCCGAGGAAGAGCCTCCAGGCGAAAGCATCAGCGGCTCTCGGGCCGGCTGGCGTTAGGGCCCGGCGGAGGCGGGGGCGCGGGCCGGGGCGGGCGGCGCCAGGGCCGTGCGGCGGGAGGGCCGGGGCACGGCACCACCCACGTACCGGGCCCCGCGCCGCCGCCGCGCATCCCCGCGGAGCCCGCACGGCCCCGCCGCCCGCGCCCCCGCCTCGCCGCATAAAAGGAGCGGGCGGAGGCGGGCGGCCGGGGGCCCGGCGCGGACACCGCCTGCATGTGCCCGGGAGCCCCCGCCGCCCGCCCCGCCGAGCCCGCGTCCCGGCGGCCGCCGCCGGCCCGCGTGGGGCTGCCCCGCGGCGCGGAGCCGCGCTCGGGACCCGGCGGCGGGACGGGGCGGCCGCGGGGCCGCGCCGCGGGAGGTAGGGGGGGACGGCTTCGCCCCGCCGTGCCGCGACCTGAGCGCGTGTGGGCGGGGAGCGCCCCGCGCCGGGATAAATAGCGCTGTGCCCCGGCTGACAGCCCGTCCCGGGCAGCGCGGGGCCGGCGGCAGCGCTCGCCCGCCGCCGTGGGACGGGCTCGGGGCTCTCGGGGACTCCGCTCCGCGGTCCCGCTCCTGCCCCGGCACGGGCTGTGATTTTTCTCTGTCTGTTTGTTTTTGGGGCGAGCCAGAGCAGTGGAGGACCAGGAGAGCCCGGGTCCAAGCTTTTCACCTCTCTCTCCCCGCAGCACAGGGGAGATGCTGGAAGCGGCGGTGAGTTCGCAGCGCCTGAGAAGGGCGGCGAGAAGCGTGTAAACTCCTGCGGTCCCCAGCGGCAGCCGCTGCCCCGCGACCCTCCGCCGGCCCCTCCTCGCCCCGCACGCCGCCGGCCTCGCCGCCCCTCGTTGCCGCCGGAGGAGTCTGCCCACCCCAGCGGCCCAGGATGCAGTTTCGCCTCTTCTCCTTTGCCTTGGTCATCCTGAACTGCATGGATTACGGCCACTGCCAGCCCGGCCGCTGGAGACGCAGCAAAAGAGGTGAGTGGCGCCGGCGGCTCGCCCGGGACCCCGGCCGGGGCAGCAGCGGGGAAGGGCCGCTCTCGGCAGGTGAGCCGCGCTCCGGCTCCGCGGGCACCGGGCGGGCACGTGGGGCGGCAGCGGGGCCCAGCCGGGGGCGTGGGGCCGTGCCGGCCCGGCGAGCGCTCCGCGGGGCTGCTCGCCGCCGTCCCGTGCGGAGGTCGAGCCGGGAGCGGGAGGAGCGGCGTGGACGTGAGCTCCGATGGGAAGGGACCGGCCGGAGCCCGGGGCAGCCGGGGACGAGAATACCGAGCGGTAGGCGCACTGCCCTCGGCCCCCGCGGCGCGTCCTCCCCCGGGGCCGGTGGAGCCGGGGGCAGGGGACATCGCTGATGCCGCCGTCGCTCCTGGTCCAGCGGCTCGCGGCTGCCGGGGATCGCTGTTAGCCCGCGCAGTTAGAGTCGCGTGTCCACGGGACGGACTTGGAAGCTGCTTTGCGTGGACGTTTCCGAGGCAGAAAGGCGGCTTCTCCCCTCCATCCTCCGGTGCCGCCGTGCCGCTCCCGCGGGGCTTGGCCGCCGGGAGAGCCGCGGCGGCGGGGAGCACCGCGCCGTGCCCAGCGCCCGGGGCAGGTCTGTGCCGCCAGCTTTGCTGAAAACGTGCAGAGCCCTTTGAGGAAAAGACATAAACGGTGCGTTGGGGCTTCATCGGTTTCCCCATGATGAAACGCTGATGCCGGGATGCCGGAGCTTTGAGCCGGAGCGGTGCAATATGCCAGTACAGCTCCCGTGTGGACGGAGAGGTTACTGCAGCGCCTTCCGGCTGGCAGCCTGGCCAAGGCTTCGTCTGTTTCTTTTTTACTTTTTTTTTTTCTTTTAGTGATGGGGAGGTTCACCTTATTATAAAATCTTTCATTATCCACATATTCTGAATTATTATTTTCTATCCCTTTTGCTGTTATTTTCTCGGCCATGCATCCTCTTCACATTTCTAAAGTTCGCTGAAAATCAGGTGGCTCCAGCTGCTGAGAAATTTCTGAAAGAATTGCACTCATAGTGGTATTATTTGGAAGGGGAGGGACTTAACATCTCCAGTGTTAAGCTGCTACAAATAGTAATAAAACTGTGCGAAGAAAATAGTTTGCACTTTTGTGCATATATCTCTTTCAGAGTAGGTGCAAATATGCAAATAAAATTGTAAGGCAGTTTGGTTTTGATGGTTTCCAGAGTTTAATTTATGTGTGTATGGCTAAAACGATAGCAGTCCTTTAAAGTGACCAGACTATCTGTCCTAGCAAAGGGTATACTGTGTCTTTAATTAAATGTGGAACTACTTAGAGTGCTGGCTAGACAGCGGAGGGTGATAGTGGTATTTCTGCTTTACAACAGAGCTTAAGGGCTGCATTGTGGGAGTACTGAAATGAATAGACATCTAACTCAAGTTGTGTGAATTGTCCTCTTACAAAAACTTAAGCTGGTTTTAATTGATCTCATGTTCACTGATTGATCCTAGACCAATTGTTGTGCTTGTTGAACAGTTGGCTTTTCCAAAGGAGATTGATTTAAATTAGTTTTTAGTTTAATTATTGGATAAATACGATCAGTATTGACAGTTGACTTACTGGCTCTATTTTGTGCTATCACCTATGGGTTTTGTTTTGGGCTTTGAAGAATGCAGTCTTTTTCAGTTAATAAGTATAAAGAAGTAAGCATAGCTAGTTCTAAGCACTGAAAGCACAATCTAAGAATGTATTCAAATTATAATAGGTATTTGCCATGACACATCCAGTCTGAAGTAATGCTTTCGTACAGGACTCAGAATTCCAATAATTTCACAATTTTTCCATATCCCATCTGCAAATAATCAGGCAGTCACTGTGGGGTACTGGCAGTTAAAAGTTCTCTGGCATTCTGTTTTGTCTGTTACATGATCTCAGATGCTCCATAATATCGTTTTCTTAATGAAATACAATTTTTGGCATAGATTAAGTCTCATGTGTGGTAGGAATCAATTACATTCAGTCTGGAATTATGGGCAAATATCATGTGTAGCTGATTTTTTTAAAGCAGCTAAATGTACAATAAACTTTAAGTGTATATGCCTGTATTGGCGTTTGCTTGGATTTGTTGCTGCTGCAGAATACTCCAGTAAAGAAGACTTAAGTAAAACTGGGAAGATGTTCCCAGGCTTCCTCATTCACCATCTGCTTGCAATCCTTTCCCAAATCAAGGCTTGCAACATTGTAGTAGAAGCAGAATAATAAAATAAGGTTTAGAAAGTGGTTCCTACCTTGTGTTTTGATTTGCGTTTTGTTGGTTAATGTCACTTCACTAAATTTTTTCTGATAAATATGTAATAATCAACAGGCTCTACTTATTCCACTGCTGCTCTTAGTTACTTTTTCAGCTCATTAGAATATTGCTTTGCATAGTTGGTCAGAACAGAACCTTACTTTCCTTAAAACACCTCAGCAAATTCTCCCTCTAGAAGTCACTGCCCTGAGCAGAATTAAGGCCTTTTTGCCTTTCCTGCAGAAGATATTTGAAAAGCCATTTAAGGGTTACCTAGCTGAAAGCTTGGTGGTGTAATATCACAGCTGGTTTAGTCTAATCTTTCCTTTTCTTCTTGAATTGTATAACTTGACTTTTTGTTTCTTTTGTAAGCCTTCTTCAATGAAAATTTATATTTATTTTTCAGATTTCTCTTTTGCAATCATTATAGGATGGGCAGCTTCATGTCAGCATTTCACTGAATATCACAGGGTACATGAAAAACCATTGTTTTTTCCCTTTGAGATGTAATGAAAGCAACTTTTCCAAAGAGTACCAAAGTTAAAATGGGGGTACATAGAAATGGGGACTCTCAGGGAGGCATGATGGTATTCTGCAAAAGTTTTGACAGAAGAGAATATAGGGATCATTATAAACAGCTATCAAATACCAGATCCTAACAAAATTTCCCAAGGGGAAAAAAGTCAATATGATAGCAGTCAGTGCCTGCATTGATGGGGAAACTCAGGAGTCTACAGAGAGGCTCTCTACAATTCGTAAGACCAATGTTGGAGCAATAAAAAATGTGAATGGGACACATTCACATAGTTAAACCAGAAGTTGTTTATATCCAAGTACTCAAAACCTGTGGCTGTAAAACCACAGTATCCAAGTACTCAAAACCTGTGTCTTTCCATTTAGTTCCTATTCATGGAGTGTCATGAGAGCTAAGGTGAGTACTTATCTCCTAGATGCTTACACTCTGTGTTAGAGGTACATAAAAGTGGAATACCTGTGGCAATGAGTGACTAATGAGTGACAGTGGTGATGGCAAAATATCCACAGGTGGAAACAGGAGGAATACCTGGGGCAGGAAATTTCCCAAGTGTTTCTAAGACCTCAATATAGCTTTGTGCACAGCATTTATTGAAGAATATGAATGTATGGAGGGGCACATTCACTGGGTTCAAAATTATGTCAATTGAATTTTTATCATCTTAATATAAGATGGGAATCCTGACTAGAAACCTGTTATTATTATAGGAAATTGTGACATGGATTTTCAACTAGAAGAAAAAGCTGCTTGGATATTGGGGATTGTGATTTAGCTTTCCTATCAAGGTATTTACCTGGGATAATCTTGGAACCTGTCTCAGCTGTATTGTATGGTCAAGCTTTGGGAAAGATGGATGATTTAAACATTAGGGAAAAAGAAACTGTTGGATATACTTGACTGAAATAAATACCACATCTACTTTTACAAGGACTGTACTAGCTCCTAAAGAGTAATTTATCTCAAAAGAAGTCATACTACATGACTTTTAATGTCTAGCATTATCCAACTATTCTAGCTGTTATTAGCTATCCTCCTCTCTGAGGTTGAAACGTGTTATGTTTGAAGGACAGTTAACTTTTTTATCTGCAGATTAAGACTTAAAATTCTATGTGGAAGCAGTACTTTGAGATACTTTTTTTTTTTCTCAGGTGTGACATTAAGCAATTGTAACAGAACCTGAGAAAGAACTGAGTTGTGCTAACACAAGTGGTAATTTTCCAGGCTTATGGTCTGGAGACATGCTTTGGAACATAGCTTCTGTTACTCAGACCTGTACTTAGGATAGTTACTAATCATTCTTTATACATACATTGTTACTACAGCAATAGAATATCCTAACTCTGTAACCATTGAAAAGTTACAACTTTTAAACCATTGGCTATTTACACTTATTACTGTCTTAAACTGACAGAAATCAAAATTTCTGTGTGAATGACTGAATACTAAACTAGCTAATGATGCAGTCAGTGTTACTGAGGATAAGCAATGCTCAAACAGATCGTGAAGATTTGCAGGAGAATGCTCAAAGCACTAAGAGCAGGATTCACTGTCAAAATAGACATCTAAGGTTAGGTGTTTGATTCAGCTTCCCAAAGTTGGTTTTTAGTGCTGCTTATCATATTTAAAAGATCTGCTTCTGGGCTTGGTATGTACGTGACTCTCTTTAGCAAGCAGAGGCTGGGCAGGACATCTTGGGGCAGGTCCTGTGCATTTGGCACCTTTGGGTGTCCCAAGACCTGTTATTGGGGAAGCTAGAATTGGGGAACCTGTTCTGGCACAGTGCTGGGCTGTGTCTGTTTTTCCTTGCCTGTATCCACCCCTTTAGGTCCCATTATGGGTCACTTGGGTTTAGGATGCTGGGCTAGATGGGTGTGCCTGATCAGACCTTGAAGTCTGATCTTTTGTGTTAAAACCTGCTGTAAGATTTACACTATGACAAAGAGCTTAGATTTGTATGCTTTAACTGTATATTTTCCCCTTTCAGGGGATGGAGGGGATTTTCTAAGGCTTGGCTGAAAACTCTCACTAAAGCAGCTCAAAATGCATGACAGATACCGAAAGTGATTTTTTACTCTAATATAGGGACATTATAGTGGTAAAAGCAAGAATGCAGTTTCTCAATTCAATGTGTCATTTACAATATACAGGCCAGCATAATTACTATGTTAAAGTATATTAGTATGGTGTTGTTTACATAAGCTGCTTTTAAAAATATGAAAAATATGAAATTATTTAAAAGGTAGAAAGTGGAAGGGGTGTTTGCTATTAAAATTCAAAGAAAAAAAAAATAAAGGACTGTTTCTTCATTGGATTTTTTTCTTTCTCTTGCTCTTTCTGCCAAGACTCTGACTACCCCATGGAGGCCTGCATTTAATTTCTGATAATCCAGCTTTTTTTTTAATACCAAAAACTTAAGCTAACTAGAGGGACTGTCTAGTCAAACCTGCAAATCATCACAGGCTGAAAGCATTACCCAACTTATCATGCCTCCAATCTGAAAGCTTATAACTCACCATAACATCCTTTCCAAAAATGTATCCTTGATTTTGAATTCTTGGGTGAGATTTGTATGACTGCAGGTAACTATCTGGACCATGAAGGTCTGTGTGTTCTTTTATGATTGATCTAGTTGGTGCAGTCCATCAAACTGTTGGTACAATTTAACTCATCCCATGGTACATGCCTGCCTTTGATCAGATAAAGCATACCCCTAACTAAATAAATATAAGATTACTTGATTACCTTTATCTGTAATTGAAGTGTAGTTCAGCTGTATATGTCTTCAGTGTTAGCCCCTGAACTAAACTGAAATCAGCCCTCAATGAGAAAGGAGCCACTACCGATATTAAAATTAAATGTTGGTACATCTCTTAAGCTTAAGAGATGCAGTCCCTGAAAGTTCTAATCTCTCCTGTATTAGAAATTGATTTAGTTTCAGGTATTTTTAAATAAATTCAGTTCCTCAAGCATGCCCTTTCTTTTTACCTCAAAGTTTTGTTCAGGCACAGTTGGAGAACCTTCTGTATTTGTCTAGGCTCCAAGTGTTTGCTAATCCTTTTCTTAGTGTAGAGCATGACTTCATAAGTATTGGCTGTTGGTAATGCACAAATGTAACAGCTTGATCCTTTCATCATGGACTGCTTTAGAAACTGAAATTAGGTGCTGCCATGGTTTGTATACGCGTTGTATTTGTAGTATGCGTTTAGCAGATGTAATGCTTTGGTGTCGGTGAGGTGCTGCAGAGCAGTTTTGTGCAAGAGGAGTAAATCTATCACTTTTTGGGACAGCAGTGGTGGGTTTAAACCTGTTCCCAAGTTATTTTTGGTGTAGAAGATGGAATAGACTTGGTATCACATTTTGATACTTGGATTCAAACGAATACATCTTAGGAAGGGAGGTGTTGAAGTGTTGGTTGGATCTTGCTGGTGAGCACCATAAGGAGATGCAGAGCTCTCTTTCCTGCCTACTCAATGGCTTTGTCCAGGCAGCTCCACCCATGAAGACCACTTACTGGTCAGACTTCAGTGTTACACCTGTTGAGTTTTGCATATCTGTGGGCAGTAAGGTCCCTTGGATGTATGACTTGAATTCCAGCTGTGCCACTTTACTCTCTCTCTGTGGCTCCTGTATTTTTGCTAATACTTTACAGAACTCTGAGGAGAAATGAAGTTGAAATGGATCAGGGTGGTGGTCTCTGCAGTGCTTGCCCCCAAAAGGCAGATGGTGATACGACACAGTGTCAAGCACAGGAAAAGCAAGAGTGAAAGCATAAGTTTGCCAATACTCTAATGTCACCTTTCTGATGAAGTTGCTGCAGTGGAGGGGGTGGGTGGGATGGAGGAATTAAAATAAATTGATATTTATACATAATACTATTTCAAAATACCTAATTGGTGTGAAACCTGTGTTCTGAACATGGAATGGAGATGACAAGTGTAACTCCTGTGAAATGATGGAATATGATATTTTCCTCTGTAGATTTTCCTCTGAGCCTAAAAGGATTTGAGACTTCAGTTGTATGTCCTTACTTTGGGATTTCTATGTCTCAGCACTTTGATTTCAAAGAGCTGCACACATCTCTGACCTTTGTCTGTCACACTGTGGTCCATGGAGCAGCTGCTAGCATCTTCTGGATGTGTAGAGATGACACTGTCTTATCCTTGTGTTTCTACCTAAATACCCTTGAATGAAACACTCCAGTGAACTTGTATAGCTCTGCTTTAATCTTATCCTATTTTGATGCAAGTGCTTGTTACTTAAATTCAAATTTAAGCTTAACATTTTTTTTAGGGGACAGCATATGAAAGATTGGCAGTTAAATTTTCTGAAATTTTCTCTTGTTTGTGGACTTGAATGTGCAAACTGTGAAGTACAAAAGGATATAAAAGAAGGAATAGAACTATAGTGTGGGTAAGAGATTGAGAGGCAATTAGTATTTGAGGTACCTTGATTATCTGATCATTGGGTGGTTTTTAAGATCCCATCTGTTAAGATCTGGTGAGAAGTACAAAAACCCTTCATGTTCTTTGTTTCAGTAATTAATCTGTTATGTATTTCTTTTTGAAATACAAATTTCAGTAGAGCCAAGTACTTGATGTATCTCTAAGATTTTGTCCTTCTGTGAAGAAATGTTGTCTCCATTCCTTCCTTTTTTGTTGATTTTATGGGATGGCCATAAGACTGTAACTAGGGAAATGTAAGCAATTGCAAGTTACACGCAAAATATTTAGAAGAGGTGTGCAGTTCTGTAATTTTGTTTCAAACACCACCCTCCCCACCCCCCACACTTTCAGTGGAATTATGTGTGTGATTTGATAAGGATAATGGCAAATCTCATGTGCAATTAACATAGATCCAAAAATGAAAGTACTTTTACTGTGATTTTCTGTTTGTAAAAATATTTTTTCTCTCTAGGATTTAAATCTAAAAATAATCAAAAGCATATGGTTTAGGGACTGAGTATCAAATTTACCTTGCAGAAAATTTTGTCTATTTTTTTTTTTTTTGAGTATGGTCAAGATTTTCTTCATTGTGATGAAAACCAGACCCAAACATGGATGTAGTGAGGTGGAGGAAGGGACATGGAAGATAAGTAATGTTTGTGATGTTGGCTTTTAGGGTTTTTTTTTTTGATCACTGGACAGTTGCATGAGCACTAAATCCAAAGTAGACCATGTGCAGCAATGAAGACAACATTTGTGCCTTTTTATCTTGGAAGACTTGCACTGCTTTTACACTGCAAAGGGATAAGTGTATTTGTGTTAGAGAATGGCAGTGCTGCCATAAAATAAAAACTTCCTGATCCAAGCACATTATTTTCTTTTTTGAGCTGAAATGCTGGCTGAAATATGTTGCACACAAACATATACTCTGCAGTAATGTACAGTCTTCTCAGCGTATGGTTGCCACCTTTGGAATACCAAAAAAACCCCAAACTGGCCACATCAGACAAATGGCTGTTGTGCATCCACAGCTGAATCTGCACGTGTATAGCAGCCCTGACAACACCCATCACATCCATACGAAAACATTATGGGCAAGATGGAAACAACTGAAACAGCAGCTGTGCTTATTAAAGATAGATGTTACTGATTTGCTCTTCTTTCTGGAATTACTCAAAAATTTTGGTAGATACCATATGTTTTTATTATAAACCTTCTAACTTAGACAGTGTTTCCACTGCCAAGCATGTGGCTGTGACTCTTTTGAATGGGCACTAAAGTTCCATCATCTTTTGCTTTATCTATATTGAGATGGTACTTGAGCATCCCAGCTGAGCTGAGGCCCTGCAGTGCTGATCCTGCTGACAGGACAGACTCTGAACTAAGGTCACCAGAGCAGAAATCAGAAATCTGTCCTGGATTCCCTTCCCATAGCAGACATGTTCTTTGCCCCTTCATGTGAGCTAGTTCAGAATTGGTTCACGTCTCATTTTACACAATGCACACTAATAATGTGATGGGCATGGGTTCAGTTTTGACTCAGCAAGAGTAAGTGTAAGCTGGTACAATCACTTTGCACACGAGTTGTGCTTTTCACAGCACAACACAGCAGCTGCTGATTTCAGTTTTATTAAAGCTTTTTAGCAATTATTGTACAATACTTTCAACTAGCCTTTGATCTGAGATGTTTCAGTCTTGTAAGAACCCTAAACCTAAAGAGCATTTCAGAGAGCATTTGCTTATTTATTAGTTGGTATCAGGTTGTGTGTTTTATTTTCACTGGGGACATTCTCAGGAGGGGGTTCTACCTCTAAATTTGCTCTCCTATCTTCTCCAAAATGGTCGGCGTTCTCTCCCCTGCTTTGTTGAGTGCAAGGAAAGCTGACTCCAAGGGACATCTGAGGAAGGCACCTTTTGGAGTAGGGTAGTGTGTGCCTTTGCTGTTTGATACTCCTGTGGCAGCAGGACAGTTCTTCAACTTAAGTTTCTTTCCTGGACCATGCAAATATGCCTGGCCTGAATGCATCTGTCTTGGTCTTCTTTAAGTTGTTCAGCAAATATTGATTGTACATGGGTACAGTCATTATTATACATTATATGTTTGGTTTTACCTGACATGGTTCAGTGTTGGGAATTCTGCCTCCCTGGTAAGAGGGTACCTTCAGGATATCAGAAGCAAATCTATCTGTTTTGTTAGTCTTCCCACCTGTAAAGCTTGTGGTTCTTATGTTCATATGTATGTTCATACACATACTCATCATATGTATATACATCCATGAAAATGGGAACAGGAGATAAATTCCTCCTTTCTGTAAATGCTAAGCAGCTTTCCAGTGGGAAATGTTATGGCAGTAGGGATGTAAATAATGTCAGTATCTAATTGAAGTGGTGCTTCTAGACAGGTGCTTTAGTTTCCAACTTTATTTCTTACAGCACTATTGTAATATGCTGGAATGCAGCATCTTTGCTGATGCTGAGATGACACTGGGTCATGATTACTCTTTTTAGCTATAATGAAACTTGCGGAATTCCAAGTAGTTATCATAATTCTTTTATTAGTAGCAGAGTTTACTGAATTTTGTCCGTGGCCTTCAAAGTTGTTTTGGAATTCAGTTTTAGGAAATGCTTATGGCTGTAGTTAGAAATTAAAATGAGAGGGATCTCCAATATTTTTTGTAGTGTTTAAAGTTGCTTTTTTTGTTTTTCTGTAAAGATTACTTTGACCACTTTACTCTGGTTTTTTGCTTGTTTTTCTTTTTTTTGGTTTGTTTGGTTTTTTTCAATGGAGATTCTTATAGAAGCAGCAACTATGACTTTCTTTGATGCAAAATGTGTGGTGTGAAACTGAGAAGAAAATTGCAAAATCTTATATTTAGGTGAACAAAACTTGTAGACCACCTAGTCTAGTGCTGTACAGATGTGAAGTAGTAAAATATATATATACTCCTTTTGAAGGATCAGGTAAACAAAACTGGCACATGGAGAAGAAGAAGAGGCATAGAATAACCTTTATATTAGTGGGCAAAGTTGGGCATCTGATCTGTAGTTTTGATTCTCAGATTCATCCATATTCCCTGGATTATGTAGCCCCTCTGTGCTGAGGGCATGTACTTGCAGAAAAAAAATATTTTCTCCATTTCAGATTAGTGTTCAGCCTCATCTGTATCTCTTTGAGCAACAAAGACCATTTTTTTCTGTTAGTGTTCTGCATTTGTGTTGTACATGCTCTATCCATCTCTTTTGCGTGGTCTCTGCAACCCAAGTCAGAGACTTGTGTATTATGTCAAAGGGAATCTAGTTTTGCTCAGCTTTGAGTACAAGAAGAGGATTATACTGTCTGTTCTTCTGCTAAAAATATCTTGTTATTTGCATCTCGTGCCAGCAGTATTCTGAAAAATACCCAAAACCCAGGGGACATCAAGAAGCTGGAGAAATCAAAAGAAACCTCACAAAGTTCAACAAGGAATTCACAGCCCTGCACCTGGGAAAGAGGAACCCCAGACACCACTGTAGGCTGGGGGGCAATCAGCAGGAAAGGAGCTTGGCAGAAAGGGCCCTGGGGGACATGGTGGGTGCTGTGCTGAGCATGAGCCAGCAATGTTCCCCTGTGCAAGGAAGGCTCCCGGTGTTCTGGATTGCCAGCAGGGGATCATTCCCCCTTAGCCAGCTATGGTGAAGCACAGCTGAATGCTGTGTCCTTCTCTGGGCTCCTCAGCACTAGAGAGAGTTCAACAAAGCAACACAAAGATGGTTAAGGGACTGGAGCATCTCTCCTGTGAGGAAAGGTTGAGAGAGCTGGGACTGTTCAGCCCCGAGAAGGCACAAAGGGGTTCTCGTCAATGTAGCTGAAAGGGAGGGTGCAATTAGGTCAGGGCCAGGCTCTTGCCTGGTGCTCAGTGACAGAACAAGAAACAATGAGCACAAGCTGAAATACAGAAGGTACCCTCTGAACATCAGGAAATACTATTTTACAGTGCAGGTGACTGAGGACTGATATGTGTTGTCCAGAGAGGTTGTGGAGTCTCTGTCCTTGGAGATACTCAAAAGTCATCCACATGTGGTCCTGGGCATCTGCATTAGTCTGGCCCTACTTGAACAGGATAATTGGACCAAATGGTTCTTTTTGCCTCCAGAAGTTCCTTCCAACTTCATCCATTCTGTGAAAGATAGTTTGGAAATATATTGGGTACCTGGCTTGAGCCTGCTTTTTTCTTTTTAGTAATAGCCAGCTGTGGAGAGGAACCAGACAATTCATTCCATTTAGGAATCCTTAGGATAAGTGACAGAATCATGCACAGTTGCAATCCCTTTTATGTTGTTGGAATACTAAAATCAACCCAGAGAAGATTCTTGGTATTTAGCAGTAGCACTGGTTGTCATAAAAATGGGATTCTATGTCCTGGTGATTTTTCATCCCACAAGTTCCTTGCTCCCCCATTTTTCTTCTCTCAGATATTTACAGATAACAAAGAGTGTACTGTGAATGTAATAATTAAGATACTAGACCTAACTCTGGTCTCCCTCATTTTGTTGTAAATTTGGGGGTGATGTCCATCTCTCTCAGGCATAGTGGATATTCCTGAGATTGTGCTTGCTCTGGGATATTGTTGTCAATTTGCTGATGCTATATTTGAGAACTCTTTATTTTAACTTTTTCATGAGACTCCTGGAAAAAGTCTTGCTGCTTTCAACTTTTATTTCAGTTATTTTAATTAGCTGTGGCATCAATATGTAGAGGTTTATTTCAGCTTTGGAAGAGGGCTTTTCTCTAACTGCTTTCCAAGCAGTAACTAAGTGAAACTGCTGCATATTGAGCCTGATGTAACATGAGGCTCATTGGGTAAAATAACATTAGTCTGTGCTACTTAAACACGCTCTGGAAGGCTTAAGGAGGAGAGGAAGGAAAATATTTGAAGAGATCAACTGGATGTGGTTGAATACATGTAATGTCACCTGAGAAAGATTAGAATTTGCCAAAGCTTGACCTGAACCAAGACCTCCGTTAGGGCTTGTGTTCCTACCAGATCAACTACAGTAGTTTTGCTATGCACAGTTCTCTACCAGCAGTCATAGAGTGAAAGAGTCCAGTGATTTACTTGGCTTCTGTGTCTCAGATGTAGTAAGTTTAAAAAAAAAAATAAAAAGGTCTCAGTTTAACATTCCTTCTCCTTATTAGCTGCAGCTGGCTTTTTCTAATTACTAAAGTCAACATTTTTTTCATCTGCATTCTGTTGCTTTTATCTTTGCTGGGAGCTCAGTGTATGCACTCTAGCTGATAAGCAGCTACACGTGTAGTTCATATCCATGGATGTGGACAGCTTCAAAAAAATACATGCACTGACACTTCCAATTCCAAGAGAAGACCCAGTGGAGTGGTTGGTAGCAATGGTACCTCATCCACCATGGTATTTGCTTTCTGATTATATGGTGTTAGCAAACCCAGTGATCTTATTCTTAATAACATGATTACTGTGATTGTATCTTTGAAAATCATGTGTTCTTCTGTTTTGTGATAGTGCTTTAGAGTGCTCAGAGTGTTTTCCCATGTACCTCTCTGAAGTGATGGGTGTCTCTTAGAGGTGTGGAAATGGAGTCCTGGGGTTACAAAATGAAATAAAAGAGAATGATAATTGGGGATGCTTAGTAACTCTGAAAAAACAAGTCACAAGTGATGTTCTTGTTTTATCAAGTCTGCTACAGAATTGGGATAGGGGTTGAAGAAAATTAAATGACTGTTGTGCCAACATTATGCAGCTAGACAGATGTTCACCACAGTAGGCCCCTATAGCCATTCCTGCTAAATCTGAAGTTTGACTATTGAAAGGTAAAGTAGGTAAAGTAGGTAATACTTCTACATAGCAGTAAAAAATTGCAAATTTTAAAATTAAGATTATAGAGTTTTTTAGAGGAATTACTTAATCTCATCCTTCTAGATATAGACTTGAGTATCACAGACTGGGAATACTCTTAGTTGGGAGATTAGTTTGCCTTTACCAACAGGAGATTTCTGATACTTTCCTCTAAAGAACTGACTGCTGCTGGAGTGAGCAATGCTTTTGCTCAGTATAAAGATTTCCATGTAAAATTTTTGTTGCAAAGTTTCTTTTTCTATACAAAATGTTAATTGAGTTTATATTTTTGGGGTTCAGCATAGCATGGGCTTGATCTTAAAAAATACCTTAAGTCACAGTTAAGTTTGGTGGATATGTAATGAGAAAAAGCACACAATGAAATGCAGTGCTGTGGAGGAATAGCATGTCTCTCAAGAGACTTATATTGCAATGATTTAATGTCAGAACTATTTAGAGTTAACCTTCTTTTGCATTTGCACCTCATACCAGTAAATTATGAAATTGTAGCTAAGATTTAACCATTTTGTTTAGCCACAAACAAGGTTATCATTGCTTTTTATATATTTGTTTCTTTTTTTTTTTTCATTCGTTCTTCATTTGTAACAGAAACACTGTCCTTGTAGTAATCATGTGGAGATACCCACGATACTCTACTCTGTGGAATAATTTTTCTTTTGTTTATGTATTTTTAGCTAAGAAGAAATCTGATTAGTTGAATGCTCTTGATAATATTCAAGTACATCCTAGAGCTTTGCATTTGCTGTTTGATGTTCAATTTTACAGCTTTACTTAAATGCTCTGCAGGGATTGTGGTTTAGTGGTGAGAGCATGAAATTTGAATCCAAGGTGCCTGGTTCTCTTACCAACAGAGCTGGTCAGTGTGTTTAAAACCAGATTCTTCTACCCCACCACCCCGTAACAGATTTGCATGTGTGTCTACAAGTTTTTTTTCCTCTCTCTGTTTTTCTTAAATAAATGTTGAGCAGCTCAAGCAGGCACTGCAGGTCTGTCTTTCCCTTCAGGGCCTCAGTATCTCTGGTGTAGAGGGTAGTGTTTTATCACAGTGCAGTTTAAATTATATCAGTGATATGCATGGCTAACAGGTCCTAGAGTGTTAATCTCTAGGCATTTATATGGTTATTATGAAGGATAATAAGCACATAAATAAGTTTCCTGCCTCCAAGTTTATTGACTGAACACACTCCAGCATGTAGAACATTGCATTCATGGCAATGATTTAGGAGCTTTAGAAAGTGCTTGCTTTATCTAATATGAAGTCTTTTGTGCTGTCATGTCTATCAGAACTGAGATAGCAAAATCTGTTTGACTCTGCATCAGCGCTCTGCAGGGTGCAGAAACTACTGCTGCCTCTTTTCATTAGTAGGTAAGTGTCTGAAAGTATTTAATGGGGTTTTATCCTGACATTTAAACTTTCAGATACAAAGGATGGAGCTCTTCAGTTGAAGGTAGGTATTTCCAGTAGTCTGATTTAATTGCTATATGAAGAATTTATGTGTTCTCAAAAAAATCCCCCAAATTATATTTTATTTCCTTCCAAACTGAGGTAACTATGTTATCAGATACCTCAGAACTGGGCTGTGAAATGAAGATGTCTCAAAGAGGCTCACAGTTAGAGTTACTAAGCTGAACACCTAAATTTACCTTATCTTAAAGTGGAAACAGCTTTAAAGGTACTCCCAAAATTAAGAAATGTGTGTTTCTTGTAATAAGAATATAAGAAAAGGAGATACCATTTTTGTCTTTGCCTCCTCAGAGCTTCCACTCTCTTTTCTTTAATTCTCCAGTCTCTCATTATTCACTTTGCAAACATAAGCTGTGTAATGTCAGCCAAGTAGCTTTTAGTTTTTTAGAAACATATGACCTGTCTGTTTTTAAGACAGTATTTGAATTTCCATGGAATCATGAAAAAAAATAAAAATCAATAGGCCCTTGCCAAGTATTAATTCTAACTTCTGCTTGAAATATACTGAATGGTAAGCACTCAGAGTACACAGGTAAATATAATACATTTTTATCTTCTTTATGAAGGAATTCTCATTTGAATTTAAAAAAGCCCAGTAGTCATTAAGTGTCATTTTTCAGGATGACACCCAGCCTGCTGTGATTTAAGTGGATCTGAAATACAGAAGCTAGTACATTAAATTTCATTTTTAATAGTATTCCTCCAAGATGTGGAGATAGCAATATGAATATATCTGAAAAGCAAATATGCTCCATCTGTTCTAGTTCAAGATTTCTAAGTCTGGTCCATCATCTTTGAAGTTTCAGAGTCTGGTGCCTGGGGTTGACAACAGGGAGGATGACAGAAGATTTGGTGGATGGTTTGAATGTGGAGAGTACAAGGAAGATATAAAGCTCAGGGATGTTGGATTGAATTAAAGTGATGTCCTGCAGCTAAGTGTAGGAAACATTCAGTTTGAGTTGTCTTTTTCATATATCTTTTTCTAAATCAGATACTTTCATATTTTCAGAGTTCTAATTTTTCAATCCCATGTTTCTCTGCTATGTTTAAAGACACCTATTCTGCTCTTCTACCTTCCCTTTCTAGCTAAATTGTTTTGCTGCTCCTCTTCTCAGCCATATGTGGCTGTGGCAGCATAAATAGCATTTATTCTTCCTTCTCTGTTTGTCCAAGTGTCTATGAACTCTTTTGTTTGCCTGCAAATCCAGAATTTTCTCAGAGTATATTGCTAAAATTTCCATATTTGTTTGAAATATCACCTTCTTGTCTCCCAGCATCCAAAAAACCTGTCCTTATTGAGAGTGGTTTCATTGGTTCATTTTTGTCTTGGAAGATAACTTCGTAGGAATTTCTGAAGTTTTTAAATCTAGTAATTTGAGTTTTTTAAAGAGTTCTATGAATTATGGTTTTGCAATGATTGTTTGGTTTTGCTAAATATTCAGAGCAGGATGACTGCAGTGATAAGGAGCTCTCTCAGGTGCACAGAATGTATATTTTAATTTCCTGATTCTCAGTGCATGTGACCTTGGTGAAGTTGTTCAGAAAACAGTTGTTCCTGTATCCATATTTCTTTTTCTGGAAAATGGAACATTTACTCCTTGCATAGTCTTGCAGCAGCTCTACAAGACTCTGCACATCTGAGAAATAAATTAAATTCTGTTGTCTAGTATTTTGGTTTTGCTTGCATTCTGCTACATGCTTTTTTTTGTTCGCATATTTGTGACTTGGAAGATCTTTTCCTTAGCACTACATGATTTCTTCTTTTAGTGCTTTTATCTGGCATGTTCTTTGGAAGCTTTCTTCCTAGAAGCACCACAATGGTCAGAATCTCACGCTCAGACTTTAGTGCGTAGTATTTCAATTTGCTTAAATTAAGCAAAGTAAATTTCTTAGGGCAAAGATATAGGGAGAATTCTGGCCCTGTGAGATGAATTGCACATCTTATGCTGACCTGGGTGGAATGACAATATCACCATTGGTTTACAAGTGTCAGATGAAATGCTAGAACAGTTGGATGTGTTTGCTTATCCAGTGCTTTTCCTGGGTTCTGGTAGGACTGTTCTCCTTTGCTGATTTGCCAAGTAGTTTTCACATTTTTCATAGATTATAGATTACCTTAGCCTTAGGTGCCTTAGATGTAGCTGAAGTGAGCTGGAAAATAGGCTATTTCCAGTGCAGAGGAAAGCTTGTTACTAATGCTCAATAAAAATAAGAGAATGGGATTTCCTTCAAGTTTCTGAATTTTATTTATTCAGCTTAGACTTAGCATGTAAAATCTTATGGGCATGAATGAGATTAAGTAACACACGGTCTAGTTAGCATTGTTTCAGACTTGGCAATAAACAAACTTTGCTTTTTTCAGCCTTTCAGTAGATAAATGCTTCATATTTTATTAGAACAATTTGGCTCCTGACATGAACTGTAAGCCTGTTAAGCCTGTAATATAGTGATTAAAACTGGAAAAATACAGGATGCAAATATGTTCTTCATTATGCACTTTAATGCCAACCAGATATGTAGTGTGCAGCCTAGAACATGATAGCTGGAGTGTACTAAGCAACTAGCAAATTGTTGACAAGGCTCATCTGCTATTGGTTTGTGTTGGGGTTAAGAGCAAAAGACCTTAAGAAATTTCAACTGTTTGACGTTAGATGTTGATGCCTGTTGCATCTGGCTGGATGCAGCTTAAACAGACAAGGCCAGGACCTTTATTACCTTCAGCTCAGTATTCTTCATTGAAGCAAGAAACAGGGCAAACTAAAGACTATGAGAAGAATTAGCAGTAAATCTTACCGAAGAAAATTACTCAGTTATGAGAATGGCTACTTTTTGTACATTGGGAGTAATAATAGAAAGTAATTCTAGTCTGTGAAGCAGTAAGTCCAAGCTATTCTATTTTGCCATGATCTTTTAATATGGGATTGGTTTTCCTTCCCAAATTTAATCTAAGAATTGCTCAGATCACTTAAAAAGTGAGAAAGAATGAATTCTTAATGATTCCATAGCATCTGCCATGAGGATTTTGGAAGTGATGGTAGTGGTCTCAGTTGCCAATGAATGAGCTGCTCAGCAGGGAAAATCAGCCTCCAAACCCTGGTCTCCACATTGGAATGTGTGTATCTTATCTGTGGGGAGCATGCATGTAGAAAGGAAGCTTGAAAGTCTTTGAATACAGTTTTATTTTTCCCATGCACTGTTTTCTTCTTGGATTGTCAAGATATTAGACTTCTGCTTGAAATTTGTGAAAGGGAGAATATTGATCAAGAGTCCTCATTATATAATGGAATCATAAAGTCATTCACCTTGGAAAAGACTTCTAAGATCAGTGAGTCAAGCTGTTAACCCAGCAGTGCCATGTCCACCATTAAACCACACCCCTAAACACCCCATCTGTATGTTTTCTAAATACCTGCAGGGATGGGGACTCAGATGCTTCCTTGGGCAGCCAGTACCAATTCTTCCTTACCATGGCTACGAGAAATATGCAAGTTTTTATTGGTATTAGTGGTTCTTCCATTCCTGTTGCTAAACTCAGCAATACATTTCTGCGCTTGCTTGGATTTCCCTGTGTAAGCCATTGTCCAGCAGCTCCCCAGCCTTTTTCCATCTCATCTGGCACAGCCTCACCATGGAGAGCTTGGAAACATAGCCAACATGGACCAACCCTCAACAAACTTTTCACTGGGTGCCAAGGACAGCTTAGACCCCTTTTTAGATCCTCTTTTCCAGATTAAATCAATTCAAGCTCCCACATGGTACACAAAATGTGTGGGCTGGACTCACAGCTCACAGCTGCTTTCAGGAGATGTTCACTCCTCCAGAAATCCCACTCTATTAAGCTGGACTTGCCCCAGGAGACAACCTGTCCCTCAGCACTTGCTCCTGGACAGGCCAGGGTGCAGAGAGGGCTCAGCTCAGCCACTGCTCCACTCCAACCCTGCAGAAACCTGAAGCTCCTTGCTGGGGCCCACCAGGGTCTCTGCACCAGGTGCTCCAGGACCAGACCGCCTGTTCATGCAGCTGCTTACAGTGGTGATTTGTGGTGTTTCAAAAGTTTTTGAAGTCCATAGATGGACCTGTTGTCCTGAAATAGGTTCTTTCACCCAGAGTACATCAAGCCCACTGTGTGCTGTAGAGATTTGTATTGCTTATACTGAAAGTCATCATGGTTTTTTTTAATAAAGTTTCCCTTTCTAGTCCATGGAGTTTGTCCTGAAGATATTTCTGTGTGTTGGCTTCCAAGCCAGATGTATTTTTAGTACATTTGCATAAGTGAAAGAACAGTCCTTTTATAAATGGGAGACATTCTTTTGAAATCACCAAATTAATGAGAAATTAATTATTGATTTAATAATGCAGCAAAATTACTGTATTGCATTAGTATGCTGCTATATTATTTTCTTTCTTTAAGAGACAGCATAGCAGAAATTTCCTTTCTTCATTAATGGCTTTTGTAAGAATCAGACAAGCTCCGTGGCACTGGCAATTGAGCAGCAAAAGATACAGTGAATCTGTATCTCTTAATTTGTCCCTTTCTTAATCCTCAGACCTCTCTCTTTTAGGACCAAGAACAGTATGCTTCCACAGGACAGAATGTGGAAAAAGAGTGAAGGAATCAGTGTACTTGGTGAAGAAAAACAAAAAGGTGCTTTCTATTGGTGGTCAAGGTTTGACAAAGAAATAGGGAAAAAAAAAAGGCAAACCTTTTTCATGAAAAGCAGACAACTATCATAGAAAGTATCATTCAGTGAAAAGAAAAATAATTGCCAAATGAGATATCAGTCTAGAATCTTAGAAGCAGCCCCAGAAAACAGTACCAAGTTCACTGGTGTGGGATTTTGGGGTGCAGTTTTTGTTGCATCTGACAAAGTGTGCTGTGATCTCTTTGGAATGAGACTTCATAGAACCATATTAACAGCCTGCACACAGATTCAGAAAACATTCCTCTATTTGAAGTGGTTTAGCAAAATTCATTTATCCATTAAATCAAGAACTGTGTTTAGGCTGCAGGACCTGATGGTCCACATAATGTGCACTGGGCTCCTACCAGTCATATGTAAACTGTCTAATTGCTCTCAGCTGTGTTGTAACAAATAATTGGAAACTGAATATCCACCAGCAGCCCTACCTGTAGCTGTGACAGTAGCAGATTCCTCTTACAGTTCCTTAAAAAAAATTATGAGAATCCTCAGAAAAACGATTAGGGTTCTTTTTTTTTTTTTTTTTTTCTCTGCTACTTTTAAAAGCTGCTGTTGCAGCAGGAGTTGCCTGCCTGTTGTCTGTGTTGCATTGCTTTCCTTGAACAAAAGCCAGTTGCCTTTTTGGCAAGTACTCTTGCCAAATGCACCATTTGAACAACTGTCAGTGGGGAGAGATACATTTCTGCGTTGATACAATGATGATTTTAACAGCTTGCTGATGCAGTGGAGGACGCTTCAGAAAGTTTCCTGGGTATGGATATCTTGGCTCTGAATCCCAGGCTGCTGTATGGTGGCCAGCTCTGTCCTGTCCACCAGGTAGACTTTCATGTCTAAAAGACCAGCAAACAGCCATGGTAGCATCTGATGTTATTCCTTGATCACTTTATGTGTGGGGGAGGCAAAAGTAATGAAAAAAGTCATAATGTTCTGTAGAAGGATTGTTTCTGTTTTTGTAATGTTACCTGATCTATTGGAATTTTCCAGATATTGAACTGGGGAACCCAAAGCTGCTCAAATGTATTACAAGACCTGGGAGAGTACCCTGAAGGTAGGGTTATGGCATTAGTTAATAGAGCTGTGAAGTCCTCTCAAAAACATAAAGGACATACTTGTGTCAAAAATCGAGAATAGCTGAAGCAAAGTTGTGATGAGATCTCTTGAAAGCTATCATTATGTACACTTTCATTTTAACTCAAGTATGAAATGAGAAATCTTTTCTTTCCTTCGTGGCTGTGTCTGAGCAGATGTAACTATTTTGGTGTTCTATAGTTAGCCCAGTAATTAGCTGATGATTGCTCAGCAAAGAAACCAACAAATCGAGAATGTAGAGAGTACAGTGACTCATCTGAGAATATTTGCTGTGTGTTATATTTGATTGTTAACTTTTGGTTATATGATTGCTGTATGAAGTATCCAAGGTTTCATAACTGGAGAAAGGAGATAAAGTGTAAGAACTGGTTTTCAAAGGAAAGTATTCTCTTGGGTTCATTCTCTTGGGTGGAGAGGATCTTTCTCCTTCATATTCAGGATAAGCCAATGAGGCCAAAGCAGGTATGAAAAAGCTGCAAAAGTGTCACTATGAAGTTGCAGGTGATAGTATGGGCTCAGTGGGACGTGGATCTGCCCAGTAAAGAACCTTGCATGTCCTCATCTTTGTGGCCTTGTAACACTTCACAGGCTGCAGGATGGCATGTGAGGAAAACAGTCAGTCTTGAATCATAGAAAGGCTTGGGCTGGAAGGACCTCAAAGATCACCTAGTTTAACTCCCCTGCCATGGGCAGGGGCACCTTTCAGAAGTTGCTTAGAGCTCTGTCCACCCTGACCTCGAACACTTCTAGGGATGGGCCATCCGTAAATTCTCTGGGCAGCCTCTCTGTTCCAGTGCCAGGAATGTGTGGTCTTCTCTTCTCTCCCATTTTCTTCAATGTATCTGCCAGGATCTGTGTGAGATTTTTTTATTTGGGGACTTTCAGATTCTTTTGGAGCTGCTAGCAAAAGCTCAAACTTCTTGGTGTTCAATGTATGTTAAGTTGAATTTGGTGGTTGTATGGACTTGAAAATTTGTAGTTGTCAGTAAGAGAGTAAGTTCCTTTACTTCCATTTATAACTTTGAAAATATTCCTTCTTAACTGCTTGAGCAATTTACTAAATCTTAGCATTTTAACTACATTTCATAGCAATAAAGGGATGAATAAAAATAAGGAAGTTTCCCTGTGCTTATCTCTTTTAGTTACCCTCTGCTCTAATTTAGGTTGACATACATTTTGATTGATATAGATAGTCCATATCTATATATATGTATGCATACAGGTGCAGTGCAGCTATATTTTTTTAAATATTTCTTAAACTTTACTTCCATGCTGTTCCTTGTTGGGGTAGGATACATTACAAGAACACAGTCCCTTGAGTGTGCCTTTTGTTCCCTGCCTCTTGGGTTTGTTTATTATAACCCTTATCTTGAAGTAAGGTATAGTACAAGGTATTTTGTAGGTCTGTGATGAACTCCACTGAATTTAGGAACCACATGTAAGATCAAGGCCTAAATACTTTAATCAGGACCCTAAAGGGTATAAATAAGGAAATGAAGGTGGTAAAAGATAATGCTAAAGTAAGGGAGCAGAATGTGGCAGCAAGTGGAAGGAACAGTGGAGAAGGGAGTTTTTATTGTGGAAGGGAAATCAGTTGAGTTGATTAGTTTCATATGTGAGATTCTTTTTTTTTAAATATTTGTTTAAGAACTAAATGGAAATTCTTTACTTTGGAATATTGTGGTTGAGAATGATTATGCATGTGTGACAGAGGATAACAATATATACATTTGAAAAAAAAAAACAAATCTAAAACTACTCAAAATATCAGGGGATTTACAGGAGGAGCACCTATTCATTGACTTTAACAGCAACAAAATTGTGTGTCCCTGACTTAATCAGTGTCAAAGTTACTTGGCTCTCATCATGTTAACCTTCTATTTGTAACAGTTAACTGAAATACAGTTCTCAAGAGTGTTTAAGTTTTAGGTGCTGATGGACAAAGTTTGTGCATCTTATAAATTGCATGCACTGTGTAGAACTCTTATTAATTGGTGGTGGAAGTTACAATCCATATTTTAAATAAGTAGTATAATACAGCCATTCAGAATTACACCACAAAAAAGAGAGGGGTTTAATGGACTCCATATGTCTGCTTTTAGAACTGGTTAAGTAAAACTTTGTTATACCACATAATGGTAAACCATCAGTGCTATAATGTCCTTGGGGTCTTTTAAGAACCTCCTTTATAGACACTCTTCTGACAAAGATTAATTCATTAATGGATTCAAACTAACAGGAATATAGTTTATATTGCTACAATGAACAGGCATCAGTGTTGGTTGCATTGTCCCTTTAAATTCCTGGAAACTGAAATGCAATATCCTTGCTCATGAGGAAGAACTAATTTTGAACAAGAAGCAGCTTTTCAAGTACATCACTTGCATTTTAAAACAATAGCTTCAATGCATACCTTAGTTTATGCTCTTTCAGAATAAAGACTAGAATAGTAGATGTATCTAGGAACACAGGAACATAGAATGCAATCTTTCTGTACCAGTAACAATTTGTGATATGGAAATGTTACTGACTATTTCTTAAAAGTTGTTTCATGGTTAAGCATTTTAATAAAACAGCTCTGTTTATAACTTCTAAGTTATAAATAACTAATACTAATAGGTAGCTAGCCTAGGGCCACATTATTTAAATGGTTTGATGGCCTGCATCTCCTTCCCCTCCCTGTTTCCCCTCCCTCTCCCCCTGCCCCAAAATTGTACTTATGCTTGGGAGTATTTCCAAACCCAGTGACTGTACATGTGTGCTGCCTGGCATAGCCTATGGTCTTCTTGCATATTGAAAATCAGATCACTGGACTCTTGATCAATATTGCCATGGGGAGCATGTTAGAAACCATAGCACTTTGCCCTCCTTCATTTGCACTCCAGGGGCACAGGCTGGTGAGAAATGTGCACAGCCAGATCACACCAGGATATTCTGCTTCTCCACTCACACCTGTCTGGGTCTACTGCTCTGTGAATCAAAACTGCCCAGTGGCACCAACACATCTTCTAGGGGGCAGGCAGAAACCATGGATGGAATTTGATTGCAGGAATTCTGGACATTAACATAAGTGAACGCTAATGAGACAAGCGTGTTTTGGTAGAAAACAAAGGCCATGGCTCTATTATAGGGGCCTAAACAGGAAGCTAATCATCTGTTTTTGAATAAAATGATTTATGCTTTTCAGAATAGTGTATGTAGATGTGTATGTTTGTAAGTATGTGAGCACATATAAGGGAGTTCCTGCATACTTTTGAAGTTCTTACTATGCTCTGTTGAGGTGTCAAGATTTAAAATTTTACAAAACAAGCATGTAAGAATTGTCTTTTCCAAGATTCTTTTGAAAAACTAACAAATATCAATCTTTTTATTGTTTTCATTCAAGATTTCTTTAATATTGAATTATTAATTCCATGAAATGCTAAGTTTTTGTTTTTTTTTTTAAAAAGTAGACTGGCTTTGAAAGGAACTGTTTTACTACACGTAGTTGACCCCCTCAAAATCATAGTCAGAGCATTTAGTTCTTCTTTTCAAAGCAACTGCCCCATGTTCAGATGCATCTCCCACTTCCATATTCACACTCCATCTCAGGATGGCTGCATGTGTCTGAGCACAGTGGGCTGACCTTGGCTGGAGGTCAGATGCCTGCCCAGCCACTCTCTGCTCCTCATCAGCAAAACAGCGTGGGGGAAATAGGATGATAAAGCTCACAGGCAGAGATCAAGACAGGGAGATCACTTACCAAACTAAATGTTCTTTTGCTACATGGGACTAACAGCAGCAGGGGTCTATTTTTAAATCCTGGAGAGACAGAGAGGCATACAGGCCACTTCTTGAGTGATATCACAGTGTTGCCTTGTGATAATGAAGTAAAACAGTTTCCTCAAAACGTAATGGAATTGCTGATATTTCTATAAAGCAAGGGAAATAAAAAAATTTGAAAAGTTCTTGCTCTGTGAAGTAGCCCATGCATTTCAAGGCTGTTATACAAACTGACTGCAAACTTAGACATTGCTTCATCTATTTTTCCTTCATAGGTTTTTTTTTTTAAGAAAGAAATGCTATTGCTTGCTCTTTTATTTATCACTGGAACACAGGACCTGTATATTTAGGGTCCCATTCTCCCATATCTTAAGTGTTGGCAATACCTTTGGAGGTTCAGTATTTCACCAAAAAATCAGTTTGATGTTGAAAGGGAATGATATAGCTATCAGAGAAGGACAGGAGAGATCTCCTCTCATGAAAGTTTATTTATAAGTCATCATTTCTCCTTTCAAAAAGGGCGGATTATTAATTAGTTTAGTTATTTGTAAATTCACTTTTTTCATCAAGCAGTAGTTACTGTAGTATCAAACATAATACATTGGTTATTTCAGATGTTGGGATTGAATACATGCTCACAATTACCTTCTGCACATATGTAATACATTCTAGCTTTTTATAAGGCTGTTGGTTACAAATGTCTTTGAAATAACTACCATGCCTTCCAGCTATAAAATCCCATAATAATTATTCATTATATCATCATCATTTTTATTATGTTAAAAGGGATTCTTCCACACCCCCTCCCACAGCAGAATGTTGTAGAAGAGATTTCTTTTGCCCACATTAATTCAGGATTGTTCAGCACTGCAGTACAGCCGTATCATCTTTGTTTTAGGGAAAACTGAATGGAGTGAGACAGCTGCTCCATGAAAGTTCAGTAATTGGATTCATGTTTAAATAACTTGGGCAAAAAACCCCTTCAGCTTCCTAGCTTAATTCTTTTTATTATCTGCATGTAATCTGAGTAGGTTCTAACTAGAAGTTCTCTAACAACTAGGCTAGCTGGCTTTATAGCTATAATTTAGGCATAGTTGAACATACCTCTGACAATTCCCACTTCCTGTTACATATTCAGAACATAAAAGACAAGGATGTTGAGATGGTAATTTGTTTCTGAAAATGAAGTCTGATTATTTTAACCCCTCTTCCTTAAATTTTAAAATGATTTCTGGAGCTTAAGGTCATTTATTTGTTTTTAGTTTTATTTTCTTCTCTTTTATATTTAAGACTACAGAAAAAATCTGATTTTAACTTAATTTTAATGTGGTATATGCTGTTATAAACATGCAACTGCTTAAGCATATTTTAGGCTATAAAATACACTCATTTAAACTGCTTTGCTTCCAGAGCATCTGATTTAGATACTTGTCCATTCACTTCTTAAATAAAGTGAAAGCATATTGTGTCATACAAGATTATTTTTTTCTTCATTATCTGATCCTTATGCATTTGAACTTGGGCTTCTGTGACAAAGGCACAGTTGTTTGTCTGCTGATTGAATTTAACAAGAAGCTGGTGTTCTCTAAGTACAAGTCCCTCATTTCCTATAGCATAACAGTACAGTAAGGCTAAGAGCACATATGTACAAAAAAGCATTAAAATCCAGAAAATCCCCTTAAATCTCAAAGCTGGAAATTCAACCACTGAAAGGTAATTGTACTGAAATTTAAGCCCAAAGTATTTTCTTACATGGTTAAGGAGTTTTAAATGTGATTAATAAACTGCAATAAAAGGGGTATTTAGAGGTAACTTCAGGGAGATGTTATGAACTCATGTGCTGATCAGTGATCATAGTTCCCAGCTAAATGTACAGAAAAAAGATATTTTAAAACCTCTAGGGAAATAATAATAGTAATAATCCACATTTTACTGCAACTTCTCCATTTCTTCAGTTAGATATTTATGTAAATGAGGTATTTTTGGGGCTGCTGCCTAATCTGCACCTACACCTGAAGTGTAGCCCCCTTTGTACAGCAAGGCACAACACTGGCTTAGACTGAAATTTAGAGAGGAACACTTTTCATTTAAGTGTAGCCATCTGAAGGTTAGAGTCTGTCTGACTTAGCCATTAGGCAGTGAAACAAAATGGGCAGCTCAGCAGGGATGCTCATCCCCCTTAGCTTTTAGGTTCCTCTCCAGTCAGTGGAATGTGATGAGCGTCTCCAAGGGTAGCTGGTCTTATCCTAAAGGGCCAACCTAAGAATGAATCCTTAAGGTTTTAGCTGCTGAAGTTAGGTGAGGTGAATTCCATTCCCAGCTCACTAAATATTGTTACTGGGACGTACTTGTTTATGACTTGAGAATGACCCAGGATCTCTGTGCTGGAAATTAAATCACCTTACAAACTTTAGTAAAGCAGAATATTTGTTTTAATATCATAGAGCAACAAAAAATTTTGAATCATGAATTTCTGAAAAGAAATACCTTTGTCAAGGCTTGGGATCCCAATGGATGGGCTCTCATCTGGAAAGTTTTGACAGAGTCTAAAGACTGAAATTTCAGTGATTTTTTTTTTTTTGAAGTATCATTGCATTATGATAAAGGGCTATGGTAGAAAAACACTTTTAATATTAAACCTAAACATGTATTTTACATTGTGCAACGTGCACAGGTCTTGTCCTGTTCTTCATTCCTGTATTTTCTAAACCTGACCTTCACAAAAGTTGTTATCAATATATCCTGCAAGCCTTCAAGTGCACAAAGCTAACACACTTCTGTGAGTGACATCCTTTTTCTCACAATTATCAATGAGCTGATGAAAATACCTAAATAAATGAAGAAAACTGCTTGTCTCCAATTCTGTCAAAGCAACTTAAAAGTTTCAAATTATTCAGCAGTATTGTTTGTGGAGCATCTTGCCACAGTATGTTAAATTTCTGGATTGCCTAGAAAAATGTTCTGCTAAGCTTCTAATCTTAGTATGTTCACTTGCACAGCAGTATTAACCTCTCCACAGTATTCTGTATGTATAAATAGGTTATTGTTTTTCTCTGGTTCCTGTCTGGCTCTATATAGTTACCACCCTGGGCTTTTTTTGGTAGATGGGTGGGGCAATGGATTGGTTCTTAAATTATTTTGCTTTTGGGACTGGTGCCTGACAGGCTTCTGCCTTCTGTTTAACTCCTATTTTTTTATTTTGATTGGAGTCATTGCTCTTTATCTCTAGTACTTACATTGTGATCTGTTTGTTTTAGAGTTTCCACAGTGTGTGATAGTTTGTTCTTTGCATAGTCCCATATGTTCACCTACTGACTTGGACAGCAAAGAGGAAAAAGGAAAAAAATAAAAAGGAAAGAGCATATGTACTTTTTTCCAACATTTGTAGTCAACACAAAATACACTATGGAAAACACAGTTATTTCAACACACTCAAAGCTGAGGCCTGGGTAAAGTTTATAGTTTCAATGAGACTCAAGGGAACATGTATTTTTCTGCCAACTCTAAAAAGACTTGAAAATGCGTTGAAATCTTATATGTGTTGTGTTTGTTTTGTCTGTGTAGGCAAGTGCTTCTGTGTGGCCCCTGTATTTCTTGATGTTCCCTACTGCTGACCTTGTAGGTGGATTTTTTGACTCCAGTGTTGATCAAAGGGAGTTTGTAAAGTGCTTTTTAAAAGTTCTTTGAGAGTTGGTGTGACTTGTGTTTCATGGGTTTGAAGGATTTATTGAAAATATATTCAGCAAATTAATTTTTATTTCTATGAGGATTTTAAATTTAGTTTCTTGAGTGTTAGGATTTTTTCCCCTCTCTACTACAAAAAATAGGGATTTCCAATGGTATTTGAGTGGAACACTGAGAATTCCCATTTTATGATCTGATTCCATATAACTGAGTGTGTAATTTTGCTCATGACAAAGTTACTGGTCACATGCAGGTGAACATATTAGACTTGTATGCACCTGTACATTAAGGTAAGATTTTTAGAGTGGCATGTGTTGTAACTTCTTTACACGTCCTTCAATTAATTAGTTCTCTTTCAAACACCTACTATTCCTGTTAGCAATTGTTAATAAATATTACTCAGTAATATAATCAGTAAATAATAAACTCAGTAATACTTAGAAGGGTTGGGGTGCTCTGCTGTGCCACTTCAGTTGTCGAGGAGGGAACAGGTACCTGCTGTTTGAGGTCAAGTGAAAGAACAGAACTCTGGGACGTGGCTTAATTGATTGATTTATTGTCCCAAGAATGCTTGTTAGGTACCATATATTGCCTAAACTCTGCTATAACTTTGGAAGTTACTTTCCATACTCATGTTTCCAAACAAATTCTAATGTGTACAGACATAACTGATTTTAAATATCCAGTCAAACAAGGTTGATTTCAAGACCACTGGAAGTAAGGAGTGTCAGTACACTTTCCATTTTGGCCATGTTGGAACTGTTTTCATGAAATTGTTTGGTTAGGTGGATTAAGTTGGTAGTGAATTCCTCCAACTACCGTTGGAGCTGAGCAGAATTTAGCCTTGACTCTCCATCATGGTGCTTTCTTCAGAAAATTGCTGTTCTTAATCTGTGGAGAAGCTCTGCACAATAAGTATGTAAAGATGGGAGCTCTCACAGGAACATATTCGAAACTGCACCACATATGTAAGCAGATGTTATTTTGTGGTTTAGAAACATTAACTTCTTTTTTTTTTCCTCCAGCTGTATACCAGGATCTTCCATTTGTGCACTTTCTGGATACAGTCAGAAGTTTATGTATCAGTTTATCAAAAACCAGTCTGTTCTCTCTTGAATTTGTGCCTGATATTTCCAAAGACACTTAGATACATTTGGATGTGCTTTTTCACTTTTGGATGCATTTTTATTTGTTTATGTTGATACACGATATTTTGAGATTGCTGCTCTGCAAGAGCAGTGGCCAAAAGGAGATGAGACTAATCCTTTGTTTAAACAGTTCAAAGACTAAACTGATATAGTAACTGCTTTTACACTCTCCAAACTACTTTGTAACAAAAATAATATATTTAAATCTGTCCCTGTTTTACTAAATGCAGTTTTATTTAATTATCTCCTCTATTTGAGAATGAAGTGATTTGAGGCATTGCAGTAGGGGCCCATGTCAGTCTGGGTTTTTGTCTGATTTTTTTTCCTCCTTAGTCCCACTGAGTTGTGGTCTCCCCTTTTCTTAGAAGAGCGGGTCTCTGCTGCCAATAGTGGACCTGTTCAGCCACAGAGATTGAGTGTTTGTGTATGTATAGCTTTCCTTTCTGGGCATTGTTTTCTGAAATTTGTATTAATTCCTGTTTCCAAGGTCAGGTACTTTTCATTGCATTCTCTTGTATTGCAGTGTCGAAACATACCTACTGCCAGCAGGTGGAGATTGGTTAAAAAAAGAAATCAGTTGGTTGATCAATCCTCTTGTTATCAAAAGTGACATTTTCAGATGTGTTCAGGATATCTAACTTCTTTTTTCCTGTTCTAAATCCCACTTCACCATTACCTGTTAATTTCTGCTGGTGAAACAGTTTAAGCCAAAAGGGCATTTGGAGGGAGATCTCCTGAGCTGCAGAAGCCTTTGAATGCAGAGGCTGATGAATGGGCAGAAATATTGCAGCTGCCCAGGAGGACTCCAGTAAAACTTTCTGTGCCTCAGAGAGTACTGACAACTCCCTGCCTTTCCAGCTGAGTGCCACTGTGAGGCTCCTCTCCAAAGGGATGAAAAACATTCAAGATATCTCTAAGCTGTGTGAAGTGTCATCTATCCATTTGCAAAGCAAGAGGGAAAGTTTGAGGATTCGCATTATGAGTTAATAATTTCAGCCTTTTTGGTCTGATTCCAATGAGCTTTTTTCTTGATCTTCCATTTTGAGGACTTTACAGGTAACATATCACGGGAGATCTCACAGTCAAGTTTCTATTTTGCCTGAGGTGGTCTGGTCTTAACCACTGGGCATATGAAATAGGTTTGGGTTCCTTCTTGGGAGACAGAAGCATCAGAATGTCAGGGCAACCTTGAGCTATGTTGAAGGCCAAGCTCTGCTGCTTCCCTCCTCATTGCCCCTCTCCTCTGATAAACAGCAACTTGTAGCTCTGCTGACTCCCTTCTTCCACTTGAGAAAACTGCAGTGCTCAGGTTTCTCCAAGGCTGTGATGTTGTGGGGTGGCAGATGCTCCCAGCCCAGCTGTGTGAGAGACAGCTGGCTGGTTTGCCTCCTCCAGGGAAAAGGCACTGAGCCAGATTCAGCTTGTTAACTTCCAGCTGGATCCTACTAGCTAGTCTGCCCCAACATCATGCACAAATGGCAGCTGACATTTGGGAAGTAAGCATAGAACTGCAGACTGTCAGAGAACATACTTTGACAAAATTTGAAGCATCTCTAAAAGCATTGAGGGCTTTCACAGTAGAAGAATTCATCCAATAATCCATTGTCAGTTGTGAATCTGAGCTGGGATATGTCAGACCTGAACTCAACAAGCACTGTGAAACAGACTGTCTACAAACTCCTTTACTGGCTTTGCCTTAGCATTTATTTTATCTTCCTTTTTGCATGGGAATTTTGATCTACATCCACTCCTCTGCACACCACTTTCTTCAAGAACCTTTCCTTGAAGCCTGAGGAAGTGGTTTAACATTGGATACAGACGCAGGCACACAGACACACACAAGCATAAAATCCCACTGATAGAAAAGGAGTGTGACTTCCTGTACACAGCGGGACTGATGGGGGTGGGAATGGCACAGTTTCTAAAATGCAAACAGAGGAAGGGCAATCCCCAAAGTATATAAAATTCCTATGATTTAAATGAATAAATCAGCTGAATGCTGGTAAATGCTCTACTGGTTCAGTACAGAGTTCCAATGCGTAACCCGCAGCCTCTCCATCAAACAAAGTTGGACTGTGGAGCCAAGCAAAGACCATGGGGGTGGGTTATAAAAGAAGGTAGTAGGAATGGTTTTAAGCATCTTACTGCACAGTTTATTGTCAACTAGAACTAAAGATAAGGAAAATATCTGCAGCATGCAAAACTTCTTTGCTGAACTGTAACCTGGGCTTCCTAGTTAGTGAATTTCTGCTTCTCGATTGTTAATATGCATCTCATACAGTAAAGAACTGAAGTAAAGATCTCAAGTCAAATGAATCGTGGCCTGGAGTAAGATTGCTTGTGATATATTCAAGGTGGAATAGCAGGAAAATGGTGGATGTGATGGAATAATTTTAATTTTTGAAATTTTTTGTCTATACTTCCCCCATATGTGTTCTCCTCCTGTAAAATTGTTGCACATCCATCTCCTACAAACTTGTTGAAACTCCTTCTGAATGCCCTTGATGTTTCCATGAGCCCTCAGAGCAGCCAAGCTTGTGGCCCAGTGGGGTAAAAAGTTGAAGTGACCTGCTTCTCTGCTACAGAACCCATTTAATTGGGCACTTGGAAATGTAAATGCCTGAGTGTCTTGCTTCCTAACTGACATATTCCTCATTCTCTGTGCACCTAATTAGAGAATGCAGGTTGTTCCACAGAGATCCAGCTTTGCTAGGTGGTTGTACAGGGGCTGCAGGAGGACCTGGTAAGACAATGTTTGTCTGGAACTTTTCTTTTTGCAGAAAAGAGAAGTATAAGTGGCTGCTGGTACAACAAAGATGTTTCTGATGTGTCAGTTGAAGGCTTTAGGGGTGCTTGTGTCTGCAGCAGACTCTAGCAGTACCTGTGCCATCAGTAGGACCAAAGCTGTGAGAAAGATCATACTCATAATTAGCTGAATAAACCCAGAAAAACTCTTCAGCTTGCTCATTTCCAGCCAAGGCTTTTCTTGCTTCTTAACCAGCTATTATGGGGAAGAAATCAATTCTTGAAAAGAAGTGGTGTTGAAAAGATCATCTCTTTAGCTGAAACTCCTTCTAAGCCTCGTGGTGGTACAGATTTCTAACAGCACAGCTTGGACTGAGAGAGTCATTACAAGCTTTTCTTTCTCTCCTAATCACCAGATTCTTCAAAAAGGCTGTCCCAGTATCCCTTATTGTTCTCTTTTCCTTTTCTCTCATGTTTTTGGATATGATAAACTAAGTTTCACCCTTAGATAACCTTGTGTCCCTATAAAATTTTATTTAGATGTCTACATTTCTAAAAATAATACATGAATGAGGCGTTCCAAGCAGCAAACCACAGCTTCCTGAGGTATCAGTGGCTGTAATGCAGCTTCTAGTTCAAGGATTTTGTTTTATAAGTGATATAACATTGCAGAGTCTACATCCAGTATTGCTTTCCTGTGTGCTGTTTGTGGTTTCTTTTAACCATTTTTGGGTGCAAAGCATATGTCATTTAGTTGATTAGCATAAACAGAAGACTGCTAAGGTATGTTTCCTGTGATATGTGTGCTCACTCCCCTTCTTAACAAGGTTTTTAACTATATAATGATTCTAGGCTGCAATCAAAACACTGCCCACAAGCTTTAGTCATATATTTTATCACATATTAATGAAAATGCATTCGCTTTTGCAGAAGATTTCAGTATATTACTCTGATTCTTGGTATAAATTGTTTTCCTGGTGTCTAAAGCCATGTTTGCTCAAGCAAGATCTTGTGGAAGGGAATCTGACTGGGATTCAGTAGCCAAATGTTTTTTGAAAAGGCATCATGGTAAATGGTAAATTATGATTTCAAGTTGATTTGTCTGGGACAAAGCCAAGCACGTTAGGTGTTATGTTCCAAAATTAGTTCAGTGACATAGAGTGGGGAGAGTTGAAGGGGAGGGGGAAATGGTAATTTGGCAATAGCTAAGTACCTAATTTTCTTGACAAAGTTCTTGTATTTCAACACAATTCCATTGTTTGGAATACACTTTTTAATTACTGGCAGTAAAACTATAGATTTAAGAGCTAAGAGTGTTACAGTTGGAGGAAGCTATAAGTAAGGCTCTGTTTTCTTAAGGAAAACAGAGAGTTCTGGCAGCTTTTCAAAGAAGATGGCAGATATATGTGAACTTCTGTGTAGACTATGTATTGGTAAATACATGTTCTCTAGTCTTACTCCAATAAGTTCAGCAGTAAAGCATATCCTAAGTAACTTCTTAATTTGTGTCTCCCAATGTGCTATTTTGGGTCTAAGGTGATTTATCTAGTAATAGTTATAATTTCTTCTGACTGTAAGTCAGAATTCCTTAATTCTATATCTTTTATTGTGGACTGAGAAAGAGAGGTGTAGAATGAAGTAAAATTTAATGGTTATGATTAAGAAGTAAGCTGGTTCTAAAATATGCACTATGTTTGTATTTGCACTCTATTGCAGCCTGGCTGCTTCCAGAGAGTCAGGGAGACACAGCTACTGGTGAGCACAATGGCTGCAAGACTGTTAGTCGACAAATAAATGTGGGTGTACTGAAGTATTGTCAGTCAGCAGGTCATTACATACAACTCAGTCTAGACCATCTTGGAATCACTGCAGAAACCACTGCCATAGAAATCCCTCTTAGTCTGATGGGCTTCCCTGGGGCAATATTTTTCAGTCGGGAAAGATGCTGTGGAGGCCGGAGCTTGGAGTGGTGATTGCGGCAGCTCCTGTGCGCTGCCGCTCTCACTTTACCACAGCGTTCCACGGCTGTCAGCATTTTGGCTGCTTTTTCCACTGGCTTCCCAGGCACTGTGGGGGAGAGCAGACTGGTGTGTCCTGGTGCTGAGCCATGTGGGCTTTCCCTTAGCCTTAAATATGCTGCTGGAAGGGCATGAGTACCTGGGAAGCCCCATGATACCAGTTCCCAAGTGCCTGTGTTCCTGCTCTTGGTGCAAGGAAATGATCTTGACAGATGGGCAGCACCAGAACTTGGCTTATCTTTGAAATATTTATTCCTATGTTATTCTGCACTGGAATGAAGACTGATTGTGAAACAGGAAGATCTGTAAAGTGGAATAATATTTTCTGAACATTCCTGCAAATGAGAATGACTGGTTTTGTATCACAGGATTTTGAAGTATTAGGTAGATTCAGTCACAGAGTTATGTAGTTAGGGAACAGAAAACTGTTGAAAACTTTGTTTAGAAACTTAGAAAACATTGTTTAGAAGGTCATCACACTAGTGGTGTAGAAGGATAGTGTGACATATAAAATTCTCTTCTACTTTATATTATTTTTCTAATCAATTCTCCATTTAACAATCATTGTTGGATTGGCAGATTAATTGTTTTTTGCAGAGTCAAGCATTTTTGGTGATTTTATTTGAATTTTAGTGGGGCAGAATTCATGTCTCTAGCATTAAGGTTTATTTTATGAGTGAATTAGAGTAACCAGAACATTTTGTGTGATTTTGTGTAAACAGATAATTTTGCATGTGAGATAGTTTGGTTTTGAGGCAAATTCTTCAGAATCTAGTTAGAGCTGTCTGTAGATAAGCTGCAGCAGTGCTGTGAAGAAGATGTGAGGTCCACAAATTAGTGTCCTGATGGACAGTGGTGGGAAGTGGTGTCCCTCAGGGGCCCACACTGGGCCCAGCACTGTTCAATATCTTCAATATTGACAAAGTGGTAGGATCAATTACAGTTTCAACAAGTTTGTGGAAGACACCACCACACACTGAGCAGTGTGGATGATGTGCCTGAGGGAGGGATGCCATCCATATGGACCTGGACAAGCTTGAGACATGGATCCATGGGGACCTCATGAGGTTCAGCAAGGCCAAGTGCTGGTGCTGCACCTGGATTGGGGAAAACCCAAGTATCAATCCAGGCTGGGGGATGAGCAGATTGAGAGCAGCCCTGGCAAGAAGGACGTGGGGGTGCTGGTGAATGGGAGGCTGGACATGACCCAGCAATGTGCACTTGCAGCCAGAAAGACAAACAAATCCTGGGCTGCATCAAAAGCAGCATGGCCAGCAAGGAAGGGATTTCTGCCCCTCTACTCTGCTGAGATCCCACCTGGAGTGTTACATGCAGCTCTGGGGCCACCAACGTAAGACTGATGTTTGTAATAGGACAAGGGATAATGGTTTTAAACTAAAAGAGGGTAGATTCAGACTAGATAGAAAGAAGAAGTTTTTTACAGTGAGTGTGGTGAAATACCAGAACTTGTTGCCCAGAGAAGTTGTGGATGCCCCATGCCTGGAAACATTCAGGTTGAACAGGGCTCTGAGGAACATGCTCTAGTTGAAGATGTCCCTGTTTATTGCAGGGGGTTGGAATTACATGGCCTTTGAATGTCTCTTCCAACCCAAATTGTTCTGTGAAATTGCTCATGCACCGTTCTGTCTTTTTCATATATGAATAATTTTAAAAAAGCTAAAGTAAAATGAATATGTTTTACAGTGCTTGCAGCAAAGCAGAGCTAAGCACAGCACCATATATGCCACAATTATGTTTTTCCCTCCAGCTTTGGAGAGGAAAGAGGCAGCTGTTCAATGAGGACCATAGTGAAGAGTGAGGGAAAACTGTTCTTTTGGCACCTGGGATTCTTTTTCAGTTTCTAATTTTTACATTTAACCAATCCTGAAAAAGCACACAAAATGTTGAAACACAAAGTGTTAAGAATTACTTTCTAGGTCACAGGTTATGTTTTAAAGCAGACTCATGTTTTTATGGCTCCTGATAATATTTTTCGAATTAGAAACCTGTCAGTGTTTCCATTTGGAGATAGGGAGCTATAACTGGCTATAAAAATATGTTCCCAGCCAAGGCATGCCATATGAGGTTGTTGCTGAAAAGCAATTAAAGTCTGGCAGCTTTGAAATAAGAGGCACATCAACAAGATTGGGAAATCTGCTGTTTTGTGTTGGTGCTGCATTTCTAGAAGTCAGGAAATGTGTGATGATAGGTGTGACTGACTATTCAGGGTCTGCTTTTATGGGTCACTGTGCAGAATCAGGTCTGGGTGGATGATTTTGGTTTGTCCTAATGTTAGGTTTTCTTGTGCTCTGGATGTCATTTCACAAATTAAGTTCTTGATAGATATTTTAACACCTTCTATCCATTTCCTAAATCTTTTGTGAAATTGGTCCTTTTCCTTTGGTTCACCACAACTTTAAGTAGCTCCAGCACATTCTTCCAAATTTACAATGTCTCCCTGACTCGCAGCTGGACTCCACACATAGCCTTGGTGCTCCAGGAAGGAAGACTTGGCATCAAGTGAGTCTGGGGTTAATGAAAGCCTGGAGTGGGAAGTTATAAAAATCAGATGGTTATAGTAATTTTAAGGGGCTGTTCTGAGTTTAATAGCTCCATGGGGAATGTGTATATATATGAGGAGAAGAGAAGGAGAGAGCGGGCATAGCAAGGTGCCATTATTTATATTTATTAATGTGTGTATATATAAATCCCTCATCCCTCTCCCCTTTCATTCCCTCTTTTCAGGAGATTTGATATGTTTTGGCCAGAATCCTAGTCTGACCTGGCTGCATTGCATCATCAAGCAATCCCTACAGAAAGCTTGCAGAGAGGGGAAGCTGTTTTCAAGATTCAGTTTTCTCCTCTGGTTGCAATGAAATATTTGACTCTGATAATCACTCACGAGTATCTCCCCTGCATTTGCCATGGTAATTCTAAATCATCTGCTTTATCTTTTATTGTGATCAGATGAAACTTATCGGTTTCATTTTTTGTTCAGGCAAATATAAGTCTCTTCAAAAGGAAAACAGCCCCAAAGTTAACTTGGATCTTGGTTTGCCCCAAATGCAGAGTCAGAATCACATGGGCCAATGCTCCTGCTGAGGTGGAAGGAGATGATAGCTGGAGGCAGATAAAGGGTTGGCTGTAATCACAAACTTCTCGTGGCTGGCTGTCTGTAATGCCCAGTGTGGAGGCAGAGGGGCAGACTCAGGAGCTCACAGCCCCAAGCGGAGGCACTGGAAGCTGCTGTTTGCACTGGGCTTCGTGCTCCATCCTTGTCCCCATGCTCCATCCTTGTCCCCATGCTCCATCCTTGTCCCTTTGTGGAGCAGATGCCAGGTGCTTGATCTCAGTGAGCTGGACTGCTGAATCTTCTCCCATGGCCCTGACTATAAAGAGATAGTGATGTTACTTATTAAGCATGAAAATTAGGTGTTGCCTCATGTTTAGGGTTATGCTGTATCTTAATGATTGTAATCTGCAGAAAATGCAGGTTACAGAAAATTTAGGTAACAGTGAATAATAGTACTATGTTGAGGCATGATGATTTCAAAAGAAAAAATAGATAATATAACTTTGTAAATATAAAAAATCTTTTATAAAATATGATATTCTGTGGGATTGTCTTGCATTCATCCTCTGTCATTCTAATTCCATATTGTTAAAAGGTGATCGTTTGTCTTGTTCGATTTGCAAAGTCAGCATTGTGACAAAAAATTCTTGTATATTTAAGAACAATGAAATAAAATTGCTACCTATATTCTGCTTTTACTTACATCTTTTATTTACAAAGGCCATGTTTTTTAATGTAGTTTGAAAGAAGGCTTAGGGAGTACAAAACCTTTGAGGGAATTGCAAGCCCCCCTTTTTATGACATTGTTTAATTAGTTGTTTTGTAGGGCTGGTTTTGGCAGGGAGTGTAAATGCATCTGTATATATGGGCATGTACATAGATGCACACACATGCTCATAACTTGAGCAAATTATTCTGGCAAGTGCTTGAGACTCAGCTGTGGAACACCACTTTGTTGGTTTAGCAGTCATATTTTGGAGAGGAACTTTACTTTGAAGAATATTCTCACAGCATCATTTATTCCATTTTAAAAAAAATATAGTTGAGGTTAGGATAGCTTGTTTTGTATATGCTTCACAATGTCAGAAAAATAACGAAAGCAAGCCAACAAAACCCCAATACTATAGAGATTATGTATCTTGAGGTTTCATTTTAAGTAAAGTATTCAAATAGACATTTGAGTACTAATGTGTCTTATGATGTTTTTGCAGAGGCACAAAATGTGTTATAACTTCCTAAAAATATAACTCTGGTGGTAGAAATGAAAATGCTCTTATGATTCTCAGCTGCAGCTTTATATATTACAAATACCCCCGAAAAATCTTAGAAACTAAAAACTCAACTAAGTCTGAGCTAAAAAGTGAGAAATGAATTTAAATATATTGCTTTCTTCCTATGAAATAACTGTGAAGAAAACTGGTTTATTAGGGACCATTTGAGTGCACTCTCCTTCCCAGGACATGAGCTTTCATTTCACATGCAATGAAGTAAATTTGTTCTCAGTCATTTTGACTTCTCGTTTTAAAGCCCAGACTTACCCACACTAAGGCTTTTTTATTACACATAGCTTTGTGAATGAAGAACATAAATTTTTTTTTTTTTTTTTTTAGGTCTTAATGTGTGACTTTGGACAAATAAATGGGAGAGCATGCTTATTACTATTAATTTTTAGGCTTCTCTTGTTCAATAACAGTGTGGCCAGGATTTTTTTTACTCAGGTGTTGTTATTTGGGCTCTCCACAGGCTTTCTTAAAAGAGAGTTTTTGCCTGTCTTTACAGAAAACGCTGCTCATCTTCTTTCTCTGGGAAGAGAATTTTTCTTTCTTCCAGTTAATTACTTTGAGTCAAAATGTCTCATAATGGAGTTGTACTCATGAGCAGGTTGAGTTAAAGACCATAGCTGCACCAAGGCTGTACTACACCATCCTTTCTTTCAGGAAACTACCAGCAAACATTTGTCATTCAGAAAAATGTACCAGGGACTTGGAACTGGAGCATTCCTGACTGCTACTGTCTTAGTTGAAATGATTGAAGTCTGTTTATGTACAGCAATCATGAAAAAACTGTTTGAATTGCTACCAAGTTTTCAGTGCCTCATTCGAAAATTTTTCTGCATTTTTCAATAGCTGTTTATTTCAGTGGCTTATGTAATTTTTATATCTGGTGGTCTCTAGAATGAAATCTTTTGAGAACTGATAGGAAAACTTTGGAGGATTAATTTCTCTTTTATGAAATGTTCCAGAAATGAAATTGTTCAGTTTTTAATAGATTGAACTCTTCTCTCTCTTTTTAAAATAAAACATAAGCCCATGTAGCTTCTTACTTTAAGTTACTGACCCTCTTTCCATTCAGAGATAGTGAAGTTCTATTATCTCACTTTTAAGAAAGAGGGAAGAGTAAGAAAGGCTAAAGTTCTTCACACAAGTCATAAAACAGCTATGCCCAAATTATTGATTGAACTTAGGTGTGTCTTATCTTAAACTGCGGGCTCACTGAGCTAGTTTATTCTTCCTCTCACAGGTGCAGCCTTTATATAAAAGGGAATAAAAAATAAAGTGATTTATTTAGCATATTTTAATTTGTTTTGTTACAACCACAAAGGACTGTTACTAAAATACAGTGACAAGTATTATTACCTTTTACTCAGATGTATGCAGACTAAAGATTTAAACTGGCACAAAGCACTTCAATTCAAAGGTTATATAACTATGTGTTGCAGACTACAGCAGTGACCAAGTAGCCAAAAACCTCTTCTGGTCCTTGGAAAAGTGAGAATTAACTAAAATGAAAGTTGCCCAGATAGTCCCAGCTAGTAAACCATGCCACATGCTTCAAGTCTAAGCTGATTTGATGGAAGAAAATTCCTTTCTGTATGTAATCTGTATGTAATCTGATAACTAGTTGGACTCTGAGTATGTTGGAGATCTATGTGAATTAGACACGAGTTTTGATCTAGCATATTATTTCCCTCTCATTATGGTCAGTCTCTGATCATTCAGAGGAGGAAAAATAATTTTCCTTTGTTCTTGGGAAGCTGTATCTCTGGTTGCATGTTAAAGTTGGTAACCTTTCAATGTTATTGGCTGAGCCCTGAAGTGTGAGACTATGTATAATTTATAAACTAATTTGTCTCTGCTCTTTTCAAGAGTTATCTCTGTGGGGAATTGTTAGCAGGTTATTGGCCAGTAGTGGATATTGTCTAGTTCTTTCCTGAATTTTATGTCACTTGAGCTGAGCTGCACTGCTCCCTATAGGTCTTTTGCTCTCTTAAGACTTACTTTTGGTGGGAAAGGGTACTTCCAGCTGTGAAGATACCATTTTTGTTACCTTATTTGCAGTTACAACACATTTCTAAAATGCTTTGTTTCTATTTCATTCATTGATACTTGTTGTCTCCCTCCATGGGAACCCCTGTGTAAAGGAATATACCTGGACTTCCAGAAAACTTTGCATATGCTCATGTGCTTTGTTATCTATTTCTCCTCCATCATGTAGCTCAAGCTGCCTCCTTCTTCAGGCAAGAAGTGAAATCTGATGCTTCACATGCAGGTTGTAGGATCACAGGGTGAGTCCTGTGGAACTGACTTCTCTGGCAGGATTTTGGATTTCCTTCAGCAATCTCCTGCTCGAAGCAGGGTCAGGTGTGATGGCAGACCAGGTTAATTGGGCTTTATCTATTTGGGGCTTGAAATGGCTGTGCCTTTGTTAAACTGTTGTGACACCACTTGGAGTCCTGGACTCACTCAAACTGAGTAACTCTTGGAGTAACCACAGCATCCATGTTACTTTGAATTTCCTTCCTGGGCAAGGATAAGACAGTATTTCCTCTCTGCATAGTGCTTCAGGAAAATTTTGACAAAAATTAAACTTGAATTGTAATGGATTCAGCCCAAGAAGACAACATGGAACCTTAAGTGCTCTCAGTTTTCTAGTGCAAACATAATCATTATCTACTCTTTGCCAGCTGCCATACTGAGGAAATGCAGTGCTGCATCTACACAGTACCCAAATCAGCTGCTCTTCAGACAAATCTACCAGGAAACTACCAGCTTAGCCCTCCACAATACTCTGAGGAGCAATTTCCTTCTGTGTGGTCAAAGCCTCATTCTCTACCTACGATGCCTAGCCTGAAACCCTGGTGCCCTCTATCAGACTTGGACATCTGACAAATCTACTTGTACAGGCCCTCACTGAAGCCTAGGTCAGAGCTTTGCTCAATGTAAAGATCTGTGTAACATTCCTTCTGCAAAACTTCTGACACTGTGAATATAACCTTACATAAAGTTTCCTACTTAACTACTTACATCTAAGGACATTAAATCTTCAAGACTATTCACAGCTATCTAAACCTTGAATTTCTTCATTCCTAGAGTTCTCACTGCTGTATAATCTGGAGAGTTCGTCACTGTTACAGATTTACAATTGCAATCAAGCTTTTTTTTGTTTCCTTTGTCATCTCCTTTATGTGCCAGTTCTGTTGAACAATAAAATGTAACGGTATCAATAATTAAGGTGTGATCATTAGTTTACTGGTGCCTAATACAACTGCAAATAACTACTTAGTTTTTGCTTCTGTTTATTTCTGCTGGAATTTCTGTATGTGTCCAGATTTGGTATCTACGACTTTTAAAATATGTTTCATTTCATCTTCTGGGAAATGAAAAGAAAGACTTTGTTTAAACTCCTTCTCCAACTGCATTTTTTTTTCTGTTCATCAGTCTTTTTTACCTTTTTAGGAATTTTTTGGTAGAAGTATGAAAAAGTAAAGTGAAATATCACCCATCATTCATAAAGTCTTGTATGTCATTTTACTTTGTGTCTTAAACAGAGTGTTCTGGATCTTCACATCTATAGCTTCAGTGCTGCCAATAATGTTTTGTCTTCTGTGGTTTGGGTGGATCTGGATTTGGAACTGTGTTTTTGTTGGAATGCCTCTACGTTGGATCCCTGCAGTTTTCAGTGCTTGCAAAAGTTATAACTTACAATGGAAGACAAAGTAAACCCACCATCAAAGGAGAAAAATTAAATCTCTGTTTATTCACCTGCATGCTAAGATGAATCTTATTGACAGCAGCTAGCTGAAATATTCTAGATATTAAAAGACTTGGAAAAAAGTGATTTTTTTTAAATGCCTGGGACTTTGTTTCAATAGGATTTGTGTCCCAGATGTTGATTTGCACGAGCAATATGCTGGATGAAATTTGTGTTGAATGTGCTGTCAGATAGTGGCACAGAATACGTACATGGGAAAAACACATTTCTGTGTTTTGTAATTAAGGAATAGACTGCAATTTTGTAATTAAGGAATAGACTGTGACAGCCTCTGAGTGACTATAGCATGGGAATCTGAAATGGAAAAGTCTGAGAATGGTGTCCAAGTGACTTTTAACCATCTGAGAGGTGAAAAAACACTGCCTTGTGGACTCCACTGGCCAGGCCTCTCCACTGGCATGGTGTTATGAGGAAAGAGTAAAGGAGGGTTTGTTGTTTTAAGTTTTGTTTCCCTTTGCAGCTTTCACAGCAGCACTATTTATAAAGAGTTGGTCCAAGGGATAGTTAGTCTAGCTTCTAGACTTCTTCTAGCTTCCAGAAGAAGCATGACTATTTTTCTGTATTAGAAATTAACTATCAGCCTTGGTTTGAGCATCTGCTCATGTTTCCCAATGAAATTTATTTTCAATGGAAGGCAAATAAAACACCCACTTGAAATAAGCTGGGGAACATGGTGGTTTTCATGTACTGTCTTCCCTGCATATCTCTTCCCACATACAGAGTCTAGAAGGAGCTCCTGTGCCTCATATATGAGTAAGACATAGTAGATTAGATGTAAATGAAATAGAGATAAAGCCTCAGCTGAGGAATGTGATTTTTCAAAAACCTGTTTGAGAGAACCCAGCAATTGGTTTTGAAACCCCACAACTTTTGCTGTAGATGGTTTAAGGTCAGCTCAGTGTAGGCTCCCTGTCTGAGCAGGCTCTTCAGCAGACACGCTCCTGGTGAGACACACACTGTCTGCAGCAGAGCTGAGACTGCTGAGTTACCTCGTGGTGGCCTGAGGGAAGGCAGCCCTAGCTGTCCCTTCACTGAAACCAGCCTGCTGGCCCACTGCCCTGTGAAAAGAGGAGATTTCCTTAACCCTTAGTTGTGGGCAGATTTCCTCAACCCTTAGTATTTCATTTGTCTGTCAGTGTTCCAGGAAAGCTGAGACCCTTGTGCCCACCCAGGGTCTGTCAGTGTCCCACTACAGGGACCCTTCACTGAGCACTCCTGGGTCAGAGGGTGGTTTGGCTGGCTGAGGCAGGGACACTCACCAACAGCATAAAGGAGAGCCCTCCATGGATCTTCCCACTCTGAGTGTGTTACCTGCTGCCAGTGACTGCTTGTGCCTGTGAATGATTCAACACTAGCAGTTTACAGAATAACACTCTTTATTAGTATAAAATTGTGACAGATTAAGGTTGAAGAATTGCCAGTGATAATATCTGACTGCAAAAATGTGTTCAAACCAATATTGCTAATCCTCAATAAAAGTATTCAGTGTGCATAGAGTATGGTTCTTACCAAAAAGGTGTCCCTGTGGAGGGAAAAACAGGTTCAGCCCATTGGCTGCTCCCAGCAGTTACAATGGAGTCTTCCCTAGCATTTCCCCATTCTCACTTACTTACTATTTCCTTCTGTTTAGGTGGAGCTTGAGTGACTCTAGTCATACATACTTTTGCTACTGAGTGGTGTAAAATTATCTTGCTTTGCTCTTAAAAATACTGTCAAAAAAATAGAGCACATGTTTAGTTAGGGGTGATCATATCTTGGAGTCTGGAAACTTTGGATGGAGATTAACATTATAATTAGATTAAAATGAACTGAGTTCATCTGAGGAGAGCAATTTCACCACACTTGCTGACTCAGCAGCTGGACACCTCCTATCTCCCCTGGCTGACAGGTGCTGTGTAGTTTATCAGCTGCAAAGTACCATTGAGTTCCCCTCCCTCCAAGGATTTCTACAGAGCCTGGCTGTGGTGTCTCCATCCTCTCCACCATCCATTCCATCCCTCTTGGTTGCAGATCGTGTCTATGGGGAGTCACTGTGGAGCATTCCAGCCAGGGAGCAGCAGCTGTATTTTACCCTGTAATTTCCACAGCATTACAATTTATGTTAGGGTGTGAATGTAACTTCTGAGTTTCCACTTATTGTACCTCCAGCCCTTTTTCCACTAAGACTGAAGAGCCCTGTCATTGCTTGAAGTGCATTTCAGAGAGAGCTGGATATTGGGGGAGATCTGAGTGGTAGAGCAGACTGGCTGTCTGGCCTCTGTCCCATCGCTTCATTTGTGCAGTCTTCATCAGATATAAATAATCTGTGCTGTGGCCAAAGTCAATGATTGTGGTGCTCTTCCTCCCTGTCTGAATTGCTGGGGTTTGAGGAAGAACAGCAGCTTCTCTTTAAGGAGCTGTTTTGCGGGATTTCTACATTTTACTCTACAGACATGGAAAAAGGAGGAAGTGTAATTAATGTAAAATCTAAATAACAGCATTTGAGAGACAATTTATCTTTCAAAAGTACTGCATGTTAAAAGTCCCCTTGAGTTTTGTGATTGGAATTTCTTGAGGTTACTATACATGAAACTACTGACATTTGATCACATTATCTGGGGCTTATAAAGTATCCTAAAACCCAATGGAAGTTTATGCAAGGCTTTTATCATGAATATTTTTACAGAGACTGAAGATGCCGTAAAAGAAAAAGACTTTTGAGATTTGGAGTAGACAAAACTGCCCAGAGCTGTGCAAATAGTATGCAACTGGCAGATATTGCCCGTGCTTCAGTACTGTTAGACTTGCAGGATTTCTAAAAAAGCAACATTCTATCAATTCATAAGGAGATGAAACAGAGGTCATCTTGGAAGGACTCTTCTCAGTCTGATGAAAATGGAAGCAGGCACTTTACAAATCAGCAACTTCAGTTGATTAAAAGAAGTGGCTGGTTCATCTGGTGGAGTAATGTAATTTCTTACTGTATATGAAACGGATTGGCCTATAAACTAAAACTCAGAAATTGGATTGGCAACATACACGTGCATGTGTGTCATGTAAGACTTTTGAATACCAAAATAAGTACTTGGTGGGGAATGGGTGGGGAACTAGGCTTGGAAAGAAATGACCTATGAGTGGTTGTGAATCAGTTGGTTGGTAAGGCTTGGTTGTTGTGTCGCTCTTTTTTTTCTGGTCAGGCACTTTAGCTGTCCTGTTTGCATGAACACAATGGAGCAGGGCTTTTTGACTTTATCTTTTCTCTGAAGATACTCTGTGGTTGTGATACTTGGATCTTTTATCACCAGTGTTTCAAGTGTGTATGTTGAATTACTCTCAGTTGTAACAGGAAGACCTAGAATAAAACTGGTGAATCTGTGAACAGAAAATATCAGTAAAAGCTAGCATTTCCTAGGACATTGCAACAGGGAGTATGCCACTTTCCTCTCTCTGTCTATTTCTGTACTTGTTTTTAGGAAGGCAGGTGATGGGGAGGTGTTTGTGACCTACAACAGATGTTCTGTATTTTTTTTCCATCCTGTAGACAGAATGAACTTTCCATGGATAAAATGTAAATTGGTGACAGCTCTAGATTTCCATACTGGAAAGACAAGTATTATTAGTGGGGAAACACTGGGGAAATGCAAGAGGCCTGATCAACAAGACTGCTCCATTTTCAGGGGAAGAGGAAATGTCTAGGAACTAAACAGAGAAATTGTAGAGGAAAATTCACATCCCAAGTAGAAGAAGAAAGCAGTATTCAGTAGAGTTAAGGCAAGTGAGGATTGGTAGGCTGAACAGTGAACAGAAGAGGACAAGAAGAGTTAAATGTTTGCAGACGACAATAGGTATCCAGAAAGTGAACTATGAGAGATACCTTTAAAAGCTCCAGATGTTCAAATGAAGAAAGATGGCTGAGATACCTCTGTTAGTAGCAGTTTATCTCAGCTGGAAAGTAAATTGGTAATGTTCTCAAAACATCCTAGTAACCAAGCATCCTGAAACCAACATACATGTAATTTTATTGGTAGACTTCTGAACTTGGTAGTCAGTATGCCATGAGTCACCAAATATTACAAAATATCTCAATATGTAGGTAATTCCTTGAGACTTGCCAGGGTGCTGCAGGAGAATAATATCAAACTGATCCTCACAGTGATTCTCCATGTCATGGTGGTGGGGGAAACCATACAGAAAATTCTGTAAGTATTCAGCTGGATAGATGTGTAGCAACAGTAAAATGTTTTGATTTGGAAGTGGAATAAAATGCCACTGTCTTTTGAGTATGGATGGAATGAAGACAAGTCTCTTGGAAGCTTACACTAGAATAACCAGAAAGATACTATATCAAAAATGAGATAATGAAATGAGCTGATAAGTGAGAGTAGTTTAAGCATAAAATTGTGATACTGAAAATATAATGAAGACCTCCAAAGGAAGTGAAGGAATAATAACCAGGTAAAATTGCTCACTTACAAGCAACATTTGATGAGATTTATACCAAACTCATTGAAGTGAAATGCTTCTCTACAGTTAATCTGTCTTCAATGGAAGAGTGGGGAACGTGCATTTTCTCAGCTGTGGAAAACTTTAGAGAAAATAATCCTGAGTGGTGAAGGCCTGGTGGTCTGAGAAGGAACACTGGGTGATCTTCTGTATAACAAAAAAAAAAAAAAAAAAAAAAAAAAAAAGTTATATCACTTTATTTGGCATTGGTACAGTTGCTTTTCCAATGCTGAGCTTTTTTTGAATATCCATAAGCCTGCTGATAAAATTGTAAGGGATTGATCAAAGGACTGGACACTTAGCCTTGTGGTGAGACATTCTGGAATCTTGCTCTGTTTATCTTACCCATGAGAAAGCTTGGACTTGACCTGATCAGAGGATCTGCTTTGGGAAAAAAAATCATTGAAAAACTGTTAACAAACTGGCAGGTAAAGATACAAAAAGCTCCAGTGGTTGGTCCTTGAAGTTCAAAATTCCACTGCACATTTTCAACAGTGTGAGTAATTAGCCCCTATGATATCTTAACAAAAGTTGTGGTGGTTTCCTTACCACTAACAATTTAAAAATTAAGATTGAATGGTTTCTTAAATGATACGTTTCAGTAAAGCAAAAGTTCTGTGGCTTCTTTGTACAGGGCATTGGCCTAATTGTTCATAAAAATCCCCTCTGACCTTGAATTTTTAAATTCTCTTGAAGATAATTACCAGAAACAAATTAATATTTTTTTAAGTTGAAGTTTTCTGCCTAAAACTTACATTTGCTTTTACAAAGTTCTAATGAAAAATAGGTATTTTTCATGGCTATCTTCTTTTCATATCCAGTCAGATGTTTTTCAGCTGTAGTGGACATGCAGTGTTGCAGTCTCAGTTCCTTGATATACTATGTAGTTTGGTTTTTCTATAAGGCTGTATTTTTTGTTCAATTCCTTGGTGCTCCTGAAGACATAAGCCAAACACAAATGTACTTTATTGAGATATGTATGGGATGTCTTCAAAGCATTAATTGAATTCAGGATTATGAAATCTACTATTTTGCAATAAATGCAGCTTGTAGTGGTCTTTTAGTTCCTCATCTCCTCTGAGTCCCATCTGCACATCTTGTGTTTACAGTGATAAGTGTCTTGGAGACATTTCTGCTAGATCTGTGCTAAAATCCAGTCACCAGCATTCCTGTGGCTGCAGTCCCAGTTAGGGTGAGAGTGTCATTAAGCTGGCCATTGTATCAGCAAGCTCAGTTTCTGACTTCAGAGAGCTCAAAAGACCAAAGATTGCCAAAGAGAGAGACACAGTGACCAGATACAGAGTGATATTAGGGACATAGTGAGCATGTTAGCCTGGCTGTCTAAAGAAATGTTTAGGGAATGACTTTAGTGCTTGTTTCTCTGCCAGGATCTCCTCTTTCTCCAACTGGTTTTGGATTCATTTGTCTATTTCAGCCTGTTTTTTTCAGAAGAATAAAAATACCAGGTTCTTGTGGTGAGCTGAAGCACCAGGTTCAAAAGAGATTTGTGACACCCAACAAATGGGTATACAAGAAAGACACAAATTAGAAACAGTTGTAGTATGGACTGCAGGACAGTAAGATCACAGAAAATCAAATACTCTAAGTTCTCTTGCTTACAGAACAACTTGTATTCTTGTGGGGAACAGGCTAGACTCATTTGATTCTCTTGTGATTTCAAACAGTCATAACAACTCACTTAAAACTGCTTCAGCAGTGTGGCTTAAATACATTTGATCTAGACAAGAGTTAAAGTAATTAGCTGATATTTGATTTTACTTGATATGGATCCAAACCATGAAACTTTGAACACCCTTAGGGTTCAGAAGTGTTTCATTCAGTGTGTTTGGGTATTAGTCTGTGTTCTCAAGTAACCTTTTGAAACTTGGCAAATTTAATACCAGATTTAAAATAAAGGCACTACATGGGGAATCAAGTCTGTAAATGTTTTTTCTTTAATTATGGAGGTGCTCTGGACTATAGTTGTAGAAGCAGAAGGAATAGAAAATGCATTACCTTGCATTAAGGTGTGTGCTTGTGTTTATACGCAGTGTTCACACCTGTGTACACACTTATGTGCTTGTACAGAACGTTACTCCTGCTGCAGAGAGCTTACAGTCTTAACAGAGAATGAGGGCAATCGTGTACTTTGAGAGCCAGAGGATGGTGCTAACTTACAGCATGTGTGCATTTCCAGTTTTGTGATGTGATGACAGCAGCACTCTGACACTGGTTAACATCTGTGGGCTGTGTGGAAGGAGCAAGTTTCCATGAGGGATTTGGCTGGAGGAGACCTGCCTGCCTGGCACACAGAGATGAGGAGGGTGTTCCTGGCAGGGTTGAAATAAGGATGAGTAACATGAAGTTTTACATTGCATGTGATACAGTCACTAATCTGGAATGTGATAGACCATGTTTTATAAGCTTTTTATTTTTTTATTGCAAACAAATATAGAGAGGGAAAAAATGAAGTTATGAAGAAATTAAAAAGGAAGTGCATAGATGCATCTGTTAAAGGTGGAGGCGTCCACTTCCTCCTCAAAGAACAATTATATGTGAACTGGAGAAGCTGTATGTGATAACAATACATCCAATACATCCAATACATCCAATTTGCTGTGTTAAGAAACCAAGATGGGAAGGGAAGAATTTGAGGCAAGGAGGATTTCATAGGATATAATTATGGCCTATGTATATAGGCTCAAAAGAGGCACAGTTAACTTGGTGTCTTCAAGATGGCATCCTTAAATGACCCCAAAACCAGTGCTATGGTATTTGATTTGTGAATGTGTATGTTCATTGTCAAAGTAATTTGTTAGTAGATCATGTCACAGTTTTCCCTGGCTCTGGGAGAAATTGAAATAATGGAAAGGTTGCAGAATTCAGACCTTCTCATGAAACTCTTAAAAGAAAACAAGCAACAACAATGTGGAAGAAGATCAATTCAGTGGTACACACTTTGCAGTAATTTACTATATGCAAATTACCTGGAAATTATTCAGTCTAATGCCTAAGCAGTACAGTGGGAAGTTTTCAGATTCTTTCACATGGTTTGCACTTTGTAATGCAACATACAAATCATATTATCTTCCCTTTACCATTATAACTCTTCAGTGATTTTTAATTTCTTAATGTGCTAAAGAAAGAAAAAAGCTAGGAGACCTACAGGAAAATTCATCAGCATGTGACCATTAATTAAGTGATGATTTTGAACACTGTCCAAATTCAATGTGTGAATTAAATAATTGTTCATTTAAGTAACTATAAATACAATATATCTGGATCTGAGGATTTCAGAGCAATTTACAAGTTTTGAATCTCAGCACATTTTTATAAGAAGTTAAAAACATACAGCTATGGAAATTTTAAAAATAAATTTTTAAGTCTGCTTTGCAATTGAAGAAGGAGGAGGGTCCAGATTTCATGGCTTGGGAAACCTATACGATTTAAAGAATTAATATATTACTGAAGTCTTTAATATGTGTTGAGTTGACCTTAAGCTGTGAAAGATGTGCCATCCATTTTCTGAACAAATATTAGCATAGGATAATGGAAAATCATTTTATGCTGTTAGCTCCTTTTCTATGGAGCTGAAGCCAAGAGGAGTCAGCATAATTAAATTTGCCTGAAGAAAGAAAGGTTATCAATAAAGACATCTTACCACAAGCACAGAAAGGGTGCTTGGGAAGAGTAACATGTGGCAGTAATAAAGGAAAGTTGGACAGTAGAGTCAAACTCAAACATATTTTGTGGCAAAGAAGTCAGAATTTTCATGGAGTTCCATAAGAGAAGATGGCAAACAAACCTACATGGAGCCCTGATATGTATCTGCTCCAGAGCTTAATTCTTGCTCCACAAGATCATAGAATTGTTTAAGTTGGAAAAGACCTTTAAGATCATTGAATACAGCCATTAACCCAGCACTGCCAAGTCTACCACTAAACCATGTCCCTAATCATCACATCTACACATTTTTTTAATAACTTCAGGGATGGTGATTCAACCACTTCCCTGGGGAGCCCTTTCCAAGGTTTGACAACCCATTCCATGGAAAAACATTTTCCTAATATCCAGTCTAAACCTCTCTAGCACAACTTGAGGCCATTTTCCCTCATCCTATTGCTTCTTACTTGGGAGAAAAGACTGAACTCCACCTTGCTAGACCTTTCTTTCAGGTATTTGTGGAGAATTTTGTGCTCCCTGACCCTCCTTTTCTCCAGGCTAAACAACCCCAGCTCTCTCAGCAGCTCCTCATAGAACTTGTGCTCCAGATCCTTCCCCAGCAACACAGCCCTTCTCTGGACATGCTCCAGCTCCTCAGTGTCTTTCTCGTAATAAGGGGCCAAAAACCCAGCCCAGGTTTTGAGGTGTGGCCTGTATATATATATATATGTATATACTGACCTCGGTGCTCAGTATTGAGGTACAATTGCTGCCCTGGTCCTGCTGGTCACACTATTTGTGACAGAGGCCAGGATACCATTGGCCTTCTTGGCCACCTGGGTTCCTGTTCAGCCGCTGGGCAGCTTTCCAGCCACTCTTTCCCCAGCCTTTAGCACTGCATGGGGTTGCACCTGTGACCCAAGTGCAGGACCAAGCAGTTGACCTCACTGAGATTTGTAGTCTTAGCCTTGGTCCATAAATCCCTCTGCAGAGCCTTCCTGCTCTCCAGATCAACAATCCTGCCCAACTTATGTCATCTGCAAGCTGACAGAGGGTACCCTCCATCCCCTGATCATTGATAAAGACATTAGACAGGACTGGCTCCAGTGCTCAGCCCTGGAGAGCACCACCAGTTGCCAGCTCTGTTGACCACCACTCTCTTAGCCTGGTCATCCAGCCTGGCTTTTTACTGAATGAAGAGTACAGCCATCCCAACATTCTTGTCTTGTGTGTGCTGCATGATGGCACTTAAGATGATTTGCTCCATGACCTTCCCCAGCACCGAAGTCAGACTGATGGGCTTTATCCTTTTTCTGACTCATCTTCTACCTGGTGTCACATTGGCCAACCTCCAGTCAGCTGGGACCTCCTTGGCTGACCAGTAAATGATCCTCCACCACCTTCCCCAGTATCTTTGTGTGGATTTCATCCACATAAATTTGGATAGGTCTAGGTGGTATTGCTGACCATTCCCCATGGATTATGAAGGCTTTATTCTGCTGTCTGTCCCTGTCATTCCGCTCAGGGGGCTGGGTACCAGAAAAAGACTGGTCTTATTACTGTTACAGACTGAATAAAGAAGACATTATGTACCTCAGCCTTTTCCTTATCCTTTGTCACTGTGTTTGCCCCCATGTTCAGTAAAGAATGGACATTCTCCTTAGCTCTGTTGCTGTTGCTAATGTATTTATAGAAATATTATTACTGTTAGTAGCAGATGCAGTTCTTATTGGGCTTTGGCCCTTGTAATTTTTTCCCTGCATAACCTCATGATATCCTTGGAGTCCTCCTGAATTGTCTGCCTCTTCTTCCAAAGAAGAAGTTCCTGAGTTCCTGCCAAAACTCTCTGTTCATCTAGTCTTCTTTTCCCTGGATCCTTTTTTGGCATGTGGCACCTGCCTATATAATAAAGCCTCAATCTTGGCCTTATTATCTTAGCAGTGCAAGATGGTCCGGGAGCCCAGTCCCTCAGAGAGACAGAGTGCCCAAAAGCTCAGCTAGCTCGTGGCCATCACCACTGGCTACCCTTTAGCAAGCTTGGTGATTGTCAGCTCTTTAGTGATATCAGCTCTCTTTAGTGATATCAGCTCTCTTAGGATATCAGCTCTTTGCTTGCTATGGTAGGGTGCCCTTGGCTTGAGGCTGCAGCAGATGCAAGAGAGGAGAAGGAGTGCCCTGGTGTTCCACAGCGATGGTTTATTGCGGGAGAGACCGTGAAGGTTCCAGCGACAGCTCTTCTTCTGTCGAATGGGCTAAACCAGGCCCTTTTATAGGGTATGGGGGGATCCAAACCTGACCAATAGTAAGGGTTAGGTAAAATAGCCTATAGGGTTACAGAGATAAGCTTTGGGGTGGGGGGTCATTGAGACAGGAACTTATTTTGCTGTCTCATCCTGACTCAGCAGTTCCTATTGTTAAGTCTCCATTCTCCATGGAGCTTTCCCAAGCTCCATGGGGTTTGCTACATGCCTGCTCCTGTGTCTGTAGGATTTCCTTCTTGAAGGCCTTCTTGGACTCTGTTGCCCCAAGGTAGAGGTTTTGGTGACCCCCTTCTTTACTTCACCAAGAACCAATAACTTAGCATTTGGTGATCACTACGCTGAGGATGGGCCTAATGATGTCCAACCATCACATTCTCCACAGGTCTTTCTGCATTCCCAAAAAACAGGTCCAGCATTTACCTTTCCTAGTTTGCTCCCTCACCAGCTTTGTCAGGAAGTTATGTGCCCCCATGTTCCAGAAATGTCCTAGGCTCTTTCCTCTTTGCTGTGCTGTGTTTCAAACAGACATCTGGTAAGTTGAAGCTCCCCATGAAAACAAGGGTGAGTGATTGTTAGAGCTCTCCCAGCTACTTAGAGAATATTTTATCTGCCTCTTTCTCCTGGTTTGGGGTCTGTTGCAAACTCCCACTATGATACCTGCCTTGTTGGCCTTCCCCCAATTCTTACTCAAAACCATTCAACCCTATCCTCACCATCACTAAGCTCTAGAGAACTAAAACATCCCTACCTCCACTGAGACAGCAGACTGACAGACCCTGCTAGTACCCTGTCTCTCAGGCACTGGCACACTGCTCTCAGACTTCAGTGAGCCTTGTTTTATCCCTTTCTCCCTTCAAATCTCTTTAAAGCTCTTTCAGTGAGCCCTGCTAACTCCTGTGGAAAGATCTTTTTCTCCCTTTGAGACAGTATTGCCATGTCTGTTGCCAGCAAGCCTGTGGTTTTGTTCTCTTTAGCTATATCCATATGTATAACATTTATCTGTATGTATATGTATATGTATATGTATATATATGGTAGCCTTTATCTATATTGATGCTGTTCAGCAATTGGCCTGGCCCCAAGTCAAAAATCATATACATTATATCAGCTGTTTTGAACTCCAAAAAATACTCTGAGTAGTGAGTAAGTTCAGGCATCTTGCGTCCTTGCTTTTGCTTTATTCCTTTTAACTCTTTTGTTATAAACCAGGCTTCTCTGGGGAACCTTGAATAAGCTGGAGGTAAAGATTTACTGAGAGTGACATCCAAGGAGACTATAAGAGAAGTCACAAGTCTACAGGATCGCCCACTATGTGTTAAGCAACAATTGCTTTTGTGTACATGGTCACATATTATTTGATGTGGTTACAGTAAGGCAATCCCTGCCCACAGTGAGAGGAGGGATGCAGCCATGCCTAGTTCATAATTTGTTTGTCTTGCATGTCTTTGAAGAAGTTGGTTGGGAATGAAAATAGTTACAAGATGAAGTGTAGGAAAAGTTATATCTCAAGTCTTTTAGGCAACAGAAGGTGGGAACTGTTTTAGGAGTGTAAGACAGTTAGTTGGTCTGTTAGGGTGTCTCATTACAAAAGGGTTAACAGAGTGCTGAAGAATCATACATATCCCATGAAGGGAAGGATTCTTTTCCCTTCAAGAGAATCTCACCTGGTGAGACTGGTAGCAGGGAATTCCAACACTCAGAAAGTGTCCCACTGGCTGAGCTGTTTCACACCAGATTGCTTCACTTCTTGTCCTGCCTGCCACCCACTAGGATTATTTGTCCAAGATCGGAATTGAATGGTGTCGTGCTGAACTTAGTGAGTCCTGTGTGGGGGATGGTAGCAGAGAGGGAATTGGAATGTGGTGTGCAGATGTGTGAAGGTGAGAGTAAAGCTTATCAGCTACTGGTTCCAGAGGGTGGTGGGCTTTTCCTTGGTTTTTTTCCTGACTCTGCTGGTGAAGTCATCAGTTGAACAACCTCAGTTATCCAGCCATACAAGGTAAAAGTACCAGATCACTACATAACGGTGTGAATAATTTGAAATATTTAAAAATATGACAATTAAACATAGGTCTTTTTGGTGAGCTGCTCTCTGGGTGGCCTCTATTAAAAACCTCTTGAGACCCCAAAACCACTTTCCTTTGTTGCATAATATTTTTCTTTTGTTTTTAGTAAACCAGGTTTGAACTGGCAAATTTCTGTGAAGTCCTGTAGGCAATTTATTATTTAAAGCAGACCTGTGAAGTTGTGCTGGTATCAGGAATGTCTTGAGTCATCCTCCCTCTGCTGACCTACTGTGCTGACCCAGCACCTGAGAAGGACTTGACAGCCCATGGGGACAAAGGAATGTTCTGCAACTCTGCAGAAAGGCAGGATAATCAAAGCTCATAAGAACAAAGAGTGATGTGACTGAAGTTTGTGTTGCAGTTATCAGCCAAGCAATTCAAAAGAAAAAAAGAAAATAATCCAACAAAATCAGAGCATAGACTTGAATGCACAGCAGCTGGTGACCTAAAATGGTAACCTGCACTAATTGTGCTCCTTTGGTAATGGCATATGGTTTTCAGCCCAGAGAAGAAGGCTCTTAAAACTGTTTCTCTTTTTTTGAAAAATTTGTCTTGATACTCAGGTCAAGAAGACCCTGTAAGAAGACAGCTGTTCTAGGACCCTGAGAGTGAGGGGGCAGCACACATTGCTAGTGCTGTACCTGCTCTGCAGAGGCTTTTGTACTCTGAATATTGCTCGCTTCACAAATTAGAAATTGCATTAGTGGTGTTGATCAATTTCCATGGGCATATCATTCCATGTGCATATGTCAGGGTGCTGAAGTTCTTATATTTTGTTGCTGTTGTATGCTATGTCCCCAGCTTCACAGAATGCAGCATTGCATTTTTAGCCAACTTTATTCTGTGAGCTTTATAAAGCTTGGTCTCTGCTTGCCTGCGCCTGTATTTTAAATCTGTGTAAAATCCTTAAACTGCCCTACATATAATTGTAAATGTAGAGATTACAGTTCTTTTTATTCAGTGCCCATGCAGATGTCTGAAAGTGAGTGTACTCTCAGAACCCTCCTTTCAAAACTGTTTGTAGTCATACAAAAGATGTGTAACACTTTAGAGGATAGAGAACCTCCAGCCAAAATACTTTCCAAATGACCTTAAAGTGTAATTTATCTTATTTTGCAGCTAACTATGGACCAAATCCAATTTGCAAAGGTTGCTTATCTTGTTCAAAGGATAATGGGTGCATCAGATGCCAGCACAAGTTATTCTTCTTCCTGCGAAGAGAAGGGATGAGGCAGTACGGGGAATGCCTGCACTCCTGCCCGTCAGGGTACTATGGACTGAGAACGCCAGACATGAACAGATGCTCAAGTGAGTTATTTCTTCAACCCTTACACTCACTTTTGTCAGAAGGCCATAATTTGTGGTTGGTTTTTAAGATGGTATGTTGTGAAACACATTTGTATTTTCACAGATATCTCAAGATCATCTTAAATTTCTTTGCTAACGAAGGTCCCGGCTCATTCTCAGATATTTAACATTCAGCAGATTAACTAGTTGATGAATTGACCTATTTTTTATTGTTATTATTATTAGTTTAATTAAAGGGGTAATTTAGGGAAAAAATGTATGATTCACACAGATACTCCTAGTTTTAAGAAATAAATTCCCACTATATGAAAATATAAAGGATTTAGAATAAATTTAACATGTAGGTACAGGTCAGTATAAACAGTAATATATGGGTGGGCTTTTTGTCATATTTTTTGTTCCCACACAAATTTCAGGTGACCAGACACCTCACACCAGACATGCTTTAATATGTAAGTGTTGCAAATTTAATAAAACAGATGTACTATTAAAAACAAACAAATAACCTTTCACTTTTAGTGAAACATTTTATTTGGAAACTTGCAACCTGCTAATGTGCAACAAGATTCCTTGTTTGCATGTTTGTGCCTAGAAGCACAACTATTAAAATCCACGAGTGCTCTGGTATCCCACATTATTTCACCTCTGTCTGGCAGTTGTGCTGATTTGTATTGATTTTTCCATATGCTCATATGTGGAGTATTACCCATATGGATTATTAATCACTGGTGTTACCTCTTATTCCTATTTACAGGGAGAATGCTTTTGTCATAGTCTAACCAGAATCAGGTCACCTGACATAAGAACCTGAAGTGAGAAATAGCTTTTCTTTTTTTCCTGCAATAATCAAGTGTCTGTTAAATGTGTGGCACCTTTCCCCTCGTGCTGTGCCGTGTCATTGGGAGCACAGAGTTGTGAGAAGGTGTGTGCTGGTTTTCACATCACACATCATCTTGAGACTCACATGGGGTCACTCAGTGGCAGTCTGGCTGGATGAGGAGCACTTATGGCCATGCTTGGACCTGTCCCAAGCTATCCCACCTCTTTCTCCCCATTCCCTGCGTGGGCTCCATGGATATAGTGTTCCCAACTGCTGTGTAGTATTGCAGAGTGCTGCCTAATCCCTACCAGGTGGTTAAGTTTTGATCAAAAATTAAATGAGACAGTATATGGTTTATGCATCCATTCTGTAAAGTAATTTAGAATCTTGGCCTTAGTTTTCCTAACATGTTTTTGAATTCAACTTCTGCACTTGAAATCTTTCAAAACTTGGCTGTAAATACTTCCCCATGTAAAAATGTTTTTGAATATATTTGTAGGTTTAGGAAATAGATTGATTTGTTTCTATCAGCCTGTACTGTGCTTGTGAGAAAGGCAAAGTGGTCTTATTGGCAGTATTCTTTAGTTTCTTGAAAAGAAAAAAATAGAGAATTTAATTGCAGAAGGTCGAGGGTGAATTCAAAATAATATTTATTTTGGTTTTACCACTTATGGAACTTGGCTTTTTCCCCTGAATTACAGGATTGATTTTGAAAAGCATAAATGCAAGTTCTGTCTAACCCATACTGGCATGTGTTGAGCACTTGATGTTTATCTCATCCTCATGCCTTTTACAGTCTCCCCCTGTGAGAATAATGATGCACTTGCATTTATGGACCAGTCCTGGTTCCCCTCTGATGATTATTGTATTGCATATTTTTATGTTAATGTAACTGCTAATTATTTACACATCACTTCTCTTTTTTTCTTGGTTTGGTGATCTTGGTTTGCACATATGAAGCATTGTGGACATACAGACATTTTGTTGATTGAAGTTGAGTTGAAATAAACATCCTTAAAAATTAAATAGGTTTCTTCCTACTTGCTCTTCTTAGGTATGCTTACAGATTCGGTTGCTCAGATAGTATTGTCTCAGCTAAAATTAACAAAAATTTTGGCTATGTTAAAGTCCTTATGGGAGTTACAGGGCTTGAATTACATAAGCTGAAATAATTTCTGCCCTAATAATGTCTTCATAGGCATAAAAGCTTTTAAGCATTTTTTACTGGAACACTCTCATTTTTGTTAGAGAAGTTATAGAAAATATTTTTTATGGAAAAAGTTGTCTTGATTTTAAAAGCCAAACATTGTCAGTGCCAAATGTAACACAATGAATACCACAGCCAAGTGTAGAATCTCTAAAATGATGGAAATTTTGGATTTCAAGACAAATTTTCTTTTCTGCAGGTAAGGAGTATGTGTTCCTAGAATTTGCTAAGTGGTTCTAGACTATTTTTCTAGTAACAGTGAATCATGAAATTTGAGACTGCTTGTCTCTAGAAATCAATGTAGTTTCCTGCTGGATATGATTTCCACCTTGAACACTGCAGTGTGAGAATGCAGTCCTTTTGGACATGAACTTGGAAAGTGTTGAATCTCTCCTGTAGAAGAATGCCCAAGAGATGAGTAACACTTTGTTAATTTTCCAATAATTTTTAAATAACTAATGACTTTGAACTGAACTGCTCCAACAAGACATAATCTCATGAGAAAAAAACAGAACTGAATTTAAAGAGTAAGATGAAACCTGTCAGTTTGGTGGTTGCACTGATTAATGTATTAAGCCTGTCTTGAACCTTTCAACTTAGTCCACAGCCATAGTAACCTATATAATTTTAGGAGGAGAAACCACTCAGAGATTAGAAATTACAGCTCCCTTCAGCTTTGGTTGACTGTTTGTTTAGGTTCTCCCTCTTTCTCCTAGGTGGACCCAACATTGTAATTTCCCCTTCCATTCACCTTCAGTAAAAACAAGATAAAGAGAAATTTTTAAACAAATTGAGCATTTATTAAACTCATGTAGTTAATTCAATGCAGTAAGAAAGGTAATGAATTTTTTAACAGTGTTACAAAATAGCAAGACTTCATGAATATGCTGTTGCTTGAACTATACTTATGTAGTATAGTAGAGCATATGACCATTTGAGACTGTTGTAATTGCAACTGTAGCAGTCAGGGGGTTCAAATACAAAAAAAAATAGCACAGAGGGTGTTGCTGGTCAGTGACAGATCAGTGCAGTGCCAGTGGACACTTCAGGATGGCGGTGTGAAATTGGATCTGTGGCACCAAAGCTGTTCTAGTGAGCAGCAGAGAGATGGGAGCAGGAGTTGAAAGAAGTGAATGTCATGGAGTTGGGAACAGTCTGGGCATTGGTGAAATTGTAGAAGAATCAGGTTGTTGTCACTCCTAGTTTGTCTTCAGCTACAGTTAAATTATCATTATGATTAGCACTCAGTAACCCTAAGCATTATGATGAATATCACTCTGATGAATTAATATATTTATTTCAGATTTCTTACAGTATTCCTAATACTCTTACAGTATTTTCCCCTAAATTGCATCTGATACAGATTAAATAATATGTCTTTCATGTTTGGAGTAGTTTATTTCCATAGGAAAAAGATGAAAATAAACTGTCTAAACTGTCTTGGTGGAAATCTCCACCCAACCTTCATCCAGCCTTCACTCCTCCCAACCTTCACCTACTAAAGCTTCTGAAAGATAGTTATCTCAGGGACTCTGCTGTGAGGAAAAGGAAACTGGCATTGAAGGTAAAGCAGAAAATACAAACAAGATGGGAGTTTTGAAGTATGATCAAAACTGAAAGAGGATTTATCCATTCATTGAATGAATGATAGTTTTATGGAGGGAATCCCCAGTGCAAAGTGAGGCCAGCTTCCACCTGCCAAGTGTGTCTGTATCATGTCAAACATTAACTTCTGTTGAAAGTTTTTCCTTTAGTCCCTCTTGACACACGCAGAGAAAATTTTAGCGTGTTACTCCCAACATGTTTTTTTAAAGCAATGGTTAAAAAGTTGTTTAAAAATTGTTGTGTCCATTGGATGTGAGGGAGGGTTGCAAGATGCTGATTTTTCTTTCAATGGTCTGCATCTTGTATTGGGACTATACAATTTGTAAAAACCCTGATTTCTTTTCAAGTGTCTCAGGTGAGTGGGCAAGAGGCAAATGTTTTTTCTGAATATTTTTAAATACACAGGATGTTTGAGCCAAGCATTACATTTAATAAAATACTTGCAGTACATCTTGAGTGTAACAAACCAGATTAGCAATTAAGCATTGTGGTACATCTCCAGAGCAGCTCACCTGGTTGGTTTTGCCTTGCAATTCATTAATCTAGGAAAGTGATTTTGCAGAATCTCTGTGTAGACATTGACCAGGATCCTGTTCTTTAGGGACTGGTTCAACCCTTGTGAAAAGAAATTATGATTCTAAGGAATTTCCTATGACCCTAAGTGTGGACAAGAAGCCCAAGTTGTGCTGCTATATGAACTTGAGTTCTAAAAGCCCCTTTGGAGAATGCTGGACGCAGGATTTGGTACATTCAGGTTATGTGTGGTTGTGTCTAAATAGAGCCAGCAGAGCTTATCTTTGTCAGGGCAAGGCTTCAAACTGATCCTTACATTCCTTTTAACCAAGCAAAGGTCAACACCACTAGAAATATACATTTTTCTTTTCATTCAATCTGCCTAATTTTTTGCCCAATGCCACAAGAAATCTGATTTAAAAGCCTCATATTTCCCTAATTGCTAACAAAGGATTTTCCATAACCACACTCACACACACACTGTTTAAGTATTGTGGGATGCCCTGTTTTACCCTGCTGAAGTTCAAGAATAAATATTAAAATCTGTTTCATAAATATTGGCTAAATTTAAAGTGTTGATTGGTGATATTTACTAATTGCTATTTCAGAATAGTGACCTTATGGTTTGTGCTTATTTTTCCATTATAAAAGAATGAAGAATAAATGAGTGACAGAATTACCAAAATTATGATTATATTGTTGCATAACATGAATAAAAAATGCTTCCTGCTGTGGCTTCAGATAGCTGAAGAAAGGATACAGCTATTGTCGCTTATTTAATTTTGTTAGCTGAAGGATTAGATTTTTAAGAAATTAATTGTAAAATGATCATTACTGTTCCAAATATAATGGCATATACGTCTTAATCTGTGGAATATTTTTTCCCTGGTATTTTTTGTAGGTATGTCTGGTATACATATGATCATTAATAACTAGATCATTTCCAAGTTGACATGTTTTAATATGGAATAGGATATTTCTGAAAAGCCTACACATGAGTCTGTCAGCTATTGCAGGTCATATTCCTCTTAAATTTTCTGAGGAATACAATATTTCATAAAGATAATAGTTGTTTGGTTTGGTTTTGTTTTTTTTTTTTTTTTTTTTTTAATTTTTAATCTATGCATTATGGTGTATGTCTCCTAGTAATTTAAGAATGGTTATTTTTTGTGGAATAAGTGTCTCAGTAATAGAGAGAAGTTAAATCCAGCAAAATTGAGGCTTCTTGCACATGCATATATGTAGACGCAGGCATCAGATACACTACATGAAAGCATCCACTCAGCTATTCATAGGGTCAACTCATAAAAAGAAAAAGTATCCTGCTTTCAGTGATAAATTATAAACTGAAGACAATACATATAAAACATGCATACTTCCCAAAATAATTTGTTACATTTCAGTTTCATCAAAATTACTTACACATGAAAATAATTTATACTGAACATTTTTCCTCCAAAGAGATATCATTAACTCAAATATAATTAAACTAGGGGTTTTATCTACAGTTTGATTTAGAAAAATAAGATTAGAAGGACATAGAGGAAAATGTGGGAAACATGGTTACCTCTAATTTTGTCTATATACTAGATGGATTTCAGGATGACAGAATTACAGCATTTCTGGCTTTGCTATTTTATTACTTTGTAAGTCCCTTCATTTTCAGTCTTACCCTAACTTTGCTGTCTCATTGTTCCTTATGATCCTTTTGATTTAGGATGCAGAATAGAAAACTGTGACTCCTGCTTTAGCAGAGACTTTTGTACCAAATGCAAAAGTGGCTTTTACTCGCACAGAGGCCGCTGCTTTCGAGGATGTCCTGCTGGATTTGCAGCCTTGGAAGAGCTTATGGAATGTGTGGGTGAGTCAAGTAGCTCTTTGGCCAGGTGGCCATATTTAAATATGGCACTACTTCGTGATGATGCTTAGTATTTCTTATCAGGAAATATTCAGTAAGGAATTATTATTGATTTCTTTGCTGATAATACTAGTAAATTTTTCCAAACTTTAAAGTACACTTCACTGGGAATGTCACTCTCTCTCTTGTGCATCACAAAGTTCTGCCCTCTTAACTGTAAAATCACCTTTATGAAGATTTTCAGCTTGGAATTTGTAAGATTTTAGGACTTGTGTCAGAACAAACTCTTTCTTTCAACAGTATTTCTTGCATTTCATGATGGAGAGGACTTGGAAATGTGAACTTCTGAAGTTTTCAAACCCAAGTGACAACCAAAGAAGATCTACATATTAGATAGAAGAAAAGTCAATCTCATTAGCTTAGGAGACTTTTTGAATATTTGGACTGTCATAACATATCAAACATACAGTTCTATATTCTGGTTTTTTTTTTTTTGGTTGGGTTGATGCTGGCTAAAAAGATTCAGATTCTGTAAGAGATTTTAATTTTGTTTCTAGCTTTTTACCTGCTAATGGTAAAACTGTCAACTGTTGCTTTCTAACAATGTACATTGCATTCTAATTAAAAAAAAAAAGAAAAAAGGAAAACAAACAAAAAAAACCCCAGAAGGATTGCTCACTTATGTTTTCTTTTGCTTTATCAGAAGGCTGTGAAGTGGGTCAATGGAGTGAGTGGGGAACTTGCAGCAGAAATAACAAAACATGTGGATTTAAGTGGGGCCTGGAAACGAGAACAAGACAAATTGTGAAGAAGCCAGCAAAAGACTCAATACCATGTCCAACCATTGCAGAATCCAGACGGTGTAAAATGGCCATGAGGCATTGTCCAGGAGGTAAGTGTAGCCCATGCCAGAAAAATCTTTATGAGCTGAAGGACAAATTCTGTCTCTGTTCTGCCAGCCAAGGCTGAGAAGCAGCAGTAGTACATCAGTCCTAGTCTGTACAGAGAGACACCAGGGAAACACTCAGCAAGGGAGCAATTAGTCCTTCAGCAGACTGTGAAACTGTGTTTTTCCTGGTGTGGTACTGAGGGTTTTCCAAAGAGGTGTCTCATGGAAGAACCGTAATAGGTTGCAGTTTTGAGCTTCAGCATGGAAATGATGCTGATGGTGGAAGAACTACTTACTCTGCACGTGGCAGGAAAGATTATGACTCTAAACCACTCTGCAGGTGGCACACACAGTGTTGGTGTGCTGGGTATTTAAAAGAAGTTAGTTACACATGGCATTGTTAGCTGGAACCATTAGCTGGAACAGGTTATTTGTTTTGAATATTCTGGAGCGAGGCCAAACTGTGATAGATGTGATACAAGCAGAACAGTGATAGATATCAAGATTTTCAGCTTGAGACCAGCCTATGGCAACTGCCCCAAGTAAATAAAATCAAATTTCTTTATCATGGTGTTGCAAAACTTAAGTAGTGATGCTGATGTGAGAAAGGAAATCAAGTTTCAAATTTGGGCTTGGTTTTTGTAAACCCCAAACTGAAGACACATCACTACTGGAGATTTTTTGTTATCTTTGTTGAAAAGTTTAACTTCTCAGGTATGGATTCTGACAACCTAAAGAGGTTTCAAAATTTGTAGGAGTGGTGGGTGATCAGCAGGTGATAAAGATGCCATTCCTTTCAAAGTCACAGGATTAAATAAAGAATGGACTTCAAGAGATCTCAAGTCAAACCTCCTGCTGGTTTGACTGTGAAATCAGACAAATAAAAAGAGAAATAAAGGGTTGAAGAATCCTGAGGAAAGCTGTAACATGATGAATAAGATAAACCTGAAACAGTCTTAGAAAATGTACATAAATAAGTTGCTTTGTACTCTGGGATTGTTGAAGATGTCTGTCTTGGCTTGAACATTCTGCCTACCAGTGTGTATGTATGTTATACATAGAGTTTTATCTTATGGATACAGATTAAATATCTGTAAGCTTCATTTTTTGTCTCTAGGACTGCAAGTCAGTCTGGAAGGGTATATAAAGCTGATTCTCTGTTATCCAGGTTGACAGTCTATGATGTACTTTCCCTCCCTATCCCACTCTCTGCATTCATACACACATGGGCACACGTGGGGCTCAGTCACAGTGGTACAGGGGACATTGTACAGCACGGTTAATCTGCAACCTAAATACAATTCTCAAAGGCATTGAAGAATGGAACCTACAAAATTAATATCTCTGTAGGAAAGAAGAAGAAAAGGTAAAAATGAAGGCTGATTTCGGCTGCCATGGTATGTATGTCACGGTATCTCTGAATATTAGTCAGCTGCCTCTGCATCAAGGTAGTGGCACTTACCAGTGCTTGCAGCCTGCTGAGTGATCCAGTTACTTGTAACAGACTCTGGATCCCAAATTGGGTTAGTAATCAGATCAACTGAGAAATGTTTTACTGCTGAAATTAAAGGAAATAAAAAGGGCCCATTGACAAGTTCTACTAACTCTCCAATCAGTGTTTTCTTTCTTCTCATTTGCCTTCAAATGCAGGCAGTTTAGCTTGCAGTGGAAAATTTGAGAAAATTGCAGAATTTTTTCAATTCAACATCATGGGGTACAGATTTAGTCATTTTGGTACTCAGTGTGTACAAAGGCAGGTATTTTATGGATGCAGCATTCAACCTCTATAAAAATTCCTAGCAAGTAGAAATATGGATTTAGTCTTGATAATTTAGTTAGGATACAAATTATTCAAATTGTTGTAAAAAGTTTGAGAAGCGTGCTTAAGTGAACCATAATATTCAAGAAGGCTGTAGCATGCTCATGGAACTATGTTAATTTGGACATTCATACCTTTTTATGTCTTATTCTCTTAAGTTGTTTCAAATTTTCTTGTCTAGCAATTCAGGCCACTGCTTAAAGATTTACATCTCAAATTTATCTTTTGAAAGGCACAGTGGCTTTCCTAAGAGTGAGGATATTTATTGGTGTCCATTGTCTATATATATATATATAGTGTCCACATATATTAATTGGTGTTTATTGCCTAGTGTCCATATTGTCTCTGTATTAAGACCCATGATCAAAACTTTGGTTTTTTTTCACCACATATCAGGAAAGTTGTTGCAAATACAAATTCAGTGTAGTACTTGTAGTGCTTTTTCATGGGCTTCAGTGAATCCTGAAGATTAGAGTCCTGTCCTCCCATGGTGTGGAATTCTCTGCATCTGTTTTCAGAGATAAAAATAAATGTGTACAAAACTGCAGGTTTGAACTCTCCACACTGACTACAGTATTTAATACTGCTTCTGTGCCATCACAGAAAACACCTCCCAAAGTATGAGCTCCTTTCTCTCTCCTAAGAAACTCCTGGGAGAATGTTAGTAGTGTTTTAAGTGCCTAGGGTAAGTCTTCCCCAGACCTGCTTATCTCTGCAGGTGAGGAAGCCACAGAGGCTGCCCTGCGTACAATCCTGCTTTGTAGAATGTTTTAATTTATACTATGTACAGGGCTGGTCTAAGACCCTGTTCCTTTATCATATTTTAGTATGGTTGCCACATTAGATACTCAAAATGTTTTATTGCCTATTTGATCACTGTGACATTGTGGGAGGCTCAGACACAGCTTACAGTTCTGGCTGCTGAGGAAGAGATTCTGAGTCTTTAAAAATATGGTGCTTTCCTAATGTTAGGAATTTGTGACTGAACTTTTAAACTGAAGAAATAATAGAAAAAAAATTGTAAGGTTAGCACTTCTGGGAGACTGAAGAACCACAATCCCCTGTAAATGTCAGTTGAGAAGCTGTTAATAAATCCTTTCATCCTAATGTTCTCAGTACATAAACTCACACAAATGTGGAGAATAAGTATTGGATTATACAGCTAAGATGATTGAAGATTGTGATGGATTAAGCTGAGCACGGGAAGTAAGGATATTTTTGGTAGAATAGGGTCAAATAAAGTGCTTTTGTCATGTGCTTTCTACTTCTGTATATTTTAAGTTACTATTTATGGTCCACACGACAGGGAAACATCCAAAACAGATTTTTATGCATTTGCAGTAGAAGAAAAGTTAAAGAAGGAGAGTTAAATTCTGTTTTCCTACTAACTGTATCAGTTTCATATTTTTAAGGTGCTACCCAGCTGGCCAAATGGTAGTGGTACAACTTCAGTTTTGATGAATGATTTATCACTTTCTCCAGTGTCTGCAGAGCTGTAGAGATACAAACTTGTATACAAGTGAAAGATCATTTAACTTATTTCCTACTGAAGCTAGCAACATAAGAATAACACTGATTTCATATTTTTACTTAGAGATATTTCCTTAGTCTCAGTAGTTACTGATTTAACTATTACTGTATGGAAATGTCACATTTGTATATCTGTTAATGTTATGTAAATTACCCTGTGGCTTTGACTGTAATGTGAATTCTACTTTGAGAGGTTGGACTTAGACAAAGGAGACTTGGCTTGTTCAGGCCACCTTCTACCCGTGCTGGTCTCTTCCTGATAAGGAATTTTCTTCTCTTTAGTTCAAAGAGAGAGAAAACCAGAATTAAAAAACCAAAAAAACCAATGGGGAATTCAGCAGTCAGAGATGTAAAATAGACTGATAAATCTTGCTCTCGTCATGTTTTCCCATATATTTACTATAAATATAATATTTATACTATATTTATATTTTATGTAAATATAATATTGTACCTCTTATTTGTATGTTGCTCATGTTTACCTCAGCAATTCCTCCTCTTTTGTTTGTACACTCCAGGAACCTACAGACTGGTTTAATTATTCATATTAAGCATTACATAAGCAAGCAAAGCAGCTCTCTGCTATTTTAGTGCTCATTAGACTTCAGTTCTTCGAGCTGTCTGAAACTTGATTATTACTCTGTGCCAAACTAATACTTCTGCAAGCGCACATTGCTGGCCCACGTCCAGCCTCTCACTCACCAGCACCCCCAAGTCATTCTAGGTCACCAAAGACTTTGTTTTTCAGGCTCAACAAACCCAGTTCCTTCGGTCTCTCTTCACAGGGTCAACACTTCAGCTCCTCACCATGTTGGTGATGCTGTGCCAAACTCTATCAATATTTTTCTTTTCTTGAGCTGAGGGACCCAAAGCTGCATATGGTGTTCTAGATATGGTCTGATGAGTGTCAAATAAAGGGAGATGATCACTTCCCTTAATCTGCTGTCACGCTGTACTAACAGGTCAGCAGACTGAAGGAAGTGATTGCTGCTGCTGCAGCTCAAAGTTAGCTCACATTTAGCTCAAGTTTGATCAGGAGCTTCCCAGGAGAGTTGTTCCCCAGACAGTCCATATCCAGCTCATATTTTTTCAGGGAGTACTTCCTTCCCAGATGCAGGACTTTGCACTTTGTTGAATTTCGTGAGGTTCCTTTCAGCTACAATGAATCTTTTCCTCATGAGTGAAACGAAAACCAGTCAAAATAAATATAACACCAGAACTCAGTGAATGATCAGGCAGCTGATCACATTCTTTTGAGCTTTTTTATACGTCTACATTGTAGTATCCAATGTTGAAAACTTTGTAAGCTAGGACTCTTTTGAGACCTTAATTGATATATTGCACTTATAGACTGTCCCAGTGCCAAACACCTACAAACACCATCTGCCCTTTGAGTCAAGGCTAGGGCATGCTTTAGCTGGGTCTCAGGAAACATAACCACCATATTCTTTGTCTCCTATTGGTTGTGCTATGTTGCCACAAGAACAGAGAGCTAAGTGGCAAAGGCTGGTCCAGGAACAGCAAGAACTGTTGCCTCCTCCATGAGGACTGTCAAGCATTTGGCTGGATTGGTCCAGTAGACCGTGTAGGCACCATCCTTGGAAGTTTCCAAGACCTGATTTGACAAACTCTTGAACAATCTAGTCTGAAAGGTCTCAATCTTACTGAGGATGTTGGACTGGGGATCTCAGTCCTGCTGATGTTTGGACTGGGTCCAGTCTGAATGATTCTGTCTGAACGGCAGCATCTCCTGTGGGTATGTGCTGAAAGAACACTGTTCTTCCTCTGAGTTTTGCAAAATTTCTGATATCTTCTGCTTTGAATTAGAGACAAGCTGGAATGACTGTTTGTAGGGAATAGGAGCAAACCTATTCCCTACAAATCTTTATTGTGGCTGCTATAGTGCTGAAATATCTTCATTTGGCCTATTTTATTCTAGTTGAAATTATATGCAAATTATGTGTCATGTTTTGAATATAATGTTAACCATTGTTTCATGCATTTCCAAGTTTAGCCTTAACCAGGATAAAAGCTTAGTTCAAAGTGCTGATTTCTTGATTTATTTGTTATTATTTGTCTGTCTTTGGCTGAATGCTGCACACTTCTAAATTCAAAAATCATGCGTAGGATCTAAAAGATCCATTGTTCAATGTACTTCTATTTTAAGTTAATGCACTATGAAAGTCTTAGAAAACATTGGAAGACCAGCAGAAGTATAGAAATGCAGCTATAAGACTCTGTTTTGGAGTTGCTGTGCCTTTTCACATCTTAAAAAAAAGTTTGATTTTTGGGACATTTTTAGTAAATTGTGGATTTCATTCCATTGCTAGTTAAGTAGTGACATAAATGTCTGTGTCAAGTTAGACATACAAGAAAATGATCCCACTTAGAAAAGATTATCGTATATGTTGAAGCGTGATCTGACCAGAGATGTTAGCAACCAGAAACCATTGTGGTTTAGGGAAAGATGATGACATTTACAAACAGATTGTACTACTTTGTTAGTATTGCATGGTTCTTTAAGACTTTGGAATATTATTTATCACTTTAAGACTAAAATTAGTATTTATGAGACTTATCAGTATTTTAAACAAGACTGTAGTACATAGAATAGACCACAATTATACTGTCATTACCTGCTGCAGCTCTCTGTTAATTTTGCTGTCCCACTGGACCAAATCTGCCCTCGTTTGCACTCACCAGGCAGGTAGAAGGTGCATGAAGTGTAGCTCCACTGAGTGCTAGCTCTGCTAGAATCCTGGTGTCACCAAGCAGGTTTCCCTCCTTGATGGCTTTTTTGCATGTCACCATGGACAAGAAGACTTGTCCTTATCTTTTCTGAAAATATAACCCATCATTTTTGTTAAAAAATCATGACTCAAATTTTTTGAAAGAGAGAAGGAAAACCTGCTTCAGCATCAGTTTACAAGATGTAAAGTCCACCAAAACCACCTAATTGCACAATGCAGGGTGGAAAAGCAACAGTAATGAGGAAATAATTTTGTAAGTATTTTAGTTGATGGACATTATGTGAAGAACCAAATAAGTGGGAGCAAGAAAGGACAAAATAGTAGTCTGTTGTTTTTTGGAGGCTTTTCAGGAAACAAGAACTGTTTTACAGTGTGGCTGAACCCTCAGAGCCTGGCATGCTTGTTAGTACATTTGTTCAGGAAGCAGACCTTTGCCAGCTGCAGATTCTGCTTGTCTGGATTGTCAACATTGACTTTGTACAGAGAATGTTGTGCTGCAAGTATTAAAATGTGAGTCTTTTTATACCCTTTAGCTGATCACATTCAGAAAGGGCTACAGCCAGTGAAAACTAATTATAATGCAAATATAGATCCTGAAGAAAATGAAACACATATTACCGCTCATTTCAGTGGGAGTGACTGCAACTAGACTATGTACTTTAATTAAGGCACATAGGCAGGAGCTATAGTTATATCATCAATAGTCAATTAAGTTTATACCAGCTTCTAAGAAGAGCAGAAATTTTTTAATCTCTGTTTGGTAACAATAAAAAAAGTGAAAATCAAATCATAAGTAGTTTCATGTTGGAAAGGAACATAGAAGGTAATTTAGTCCAGCCTCCTGCTTAAATCAGGTCAGTTGTGAGAAAACCAGGATTAGCCATTACTCTCACAACCCTCAGACATTAAATAGTCTCAATTTTTTGGTCTTAGTTATGTTCCTCTTCATATGCTTATTTCAGAGATGATGATTTACAACTTATTTTTTTTGTTTTTTTCAAAGTGGAAAATATAGAAATGCATAACAAATTTGTAGGTTTATTTTCAAGACATTTGCATTCATTGATAGATGTACATGCATGCATGTGTCTGTATTGGAGCATTTCTATACCTGATGCTTCTTAGATTTGCAGGTAAAAGTTAGGCAGTGTACCTCTCAGGTGATAGCATACTATAAAGTAATTCAAATGAAGCAAGAAACTCTGTTTTTTTTTTTTTTTTCCTGCATTAAAGTATCATGTTTTCTATAACCTTTCTTCTTAGAAACAAAAAATTACATGGATATTTTTTATGGGGTTTTTGTGGGGGAGTCTGAGAGAGCAAATAACTCTCTCTGTATTATACATGCATTTGATTCACATCCATTAAAATGAGTTCACAAATAAACTTACTGTAACTTTTAAACAATTGCTGTTATTTTTCTTTTGTACTTTTGGGAGCAATCCATTCCTGAGAGAAAATGCAATCCAATTGGACTCATATTTGAAAAGTAGTTAGAAATAGTTTTTATAAGCCACATAAACTTGAACGTCAGTTTGAGTAGCAGTCATATTCAATTTTGAAACCAAGTACTATCCACCAAGGACCAACAGGCAGATTTTGCAGGAATGCCTTCTCTTTGCTGCTAATAGATTACATCACATTGCTGGAAGGTTGAGGTACCTCTTAAAGCTCTGTGACAAGATATAGCTGTTGACTGATCCTCCTTTTTCTACGTGTTTGGAATCAGGTCAGTTAAAGTAAGCAGTTAATTAAGTGCTCTGAAACAATATCAACACTTATTGAAAATAACCCTTCTGAGATTTAGGTCATTTAGGTACCTGCTCAGTGTTTGGGTTTGCATTTTCCTTGAAAATGGGATGGTGGTTCTTGCATGGGAGTTGAGGCAGCTTGTGACTATGTCACTGTGTTCCTACAAAACTTTTTTGCTGTTTTTGTCTGGATAAATACTACTATGGGTTACAATTACCATTATTAAAATTTGTGGGTTTGTGTGAATGAGGTGGAATAATGCATTACTTATATTGAAACCTGTAACTTAGATAGACATAGCTAACCTAAACTTCCTTGAAGTGTTGCAGTGAAGTGTGGTTTTGGTTTTCTTTTTTAAATGATGGATTACATTTTAAAGCTTTTAAGCATCTTCAGTCTGTTTGACTAAAGCAGAATTTAAAAATGCATAAACCAGAAGTTAAATCTGTCTAAAGTGATCTGTAGAGGGTACCTTTCATGACAGTAGCAAAACAGCTGTGTAGAAAAGCATTGTCGTAGTTTGATTTCTGTTTTAGTTTTCCTCTTCAGTACCACTGCCCAAAGCAAATCTTGTAATGGACTATATATACTGAGCACAAGGTTTTAACTCTCCCTACTTTATCAGGATGATACAGCCTGTAGAAATTTATGTATTCTTTTATCATATTGGCAGGCTACATTTTCAGCTTATTTTTAAAGGCTTTCGAGGGAATTACTGGCAGTGCAGAAAAGCCAACTCAAGTACATTTTTCCCTTCCTTCTGAATATAAATTATCCTTCAATCCTACTTTTTAATTTAAGTAATAGGAAATATTTTCTTGGGAAGACATTAACATAGTTTTCCCAATCATTGAAAGGTAATATGCACAATTTATTTATTTATTGCCATTATTATATCTTAGACCAGATAAGTACTTTTAACATGTGTGTTTCTTTAAGTATACCATATTTCAGAAGTAGCATGAGTATTGAGTGATGCAGTGTCTCCTGTGGGAGTTATCTGTTTTTAATGAATAACTGAGTGTACCAGAGTGTAAATCCTCATAAGTGACCAGAGTATGAGTTAGAATGGTCCCATGGCAATTATACAATTCAGGGTTATTTAAAAATACTGAAGGAGAGCCAGCTGCTAATCCACATGGAAATACAAATTCTGTAAAAGAGCTGTGGCTGATCCAAGTGCACAGATTGAATTTGTCCATAAAAGGCACTTGATGGATTTTATTGTGCATACCCTTGTGAAGTAACTCCTGTTGGTTTTTGTCTCTTGCTCATTCTGAAACCACAATCCACTTGTAGGAGGAAAAGTCATATACATACTCATTTCTAATTCTTGACCAAAGAGCTGGTATTGTACATTATTGTTACATGTAATTTTTGTACATTATGGTGTCAGCCATTTCAGTCACAGCAGAGAAACCAGCAAATACTCACCTGCCTGAGATTACTTGTTCCTCCCTTAGGATCAATCAGTTATGCACTGTTCTCTGCATATCCTCTGCCAAACCACAAGCCTGGGTATGGCAGGTCTGGAGAGCCATCTGTCTCAGGTGTGGCATGACTAGAAAGCCATCAGCCTTTCTCAGTTTTTAAAGGCTCAATAAGGCTTTCTTTGCACAGAAGTCTCTTCTTAAGTAATAAACCTCTTAGGTTTATTACAGAGTGTATTTGTATTCACAGCATTGGTACAAGGGCCACATCCTGACTTTGGTACCCTCAGGCACAAAGGTAAAGCAGACAGGTCTGTATTTCCCAGGATTCTGCCTCCTGCACTTTTGAAAAGTGGGTATAGTGTTTCCCTTTCTTCAGTCACCTAGTGTTTCATCTGATTGCCATGATTTTTCAAACATCACAGAGACGGACTTGGTGACTACATCAGCCAGTTCCCTCAGGACTCTGGGATGCATCTCATCAGGCTCCATAGGCTTATGTACATTCATGTTCTTTAGGCAGTCATGAACCTGAACTTCTCTTGTAGAGAATGAATTTTGCTCTCCTTGTCTTCCAGTCTGCTCTCTCAATGGTGTGGGAAGAGAGGTTGCTGGTGAAGACTGAGGCAAAAAAGTTGTTGAATTCCTCAGTGTTCTCCTCATCTGTTGTTACCAGTTTTGTCAGTTTTGCTCACTCTTTCTTTGACCTTCTCTTTCTGGCTGACACATCTATAGAAGCCCTTCCTGTTATTCTTTGCGTACCTTGCCAAGTTTAAGTCCAGCTGTACCTTGGCCTTCCTGACTGCACCTCCACACAACCAGGCAGAAAGCCCATATTGTTTCCAGAATACCTGGCCCTGCTTCCGTTGTTTGTGGATTTCCTTCTTGTCCTTTAGTTTGACCAGTAGGTCTTGACTCAGCCATGATGCTCTTTTGCCTTACTTTCCTGATTTCTTACAACTGGGAATCGCGAGCTCTTGTGCTCTGTGGAAAGAATCCTTAAAGTTCTACCAATTCTTGTCCCTGAGGGCAGTTTCCTGGGGGGAAACCAGGGGTTTCTATTTACTAACAGAAATAGGACCAGGGAGTCCTATTGACCAGTTCCTCGACCAGCTGGAATTTTGTTTTCCTGAAATTCAGGGTCCCAGCTTTTCTCTTTGCCTGACCTCTATTCATTAGGACTACAAACTCCACCAGGGCATGGTCACAGTAGCCCAGGTTTCCTCCAGTCTTGGTGTTACTGATGTCAGTGATCATTTGTGTTAGTGACCATCAGGTGCAGTACTCCTTGTCCAGCACCAATGCAAATTATCTAGATCACCCTCCCATGTGCAGTAGCCAGCAGTCTATACAAGCTAATTGCAGCTGCTTGACTGCTAAGATAGAAACTCATTACACTGCTGTAATTGTGATTGTGATGTCTCATCTCTACCCTTCATATTAGCTTTGTTATTCTGGAGTATCATTTTGAATGCTCTGTGGCCTGCTTGCTTGACAGCTTGTGGCAAGCTAAGGTAGCCTAAGACAGGAGCCTCACAGCTTCAGGCTAAATTCAGAGAAGTGGTTTACTTCTTATCCTGCAGCACAAATGTGGAGGGCAAGGAATCCAGGAAAGAGAAGGAGGGGGAAAGAATCTGAGAAATAGAGTGAATGCCTCTTCCTCTTTGGTTCTTTAGAAAAAAATCATGAAGGTACAGACATATGTCTCCTGTTAGCCAACAGGAGAAGGTAAACTCTGTTCACACACGATGATTTGCTGAATAGTTTCCAGTGCCTTTCAAAATGAGAAAGAGTGTGCAATTCTACAGTGATGTGTAGTTCAGAGACTCCTAAGCCAATGTTGCATAAAGTAGCTCAAGAAATGGAGAGTTTAAAAGTGTCAGCATAATGCTGTGCAGGAGTTAATGGTCCCTGCTGAGACACACGATTTATTAGATCTGGCACGGTGCTGTGCAGATATAATGTTTTCAGGTCATGAGGTACTATGTTTGGGATGAAGAATTGTGATTTGCTCTGTGGGTGCATAGATCACTTGGGGGACTCATTCTCTTGTGGGATTTATTCCTGTCTAATTATTACAGAGAGTCTCACAATAACTCTGGAAGGGCACACTGCTCGATGCATAAATGCAGCAGCTTCCAGTACTCTGCTGCAGGCCAGATTTAATTTAATTAACTTGCAGCAGACAGCTAGAGGAGTGAAGGGGGAGTGCCAAGAGGGAATATGTGAAGGAGCAATCTCCCCAGCTGCTCTCATTTGTGTGACCACCAGTGCTAGAACTAGGTGGAGTCAACTGCACTGATTTTTAAGGCTGTGCAGTGCAAGTTCTTCACAGAAAGCTTCTAGATATGTTTGCAACTTTACCTTTCATGCACAGCAGAAAAAGGGCAATAGAAGGGGAAAGGAAGAACAGATCTGCTACTCATTTTTTTAAATTGTTGCTTGGTTTTGCCTTTGGTGTTGTTGTTGTCTTTCTAGAGCTTTTTGAGATAATTTGAAATAATTTTATTTCAGATTGGAAAGTCTGGGCATCACTGATTCCTGTAGTACATTTTGCTTTACACCTCAAAGGTGAATGTAAAGAACTTCTTCTTGAACACTTTGAATTCCTGGTTCATTCTGAAGAACTACAAAAAATTACTGCAGACAGTGTTTGGTAAAGAAATGGGAACCTGAGCATAGGAAAAGAGTAAGAGAAAACAAGAATTTCTCATGATGGACAGAGCATCCCCACTCTGCATTGATGTTACATTGTATTGTACCCTGTCTCCATCCCTCTGGGAGCCTCTCAAGAACCCTGGGCCAGTCCCGAGTCAGCAGACACCGGGGGGCAGCCCCGACACGGCCACAGCGGGGAGACACTGTCTGTGTGTGCCCCGAGGGTACTGAGGGCACCTGGGCTGACAGCAGGGAGACACTGTCTGTGTGTGCCCCGAGGGTACTGAGGGCACCTGGGCTGACAGGGAGACACTGTGTGTGTGTGCCCCGAGGGTACTGAGGGCACCTGGGCTGGCAGGGAGACACTGTCTGTGTGTGCCCCGAGGGTGCTGAGGGCACCTGGGCTGGCAGCAGGGAGACACTGTCTGTGTGTGCCCCGAGGGTACTGAGGGCACCTGGGCTGGGGGGGAGACACTCTCTGTGTGTGCCCCGAGGGTGCTGAGGGCACCTGGGCTGGCGGGGAGACACTCTCTGTGCCCCGAGGGTGCTGAGGGCACCTGGGCTGACAGCAGGGAGACACTGTCTGTGTGTGCCCCGAGGGTGCTGAGGGCACCTGGGCTGGCAGGGAGACACTGTCTGTGTGTGCCCCGAGGGTGCTGAGGGCACCTGGGCTGGCAGGGAGACACTGTCTGTGTGTGCCCCGAGGGTGCTGAGGGCACCTGGGCTGGCAGGGAGACACTGTCTGTGTGTGCCCCGAGGGTGCTGAGGGCACCTGGGCTGGCAGGGAGACACTGTCTGTGTGTGCCCCGAGGGTGCTGAGGGCACCTGGGCTGGCGGGCAGACACTCTCTGTGTGTGCCCCGAGGGTGCTGAGGGCACCTGGGCTGGCGCCTTTGCAGCACAAGAGACACCAGAGACATCGGTAGAAGAGAAAGGGCCGACTCTTAGCAGGGGTCAATCCAAGATTTTATTAGGAGTCCCAAAGGAGCTCCTGCACCTCAGGGGCCTCCTGCCAAGAGCCAAGGGAGATGTGCCAAGGTCACATTTAAAGGGAGGTGGAAACCAAAAGTAGATAACATTTTACCAACCAATAAGTGACCCTAAGGGATGGGTACTGGAGGATAGACATTTAGGACAGCGTATGGGGCAAGGCTGGGGGGGCTGACCCCTGGCCTCTGGCTAATCACTCGACGACTTGGACCGAAACTTCTGGATGGAGGGGATGGGATGCTGAGTGATTGACAGAGAGTCAGGGTGGGGGTTTCGGGATGATCTCATCCCGGGAGAGGGATAACACAGGTAAAGGGAGGGGGGTACAGTCTGGGATAAACCATTTGGGAAAAATAAGGGGATACAAAACAAAACTACTTCAAAGTATTACAAAGTATAAAAACACACTACAACAGTACCCATTAAAAATGAGTAGTTTAAATAATTTTCTGAGCACGTCTTAAGAATAAATTAGCCTAAATTTAATAGTAGCATGTAAGGATGCAGTACCATGGAGATATCTCAATACTTTCCCTTTGTTAGTATAAACATTCTGCACCACATGATCAAACACAGAAGCAGTATTAGTTATGATGGACACAATGCAGGGCCCTTTTGTGCAATAAATCCTCTATCATAAACATATTTATTTTGTGTGTCATTGTTTAGATTTTGAAGGGGCCCCAAACGTAGGTTTTAATGTGCCCCCCCTGAGTTAGTATCTTACATCATCTTTGCCATTTAATGTGAGAGTTTATCAGTTTGTGTTTCTTTATAAAGTGTGTATCAGGTGGAAGTCTACTGAGGTTCAAATGAGGCTGAGCTTATACAGTCTTACCTAGAACCTTCAAGTTTGACACTTCAGTCATATGTTGTGCACATCTATTTACTGTGTAGCAATACTGCAGACATGATAGCAAGCTTTTAGATCATGTTTTAAGACTATTCTACTTACACACCTCTATTAGCTTGGCTGTTCCTGTTTGTCTATTTTAAGCCTTTTATTGATTTCCTGTGAGCATTCCTTGGTGTTCTTATCTACATACATATAAGTGTGATGACTTTTGCAAACCTGGTGCCAAGTCAGAGGTATCTAGTTGCAAAGAGCAGCAGTAGTAGGACACCAAAGCAGGTGCTTTACATCATGTCAGATTTATTAAAAACTACAAGAAGTTCAAACAAGGGACATGACTTGCAACTCCAACATAGCTGCTTGAGCTATCATGGAGCATAAAGATCACAGGTATTTCCAATGACATCAATATCCCATGTTAACACCATGGCACTTGCTAGAGTAACTCCTGATGAAAATGGCAGCCAGCTCTTAAATTATTCTGCTTTTCTGCAGATACAAACGTGAACATTGTGAATGGGTTGCCAACTACTTACACAAAAAGTTCAGCACAGTAGAAAGAGTACTATAAAAACTGTCACACTTTTTAATTCATTGCTTTTAATATTGCACAATGAAACCTTAGCTGTTGACTAGAGGCAAGTGCCAAGCAGCTTTGATCAGATCTAGCATAGCTGCCCTGAAGCTAGATTGCATCTATACTATAGTTTCTTCAATACTGACAAAGTTTCTACATTTATCTGCTACTTGACATGACAAATGTTTAAAGGGTTTCTAAAACAAAGCTAGTTATAAGCTACCAAAAAGATGGCTAAATTCTGGCTTTTTATTTTTGCTCTGAATTTATGGACCAGATTGTTTTGTTACCTCCTCATTTACCATCTGTTCCTTGTAACTTCTAAACAAGAAGAAAAAACTTCTGTTAGGGTTTGCAAAGAAAACCACAACTTGGTCAAATATAGAGGATAATCTTAAGCATTGCAAACATTGTGCAGGGGATATGCACTAAAAATCAGTTTGCAACTCTGCCATATAGCACTAAGAGTGATATATGAGTAGGACTCTGAGTGTATTTGCAACAGGAAAAAAAGACTTTGCATTTGATAACTGATGGCTGAAGAAATTTCTGGGCCATAAAAACTTGACAGATGAAAAATATCTACTGAGCAAGTCCTGTGTCAGACTTCAGGTCATTGCTCTGGTTAGGCAACTGGAGTAAGTGGTGGGAGGTTTCTAGCTAAAAGAAAGTACTGTGGCAAATAAAGGGAGGCTAGTTTGAAGAAAAGAGGAAGTTGTTTCAAGATCATTACAGATTGTGTCAGTGCAGTAATACAAATTACTGACATTCTGATGTAAGGTCAGAATCAGGTTTTCATAGTCACTGAAGGTGATTCTATGTGTGTTCTCTGTTGGATGAATAGATGCTATCAGCTGTAATTCCCAGCACTCAGCACATGATTATTCTGCCACCAGACTTTGTTAATCGTGTCTGCAATCCAGTGCCAGCTTGAACATACACTGCAATAATTCCTCTTTTGAGAACGGGGACGCCAGTGGATGATGAGCCTTAGACATATAAATGGAAAAATCCTGGGAGATAAAGTTCATTTTTTTTCCTTGCAGCTGTGGCAAGGAAAAAGAGAAGATGATTTATTATTTCTGCAGAACTCAGAAATAGAGATGACCCAAAAAACAGCACAGTGTTTTGAGAGAAATTTTATAACATGCTGAACAATTCTTTCAAGTGGAGTTTTTTAATTATATAAGTAATTGTTCTTCAAATTTCAAGCTCTAAAAAAAAAAGAGTTGATTCATATGTCTTTTCCAGAATAATGTTTTTTTGGGTGGAGTATGTTGTGAAATAATAATATTTTACTTTTCTCTTAGTTTTCTTCCAAACAGCTCAATTATTTTTTTTAGAGAGATAAAAGAAATTAAATTTCTTTGGAGGGGAACTTTTCCCCCTTTTTATTACAGTGTCACAGGTTTACAGTATCTCAAACTGTGACAGAAGCTTATAAAGCATTCACCTCCCAGTTCTTTGGGTGAGATGCTTATCTGGAATAGGTTGGTGGTGTTTTATAGATGAGTTGCTATTAATCTCTCATAGCATCAATACATGTGTACTTCTTGATGGTTCTTACCAAAAATCAGATGTTCCATCAAAGCTAGCAAAGCCAGCAAAGTTTAATTGCTTGCTTGGTTTAAATGAGAAGCAAATCTATCTGTTTTGTAATTATTACTTGTTCCATGAAGTAATGGGACCTCAGAACTTAAAAGTGAATGTAAAATAGGAGCCAAAATATAACTAGAGTCCTTCTCAATTCATTGAGCAATTTAAAACCTCTCTCTATTTCAGTGAAGGTTGTCCTAGAAGAAATAATTAAAAAACCCCAAAAAGTGATACAGTTTCCTCAGCTGAGTATAGAATAAGAGTTTAAACAGCATTGCTGGACTTGGAGTTATAACTGTCTGCATCAGTGAGTGCACTTCAAAGCTGGGAGCAGCATGCTTCAAAACAACCACTTAAAAACTATTATTCCTTCTTAGACAGTTGTTCAAGTCAGCACCACTGTATCATCTTTCAGGGCTATTAAAGAAGGATGTGGATCTATTGATAGGAGTTTCATTTTTCTATGTGAACCAAAGTTTTATCTAGTTGGACAATTAGCTGGGTAAATTCTCTAGAATTGGTAGGGGCTTCATGTCAGTTCAATAGCAATTGAATTGGTGTTTTTACCTTTTGTGCCACTTACAGTAATTTTTCTAACTGTCTTGTTCTAAGACAATAGCAGACAACAGAGTAGTGGATGCCTTCTGAGAACAGTGTCAGTGTCATGTGTCTCCCTCAACCAAAAATGAGTGACTTTGGAAAGACACCTTTTTTAGGGAGTGAAACTCCAATGCTGTCAGTGTAGTAATGCTTCAGCTGCCAAAGGAAAGGTACAAATGCCCTGAAACCTGTAAGAGTATTTCTTCCTTGTGGACACTTTGAGGAATCTCAGGTACTTCCTTCAGCAGAACTCACTGAACTGTGAAGGTTACCATGGATCCCTGAAGGAGCCATTATAAAAAGGTTTTACCTTATTACTTCCTAAAATGACTTAGAGAACAAAGTGGTAGTGAGGACATTAATGGTAGTTCCCTGTATTGCTTTCTTGTGTAATTTTTGTCACCAGCTTCCTCATTTCTTAAAGCTCAGCTGCTGGAACGACCACATAATACTTTTAATGTTTTAGCTGTTTTTCCAGTCTTTATAGCTGCAGGCAAAAGTTGAAGAAAATGGACACTTTGAATGTTTCAACACCAGAAATTAAATGAAAAGCACTGGAAATTAATTATTCCACTAAAAGCCAGTGGTTTTAAATTTTACTTGCAACTGGCTTACGATTTTTGACTCCATATGGTTGTCAACTTTTACCTGACATCCACCCCAAAGGAAACATGCTTAGAGGTGGTGGTTTTCAATGTTTTCTAAAACACTGTCTCTCTTAGGTACTCATGTGAAAACTGATGTATTTCTGTGTGAAAACATTTGGTTTTCATTTACATATTTCATTTTACGTATTTACGTAAAACCTAGTCAGCAGCAAAAAATCAAGTGTTATTAGTGAAGGAACACTTCAATGCACTATCTGGCATGCTAATTTGAGAAGATTAGAAATTCATATTCTCTATTAAGCTCTAAAAAATGAGATAATGCAATGCATTGTGACTGAACAAAATAATAGCTGGTAATTTACTTCCTTGGTTCCTGTCAGCAGTTTCATTTGTCTTGAATAGGTATAATTGTGTGTCCAAAAAGAAATTGCTCTAAACCCAGTTCTGATATAGTCAGACTTTCCAAATCCTTTATTAAGCACAGCAATTTCCTGCTTCAGATAAAAATACTTCAGTCTTCAGTTATATTTATGTTCTGTTAGTAAAACATGACTTTCTTTTAAAATGTGAAAAAGAAACATTTCTTCAAAGCTGAGTTGATTGAAGTTGTCCTATTACAGCAGTGTCACGTGAACATGGTGTTCAGCTGAGCATAAGTTAAAATCAAAAAACTCATTTTAAAGGGCTGTTGAAGGGTAGAGATGGATGCTACCACAGGTATGAGATTTGGAAAGCAAGCACTTGCTGATTGTTTAACAATTATGAGTTATCACAGAGGTCAGTTGTGGGAGGTTTCAAGCCTAAGTCATTTTACAGAAAATGAAGTGATAATAGTTACTGCCATTAGCCATATGAGTCAGTAGTAACTCAGAGAAACATTGCTTAAGCTTGGCAGAAGTTAATACTAAACGAGCTCCATAATCTCATTTTAGCTAGCAAATATATTTTCCCGTTAAATAGGACCTGAATTGTTCTTAGGGTGATCTTACACTTCTGAAAATAAATGCAAGAGGTACTTTGCCTAGTTTGGAAGTTTTGGAGTGTTTTTCTACCAAATTTATAAAGATAATAATAATAAAAATCAGATCTGGATCTTCCTTGATTCAAACAGTGCTTATCACAGTCTATCTTTATTTTGATGGAAAAATACCAGGAAATTGAGTATCTAATTGTGTATATAATAATGAAATGTAGAAACATTTTTGACTGAGGGACTGTGCCTCAAGAGCCAACATTTATTATTCTGCCTGTATTTTTCTACCACTCTACCACATTTAGCTATAATATGGGAACTTGGATTTTGTGTGTGCTTGATTAATTTTGCTATATATATCATAGTTTTCCTTTATACCTAAAGCTTACTGGGTCATCCCAAAAAGCTAACACCCCCACATTAGAGAGAGTGGGACAATAATCATCTGTTTAGATATAATATTAATACTAAAATATATGTGTACAAGCACAGAACTAAAAGTATTCATGTGCTCCCAGGCTTCCTGGTATTTCCTAACTCCAGAAGATGCTTGCAGCTAGAATAATTTTAATCTTTCACTATTGGTGTTTCTTTTAATACACAGCTGCTGTTGTTCAGGCTTTCAAAAATTTGTTCCATAACAATTTTGTTATTATCATGCCCTAAGGAGTGCTGAGCACTTTTGAACATTTGCTGCTGAATAGTATTCTTTCTGAGAGATGAGCGTGTTCAAAGTTTCCGGCAGCTTTTATAAAAATGCTTTGCTGACTTCTAGATGGACTTGCTGCTCTAAATCCCTCAGGGGCTTGTGAAAATGTTCATGGTAAAGTTGGTGTTTTCTGCCCAGAGTAATCATATTGCAGAGTGTGCTGGGAGATTTTTGTAGTCTTATACTTGTTCACACTAAACTTCAAGATTATAAAATGCTAGATTATAAATAGTGCCATAAAATCATATTCTCTTGTTTTCCTCAGAAGCAGTGTCCTAATTTATGAAATATTTCTGACTATGTTACAGTTGCACATATCAACCCAAACGAGACAAATAACTTAGTGGTCAGACCTGCTGAACACTTCACAAGGAGCCCTCCCTGACTGGTTTAGAAATGGGAATTTTAAACAGTTTATCAATAAAAATGTTGTTGCACTGTTCTTGGAATTGCTTGATGTTGCAGTGTGACGCCATTTCCTGTTTCACCTATCCCAACCCCCCAGGTGTGCCAACCTCTCCTTTCCCCTCCCCCTTTGCCCTCCTGCTGAGAGCTGTCCATCAATCTTAACATTCCAGCAGGGTCGTGGTGTGGTTGGCAGAAGTTCAAAGATGCCCCTCAGGTCCGGGTTCATTGGCCTGTCCAAGTGTCTGTATCCCTTGAGCCTTCCCCTCCTCACACCTGGTTATCCCTCACCTGTCCCTTCCCCTCGCCCTGTCCCCAGGGCTTAAAAGGAGACGGGACCATGCGGTCGGGATTCTGTTGGGAGCTGTTACAAGATTCAGAGGTCTGTCATCCTGGAATAAAACTCTGGATCAAAACTCTACGGCAGAATCCTCTCCTTTTTCTCTTCACCGTCACCTGAACCTTGTCCACCAGAGGTAAACTGAATTTCTACTATGCCTGGATTTGTTCTGAGTGCCCAGCTGCAGCATCCAGCCGGCCAAAGGTGTCTCTGAGGTGAAACACCACAGCTGCCGCCTTTGGTCCAGCAGCAAGGGCCAGACGAGGCCAGGCACGTCCCATCCGGAAATATTGGGATTAATATTCCATAGCTTGATATCAGTGAAAATATACACAATTTATTTTCAACAATTTAAGACCCTATTTTTACAAGGCTTAAATCAAGGGATGGAATAGAAGGATAGAGATTTTTGTGTTGCATCTACCTGTGAATTACATATTAGTTTGGAATAATGGTTGCACAGTATGTCTTTGAATATAATCTAGATATTATCCCACAGCCCTAGAATCCTAACCATGACCTCAAGAATATTTAGCTTTCTATATCATTGCAAAAAGTCTTGATCATGACTTGATTTATCTTACCATTATAAAGGAATGAAAAATTCTCAAAATCATGCCATAAGAACAAACTTTCTTCCAGGATTTTGGAGCTTCCAAAACTGGCTAAAACTAGGAATTGCAGAAGTATATGAAAATATTCAAATTGTGGTTAATGGATGGTGTTTTGTTTTGTATGATTATATTGCTATTGTACTGTGTAATTGTGACACTTGATATACAGCTATTTTTCTAAATGTCAAGATGCGGCTACTAAATAACCTTAGAACTCCAATTCTTGGTTACTAAAATAAATGATTTTCAATGGAATAATGCAGTTTGGAGAGGAGACATAGCTGTTGCTCACACTGTGCATTTTTGTTGGGACATTTCTACTTCTGGGTATTTTTTTTTATTTAGCTCTCTAACATAACCACAAAAAAATTTGATATGTTTTCTTAAGTGCCTTGAAGAAAAAAGAAAATTCATAGTATTTCCTAATATTCCATTCAAATAATGTGTATTTTTTCAGTCCTATACTGAGACAAGATTTGATATTCTTGTTTGATTGGGTGACTCTCCACTTAGGATGCTTGTACAGAGATAGATCCACTCTTACACAAGTGCTCGCACAGTGCATATTGAAAATCACAATTTCAAGTATTCATGAAATTGTTGTAGCTTCACCAAAACCTCCATCTTTGAAGTTACTGAGCTTAGCAGACATGCATAGTGATGCGAGTTTTCTGCCCTCCATAAAATAATTGCGATATTTAATTTTAAAAGCATTATATTAAATTATTAATTACTTTATTTCATGGATTATTACAAAAAGCATTACTTAACATAAATTTATCAAAATGTCCACATGTCAACATTTCTTCTGTCATGGCATTAGTTGTGTCTTGTGACTGCCAGCCTTCTAGAACTTTTGCACCTTTCAAAACTATTTCTGGGCCCCTGCATGTTTTCTTCTTCCTTCAGTCTTTGACACATTTGTCCCTGTTTAGCTGTATTTCTCCCCACTTCCCTGATTTACTTCTACTTTCTGTGATTTTACTTTATTTTTCTTCAATAAATAAGGGTTTCTACTCTGCATGTCTTTTCTATTTACTCAATGCTATAATTCACTCATTCCATTTTGCAAGCTCTTCCAATCTGTGTAAAATAAATTAATTGATGTAACTAATCTAGAGTGATAATTTTTATCAGCCTGCCCAATAATTGTGATACCACTTTGTATTTAATGGGTAATCTAAGTGAGTGGGATATATTTATCTAACCTTTAAATAAGAAATCTCAATTTAATTATGTATTTGAGCCAGCAATGTGCCATAACAGCCTTTACAGCCTAGAAGGTTACTGGTGTGCTTTGCTGCACTAGGAGAAGTGCTGCCAATGGGATGAGGGAGATCCTTCCCCTCTACTCAGCAGTGGTGAGGCCACAGCTGGAGTAGTGTCCCCACCTCTGGGCTCCCCAGTACAAGAAAGACATGGACATACTGGAGAGAGTTCAGTGAAGGGTTCAGTGAGGATGATTGAAAGGACTGGATTGTCTCTGCTGTGAGGAAAAGCTGAGAGAGAGAGGCAAAGCTGTTCCGCCCAGAGAGAAGGCTCAGGGGGATCCTACTAATGTGTTTAATACCTGAAGAGAGAGTGGAAACAAGGTAATGGACATGAACTGAGACCCAAGAGGCTCCTTCTGAATGTCACAAAACACTTTTTCAACCAAGTGCTGGCACAGATTGCTCGAAGAAGCTGGGGAGTCTTTCACCTTGGAGATGTTCCAAAGCCAATTGAACATAGTCTGAGGCAAATGGCTCCTGCTTGAGCAGGAGAAGTTGGACCAGATGATATCTCTTTTTAAGCTTGAAGTTGTTCCCAACTTCAACCATTTTCTGCTATGCATAGTTCAATTTAAAATTTGAAGTGGTGGTACATGTATCAAAACTGTTATACTAGCTATCTTAAATGCAAGCATATTGCCAGAGGTAAAAAGTTCATGGCTTTTTATGAATGACATGGTTCTCCATAATTCATTAAAAAACCCCAAAATGTCATGTAACATGTGCTTTCATACTATGTAATTTAGAGAACCTGACATTTTAGTCCACCTGATATTCTCAGTCTGTTGCTTTAGCAGGGAAGGGCAATTTATGTGGCTAGATGACTGATGGGAAGCTGTACACCTCACTGGAACACTGAGGGTGATTGTAGAGAAAATTTCTGAAACTAGCAGAGCACGATGGAAAAAAATAGTGAGAACTTACGTGAGATATATAATGCCAGCAAGATGTCTGCAGTTTACTTGATGTAGCTGAAAGTAGAAGGTAGTTCTTTGCTATACTGTGGATGCTTTTTTCTTACAACTGAGACATTAGCACCATTTGAGTCTCTTTCTTACTATCCTAAAATAATTCCCCTATTTTAGACTCTATCTCTCTCTGCTACAATAATAATTAAAATCAAATAATAAGTGACTAGAACCTAAAAAGATTCTGTCTGCCTTGAAATGTCAATACAGAAGCCTGAAATCCCTTAGCCATTTGGACTTTGATTTCTGAATCGACCTACATTTTCATTTCCTCAAAATAACATTTACAACTGAACATTTGCAGTCTTGGTGGTTGAAGCAAAGGGCACTGTGTTCAAAATTCTCTTTTATAATTGTTATTAAACACACCAATGTCTTCTGTGTATAGTTTCTTACTTCAAAAAGCCCAGAGGATCTGGCTGTATTATGTTCAACTGCACATCTGCAACAAACTGTTACCATTTGCATTAGCACAATAGTTGGCTGAATAGGCTTGCCTCACAACAGAATATTAACAGATGCCTTTCTCTTTTCTGACCCCATTTAATCACAGTGAAAATAATTTTCTGTTTTCTTTCCCAAAGGTGATAGAAAGATTTCAGTGTGTTGTCTGATGTAGTCAGCTTATAACAAAAGTCTTAACCATTCATTTTATCAGAAATTAATATCTCCACATACTTTCATGTTTTGTAACTACCATCCTGGGACAGTCTTTCCAAACTGTGGTACTTGAAAGCCATATGCAAAAAATGCAATGATTTTTTTATAGTAGGAAACTTCAGATAACTGAAATGCAGGCACTATGTGTCTGATTTGTAAGGAGTTTAAATTAGAGACGGAGTCGTGCACACATTTTTGTAAGACACTATGGAGCTGCAAGTCTGAAGTGTCAGCATCTTGATGGCTACATGATGCTATAGGCTGGCATTGCAAAAGAAGTAGATTCATGACCTATCATGTAACAAATGTTGTTACATGCCCTGGTGTTCAGGGCATATAAATATCCTGATTTTAGCATGAAAACACTGTTATGGTAAGCTGTACCTCCACTCTTTCTTTTACTCTCTATTAGTGGAATCTCATACAGCAGTTCACATTTTCCCTTATTGTTTCTGATCTCTCATGTCTCACACAGCGCATGTGAGACTTGCAGGTTCAATCCATGTCTCGTGCTTTTTTATTAAGCCTAGATTTCATACATTTTCAGTTTCATGCAAAGTCAGCTGTCCCTTCTGTGCAGAAAAGTTTGTCATGATCTATTATCAGCTGAAAAATTGAAAGTCAGAATGTCATGGTTACCTGGTCCTAACCAGATATTCAGGATTAGCATCATGAAGTGGCAAAGAAGTTCCTGAGTGGCAAAAGGTCAGGCTGAGGCTTTCAGGATAGGACAAAGGTTCTCCAGCAGAAACCTGTTTCCAAGCCCTTCTGCAGTGAGAGCCTCCATATGGCCATGGACATGCCAGGCCTCATGTGTGTTAGGGGAAGCTTCTTGAGAGAGGGAGTACATGTCGTTGTCTACTTTTATACTGTTACTGCATGTTAGTTTTGGGCTAATGCTGCAGTAGTGGTTTTGATGGATCCTTGTTTCACCCAGAGCCACCACTTTCATGTTTTTGTATTCTGATGCCACCAGCTGACTCTTGCAGACCATAGCATTATGTACATAGGCTTTTAAGGATTTGTGAAATTTGAGTGTCAGTGATTGTTCAAGACTTATGGCCAGCATGGAATGAGCAAAATTCTGCTAGTAATAGTAACTTATATCTGGTCTGTTGTTTGAAAGCTCATTTATGTTTCCAAGTAGTAATTCTTGTGCATAGAAGAGAATAGATCAGTTCTTCAAAGATGACCAAAATTTCATTGCCAGATGAAATTTCAGAAGAGAATCATTTATCAAAACAATGTTTTTGAGAAATGATGAGATCAGGCTAGTTAAGTTGTTCATTATGTAAATTATGGATGAAATCAATCCCATCTATTATAATTTAAAAAAAAAAAGAAAACCCTATCTTCCCATTTAGTAACATATTGTATTGTTCAGTTGTAGTTTTAGCTTCTGTACTTGGCCTATTCATAGATCTGCAGCCCATTACAGTGGCGCCTGTTAGGGCAAATACTATGAAAGTTTTGCCAATTTTTCTATGATAAACCATGTTTTCCAGGAATTCATACTTAATCATAAAAAAATCCCCCACAGTTGAGACTTGGCTTGGAAAGTCTTGATTCACAAAAATTTCACTTGCATGTTTATCCAGATATTAAAAAATAAATCAGTCATCTAATTTATAAAATCAGAGGTATTTAAAAATAATGTATTGTTTAAAGATCAGAGAATTGTATTTGTTGGAAACATATAATATTATGATCACTTAATCCAGATAGACACATTTCCTGACAATGAATAATTGATTTCTTGCTCTTACTTTACTAATCACTTTTATATGTTTCTGCGTGTTTTTTTCTGTTGGGAAGATCCAGAGTTTAAAATGGCAAATATTTTTCATTATTCTAGAAATATTCAAATGGCTCAGATATTTTCCTTTGAAAAGCTCACTGTGTATCAATGAAAATCTAAATATATAAATAACTCTGTAACTTGTGGTATGATGTTGGCATTATATCCTAATATGCATTTTAAAACTTTTTTTTCTAGATGTCATGTGTATAGTGCTGGTGGCAGGATTTTTTGGTTTAGTTAATTACATATGAATAATGATTAATGCAAGTTGTGAATGTCAATCATGGAGACGTGAGAGTTAATCTGCGTTGTTACTCTTACCTGTGATGTTTCCATAGTTCTAATAGAGACAAGTTTTAACAATGTCAATTTCTAACTATTAATCCAAATGATTGTTCAGATTTAAATTGCCTGCAATTGACAGACAAACTAGTGAGAAATGCTTGTTTTGTAGTACAAATATTTCTTTTCAAATGTGTGTTAGTGCTTTACGTTTCCTGTTGAAATCAGGTTTGAGGAAAGAGCTATTACCTAAAGTTTATTTACACAGAATGAGCAGCAACAGAAATCACATGTTCAAAGCCCCTCTATGTGGAAAGAAGTTTAAAGAAGAATAACTAGTTAGCATTAGGGAGTAAGTAATTATTTGGCTACACAGAAGGAAACTGGAAGATATTACCCATAACTGGAAAGATAATAAATTCAGACAGGATTTTGAAAGGATTTCTGTGAAGTCGGTAAATGAGGAGAAGAAAACGCTTCCAGTCTCAGAGAGAAGGAAACTGGCTGTAATAGTGGTTTAATTGTCTCAGTAGGGAAAATAAACAATTGAGAGGATGCTTGTAACTAATTTGATAAGTATGTCACGCCCTAAATGATCCAGTTGTCATCCACAATTAATCTTACAGGACAGTTTAAATCAACATATGGAATAGATTGTGATGAATGTGCTGGCCAAGAAATGAGTATTTGCTGACATGATGAAATAATTAGCATTTGGTAGAGATCAGTCATACCTCAATGTGAGGAGCTGATAATCACTTAGCTGAGCTTGGTCCAAATTAATAGTTCCTTCCAGCACTTAAAACGATATCAGCCAGACCAAGTATGCAGCCAAAGTCATACATTTGTATTAATTTTCTTCCTAGTAGCTGGTACAGTGCTTGGATTTAGGATGAGAATAATGTTGATAACACACTCATGTGTTGGTTGTTGCTGAACAGTGCTTACACTAAGACAAGGACTTCTCAGCTTCTCCTGCTGCCCTGACAGCAAGGAGTTGGAGGGGGCGCAAAAAGCTGGGAGGGGACACAGCCAGGACAGCTGAGCCCACCTGAACAAAGGGATACTCCAGACCATATGGCATCATGCTGAACAACAAAACCAGGATGAATTGGCTGGTGGCTAGCATCTATGTCTCAGGGGCTGGCTGGGAAATTGCACTGTGCAACACTTGTTTTCCATATTCTATCACTATCACGGATGTTGGTGTTGTTATTGTTATTTTCCCTTCCTTTTCCGTCCTATGAAATTGTCTTTATCACAACTCATGAATATTACCTGTTTCCCAGTTCTCCTCCCCCATCCTGTTGAAGAGGAGTGAGCAAATGGCTGCACAGTGTTTAGCTGCCTGTTGGGTTAAACCACAACTTGCATGTCTGGATTTTAGGACCATGTATTTCAGTCCAGGCATTTATCACTCATGCATCTAATCTGTAAAAATTGTTCAGCTTGAAAAACTGTTGTAAATTTGAATTTAGTGAGGTCTCAAAGGTTCGGGTAAATGTTTCATCATCTCTTAATCTTTTGCAAAGAACAGACAAACAGGAAGGTAGCATTCTTGGAAGACAGTTGGCACAAGAAACATGCCAGGAAACCTGCTAGTGTTTCAGGACAGTGTTCAAACTTGTGCTCTTGCTCTGTTTATTTTCAAACATAGAATTGTTTGGATTGGCAAGGACCTTAATGACCTTCTAGTTCCAACCCTCCTGCCATGGCCAGGGATGCCAGCCACATCAGGTTGCTGATTTTATTCATAAAGTGTAGCACTTGCAGCTGGCCACCATTTTAGCAAGGATTGTGGTTTGTGCTGCTGTACTGTATTCCAGTCTCTGACTGCCAGCCTCAATATCTACTGGTGGAAATACCTCTGGTGCACAAAGAATTATTAGCACCAGGCATTTCTAAGCAAAAAAAAGAAAAAAAAAATCTTGAACAGTTTCAGTATTTCAGCTAATACTGTCGCAAAATAATAAAGGCAAGATCTCACATACATTAGAAGCTCACCAAAGTAGCCATAAGAATCTGATGATGTGGAGCTGGAATAGCACATGCATTTATATTTTTCATATGGTTAATTAAACCCATAGAATCATTCTGTACATACTAGGGTTTTATTGGTATTAGAATAAAGAATTTCTTTTTTTAAAAAAATGAAACTGATAATTACTTCTCTCTGTGCTTCTAATCAACAGTCTTTGATGTACATCTGTTTTTTAAGCACATCTGTACTGTAACTTCCAGTCAGGAAAAGCCTTTTATGGCAAGTAGCCTTTAATGCTGTGTTTATTTCATGTATTCTTTTTCCTTTTCTTCTTAAGAAAGTATCCATGCATTTTCCTTCAATTTAATTTCAGTTGAATTTTCAGTGACTATATACCTTAAAATGTTTGATACAAGAAAAACTTCAATTTTTCAATTTAGTTTTGACTTGTTGTTGAAAATTATGGTAGAGATTATAGTACTAACTTTCTTTCAAATATATCTCAGAATAAGAAGAGAACCTATTTGTCCACTCCACATGTATTATTGGACACCATATTATAGTGCTTCTTATATGATGTGATGCCAAATGTGTCTCCAGCTGCTGTGTATATGAGGGGGATCTGAGGGGAAAGACAGCCTGCTGTGATGCTGAGAGCATCTACAGTGCTAGGCTGCTGCAGCAGAGATGCTGCAGACCATTTATTGATTCCCCTTCTCTTAGTTCTGGAAGGGGAAAAAAGGCATTTTTTAGTTGTGTTCTTCAGGACAGTGCTGAATGCAAAAAGTACATGCTTTTAAGTACAATGTGTTTAAACACTGATGCACTTGGGTTGAAATACATACTCATTATTTAGCATATTTAAGCATGTGAATAAATGTGGATAAATTTTTTGTCATGGACTTACTTCAGTTTAGTGAAAAAATGTTCAGACAAGCCTTTGTTCAATTCGGGGTGGTTGCTGTACATGAGGCCAGCACTGCCTTTTTGAAGGTGTTCCTGCAGCTGTCCAGAGAAGGGACATGGGAGTGCACAGCTGTCTGGAGAAGGGACATGGGAGTGCACAGCTGTCTGGAAAAGGGACACACACGTGCACAGCTGTCTGGAGAAGGGACATGTGCACAGTTGTTTGGAGAAGGGACACACACGTGCACAGCTGTCTGGAGAAGGGACACACACGTGCACAGCTGTCCATCCAGTCTCCAGCAGCATGGGTGGGGCTAAGCCTTCCTGCAGGCACACTTTGCTTCCATGGGCTGACAATTTTAGTGCATCCTCTTCTGCCTGCAAAGCTGTGAGTAGTAGTTGCTGGGTTGGTGGGCACTGAGGAAGAGCTCAGACAAAAATGTCCCCAGCAGCTGCAGCTGGGTTCAGAAAAAGGGTGTTCCCTGTAATTGTAATTGTAATACTGATTTCATTCTAAAAATACTCAAGTTATGTTTCTGATAGCTTTTCCTAGACATACATTTCAAAAGTGAAGATAAATAACAGACCTGTGCTCTGTAGCACCACTCTGAGAGATCACATTTTCTTATTGCAGCTTCTGATGTGAAAGGTGTTAAAGGCATACGGTTAAGTCCAGCCCAGGTTGTTTTGGTTTTCTTTGTTTGGTGTTGTCATGCCATCAGAAGAGTTTAACCAAGCATAATTACTTTAAAAGTAGAATTTCTTTTTGTGAGACTAAGCCTGTACATTCATATACAGAAAGCTTCTGCAAAGTTTGTTCCTTTTGGATTAATATTTGCAGCTGTAGAAATGAAGCTAACAGAAGCATCACAGGAGTCATGTCCAGGTCTACCTACCGTGCTTGAATGTGTTCAGACTCTGGAAATTAATAGATCTATTGAATTTTTTTTATCTTTACCACAAAATAAAATTAAAGCATTTGCTGACTGGTTGTCTAGGAAAAAGTGGTGATGGCCTCTAGATGTATCTGTAAGCATTACTTACTGTTTTAGTCAGTTACATAAACATCTTTTAGAAAAAGAAATAATCTGAGGATAATGGTAAACTATATTATAGGGTAGACCCAAAGAAAAATGTAGGTTACTTCATAAAGCAATCACAGTTGCTTTTCATATAGTTAAATGTAAAGCTATTCTGCAGAATCAAAGAGTTATAGAAGTGGGAAAACATAGCTGCAGGATGAGCAATGGCATCCAAAAATGGTGTTCCTCAAAAGAAATCATTTGAGTTGCTATGATATATAGAGAAAATTTTCAAATGCAATTCCTTTCTGTATAACTTTAGTAAACAGGAAGAAGCGAAATAAATAAATTTCAGAGGTCTGACATCCAGACTGAGACATGCATTTTATAGAAAAGATTGGAAAAACAGTTCAGTTGGAAAATGTAGGTACAAGTAAAAAAAGAATTATATGATGGCTACAAAATAAATACAAAAGATAGGTGCACAAAATCTGCCATATGCTTAATTTCTCAGGTGATGAACAAATATTAATCTAAAGTCTGATCTAGGAGAGGAAGGAATAATGAGAAATAATATCTGCATAATAAAATTCAAGTTAGGAATTGGACAGAAATTCTGGTGGTAGAATGATTAATTACTGGAACAATTACCAAAGTATTGGACCCTCCATCTCTCTTGTCTTTGAATTTAGATTGGACAAATTCCTTCAACAAGTTAGTAGCCTCAACAGCACATGAAACTAATGTTTAATTTCTCGTGTTAATGTAAGAAATCCCACTAAAGGTTCTCTTGACCCCAATTCTCATTTGTAATCACTGCATCATCTTAATTTTTAAGCAATAAAACATGTTTTCAATTATATTAATGTAAAATGTAGGCATTCTGAAAGAGACAAATATTATCTTATTTGCCTATGTATTTATTATTTCATCTCCAGACTTTGAAAAGGGATGCAGGTGTGAATTATTGGGTCCTCATAGTCTTGGGAAAGTGCTGAGCAAGCAAGAAAGGTATGGTAACACATTTAGGGATAAAGCCATGTCACTCAGAACATCCTGTAAGTCCTGCCTGGCCACAGCTCGAGGACAGTCACTCTCCCTGCCGGTGTTGCTGGGCTGTTACCTGGCACTGCCCTGGGGCACAGCTGGGGACACGTCCATACTGGTCCATATTGGCTGGCTCAGAGCTCCCAAGGCAGGGAGACGCCTGCAGGAGCAGCCCTGGCCCCTGCTGCCTCTCTGGGAAGGACAGGGCTGCCCCAGACCAAAGTTCAGATAATGGAGGGAGGGTCTGGAGATGTTCTCTAGCACTGTTGGATTTAATAATGCAGGCCTAGCATTATTAAATTAATATAATATAATATATAATATTAGCATTATTAGGGAGAAGCCTGTGGCCATAGTGCGTGGGATGTACAGGTAAAGGGAAGTCCTCAAAGCTAAATTTGGATCATTGGTCTGATCAAATGTCTGGGGAGAAGGGAAAGGTGTGCACTGTATCCAGTGGTTATGGATAAACAGAGATTGCCTGACCAAATTCAGGCTGGCACTGGAACATCCTGAGCACCCTGAGAACAGAAATCCTGTGAGTGCAGGGAGCAGTGCAGGGAGCAGTGCAGGTGCACGGCTCACCTGGTACACTCTTCACTACATGAGAAGAATGAGGCAATAATTTTACACCATATTAGAAATGATACATTCATGTTCACTTTCAATTGTTATTCAGAAGGAGTCTTCCTGCTGTACTTTAGTTTGTTGTCAGGTGTTTAATTTATCCTCTTCCTGAACATCTATAAGATTTACTGTGCAGTATTAAGGAGGGGCATGAGGGATAATAAAAATAATTTCTGAGCTGTGTCAGTTATAAAAAAGGAATAAAATAAAGTAAAATAATCCTGAAACAAATTTATTCCTTAGTTCTTGACCTGAATCCTTGAAGGGAATTTACAAAGGACTAACTCTTCTTAACTAAACAGTATTCCACAGAAGAAAATATATCTCTAAAAAAAATTAGCTTCTCAGTATAATCTTCCTCTGTAAGAAACCCTTAATTGAATAAAATGCAATTTCCAGTATGAAATTAAACCTTGGGGGAGCCAAAAATAAACGTTGCTTCAATAAAATTCATTTTTTATCCCCAGTATGATGAGATAAAAATACAATTAATTATATTCACTGGAAACAGGGAGAAAAATAAAGAATTCATTTTGAAATAGTGAGCAGAAGGAGTTTAAAGTCAGATTAGTATCCAGTCAAGCCTAGAGAAGTTAAAGCCAATCAGTTTTTAGCTATAAATGTTGCCTGTAGGGTTAGAATGTATTTACATGTGTTTGCATACTCTTGATGGTGTATACTTTTTTTTTTATTATTTTGAAATTTGCTTTATATTTCTCTGTAAAAGGAGGGAAAATAAAAAAAATCCCAAACTTTCCATTGTAAATATTTTGCTTGGCTGTGCTTGCAAAGTATCTGATCTGACACGGTGTTGATTAAGATAAGAATAATGAGTACCCTGCATGCAACTGATATTCATATTGTTTGAATTCTGAGCTAAATTTACATTAGACAAACATTTTGGCTGCAGTGGAGACTTGCCTGTTTTCATGGAACTGTGACTGAGAGGACAGTGGCACCCAACATTTCAGCATCTGTGTATTCAGTTAAACATGGGGTCCTCTATGAGAGTTTTATAGTTTCCATGTCCCCTTGAGGTTACTGGTTTTCCTCTACCCCTAGAGTGCTTATTCTTGCTTTCTTCTTTGAGAATGTTTGTGAGTTTTTTTAGTCTTTCACTTTCCATATTCTTTCATGAATATGTACTTCTACAAATAAAAAATAGTATTCCTGGAAATGTTGTGAGAGCAAGCAGTTTTCAGTTCATATCTCACTGCCATCTACTGTATATGCTGGAAAACTGCACTGTGGGAAATGCATTGCATTTCAGCAGTGTAAGATGACTCTTTTCCCAGTTAATTTGCCCTAAATTTAAGGAAAAAGACTACTGAACTTTCAATAGGCTATGACATGTGAATTCTTTATGTAGGAATCAGTATTTCTTTAACAGATGACAATGTCTGATTACACCATATTGTCCAGCAGGAAAGAACATCAGATCATATAGTATTGCTTAGTTAGTTTGTATTCAGGCCAGATGAAAAATAGATGGGTAGTTTGGGAGAAAAAGAATACCTCACTCAGCTTATTCTTGTCCTAAGTAGTAATTTCTTTAATTTCTTAATGGAAATGCCAAAACAAAAACCTAGCAGGATTTAGATGCAGGAACTTGAGATATTTTAATATTCCTTTTAGTTGAAGAATTAGTCTTTGAATCTTTTAAATTAGCTTTCATCTAAGTGTCTGATGTATGCAAATATCAAGTATATACAACACTAAGTGCTGGTTGGGATAGATATAATAATTTACCTAAAGCTGTGACATTATTAAGTTGTAAATAAACTATCAGGATTCTGGGTGTCAGGAACTGAGTAAGATATCAGTCAGATCAGCTTTGCACTGAGTGCTTTTGTAATGGTTTGTGTAGAAATTGCAAAGTTTACTCAAGAGAGAAATTTTTCTGATTTCATCAGGAAAACTGGCATCAAATAGACAAGAATGCATGCAAAACATCAAACTCTGTGTTTGCATAAGTGAATTCCAATTCTTAGTCTATTATTAATTTCATAAGACTGGGAATATAAATTTATACAATTAGCTACCAGTATTACACCAAAAAAAATAAAAGAAGACCAGTAAGCTTGCAAACTCAGGCATTGCAAAGCTGAAGAAGTACCTTCATTTGCTTCTTATTTTAATCTGTTTTGATGATGGCTATAACTATGTTATGGGTTTTTTGTATTCCTATTCAGTATTTGTTGTAAGAACTAACTTGCTGAACATTATTTAACCCTTGCAAATGAAGAAAGAATGATTAAAGAATTCCTTACTTTTTGTGATGCCCATTGTTACCATGTTTCATTGCTTTGCAAATGTTTATTAACCCACCTTTACACATTCTGGTCCTTGGGGATTTGAAATGGTGTCGTGGGCAGCTGATGTACTCTGTGTGATCATTCCATCCCTTCTGCTCTCTTCAGAGGCAAATATGTGTTCACAAGACTTTGTCAAATGACATCAGAAATTCATCCAGGAAAATGAGGAAGTGGTTTCTGACACTTGACCCTTTCTGTTGCATCTCATAAACCTTATTTCTTTTTCTGTGTCACCATCCAAGACAAAATGTCTTTCACTCCTTGTCCAAAAAGATATTTTACTTTGGCTGATTTCCTCCAAATCATGTTCCTCCTAAAGAACATATTGGGCACAGAAAATTTCAACATAAATGTTATGGCATTAAAAAAATCCACAACTGCAAACCAGTTTAAGAAAACTGTCATGAATTCAGTAGCAAGTGAGATTGGTAGAGATACCCATGGGTTGTGGTTTGCAAAGTTACTAAAGCTGTGTATGTCCCCTTCTTCTGGGCCACTTGTCAGTGTTGGTTTGTAAATCATGCTTTAGGAAGAGGATGACTCTGTAGCAGTGAGGAATTTTTTTTCCATTGAGTGTGTGTTTATAAGATTTCTTAACAATTTGTGCATTTCTCTGGCAGTTTCAGTATCCAGAATTTTTAACTGAAAGCCTTGGGAAATAAATTATTTCTGGGAATAATTTCTGGACCGAATTCTTTGTTTGCTCGGTTTTTGGAATTTTGCAGTCAGTGTTTATGTGTAGCTTGATGTGTGGTGCAAATGCAAAATAAGTGATGAGGCATTTGTGGGTCTGTGCATGACCAGTGTTCGACCAGAGGGGGCTCCTCCAGAAGCTGACATGAGGAATGGCTGAGGCAGCTGGAGAAGGGGAGGATCAAGGGAGACCTTATTGCTCTCTGCCACTGCCTGGAAGGAGGCTGGAGCCAGGTGGAGGTCAGGCTCTTCTCCCCGGCAGCAAGAGACAGGATTAGAAGACATCGCCCCAAGCTGTGCCAGGGGAGGTTCAGGCTGGACATCAGAAAGAATTTATTCACAGAAAAGGTTGTTAAACCAGGGAGGTGGTGGAGTCACCATTCCTGGAAGTGTTCAGGAAAAGACTGAGCATGGCACTTAGTGCCATGATCTAGCTGGCAAGCTGGTGATTGATTATACTGAATCTTAGAGGTCTTTTCCAGTGCCTCAATGGTACTGTGATTCTGTGATTGTGACATGGTTAAGTGGCAAACATGGTGATGGTGCTTTACTGGTGGTTGGATTTGGTGATCTTAGATGACCTTTCCAACCTTAAAGACTCTATTCTATGATTCCATGACCTGCCATCTTTCTCTTGAGTTGATCTCATTGACTGGTTAATCACTGAGTATCTTTCCTCTGCTGTCATTAATTCCCTAATGTTGCCATCCTTCAGAGATATGTCTTGCTAATAACTTTTCTGGCTTTCCACATTAATGAAATGCTGCCACACACAAGGACTGTGGTACTGTGTTTGTAGGAGCATGATGTACAAACATGCAGCATTTATCTCCTTAAAGGACAGGTGAAAGGGGAGGAAAGACTAAAAGGTGTATTTAGCAGGGTCTGCTCTTATCTTAGGATTCCCCTGTGCCTTGCTACTTGTAGTGAAAGTTCTGGGCATGAAAGTCTACAGAAGGGAAAAAGGCCCACACATGTAAATCCCATCATGCAGAAATCATCAATAGAAGAGAAAAGCATTTTAAATAAGGAAGGGAGCATTAAGCATTCTGGTAGCTCTATTATGGTGATTTATTTGTATGTAAGACTGCTGAAATTATACTGTGAAATAAAACTGCAGATGGTTGTTTTGTTCTTCCCTTTTATTAAATGTTTTAAATTTGCTGCCCTCATGTGGCTGCATACTATACTTTCTCTGCTGAAATTCCCAATGGACAGGATTCCTTAGGACAACTGTGCTTGCAGCAGTGTTTATACACCAGATGGACAGTTCAGGCACTGAACTGGTGCTCTCTGGCTGAGTCAAGAATCTCAAGAAATGTGGCTGGGATTCCCTGTGAATACATTTGCTGCCTTTTAACTCTGGAGGGCCAGGACTGCCCTGGGTGTTAGGAATCTGATGCCCAAATTCTGTCTGGAGAAAACTGCCTTTGCAGCTGTCAGAAGGTGCTAAAGGCTCCCTCTGAACCAGGTAATGTGTATCCCCAGCTGGCCAGGTGGGTCCATGTAAAAGGGATACCCAGTATTTCCAAGCATCTTTCAGCTTGGGGTATGAGACAAACCAGAAAACTGAACACAAGGGCATGAGTTATAGGAAGAACACAGATAAAATGGTACAAAAGCAACATAAAATGAAGAAAAATAACCCAGCAAAATCCAGTTTAAGATTGCTTTTGGAGTTTTTTTTTGTAGCTGTTACTCTTTGGTGTGTGGACAGTTGCTGGGTATATGAGCATAAATAATGGGGTTTTTTTCAAGGAATGCATGTTCTAATTGCATGATAACCTATATTGGACCATTACCATTTAATGTTGCCATTAAAACACATTATAATATTTCATTACATAGTGTATTAGTTGCCCAGATACCTACCAGAACTAAGTGGTCAGAGCAAAAGTTTAATGAATAACACTGTAAAGATGCCACCCATTGGGATAAGTTACTTAAAAAATAAAGACTTACTCATTGGTAATTTATAAAGCAAATTGCAAAACTGAATTTTTAAAAATTGGAATACAGAGTTTAAATTACAGTATTGCTTCTACAGAAATAACCTGTGCAGAAATGCAAGATATAGAATGATAGATACATTGGGCTTTCAAGGCTTCTATTTTAGTAGGAAGCTGAACACTGAATTCAGCTACATTTCACATCTTTCTTGGACCCTATAGATTTCAGTGTACACATATGACTTTACAGAGAATTAAAAAAAAATATGTAAATCATGTTCAGGGCTGACTTTGATACAGAAATTGAGGAGCCTGTTTTTAGACCATCAGAGATAAAAAATGCTTTCCAACAAAAATCTAGTTACCTAGTTTGTATGCAAGGGAAAACACAGTCAAAATAAATATAAGAATACAGTATGCAGTATATCTGAACAGTGCTCAGATATCCTGCTCTTAGCATGAATTATTTGTATTTGCTCCCCTTGCTGCTAGCATCAAAGTCTTAAAAAAAAAAAAAGGGACAGCAGTCATAAAACAAAGACTGAAGATGACGCCTGGAGAGCTATAACTCAGAAAGCAGAAGCAAGGTGCACTGCCATCTGCCAGACAAAAAGCAGATGAGCATCCTTCCACTAGGAAGGACGTAATGTCACTTAAAAGATCAGTGCTGACTGTGGATTCCAGGCAGTTGCAATGGATTGTTTGCTTGCTTGGATACTGCTTCTGATCAGGAGAGGTTTATAATTTAATTGGATCAGACTTAATATCTCAGATATTCATATAACCATAGAATGGTTTGGGTTGGACCTTACAGATCATTTACTTCCAAACTCCCTGCCATGGGCAGGGACACCTTCCATTAGACTGGGTTGCTCAAAGCCTCATCCATCCTTGGCCATGAGCACTTCCAGGGGTGGGGCAGGCACAACTTCTCTGGGCAACCTGTTCCTCACTACCCTCACTTCAGCAGCATACTTTGTTTGAACTCTAGTCTTCATAATCAGTTTGTTCTTGCTAATCTCTAATCTCTGTTACGTTCTACTAACAGTATGGGAATTGATGGTTACCCAAGAAATACCTTTTATATTCAGTTTTCTGGTTAAAATGACATTTGGAATTTGGGACTCTTAGCATCACCAAATCATCTAGATTTTCTCTTTGTGGTTTAATATTGTCCTGAAAATAATGAAACTTAATCTGTATAACAGGACAATTTGAGATATGGTGAGCAGCCATAATTTTCTTCTAACAGAAGAACAACTATCTTTCATCAGTGGCTCAGGGATGTTGCCTCTGCATGGATAGCTAGTCCACAGCACAGGTGGAAGTTAATTTGCCTTTGTTGTCCCTTGGAATAAAAAAGCAGGGAGGGAGACAATTGCTGCTGAGCAGCAGAAGCACTGCAATGTGCTTGTGGCACAGTGACATCAAATCAATGAGCTCTAGACCTGTTCATTTCTATTTTAAGGATTTCATATGGGGAGTGTGCTGGCAATTTGGTTTGATGTTTGTATTGCAGGAGCTACTTTCTAAGGCTTAGATAGAGATACCAACTGTGTTGTGTGTTATTTTATCAGCTCAACTCACAGTTTTTTAGAGGAAAAAATAATAGGATCTTTCATTACCTTAAACTTATAGTAAGAAATTAATCTAGTTCCCTGGAGGAGGTCATAGAGAAACTAGATGAGACACTGACTGAAGTTTATATTTCTTTTACTGATTAGTCTATTTAGTTAAAAACCCCAGAAGGTAAGATCACTGAGCAAACTGGGTAGGAAATTTCCAGTAAAGCTCCTGATGATTCTGCTGGTCTTGTGAGAATCAATTGACCAGCACAATTGGTCACTTCTCTCATATTATTTCCCCTCATCTACTCCTCTTAATAAGCATTTCAAAGATTTGGATAAAAATATTTAGTATATTGAAAGTGCAAATTAGAATACAGGGTTGAGAAATACATTAATGCAAGTTCTGATGTCTTAAAATATACCAACCAGTAGAATTCCATAAAAAAATATTATATATTGAAATTTCTGTAATTCAAACCACCTTATTGTAATGCCACTTTGTGTCAAGTGTTCCTTCCCTCTGACCTCATTAGGCGTGCCTCGTCATTAGATACACTGTTACTAAAGAGTTTTAACTTAAAAGCTGCTTTGATTAATGCTTGGTTGGACTGAGGATTTATTGTGTAGGATTAACTAGATTTAAAAATGGCAAAATGCCATAGTAACTTTAATGCCAGACTTTAATGAGAAGCAGTAGTAAACTCCAAGGAGCCTTATGATTTTTAATATGGACTAAACTCATGTGCTTATTACCTTAATGTCCTGTCCTGTTTTATATACTAGTACTCCAATAATTCCTAGAGAATAGTAGCCTAGAAAGTGTATTACAAACGCATAATCTGAAGTATGTAGATATCTTTAATGAATCATAATGTTGATAATTTTATAACCAGATTTATTCAGTATTATTATCAAATAGAGAAAAACTCTTTGCACTGGTTTGGGCCTTTTTAATTAAGAAACAATATGGAAATAAGACAAAACCAGACTGGCAAACATTTTTCCCAATAAATAATGTACTAACAATGTAGATTAAAAATGCATTTTCACATTTTTGTGTAATGTGCTATTCGAATTTCTTTTTACTGTCTTCTTAAGTTCATTAAGTGCTCCTGAAAGTTTATAAAGTTGGCGCTTCTAGAGTTTAATAACCTTATTTTTTTACTATTGATCACATATTTTAGTATATGATACTGCCAAGAAAATCCAGACCATTCTCACATCCGACAACATTTGGTCGTCTCCTTAAATCCTACTAGACTTGATAGGATTTAAACATATACTTAAAAGGTAATGCACTGCTCAATGAGGGCCTTTGTATCTGACATTTTTTCTGTCCATGCTATCTTTGCTAAGATAACCAAAGGGCACTGATTTATTATTAGAGCTAAACAGGAAAAACTTTCTCATTCAAAAAGCTTGTAAACTTTTTTTTTTCTGAACTGATGGTGATTTCCCAATTTTGTTTATTTTTCAGCGAACTTTCAATAGCAGAAGCATGTAATTAAATTTTTGTTTCTGCACAGTTATATACTGTGAGAATTAGGCACAATGTACTAATAAGCAATATCAAGAGTTCTGGTACTGTCTTTGCCAAAGCAGGTAGGATGCCATCCAACCAAGTTCTTGGGCTCTAATGCCAAATTTCTCATTGAAGTCACAGATGTGTTGGACATGACTTAAATAGGATTACTCACTCAAACAAATTTACACAAGGGTCTAAGGCATATATCCAGCTTCCAGTGGGTAAGGAGCCTGCGTTCTCATTTGGCTCTGGGCCTTGGGCACTTGCATAACGTTGCTTGTGTAACTTACCCTGCCAAAAATGAAACCTGCATCAACATGGTTACTCATACCAGAAAAATTGTGCCTGTGGACAAGTGATGACAGTCAGGGATCCTGCTTCCTTTTGTAACACGCTGAAAACTTCTGTTTTCACTGATGATTAAAGCTCTTTAGCCAGCATTACCATTGCAGTCCCTACTGATAATTTCTCTTCCACTGAGTTGTTTTTGTTGGGTTTTTTGGTTTTTTGTCACTTCTGGATTCTTTACTTGACTCATTGCTATTATTTGTTTTTCCTTTTTTTTTTTTTTTTTTTAGGGAGAAGGCCAGCAAAAACGAAGGACAAAAAAAAGAAGAAAAAGAATTTGATGGAAAGGGCTCAGAAGCAGCACAGCATCTTTTTAGCAACAGATAAAACAAGCCAGTAAAGACTTGATTTTCCTTAATGTATTTTTTTTTTTGCAAAGTGCACAAAAGCTGCTATAACCTCCTGCCCGTGGATGCACTACAATTCAGCTGCTTTGACAGTATTGGTGGCAAATAACTTGTGAAAATAAAGCCCACAAGCTTGTTTGCTTTATTTATATATTTTTAATTTTATATTTTCCTGTCATTTTTGACCTGAAGACTTCAAGGTCAGGAGTGCACTGAGTTGGATCAGTGGAAGTGGTCCTGAAGTGCATCAGCGACATTGTTCTGAGTGCCTGGTCAACATGTTGGCAAGGAAAGAAACCTACACAGCACCAGTAGGTGGACCTGTGCATATTTAAATAAGCAGGGGGAAAAGGAAGTCTTGGAGGTGCAGGTACAATTGGATTTATGGCCTTTGTTTCCTATATTTGTACATTTCAAGAGTAAATGGATATGACTTACCTACTGAGTGGTAATGTACATTGTTCTCACACTTGCTACATCGACACAGTTGTGAAATAAAACTGCTTTAAGACAACATGCTGCAGGATTCACTGCTCAGACTCACCCAAGCACAACAGGCTGTGTGTACATAGTACTCTGTCTACATATAAATGAACATATTTACTGTACATCTATGCATTTTTATGTATAATACTTTATACATGTTTAAAGGTATGTTCTGTTGGTTCTAGTAATGTACTTTAAATAATCCAGTAAATGTTTACTTTTTGCTATGTTTTAACTATTTTATCATGTTTCTCAATAGTTACAAACTGGATTTTTTTTTCTCATTTGCAAGGCACACATTTGCAGAACTACCTTGCACTGACCCTCACAATGGAGTGTCAGCTCTGAAGTATAATTGCCAGACTAGTAATCCACAAGATCTTTCTGAAATTCAGTACTTCTGTCTTTGCCCCCATGTATTTTGTCTCAGAAAGAGAAGTTTAATGTTTTTTAAGACGAGGCATGATGATGATAGAAGTTTTGAGTGTCAGGAGAGAAATTACTTGTAAAGTTCTTGGTATCTAAGACTGTATATGTAGTTTGGGATTTTTTTTTTTCCCCAATGTAATGCAGCGCTTTATTTCAGTTAGTCCTGATGCAGTCAGATAAGAAAACAAATAATTTTTCTCCCTGAATAAGAGAGAAACAAAATAAAGGTCATGTAAGGTCAACCATTCAAAAGTATAGAAAACACCAATTCCCCAGTATTGCTGATTATTTGTAGAAGCTTGACAAATTTATTCTGCAGCTGTTGTTTGCTTTGGGATATTTTTTGGGGGGGAGAGGTAATTTTCTGTGTAGGACATTAAAATGGCACAGGATATGTAATTTGGTAATCTAGCATTATTGGGCTAGCATTCAAGGTGATTTTTGGAAACCTGACAAGGAAAGCCTACACTAAAATGACTGTCACTTAAGAGAAATTATTTCACTTTTAGACCTAAAACTTGCATACGACCTACACAAAAAAAATGAAGCAGCAGAACAAACCCCAGATCTCCACAAACCTCTTTTTGACATATACTTTAGAATAATCCCACAAATTCCAGTTTTAGTTTGATGGGGCTTATGTTTTTCAAATAAACTAGGGAAATAAAGCATCTGTAAGCACAAATATATCTGCATTTAGCTATGACAAGTGTTACTACCAAAATGTACATATGTTAGACACATATGAATGTTCCATCAAACTGCTTGTGGACTTCCACTCAGCCGTGAGGTTTTCACTGTATGTTCATATTTACCTAGAACATAATAAAGTTACAGACAGTAAGATTGCTCTAATCCTGGGATGCTATTTTGGACATAAAATGCTCACTTAAAAAGAAAATAAGAACTGTAGCTGTCTGTCTGCTTATTGGTTATCAAATTTGGCTGTAAGTTCAGTTATGCCCTCATACAAGCCTTTCAGTAGTGGTTACAAATATTGTATTAGGCATGTCATGGAAAGAATGCTTCAAAATACAATAAAATGGTGTCACAAACTCCTGAGTAAAATATTTTTGGTCCTTTTAAATTCAAATAGCATATTCTTATGGAATTTCATACATGTAGAAAAATTGCAGAAGGTAGGGAGATGCAGATTTTCTCGCACTGGAGTAAAAAATGTGAGGGTTTTCCATACAATTATTTTGTTTGAAAAGACCCTGAACATTAGATAGACATTGATTTCTCCTGTACCACTCACCTTCACACCAACACACCTACACTTGGGAGTGTAGAATGAAAAAAAAATTGTCCCTAAGTAGCCCTCTGTAGCTCCTCCTTTGTCCTGGACATCCTGCCTGTGCATGGTGGACCCTGTCAGTGTGTCCATAGCCCTGGGGTTTTGTAGGATCACACTCTGGAGGTTTGAAAGGAGGGTTCCTTGGACATTAGGAAAATGCTTTGCACTGAGAAGGTGTTTGGTCACAGGCTCCTCAGGGAAGGGGTCATGGCACCAAGCCTGTCAGAGTTCAAGGAGTGTCTGGACAGTGCTCTTAGTAATATGGTTTAGTTTCAGGTACTCCTGTGAAGAGCAGGGGTTGGACTCAGTGGTCCATATGGGTCTTTTCCATCTTGATATATTCTATGATTTGATGAATCTATGACCTTGAGAGAGCAGCTAGTCCAAATATTTGCTTGAAACAGGGCTACCTTGAAGTTATCTTCAGATACTGTTTCTTGATAATGCACAGAAGATCAGGTTTTCAAAGCTGGATAGCGTATAAACAGACTGTGCCCACTGTGGCTCTTATTTCATTTAAATTTGATCAGAAGTGAACTCACAAAGATCATATTTCTTTTCCAGTATGCAACGGACCAAGTACAAATGCCACCTTTTCCCTCCTTTCCTAGCTGTTACTGCTTTTTGAATGTTTCTCTCAAACAGCAGAAGGTTTCAGAGCAGTGTAACTTTTGTGTTCACAAGGCTTTAATGCCCTAGTTTAACAATTCACTATTGGAAAATTATTTCAGACTACAAAAAATTCAAATTAGGAGGACAAAGAGCTTCATATGCTATAGTCATTGGTTTTAAAACGCCATTATGTTGCTATGATGAGTAGAAAGTGCTTTTTCAAAACCATATACACTATTTTATATCTTATTCACATGTCCCAGAAAAGAAAATTGCCTAGTGCACTGTGTATTTAGGAGCTATCTATTCTCAGTTTGCCTTAGCTTATCCTGGCCTCCTAATATCTGTCTCTAAATTAAAACAAAGCAAAAACAAAAACAAAGCAAACAGAAAAAGAAAAAGAATAAATAAAAAATACCCTAGATGTACCTTTAAAGCAATTATTTTGTGGCTGAGTCATCTTTATTGCATCTCAGCTACTCTTGTTAGTGAGAAATTATTGTTATATGTCTCTTTGTTTATTCCTGGGGGAAAAAACCAATGTTGCATTCCACATTATGGTAATGCAAACCTTCCATATTCCGAATGTCAGAGTAAGGACGCTGTTCTCTTACACCTGTGTATATATATATATATATATATATATATATAGATAGATAGATGGATATCAGCAAAGGAATATAAAGATATCAGCAAAGGAATAGTGAATAGTTATAGAGCTTACATGTTGCGTCTTCATTTATCAGAATGAGTTACAGAAAACTGCAGAGCAGAAAAAAAATAGATGTTCATCCATGTTAGCTAAAAACAAACCAAAGATCAATTAAGTGCCATGTTAATTTTTTTAAACAAAAATGTTGCTAAAATCCAGATTGAAACCTCATAAAATGAGAAGACAGATCTTTTCCAGACAGATTAAAATCAAATTCAGTGCTTCAGTTTCTTTATGCTGATGAAATAGAATATAGAATAAAAATAGCCAGATATTTCTGGCACAAGTGCCATGCTTTTTTAAGTGGGTGATGTTACTGAAGGCTGATGCTGCCACTTAGCAGAGGATATGAGAGTTTTGAATTCAAACTCTCTTTTCACCAACAAAATGTATTTGTCTTTGGACACCAGTCCACTTTCACATCCAATAGTGTAAGCCAGCATGAATTCCAGTAAGCTCTAGACTGAAATTATTTTGGACTGACATCAAGAAGAACAAAATGTACCCTTCTGAAAGTGTAACCCAGAAACCACTGTCAGCTTTTTGTTTAGTCCTTTACCGAAAGCTCTGTGCTGAACCTGGCATCATTTCTTTTATGAGGAGCCTCAGCCTCAGGACTGAGGAAAGGACATTAACTTTAGGAAGTATGAAAGCAGTCTGACCTGCAGGACATCTGGGAGAAGAGCAGCCCAGTATTTGAAGTGCAGTTCCTCTCAGAAGAGAAAAACTTTAAGAAAAGTGTGACTAGAGAGAGTGTCCAAAGTGAGCCCAGCCTTTAGTCCATTGCCAAACTCTTTCAGACTTCAACTGATTTTTTAAAATGCAAACTAGTTCTGTTTATGTCTAATAAACATATGTCTTCAACCCCAGTGAAGCTGTATGCTTTCTTAAAGGGCCAGTAATATATTCCTGGTTGTGCCAGCTGCAAAAATGCCCCCAGCCGCCTTGTTTTCAAATTGTGTCTTCAGTGACACTCGTGTCACACTTGATTTTAATTGGGCAATACTGATGAAGCTAACTAACAGTTCATAGACCACAAATGAATAAACACTAAAAATGAGGCTGCTTTGTTCTACCCTGTGAATTTCTATTTTCAAAATAGAAATTCAGCTCAAGAAAGCAAACATGTCTTGGCTTGCAACTGTTTCTTAGCTTCCCTTCAGACTTTAAGGGGGTTTATGAGAAAGATAAGAGTTTTGGGGGTTTAGTTGGGGCTGTTTCGTTTTATTTTTTTTCCTGATATCCTCCTTTTTTATTTAAATTTATTTATTTAAAATTTTTTCTCTCAGAAACTGCAGTGAGACTTTCTCTTTGCTTTCTGTTTCTGAGTGGACTTGGTTGCCATCTACAGAAGCTAAAGGCCACAACTGCAAGGGGGCTCCTGATATTTGCTCTGGAATTGTTTCAGTCTTTTATTTAATTGTCTTGTGGTAGGTACATGAAAAGTCTCAGGCCCATGGAGTGCAGCCACAGGATTTCTCTGTCACAACCTGGTGCTCTCCTTTTGGCCTCGTGTTCCTTGTTATGCAGTAGGCTGGCTTCAGCAGGAGAAGTGAACAGTTTTCTACCATAAATGTCTTCTAGTCTGCATATTTTCTTGGCTAGGGCATGTGATTTCTAACTCTAAGGCTGATCCTAGTAATTTATTTTGTGGTCAGATATTTTCTCTCTAGAGAGAGTTAAAGAGAAATTCAAGGACTAAAGGTCTGCAAACAGATGATGAGAGGCATGTAAACTCTCACAGCTATTATCTAATAATATTAGCTATTATCTAATACATAAATAGGTAAGTGTATAGGTAAATATAACGACCATCCCTGATTCAGTGATTGCAGATGCTGAGGGAATATGAGATCAATGGACAGCAGATAATGGCTCAGGTTTTACACAGTATTGCCCATTGCCACTGTTGGAGAGAGAATATTAAACTATTGGTTTGACTTGGTAGACCTTCTCTTTTAGGCTTTTATGGAAAAGTATGTTGTGTTTGCTGCCCTACTGAGATAGTTTAGATAATGGGTTTTCTGACTTTTTTTTATGGTTCATAATGAATTTATAAATTCAAATCAGTTTGATCCCAGGTCAATGGGATTGTTTAAAATCCAAGTCTTCGATCAGTTCTCTTGAGACTGTGGATGAAGGCAGTCAGTGATCTCAGCAGGGAAGGTAAAAGGTCTTTATCCCCTAAAGGTATATTTGACTTTGAACTAAAACTGTGACAGTTAATGACAAGGTGATAGCTTGTAGAAACTTGGCAACAGGAAGAAAGATGTGGAAGAAATATTTTTCAGTCTTAATTTTATATGTAGTAATGATAGATATGTATGAATGCTGCATTTTAAAGATCTGTAATGAGATGAACAAAATTGTGTTTCTTCTGTATGTAAGTAACTGCAGTTCTGCTGATTATTTGAATGAGGCAATATATCTTCATTTTTACTCTAATTTTGGGTTTATTTTTTTCTTTCACACTAACAGTGCAGCACAAGTATTTGGGGGTTTTGCCTACTCTTTCTTCCCTTCCCCTCCTGCTCCCTGGGCTCCATCTGCCATAATTCAAGGCATTCCCACAAGCCCAAAGCTGCAGATGCTTTGCAATGAACAGCTGACTTGGATATTTTTTGGCATGTATTTTCAAGTGACACAGCCAGGCACTCTGAAGAAAATCCAGATGTTATTCTGAGAAAGTAGGTAGCACATGCATTCTGTATAAGTATATTAATTCTTATTCTTTCCCTGGTAAGTTTCATTCTTTTAGGTGTGATGCAAGAAGAAAGAGCAGATATGTTTTCTGGGAAGCCTTCAAATCCACTTAGAAATGTAAAGATTTTTTACCATACTAGAACTGAAAAATATTGATATTGGTGTCATATTAAGCAGAATGCTACTATTGTTGTGCTGAATAGACAGAGGAGATGGAGAACTCAGCTCCACAACAGAACTTCATGCCACAAATAATCTGATCATAAAATTGCCTTTTCCCTATTGAAATGGCAAATAATTGATAAAAATATAGATAAAGGCTTCTTGAGCAAATAAAAATCATTTAAAGCTCATGGACTCCTTGCTAACGATGAAGAAAATGTGTGCATTTCAGCCTGGACTACTGTAGCACCAAGGCATTCCATTGATCCTAAGATTCAAGACCAGTCTTGAATCTTAGGATCAATTTTTTTAAGATCTGGAATAGGACTCGAAACATAGAGCAGGTCAGAGAGTTTTAATTTCTTTAGTGCAATATCGTGGAATTGTAAAATGGTTTGGGTCAGAAGGAACCTTAAAGATCATCTAGATTTTTAGAAATAAACTCTCCAAGCAGTTTGATAGGTTAGAAAGTCAGCATTATTTTATTCAACATTGTTGGTGCAGGATAACTCCACCAAACATACACAAACACTTTCAAAACTTTTCATTATTTATACATTCTACCAAACAAATTAATGTTCATTGGCTCATTAATGTTCATAAATTATGTCATTTTCTTCATTAATTAGCATTCTCTCTTCTATTGGTTATTGATTTCTCACTTCTTATGCTAATTAGTCCACCCAGGCTGGGTTTCAGGACAATTTCTGGATTGTCCTAGTTAGTTTCTTTTTTATCTCAGGGCTCTGATAAATATCCTTGTGGTCCATGAATTCTGCATTTCTTGTGCCCCATTTTAGCAATATAGATCTCTCCCAAGGCTTTGTTAACCTCCTTCCAGGTCCAGAAGCATATCAAGTTGATTACAACTGCTTTAGTAAAGCTTAGAGTTTCATTAATTTTCCCAAACTGTCTTTCCACAATAGCAGCTTATCACAAACCTTGCTAAATACTGGCTACAATGGTATGTGACAGAGTGGATAATTGCATGGCTTATAATTACTTAAAGCTATTAATTAGAAAATTAATCAGAACAATTAATTATAAAAGTTATTAGGAATGTTATATCATTTACTGTGCATGGTATGGTACAAAACGAACCATTAATCATGGCAAGGGAAAAAACACTATTGTGTTAAGGTTAAAAAGATTTTCCAAGGTTTTCCCCCACTGCTGCATAGATGCCTTTTTAAAGAAATACAGCTTGTCCTGTAACATCCTGAAGGACTAGGTCAGCATATGCCAGAAAGAAGGGCATTGCACAGCTGGCAATTTTTAATTCTTGTGTCTATATGTGTCTTTACAGTTGATAAAGCATGGCTGAGGAAGGAGTCACAAGCCTTCTTTGACATAACTGTGGTGACCAGATGGGAGCTCCCACCCATCTTCTCCACAGATTCCAGGGATCACCACTATTAAGGAAACTTCCCCCTCTAACCATCCAGGACCCACCCTGGCAGTCACTGCCACACCAAACCACCTGAGCTGGGACTGAGGCCCCTTCATGGCTACACACCCCACACTCCCACAGTCAGAACAGGTTTCCTGACCAGCTGGACCCTGTGTTCCCCAGAAGAGAACATAAGATGTGGGGATCCTTTAAATAATTTTATCTTGGTGGAAAATTCAATAACAAATTAACAACTAAATAACAAATTAACAGCCTGAGCTGGTGCCTCCCAGAAGGGACCTTGAACAAAGGCACTCCTGGGCTTTTATACCCTCACAGTCCAAGTCCACAAAAGCCGGGGGGTCACTGGTGCCTGCTGGGTCTCTGAGTGTCTGGTGCCCTGGCCAAGCTGCAGTCCCCATGGCATTTGTTGTGTTGGTGCTCCTCAGCAATTGTCACCAGCCCTTGTCCCCAGCTGTGCCCACTGAGATCCATGTGTAGTCACTGAAATGAAATGGATGGAAATGCATCTGTGTTCAGCAGTTTATAAATGACAGCACCTCAGAAACAAATGAACACCATGTAGTGTACTGCTACATTTTATTAATCTTCAGAATGGAACTGAGACTGACCTCTAAGTGCAGGTGCTTTGTTAGATTTTGCAGCTGAATTTGTAGATCTTGCTGAGTTGAAGCTATCAGACACCACTGCCTTCACCTTGTTGGTGAGCTCCCAGAAGGCACTTAGAAACTTTAGTGAATTACCATGAGTCTGAGCAGGCACAAATCTGTAAAAATGCAGTCTTGTCTGGTGTCCTAAAATATTAACCCATTTTTTGAAAAAATTCATACTGGATGCAGATGAAGATAAAACCAGACATATTCCAAAATTTTCATCCCAAGCTGAAGGACAGTATGATCTTGAAGTATCAGGAATCCTTCCCTTAACTCTCTTGGAAGTTATCTGATGTAATCAGAAGCACGGGCTCACAAACACTGTTAGTGAATTCTCTGCATGGGTAGATATTATTTAACTTTAGACCCTCAGACCAGAGCTCATCTAAAATGATACAGATATAAGTGTTATAAATCTAAAATGATATAGATATAAGTGTTTTACTTATGTCTTTAATAACTGTTTAACAGCAGCGGTAAGACATGGTATGGTGTGTGCATTGAACTAAAAAGTGGCACTTGCACAGGACACAGATCTTGAGAAGAAAGGAGGATGTCTCACAGGCTATGCCCAGCTGTGTCTATAGAGTTGCCCAGTTATACACCATACAGGGAAGCATATGACACATTCAGATAATTAGTTGACAATTAGACACCTGAATGAATCGGGACAGTGTTTTCTTTGTAAATGTGGTCACAAAGATACTATTTTATTTTTAAAAACAGGCCTTATACATGAGCTCTCCTTCCCATTTGGTGTGTGTAGATAAACCTGTTGCCTTCTTGGGGAATAAGTCCTTTTTCCTGACTTCACGAAAAATAATAATTGGAAGGGCAGTTTTTCATTAGTGGGTGACAACAACAACTCAAAAACTGGTATAAGCTTAATAAGCCCTTGACTTTCTGAAAATCTCCACATTTTTTCCAAGAGTATTATTTGAACCAATCCTGGATTTCAGGATCATGGAAGAGATAGAAAGCATATGTACAAACATGACCTTCTCAGCAGCATTGGAAAACATCAGCTTGGACTCAATGCTTTACATATTCAAAGCCATTTCAATGCCAATTATGCACATTGCTGCTTAGAAGGCTGGGAGTTCATAATTGTTACTTAGCTTTTTAAAGAAAATGCCAGGTTTTTAATTTTTGTGCTTTTTTTTATTTGAAAAAAAATACTATTTCTACTCTGAGTTCTTTATTTCAGTTAATGATTCAAAGATACATGATTGCAAATTTCTAACCAGAATTGAGGTAAGATTGATATCTGTTAATTGGCAAATGACATTTTAAATAAACCCTCCAAACGTACATGTCCAGTTTATATAAATAACAAGTTAAAAGGGTTCTTTTGATGAGAAATATTTGGCAGTGTGAAGCATAAGAGTATGACATAAATATCAGAGCTGGTGACAATTCAGTGCTGTTTTCACAATATTTTTTCAAAGTTGCCAATTTATTTTTCAGCACATACTAATTTAATCTGAATTTATTGTTGGCATGTTAGTGGACATAAGTTGCAGGTTTTAGGTTTCAGAGGCAGGTAGTGACCTGTGTGAGGAGACCATGAACTACACTGTGATGTTCACAGCTTCATCCAGCTCACTCTGAAGCCCTCAGGTGCTTCTGGGTTAAACTAAAGTTTCAGAAGCACAACTGCAGCTCCTGGGGACCAGAGATGCACTCTTGGAGCAGGAGATACTCTGTGCTGAATGAAGGGAGTACAGACACTGCAGATCCTGTGAGCAGCTCAGACTGGTGCAGGTACCTGTTAGGAGCTGTGGCTCATCATCTCACTGGATGGATCCTGATGGATTTAATAGAATCCAGGGCAGAAGGAAGGAAAATACAGACTGAGAACAGAGTGGGGTAGGGGCTTTTATGGAAGATTTTTTTTGTGTGCGTGTGTCCTTTTTCTCAACACCAGACTTGGCAAGCAGAGATTTGTGTTCGTTGGCACTCCAGCAAAAGTCCCCAGATCTATACTTTGCCCACAACCATGCAGGTTGAAATAGACTGGTAGAATTGATAGGCCTGAGGTCCCAATTTTGCAAGCAAATTATTTTTCTGTGTGGGTTTGTTTTGCAATATTCCTGAAAATTATTTTTCAAATTTGTTGAGTTCTTGTGGGAAATGTTGAAGGCAGCCTACAAAGAAAAATTAGCACCCATCAGATGAAAAATGATTCATAAACCTCTTGCTTGTGGAGTTGTGCCAGCCTGGGAGAGTTTTCAGGATTGGTGCTGATGTTCATGGTCTCTTACTTAGGATCAAAGAAACAGAAATATATATCAAAAAGTTTGTAGCAGTAGAAAAAGGCATGTTGAGCTAACATATGATGCTATAGAGAATAGTGGCAGCCTGTTTTAGTCATATTTCAAATGAGCACAGCTGCAGTTTTAATTTCAAAACTCTCCATATCCTCAGATGGTTGACATGACAAATAGTGCCAAGATGAGGGAACTGCTGACAACACTCAGACTAGAGAAGTAATAAAAAGGTCCTGAGCAGATTAGGACTTTGGACAACATTTTTTTTTTTCCTACAATCTGAAAAAAACCATAAAGCTACCTTTATAAGGAGGCAGTAAAGGAAATGAACTGTGTTGGTTTTGTTGGCAGCTTAACATTTATTTTCGTTACTTCCTTGAAATTTTTCTGAGGTGTGCAAATATTTCCAGGTCATTTATTGTCTAAAAGGATGCATTTGGCAAGAGCGTTGCAGAAACCAGTGAGTTCCAATCTTTGATTAGAATTGGAAAAACAGCATTTAAAAAGAAAGTAGTGAAACTACTTCTAATAAGGAACTTATTTGATGTTTCCTTTTCTCTATCTCAAAATTTATGTCAACTGGTAGCTAGTAATATTTTTTGCAGAGTTGAATGGCAGCCTAGAACAGAAACAGATGCTTCATTTCACAAAAATTGAAGCTTCTAAATGCTCCTGTGCTACAGGATCTTTGATGATACCCTGCTGTCTCTTTGGTAATATTCAATTCAAGTCCATTTAACTATAAGCCTGTTTTTAAGGGTGCCTTGGCTGAACATGCTGTCCTTGAGGCACATGCCTTAGCAGAGCCAGTGCAAACCATGGCTCCCACAGTCCACAAGGCAGTGCTTGAAGACATGAGGGGGTGCTGCAGGTTTGCTGGCTCAGCAAGTGGGAATTCCTGTAACTTGTCCCAGTGTGGGGTATTGCAGGGCTAATCCTCTTCTCCAGTATCAGTCACTCAGGTGACTGCTGAGCCCACAGTGTTCTGCAAGGAAACGTGTTTGCACAGAGCTGGAGTTCAACCCATCAGTCTGTGTTGGAAAGCAGTCAGAGAGAGGTGTGTTGGTAGGAGGAAATGTATGAGGGAAAGTGGTTTTCCCATCAAGATTTTCATGTTTTGGTTTCTTCCGCAGATTTTGCAAAAAGACCAAAAAAAAAAAAAGGGCCAAAAGATTCATGTGTCTGTGTCCCAAGCACTGTTCTCTAGCACTCTTGTTGCTCACTAGACATCTGTGTATAGATCACTTTGACTAGATGAGATAGATGAGATTATTCTTATAAAAAAATAGTGATAAGAGATAAGAGAGGAATTTCTCTTCTTGATGTTGAGAAATAGTAACATCACACAACTAGTGTTGGAGCCATTCTGCTGCTTTCTGCTACTTCTTTTAGGAGCCTTCTGGAGATCCTGAGCCTTTGAGGGAGAGACACATATTGAGCTCCAGCTGGAGAATTGTCAGAGAATGCCATAACACGTTTTTGTCATGACCTTAAAAAGAGAAAGGAATTTGTCCCCAAAGCAAAACAAATTAAATGGTCAGTGGCAGAAATACCTTCATGAGAAAAAGCCAAAAGCTGTGGTCATGCTGCTGTCTGCCCAGACTACAATAAATGGGAGTTCATCCATCCATGTCTGTGAAGAGGATGTGGGTGGTCATCGAAGTGTCACTGACAGGATACTTTTCATAACTGAATCTCTAACTCTCTCATCCATGAGATCTGGAGATCTGGGAAGGTCAAGACGTTCCAAAACAACCAGGCCTGTTTAAGCAGACTGGAGTTTGCTGCGCACGCTGGGAAGGAGGAGTTTGGCCACCCTGAAAGTGCCCCGTTCACTTCCCTTTTGCATGAGACACACAATTGTGCTCTTCTGGATATCAGCTGAAATTGATTGTCTACTGCAATACTTAGAATAGCTGTGATCTTTGCTTAAGATTAATGCTACATGTTCAAGCAGCTGTCAAATATGAAGAATTTAACGTTTTCAAAATCTTCAGTTCTTGCATGAAATCCTCAGTCATGGCTCATGGTACTTGCTCTCCTGCATTTTTCCTGACTTGCTATCTGGTCATAAAATTGTCCTACCCTCTGTCCTTTAATTCAGGCTCTCTGCACAAAATAAGTGTAACTATTCAGACATTGGACAACAAAAATGTTTATAATAGTGGAAGATACCAAGATGTTAACTAAAACAATAGGAAAGATGTATTAGCTCAAAGGTGCATTAATAAATGCAATATTAAATAAAGCTGAACCTTCAAGAGATAAATATTTAAATCAAGTCAGAGATGGCTCAAATTGTATAAAGCTTTGAGGGAGTATGGAGTGTTTTGTTGAACACAGTTCTGCAATGTGAATGGTAAAATTTGCATTAAACTTTATGCAGATTTCTCTGTATCTTAAAGCTGAATAGAAATAAAAAAAGATGTTTTGCTTTGTTATGTAAACTGGAAGACAGCACAGCACTCAGAGAGTTTGACTAACTCTTGTTTGCCCTCCATGCCTGTAACAAGTGTTGCCAAGAGAATAGCAGCACTTCATTTCTTCCTAGTCTGTCCAGACCATTCTGGATAAGACACTTGTGAAAAATAAAAGCCACCCCAGAGGAGAAGGAGGGCAACAACATTCCAAAACTCTGAGCAGAAACATTTTCATCCTTGTTAACATGAAAACTATGCCCAGCATGTTCTTCAGCTTATTATCATCATTTCCCTTGGAAACTACAGAACTACAGCCCATATGAAGAAGAGGCCTCTTACCCAGAGAAGGCCTGGCAAGACCTCGAAGAAAACTGAGAAGGGAACACAGGCTTCATCTGCATCCCTGCAGAAGGCCACGGACTGTTTAGGGACTCCAGTGGAGCATGTTATTGGAGAGGGGCACGATGCAAATAGAGCAGCAGCAAAGAGCTGTGTTGGAGCCCCTTCTGTTACAGATGTCAAATATTGCCTTTAAAAGTGTGAAAATTATTCCTTTTTTATAACAGTCTTTTCCACAACATTCTCTCTTATTACCTTCAAGAGACAGAGATAGGGGCTATTTCAAGCACGTCACCTCCTAAGATTTCCCGAACACCCCTTTGTCTGTTCTCCTGATTTTAATTTTTAGCATCTGTTTAATTGTCACTCTTTTGTTTCAAGAGTAATATCCCAGTTTTTTATTAATGCAATAGATTTCTGAAAGAGTTGTTTGGAAAGATCAATATTTTATTATTATTTTTTAATTTGAACAAGCAGATTCCCATTCAGCATGTTCTCACTTACAGCCATTTTTGTTCAGGTAGGAATAGAAATCCTTAGAACTTTTTTTTGGTTGTCTGGGATTTCTTCTTCCTTAGTCTCAAGTCTTGTGAAAAAAATACTGCTGCATTCATCTATCATACAATGCTCTTAACTAGAAATGTATTAAATATTAATAATGTTATCATCTACACATTAATGAAGATACAATGATTAACTCTCTTCTGCACACTGTGATTCATGCATTTGTGGGATCTTGCTGAGGGACGTAGCTTACCAACCTTTCTTATCCTGGCATATCATCAAGGTTGCCTAAGGCTTCTGCTCTGTGGTTTGTGAAGCCTTTGGGCTCTAATGCCAGCTCTGAGTTGCTCTTGAGATGTCCCACTATTCGATCTAGTCCTGTCCAGTTAATTTTCAGTTACCAGACCTGCTTTTCTAACCATCACACTCTTTTCTGGATGAGCTGCCATCCAGCTTCACTACACTGATTTGCTGTTATTTTCCACAGGAAGACATCAGGACTCTCAGCACTCCAGAGGAAGATTACTGCTAGTCTTTCATGCTTAGTCAAAAGGAGTGTTCATCCTCATCCCATCTGTAATCTCTAAACAGCCTGTCACTCTTCAGCTGAGTATAACAGAACATTATTACCTAACTATGTTCTATGTTCAGGTATGACTTTTTGCTAACAGCTTAACAGTTTTACATTAGAAGTTTAACAGATTAATTTTCACTAAGAACCCACATCACCCAAACCTTCAAAGGATCTTCTCAAAGGAACAAGATCAAAATAAACACTTTTCAGAATTGAGGCAGTTCATCAAAATTGACCACTGCTTCTTTTGAGAGTAATCAAATAAAAATTTGTGGATAAAAGGCATCCTTTGGAGGCAACAAGGTTGCTTGATATTTTAAATGAAAATCTATCTATTAATAAAGAATTTTAATTCATTTGTATTATAATAAATATACAAATAATGTAATACACATTTGTATTATAATAAATATACAAATAATATACAAATAATAATAAATTTGTATTATAAAAGAGCCCTTCCTCTGCAGGTAATAATGAGGAAAGAACACTTTATTCCTTGCCCATCACGTTATAAAAATATGGTAAAGACAGCAGTTGCATGTGCCAAAGTTGGTTTGGACTTCAGAATTTTTGTGAATTTAGATTCAGTTTATGCACAAAATAAAACACAATTTCTACTTCCCTCATATTAAACATTACCTGGCAAATCAAGCATTATTTGACTGAAGAAAAATTTTCTACATCTTAAATAGAGATGAGTGATTTTTCTGTCATAGCTTTTAGTAAAAAAACAATGTCTTATTTACAAAACCACTCTGGCACAGAAGAGCCAGATCCGTTAAATCCAGAATAAACCTCAAATAAAACTTACCAGATTGGGAGGTTTTGCATTAATAGAATACATACATAGCTACATATATATACAAACATAAAATGCAAAAAAATAAAATGTAGGAAAAAAAATCTAGGAAACCTTCTCTGAGGAATTTTTTCCAAGAAACTGAAATGCATAATAATGTTCCCCCCCACCCAATCCCACCCTGTGGATTAGAGTAAGAACATTTTTAAGAAGAAAGAGACTGACCCTCCAGATTTATCTCTGAAAAAAATCATAACAGTAATATATGTGTATGCCTGTATGTTTATTTTAATATTCTTATGCAAAATTAGAAATTCTGAGTTACCATGGGAAGCTGTTCTCTTGGCACTGCCATCTCAGCCAGAGCCAAGCATAAGAGTTACTGCACAGATATTGCGCAGCTCTTTTGTTTTTTATTAATTTTCCTGGGATAGTTCTAAGAAACATTCTGATTTGAAAACAGGATTAGCTTCTGATGGGAAATGGCCCTGCAGGGTGGGAATAACAGAGACGCAAATCTCGGGAGCGCCCGGCGGCGGAGCGCGAGTGCCGCCCCGAGGCCACGGGAGAGCGGGGCGCTGCTGATGCTGCTGATGCTGCTGCTGATGATGCTGATGCTGCTGCTGGTTCTACTGCTGCTGATGCTGCTGCTGCATGTGCTGCTCCTGCTGCTGCTGCTGGTTCTGCTCCTGCTGCTGCTACTGGTTCTGCTGCTGCTGCTCCTGGTTCAGCTGCTGCTCCTGGCCCTGCTCTGGCTTCTGCAGTCGCTCCTGCTCCTGGTTCTAAAGCTGCTGCTGCTGCTGGTTCTGCTGCTGCTGCTAGTGGTCCCTGTCCTGCCACCCCACCGCAGTAGGGTTGTGCTATTCTGTTCATCTCCCAAGAGGAGCACAGATTTATGGAGGCCTTTCCACCCCTTAGGACCTTTGCATATGCTTTGTGTTGGTGATGCAAAAAGGTTGTGGGTTTTAAACTTTTCACATCTCTCCATCTTATCAGGCACAGAGGAAAACAGTCCTGCAACTTTGTGCTTCTGCAGACTAGGGAAAAGGACCTTTAAAACAGTTTAAGGCAACATATGCAGGCACACAATTTTTTAATGAAATGTGAAATACTTCAATCAGAAGAAAAGCCCTTATCTTCCAGAAACTCTGGCTCCCTGATTTTCACACTCTTGCTTTCCAAACTTAGCAGCACAACAGAAACATCAAAGTGACAAAACATCTGCTGCAAGTTCCTGACAACCCACATTTACAAGTGTATCACTGCACCCCACCTAAATTAACCCAAATTTAATATGCTAGATGTTGAGCCTTGTTTCTAAATTAAATTTCCTTCCTTAGTTGAATAATGTAAAATATGTGTGCAAATACTTCTACAAAACTGATTATAAATAGCTGACAATACACAGCCATAAGAAAATCTAAATCATAAAACTATTTAAGCTGGAAAATACCTTTAAAACCATTGAGTCCAACCATATAACTAACACTGCCAAGTCCACCATTAAACCATGTCCCTAAGTGCCTCATCTAGACTAAGCCATGTCCCGAAAAGTTGCATCCACATGTGGTTCTTTACAAAGGAAAAATGTAATCCTAAAAGGATGTTATATTTCACATGAGGAAATTTTTCATACTCTGTGTATTAATATTTTTATACCCCTGCAGAAAAACCTAGGAAATCTTCCTTGAGCAGTTTTTCTTAATTGTAAAGTAAATGTTCTCACCAGCACTTTTAACTGGGCTATTATGCTTCTTTAAACACACATCTGGCAAATGTGAGCTCCCAGATACCCTGGAAGCAGTATAAGCAATTTTTCTTTAGGAACACATGATGGCAACTTATGTTAAATGCTCACAGCTGAACTAAAAGCAGCTAAAGAAAGGAGCTCCCTCGGACTCCGAGTTAACGGCAGTGCCTCACACCTCTAAGTCAATGGTGGCGCCCCACACCTCCGAGTCAACAGCGGCGCCCTGCGCCTCCGAGTTAACGGCTGCACCTTGCGCTTCCTCTAGCAGCCCGTCCCAAAATGACTGCTTTTTCCCCATAGTTGGGGTGCCTGGGCTCAGGAGCTGCGAAGAGCACTCCCGCGGCTGTGAATCCCCACACTCAGCAAACTCATGATCTCCCGCAGTCTGCGCGGCCGCCCCCACACCCTGCCGGGGCCCCGCCTGCAAACAGTCCTCTGTGGCCTTCCACTTTCCCCGCTCCTGCTGAACTTGCTGAACCTTTTTTCAGAGCCTGCATGACCCTGCCCCATGATTTTAGATTTCGCCCTGAGCCTGAGGACATAGCCTCCTCTGCTAAGGCCCCGGTACAATCATCCCACACTTCCCGGTGGAAAATATCCTCCGGCTGCCCGATTACCCCAATGCGCAGGAGCCTCAACACCACGAGGATAAAATCTCCCGGCTCACAATCTATGCCCCACTGTCTCTGAATTTTAAAAATGACCTTGGCAAGGGGCTCCATCCTCTCCTTCACTGGTTTTCGACGCGAGACCTCCTCTTTTGCCAATTCCCGTGGCGAGACTTCCTCTTTTGCCGCCCCTGGTGCAAGCCTTCCTCTTTTGCTGCCCCTGGCGCGAGCCTTCCTCATTCACCGATCCTCAGCGCGAGACCCTCCCCTCTCGCTGGTCCTCTGGGAGCGTCCTCCCCACTGGAGACAGTCCTGCTGCTCTGGCCGCCACTCACTCGCCCAGGCGATTCCCGCTTCCCAGATCGTTCCTGGGTTTCAGCACCACTTGTTGCCACTACTTGGGGCGTGGTGTCCTGGGTCAAGGACGGCTCGGTGGCAGCGCCTTTGCCACATGGGCCAAGCACACGCATACACCAATGTGGTGGATGGTGAAATGGTGTTTATTAACAGTTAGACAGGGTCATTTATAACGGGGGTTAACGGTCAACAAAACGGGGGGCTAAGTAATGGTAAAGGGGAGGGGTTCTGTCTACCCATAACAATGCGAGATCTTGTGGCTGGTCCCTAATCTCCCACATTCCTCCCATCCCATGCCTGAAATAATCAAAAGCCAGAACCCAGGGAGATCAGGAGTTTCAGAGCAGCTTGCCAAGGAAATTGTTAAGAGAGTCACAGAAAGTCAAGTTGTTTTCCAGAGCTATACAACTTTCCTACAGAAGTGTGAAAGAGCAAAAGAGATGGGAAGCAGCACGCCAGTAACAATGAGAGAAGAAACAGAAAACCTGGTTCTAAGCAAGAGAAAAGCAGGCATCAAGAGAAGGAGGACAAACTTAAATGTTATGACTCAAGCAAGGATTAATCAAATATTCAAAATACTCTGTCTGCTTCAGAGACAAGCTTAGATATAATCTAGTGAGAGGATACTGTTCAAATTTGGAAATCCTTACAGCTATGCAGTTCATGGATAGAAATGTTTCCAGAAAGAAACAATTGGTGGATGGATAGCACCAAGATGTAAAATCAAATGATGTTTGTAATCCCTCTTTTCATCACAAGAGAAAGCATTCTGAAAGATGGAAGGTCTGTTTTCTGCATATTTTGCTCCACATCTCATGTCAAGCAAAAATCTGTACACACACTGGCTAGAATCATCTCAAGGTACTGGACTAAGTTAGAAAAGAGTCCTTAATCTATCTCCCCATTAGAAGGTACAGGTATGACCATCTCTTCACAATTTTTATTATTTCCTATACATTGATAAGAGAAATGTTTCCTATCTCAGCTGGAAGTGTGGCTGGGCACATGAGGGATAGGTTGGACTCTGAAGCGATAGCTTTCCATTAGTCAGTGACAGGTGAGAGTCTCAGAGCACTGAGTCTGCAGGAGGACATGCATTGCAGGAATCAGACAGGCTCTTTTTATCCTATGACACTGTTGGGAATGCAAGAGACAAACTTCATGGGATAGCACTGGGTTGTTCCCCTCGCAGGGGAATGTCTGTGTGGGTGCGGTCAGATCACTCCTTGGTGGGTCCCGGTGGAGAGGCTCCACCTTGTCCACCATATGCACGGTCCTGGATGGTTATCGATTGCATGACCAGGGAGAAGGAGGACTCGAGGCACTGGTGCAGATCCAACTGGCTTTATTTGAGGATGGTCCAAGGGTCCAAGGAGGGAAGGAAAGCAGGGGTGCAACCGCAGCTGAAGGGAGCCAGTGTCGGGGTGAGCTGGAGCCCTGAACGGGGCTGGGACTGGGGTTTATAAAGGGGAGAGGGTAGGCAGGGTCGGGGTACAAATCTACCAGTAGGGAAAGGGCTCAGAGGAGGGGACAAGGAGGGGGGGTACACCTATAGGAATGTGGGGAGAGGGTGGTCTTGTGACAAGGTCCAATGGGGGAGTGGGGAACAGGGAATATTCCAGAAGGGAAGGAGTGGACTACGGGTGATTGTTGTTTATATAGTAGAATCCTCCTAGGGTGCCCCCGCCCCATCTTCCCTGTCCCCTCCTCCCACAGGATAGCTGTGGAAAATGCAATCTTAGTGTAACTGGTGGAGGTGGACAGAAGGTAAATATCCTGCAAATTCTTTGTACTAAAGGCTAAATTTTTGTCCCAAGTCATCAGAAATAGGAATCAAAAATCCGACACTCCTGTTACTCATGGTATGATCCTAACAATTTGGGAAGTGAGCCAGCTCTCTCTTGCAAACTGGTCATAAAATCACAGACAGGTTTGTAGGCCACTGGGGATCGTGTTTCACCCTTCCTTCCCCGGACACGCCTGCAGGGATCACTGAAGCCTGGTGTCCCTGGCAGGTGCTGGGGACAGGGGAGCCTTTTCCCCTTTTCCTGCTGCGGGGAGCAGCCCTGCCGCATTCCTGTGCCAGACTCCCCACCATGGACCTGTGCGGGGGACAAATACCTGATAGGGACAAATAACACAGAAGGCACCAGGAGAAAGAGTAGTCGTGTGGTGAGAGTAGGATTATTTAAGGTGCTTGAAAGAGGAACATGAGAAAACTCCGGAGCACAGATGGCTAGAGAGCCTTCACAGAGCCAGGGAAGGAAGGCACTGCTGCAGGCATAGCCTCGCTGACAGCTTGAATATCAGTGCTTTGAAGAAATTACCTCATTGCTAGAACACAGCCAGTGCTGGTGTGTACTCGGCTGCTATTACCACATTATACCAGCAAATATTTTCTCAATGAGGCAGCTACATGCAGGGGTGACAACATCCCAGCTGAATCCATCTGCACTTGTTTTGTTTAATTTGGTCTTCAATGATTTCATTCAGCTTTGCAAATCATTTTTTTAATGTTAAAAGTGCATCTGGTCTCACAAAACATTACCAAGCTGAGATTTTCGTAAGAGAAAAATCAAAATAAGAAAGAAAAATCTCAGAATAATTTGTAACAATAGTAGAATTGTATTTTAAACACAAGGTAAGGAAAACGGTGTTGTACCTACTAATAATAATGAAATATATTTAAAATGCTTCAATTTGAATTTAATTACTGGCAATCATATCAGCTTTAGAGACAAAGAGATAATTAAAGACACTTGTAGGTTTGGGGTGGATAATTAGTATCTGCCAGAACTAGCTCTATGAGAAATGAAACAATATATACTGCATCTTAGCTGTGGTTGCATTGAATAAATTTGGTTTGTGCATTTGCAATAAATCTTCCACAAAATCCTCAAGGAATAACTTGCTGCTTCTTTCTTTCTTTAAAAAATAATCTGGTTTCATTTGTAACATAAAAGTGATATGTATCCTTTTAATTTCAACTAATCTGGCTCTAATTTTTGTGTTTATAGGAGTAAATGAAAAAACACAAAATATGCTCTTCAATAGCAGTTCACGATATTAAGTGCTACTCTAGTTACATCCTGAGATTATCTCAGTTGTTTAGAGCATGGTGCTAATAACACCAAGGCTGTGGGTTTGTTCCCTGCATGAGTCATTCATTTAAGAGTTGGATTTGATGACTCTTGTGGGTTCCTTCCAAGTCAGACTGTTCTGTGAATCTACATCAGAATACTTGTTAGAGAAACTGATTCTTACATAAACAATATTGTACTTACAATATAACTGGAGAATTGGTGATGTTGGAATGGACACCAAATGAACAAAAGCATAAAGTGACACTTCTTGTGCTCCAGCCTCAGTGCAAATGCTGTTGATTTAATACAGCTCTAGCATGAGTGATGTAAGATTCATTTCCAACAGTGTACTCTGACTGCTCCATGTGAGAATATTTGTGAGTCCTTGTTGGTGTGATGACTTTCAGAAATCAAATCCCTTGCTGGTCAGCTGGGGTCTGGCTCTTTTGATTTGGGATTTTCTTCAGCTCTGGTAATTTTCTCTCTTTTTTTTTTTTTTTTAATTTTTTTTTCTCATTTGTAAAAGCCAGCAGAACTTTTCAAGGACATCTTATTTTAATGAGATGTTACTCATAGGAAATCTTTTTTTTCCTTAGGTAATTTGTTCAACAGTGGAAAAAGCTGGAAATATTGCATGTTAAATGAAAAGCATTTTAATTTCTACACATTGGTTAAAGGAACAGTTACACAATATTCCCTCCTATTTTTTCTTGCTAGTTTTGGGAGAAAATATAAAAATATGCTATTATTTTGCCATAAAGGGTTCTTTGCTGAGTTCTGTGAATGACTTAATTCCCAAATGGGAAAAGGCACATGGTTCAGGCTCCACAAACATTGGCAGTTATAGCATTTGAAACACGAATCTGATGTGAAAATGCAATGATCTTCCCCATTACATGAGTAAAAATTTATTTTTTTAAAGTAAAACCATTGTTCTTCTCAAGCATAATATGGAACACTAGAAAGGAGGCCACAGTTCCAAAACCTGTTATCCTACAATTCAAACTCATTGTCAGAATTTCATACCAGACAATAGAGGAAATTAAATGAAGCTGTTGTCACTTCTCAACTTGCCATGGAGTTAGAGCTTAAATAGATTTTTGATATTTCTATCAGAGATTTCTGTTGGAAAGAAAAATCTGTCTATCCATCCATCCACTCATTCATTTATCCTTTCATCCATCCCAGGATGGGATTTAACCTGGAGGTCTGCTGGTGAAATTTTTGTTAATTCCCTTTTGCCCTTAAACTGATCCTCAGAAAAAAAATGCTGAAGTTTCTGTTAAGCTCTGGTCTCTCCTCATTCACGTCCCTCTATCTTCCCCTTTCATGTTGGGTCCTTGGAAATAGAGTAGTGATGCTGATGTTCAGGGTTAGGAAACAGCAAAACTTTTTCCAGATTGGACCATATTTTGAAGCTACAGTTGTTGGAGGTGTGTGGGCAGTTTCTTGTTCTTCCAGATTTACAATTGAAGTGAATGGAAATTTTAATTAGGAAATGAAAACTTTCTCCTTTTTTTACATTACAGTTTTAAACTTCCCAGGGAAAATATAAAAACAAATTTTAATGCAAATGAAGAATTAAAGAGATTAGAATATCCAGTGCCTTTTAAAACTTCTTTAATCATAGATAATTGATTACCAGCTGTATGTCTTACAAAATCCTTTAAATCTTACAAAAGGTACAAAGAGTTGGGAAACAATTGGGAATATAATACTTACATGCAACACTGACAGCTGTGAATAGCAAGAATTGTTGAACCTCAAGTAACCAGACCATGCAGTCAACTGCAGCATCCCTAGGCTCTTTTAATTCTTTTCATGAAGCAACCATACACATTCTTTCTAATGCAATGTTGTGTGAACAAGGCCATCATTTCTCCTCATGGTCTCATAAAAAATGACTGATTAAAGGGATCCCAGATGTACAGAAGAAACTGGAGCATGCAAATACTAATTTGAAACACTTGCAGAATTTTTTTAAAAAGTGTATTTTAGAAAGAAACTAGTCCTCCTCAAAAAAGAATTTAGAATACATTATATATTGACACAGGAGAAGATCTTTATTAGTGGTGCTTTTCACCCATGTATTGTCTTTAAATATCCTTTATGGAATAATAATAATAAAAAAGTAGAATTAAAGAAGCAAAACACAGCAACAGTTTTATCATTACTCATAAAAAGACCTAAATGGTTTCATTGTTTAAGCATCTCAGTTTCCAGGGTGTAATCTGTCAGCAGTTGGCTTGGGATCCTGGTGTAGGTACTTTATAATAGGTACTTGAAAGAGTAAAGTCAACCCTTTTTATGCCTGTATAGGGGCACCCTTAAAACTTATACTGGATGCTGAACAATATAGTATCTAAGCACATTCTGGGTCTTCTTATGTTCCTCCATAATATCAGTGAACTTTTGCAGCCTTTTTGTGGACATGTTTGCCAGATTAGTGAATTCTGAATTCATAACTCTGTATGAGCATGACATGCACTTGGAGGCTTTTCCCCATCTCACAACTTTCCAAATTTTGAATAATTAACAGTTTCATAAGTACCTGCCTAAATAAGTTAGATTTGTACAGCTATATGAATATTTCTGTAAATAAAGATTTTCAGGCTTTTCTGTGTTCCTGGTCATTGCATTAGCCACTCATATGTGTTAACTATTTTGTTAATAATTATGGTGACCTCAACTGATTTACCAGTAGGTCATTAAAAGTGTTCTTCTCTTTCTTCTGTGTGCAGAACAGCAGACAAAGATTTTGATTTACTCTAACTTTTCAGGACCCAGGATTTCTGCTGACAAAAAGGATGCAAATAAACTACTTTGGCTATTTTTCAGCCTGACTTGCTGCTCCACTCCCACAGGGACCTTTCAACAGAAGAGTCAGTATGCTCTTCAGACACTTTAGGGAAAGTATTGTAAAGAGGACTCACAAAAGGATAAGAAAACTCTCAAGTAATTCTGTCAAGATATGGCTAAGCTGTTTTATGTTACTGATGAAAATTAATATTTACTCTTTTACAAATTAAGGGAACTGGAGATGGAAAAGTCACAAGATTTACGATGGGTTTTAGTAATACTGGTAATTAGTGTAATTGATATATATTATTCATTCTATCTGTTTAACTCCTTGTTAGCTAGACCTCTGGGAATAAATGTCATGCTAATGTAATGTTTGGGGACAATATATGAAAATTTTGAGACATACTGAGTTCAACTGCAAATTGATATAAAAGTTTAATTTGAAAACTCAGTATTTTGGGAAAAAAATCATAGCATTTTTCAACAGTTAAAGCCATCTTGGATGGTTAAAAAAAAAGGAAAATCAAGGCATTTTTAAAAAACTTAATGATAAATGAATTTTTGAAGCACTTTCCCTTCAGCTCCTGTATGAGACAAATAACTTTTCTTACTGGCATCAGGAAATCTATGAAATAAAAACTCACCTAGTTCTAGTGCTAATGGCTATTTCATATTGGTGGTCACCAACAGGGGAAACGATCAAGAGGAAGGAATTTGTTTCAGGAATTATAAACATGTCCAGAGTGTATGGTGCAGCAAGATACCAGGAGATGGCTGGTTCAGAAAACTCCTACTGCCTCTGAAATCAGACACGCCAGGAGGACTGGCTCCCAAAATTAATAAACCACTGAAAGCTCAGGAAATGCCTGTGGCCAACACAGGACAAGGTGGTGATGAATTCACAATGTATTATTGTACATGGATCACATTTAGTTAGATATGTCCAGCATAATCCCATTGCAATATTTAAAATAAAGGTTTTATGTAAACTGGGTGTAAGATCCTTACTTCCAATGAAGTAATACAATTCCAGTCACCAGGCTCTGGAACAGAAAGCAAATGTGAAATCACCTACAGTTTTTTTCTGATGTGCATCATGCCAACATATCCTTCATGATTTACAAGTCCAAAGAGAGTTTTCTTTTTTTATGGAGTTTTTTTCAGTTTGTTCTGACATAAGAGAGGAGTTAAGCTGTCACATTACAGGAACAGAAAAAAGCCCCACATGATTTACAAAACAATCCAAATAAAACAGTATCCCTATTAATCACAGCTCTTAAAAAATGTTGTTCTGTACTTCAAAGACTATTGAAAAAATAAATGAGCCTAATAAAATATTTTAAATTTTTGTGACAAATTGTTGGGGAACATCTGTTTTAACATCTTCTAATAGTAATACTTTGCATATTTTGCCAGTAGTTCCTCCAAAGATTTAAACATGCTTTGCAAATAGCTGCTGAAGTAGTTAATGAGTGTATATTGCCTAGATTTTCTTTCTGACTTTGTAATTTTTTAAAGTTCCATGGTATTCTAAAAAAATTCAGCTTTTTTTTGCTCAGCATGCGATGATTTTAGAGCCTCAGCTTTCATTTGTTAAAAAACGAGAAATTTTGGGGTTTTTTTGTTAAGTAGTAGAGCGCATGAGATTTAAGTCTATAAATTTTACTGATTTCATTGTTTGTGTCTCAATACCTATGCACTTACTGAACACTTTTTAAATGGCACTTTTCTAGGTTGATTTAACACGTGTGTTCTTCTCTTAGTCTCACAACTTGTTCCTGAACAAGAAATAAAACATTTTTGATGCTTGTTTTCCATGTATTTCTAATGACATTAATATAAAATTCCAAAATAACTTTATTGTCTCTCAACAGAATGGGCAAATCTGTTCAGTTAGTAGCAAAGAAAGAGAGATCCCCTTCACATGGACTTTATCTGTCAAATTACCCTTAAGTACCATATTTTTCTCCTACTAATTACAGGAGTACACTTCCCTGAAGTGGAATGCTGTTATGACTCTTTCAGCTAAATGGGCTTTCTTTTATTATGAAGGGAAAAAATAATAAAACCATAAATATAACGCTAAATGTTGGCTTGAATTTAAATCCTATGTGCAGAAGGCCTTTAATGCGTAGGCTCCTGTGTGTAGTATTCAAAATAGGCTGAGTTTGTGACTGTCCCTCTCTGGGTTTAAATTTAGTCATTAGAGATGAAATCTAGACAGATGGTTCACAAGATAGGTAGATAGATAAACTGCATTGGAATATTGTCTTTTTTTTTTTTTTTTTTTCTGTGTATCAATCTGAAGTCTTTCTTATATTCCTCCACAGTATGTGAATGAGTTGAAAAATATGAAATGAAAAGTAACATTAAAGATCTGACGTACAATAAGATTTCATAGAATTGGTGAGCAGAATATTGGAAGTCTTTCACCCTTGATCCATCCCCAGCCTCATCAGTGAAGGACTAGAATACTCTTCAAGGTGAAAAGATACCTTTTTTTGTAGTTCAGTATTCAAATATGTCAGAAGAAAGATACTGGTTGAATATTCCTTTTGAGATTGCCTCTTTACCTTGTATATCTGTACTTTCAATATCAAAATCTTTGGTGAGTGTTTGTAAATAGATGTTGTTGGGAGACAGAGCTGAGTGGAAATTGTAAAATAAGTCATGCTTTGTGGCAATATTGCATAAAACCAGAACTAATATAAATTTAAAAGTTTCTTACAAGTTTATAGCTCTAAAGCTTACCTCAATGCAAAATTATTTTAATTTAAAGTTTAAGTATAATCTGAATTTAAAGCAAAAGGAATGATTCTCACAATAAAAATGACAGTGCTAAAGTTGTCTTTTAACATCCCATTTTAATAAACCAGTGTAATTTGCCTGGAAGAACTAGATCTTTATTAAGTCCATGTACTCCCTGGTAGCTTTAGTTTAGAGGGTTCTTTAATAATTGTAATTCTTTATAACTTCTTAAGTACTTTTAAATCTCTAGAACTTTTCCAGATACAGTTTCACATTTATCTGCAAAGTGAAAGCCAAAGTTCTTGTTGACAAGTAGAACTCTTTCCTATTCCCATCAAAACATTAATTTTTCTAGTCTCTGTGTGTAAATGTCCCATAGCAGGCCCTGGTTTGGAGGGCCAGATGGAATGCTGAGTCCATCCAGCAGTTTATAAATGAACAAACATTTAGTGTATCATAGTGCTTACTTTTATCTGAATTCCTGGAATTTCCTATGCCTCCAATTCAAACACTTCAGTCCCCTAGTGAACTTATACAGTTCGTAAATACAGAGAGATTGTCACCAGCTATATCCAGTGAGGAAGACAATGTTGAGTGTTAAGCCATGTTGAAAACAAACTTGTGCAATGGGAACTACTTGTATCTATTTGTAGCGTTCCCCTCTTTCAGAGGGAAGGAACTGATAAAGTACACAGCAATAATGTGCATGGGGATTCTCAGCTGTTTTTCAACATAGACAATTTTATTATCAGCTCTAAAACAGAAAAAGCCTTTCATTATCTTCCTAAAAGAAACAGCTTTTGTATGCCTCTGACCAGTTGTACATCATTTCATTACAGCAGTGATTGTTCTGTCTGTAATAACTCTGAGCTCTGAATGATTCTCTCCTGTAAGACCAGCATCCACACTCCTCAGATGAAATGCACAGCCTGTGCCAGTTCATCTTTCGGCACTCATCTTATTTTTGTGTAGATGCCTTGAACTTGTCATCATGAGTGAAATAAATACACATTCTTTGGCTCTTAACTAAAGTTTTGTTAAGTAATTTCAGCTCCTGTGCCTTTGACAACTTCCCTAGCTATCTGCATGGTTTCAGTATTATCACTCTTTTCTGTATTCCTGCATTTTATTTCTCGACTTCCATTTATGTTTAGTTAGTTTGTACCTTCCACTTTTCTTTTTTTAAAGTTATTTCAGTGTGTCCAGCAATGTCAATATGAATCTTTCTGTTGGCTGCAGTGGGCACTGCACTGGCACTTTCTAATGTTCATGTGGTGTAACTAGTCTGCCATGGCATTTTCCATTGGTGTGGTATCCTCAGAGTGCTTGACTAGTTTCTTCTAAGTCCTAAGGACAGGCATGGTAGAAATATAAGTAGAGATTAAAGGTACTCAATCAGGTTTTCCTCCTTTTTGTAGGGGTAAACAGTTTGTATGATGACAAATTATATCCATGAAAGGAATTGAAATTCTAAGAGTCAATTCAAAAAGGACATTAGGGAACATGTCAGGCCACAATTTATAGCCAAATGACTAAATGTTCCTTTTTCTATACCCTATGCTATTCTTAAACCATTCTCAGATGTTTGAGAGAGTGCTTTTTTGCATGAAAAAAACTGCCAGAGAATTTCTAGTAAATAAAAAATGTGAAGAGTTGTATGTTTGGTCCATAATAACAGCTCTCAAACAAAGAAGGTAAATTCATTCATAGAATATTCTGAATTGGAAGGGACACAAAAGGGTCATCAAGTCCAAATCCAGGCTCTGCATAGGTCAGTCCCAAGAATGGTAAATGAAATCCAGAACAACTGTCCTGCTTTAGGGCAACCTACATCCTCATGTAAGGCACTGGAGAATTTAAAAGATCTAAAGGATAGTCAAGAAATCTTGAGTAACCATTGATTTTTAGAACTTGCACAGACTATTATAAAGACTGTAGACAGGTATTTTGCCCATTTAGTAACCAAAAAGCAAAGGTGTCTCCTGGGACCGCACATCAGAATAAACTAATCCTTTATTATCTAGAACAGTAGAGGATGTGTTTCCTGACTCTAATACTGAAGCAGTTGGAGCTCTTGCTGGGATGTGGGATTCTTAAAATCAATATACTTTTCCAACCTGCTAGGATTCAAATCCACAGAAATATACCCAGTTTCTCAGACTATGGCAACAATAGTGGGTGAAGAACATCACCCACTGAATCACACAATTTATGGTGTTAGGGACCTTCAGAGGTCATCCAGTCTGATCCCTTGCTCAAAGCATTTCTATTTAGACCAAATTTCTCAGGGCTGTATTTAGAACATCTCCAAGTTGGAGATTCTACAATCTTTCTGGTTGACCTTTCCCAATGTTTAATAGAAAAAAACAAGTTTTCTAATATCTAAGCAGATCTTTCTATATTCCTAACTTGTGTCTCTTGACTCACTTTCACTGTGCATTTGCAAGAGCTTGTCTTCATCCTCTACTCAGGAACTTGCAGACAACAATAAGGTCTTCCCTTAATCTTCTTTTAAGGCTGAGCAGGCCCAGTTTCTCAGCCTCTGCTCATGGCCCTATTAGCTCAGTGCCCTCAATGGACTTGCTCCCGAGTGTCACTGTCTTCCTTGTGCTGAGGAGCCTCCCAGCAGACACACTGCTCCAGATATGGTCTCACAACTCTTGGACTTAGTAAGGACATCTACTTTAGTCTGTGGTTAGGTGTAAAGGGTCCATGTCAGAAGTTGCAATATTTTGGAACTTCATAAATTAATGTATTTTCTCTTCTGTGAAGCATAATTTCCCACAAAATTATATCTGAGAGCTACCATTATTACTATATCTGCTTTATTCTGAGAGTAAGAAGAGTAACAATGTTAAATAGCTTTAATCAGTTTTATAATATTTCCAACGTATGCTTAGAAGTTGCCTGATTGACTCTGTCCTCATCTTGGAAGATGGAAAAGTGGCTGTCTTCTCATTTGTAAAATAATTTAAAATGTAGAACATCTGTTGAAATAATGACTCTAACATTTCAAGGATGCTGGTGTGGCAGAAACAAATACACTTTAAAGTATCCATGAAGGAATCTCTGAACAACCTTACAGTGTAAGACTAATACCATATCCACTTTGAACTGTTATAAAAAAATACATGGAGTGGTTGTGAAGGGTCAGGTCCTAAATCATATTCTAGACTTGCTATGGATTTCTACTCTGTCAGTTTTGCAGAAATTGTCTAAAGTAATTGTCTTCTAATTTTCTTGATAGACTAAAGGAATATTTGCAGTGTTGCTCAGGAGGTCTGTATCAGCTAGTCTATGAGTAATACTAAAGAAGTCAATTACTTACACTTTTTACTTCAGATTTTCCAATAGCCTGAATAAAACCTGGAGATATTGCCACTTCCAATAAACAAGAACTTCTCTATATTCCAAGTTCCTTCTGTATTTCCTGTTTTTTGCAAGTGACAAGGACAATTCAGGCAAGATTTAATCAGGTTGGAATTTATTGTGTTCGACTACTAGTGCATAAATGAAAAAAACATTCACTTTTGCACTGCAACTCACTTAAATAATTGTTATCTATAGCTGTAGCTATTTACTCCTCTGAGTCTGCCATGAGACAGAACTGAGCTGTTGTTGAAGAGTCCTGGATCTCAGTGTTACACGTGTCAGACCTTTTGCCTTTGGTTTTTAAATAAATCACACAATAAAATAAGAAGAGCTTCCATGTGCCCTTCCTGTTCAGTCTGTCAGCAAATAAGGATGGGTGAACTTCTCATTTCAGAAAGGCAGCCTTTTGAAGATGTTTAGAAAAGAAAGGGGGAGGCTAAGATCAAAGGACCCCAGAACCTGTTCTGTGTAGTCAGTCAGTATTGTTCTTGCACATCTGGGTCAGTTCAGAATGTTTTTTTAGAGGCAATGAGAGCTTTTTACATACTACATTCTCTTGAATTTATGATGTGAATTCAATGTTATATTGAAGTTAATTGGTAGTGACCTTAAACATACACAGTCTTAGACAAAAACTATGCTAAGCTCAAGCTAAGGTCACAAGATGTAGCTATAATTTGAAGTAATAAAGATATCCAAAGGGCACGCAGAACAAATACAAGAAAAAGAGCTGTGTAAGAAACTTAAATGAGTTTGATGAAGAAAATGCACAAGAGAGACATTCAAGCCTCCTCCTGCCCCCCTATTTTTTGTAGTGATGCCATGTGGCAATAATTTGATTTTTTCATAGCATCCCAAATATAATTAATCACTTTTAAATAAGTATGTTTCTTAGTTATTTCATCCAGTATACCTGAATCACCCAAAATAATTCAAAGTTTTTTCCCACTAGTGCTCCATTGCCAATGAGCACTAAGCCTTTTCTTGTTACTTTCTCCCTGAATAAAAACCAACCTTTGACAGGTTTATATTTTCACTGAAGAAAGAAACAAACAATACAATCAGAAAATCAGCATGTCCATATAAAGCACTCGAAAAAAACCAGCATTGCATTCTCCTGTGAGCATTGCTGAATACAAAAGCTCCTTCCTTTGGGACCCTCTTCTCCCCAGAAGGAAGACACTGTAGCAGGTACTCAGTGTCCACAGTCACCGTGTTGGGCCAGCAAATGGGTCTATCCCACATCCCACTGCCAACCAATGAACCTCCCTACCCTTCTCTTCCAGTTCAACAGGGCACATCCAGCCTCTCTGCTTCATTCTGGACCAAATAAATTTGATTTCCCCTTGGTTACAATGTTAAAGATCAGTTGATTCTTTGGGCAAGTATAAAACCTTCCTGACTATATCACTGAGTTTGCTGAGGCTCAAGAAGATCCTGGGTTCACTTTAGTTCAGTTATTTAGGTAATGCAGCCCTTGGATTTTACAAATTGATACATATTGTACTGAATTATAGTACACCTATAAAGTAGATAAAAGAAGAGAAGTCAGTGTTTCTTGCTACATTCTCAGGTCAAATACTTCAAGCCAGGAATTTCATCTGAGTGTTCAAACTGCTAAGAATTAAATTTGTGGCATTGACTTTGATGGGAAATAGTTTTACAACTGCAGGATTTGTTCCTATAGCTGATGATTCTCCAGGGAAAGTAAAAAGTTTTCAATCACAGAAATGAAGTTACATTTCGTAACTTTCTACATTTTCTCCTTTATGAACTCTTCAGAAGGTGTTCAGAACTCCTTTCATAATGGATGGACTTTATAAAAAGATACAAATCCTCTGTGCAAGTTTAATTTTTTCCTGTTTTAGTCCCAGGTCTACCTCCCTCCACTAAACTGCTTTTTACAGCTCTGTAAAACATGCCTTGTCTTTTTAACCTTAAACAGCAGAGGGCAACCTGAGAATGACTATTCCAAGGTTGTTACCACTTAATGGTATGTTAAATACATGTCAAATAACTACAGGATCCAGCATATTATTGTGAATAGGCCAAATTTGTTGTATTTTTCAGAGCAGACTGACATTTCATTCTACATCAACTGACTATGTGGTCTCATGATCATGCTCAGCATAGTCTCTCATATTCATCAGAATAAATTTTTAAGTAGGTGGAAGAACTGTGTAAAAGAGATGGGGAAATGCCACCATGGAAACAAAAAAAAACTTACTGAAATATTCTCAAGTTAAAAAAGAATAAACCAGTCATTTATAAAGCTATTACAGATTTTAGTATACATTTACTGACTTATAATACTATGTTTACTTCTATAAAACTGAGTAAAAATTCTGTATTTCTTTCTAATTAAAGCTCCTGAAATACCATACTTGGTTTAAGGGACTTGTACAACCTTTGTCTAAATTTACTTGAAAGTGTTATTAGACTAGATTAAATTAAGTGGAAGAAGTAAGAACATAATTTAGAGACAGTGACACACCAGCAGACATGAAAAAAGAGCCCAAGAGAAAAGAACCTATGTAACATTAAATATTATGAGTGCTTGACAGCAGTGGTTGCCTTGTTGCTCATACCCTGATCCAAATACTGCAGCAAATTTATTTAAAAGCCATCCTTTAGGTCTTGGAAATCATCTTCTTACCACTATATTATAGCTTATTTAAAGTCAGTTGTGTTTCAGTGCATTTCCTTAAGGAAAGCTTTGAATTTTCAAGCATGTTGCAACAACATGTGCAAAGAGCATTTGCTGGTAATATTTCCCTTGGGACCCTGCATGCCTTCCTCCCAAGCTCCTCACAGGACTCATCCCTTAATCCTACTTTCCCCCGCTGTGGATCTTCTTTGCAAGGAAACGCCAGTGAGGAGATGATGCCAATGACTCACAGATATAGTTCTTCACTCAAAGTTAAATTCAAATTATTTTCCAGCATTCTCAGTGCTACTCAATACCAGAGCAAGCTCAGAATTACCGAAACAATTCTTAACCATTCCCCTTTGGTTTACTTTGTTACATTTGCATGTCATCACTGTCCTTCCTGGGCCTGATGCCAGCAAGATGGAGATTGTGTTAACCTCAACCATCTTTGTAGAGCTTCAGGTTCCATTTCAGTGAAAAATCTTCTGTTTTCATTCATGTGAAAATAAATCTTGAGTTTTAACTCTAACAGCTTTGAAACATTTGGTTTATGTCCATTTAAGATGGTGTTGATGTGCAGAACTTGTTCCCTAATACATAACACACCTTCATATTGTAGAGTTTCCTTTTTTCCCAGCAACAAAAGACAAACTGTCTGTCTTCCATTGCAGGGAACATTTTCCAGCCCTTACTATCTCTTCAGCAATGCTGAGCTTGTGAACTCATGTTTTCTCTGACAGGGTCTTCCCTCATTGACCCATTGCTACATATTTTTAGGACAAAGATATTTTATGCCATTTACTCTAAATATTAGAAGTTAACTCTCCACTTAGAATCATTTGTGGTTGTTAATGCTCATAAAAGTCTTGGAGGAGGTATTAAACCCTAAACTTCACACTTTAACCCTGTTTTTTCCCATTCTTTTTCAAAGCATGATCAATTTTCATCAGAATTGGCTTCATCATAAAAATAAAGTCATTATGCCCAGGTATCTGTCCTGAGTGAGGAGTCAGTAGAACATGGGGAAGAGTTGGATGAAGCTCTTCCATTCCTTTGCCTTGGTTTTGAGGCTGAGCCTTTGCAGTTTCAAGGATCTGTATCGCCCAAGCTATGCCATTTACCTTGGCTTGCAGACCAAGCCCCTTTTTTTCTTCATGGAGAAATTGAAATTCAGGGATTCACTCTGCATCAGAACTGTCCTATTTTACTTTGCTGACTTGCATTGCCTCTCTCATCATATTTCTAAGAACATCATAACTGTTTATGTGTAACAGTCTGTTCTCTGGAAAAACATTTCAGAACATACCACTTCTAAATCAGAACACAGTTGTGCAACAAACAAGAGAGTAAAGGAAGGAAAAAGTGATGAACTCACTAGATATGTTTACTGACCTGGCTAGTCTCATAGAATTTGGTATCATCACCGTTTTTTTCCTTCTCCTTTACTTCTTTTCTGTATGTCATGTCTCTTTAGTGCTGTCTTGTAGACTGTCAGGGTTTCATGATAAGGACATCATGAAGAGATTATGTGAGGATATTTGGGTGACTGAAAGCAAATAACATAAGAACATAATGATATTTTATATTCATTATTTCACAGGACAAAAAGTGAGCCTCTTTGTCATGTGAAATCTGAATGTACTCCAAAGGTCTGGTCCTTGGTTTGTTTTCTTTCTTTATCCAGTGGTATGAGATATTGGACAGACATCACTTTTCATAAAATTCTACTAAATGTTTGCATTTCTTAGATGTCCTTCTTAATATACTATTGGCAAAGACTATCAATATTTTGTGAAAATATTGGCAAGGTTTCCATTGGCACAAGTGTTAAAACAATATTACCTAGAAAGAAAGCAAAACTTAGTGAGGGATTAACATGAGAGATTAAAATAACTTTTTGCTTTCATTTGTTGAAGGTGCATTCATTAAGACCACCAAGAATTTGTCCGCCCACCTTAAAACTGTATTTAAAATGAGCTATTCCCAATCTTTTTGGCATAGAGCTGCATCATGGATTTTGAATTACTGTAAGCCAGCAAAGCTGCTCTGACCATAGCTAATCTGTTGTTGTGCCACTTTGTTTATTCTAGCTGAGACTCTGGCAGTCTTGCCTATATTGTGTATTACTGTCATCAATTTTCTGATGGGAAATTACTAGCTGCTGTGTCTGGCTGACTTTGGCACAACTTATTTAAGTTCAGCTTGCCTTGTCTTCTGTCAGCTGTGCATGCAGGTCTTCAGGTCTTGTTTCTACTCATATAAACCTTTTTTTTTCCAATTTCTGAGCCATATATCTGAGTGGTGACTGCCTTGAATTGTGAGGTAAAAAGGCACCATGCTATGTGATAACTTTTTACACAATCAGTTTCTGCTCCTTACTCCGAACCCAGCCCCCAGTGTTAACAGGGATCTGACTGTCCTTTTCCCCAGTTGCTCCATCTCTCTTGCCTTGGATGTCCATGGGGGCTGCTCTGGCTGTAGCCCTGAGAGCTGTGAGTGATGGTGACAGTGCTTCCCTAGTCTGGGATCCAAGCTGGAGCCTGGCGCTTCTTGTGCTGCACAGTTTGGGCTGCACTGAAGTTATGCCCTTACCTGCAAAATCTTCTGTTTCAGGCTTTGCATTTGTAACCCTGTCACTATTAAAAATCTATTTTGAAATTAAGTTTCATTATTCTTTAAGATCTGTTTTGAAAGAAACAAAGTATTTTCAGTACATTTTCAGTACAAGCATTTAAGAGTGGAACTTTTTAAAAAGCAATGACTGTAGCCTTATGTCAGAGAGACAAAGGGTACTGTTAAATACAGACTTGGATGGATGATGCATTGTACTTACTCATAATGACCACATATTGGTCAGTTGAAGAAAAGCTTATTTATTTTTATAAGACAGGAAAAACACAGAAAATTTTAATGAAAATCTGTGTGTAGTCTTAATTCACTGGCACCTTCTTGTAAATATTTAGTTTTCAAGGAATATTACAATATAAAAATTTAATAAAATACAATAATAGAAACCAGACTAATGCCAAAAACTCGTGTTGAATAACTTCTTTCTGAAATTCTAGTAGCTTAGGATATATTAAAAATATTGTTTCCTTCTATATTTCTACATTCACATACTAAAATGCTCAAATATTTCTTTTCTTTGTATTTATATATGTTCAAGGCCCAGATACAATGTGGATGGACATAATGTGATCACTAGCTTATTGCTTGTTACTTGAAAATGTGCCTTGCTCACAGCTTGGGAGGCTGGGCTACTGTTGACTCAATCCAGTTTTTATGCTTATTTTGTCCTATATCTTTTATCAACTAGAACTGTTTATCATAGTGTGTTGGGAACTTTTTCAATAAAAGCTGATCTAACAGCATTGATTTATGGCCTTGGGTCAAACCTGGCTGCAGACAGAGGGTGAATGGTCAGTGTAGAGAAATCCATACCAACTAGCAAGATGATTACAAGGCAACAAGAGTGGAAGTGAGCCATAAAGTAATCTGTTGTACCACCAGCTTACAGTGTCAGAAGAGAGGCTGGCATGTTATAGCACACATTGTGGTGATCAAAAATAAGTTTTTAAGTACATTTGTTTGTGTTTTCTATGTTTTTTGCTTACTATGTTACTGTGTTACTCTGTTTTTGTAGCTTTTCACAGTTAAAGATTTCATTTCGTGTATTGGCTCTGGACTTTGGGTTGATAAAGTTTTATTTTGCTGGATGCTTCACAACACTTTCTGGTGTGGTTAACAAGTGAAAAGCTCCTGCAGATGAGAGAGGCAATCATACATCACTGAACCTAAGCCTCAGGGTATTGGAACACTTTCATTTACCAAGCTTGTTGCACCCAGGTGTGTGCTGCACACCTTTTCTGCCCCATGCATCCTTGTTTCTGCAGCAGAAAATTCAGGTTGATTATTGGAAAGAAGATGCATTTTTCTCTGTCCAGATTATCGGCACAGATGTTTAGAAATCCACAACTCTTTTGTGCCTGTTGTCTAGTCTAGGCATACCTTTTGTTATTTTAACTAGTCACAGTGCACATGCAGGTAACAGCCTACATTTGCCACCTACTGGAGAATCAGTGATGCTCCCCTCACCATGGTATTCATCAACAATTTCAGACAGTCCTTCACCAAGAACTCATATTCATGGTAGGAGTAGGAGTCCATCAGCAGAAAATACTCCAATGCAGCACATCTATTCTGCATGCATGACTGACTGTTTATAACCCCAGAATCTTTAGTTATATTTCATGGAATGTGTTTGGAACTGAAAAAATTGTTAGATCAGTGCTTAACTTTTCTCTTATTCAGGTCCTAGGGCTTCTATGGGCTTCATTACTTCTGAGGGGTTTACTGTGAACAAATTTACAGTAGGATGATTCTCTAGTTAAGTCTGCACATCTCTACTAAAAATTTTTCACACGTTGTCCCAAATAAAATGAAAAAAAAGTCTAAATGCCATTAGACTAGATAAAAAAGTGTGTTCTGCACTCTTACTGCCACGTAACAAAGTAACATCAACATATTGCTGTGTACTGTCAAAATTGTGTCAAAGTTGTGCATGTGCGTCATTTGCTCCATGCATGAACCAGAATTCCTCCAACTTATGAAACCACCTGTCTGAATCGTGTCTTCTCTGGAGAACAAAACACGGCAGGTCTAACTTGCCTACCTTGATCACACTGGTGAAATCTTCACATTGGCATCAATGAATCCACTTGCAGGAAAATGTGGATGTTGAATAAGAGAAAACCTTAACCACATCAATGGAAAGATCTTCCACTTGCCCACTAGCCTGAGACTGTGAGGAGCCTTTCAGATAATTTCAAAGGTTGTGGAAACAGAATTGCAGTGGCTTATAATCTTCAATTTAGTAAAATAGGTTTAACTAGAAGCCAGCTCTGAGTTCTCTCTGTATGGAACTTAGTAAAACTATGTGACACTTAAGTCAGAGTGTGATCAAATTCTATTAGAAAGACACTTCTATTGATTTCATTGTCTGTGAATAAAATCTTTCCACTCAGTCATTTTCCTAGTCTATGTAACATAAAATCTTGGAAGAAAAAAAAATTATTTTAATTACCATTTTTCTTGCTAATCAAGCCCAGATGATGGTGATAATGACTACTACATGTACTACTACTGTTATTATGAGTTACTTTTAGCTGGCTGCATTTCTTGCATTGCGCTTTGAGATAAAAGCTGTAAATTTCCCACTGTACACAATAGGACATAATTTCAGGTTGAAGTGGCACAGTGGGCTCTGTGCTGGTCTTTGATGTCTGGAGAGGGGAACTCACATTCTGCCTTTGATCTCAAGTGAAAATAAGTTTGGTGAGTCTCATTTTAGCCTCTTCTCTACAGTATAAGTGCTCCCACAGTTCAGCACAATCGGCATCCTCTGTTTAAGAGAGGCCCTAGAGATGGGGTTCTGTGGGGTCAGTGCTGAAATTTGCTGGCAAAGCTGAATGAAGGTGCTTGCATAACTGCTTGTGTGATGCCTGGTTTGTATTTAGCACCGCAGTACTAAATACATTTGCGTTGTTAATATAAAATAATATACTTCCAAAGCAGCTTGCAGATGAACATCTTAGTTCATCCATGTAAAATATTTTATTATATTATCTTATTTCAAAGACTTCTTTCTCTTCACCTGACATGCAGGTTTTTAAAATCTCTCCATCATATGATCACTCTAACAGTAACCCTTTGCTAAACCCCTTGAAGCTTGCCAAGACCACACATACTCCATAGTTCAACCTAAAGACAAACACAGTGAAACAAGATTAATTCTGAGTATTCATTCATTATTTTAGCTTTGCTTTTACCTCATTTTTTTCAATCAATTCTTCAAACATCCTACTCTGTCACAGTCTCTGAACATATTTATTCTTTAGCAGGTCACTGAAGATCTGGTATATATCCAAGCAATCCCCAGATTTAGGAATTGGGAATCTTGTTTTATTGCTCATCTATGTTAAAGCACCTGGTATAATTTGACCCTGTTTTTAGGAGCTATGGTGGTACATACAAACAAACAAACAAACAAACAACCCAGCACAAATTAAATATGTAAGTGCAATATAGCACAGGTAAAATGTAGCAATACCTTGAGATGCTCACTGTAGAGCTTACTTGTCAATACAGAAACTTGAATACAGGGAGGAGTTTTGTGTGTGCATATTTCATAGTTCATTTTGCTATTTGCTGGGATTCAAAGGAATTCACAAAAATGAAAGTAAAGAAGCAATAATGAAGACCTTATTTATTGTTTAACAGGCCAAAATCCAATTTAACTCCAATTTGTGTATGACTTCCCTCTCATGAAATAAAATCTGTGTTTCATTGTTGCCTTTGTAATCCTTTGTATTGTTCAAAAAATGTTGAATATTTCACAATATGTTATGAAACGAAGTCATTAACCACAACTTCAAACTGTGCCTCCTCCAATATACTTGTCATTCTATTTTATCTGTTTCTTGTCATGCTATTTTATATGTTTTTTAAATAAACTGAGAATGTGGATAAAACTGAGGAACTTCCAGAAAAAAACTTTGAAGTTCATCTTTCCCATTTTCTTATTTTTAATAGGTGCCTATTAATACTTGCTTACACTGGTTAAGAAATTGGGGCTAAAGGATAAGGTGAATATGTTCAGGCAATGAGCAGCTGGAGACTTCTTGAGCTGGAGGTTGTGTTGGCCATGTTTGCTATGTTGGCTGTGTTGATGGCTACTTAAAGACCCTTCTTGAGGCCTGCCTGAACTCCTGGCTCACAGCATCATGGTGTTGACTCAGCCCTTTTGGAGGAGAAAATACTGCTTTTCTCAACTTTGATGATATTTTTTCTGTTATGGACACAGCAGGATTCCAAGAGCAGGGAATAGGTGTTTTGCTAACCTCACAAGATCAGGAAGCAGAACCCACCAAGCTTTCTCAGGACCATGATATCATCACATTGGTGTCTGATACCTTTTTCTCCCATTCTCACTGGGGGCTTCCTCTCTTACTTTTGTAGCCCTATAGTTCTTCACAAAAGAACTTCCAAGGATTCTTCCAAACTCACCCATCCCTCATGCTACTTGAGCTTTGTGCCATGAGGTTTTCTTCTAGTGGGGCACCTAATTTTTTATCTCTCTAGTTCCAGGTGGCCCCGCAGCTGCTCCTCCCATGGCCAGATGAAATGCAAATTAAATTCAGCAGTTTTATTCATGATAATCAATTTTAACCCAAACCTGTAGTATTTGGAACATTCTATTTGTCACTTGTAGTTAAAAAATTATTTGTTCACACATAGTAAAGCAGCAACCTGCCAGAAGGCAGGAAAATAAACAGCCATGCCTCATCCCTTCATCTTTAACACACAAGCAGCAGGTCAAACAAAGATAAAAATCTGAGGGCTTAACTCTGTCAATAACAGTTTCTGTTAAATTCTTTCCAGGCAGGAACTTTTCCATTCATTATAAACATCTGCTGAGGAAACCACATTCATTTCCTAAGGAAAAAGATGTGCAAACGTTCACCTTTTACATTTGCTAATGTATACATAACTTTCAACCAAAAGGCTATTTATATTAATAAAAGGGTTTTAAAAATTAATCATAAAACCAAGTGTCATGCTAAGTTCATAACACATGTTTAGAGCAATGTAAATATTTAGGTAATTTAATTAAATCTATTAAACTTTTCCAAATCATGTAGCTACCTATTAGCAGTTAATTATAAACCATTCCATGCTTTTATAATATCATTAAAACTAATTTCAAGGAGCTATTGTTGTAGAACTGGGAAGGCATCTATCCAGGTTTAAAGGTTAATCAGCTGTTCGGCATATTTTAGAAACATAATATCTGTCTCTGAATATCCAGGACAGGAAATGTATAAACAAATACTCACCAAACCAATAATTGGGCTCCAAACAGGTTCAAACCTTTCTCACCTTTGCTGTGTAGGCATGCCTGAAGTCTGTACACTCTGTGGTTGACATGGAGTATCTGGATCTTGGTATTTATTTCTTCCTGAGAAACTAAAGCTTCACTTGTCCACATAGAGGAGTGTGAGACAGTTTAAAAGATCCTTTGACTCTCTCATGGGCTATTGGCTTTGTGAATCCCAGTGTGAGTACCAGAAAGAATGGCTGTACCTTCTTTTACCCTGAATTTTTGCGATCTGTTAGACCTGAACCCTCATATCCCTTCAGTTCTGCAGGACATCAGGTGGCTGGACTGCCACAAAGGGAAGACTAGCCCATGGACAGATGTAAGGTAATACTGGTGGGTATGGGTAAATGCAGGAAAGTTTCATCTCTCATGCCTAATCGTATACAAACAGGCTGTTTCAGGATGCATGAAGCTGTGCCAGCATCTGGTAGGTGGTGCCAGGGAGCAGAATGGTCCTCTTGTTATCCAGGAAGAGGCAGTCAGAGAACTGCTGGGACACTTGGATATTTATAAATGAATGGAACCAGGTGGGATCCATACCAGGGTGATGAGGGAGCTGGCAGATGAGCTTGCAAAGCTGCTCTCCATCATTTACCAGCAGTCCTGGCTCACTGGGGAGGTTCCAGATGACTGGAATCTGGCCAATGTGACACCTGTTTACAAAAAAGGTAGGAAGGAGAATCCTGGTAATTACAGGCCAGTTAGCCTGACCTCAGTACCAGGTAAGATAATGGAGCAGTTCATACTGAGTGCTATCACACAGCACTTACAGGATGGCCAGGGGATCAGACACAGCCAGAATGGGTTTAGGAGGGGTCAGTCATGTTGACTAACCTGGTCTCCTGGTGACCTGCCTGGTGGATGCAGGAAAGGTTGTGGATGTTGTCTTTGTCTATCAGCAAGGCCTTTGATACTGTCTCCCACAGCACACTTCTGGGAAGACTGGCAGCTCACAGCCTGGACAGGAGCACTCTGTGCTGGGCTAGGAACTGGCAGGATGGCTGGGCCCAGAGAGTGGTGGTGAACGGTGCTGCATCCACCTGGGGCCAGTCAGCAGTGGTGTCCTTCAGGGGTCTGTGCTGGGGCCAGTTCTGTTCAATATTTTTATTGATGACATGGATGAGGGCATCGAGTTCTTCATTAGTAAATTTGCAGATGACACTAAGCTGGGAGCTTGTGTTGATTTATTGGAAGGAAGGAGGGCTCTGCAGAGAGACTTGAAATGGTTGGATGGATGGGCAGAGTCCAACAGCATGAAGTTTAATAAGTTTAAGTGCTGAGTTCTACATTTTGGCCACAAAAATCCCCAACAACATTACAAGCTGGGGGCAGCGTGGCTGGACAGTCTTCAGGTGGGAAAGGACCTGGGGGTGCTGGTTGACCACAGACTGGACATGAGTCAGCAGTGAGCCCTGGTGGCCAAGAAGGCCAAGGGCATCCTGGCCTGCATCAGGGATAGTGTGGCCAGCAGGAGCAGGGAGCTCATTCTTCCCCTGTGCTTGGCACTGGTGAGGCCCCACCTTGAGTGCTGTGTCCAGTTCTGGGCCCTCAGTTTGGAAAAGACATTGAGACACTTGAGCGCATCCAGAGGAGGCAGCGAGGCTGGAGAGGGGCTTGGAACACAAGCTCTGTGAGGAACGACTGAGGGAGCTGGGGGTGTTTATCCTGGAGAAGAGGAGGCTTAGAGGTGACCTTATCATTCTCTACAACTCCCTGAAAGGTGGCTGTAGTCAGGTGGGGTTGTCTCTTCCACTGGGCAGCAACTGACAGAACCAGAGGAAACAATCTCAGGCTATGTCAGGGAAGGTATAGGTTGGATATTAGGAAAAAATTTTTCACCAAAAGAATAATAAAGTACTGGAATGCTCTTCCCAGGCAGATGGTAGAATCACCATCTCTGGATGTGTTTAACTGGACATGGCATTTGGTGTTAAAGTCTAGTTGAGGTGTTAGGGCATAGGTTGGACTTGATGATCTTAAAGGTCTTTTCCAACCTCATTATTCTGTGATTCTGTGATCTCTGAAAACACTGAAAAAGCTTTTTCTTTTTTTCTTTTTTTTCTTTTTTTCCTTTTTTTCCTTTTTTTTTTCTTTTTTTTCCCCAATTTGTGTATTTTGCCCACTTTGAAATTTACCTGAATGGCTCTTGTCTCAGGGTTTTTAGCTGTGGCATTGACATCCCAACATGCTGATGAGTGTTGATTCTTACAGACTGTCTGAATTCAGCAAGGAAGATTATGGTGCCAGGGAAGAAAAGAGTAGGAAACAAAGGAGAACCTGTCAGCCTGCTGGAAGGAAACATGGCTAATCCTCTTTGGGGATATCCATATTGCTTTTCAAATAACTTGTTTGTGGTAAGAGTGATTTTGTTAAAGATAATATATAAGGCATTTTCTCATAAGCAGTGGGTCCATTGAGACATGGAGACATAGGAACTAGCCAAATAAATATTAAGGAAGGAGCACTAGCTAGACAAAACTGAGAGATAATGTGGAGGACAGATGACCTGGTAGCTTTAGCGTTGATATAAATTTGCAAAAGTCACTTCCCTGCTCTGTCAAAAAATTTCCTGTGTGACCACATGCAAACTGCTGAAGCCAGGTATTACAAGGAGATTATGGTTTACAGCTTAACCTTAGGCAAACACAGTCTGTCTGCAAATTTCACAAGAAATTAGGTACCTAATTAGGAGCAGTTGTCTAAATACCTTTGTGAACATTGCCTCTAGCATAGTTGTTCTCTACTTCTGAATGCACCTCTATTCTTCTCAGAGGCATTGGAGGAATGAAGACCTTAAGGAGGAGGCTGACAGAGAAACATGTTTTGGGCACACCCATCTCAAGGTGAAATGATGTACTAGATGTGCTTATTTTTCTCTGTGGACTATAATGGCAGATTGTAGATGTCTCACTACAATGTGTATTAAACACATGCCAACTTGTTATGGCACATAAATACTGCTTTTTGTAGTAGAAAAGCTCCTAGAGATTAGTATCATGACTTTACTTTTAGAAAAAGAGTAGTGAATAAAACCTAGTGGCATATACCCACTGAAGTAATCTCTGTGGAGTGCAAAGATGTAGCTCCCAGAAGTCACAAAGAACTTTGTAGAACATCCACATTTTAATAGTATTTCATTCTCCCTTTTTGTTGCTTGAGCATTAACCCTAAGTGAATATAATTGTTTAAGGAGAATCCTACCTGCTTTTTTGTCATCATAAGTTGGATTTTTTTATTGCCTGTTGTTACAAGTGGGTGGCAAAATGTGTAGGCTGAAGTTCAGTCCAAGAGATGATGAGACTGAGCTGGTGCTTAGCTCTGCTTTTTTGTTAGCTTCTTGTGTGGAATTGGTCTTGTTTTCTATGTGCTATACAATGTCTTGACATAAAATGCACCCAGTTCACTTCATGATGAGCCTGACAAGTTGGATTAAATGCAAGTATGTGGCTGTGCCAAGGCTGTTATTAGAACATTTATGTTGCCAGAGTGTAGTCTCATTCAAATTTAATACCCAGCAGACCTATCTGTGACAGACCCAATTTTACTGGTGTTTTAGATTGGTATGTTCAATTGCCCTCATCATCAGGCCAGGTCATAGTTCCTTGACACAAATATACACTAAGCTTTGAGAAAAAAAAACCCTCCTTATCTGTGGAAGGAATGTGAAGAGCCAGAGTAATGGAATAAAAAAATATTTAAATTATAACAATATTTAAAAATACTTTTTCTGGGTTTACATGTTTTTAACTTACCTGGTGGACATGCAGTTATCCTTTAGTCATGGATGGTTGCCCTCTGACAGGCACATGTATAGGTTGTGTGTGTACCTCTATGAAAGATGGCAGATGCAAATTAAATTAAATTTGCACGCTCATGGTTTTCCATTTTGATGGCCACCAACAACTTTCTTGGGGGAACAGTGAACCCCTGGTTAGCTGATTGACAGGCCTGTAAACCCAGCCCTGGCTTTGGTAATGAAAGTAAGCTCTGCCTAGTCCACGTTATCAGGTTCTGCATTTTAGATTGCTAACACTTCCTGAGAGTTGCATCAAATACAGAAGATCTGCCAACAGGTTTGGCACTACAATTACCTACACCACCAGGGCTTATAGACCTATGTCTGCTGAAAATGAGCACATGGGGGGAAAGGCCTAATTCAGAAAGGGAAAGATTTGGTAAATAACTAGTTCTGATCAAGTCCAAATCACAATGGCACCTCTAAATGAACAGTTCATTCTGAAATTTGGGGTCAAAATCCTAGAGACTCAAGGTGTTTTGACTAACCCAAAAATGTTTTATCTTTCTGTATTTTGTTCTGAACATTACGGTATTAAAAATACTTAGATTTGGAGACCAAAGCCATCACTAAGGTATAGTTGTAGTAACTGTTGGAGTGAATCAGGTTTGTCTCATTAATATAATTTAAAATGTATCTTGGGACAGCCAACTGACCATTCTCTGCTTGTTCTAAGAAATGAGCAGGTACCAAAACATCTAGACCTTTTGGCATTCTCACATGTAAAACTGAGCATAAAGTCAGTCATCTGCTAAATGGTTTTGGAGAGTAGTAAAATTGAAGATGAAAAAGGTCTGGGAAGGCAAGGAAAAAGATTGAAATAGCTTAAGTAAAAGGTAAAATAAATGTACATCAGAAAAGCAATGTAAAAACCAAAGTTATCAACTAGTTTTTCAACATTTTATAATCCCAATGCAACATTAATTTCAGATAAACATTAAACAGCATTAAGGTACTCGACTAATCAACTTGGTCACTGCATAAGGGGAAAAGTAAAACATCTGGGTACTAACAATTCCTACTTATTTTTAGCCAAGTTTCTGGTTTTTTTGTGAAGTAAGTCATGTTGCTATATACACAAAGAAACAAGTACACCTTATACTAATAATCAGGATATATTGGCAAAAAAATTCAGGTCTATGAGACATAAGCAGTTATGAGAGAATTCATTATACTTTCTTTTCCCTTGTAAACCTTTGTAGTCAGAGAGGACCTTTGTAGAAACCAGAGGAATTTTACAAAAACCAGACACTTCTATTTCCCTGGTGTCTCACTCTTCAACATGCCAGGAGGTTTTAAAAACATGTATGTATTCTTTGCTTAAAATAACAGTGTTTATTTCACCCTGACAAATATGTGCCAACTGTTTTATCCTCTAAAAAGATTAGTAAAATCTTTAAGTTAGAATCAGTAGAGGCATGTAGAAACTTGCTTGGATTAAATACTGCACAGATCTTTTACTTTCTTCTTCTGTCCCCAATTTCTCTCTTCTACTTTCATTCAAAAAGGTTTGCTGTAAAACTGCATACAAGTTTTACTAAGAAACATCTGTGCATTAGCAGAAGTGAGAGGCAGTTACTGTGGCATGTTCTTCTACTGATTGTGCTAGTCATATATTTGCTGTCAGTGTATTTTGGCTAATGGTCTGCCATAGCTGGAAACATTCAAATCCTGAACACTTGACACATTGCAGTAACAAAATATACACATAAGTACAACATACATGTATACACACTCTCACACATATGCATATGTATATGCATGCATACATTCTCATACATATGCACACTGCAATGAGGACCAGGGCTTCTAAATTCTATAAGATCATAAATCAACTTATTATGAGCTTTTCTGCTTCAATGTTATGAAATTGAGCCAAAAGCTTTTAACATAATATGATGTGACTTAAGCCAAACATGAAAAAGCATAAAAAGAATGTTCAGCTGGGAGAGAATTCATGAGGACCAAACAAGAAGTGCTTTCATAAATCTGCTTGCACATGTTAAGAGGAAGACGAAAAATTAAAAGTCTGTTCAAGTGTAAGAAGGGAATATTTAGCACATGTAAACATGGCATAGCTTCATGATTAAATGATGATATAAAGGAGGAGAAGTAAACAGTGCAAATAATAAACGCCCCAGAGATGGTGAATGCAATCACTGTGGGCTGGAAACACCCCTGGATAATGCACGCTCTGCTGGGCTCTGTCATGGGGCGTGCAGGGCTTGCTTCCATCGGCTGGAGGACGCTGGAACAGGAAGGGTTCATGAAGGCTCTGCTGTGAGCAGGGGCAGATAAAGAGCTGCAGCAGGGAGGTGCCAACTGTGAGCATAACAAGCCACCCTTTCCTCCATTACCAAAAAACGTTCACCTCAAAGCAGGGTCATGATAGACAAGTACTTTAAACCTTCAATGGGAGAAATATAGAAGTTTAAAGAACAGATTTCCTCAAGTCTGACAATAAATCAAGAAGAACCTGGTGCTCCTTACTACTAAAGTTACATTTACACTCCTCAAAGATAATACAGAAAACATCTGGATGCTTACATTCAAAGTGATTCCAAAAGTAACTTAGGTTATTCAATGTCAAATTACTTGCATACTATGTCTGAATCATGACATGCAAAGATAGTTCACAGCTAAGCTCATAGCTTATTCTTTCCTTCTTTGCATTTGTTCAACTTTAAACAGATAATTTCATCAACATTCAGAGAAAAGCTTCTAATAAATGGAAAAGAGATTAAAGTACATTTTCAGCAAAGCAGTAGATATAAACCAGGAAATACTGGGTGAAATGCTGAAAACTTTATGCTAAATAATCTGAACAAGGCAGGAGAAAATAGTTTAGAACTATTTTCCAGACATGCTTTCTCATGGTGTGAAGTGCAACAAGTTGCTGAAATTTATTTTATTAACCTATTTATTTAATTGAAGAGTATATGACTTGGAGGAAAATTTTAACAGTAGTAAAAACTATTCAGTTTGTTTAGAGACAAGAGTGAGTGGAAGATTACGGTACTTAAGGAGGAAAGACACTCTTTAGATCAATGCCTTCTCTTGCCTTTTGAATATCAGGATCCACTCTTGAGCTCTCCACAAGATGCAGAGGGATCTTTCTACATCTTTTTTACCTCTTGTAGTAAGGGCAGCCAGCTCATGGGCTTGCTGTCACAGTGCAGAGGGAAAAGGAAAGTAGCTGATGTGGGGTACACAGCTGTGTGCTGAAATATGGTAGAGCCACCACTGCCTAAGGCCATCCTGGATACCAGGCTGCTACAGATATAATGGAGAATTTTGGAAAAGTGCAAAGGTGAAGATATTTTACTGACAAAATAATGATAATGAAGAATAGGTTAAACTGAAAGGAGGTAGATTTAGTTTGGATATTAGGAGAAATTCTTTACTGTAAGGATGGTGAGGCACAGGAAAAAGTTGCCCAGAGAAGTTGTGTATGCCCCATTCCTGGAAGTGATCAAGGACAGATTGGATGGAGCTGGGAGCAACCTGGTCTAATGCAAAATGTCACTGTGCAGAGCAGGGGATTTGGAGATAAGTGGTCCTTAAGGTCCTTTCCAACCCAAACTATTCTATGATTCTGATTCTTAAGAACAGAGAAATCAACCTAATGAAAGATTTTAGAAGTGCATTGAAAGATTAGGTTCAAAAATTGGTTCCTGTAACAACTAGAAGTTTGAGAATGTTTGACTGATTTGAATTATGTAGATTATATTTTTTTTATCAGACTTTTAATGTTTATTTGAGGCTAAAAAGTTTAATGGATTGTCATTGTTTAGTGGTTGAGAGTCTACTGATTGCAGTAAATTAAATCCACTGGCTTTAAGAAAAACATATGTATGAACATATATGTATGAACATATACATATATGTATTCAACATTTTCATATGCTCATACATATGAAACATGTATACAACATATGCATACATGTATGAACATTTGAATAACTGCATGTACCCACTTATGGGTATAAGACAGACATAACATTTTAAAATGGCTTAACTCACACTTAAGGAGTAGGTGCAGAATTATTTCTAAGAACCTGGTTTAGAAGGCAGAGAGTCTCTTTATTTGTGTGCTTATGTCAAAGTCCTCTCAGCTCATTTGCTCAATTCTTAAGGTGGATCTTCTACAGAGAAAATGAAAAGATACCTCTGTAAAAAGACAGAAGATAATTCATGAGCTTTTATGTTTCAAAGTGTCTGTAATGGATGATGATACCTTTTTTTTTGTGGTTCCGTGCAATAGGAACAGGATTCGCTTAAAAAATTAAAAGACCTTGTAGTGGATTCAGTCAACATTTCTTCCTGTTGTGGTCTTTCAGGTGTTCTAGGTTTAGTTGTGGTGACATAGATTTTTAAAAAATTGTATTTCCACAGCAAACTAGAGGAGAGTACAAATAACCTGCACAATGTCCCTCCTGCCTTTAGAGTTTAGAAATGAGTAAAAATACACTCCCTGTCTCCTCTGCTTCCGTGTTCAACAGCCCTATCTACATTCTCACACATGTTATCAATCACTCCACATCCATCTTAATAGAGTCAAACTTCACTCTCTTGCCTTTCAGCACCATGCATACTCTACATATTCCTGTAGGTCACCAACTTTCCTAACTATCTTGCAACTTAAACCTTCAGCTGAAATCCACTTAATTGAACAATGGCCCTAACAACCAAAACCAGGCACAATCTGTTAATGTGTTTCTCTTTTCAGTGGAAAACAATAAATGATGTCAAGGTTGGACATACTTTTTGAAATCTCTAGTAGAGATTATACTTTCTGAGGTCCAGAGCTTTTTAACAGTAGTTTTCTTTCCCAATTCTTCAATATGTCTGAACAGATTTAAATATAACATTGTGCCTAAAATATTTCAGAAATCTAAGGCCTCTTGTGTAAAATGCTATTCTTTTCATTTCATTGTTCACATCACATTACAAGCAACAGTGGCAGATGCCATGATAGAAAGGAAAATATTCTTAAAAAGAGATTTGAGAGATACCAAGCAACAGAAAATGCCTTTTTTGTTGTTTGTTTATAATTGTGAGTTACCTTTAGAATATCCCCACGACCCTACCAACACTCTGTTGCTTATGCCACAAGAGGAAGTGCATCTTCTAGTGCATCCTTTTTGGTACTATTGCTTAAATGAACGCTTCCAGACAGACTTGGCTTTGGATGATTGAATCACCCTTTAAACAAATAGTATCAGATGTGGGATGTGCAGGCACACACACAGGCTTGATCCCAAGATCTGACTTGCTGTAATCCCAAGATTATACTTGCCTCAAAAGTTAAAACCTAAGATTCAGAGCAAACTCTTTGCTTTATAAATGCAGCAGCTGTCTGTTCACACCTTTCATGGGCTGCTTGGGCCACCCAGATGAAGCAGTCACAAATCAAAATGGAGCTCCCATCATGCTGTTAAACACTCCCCAAAGATAAGAGCAACAGGCCTGTAACATCGATTATCTCACCCACAAGAGACAGCAGTGGGGTTTCAGAGTATCTTGTTCTTCTGACAGTTTGTGTTAAAATAAACCAGATTGAGGGACAAAGAAGTTCAAAGGTAAAAAAAATAGTCAAATCTGTGTGGCTGCTGTACAAAAAACCAGAGTTGTACGTGAGAATATAGGAAACTCAAATAGAACTGTTTTTATGACTGGGTAATGACATGGCAAATGCATTTATCTTTGGTGATGGGCTTCTACTTCAATAGTAAGGAAAACCACTGAATTGTTTTGGGGGAGATTTGGGCTACACGAGTTTGTTTTATATTTCCATGACTGGTTTTGGGAGAAGGAAAACACTTCTACTCTTCTGCTGTGGGTTAGAAGTACTTCTCCCAGTCCTTTTCTTTGGAATTTTATAAGCTAAATCAATCAATTTAATTTACTTAAGAGCCAAGCAGAAATGTCGAAAAGAGCTCAGATGGGCGGGAGAACTATTACAACTTGCCCATCCTTTCATTAGGTCAAGGATGTGATTCTACCTATTTCTCTTGCTATGCATCATGACCAGTGTTCCAAAACTCCAACTAAGTCTCACCTGGGGATTTAAATTACAGTCATCTTAACTTGTGTTTCCCTGAACAACAAGCTGGACAGTGGCAAGGGTTTCACAAGGCTGAACAACATACACTACCCTTCAGGTTTACTTAAAAGCATTTCATGACAGAAAGTACTAAGTGAGGGAATACTCTACGGGTCTGCCTTTTCTGGCTTTTTTCCATCACTTGTTCTGCATACATCAGCTTAGGTGCTGAGAACAGGTCAAGGTTTGTTGAGAACTGACATAATCACTGTGCTGGTAGTAATAGAGCACATTGTCATTGTAGGACACAAAGAGCAAATTTCAGATATTTGGCAGTAATATTCCTAAACTCACTGCTTTGTATATGTATTTATACATACAGTGGTGCCAATGATATTTTTTATTTACTGTGCATGTTACTACATTTTTAAAATGTTTTATAGTCTTTTTTGCAGTAGAAACATTGTTATTCAGTAGTAACAGAAGTAACCTAGACCTGTAGCATAAAGTAGGAGTAGCCATAGCTAATAGTGGGTATGAAAGAAGTAATAAATCCACCAGTGTTGCAAGAAAAATAATTAAGAGGCTACTTGTTCCCTTTCTGCTTTTGCCAGATGAGCATAAACTCATGATGAAGAAAGGTTAGAAAATCAGTATTGCATGTTCTATTTCAGCTTTTCTTTAACAAAACCCAAAGTCCAAACAAATGAAGCAGAAATAATGTCTATTTTTTATCACTAGTATTTTTGTTATGCCTAAGGTTCAGAGAACAGAAAGGAAATAAAAATAAACAGACATTTTAATTAGAGGAAGGATTTCCAATTTGGAATTTTTTGAATTCTCAACATTTCCAGTGATTCTCCAAAGTAGTAATTAACACCAAAACACTACTTTTAACTGCAATTTGAAGAATTTATTGTACATGACCTAATACCTTAATTGCAAGGTTCTGTGATACCTGGAATAGTTTACTTCTTCTTTCTTCAGTTTATCAGCATAAAAGATCCTCTGCATGATAATTTCATACAATGTGTTAACTTAATCTGTTAATAAGGAAATAATAATTAGGTAAAAAAGGTGACATTTCTTACAAAAACTGTTCATTTTTCACTTTTTCCTCATTAACATTTGTAAGATTTTAATCTCAAATAATTATAATTTTTTTGTAGCTGGTTCTGACTGTGGCTGTGACAACTTTTGTTGTTCTTTGCTTTCATTAGACCTTTTCTAACTGGTGTGTTTTCCCTTTCCACTCTAGTGTAGCAGTAGTTATGTTTCTTTTAAAAGAAGACAACTTGACACTGCAGATCTGGCTAGAGGCCTGCTGCACAAACCCTCCCTGCATTTGTTCTCACTTGTCAGGGTGATTTTTACCATCCACATTCAAAGCCTCTGCAATCTACACGGCCTCCCATGTCACAGGTTGGTGTTCCCAGGCATGGTTATAAGAATCATACATAAAGAACAACCTTCCCTAGTTTTTATTTAATAATATGATAGCAGCACAATCCTGCTTCTTCTTTTTTTTCCTCTGGGGAGGATTTCATAAGCTTCCTATCAGTGTTTCTAAGTCTGTATAACACTAGACAGCCGTGTGGCTCTCCACTCTCAATGTGATTTTGAAGGCAGGCTCTGGAAAGTTGATAACACGTTTCACAACCTTCGTGTCTGGAAGCAGTTTCCCTTGATTGAAGTCATATAAGTTCAGCTAAGTTGGAGTGTGTGGTAAATATTTATCTGACAGTCTGACATATAAAGTTGTTCTGAAATTACAAAGTACATTCCTGCCTTTCATGTATTATTACCACTTTTTTCAATACACTTGTGAGTGATATTATTTTGAGAACTTTCTATAAGTGACTTATCATTGCTTGTTAAAGTTCTCACACTCTGTTGTACGGTCATTTTTTAGGATGGTAGCTCTTGAGTTGTATTACTTCCCTATCTTCTAAAACATAAATGTGTGATTATTCCAGAAGTGCAACAAGAATTTATACAATGAGGTAAGCATGGTTTGCACATTTGATTTTGAAATCTGGTTTTGTGGCACTTATTTCCATGTAGGGATACAGATGTTTCCTATTGCTGGCAAATGGATGGTGATGACAACTCTCTAATCATTAGGTCATTTGTCATTACCTATCAAATAATTATATGTAAACTAATGCTTCTGGGTAGAGATTCTTTCCCAGAAACAGAAATAATTCAACTCCAACTTCTTCTGTGATTTCCTGGGATTTTTCACTTATATTCAAAAATTCTGTGCTCTGCAATGTGCTGTATCTGAAAAGTACAATTTTTCCTTACAGGTATAAGACAGGTTCAATAATGTTAGGATAAATAGCATTAGGATGAGCAGTGCATTGCTGCTGAGCTCTTGTTTGGAGTCCCTTCAAGTCCAAACATAGTTTTGTTGCAAAGCATACTTTGCAAGGTTTATTAGTGGGTTTTAATGTGAACTGTTTCTCCGAGTTTGTGAAAAGCTTTTATGGAAAGAAGGAGAAAGGGAATTGAGGTGATAATTTGGCTAATTTCAACAAACATCTATAATTTCTACCTGATTCAGTTGAAATAAACTGTGATAGGTTGAAATAGTTGCAGAACAGCTTCCTTAACACCTTGTTTTCCCAGGCCAGAAGCCATTACTGCCCCTCAAACTCATAATTCCCAAAGCCTTGTCACTGAGAGCTGTTAGGATGGAGTTGCTGACTGTGATGTGCAGTTCCCCTGAATGTTAGAACTGGGGAGGGTTCATCCTTGTAACAATTAATTTCAGGAGTAAACACTTGGCTACATACGTAGGAAAATTTTTGACTTATAATACTGGGTTAAGGTTTGTTCTAGTTTTGGTGCTGTGGGGCTTTTAAAACTTTTTTTTTTTAATTTAAAAAAAATTAAATTACCTAAAAAGCAGTAATTATTCCTAGCGGCCTACCTCAGGCTGAATTGAAAACATCGCTCCTTCTTTTTCTTCAATCCTGACTGGCAGCAAAATAAAAAATCATCTGGGAACATTAGGAGAGAATATTAACAACTAAATACCCCTCATTTCAAAGCATTAAATTTAATCATTAAGGCAGATGCACATTCAAGAAACCTAATGCACAAGGAAAAGTTTTGCTATTAATTTGCAAAAATTAATCCCAAACTGACAATAATTCTGTGTAAACAGAGTACAGATTCTCACATTGCATATTAAAAACCAGTTAAAATATGGTCAAATAGATCTTGCCATTTAAGATCCATGTTACTCATGAAAACAAACTAGTTGTAGTGTGGTAACTCTGTGTGCAGAAAAATGAATATTTTCCTTTGGTCTTTTAGTATTTGGCTAAGAGGCAGCTGAATAGCTGCAGAAAGAAACAAGTTTGATAACAACTATTTGGAACAGCCAAAGAAAAATTTGCTTTCTGCAGCTTGTGATAGCTGGTCAGACCGATCCCCAAAACTAGAGAAACTATGAAAACAGTAATAAAGGTAAAAAGAAGTTAAATTATTTTCTTCTTCTATTTAACAGCAGCCAAATAGGCACTTCTGAGACAGTATAATGTTATTCAGAATTTTAGACTGATGTAATAGTGTCATTTAATATTTTACACTCTGTATCACAGGGTGCATCTTTCTGTTTTTGTAGCATGCAAAAAAAACCTTAAAGAAATTTTCTGCTGATATATATGTAAATAAATAGGCTTTGACCATTTTCAAGAAATTGCTGTTGAGAGAACACAAAGTTCCATAAAGACTATGTTGTCTCCCTAGCTGATTTTTTGCCTCCCTGGCACTCTTTGTAAATGTACAAGAAAATCATGTTTTGATTAAAATTTGTCTGCACTTAATTTTAAAAGCTTACATGAAAATTGCTGCTTTTTCAACATTTGGACAAATTTTTACTTTGTAGTTTAGATCTGAGTGCAGTAAAGCACTTGAGTCTTTATGGAAATATGATTTCAGGAATGTCACTGCTAAAATCTTTAAACTCCTCAGCCAAAAAAAAAAAAAAAAGTGTAATTATCTGCTGCTATGGCTTTATAAAAACATGTGTGCTGTCAGGGTGGTAACTCACTGATATCTGATTCTGCAAAGGGAATCCCTATTGTGACATCTTCCTTCACCCAGGAATTTTTAAAATTCTGTGGAGCAAAGCACACTTGATAACTTATTTGCACTGGAAGAAACCAGTGTGTGTGTGTGTGTGTGTGTTTGTGTGTGTAACAGGCTGCCATTTGATCCAAACCACCAGTATGACCCAGCTAAATATGTGGTCTCATATGAGCAAGAGTTGAAAACTTATCCTCCAGCATATATCTGACAGCAATTCAACAAGATATTGATTCAGTATGTTATGGTAGGTTCCCTTTCTGTGGAGGTATCGCTCAATGACCTGAATATAATCACATTAGCAAGGCCACAAACTGCTTAAAGCAGAATGAATCATATTGACTTTATACCCAAGAGCTGTGATACAGCTAAAGGTATGTGTAAGGAAGACTTCTTAGAAAGTAGTTAAATGTTAAAACTGAAAATTTAAAATTAGAAGCTTGATGTTCTGTTCTTGGCACTGTGTTGGTATGGATTGTTTGTCCAGATACTAAACCTCCCTATGCTTTTCCTGCACCTTTCATTAGCAAGTTAGACTGAGGTTTCATTTCTTCTCTTATTGTGTTTATGAAGTACTTTGCAACTCTAAAGAGGGAAAATTAGCATTACAAGTGTAAAGTCAAAAGGTAATTATTGTATTTAAGTAATTTTACCAATTTATTTCAATCCATAGAAGCCTTAGAGGGTAGCAATGTATTTCTTTTAGCTGAGATCGTAGATACTGTATGACAGGCAGAGCTTGCATGTTACTGTGGTTCATATCTAGTTCACTGAAATTATCAGATCCTGCTTTTGTCAAAAGCAGATTATAGAGAAGATAGCACCAGTTTAATCCCAATGACTGATTTCTGTATTCCAAAACCTAAGATTTTCACACGGTGGTGGAAAAGACCAATGGACTTCTTGGCTGTGTTGGCAGCTGTTTTGCCACACTACAATATTCACAGTATTTTGGCTTGAACACTATGCAGAAGTATAACACAGAAGGTGCATCCAATAAGTCTACACTTTGTACTGACACCACTATGAAATTATTTTTCTTACTTCAAGTAGCAATTGAAGTGCAAATATTTTTCTAGAAAGAGTAAGGTTTGTGTATGGTTCATTACACAATGAGTGTTTAACAGTAAAGCATCTTTGTTTCTGTCACTTAGGTCTCTGCACTTTGACTGGTGCTAAGATTTCAAGCCTTTGGGATCCTCTTTGGTGTAAGTGAAATACTTCTGAAATTACTCTCCTCCAAATATTAGATAATTCAGTGGTTTACGCAGGTATTGTACTGGTTAAAGGAAATGTTATCATTTTTGTATTATCATTTTTGCTCCTGCTAATCTTATAGTTGACCATCTACTGCTAAAGCTGAGTTTATGGAAATCACTAGAACAAAGGCATTGGGTTGAGTGCTGAAGAAAGAATAAAGTCAAAGTTTTGCCTACATCCCATATATATTGGATAAATATTTGAATACCTATCTCTCTGTTCCAAGAGAGTTCTCAAAATGTTACAGACATCTAAAAATACATATTTTCTTACTCTGGGTTTTCCTATTTTGCTATTTTCCTCTCCTGCTTTTACTCTTGTTGGTATTGCATTAGCATGCTGTGGTTTAACACTCTTATCACATCAGAGGTGGTGATACACACTATTCCTGTTGCATCCAGCACAGAACTGACTTACTCCTAAAGGGGAAAAGAAGAAGAAAATAAAAAAAAGAGACTCAATAATTTATTAAATGTAATGTTAAAATGTAAAAACATATCTACATTAGTAAGAGGAGAGGTTAAAACACACCTCAGAGATTAGATTGCTGTTTTTAAATGTGTGATCTAGTGATTCCTTATGGCTGTAGTACTCTTGTCAACTAGAAGCTCCACTTGCCCAGAGAAAACTTCTTTTATGTTGCACAAAAATTTATCAAGCAATATATTAATTAAATACAGCAATATATTTATATTACTAAAATAAAAACCTCTTGATATAAAATATACGTCACAGAGATTTAGTAAAACTAAATTTACACCTTGAAGATTTTATGTAAGTTCTGTAATATTTTCCTTTTTTCTCTGGTCCTCAACATTAGTGGGGTATTAAGTTAAGAAGAGGGACTGTATGGTGTTCTTCATTTCTCTTAAGTCTTTCAAAGCATATTCCACCTTAAAATCAAGTCTTGTTACAGTTTGAAATGCCAGAGATCTGAGATTTGTGGCATTGTAGGTGAAAGACTCAATTTCAGTAGAAGAAAACATAATCTATCTTCCCTCTGTACTCTTGAGAACCTGTCCCAGCTGGATCTTGGCAGCATTAAAGATATCCATCACTGCTAACTATGCTTGTCTGGAAGCAGCACACCAATCTGCCTGTTTTAGAAGCCCTGATTTAAACATTTCCAGTTCATCACCACTCGTGAGTCTCCATACATGAAGTCACAAACCTTCTCCCAGAGGAGCACTTTGTAATCTCATTAGAAGCTGGTGGAGGTGGACATGGCTGTGTGCCTCTCCCTGAGCATCTCCAGAGGGCTGGCCTGAGCAGGTTTTGTCAGACACAAGGAATGCTGCTGTGAACTTCACAATTATTAGTCCAAAAAATTACAGACTTTGCCTGTCACCCAAAATACAGCAATTTACTTCTGATGACTAATGTTCTGGTAGCAAACTGCACATAATCTATTTTGATTTACTGTGATTATGGTATGTCCTCTCCAATGGCTTTTTTCTCATTTTCAATGAGCTTAGACGTATTGAATAGACGTATGAACAACGCTTCTCCCTAGACCCCTTAAGTGTAGCCATGAGCTGGAGAGACATATGCATGTGATTAATCAGTGGATGATGAGAAATCAGTACCCTGCACTCATTATTTTATGGTGATTAAAATTTCCTAGTTATTAATGATGCATGGCTTTGAGGTGTGTAGAAAATTCAACATCTGAATAACAATGGGCACAGGTGAGTGGGGATGAGGCTTTCTATGGGAAATTTTTGTTTAAGCCTTCCTTGCACAGAAAATGAAAGCTGGGGCTATCACTTACAACAATAGAGGGCTGTGGGATTGGACTTCATCACAATGGCCAGTTCTGTCTGCTCAGCCAAAAATAACTTGGAGGAGTAAAAGAATTAAAATGTTAACTTACCCAGAGAAAGAAAAATAATCTGCTATTTCTACAAACAGCCTTTCACTGTCTCTCTGTAGCTGCCTCAGTAGTACTCAGTAGGATAAGAAAGAGGTTTCAGTTGTTATTAAATACCATATGAAAATAAATGCAGAAGTATCCTCTGAAATATGAGGCTGATTGATTTGCTTTACAAACATAGATGAATTATACATCATTGCATAGCTTTTGAAGGATTCAGTGGTGCTCTTTACAGATTTTAAGTTATCTGACAAACGCATGAGATGCATAAAGAATTTTTTCTTCTGAAATGTTTAAAGCTGGAGATGAGGATTTAAGTGCTAAATCCTGAGGTGCCTCTTATCGAATGAGACGTAATTATCAATGTGTTTTAATGTTACTATGTTACTACGTTGGTAATATTTGAACAAGAACAAAAATATTGGTTCCTTTCCTTTTGTGAGATGCATATTACTTACCTGCAGCTTGTGCTTGTACATATACACTTGGAAGGATGGAAGAATGGAACTTGGAACGTGACATGAAGTGAGGAAGATATATGGCAAAAACCTGCAATTAGCAGTATTTGCTTTTTTCATCTACTGCTTCTCTCCTGTAATAGAGATAAGTAATGGTTGGGTGAAATATATGGACTGGTCAACCTGTTTTCAGATAGAGAGCAATAAGATTACTGGAATTTAGCAAATGCTGTTTCAAATGGTTGTTGCATTTTATTTTTAAAAGCTAACTGTCTTACTGAAATAAATATATGACGGACTGTGACACTCCATCTGTGAATCTGTCTGTGTCCAGAGTGTTTCCCAGGACCTCTTTAAAAGAATACTTTTTTAGGTCAAGTGTTTCTTTGTCATTACATAGCTCTAGATTCTGGAAATAAATTCATCAAATGGCTATGGGTCATGGCATCCCATCATTATTATCTAAGAGATGGTTTAGTGAAAATCTGGCTCATTTCTTTCCATCAAATCAAGTTATGAACAACAGCTAATGAAAACTAAGTTTTGAGAGGTCTCAAGAGTGTATGATTTTCTAATTAGATTGATGTCTAGATAAAATTAACACTGAGGTGGCCAAATATTTTGATGGGGATGAACAGGGGCTACATAACTCATGCACCAAACTTGGGAGCTTGCTTCTCTCTCCTCCTCTTTTACTGGAGCAGTGGAACCTCTTTAACTCACACTGACGACAGAAAGATTTGTATGACCATATTATTGTGATTTAGAAATTATGGCAGACTGAAAACCTTCCAAGAAGACTGCTTTATAGAAACAGTGCTGAACTGCAGGGACCAGGCCTGCAGGGCAGTGAGTGCAGGAGGGAAAAAGGGGAGCTTTGATAGCAATGGTTAACAACAAGTTAAGTAAGCATTTTTTTACTATGCTTTTTGCCTAGTAAGAAAATAAGGTGCAGGCATAAAAGATGACACAGTACAGGATGTCACCTCCACACAGCCCAGTTCTGTCATGGCAGTGGACATCCACGTTGCTGTAAATAATAACCTAGACCTGGCATGAAAAGCTTCTACAAACACACTAAAAGAAGCCTCAAGAACATGTTAATAATTCTACACTCCCTGATTGGTGAGGTGGGCTACACTGATCTCTCTCCCTGTGAATCAGGGTTTGCTGCAGTTCAACAGCTGTAGTTTTACTGTCTTTTTCAAAATATTCCTCAAATCTGTATTTTCTTCCCAGGAAGACCTGAAATATCTGTTCAGTTGTTGCATGCACAAATCACCAGGATATGGTATCTACGGAATCAGCTTCTATACCATGGTGAATCTGGAGATAAAGGAGGCACAGAAACATTTCTCCACTGCTCTTAAGCACTATTTTTAGATATCTTTAGTTTTTTAAACTCTGCATTTGGACCCACATCATGCTTGAGTTATTCCTGTTCTTTAAAAAATCCTGCAGACTGGACAATCTTGAAAGGTTTTAACCTGTTGGATGTGGCTGGCTTCCAGAAAATGATGGCAAGGCATGCTTTAGAGCATGAAAAAATATCTTCTGAGGAGGAAATAAATGCTTCAGGGGAAAGAGAGTGTCACTAGCCTGTAAAGGCATCATCACTCTTTCCCAGACTTTGTAAGGGGCTCTGGAAAACAGGATATTGTATCTAGACTGCTGCACTCAGAATTGGCACAGTTTGCAGCAGGGTTTATGGCACCAGAGGGGCAAGGAAAGCTTCATTCAAACCAGGACACCAGGTTTAAATGATTCTTCTCAGGACTTTGATGTGGGAAATAAATGACAAATGTGCATCTTTATGAGCACAAGAAAGAAAAAAAGAGGAACTTAACAGCACTCCAACTTTATTGGCCTAAAGGCAAAAAAGGTGTTGGGAGGTGGTGCAGCTCAACAGCCTTTCAAAGTCATGATCATTGCTTTAGCAAGCACAGGTTAAAACTAGCAGAGTTCAGTGTTTCTGCTATAGCTGAGCATGCAGTCATCTCTGACAATATCTTTCCCAAAAATTCTCACACCCTGAGGTAAATTATACATCCCAGCATTTCAGTTATAGTTAAAAAAAAAAATAGAGCACGTACTTAGCACTTTTACTGTATTTTAACTTTAGCTGATGGGGTCTGCAGGTGGAAAAGTGATACAGTATTTTTCCAGATATGTGTAAAAATCAAATCCTGGTTAAGTGTTTCAAAAGAAAGACTAATTTACTTTTTTTAAAAGTCACTTTAATAATTATTTCCATTGAAGGTTTCACACTATTATTATATCTTTTATAAAAATATTGGAATAGTTATCTAAGTGCTAACAAACCCCAAAGTCCTATAAATGTAATTTTCCAATAATGCAAAGATTTTCTTTTGAAAATGAACAGTTTAAAATGAAATATAGATATTTTTTATTCTTAAAATAAACCACTCACTAATCAGAATTTTCTACTGATTTGATTTCCATTTTTTTAACAAACAAGTTGTGTAACCCAAGAAATCAGTCTAGCCATAAAAAGTCTTGGACAAAAACACTATTATGTGCTTCAAATCCATAACTGCATCTCCAGCTATCTGGGTTTTAAAGATATAAAATTAAATTTTCACATATGCTGAAGAACAGGACTTATACTTTTCTAATCAGGGTAGGTAGGCAATGTTTCTGAGGGCAGATGGGCTGTCAGACATTTGCAGTTTACACTTTCTGGCTATAGTTGTACCTGTACATCTGTACAAAAATGTCATGACAGATGCTTAATGCTCATAGGGGAAAACAAAATCTTTCTAATTAAATACATGAAAAATTTTTAATTAACATGCACAATGTTCCTGCAAAGACTTCAGTTTATAAAACATTATTGTTATTTTACAGCTAGTTCTTGATGAATCTCAAATCTATCTGGTGTTTCAGACTTGTTTATTTCACTATTATTCAACTGCTTCTTATGTGCTTCTTTATAAAGGTACTTTGCAAATAGTAACAATAAATCCCAAAGGAATGGTAAATACTGAACTGGCATCTTGGTAGCAGACATATGTTTGAAATACACTGTACACTGAAATAGAAGGCATCTTAATTGATATCTGCAAAGATATCTCCTTGGTTTTGATACTGCCAAAGAAAATACGTTCTCACAGTGCAGTTAAAAAAAATCTTTTGGTGCTTGCAAACAGAAATGGGCTAAGGCAGAAAAATCCATTGCTAGGGGGTTTGACATTTGCTTCTATTTAAAAGGAAATCTAAAAATTAAAAAGGTCTCTGTGGCAAAATGATTTAATAATGAATTAAATTTCAGACTAACTAAAATAGTTATTTCAAAAAATTGCAAATTTTATTTGGAAGTCCTCTAAAAATGCAAATTTTTATAATTAAGAAATAATTTAATATCTAAAAACTGATTTTATTCTTATTTTATTATTCTGGTATACTAAATTTGTGATTTTATATTAGACTTTATTTCAAATTAATTTACTTACTCTCACTTTTTTGACTTTTGGAATCCTAATTAAGAAAAATTGCTCTGACATAAAGTTTATGTTATTTTTCTCTTCAGAGTGCCTTTTATGTAGAGGTTTCATAGAAAGCTTTAAAACTTTGAACCAGAAAATTAGATAAGTCCTCATCACACTTTATATAGACATCTGTTTTTATTATAGCAGTTTGGTTGCATTTTCCTGCAGTAATGAAACAGCTGTTACTGTAACCTGTAGTGAATGATCACCTTATTTTCTTGTTCCAAGCATTTCTTCTCTTACTTGATATTAAAATGGAGCAGTTTTGAACATTGATTCAAGATGTCAAAATTTATTACAATAGAGGAGATACATCAAAGTAGAAGTCAAAATGTTGTTAAGAGCTTCCATTCAGACTTTTCAAGACACTTTGTTAAATGCAAAAAATAAAATATACAAGAACTATGATTTAGAAACCATCGAAACCCAGAGGACCTTGCTCCTGGAGCAGCGTGAATTATTTTAAGGGCTATGAACAGTGAAAGCCCAGCTGTGTTGGGGGGGCTGGGATTTCTGTGGCACTCAGATTCCCAAGGAGGTGGCTTATGACTCCTGAATGTCAAGGAGTCCAGCTGCTTCAGGAGCTGGGGCAATTGCAGAGAAGGTCTATAAGCTGTCACAAAACAGGTTTTCTCTCCTTTCCAAGGGGAAGGTAGTGAAATGGATGCATTCCTGCAGCACGTCATTCTTCTAACAATTCAGTATTTTTTCATGGGAAAACATTGTGTTCCTAACCAGATCTCGCAGGGATGTAGCTGTCTAAACTCTCTGTAACACACAGCAAACTTGTTTCTCTACTCACTGCAGTGTAAAGGTCACCTGTGACTACTACATGCTCATGCTATGATTTAATGTTTACAGCTCATTAGTGTGGACCATCACTAAGATTGAAGGCCACACCACTGGCTATCCCGTATCACAGCAAGACTGATTCTAAAATTAAAAAAAAACAAACATTCCTTGTTTAAAACAAGTTTCCAAATTATTTTCTCCAGAGTAAAGTCATACTGTCATTCCTCCATAAAAATTAGAACATTTGATGTGGGGCTTAGTTTAAATTTTTAGCTTGCAGAAATCATAATAGCTCTGTGGTGCTCACTCAGAAAAGATTTCTGATATGCAATGTAAAATATCTACATTTCAACTGAAATTTAACGACAAGCTTCAATACCTTGCTCTCAAACTGCATTGAGTTCAACTCTTTCCTTCCAGATGCAGATCAGTTAAAGCTCTGGCATTTAGTTTTCAGTTCTTTAAGTCAGGAGTACACTACTATAAATCTGGAGATCTCATTTGGTTCTTGGTGTCAACTGAAAAATCAATTGTCACACAAATATTAACCAAAATTTCAGTTTCAATTCTTTTATTTTTAGGACTTAGTGTTAACCATTCCTAAATGTAGCTATTGTGGCTTCTAGCTCTTATAAAAATTGTTTTTTTATTAAAAGTCAGTATTAATATGTACCCAAAAGTCTAGTCTTTGTAGGCAAAAAGAACTCCTGGTTTTATCACTACATTTGTAAATAACTACCAATTATCAGCATGGGAAACAAAACAAATAAATAAATTGACCAAAAGCCTCACTTAGCTGATTTCATGGTGCCTTGATTCTTCAAAGCAAGAAAGTTCTTTAAGATGTGACTAGGATGACAGTTTCCCAAAACATGACATTTTTAGGAGAGAATAAATGGCAGCCTCTAAAAATCTGGAGGAGGAGGATAGAGTGACTTTATTAGAGAGAATGACTGCCTATAAAAATAAGTTTTACTTTTAAATTATCTTTAATGAGAGGTTGAAAGAGCAGTGAAATCACAAAAGAATATCTACTCTTCATTGTTGTGACACTTCAGGGAAATGTATAACATACTTTCTTCCCAGCAGTCAGCCAATTCTCCAGGCAGTTGTACATAATGCAACAGAACTCAGATATGACAAGAGGGTAGTAATATGATTTCATTCAAATGTAGTGAATGAGTCAGGTTAGGCCCCTATAAATAAAGATGCTCTTTAAAATGTCATACATATATGCAGGAATAGCCAAAACCTCTGTGCATATTATTTATAGTGTGTTACACTAGTACTGTGAAGCTGACCTCAACTTGTCTGGGGACCACCTTGTACTGGGCAGTGGACCAAAACATTGTGACATCCAGTGCCCTATCTAAATAGTTTTCCAAACCTTCTGTGTTTGAAGATCTGCCTCTTTTCAGTCAGAGAGAGCTAACAGGATCTGCTGGTTTATTTCAGATAACTTACTGCTATCATAAACAATTTTCATGCCAATGTTGAACTACTACCCTATGCTCTACTTACATTTAGTACTCTACAGTGTGCTAAAAAAACCTAAACAAACCTAAAATTATTAATTAAGTTGAGGGTTTTTTCCTATGAATGAATTCAACCTATGTGATCTTTTTAAATTTAGCTTGTTTTAAAGGCTGACATTGAGGTAGCTCTCTTGGACTACAAGTGGGGGATCCAATCTAGAGACAAAGACTCACAGAATGGTTGAGATTGAGGAAGAGAACTCAGGAAGTCATCTGGTCCAACACACCTGCTCTGGCAGGAGCACTTAGACACAGCTGCCCAGGATTAAACCCAGACAGCTTTTAAATATCCCTAAGGAGGGAGACTCCACAGGCCTCTGAGTGGCCTGTGCCAGTGCTTAGTCACTGTCACAATACAAAAAAAAAATGTTTCCTGTGTTCAGAGGGAACCTTTTGTGCGCCAATGTGTGCCCACTGCCACTGGTCCTGTCACAAGCACCAAAAGCAAGAGCCTGGTTCTGTCCTCTGTACCCTCCGTTCAGACACATGGATCCCCCCTGAGCCTCCTCCAGGCCAAACAGTCCTGGCTCTCTCAGCCTTCTCTCACAGAAGAGATGTTTCTGTCTCAGTCACCTCTGTGGCCCTTTTTGGACTTCATGAGATTCTTGTCAGTCCATGTCTCCATCCAGCTGAGGTCACTCTGGACAGCAGCAGGACCCTCTGGCATATCAGCCACTCTTGCTAATTTTGTGTCATCAGCAAACTTGCTGAGGATACACTCTTCCAGAATGCTGATCATTAATGAAGGTGTTAAACAGGACTGGACCCAGTATTCACCCCTGGGGTACACCAATTACTAGTGTAAACTAGACTTTGTGCCACTGATCCTCATTATGTGAGCCTGGCTGATTTTTCAGTCCACCTCACCCTCTGCCCATCCTGTCCATTCTTCTTTATGATCCTGTAGTTTCCCAGATCCTCTTTCTTGCCATTCTTGATGTTATGAGTGGTGCTTGCTTTCTGCCAGTCCTCAGGCACTTCTAATCATGATTGTTTGAAGATTATTGAGAGTGGCCTTGCAATGACATGTGCCAGCTCCTTCATTACCTGTGAGTATTCCATCAGAATCCATTTGCTTAAGTATTCCCTATCCTGATCCTCTTCTACCATGGGTACATATTCCTTGCTTCAGGGTTTCCCCTATTTTTCTTGGACCTGGGATTCCTAAAGACTGGTTTTACTAGCAAAGACTGAAGTGAAGAAAGCATTCAGTTCCTTAGCCTTTTCTTCTCCATACCCACACTTTTCCTAGTCTTCCTTTTGTCACTGACATACTTTTAGAAGCCCCTTTGGCTGCCTTTGACAATCCTAGCCAAAGTGAATTCCATTTGGGCTTTGGCTCATCTCATTCCTACATGCCCAGACAGAATGTCTGCATTCCTCCCAAGTCCTACATTCCTCACAAAACCTGTATTTATGTTGCTAAATAGAAAACACTGAGACAGACAAATAAACTTTTAGCTATCTATATTCCTTGTTGTCATGCTTCTACATACTGTCTAGTCACTAATGGTGACTAATTTTCTCTGAGACATGGTCTTGGCATGATTTGTGGATAAAGCATGGGCCCTGGCATGCCCTCCCCAGTAGGCAGCATTTTCAAGACTACAGCAGATATTGAACTTTTACCCATATTTCCTTGTTTATTCCAAAAGCTTTTGTATCTCAAATGCACTCATATACCTTCCCAGCTTACTCCTTCCCATGTAACACACATTCCAATATTGTGCTGTTAAAAAAAACCAACAGTGTAGTAGGCTTCAACACTGCATTTGAATTAAAAAAAACAAAACAACAGATTAAACAAAGCATCATTTGCTGCTCAGAAACAGCACAAGATTAAGAACAGACATAGGGGCACGTGCTAGGAGATGTAGGAGGTCTTTGCCACTTGGCCCCAAATCTGAAAACAAATTCATAAAGATGAACCATTCAAGAGATGTCTAATGGAGTTAACATCTTTCAAAGACTGGAATGGAATTATTTTAGATATTTGGAGATATTTTGGCATATTTTCCTAAAAAAGAGAGGCTGCCAATAAGAGAGTTGTATCAGGTAGAGTTTTCATTATATTGATTTGATTTTTTTACCATGGCTGTCTTCTTGGAAGTTTGGAGTTGTAAAAATATTGTCATGAATGTCTCCTTTCTTTTTCTTTCTGTGTTTCATGTAAAGATGCTTCTTCTTGCCTAAAGGAAAGGTCCCAGCCCTGACCTGTCAGCACTAGATCAGAGGGTGGATCTCAATTCTACACATCCCGTCTTCCTATTTTAACATCTAGTAGGTTCAAATCTCCATGTCCCCCACTCACAACATGTGTCAAAAGCTCCGTGAAGACTGGGCACCAGCTGGCAATTTACATTGATGCACACAAGTGAGAAGTACATAATGACAGGCATTGCTGCCTGCCTGTACTAGCAATCAACAGAGGGAAGGAAATTATGAGGTTATGTCAGCTGATGGACTCTGACTTCCTTGCTTTTGGAGTCTCAGAATGCCAAAAGTCTTTTCCCACTGGTAAGCTGAACCTAGGAAACAGTGGAATAATACTGACCAGAAAAGGAAAAAATCTTTGAATATCTAGTCAAAAAAATTGTTTCCACTTTTTAATGAAGAAATACAGCTGCCATTCATAAAAACAGTCCAAAGCCTCTGAGCTCTCAGTTTGACTCCTAACTGACACTGGATGAGCAGGTAACATCAGTTTCCAAAAATGTCTTTTTTGCCTCTCCAGCTGACTGGGAAAATTAATTCCTTTCTCTCTAATGAGAATTTTACTGAGGTAGTCTACAGTTCTTCCTGACTCCCCTAAGGACTACTTCCACTGTGTGGTTAGAAACTGAATGTGACTGTCATAAGCACATTCCAGCTGACATGAAATATGCCTTTCTACCTTCCTTCTGGTTCCAGTCACTAAAGAAAAAAGAACTTTGTGCAGAAGTCCATCATGGTAAGTGAATTCCTCTTTGAGTTTAAGGTCTTCTTTTTGATCTCAAAGATCTTGAAGACAATTACCAAACAGAAGAGGATTTGAGCAGGCAAATTCTATTACCCCACATAAAATGACAAGTTAAAACTGGGGAAAAAAGTTATTTATCAAAGAAGACAATGCCAAAGTGAGGGGGGAAGTGGGCGTCACATTTGTCTGTTCTGGTCAACAGCTGTCTTTTTCTAGACACATTCTCCAATATTTGCAACCTCACAAAATAATTTTTTTTCCCCAGGCTTCTTATCATGGCTTTCTCTTTTCTACTAATTCCCAAATGAAATATTTTTTCAAGAGACTTCCTCTTTCCAAAGAAGGAAGTATTAAAGTCTTTTAAAAGTTCACTAATTTCTGCATTACTGCCATTGGTTTTATGGGGAAGGTGAAGAGACGCTGACATGAAGTGGAAAAAATATTTGGTAGAAAGAAATACAACTGTAGGTGACAAGGATTTTGTAAAGTCACGAGGAGGACCGTAAAAAAACCCCAAAAAACAGAGACTGATAAAGTACTGGAGTAAATTAAGTCAGAGTTATTGTAGTTGGATTTCAATGCTGATAAATATATAACAATACCATAGGGAAAAACTGAAGCTCTTTAGAAGAGTCTAAAATGAACAGCACCAGGAATGTTTTGAGAATCTGATGTCATTGCAAATATGTTAGTGAGGAGATTGGTTCAAGACAGTAAGACAGGAATCAGATGAAGGATAACCTAAGCCATTAGAGATTGTAAGAACTGGGAAATTTTATTAAAAAAGTTATTGCCATTACACAATTCATTGCTATATTTATTATTGCCATTATATAATTTATTCATAGGTTTGTCTTGGATACTTTATGTAAAATTTGCCACCCCATCCTCAAGACAAAAAAGAATAATGCAGAACAAAAAAGGAACCCGAACTGCATGATGAAATTTTCAAACATATCACTATAAAAGCAGTTTATATCAAGAGAAATTCAAAGGCTTTTTTGCTTATCATAGAAGACAGCCAGTTATGACATTAGATAAAGGACTATAAAGAATTAAACAGAAACTGTTTGCAGCTTCTGTTCTTCTAGCTCTTTAAAATGTGAGGCATGTAAAGAAACTGAAGTCTAAGGAATCTAAAATTCATGAAAGATAATGCTGTTCTACACAGTGCATTGCACACCTCTTTTGACATAGGATGACCTTAGCATCCTCACAGGAAAAGGAAAGGAAAAGATGAGAGAAGAAAATAGGATATTTGAATTGGAAGGATTAATTGGATTTGAAAAACAGCTCCAGAGTAAGTAATAAATATTGTCCTTCAGTAATTACGATGGTTTCTACTACTAGACTCACTTCTGTTTACTCATATGTTTTCTTTTAATATTAATGTGACGTATCAGACATCGTCATTATTGGAAATATATCTGTCATAATTTTGAAATGCCTATCTTGTATATCATTGATACCAGCACATAACTATTGGTACAGATGGCAAAAAAAAAAAAGATTAGAACTTGCTTTGACACTGATGATGGATCAAATCTTCTTGAATACAAATCCATCTGTTAGATGCATCTTAATGATTTGCATGCAGTGGATAGCTAAAAAAAAGAAGAAAAATTTGACACAATAGTTTAATATGATTATTTGGTAATATATTCTGAATTTTACCCCTTATTTTGTATTTTACAATCAATTACATCTTGCCCTAAATGAGATGGTAGATACAGAGAGATGTCTTTGTACTACACGTAAAACAATAATTGGTCTTGATTGTCAAAATATAAACAAGTGTAGTGAATTACTTTAGTTCTACTTGGAGAACTGAGCATATCTGAATAATAATATTGACTTTGTCTCATGTTATTGCGTGTTAAAAGCAAACCTGAACTTTATGTATTACGAATGCTATGATCAGATAAGGAATTTCCCTAGGTCCCTTAGCCATATCTGCAGATCCCAATGAGAGGGCAAGAAGAAAATACCTCAAAACTATTTTTCACTGCTTAATAAAACTGTGATCCAAATCTCCTCGTGTAGGTTTCCAGGGGATACAAGGCTGCCAAATCTTCTTACTTAAGTAAATGATCTTGAAATGGTGGGTCTGTAAATAATCAAAGAGATGCTATATTCTTGTCAGTCACTCAGTGAAACAAATGGAGCATTTTAATTGCTACGCATAACATTTTTGTAACAGCAATTCCCTCACCCCTGCCTACTCTGAGATCTTTTCAGACCAGTTCATATGAAAAATGAGATTTCCTACAGTACTTTATTTTAAAGAAATAAGGGACATCAATCCAATAAAACATTTATGTTCAATTCCAGATGTGTAGCATTTAAGGCACAATGGGATTGTGTAATGCAATTAAGGAGATTTGATCAAGAGGCCAGACAAACAAAACATTCAGTGGTAATAACTTGATAATGCCCTCCTCCCTTCAAACCTGTGAGATTAGCTTCTTTAAAGAAGCCAGATAAATAAGATGGGTATCCCTGGATGGCTATCCTAGAAATGCAGTGAGAAGTTCCTAACCTTTCTTGGTCAGCAAGAAAGAAAATCTCTTCTAGAAATTTTTGGGAGTAGGTAGTGTTTGCTCCAGAATCAGAAAGAAAAAAAAAAAAGAAAACTAAAAAAGCCATCTATAGCTATGAAATATTATTTTGAAGAAACCTAAAAGGTATCAGTTAGTGTTTCCATGTAAGAATTTGTTTCAATATTCATCCTGTTACCACAGGAAAAGAGCCTGTATCCTAGAACACACCAGATGATGGTAGTATACACAACAAAGTTTCCTGAGATTCTGCTGTAATTTGGTTGTAAGTGAACTGAAAAATTTAATATTCACACAAAACCATATTTCTACCTAATGGTTATAAAAATGACCAGTGTGTCATTGGGGCCAAATTCCATTTGAATTACTCTGCCATTAACTTTTTTGAAGTCATTTGAACTAACAGTGTAGGTAAGGTAGCTGGGATTTGTTGTTTTTATTACCTCAACAATATCGTCAATTATTACTTTGAAGAAGAAAGAGACCATAGCTGTTTTAAACTCCCATGGGCAGAAATAAAAGGCATTATTTATTGTAGGAGACACCAATGGCTTTTCATAGGTCAATTAATCTTTTTTTTATGGAAGGATAACACTAAAGTCAAACTACTGACAAGACCTAAACACAATGTAATTCCTGAAGGCCATTCAAAATGGTTCTTAAGAGTTGAAGAGACAGTCAACAAAGTAAAACACACTGAAATGTTTTAAGTGTTTGTAAAGTAGAATCACTATACATAACACATTATTTCTTATGGCAGAAATTGACCTATTGAAATGGATGACAAACAAAACAGAACATAAGATTAGGAGGCTAGAAAGAGAACTGAGTAAATCTCATTCCAGGATGAAGGCTTTGTCTTTATCCAGGAAGTACCCAGCAAGTTGGTTTTTTTCAGGAAATTGTAAGGGTTCATCTGGATGGCTTTGCCCAGCTGCTTGCCATACTACTAGGAATATATAGATCAATATGAAGGAATTGAGAAAGAAAAAAAAAAACATGAAAAGAGGTTTTGAAATAATTTACTGACAAAAAAGGCCAAAAGATTAGAGTTTTTTTAATCCAGGTAACTAAGCATTTAGGGGGGAGACATAAGCAACTTCCAGTAAACAAGAGGTGGTAAAAAGAACAGTGATCAATTTATTCTCCTTGATCACGGGATTTGATTTGATTCCAGTAAAGTAAATTTCAAATGAATTACTGTGGAATATTGTATTGGAGGTTTTCAGGATCACCTAATGCAAACATGTACTGAGAACGGTATTTGTGAGTTTGTCCAAGTAACAGGGTGAACAGATACTTTTTAGCACCTTTTTATTTTGCAATTTACAATGGTACTATGTGATAAAAAGTCCTATTAACACTATGTTATATGCAAGAACATGCTGAAAAGCATGAAATTGATATTTTAAAAACTCAAGCACCTGTACATTTCTGCAGGTACCACTCTCTTTAATGCAGGAAAGTGTCTGGGGTCTTGTTAATGTCTATCTTACTTAAACATTTAAGTGGAAAAATTTAACCACTTGCCTGCTGATTTGTGTAACTTCAATGAAAATGAATTTTTCTTTCAACTGGTGTTTCAAATAGGTATGGTCTTTTTGAGTTCATATTTTTCACCATTTCTTCAATTGTATTATTGAATATTTGGTTTTCAACCTTACTTAGAGGAATGAAAACTATATTATGTGATAAATGTATCCAAAACTCTTTAAAAGATTAATTTTCATAGTTTTATGTTAAGGTAAGGCCTACAACACTTTTAGTTTCCTTGAGAAGATTTGTAACCTTGTCTAACACAGAAATAATTTCGAAATTGTAAAAAAAAACCTGTTTGATTGAGTGTATGATCATAGAATAGTTCGGGTTGGAAAGGACCTTAAAGATCATCTAGTAATCTTCTGACCTCGTGTTGGTTGAGTTCACTTACTTTAAATATTTTATAAATATTTTTAATCATCCATAATTCTTATAGGCTGTTATGTCACAAACATCCTAAAGGTATGTCCTCAGTTGTGTGAGCTGATTATATATTGTATGTTAATCTTGTCCTCCTAGAATGTTCTGCATGATATCGTGAATCTTTTTAGTATTTATATTTCTGAATGGAAGTTTAAAGGAGATGTAATATTCTGCTGAAAATGAATGTTTATTGCCTGTATGGGAAGACTTGAAAAATTGAGAACTGCAAGCTGGTCTATTATCTTTGGCAGAAATGTCAGGTTTTTTTTATAAAATTTCTTATCTTAAATTCAGTGTTATGATGTTGTATTTTAATTAATACTTTTAAAAAGAGATTTTTCATTTCCCAGTAACAATTTATTTTTTTTTGCAAATTTATTTAGTGGGATCAATTTTGATTTAATGTAGGCATATAGACATTTGTGAACATATAGGCATCTGTGCTTGGGGATACTTAGAAGATACTAATGAAAGATAATTTCAATTTTCACCCATATTTAAGTTTTCTATAATGTGATAAAACTGATTCTTCATACTTTGAAATACTCAGTCTGTTTATTATTGTGTAGCTGATAGCTGACCTTTGTAAATTTTACATTTCCTAAAAACTAATGCATCTCTGCTGCAGGAGAAATTAATTGCTGTCAGAGGAATAATACTGCATTGTCAGAGGAAACTGAGCTTTGCAGCTGAAAGTCCCTCCTATGACTGGGGTGGGAATGTGGAAGAACACAAGGTCTCATAAATCACTGCACTCAGGTGGGGAGCATAGAGGCAGTACAGACACAAATATTCAACTGATGGCATCTCCACAGCAGAATCTCTCACTGAGTCACACCCAGCACTGCAATCAAATTTTAGTGGCTTTACTTTTTCGAAACTAAGTCCCTTTTTAAAACAGGGTTTGAAAATTCACATGCAGCTCGGGAAGATGTTTGTAGTCTCCTTGTATAATTCAGCTGTAAAATGAGAGGGACTGTATGAAAGCTACAGAATATTTGGGGAAGGGAGCAAGGTTGTGTAATGAGCTCCCAAAGGAAAACCACACTCATTCATGCAGCAAGAGCTCGATTAGAGAATATTTGCATTAGTAAAATGCTTTTGTACCTATCAGTGACCAGGAAGACGGGGGGAAATGCTAAAAATATGAAGCTAAATCTCAGCTCCCAGAAATGATGCTCTTACACCATGCACAACATCACATTTAGTACTAATGAAGTTCTTTCTCCATAGCATGAAAAATCTCCCTCAGTTTCTACATTTCCTTGTAGTTCTGCACCATAGAAAGCAGAGTAAAAATGAAGTTCTGTGTACAGGACCAGAAGGGAGGATCTGGGTTTTTTTTTGTCGGTGACAGTTTACATATTTTTAATTGTTTTGTTTTTATTTGTTAATTTATTTTTATTTCATCTTCCCCTGCTATATTTCAAGTTAACACAACTGCTCTGAGTCAATTTCAGTATTAAAATCATGGTTTTTACAGGGAAATTATCTGCCAAACTATGGGCATTTTAGTAGAAATGGAACAGTATTCATATCAGCACAGGAAATTTGTAATTAGCTAGCAGTGGTCCCTGGATAGACCAACACTGTGAAAAGCAGTAATATATTCTTTAGTTAATACTTCTGCTCCATTTCCAGCATGAATTTAAAATTCCTTCATGGATTTGAGATAGGGGGAACCCTACATTTTTAGGGAAAATAATTTAGATAAGGTGCCAAATTTTTGTATTTGTTTTTGTTTGGCCTGCTTCATTTTGAGAAATCACAATGGTAAACTTATAAACAGCAGGTATTCCCCTGGGACTCTTGATTAAAACAGTCTTTGTATCTCTGGCTCTTCACCTTCTAATCCCAAAAAGAAGTGAAGGCAGGAGATAGATTGAAAAGCTACACAAGTCTTTTCCAGTTCAGCTGTGTGAGGACACTAGAGTCAGGTCTGTCCTTACTTTGTCTTCAGTTGCTGCACATCTGTTTTGACCTTTCTGAGACAAAAAAGGATTTCTTTTGTGGTAAGCTTATGGCCACTGAAGTGGGTAAAAGAAAACTCTTTAAAAGGCAATGGACTGTTGCTATTTCAGACAGGTCCCAATCAGGATCTCTTTCTCTCTTCCTTTGGACAGTGCTTGCATTGTCATATCAATAAAGGCTGGCTGAATCAATCTGAACTGTTGCCAAGGGAAGCTGTTGCAAAACAATGTGAAGTCTAATGTGAAGTCTCCATGAGGACAAACATAAACAGGCTGCTTCCCAAAGTGGACTAAGCTGAACTGCACAAAGGAGCTCTTGTGAGACACAAGGTTTTCCATCCTCTTTAATTCCCAGCTATTGCCCTGCAGTCTGCCTGGATGGCTTGCCCTTGCAGTTTTCACTACCAAAGGGCTGAATCATCTCTATCTGGCTGCCCTGCAAAATCTTTGTGGATTTATGAAAAGATATGTTTTGATTCCAGACAAATACACAAACACTAATGACTTCTGCCCACCATTATTAAGCTGTCCTGAGAGTTTTAAGCTGAATTGCTAAAATAACTCCTAGAGATATCATTCAAATGTACTTGTACACTGAACAGTAGTTAATCAGGCATATTCTTTCAATGATTCTCATTTGTCCATTAGTTCCAAATTATTGTGGTGTATAGCTGGAGTCTCATACACTTGTTCCTCTTAGATTTTCTAAAAGGAAAGACTATAATATTTATGTGACAAACTTTTTTGCATTTCTGGATTCTTCAAGTAGAGAGGAAAGAAAAATAATTTTTAGTAACTGCATCTTTGAGGGCCAGCTGGCTGTAAATCACCTCAGCAGAAAAGGATCTGAGGGACCTGGTGGACAACACATTGAACATTACAGCAAAGGTTAAGGGTATCCTGAGCTGCCTAAGGAGAAAGGTTTCTAACATTTTAGAAAGAAAGATCAACCTTTCCTTCAGCACTACTGAGGCCACATCTGGAGCTCTGTGTCTAATTCTGCAATCCCCAGTACAGGAAAGTGAAGTGCCACAAAGATGATAAGGGCTGAAACTTCTATGAAAAAAGGCAGAGAGAGCTGTGACTGCTATGTCTGGAGAAGAGATAGTTCAGGAAAGATTCCGTAAATGTGTGCAAACCTGAGGGGAGTGTGTAAAGAGGATGGAACCAGGCTCTTTTCAGAGGTGCACAGGGACAGGACCAGAGGCACAAACTGAGGCAGAAGAGGTTCCCTATGAAAATCAGAAAACACTTTCCCCTGTGAAGGTGTCTGAGCACTGATAAAGATTGCTGAGAGACCAGTGGAGTCTCCCTCCTTGGAGATATTCAAAAGCTGTCTGGATATGAACCCAGGCAACTATATCTAGGTGTACAGGCTTGGCACTAAGGGGTATTACACCAGATGACCTCCAGTTTCCTTCTCACTCCATCTATTCTGTTGGTCTGTTATATATATTAGAAATGTCACTTGCAAAGGAGTTATGAAGTTTTACATAGCCCATGATGCAAAGCTTCATGTAGAGAAGGAGAAATTACTGGTTTGACTATCTTGACAATTGCCAATTCAGTTTATATAAATATATATATGAGACTAGATACCTTGTGAAATTTTATTTGAGCCAATAAAAACTCTTTACTAAGTTTGTTAAAATTCCTGTCTGAAAAGTACAAGATAGATACCTAGAAAGAGAAAAAAATTATTTTGATTATAGTTTACTTAGCTTTTAACAATTGACATGATTTGGGCTCAGCTTAGATTTAGAAGGTTCAGTTTTACTCTGAAACTCTATGGCCTGTCTATGCTTCACAGCATATGAAAACAATAACTTACCATATGGTAGAACTTTATTTTATAACTGTTGTTGACCTTTTTTTCAACTCCCAGTGTTTGCTGCAGGACAATCCCAGTACTCCTCACCAAGAGAGCAAGTACTGCAAGTTGGACCTGCTTAGTGCACTCTGGATGTTTCACCTTAGCGTGCATAAACTATTTACAGTGTGTTTATACAGAGATTATGGAAGCTCTGTGATACAGACCATTCACACATCATGAGCAGATTCCTGTGTGTTTCAACCCCAGCAGTTCCCTGGTAGAAACACTCTCACTGAAATCGATGGGGTTCCTCTCGGTGTGATCAGGTGTGACATGAGGAAAGGCATTCGGGGCTGACCTTGTGGGTTTTTTATGCTGGAGCTAATTATTATTTCTACAGAATCTTTTGTTAGTTTTTATTTCTTTGGAATTGATAGGGGTCTCAGTACAACCACAACTGCAGTGTACTGAACAAGTACTCTAAGTACAGCACAAGTACAGCAAAGGTTATTTTCTTCCTGATACTGCCCTTCTACTACCCACAGCACAGAGTGGCTTCTATTTATTTCAGTGGAGGACATTCCACCACTTTAACAGAAACAGAAAACTCTGTGAAATCAAAATCTTAACCACTTTCACAGACATATATTGAACTTTGATGAAAGTTTTTACAATTAAAAAAATCAATCAATCAATCAATCAATCACATAACTTCGATTCCCCTCTACATCAGCATCTTAAAAAATTACTTTACTTCCTTTCAAATTAAATTCTGAACAAAGTAGTAAACACTTTAGCTACATCAGAACTATTTAATGTTGTGTCCTTCCATCTGAATATTTTTGTCATTCATTTTTTTGCTGGAAAGTGATTACTATTGATACCTGTCACTACAGAATGTCTATGATGCACTCCCAGTCTTTGAGGAGCCATATAACCTGGAGGGCTTCCCACTTTAAAGCATGCTCATTTATCATTCTGCTGTCTTGCACAGACAGAGATTTGCACATCATCCAATTTAAACATCCATTTAGAAGCAATCTAATTTTTATTTCTTGCTAACATCAGCACAGAGACTGTGATGAACTCCAGCAAGATGGCTGAAACTAAGAAGGGGTATTCAAGAGGAGAGAGGAAAAAAATGTAACTAGATATCATTGCAGAAATGATTGTAGCAAATTTTGAAGACAAATTTATTGCTTTTTGTTGCCATGACACACAATTTTATTGTAATGAGTTAAGGATGTCAATATTGCCTTTTAATGAAGTTTTGGGAATTAAAAAATGATGAAAGGCTATGCACTAGTTTGTCATTTTAATTTGCCAATAGGAATAAAATTTGGCAAACAAATGCACTGTAAAATGAAGTCATATTAGAACAAAATTCCACATTTCAATTCTAACCAATGTTTCACCTTAAAATTAGAAATAATGCTGCCCTTCAATATCAAACTAACATTTTGTCACTTGGTGTAACTCAGTTTTGATGTCAAAGTAATGCATTGTTCTCATAGAGGAAAAATGAAATATTGTCTTGGGCATACTTAGATTATCGCAGGAATAGAGCTAGAATGACAATTAAATATGTTGTATCTTTCAAACTTATAACACTCTTGAAAGGCTGTGCTTTATTCTGAAATGACTTTATGGTAGCTGCTGTAGAGACATTAAGTATAAAAGGGGCTTTTGTATCAGTTTAGAACTTGTCTCTGTCAGGTTTTTTAGGGGAATGGTGGGGTTTGGACTTTAGTGGTTAATTTCTTGCCATTTAATATGCTGATTAAATGATCAGGAAAGTAACTTGAAAAAAGATGAAAAGACACTTTTAGGAGTCATTCAGGAATCTTGGCATCCTGACCTCAACAGGTCTAGACAGCACAATTTTAGATTTAATTCCATTAGGTGAATTCTCCATGTACCCAAAAATCAGACTTCACAGAACTTCTTGTAATTATTTTTTTAATTCAAAGATATTTTTAAAACTTTTTCAGCTAATCCTCTTCTTTTTATTAAATTCTACCTTTTTAGATTTTAAATTTTAGATTTTTAAATTTTAAAACTGACACCCTCCCATTCCTGCAGTTACTGAAAGAGCACTGCAGATTTATTTTATTTTTTCAGTTTAGTCTGTTTGCAGTTTCTGAAGTTCTCCCTAGAGAAACCTGAAACTTTGAGAAAGTTTCTGTTTCATTGAGTCAAGCCTGCAATAACTTACATTCCTGTTCAAACACACACACCGTGAGGCACTGCATTTATTAATCACATCGATTTTGAAGGCACTAATCCCAACACACAAAGCCCAGTACAAGTGCAAGTCTCTGCAGGACCGTGGCCACTGCAGCCTTCCATAGTGATTTTCTCTTCATCAGAGCTCAGTATTTTCCTTTTGACAAATAGACCACTTTTGATAGCACTTCTGTAGCTGAATAATTTGAGCCTTCTAAGGGACATACCTAAAAAAAGCTTTTATTTGTTTATGAGAAATTCATACCAGTGTTGATTATTAAGAAAATGTAAACTGGTATATGCCATCCCATCTTCCACACCTATTTCTGGTCAAAGACAAGCAAATAGAAGAGAGAAATAGATATGTCCACAGAAGAAAGAATAGTGCAATAAATAGGAATATTCATGGAGCAGCTCTGAATTCCTCTTGCTCTTTTCTGAAATATCTGTAGGTAAGACCTGAAGAGTGATCATCTCAGCTCTCAGCTGGAAAGAGAGATACAGTGTTTAAGTATCAAACAATAGACACTGTTGACACTGTTGTGAAGATTTTTTTACTTGGTGATTAGTGTTGAGCAAGATGATGGAAATTGGGTACTGAAAATGAAGTAAGTTAGGCCCTTTGTGAGGATTTTATGTTGCTAATTTCAGGCATTCAGATGCAAAAATATCTTAAATGGGTGCCTCATTTACCCAGTCTGTGAGTATGTATAGACACAGCTGGTTTTACATGAAAAGTGATCAAAAAATTTGTTTTAAACATGAAAAATACTGCTAAGTATGACATAATTGCTAGATCCATTTATTAGTGTCTAAGACATTAAAACAATAAAACACATAAAAATACATATAAGCATATACTGTTTGCTTTTAAAATTTATGTTTTTAAATAACACATTAAGTTAACAAAAATAGAAGAACTTGGCAAATTTTGGTATTTTACAAAACTTGTACTTCATAAAGTTTGGGAGTTTTGACACACTGGAGGTTGGTTTTGTGGGGAGTTTTCTGGTTTGCTTTTTTTTTTTAATATGCAGTCATAAATGGGGGAAAAATTGACACTTACATACACAGAGCAAGACTAGAGCAGCTTCACCTTAAGGGGATACTAGAGTTTCCTCAGTGGTGTGAATTGTATATGTTAATGACATTTTTTAGGCAGGGTTATACATTAAGTATTAGTGAACTCTATCTTTTCAGAGTTAAGTGGAATTTAATCACACAACCTTTGGATTTTGTGGGAGTTGAGCACTTAAATTCTATGAAGCTCTGAAAATTTAGGGTTAAAAGGGTCTGGCAAACATAAAAATAAGGAAATTCATAATGATGGGTGGCCTCAAAACACTTGGAATTTGGGTAAGCTGTGGACCAGTGTCTAAAAGTTCAGATGTTTATCTGTCCTCTGGGGCCTACAGAGCTGAGCTGCAAAGGCTTTCAGGAGGATGATTACTTTTAAAATTTCTAGCTCTTCTGCTTCTGGTCATAGCTGAGTATAGACCCTAAATAGGCTTTGTTTCTTAGCACATTCTTTTCATTTGCTTCGGGAAAAGTGATTTGAAGGGAAAGAATTTTACAGTAGTGGTCATGTTTTCTAATTTAATCAGCATTTCTTAATTAAAATTGCAGAAAATAGACCTTAAGATATAATCTAAAGTCATTTATAAATCCAAGGAAAGTGAGAAATAGTATAATATTAATACCTTGTGTTCTGTCTTGACAAAAAGCAGACTTCAGGGTATCGTGCTGAACACGGACATTGGTTGAGCTCTTTAAGGACTAACTTGAGATGAATAATTTTAAATATTTCATTTATTGACCTGAACACAATGGGTAGAAGATTCGTAGTGAAAAATATTCATGTCACAGAACTGGCATTACTGGTATGATGAAGAAAGAAAGAAGAAAATTTCACTATGATATAAAATAATAAATTGAGACGGAAGATATATCCACAAATCTAATGTGCTATCTAACTAACAGACAAAGCAGGAACAAGTGAAAATTAGCAAATGGATAAATATAAGAAGGAAATGGGAAAAATGTCCTTAAGCATCAGAACAAGGTTGTGTAACAACCCTTCTTCAGGAGCAGTGGAGGCAAGAAATACAACTGCTTTCAGGATAGAGCCAGAGTCAATATTACAGGGAATTATCAACTGCAATTACTTGTGATTGCAAACAGGAATAAATGATCCAGAAAATAGAGTTACTTTCAATTTTTTTAAAAAATTCCTGTTAATTCATATAATACTCACATATGTTTTAATATTTGAAAACTGTTACTTGTTTAGATATAGTGGAGGATTAAAAGTAGACAATTAGACAAATAATTAAACACACTGACCCTGTCTCCCTGATGTTTGTCTTAACAAGGAAAGAAAATGTTACTGACATTTGCTGTAATATTCACTGTACTGAAAATTCATTAATAATTAAATAATATAGAAATATAATCTGCCTCAGTTTACATATCCTCTGCTTTTCTCATTTGACAATTGCTAAAATTTTTCAGAGGTCTTTTGGGATTTGATTTGCCTCCTCAGAGCTCCAGCCTTAAGAAATGCAGAACATACCAGACATAATCTAAGAGAGCATTTAAATTCAATTTTCAAAATATTAATTTATCCCCAGAAACCACATTGAGTCTGGAACAAAGCCTGTGCATTAGGCCTATACATTAACTGGGCCTATATATTTCCCTGGCATGGGGAAATTCAAGTTGTGATCTTTTTTTGTTTGAATTTTTTTTCCCCTAGATAGATATATTTTCCAGCACTTACTTCTCAACATAGGATCTGAGGATTGGCATGAAAGACAGTTCAAAGCATTGTCAGTTTCAGGTAGGACAACTATTCTTAGGTGAATATTTGTGTCTATTATTTGATTCTAAATTTTCTCTCTTTGCTATCTGAATAAGCTATTTTTTAAAGGCATGCTAATTAAACATGATGTTATTTGTAGTATTGTTACCTGCTTGAAGAAAAACATAAGGAGCCAACAGTTATAAAAAGTACTTAAATTCTTCCTGTGTTAATTAGCACTATCACTAAAAAGAAGTCACAGTAGAGAAAACAAAATTAATTTTTTTTCTATTTTTACTGCTTTGAATCAGCAACATCCACAGAGAAAACACAGATATGTGATGAAAAGTGTAACAGTCTCTTTTTTCCTGCATGTGTTATTTTTGCCTTGGGATAAAAATGCACAGCTTCACAACACTCTCTGAATTTGATATACTAGGGCTCTTTCAAAGGCAAAACTGATACATATTGTCTGTGGATGTTATAACCTTATGGTATCAAATATTACTGTAATTCTTAAGGCAGATCCAGATAATTATACCCATCTTTATTTATTTATGGTGTAATTTTGATAAATTCATCACCCCTCATGTTCTAAGATGGGAAGCAGAATGTCTTTGTGGCAAGAGTAAATTGTACCTGTACAGATGTTGGGTTCTTGAAAATAACACATCTTTAAAAGTTGCATCTCTTTCTTTCATTTATTTTGAATTTTGTGCATTGTCTCTACAATGTTTAAGTGGTCTCAAATGTCAAGGTCTCTTAGACTTTGACCTTAAGTTTCTGCATTACTAGAGACAATTTTGGCTGAGAGAATGATAGTGTCTTTTAGAGAAGATGAGAGAAAGCCTGAGGTAAGAAAAATGAATCTAGTAGAATATTGCTTATTTATATTTATCTTGTGCTTCATGCAATTATCTTTCAGTGAGCTGGAACAGTATGCAGAATGGAAAATAAGATAGAAAAAATGCTATTGAAGTAGAAATTTTATATTTAAAAGGAGAAATAGAAATATTTTCCTGATTATTTGCAGAATACAGGTTTTTTTACACAGTTCAATAATCTGATAATTTATGTTAAAGTATAAATGAGTATTATGCGACAAATACATTGCTGACACACATAACATTACCTAAATTTTGACTGCAGCCCTCTCCACAACAAGAAATACATGTGGTTAAAGCTCAAAGCTTTAAAAAGTTTTATTTTGATGAGAACTACAGGGTGATATTTGTTTAGTATTTTAATTGATTCATAAAAGTAGTTATTCATGTACAGATGAACACTGAAAATAGTAAATATTCATTAGAGACAAAATAATATATAACTTCTAATGCACAATTTCTGATAGAAAGCAAATGTTACGTTATCACAAATGAAGGATAAATATAATTTTTTAAAAATAATGCAACTTAGAGCCACTAAGACCAAGAACTGGTACCTTAACTAAGAATTTCATTTACAGGCTAAACACCAAGAAAAATATTCTGTTTAGAGAAATATTTTAATTCAATTATTTTTTTAGATGATAATTTTTTATTACTCCTATTGCTATTAGTGTAATTGTTGTTAGTCCCCTTATTAGTTTTTAACTCATTTGAAAGAAATACCATAATTTTCCATCTGAGTTAGGAATGGGTGAACCACCATGCAGATTTGAAAATTTGTTTAAAATTAGAGCTGGTTTTGTTTTTCAGCCACAAAGAGTACAATCTCATAAAATGTACATGGGTCTCCTTTTACTTCTTTTCTCTCTGTATATGGCTTTGTCTATATGACACAGTTGGTAGGAAGATTGAATATTGTAAGGTTATCTGAAAAGTCTAATACTTGCTGATACTGAGCAGCTACCAGAAAACTCAAAAGAAAAACCATCTTGCCTTCATCAGTGTTTTAAGGGTCACTTTTAAACAAGATGAGCCTTACAAATACAAACCCTTTACCTCTTTTTGCATTTCAATTGTGAATAACCTGTCCAAAAGACTATGGAATGTAGTTTTTGGTAATTGACAGAACCCAAGTGAATAGAGTTCACTTCTGAGGCTGTCAGAAAAATGTCTTCTCCATGTGGGCTTTACATTATGGAAGATGAGAACGTAGAATCTCTTGGCAACCTTTTGTTGCATTTTTGCCAGATATACAATACTTACATTAAGTTGATGTTTATGTTTTTGTACAGGAAGATTCCTTCCTTGGTATCACAGCACTCTCTCTCAGACAACAACCAGGAAAGTTTTAAACATGTGGTTAAATTAATGCATTTTTGCTTACTCACAATGAATTAATGTCATAACTTGCTGGGTACAATATTGCCTCTTAACCTGGAGTCATTACAACTTTGTGGTCTTAAGCATTTTATACAGCTTTAGTGGTTCTACAAAATATTTCAATTTTACAAGAAAAACAAGCAACAAACCCAAAATTGCACTTGGACATACCAAGAAAAAGGTTTTTTTTCTGTGCTAATGACTATCTTATGTATCAGAAAGTTGTTTAAATTAATCTCAAGATGATACAATATAATGTTTCAGTCTGGCTACTCCCTTACAAACTGAAACAGAATGGATTGGAAGATAAACATTTTCTGCTCCCACGGATATTTGTATCTTTAGTTTTTTCTGTTTTCAACACCTGAATTAAAATTCTTTCAATGTTTAGTGAAAAAATATAAATTTACACAGAATATCCACTTTTTCATCAAATGCACAATTTTTGTTATCTCTTTAATTGTCCTTGGAAAAATAATGTAGTCTGGACTTCAGACAAGATTCTATCAAATACTATCAAAAGTGATGAAATTTAACAAAATATTTCAGTTTTGGCAAAACATCATATTTTAGGAAAACACATTTTGACATGTTCGCCCACCAACTTTACTGGTGAAAAACATCTGTTTAAAAATAATTTCTGGAAATATCATATCCTTTCAAAGGGTTTGAGATTCCCTTTCAGTTTTCTGTGCACTGCCCTTCCATTTGCAGCTAAAATGATGTAGAAATAAATAGGCTGAATTACAAAGAGGGCCCTGGATGTGGTATATCAGTCTTGGAGCAGGAAGTGCTGGAATTATTGTGAGGTAGACAATTCTCAAGATTTCTCAATCTTGCTTGATTTGCAAGCCCAAGGGGGAAATTCATTGTTTGGATACACCATTTAAGGTTTGCCCAAAGCCAGACTTGGGTCACTTAAGAGTTCAGGAGAAGACTTCTGTTACATGAGCAATTATTGTTGTACTTCTGGCAATCTTTTCATCCACGCAGAAACTTAACTACAGTGCTCAAAGATTAAAACTAAAAAATCCTAATAACATTTTTACCATAGCTGTACACGGTCTCTACCCTAGAATTAAAGTACCCATTCAAAGGACCCTATGAGCCTACAAAACAGAAAGGGGCTAAGACTTGCTGCCATATGGTAGATAAACAAAATCAGTCATTACAAAAGCCTAGCTGTTAATTTGCTTTCAGAAGTATCTGTGCAACGCCTGATATATCCTGCTATTTATGCAGATACTTCTTTTTTTAATGTAGCATACTTTAGGGCTGCCTGGCTGACCCTTTAAGGCAGAAAGTAGGCATCAGTGAAATACACTTTCTTTATCTTTTGGGAAATGTGAAGGGGTGATTAGGAAATACCTCTGGAATGGCTTATATTTTGATCAGGTGCATTTGCAGACACATCTCTTATCCTTCCCCAAAATTACAGAAGGATTTACAAGTCTTACTGTGAAAGTGGTGTCAAAGACATCTCTGAGTCAAGAAAGACATTCTTCAGAGCTTCAATCCATATGTTGAGAGCTTTCTTGGCAGGCAGCTCTCATCACAACAAGGTGTTCAAAGAGAGGGATTTGCTCTGAACTGGCAAGTTGCAATGATGCTTCACAGGCATCATATGAATTGTATTTAAGACTGTTGCGATTTAAAGGAAACTGCATTGCCTTTCTATGTGACTAGCCAATTTAGGGAATATTGTTTGTGAAATACAACAGTATAAATGTCCACAGAGGAGAGTTTTGTACACTACAGTGAATATAATAAGTTTTTGAATTAACTCAAGCTTACTAAAGAAGAGTTTATTTTAACCTACCTGCTTGCTTTGTTATTTTACCATGATGTCATGGTGTTCATAGATAGAACATGCATATTTTGCTGCTCTTACTGCTACTGGTATATAATAGAGAAGTGTGAGAACTGGAACTGGATTATTCAGAGCATATGTTCAACTCTGTTCTTTCTTGTGTTGGGTATAGGAGGGGAAATGTCTGTGAGATTTATAGCGGCAACTGTCACAGTGATGCACATCATCATAGAATGATCCAAAATGCAGGAATTCTATTGTCTGATCTTGATCAGCTTTGGAAAGAGGTGGAAAAACCCCAGTTTTATCTGGGTAAAACTTCCTCCTTGTGGTTTCAGCAGCTGATTTAGTCCTAAACCCTCACAGACCTCCATCCTACAAGAAGTATTGAGATGAAAAAGTAAAGGATACTCTAAAGTCATAAAAGGATAGTTCAAAGTCATGCTAGGTAGGAGTCAGGATGAATAATGTATGTCCTCAGGGAGTCAGAATTATCTAGATTTAATATTACCCTTGGGTTATTGCAACCCAGGACAAAATGAAGAGCACATGGCACTTCCATTCCCAGCACAGGGGTTGAGGGTATTTGCACTGTTGGCAAGGAAATGGGTTTGGCTTGCCAGCAGGAAACAGATCCAAATTTGGATGAGAGTTACAAAAAAGTGTCATTAATTGGAGGTGAACAGAAGTAACAGATGCCTTGAATTATTGCATTACCCCTTAGACCTTTCAAGACAAATTTGCATAATTCAGGACCACTGTATTTCACCACCCACAGCTATTGCATATGTTCAAAAGATTTTGCTTCAGCTTTTAAGATTACTCCCTGAGACATACATTTTTTATGAACTGTATACATGGTGAATTTTACTGAGATATTTCATCCCACTGAATCTGGGGCTGTTTTTCTCTTATCTAATATTTAGCAGGAATCATTTTGTCTTAATTTTAGTGAACTAGAGGTATAAGGAAAAAAAATGATGTTGGGAGAGTGCCAGCTAACAACAGTTTTATTTGCAGATCTGTTTTTATATTGATTTCATAAATTAGCCATATACACTGAAGTTCTGCAGAGATGGGGTTGGATTCATAGAAATTTTTGAAATCTTTAAGATTATATAATTTGAAGATTTTTAGAATCCTTCTGAATTCTGAGGGAATTATTTTCTGGTAGTTTTAGAAATGCTTTTGATATTTTAACACCTAAAGCTGTATAAAACAGCTTATTGATTATCTGTAGATTAAAGAAGTAGTTTTTGACAGGAATGTTAACAAGGTTTTATGTAATTACTTTTAATTGTCAGTACAAATCACTTTTTAATAGAGCTTTTCAGTTACACTTACATGTTGCCATTGAATTTATTAAGGTTGTATTTAGACTAACATTTTTTTAGGTGGAACAGACCAGAATTTATTCTTTACAGATGAAAATCATGGAGGTAGTCCAATTATTCAAAGGTACATTTTCATATAATTTACACAGTAAGATTTCTTATCTTGCCCCTCTCAAAACAACCTTTTCCCCTCTGTTGGCATGTCACGACAAAATGTTCATCAAAGCAAAAATGTTTTACAGTAAAATACCATGTCTGGTTCCAATGAACCAAAAAACCAAATCTCTGTACAAAGGAGAGGCTGTACAGTGTCTCTTTACTTTAGCCTAACTATTGATGGAAAAGTCTTGGGAAGGATGAGTTTATCAGAACATAGTTAGAATGGTTTTTTTTAATTTAAAAAAGCTCTGCTATTGAATCCAAAACACATTGAATAATGTATCAGTTTAAAAGAATTTCAACATGGGTAGACCTTTAAGTCCAACTTTTTTTTTCTGGAAAGATAAAAGTTTTAAAATGCTAATTTATATACAAAGGCACTGTTTGCAAATGTGTCTTACAGGCTTTGTTTTATGCAACTGCAAATCAAAACCATATTTCACAGCCTTGAAGTTTATCATGAAAGGCTTAATATTTTGTCCATCTGTGAAGGAAAACTTTATGGGTGTCTGCAAAGAGGACAGTCTCCAAATTCCAAAATTCCTTACCTTTTCCTTGAACATACTGGAACTTACGTTTTTAGTAAAACTCTTATTAGCGATGTAGAAACAAATTAAAGACTTGTATCTCTCTGTAGAGAACAATTGATCAGATGGATAGAAACTGACATGAATAAAAAGAGTGTTGTTCAAAACCCACAGTTGCTCTGTTGCTGAACAGCACTGACACATTTTTCTCTAATTTTCCCCCAAAAAGTGTACAGCCAACATATATAGATACAGTTCTCCAATACATGCTATAATTATGTGGTGCTAAGAGATGCACTGTAATTATACTGCTATAGTAAATCCCTCTCTTGTATATAACATACAAGGAGGGTTTTCTATAGCTTTTTGAATTTCTTTGCTGATTAACCAATTAGAATTTATTTTTTCTTTGAGAAACACAGTATATAATTTTTTTAAGATTACATGTATTCTGCACTGACTGGTAAATTCCAGTTAACAGTTTTTCACATCACTGTGAAAATCTTAAAATTTATGCTGCTTTGCTATTCTGCTACTTTTCCTGTAAAATTCCTTGATGTGTTGCATTGTGGGTCATTGCTCTTTTCCATAGCTCCCTGTCTCCATTCACCATTTTCTTTTAATAGTTTTAATCTTAGTTTAGGGGTTTTGCATTTATTTTTTGTCCAAGTAGTCTGTTTACTCCAAGGGGAGAAGTAGAATCCTGGTTTCAGCTTTAAAAATGAAAGGAAACCTACAGGTCCATTGGAGGTCTAAAGTCACACAAATTATGTTACAAAGGACTTTCTCCCAGTTGGGGAATCTTTTTTCTGCATTCTTAGTTTTCAACACACCTGTAAACTGACTTTTTGGTACTACTACCAGATATAGTATCTGTCTATCAGCCACTTTTGTTAATTAAAAGCAGATGGCAAGTGCTTAAAAAAAAAAAAAGACAAGTATGTGACTGCTGATGAAGTGGAAAGGAAAAAATTCCATCTTGAACAACTTACATCAAATGGACATAAATTCATTGGCTAGAGCTTTTTGGAAAATACTCAGTTCTATTTATTAAGAGTTAATGAAATTGCTGTGTCCACAGGACATTCAACTTTGTATAAAACAGGGCAAAAAAAAAAAGTTGTTTGTGGTTGAAAACGAAAAGACTTCATTAAGTCAACTGAAAAACTTTTTTGTTTTGGGTTATCCCTGAATTGATCTCTGTAAGACGAATCAGATCCTGTTAAGGCTTAGCAGAGTCTACCTGTACCAGGTCAGGCCTCCTGCTCAGATAAGACCCATCACATCCTCTCTTTGCTCTGCAGCCTGTAGAGTCCCAATCTGGGGCTTGTGGTGCATTTGGCTGATAATCTCTGATCTTTCAGATATTTGGGAATTTTCTGCAACAATTTTCAGGTGACATTGGACATGATAACAATAAGATACTGGGATTGCAACCTTCTTCACTGCTGTTCCAAACTCTGGATCAGGTGAGCCAATTCCCTTAACTGCAGTGGCAGTGCCTCTACAAGCAAGCATGCAGGTTCCTCATTGCATTGTGAAATGACACATCTTTCATGAAAAGAACACTCTTCCAGCAGCCAGACTAGGAATCAGAGTCATCCCTGCTCAAAGAAGGACTCTGCATCAACATTCAAAGCCATGCAAAATTACTTTGCTCAAACCAGATTCTTAACCATGCAGATCAAATATAATCTCAATTTCCAGATCACGTTTGCCTCTTTTCTGCTTGGCTCTGAGCTTGAAATGCCTTTGGAAACAACTGGAAATTCTGGTTTTCAGCTGGCATCAGAGCTGAGTCATCCACATCTTAAAGTCTATTCTCAAGAGTTTCTTCAAGCTTTGAAGTTAAAAGTATTTCAGGCTGTTTGTATGAAGATTGATAATTACCTAAAACCTTTAGTTGCTTCTCTTACTTCAATGCAAGCTCTAAAAACATGATAATTACTCTTATGCAAATTTTACTGTGTGAGCAATACCAGCTTAGTTTCTAAAAATTATTTTCAAGAGGGGATTTTCTTTTTTTTTGGTACTGTACTCTTTTGTTATCCTGGTTTAAAAATACAAGGTTACAACAATAATCTATTCTGTAGGAAGCGAAAACTTTTCTAGGAATGTCATTGTCATATATTACCTTTTTAAAATGTAAGTATGTTAATATAAGCTGGAAAAGATTGTGAAGATTAAGTAACAGGATAGAATTTCAGGAATGAGAGGAAGGTAGGAAGAACATTCTCTTTGCCACATCTTATTTCATATTATTCCTGAGTTCATTTTCCTTGTTTGAAAAGGTGATGGTATAATTTAAACTGCCTTAAAGGGATGAGAAAAAGTCTTAAATGAACATGGCTATGTAGTAGATGAGCTTAATGCTGGGGCCACATTTTAAATATGACTGGTGAGCCTGGAACGTTGTAACTTCTTTTATCTTCTGCCTAATGCAGAAAATAAACATGAAGATATACTGAAAAAAATACAGAAAATGCTCTCCATTGAGAAGAGTACCTCCTACTGGAAGCGACAGCCACCTGGAAAAATTCAGGCATTTAATTTATATAAATTGTTGTCCCTACAGCAGTTCTTGCAGGGCAGAAGATAAAACAAGTGAAAAAAAATTGCATCAGTTTATCTTTCCCTAGGCAGTTACTTTGAGCACACAGGAAATGCAAATGATCCTACCTGCTGCTTGACTTGCTACTTCCAATTCAAAAGAGCCAAGTATCCATTTTGTTTCTCTTGGGCACATTCACACAGGCATAACACAAATACACAAATATGTACTCTATTTGCCTGTTAGTTGTACTTTTTAGTGAAATAAGTTATCCAGATAGAAAAATTTCTCCTCTTCTTTCAGTGTGGGAAAACTCAAAAAACCCTTGAGCAAAACACTTTTGAAACACTGGCAGCCATGGATATAAGCCAGAATAGTCAGCTGGGCTTTATTTTTCTTTGAAGGGTGCAAAGATGTGTACAAACTGCTGCACTGCCTCTTCTCATGCAGGCACTGGGTCCCACAGAAGGCTCAGCAGTATCTGAATTGTCTTGCTGACCCTTACCCTCAGTAATGCTGTGACTACAGCACTTGATATTGATTACTTTGTGAAGAGGGAGTGGGAGTACAGCTGGATTTTCAAGCAAACTCTTTTTCCTTCAAGACCTTTATGCAGAGATACGAGTGAACTTTCTGGGAAGAAGTACACTGGCTCTGACTGCAAGTGCTCAAGATGAGGTTGGAGTTTTCCCCTGTGCAGGTTGGCCCTGCACCAAACTATCACAGTTTGGACCCTGTGTCTGAAGCCACCACGCATTCACAGCCAAATGACAAGAACACTGGGATCAGTGGCTTTTTGTCTTTTTCCCTGATGCTATTGAAAGTTTCTTGGGTTCTTCCCAGTGGAAAATGAAAAGCATTTATGAAACCTCAGAGTTGTCTGGGATGAGAAAATATTTCCTCCCATATTGCAGGCTGAAGGTCTTCATGTCACTTTCTAAAGTACATTTAAGGAACTGTGTACTTAGAGGCTGGGTTTGAAGCCATGAATGTATTGTTTCAGGCAACTGGTGCCTCAGGTCTCTTTTCAGTTATTTGGTCATTGTGGAGTGTATGGCAACGTAACAAAATGTTAAATGGAAGTTTGAAAACCATTTCGTTATAAACAATAAATAGAAGGTACTTGAAGACAAACTGTTTTATTTCCCATGTGATATATATTTCCTGTATGAATATATGATATGACACAAATGTTCTGTTAGATGTACAAAACTCAAAGCTTGGGTCTGGAAAAAAAAACCAAATGTTTTTTAAGCTGTTCTCCCTCTACAAGGGAAAAAAACCTACTTGATGAATCTCATGCTTCAGTGAATGCTGCACAGGAATATACACTCATCATTTCATATCCAAGTCTTCCAAATCCACAACTGTGCAGGAATTAAAAAGGGATCTATAATAAATATTTTGTTAATGAGAAAGTTAAAAAGCTACTGTTTTCCAGTTTCTTGAAACCCACATGTTGAGGTGCTTGTGAATAACAGTTCTTCTCCTTATAAAAATCCTGTAAACTTATGTCACTCAGGGCCATCAGGGAAAAAATTTTCTGCATATAAAGTGATTTCACACCACCTAAATCCATGTACAACAGACTTTTCCTTAGGAATTGCTCTTCTGTATATACTTGGTCACTTTCAAGAGATGACCAGGAAGATTCAAGTCTTCTGTAGAGGCACAAAAGGTAAGGAATTATATTATTAATCTTGTCATATGGCATCCTTACAGGCTTATTGGAAATAAAATGTAAGGTTTAAAAAAAAACTGTATTGTCTCTTATCTCCAAGAAAAAGGTTAAATGCTTTAAGGTTGGGCTATATAGACATGACTTGTTCTTGAAGACTCTGAGACTTATCTCTAATAAGGAAGAAAAACAGCAATTACTTTTATCACTTTCATGGAAACATGGAACAGTGGAGCTATGTGAAAGCCATAGACACTGGGAAAGAGTATATGAGAATATGCTTTTTAGTATGGATTTATGTTAAATTGGGCACTAAATCTAAGACTTTATAGGTGAAATTCAGTTATTTTCTATTTGCAGGGAAAATTGATGTGGGTTCTATTGCTGATTTATCTAGAATTTCACTGTTCAAATATTTTGTTTTCAGCAAACCAAGCTTATAAAAATTAATATTTATTTCCGGAAGGTTAAGGTGTTGTTTTCTACTAAGTGTACTTTTCACAGTGTTAGATGATTGCTATTTTACTCCTCCTCTTATCTTGATCCAAGCATCCTCTTGCAAATGAAAACACTGCTTCTTCAGCCATTTGGTGGAAAGATGCTTCCTTGAGGCCTGTGATTTAAAGTAGCACATAGCTCTGTAAGATTGACTGAAGAAAATGAACTATGGTGCCAACTCCTGATTTCTGGCTAAGGTTGAAAGTGGATTATTTTAGGAGTAAATGGTTCATAGCAGATTTATTGCGGAATAGTCAGCCCCATGCTAGATTACTGAGAGGTGGCTCAGAGCCCGCGGATCTGTTGGACACTTGGGCACCTGGATGGGTAAGCAAAGCCCTCGGCCTCCAACTGTGCAGAGCTGGGTGGGCTCGGCTCAAATCCCCTTCAGGATGTCATTGCTCAGTGGGAGCTGCTGTGGGAGACAGTGGCTGTGATCCTTGTCAGCAGCACAGAGGGACCTGCCAAATTCACAGCACTGTTCACTTCACTGGGCTGCAGGCAATCGCGCGCTTTTTATCGGGCTAACATACACACCCTGCTGGTGGTGACACTTAATGTCTTCAGCACTTCAGAAGTTTTGTGTAGTTTGCAATGCACATGGCTTTTTATGAGAGGAGATCTTTGATTATTTTCCATTGCCCATGAACTGAGGCATACCCACACTCCTGTCTATAATTATGCCTCTAGTAAGAGTTGTTCACTCCTGGCAAGGCTTACCTAGGCAGGATGCATTTTGCTGACTGTAGGCTGTGCAGGATTTAATAGCAAAGGTAAGTCCACGATATTCCATAGCTCACATTATTTTTAGCACTTGTCAAGTACTTCTAGACTTACTCTGAAGTAAACATATTCCTGTAGTAAGGTATTTTCCAGACATATGGCATTTCAGAGTGGTTTATCCATACTGGGGAGAAACGGGAGGCTTGGAATTGGACACTGTCAATCTGTAGCACCTTTTTAAGGATTATGTAGGAAAAGCAAATTTATGACAGTAGCCACATATATTTTATCAAAATTTTGGGAAGCCATCCTCAAGGGGCTAATACTGCTGCTCAGGAGACTGGTGGCAAAATAACTGCCCTTCATTTAATGTGAACTTCAAGCAGCAGATGAGCTTTGCTGTTTCAGGAAAATGTTACTGAAATAACAGTATCGACTTAGAGGACACAAATCATATTCAAAGTGGATTAAATCTTGTGAGTAAGTAGTGAAGAGGGGCTCCAGAAAGTGCAACAGAAAAGCAGAGGCTGCTCAATCAGGACACAGAATGCCTTCCAAAGCCAGGCTGTTCCTCTTTAAGCTCAGCAAGGAGGAGACTAAAATAAGCAACAGATGAAGTGTGGTCCCAAAATGTGTTTTTTGACAAAAAATCAAAGAATGCAACATTAGTTTTTTTAGGCAAATAACTTTACTTTTTTTTTCTTTCATGCATTTTGTCATTGGTAAGACCAACAAAGGTAAATCTGTTAAAATTCTTTCTCTTCTAATCCATCAGTCATTTTAATTGCTTTTTGATCTCATCTTAATCCTGAATCTGACTCCATTTTGTGTGTATGCATGTGCATGCTTGAGCACAGGTGGGAACCAAGAAAACCAGCCCTAACTTCCCCTTTACCTGGGGTTAGAACAAGGGCCTGAGAGCATGGGCCTGAAAACAAGACTGCTCTAGCCCAGCACAGGCTTTGTGGACTTTACAAGATGTGTACAGAAGAAAAACCTGAAGCATCACATTACTGCAGCTCTCAGCACTTAATTCCTCTGCACTATTTTCACTCATCTGTTCCAGTCACCTTTGCCTGAAATTCAACTCTTTCTACTATATATATCCCAGGCACTTTATTTCTAACACTTGAAATACATGTTGTTCAGGATATTAAAAATAAATATTATTTTAGAAAACGTAAAGATTTCCAATATCTCATTGCAAACCTCAGTCATTTTTGGCTATGCACAGTGTGGATGATTGATTATGTTTGCCTACAAGAAATAAGTCAGAAATCAACAAATTTTAAGTAAAGAGTACCTGAAATGTATGTATTTTAAACCACATAATTTTAATCCAAATTAATAACTTGAATATTTAAAAACAAATATTTGGTGCTTTTACATAAGATGCTGAAAGATCATCTTGGAAGTTTTTGTAAGCACGAACTTTTTATGAAAAGATAGTGGCTGATGTTTGTTGGTTAAGGCAGAAATAAATGTCATCAGTGATGGGTATAAAGTGATATGGTAAATGGGATACCAACATCAGTTGACAGAGATAAAACCCACCAAACTTTGTTCAGCTTTTAAACCCCTCTTCTAACTTCAATCCAATAAAGGACTTTGCAGAACGTTTGTTGAAATTATGGACTTGCTTATAATTCAGTTGACTTTATTATATGAAAAACATGCAATGAATAAACTGATAAATTTTACTTATAACCCATAAAAACAACTCTTGACAAAAAAAATGGTTGCACAAATGTTTTTAATGTTGCACAAATAAGTGCAACATTAAAAACAATCTAGAGAATGGAGAATGATGGAGGCTGTGGCTGTGTGTGCTGAAGACAGACTCAGCTGCATGGAAGAGTCACTAGGAAGGATTTTGTCCAGACATACCTTCTACTGCACAAGTCACAGAGGTTCAAGAGTTGAGACCAGAGGACAATAACAGTATTTTCTGGTGTAGAAATATTGATGTCCTTTCCTTGAGGATAGAGGTGCAGGGAGAGGGGAAGGAAGAAGCAGCTGTTGGTGGGAGTCCGCAGTGAGGTTTCCAGGGCTGGACTGAAGCCCATGCAGACACAAAAATGTGTAAATGTGTTTTTTTCAGCTAAATATGCAAGTGGAAGCCTGAGTTAAAGCATGAAGTCACAGTCTTAGTGTTCCACCCAGTCATGTTTAAAGCCTTCAGTTTGGTACATCTTTGACTCCTTTTCAGAATAACATGCTTCCCTGTGAGAAAATTTTGAGAAAATTTGGAGCTGCTTAGCCTAAATCATCCATTCTTCATTTCATCTTATGACCCCCTAATCAATTCCTTTCTCACCGTCCATGCCCTTACTTGTCAATTGTATATGGATTGGTACTAGACCACATCCCTATTTGTTCCCTCTCCAAGATAAATAAATTTAGACCTAGTATTTTAATGTAGATGCAAGTAATGTTTATTTTTCTTTTCAGCAGCCTTTAGTTGCCATAAAGTTCCAGATGATTTGCTGCATCCTAGCTGTCTACAGAAGGCCTGTCCCATCTTTGGTACCTCTTCACAACTACTATATAAAAACTGATTTTTCTTTCAGTCATTTATTCAGCTTCAGAAACACTGCATAGTATTTTGTAGGATCATGTCTTTGTTGCTTTCAAAATACTAATATGCTGCAATAATTCTCCTAGATTCCTTATTTTTTCTATACAGAATGAAATTAACAATTTTTCCCCTAGGATTTACAGATCTTCAAAGAAAAAAAATCCTGTTCCTATTCCTTCACTTTCCAGCTAGTACTGATGACTTTTCCAATTCAGTGAATTGGATGTGGATGTAAATTCTTTTACATCCTTTTTTAGAATTTCATCCACACTCCCTATACTACAGCTTCCAGATGGAGACATCCCATAGGGCCAATTGCCAATCATCTTATGTGCTGTCTCTTCCTATGTGATATTACTTCTGTTTTATAATCCTTTATTTGCTCCTTTAGCTAGTTTTAATTCTACATTTATATCTCTATTAATTCATACTGGTTTGGATAAATATGTCAAGCTAGATTTTTTGACATAGAATACCAAATGTTTTATTAAAATATAATTCTAAAACACTACATATCACTCTGTGGACTTTTAATATCTGATAATCAGTTTATGGGGAAAAGGGTCGTTTTTCTTCATAGCTGATTATTTCTTATCCATTCTCCTTTATATTTTTTCCTCTCTGAAGCATACATTATTTCATTCCTTTTTAATTTATTAGTTGATAAAAACTGCTATTCTTTCCTGTTGTAAATCAGTATACCTACCTTTCTCAGTATTTTTGCAATCTACATAAATTGCAGTATCACTTGAAAATGGAGCTGATAGCTCAGTTTGTTTGCTTATTATTTGTCTTTTAAAATAACATAGAAAATAAATCAGCAATAAATGTTCTTGCAAAACTATATGAGAGCTGTATATATATGTTCATGCTCAGCAATACTTTATCAAAAGAGGGCCCCTTGCAGATATGAGAGAGAAGGGAAGGATATGGTGGCTGTGCCTGGTGATGCAATGGAGACAAGATCATGAGCTTGTAATTATCCCATTTGCTCCATCCAGACCATACTGAGAAGCACATTATTTTCAGAGCACTATAGCCAAAGTTAGGGATCTCTGAGCTATGATATAGTGACAGATTGAGGTATCCATAGATCTTGTGTTCTTAGAACAGGTGTTGGGTCTATGTTTCAGGGTCTTCGTAACATGGTTGATCAAATGGTGTCAGCATGTCCAAAATATGCTGCTTTCATTACACTTCTCTGCAAAGATTTAGAAATATTTAGAAAGGCCTGAAGACAAGAAAGTAAGGAAAGAAAGGAACACATGAAAAATATAGTATTATTCAGGAGTGTAGTTGTTAATTTAATTTAGTCAATTATTTAATCAAATTCTGGTTTCTAGTAGAAAAAGACTTAAAATGGTCCTTTAAGTTTTTTGACATATTGAGACACACTTGGTAGAACTGCTGATTTTGAAAAGACAAGATCTCATTATATTCACTCATGAAAGTGTTTAATACTTCTATACAAAAAAAAAAAATCAATGACAAAAAAAATCAACAAAAAAACCCCCAAAAAACAAAAACAAAAAAACCAACTGAAGGATAGGAGGGAAAAGCGAATGGCATATATGCACATATTGCAAAATCCTCTGCTCTAAGTTTTTTTAAATCAGACCTGAGCTAGGAATTGGCTGTGACAGGTTCCTAGTTGCTGCCACTTAGAGCTGCCACAGGAAAGTGCATTAGGCTGACTGCAGGGGCAATGAATGAACCCCTGCAAGCAAACACTGCCAATGCAGCCATCTCCAATCAGTTCAGCATTTCAGAGACAGTCTGTGTGAAGAACACATGCCTTCATGAGAGGAGATAATGATGGGAAACAATGGCCATTTAAGGGCCTGCAAATCTATGTGTACCTTTAATCATGGGGAGTTCTGCTTACCATATCTTTGTAAGGGTTAGTTGAAAGTTGCAATGATGACTGTTTCACATCTCCAGTCTTCTTCTAGACTGGAATCAAACTTGGATAATGAAATTAAAGCAATAGAAGTTTACACTGAATAACGTGGGGCATTAATAACACCATAGTAAAAAAATAATAGAGATATATTGCATGCAAAGATATCTGGAGGAAACACACTTTTCCAGTAATTTCAAAGTTTAAAATTTTGATTCTATTTTGGAAAAAAAAATCCCCAAACTTTTGGAAAATCTGTCAAAATAGAATTGTGGAGAAATATCAGTCTTTGAGTCAAAACCAGAAATGCTGTTATATGAAAGGGTTCTTTGGACTTCACTATGCATGTGTTTTACTCTTTCCTGTGATCTGGGATAGATATTTTACTGTCTGAGTTGGACTAAGAATTTGAAGCTCTTTCTTTGGCATCCCAGCATCTGAACTAATGCAATGTGAGGATTAATCTTAATATTTCTCCTGTTTGTTGCCTGGAATACTCAGAAGGACTTGGATGTTCAAAAGTGTTGTTAAAACAGATATGTTTCTGGAAGACATTTGTTTCAACAAAATTTCACTTCTAAAATATTTTTTCAGCTTTAATTATTCTACTACTCTGGCTATCTGTCATTTTCTAGAAGATGCAAGGACTTAATTGTTCAAATGTCATTACAATGCTGTGGGAGCTAATTATCTAACTCTTTCAGAGTTTTGATAATGTCAGATATCCGTTCTTTATCAATGGAGTTTTTAGAGTGTCCTGTGACTGACAGTTTCCTGCTATTTGCCTACGTGTTTATCTTGTGTTTAAACATGTCATAATCATACTGTTATTATTGAATTATTATGCACATAAGGAATTAATTGATAGAGCCTAATTTCTGCAGGCAAAGCTGTGCCAGAGAAAGAAAGGCTTGATTTCAGACTGCTGTGTAATTTCAGTGACTCCTGATGAGTACTGCTCTTTGTTCTTGTGCATACTTACTGCTATAATCATCTGCTGTGTGCAACAGACCAGAACAGAACTGAACAAAGCAGAACAGCACAGCATCAAACAGACTAGAATAGAGAAGAATATTTCAGTTGGAAGGAAACTACAATGATCATCTAGTCCAACTGCCTGACCAATGCAAGGCTGACCAAAAGTTAAAGAATATTAATAAGGGTGTTGTTCAAGTACCATTTAATCACTGACAGGCTTGGGGCATCACCCACCACTCTAGGAAGCCTGTTCCAGTGTTTTGCAACCTTTTGGTAAAGAGATGCTTCCTAATGTCCAGTTTGAATCTCCTCTGATGCAGTTTTGAATCATTCCCATGCATCCTGTCACTGAATCCCACTAAGAAGAAATCAGCACCTCCCACTGCCTTTTCCTAAATGCTTTATGTTGCAAAGGAAGATATTACAGAAAGCTGTATTTTCTGAAACAAGAGGGCTATTGACATCACAGGAGCAAAAGGAGAGTAAAATATAAAAGAATAATCCAATGAGCATGCTTCTCATAAGAGCAATACATTTATTTGGTGCTATTTACCTTCACTCAGGTACTTTCTGAATCAAGGAAAGGCAAGAGGAAGGAAAGGTCACTTCTGAGATGTGGGAACATTTGCTCAAAGTCTCTAAAAGTTCTGCACTTTATTAGGATTGTCAAGAGTAACATTTGAAAACCAGTGGTAAAAACTTGGCCCATTAAATAGGAGGAGCACAGGATGAGACTCTTATCCCAAGGGTGACAAGTCTAGACTGACTTTGGTCTCTGGTCTGTCTAGTAGCTTTCTTAAGAATGAGAATGAGCTGTGTATTCACCTCTTCTTGTCCAGAGAGAGGTTTGTCTTGGTCCAGGAATTTAATGAAATGAAATTTAGAAGAAAACCTGTGCTTTTTGTGAGTTACTTGAAACACAAATGTCTTTGGTCTTTGTAAGGCTGCTTTATAGGGAGGTTCACATGGCTGTCCTTACACACAGTTAGAGTCACATAACACAACAGGACATAACCCCTCAAACTGTACCTGTGCTTCTGAAAGCTCCCCCATATGCTGTGCATGATGTGCAGTGTGACCTCTGAACCCACAAACTTCTATAGAAATAACTCAGAGAGAACCACAAGAAACATAATGGTATGAAAGGTTGCGGCCAGTATTTTTTGAAGTCCTAGCGGGAGTTATTTTTCAGATGGGAGTAGCTGTATGGTTTTGTCCCCACAGAGTGACAAAAAAAATCCCTTTTCTTCCCTTTATTGATATTAGTGATATCGCAAGAGTTGTCAACATTAAGGTCAAAATTTTGTTTCCATTATAAATCTTGTTTTTAGAGGTTTTCACATCTGGCTTATTTCAAATTACATCAAGCTTCAAGAAATTTGGTGTCTAAACTGTCAGCATAAGTGTGATTCTTTTTAAAGCAAAAATGTTTAAATCCATTAAAATATTAGAGCTATGGAGTGGGAAAGTATAGAATGTGTTCCCATGGGATCAATGAGAGTTTTGCCTTTGACTTCAATGGAAACAGGAAGTGGGCTATAATGCATAATCAGTCTGAGAAATCCCCAGCCCCATCCCATGCTCCAAACTTTAGCTAGTACTTAAAAGAGGATTCTGAGGTGTGTAGGTGATGTTTCTTTCCCCTTTGCCAACCTTTTAACAATATTTTTGTGGTGTTTTAACCTGAATTCACATCTGGTCACAGAGTCAGTACACCTCTAATGAAACAACACAGTCAGAACAATGGCAAACAAGCCACACAGAAATCTCCAGTGCCTTCAATGTGAGAGACTGGTATTTTGTTTCGAGTCCCCTGAAATGTGAAGTCACAGAATCAGAGTAAATAGAGATGAAAAGTTGAGTATTAGGTTGCATGTTACTCTCCCCTGCCAGTTTAAATTTTTTCCCTGCAGCTTGCAATCTAGTTTTAAATGACCTGAGTATTAAGGGGCATCTCCATCTTTTCTCAGGAGTATTTACCAGTTTAATAGGCCTTGCTTTAGGAAGCATACCCAGAGAGCTACTAGATACTCCCTGAACTCAATCTAAGGGTAACCTCTTTGACCACACAATATAATCATGTCATCTTTGACTCCTGCCTTTTTCACTTCTTGCAGACAATGAGGTCTATTACTTCCCACCTCCTTCTTTACTTTTCCCAGCTATTCACATTGGGGTCTTTTCATATGGCCTTATATTATTGTCTTTATTTTTTTTGAACAGGGAACTATTTTCTTTTCAGTAACCATAGATAGTAAAGTTATTTCAAAATGTGTGTGTGTGCTTCAGATTTCAGTACATCAGAAAAATCCATAGCCTCTTTCTGAAACTGATAACCTTTCACAACCCACAAGGACTTGTCTTCTGTTTTCTATTTGTTCTTACAAACACTGGCTGTAAAACTTGCTGTCTGAAAATATGCTTGGCACCTGAAAAAACATTCAGCTTTTCCCGTGCTTGGGAATGCTGCATTATATCATTTCAGGCTACATCATGCAGTATCTGATACATGTTACCTGAAGTAATGCTACTCAAACAACAAGAGAACTTTGTGCTTTCATCTTTAGCATAAGATAGCTCAACTGATTATAAGATTATAAGATAAAATAAATTACCAGAAACATGCTGTTTTGAGTAAGCTTGATGCTCATGACAGTGTACTGCTGCTCTTAATGATAAATCATATGCCCATGGTGTATGTCCCAGAACATCCATTCCCAGATTGTGAAACATTCAGCTGTGTATCTGAGAGTCAGTGAGGACTGGTGGCAAACAAAATGTGGTAAAGTGAACAATCCAAATTTATGTAATCCACAGGGAACATTTTGGATACTTCCTGTTATAGAGCAGACTACTTGGAAGTGACTTACAATGATCATCTAGTCCAACTGCCTGAACAATTCAGGGCTGGCCAAAGTTAAAGTGTGCTAGGAAGGACATTGTCCAAATACCTCTTAAATACTGAGAGTCTTGGGGCATCAACTACCTCTCTGTGAAACCTGCTCCAGTGTCTGAGCACCCTCATGGTAAAGAAATGTGTCCTAATGTCCAGTCTGAAACCCTCCTTGTGCAGTTTTGAACCATGTCAATGCTTCCTGTCTCAGGATATGAGGGAGAAGAGATCAGCAAGAGATCAGAGTGAGCTGGGTGAAGCCACGGCCCCATCATGATCGATGAAATTTCTCCCTTGATGTCAATGAGATTAAGATTTAAATATTTCAGTACAAAATCTGTATTTAGCTGTTACTGTGAAATATAAAAATAGATCTAAAGTGCTTAGGCTTATTCACAATAAAGACAACTGCAGAACACAAGATGAGTATAACGGAAAAACAATTCCCTCAAGAGCAGTACAGCAAATATACAATAATTCAGACTTGTTTACAGTTATTCCCATTCATACTGGACTGATTGGCAGCTCAGATATTACCCTGTGAACATCTTTATTTCCACAGCTCTGGTCCAAACTTATTTGTTCTTCCAGTCCTCAGCATTCCAGGCCTGTCACCAGTAAAGAGAGTAAAGGAATATTAAATTAAACTGGGAACTATGCATTTATCAGCTTTCCCTCTGTTGTGAAGAGGTCTGATCTGGCACCTCTGGAAGCCTCCTTTTTTTATGTTGTGAAAGCTGAAGTGGCCCATATAACACACAGCCAAATTCTCAGTCTTTTAGTTACTTTTAAACTAAGTTTTAACAGGACTGTCAAGCAGCACATGCAGTATGTCAGTTAACACTGTAGAGTAAAATTGACAAAGAGCACTTTATGTACCTTCAGAGCAAGTGTATCTTTACCAACACTTTTGAGCTATTTTAGGTTTGTAAGCTGCAAGTATCTCCTGCTCTCAGATTTGATAACAGGAGAACCAAGACTAGAGATGAGTAGCACCTGGCAATTAATAATCCAGCTAGTCTGCAGTCTTTAATAAGCAGAATGATAAAAGTTTAAAATGTCCTGACTCTGGCAATCCCTTCTCCAAATACTAAGAAGTATTTGTTTCACAGTCACAGGTGGGCTTGCCCCTCTCCTTATTTCTATCTAAAGATCTCTTAGGAGCATGTGAAAAATCAGAGAAAGGTTAATCCTGAAATAAAATACATAAAAGTAACAGAATTCTTTGCGTCAGTTGCCAAAAATCAAAATTCTCCCACAGTTTTGTGGAAGTAAATGACTTTCAAAATGCTTTAAGTGTTCCTTTCAATATCACTTTCTTCTCATCATGTCCCAGAACAGCAAAGCCACTGCATATGCTGTGGTTAGCTTCTAAGAACCACTCACTGAAATGAAAGCGAAACGAGAAAAGGGGCATTCTAAGAATTTTCTAGCTTGTCTTGTAGTGTTTCCATTTAGTAACATCTGCTACTTATAAATCATGAAAGAAACCCCTAACAGCCTGTAATACCAATACATGTGTGAAAACAAGAGTCTTTCACCTCTTGCAGGTAGGCAAAACTTTCATCTTAAAGTAATAAAAGCAGAATATTTGTCTCTTCCTGCCCATTTGGTGATGCAGAGTGGCCTCAGTGTTCCTGTCACTGGGGGCTCTCAGGCAGCCCACCCTGACTGTGGCCATTGACCTGCAAGTCAGCACCACGTCCACACTCAGCCTGCTGCAGCTCACACACCAAACTCATCTGGGCTCTGCCACAGCCTGCAGACAAGCAGCTGCTGCCAGGGCTGGGCCAACTCCACTGCCTGCTGGCTGGGGATTCTCAATTGCTTTCCACAATAAGTTAAAAAAAAAAGTGCTCTTTTTTGAGCAGCACATGGGAAAGTTCTGCCATGATGTCCCATCACCTTTTGTCTGTGGCTGAGTGACTTGCCTTGGCACACAGATCTGTTAGGTAGAAGATGATTTTGTTTCACTCACCAGCATGGTGATTCCAGCAGGCCTTTCTATATTTAAGTAGATTTATAAATATAAATACATATATAAGTGGATAGGTACAGACATAAATACAGATATATATGAAGAATATGAAAGTTGTGAATTTTAGAACTTGTTATAAACATACAGAGACCCTAATTATTTATTATATAATAGATTCAGATGTAGACAGGCAAGACTGTGTATCACCTCAAAAACAATCTTAGACTTTGGGACATCATCAGAAAAAGTGCATGAGAGGTTATAAAATGTGAAAGGGAAGTCAAGTCCATGAAAATCAAGTTATGACAAGAAAAGATGAATAAATACAGACAAACAAGCAATAAAGAATTGACTTTCCATGGTAGCCTCCTGGAAATTTTTTCTGAAATAGTTTTTAAACCAATACACTAAGTCTGTCATTAATTTGACTCAGTTTTGATATATGATTTTGGGAGCAGCTTGATTAGAAATTCCGTGACAAATGTAGCAGTAGAAGAGAAACCAGTTGCAGTGTCCTGTACAGGCAGGTTACATAGCAGCAGCTCAGGCAGGGCTGGTTTCCAGCTGCCCCTCCACGATTTGCACCTCAGGGCTGCTGTGTGGGCTTAGCCCACCTGGGGTGCAAAAGTCAGGCTGCAGCATGGGCCAGAGGCAGCAAGGGGGCTGGGGTCTGCAGGGACAGGATCTGGCAGCCTGGGACTGTCCCACCCCCAGGCAGAAGCAGGGTAGCCCAGGGACACAGGGACAGCTCAGCCCTGACAGCCAGGCACAGGGAACAGGGGCAGGTGAAAGCTGGGACAGAACAGCAGCCCACTTTTACAGGTTGGTACGAAAACCTTGCCTTTTTCTGATTTTCTGTTGGCTGGTCCTCAAGTTCTCAATAAAGTCTGAATTGAAGCTTTATGGATTGGCATATTGTTTTGTCTCCTTATTTCAGTAAAATCCACAACATTGCTGAGGATGTACTTTGACTCCTCATCCCAAAGACAAAGATACTGAACAACATCAGCTTTTGGGATCATCATCGACTTCTGGGATACAGCACTCCCGAGCAGCCACAACATGGATGTCAAATTTCTGTCTTCTGAGCACAATAGCTTCAGCCACTTTTCAACACCTCCAACAGGGTATCCATCCCTATCCCTCCCTTAACTATTTAACTTCCATATGAGAATGCTATGGGAGGTGGTGTCAAAGGCCATATTGAAGTAAAGTTATGATACATCTGTGTACCTGCCACAACTAGATGTTTTCCATCTGTTTTCACATATGGTCACTACTTGACAGAAGGTTATCAAGCTGATCGAATATGATTTATCTCTGATGGATTGACACTAACTTTGTCACCCATGTTGGCCTTGAATTACTAGGGGCTTGTTCTATAATCTCTCCAGGAACAGATGCATTCATCCCAAATTTACCCTCTGGTCTGTCCTAAGACAGGAGTAACACTACCCTTTTTAGGCGTAACTTTTACCCAGTTATTAATAATTTTACCATGCATTATGAATTTCATCAATGATTCAAAACAGATTAAAAATCACATCAAAACTAATTCAACATCTGGGTGAATCTTACTCATTTTGGGCTGACTGTATCCAAACCATATGCCATTATTATTAAAACCTTTGAGTCTCAGAGATTGGTATCAGCCAGGCCAGAGCACTGAAGGACTTCATTTTGAGTGGAGGTACCTGTCCTCACCATTTGGAGACGCATCTAGGCTTCACTGAGTTTTATTTGAAGGTCACTGAGGCCACTAGGCATTTTTTTTATTTTTGAACTGAAATGCCACTTTGACAGTGGTTTTGATTCAGTATTTTCAGTAGGATTCTCCTTGTTGTTTACTATTTGTCTATATATATTCCTTCCTCTGAAATTTCATTTGTTGAAGTGAAGAAGTCTCTAGAGCAGTTGAGATTTTTGTGCAAAAAGGATGCCTTTTCTAAAACACCAGTAGCCTTGGAAGAAAAAACAAGATTGGTTTTCAGAAGACCATTAAGTTCCCATTGCTAGGATTTGCAAATGCTAATTTATTCTAAGACATTAAAATTCCTAAACATGATGATCAAATTCCTGTCTTTATTAGAAATTTGATTGACCAAAGCCCACCTTAAAAACTGTGACTTCCCATTAGAGAATCATTGTTCTATCAATTACATACTAAGGGTTTAATTGAAGAGAAGCTGGTTGATTTTATTGAAATTCTGGTTTTGGTAAAGTTCTAATCTTTCAAAAGTGTTCCTTAATATTATTCTCCTGGTTTTGCAAAGACATAACTGCTGCTTTTTTCCTTTCATAGTTGCATGAGGCACAAAGGAATGTTAAAAAGAGTTTAGTCAACAAGAAAGAAAAAAAAAGACAAAAGGTTATCCTTGCTTCTCATGCCATAAATAAATTTAAATCAGCCCTTGCACAATCCTTTAGCCAAATACTTGTGAAATGTTCTGTTGATAGAAAAATAATTGATTTTATATGTCTTATGCAACTTTTTTCTTTGAGACTCTGAAATCCATGTCTACCAATGTTCCTAGAATACAATTTTCCTCATTAATCTGCAACTGTTAGCAAATCATACACTGAGGTTCTCAGGTCTGCATGAATCCATATAATAATATGTGATATGTTGCCAATAATGAAAATATTAAATGCAAAGATGGGTTCTGCAAAGGTTCAGAGTGGATAGACTTGGTATCATTGGCCATGGGGCCACAGGCTGGTGGGTGCTAGTGAGTATGAGCTGTAACCTAGGAAATTCCTATCCTAGCAGCCAGGATTATAATAATACAGAATTCTAAAAGTTTAAATGTTCCTCTTCGTAGGGATATTCTTCCTGTGCTAGCTGCGTGAGAAACTTCTCCATTAGTAAAACAAAGGTGGCCAATGTCTGGGCTTAGGCAGAGGCCTGGGGCTGCTTATGCTGTTTAGATGTTGGCAATTAGCAGCTGTCTGGACTGGCCCTGGGCCTGGTAACAATCTCTTAAAAACCGCTGACTTTGACCTCTGAGACTGGACAGAAACTCTTTTGGGGGAAATTTGGATGCAACCACTGTGTTTTTAGGGCTATGAGAGTTTGGCTCTAAGTATATAAAATGCCATGCTGGATGGCCTTGGGGTCTTAGCTGAGTCTTTTTACTAGCATAAAATCTAGCATACTAGATTTTTCATGATGATTTTATCCAAATTAGGTTTATTAGAGAAATCTCCACCATGAAGATTCTTTTTAGAGCTGCATTGATGTCTATATTGAAGGTCACTGGCCCCTCATTATATGCCAGTCCCTGACACTGAGAACACGCTTGGGCACTACACTTATACCACAAACCAGAGAAATATGACCAGCAAGGGCTTTTTGCATTCCTCCTAGAGGCTATTTGTCTGCAGCCCAACACAACCAGCCATGCTCCTCTGCTCTCCAAACTGGATAGTTCATCCATAGAGCAGCAAAAGTTTGGTATTTTTCACATTCAAGAACAGATTGACTGAATAATTTTTAATTACTGCCAACTTGATGGAAGGCTGTAAATAGTCCGACATGTCTTATCACATATCACAGCCATTGTAGGATCAAATTGCCATCCATATGAGGGCAGTTAACTTCCAGATGTTAAAGCAGCAACTCAAACTTTCAGGATTGTATTGGGATTTTTTCCAAATGAAAAGTGACCTTTTTTGTGTGTGCAGATAGCAGCAAATGATCAGTTGCAGTGAATGTGTGAAGCTTCCTTTAGTTTGGTGAACCTGTGCCAAATTACACTAGCAAAGATTATGGCTGCAGGAGAGACAGAACAATTTTAAAGAAATCTCCACAGTTATAATTTGTTTGTTTTAAAAAGCAAAGCGTTACTTTGTATTTGATAGGGATCATTTGACATTATTACATTTTAACAGTAATGTTTTTCATTGTGACAAGCAGAGATAATTGTAACTATCTTAAATATCCAGCTTGAAATGTCTTCTTGTTTTCCTTTTATGGGAAAAAGGAACCTTTTAGAAGAGAAATAGATAAACAGCTCTTCTTCTTTATAGGGGCATAGAACGAAATAACTCCGTAAGTAAACTAGTTAGATAATCTTTTAGAGCTTAATGAGAATATGGAATCAACTATTATTCTTACAAGCCAAGTAATGTAAAACATATGACATCCCTCTATTAAAAACATAGAGAAATAGAGCTATGACTGAAAAAATTAAAGGTAGAAAACTCAGAGTTTTTGTGAAACTTTAGATGAAAATACTGTTTTAACTCACATAAAAATAGTCCTATATATTCTAAAATGCAATGTATATAATATAAATAATGTTATAAGACTATCTTAAATTCTTTGATTTATTATCCATTAATATTAGAAAATATAAAAGTGTGATTTTTACTTGATTTTATAAATAGAGTTTGCTGTTTCTTAAGCACTGCTGTTTTGTCCCACTTCCATCTTTATTTTTTTTGTACATCAAATCATATCTTGTGCTTTCAAAACTAGGCATGCCCCCAATGTGGTCTTTAAACCTGCAGATAATCTCTTTATTTGAAAAATAGCACCACAGATAATCTCTTATCTGCTGTCAGCAGAATACATTTTCACTTCACTAGACCTCAAAACTGCCTAAGAATACAAGAATGGCCATACTGGTGCTCATTAAAGCTCCATGTAGGCCACCATTCTGCCCATAAGTGGACACCTGGGAAAAAGAAGATGCAAGCAAGCCTTTTGTATAGTATTTCCCTCTCAAATTTTTTTCAGCCTCTTCCTACTTCTACTTCAGGGAATTTTTTGTTTTTTATTTTGTTTATCTCTACATGGACAATTTTACTTCACTGGGGAGCAGTCAGAGCCCCACAGAGCTAAACATATTTTTAAAAAAACATTTGTCTATTTGATCTTTTGATTATGAAGTTTTTCAAGACAGTATCTGCCTGTCAGACCTGCTGAATTCCTGTCATGTTGCATCAGACACAGAAAACCTTTCAATTTTCCTGAGTAGTGTGGTCCATCAAGAAGTCACAACTGAAACTCAGATTGTTTTTTGAGCATGGAAGTAGATGATAAAACTTGCAACACAGATAAAAGTGATATTATTTCTAATTTTTTTTTACTTATATGCATATGTCATTGCACAGTAACATAAACATTGCCTCAATTACACCAATTCTCTCCTCAGTATTTGTGCATTACAGTTGTGGTGAAAAAGGTAGGTCTTTCACAGTAATGATAAGAAACATCATCTCTGAGGGAGAAAAAAATTACAGAATGCCTTAATCTGCTTTTTGTGATTGTTCTTTTCAGGGCATTTCACAGAATAAAAATGAATAAAAATATTGATGATCTCAGGGAGGGGAAGAAAATTATGCTAATATTTGAGCAATTGACTTGATTGACCAAAACACTTCAGAACTAGAAGAAAGTTAGATGACTTAATTTTCGTCATCTTCAACTCTCTGTTAACCTGCTCTTTTAGTTCCTTTACATTTCATTTCCATGAGCTGAAGTATAGCCACAGTGTGCAGGGGTGAAGGTGGGATATGGATTGTGTGAGTCTGTAGAACAAACAACGTTCTTCGAGGGATTTAAGATTCATAACATCTGCTTAAGGCACTCAGCTGGCAAAGAAGAGCAAACCTTAAAGCAAGACAACGGGAAATACTAAACAGTTCCTAAACTCTGTTAAAACCTAGTTTCACTTGTGATCCAGAACCTAGAATCCTGAGCATAAACCCTTGCTAGAAGAAGAAGAAGAAGAAGAGAGGAGCTTTTGGGGGGAACTTGGGAGGGTGGTGACCTGAAGCCAGGGTGGGGCTTGTCCTCACTCTCCTGACTCTCTTTGACCAGGCTTGTGCAGGTCTAAGCTGGCAGCCGGGGAGCTCCTTGTCAGGCTGGCAGAGTCACCATGCACAACAGCACCACAACAGTGCTGGGGGAATGGCCACTTGTGAATCTTCTTGTGGGCTGGATTTGCCCTGTGAGATATAATTATAGCTTGGGGCTGCACCCTACAGGAATCAACACTAATTCCTAAATGAAATAAAAGTGGTGGGGAGTATCAAAACTATGGAATCCACAGACAAAATTGGCCCGTTATTTCAAATTGATTGGACAGCAGTTCAAAAGACAGATGCTGTTTTATTTATGTGGTTAAATCTGGCTTAAACATTTGCAAATTGTTTTGCTCAGACACTGCACTGTCATTTTCACAAGAGCTTTGTAAGATGATAAATTAGAATCCAGTTCTACAATAGGGCCATTTGCTGAATCCTGGGATATATCAGGCTTAAAAAGCAAATTTCAAAAACTGTTTCCCATCTAACTGCATCTGTCATGAAGCAGACCTCATCTGGGTGTCAACTACAAGGAACTGTGAGAGTGAAATAAATTACAGATTTATTTTCATCCGCACTAGCTCATTAATGTAAAGGAGAGTGATATGGATTTAATTAGACAGGACTAAGAGAAAAGTTGGTCAAAAAAGAAGGGATCTTTGATGAAAAAATAATGACAGCAAGATTTTTCTCTGAATTCTGAGAAAACTAACTTGTATGAGTTTTTTATTCTTGATTAACAAATATTCTGGCCTAGCCTCCCTGAATTTTCCTAGACACTCCCTGTGTTTCTATGTTTTTGTTGTCAAAACTACTCAGGATGCTAAAAGGAAGGGGAGGCAGGCATTTACCTTCTTTCATTCCATTTCAGACAGAAGTATTACTAAGATGGTAAAACTGTGCCTAACAATGAGCTGTAAAACTGCACTCATTTTGAAGATAGCAATAATGAAAAATAAGAGAGACATTCGTAACATTGATCAGATATTTTCACTTTTTTTTCTTTCTCACCCATATTCCACATAGAGTAGTCCCCAGTTTTCCACTGAAATGTTGCCCTATCACATACTAAACTGCTCTAAAAGGTGGAGTAAGTCTGATATGACCTGGTTTTCTCAGTAATATGTGGTAAAGACATTAAAAAAAAATATTAACTTCTAGTTGATATAAGAAAATTTCATCTGTATTCTTGGAACATTTCTGTGCAAAAATTATACTCAGTTCCTTCTTTGACTTCTGTAGCAATATTCCAGATTTACACTCAGCAGATGTGAGATGAGAATCTGGCCGAGTACATCAACACATCAGGGAAAGGAAACATCTGGACTCGGAGCTGATTTATCAGAACTTTTTCACAATGCCCAAGAAAGCGAGGAAACACTAGTAGCAGACACCCCCAGCCAGCCAAGATTCTGCAAAAATGATGGAGTATTTGTTTCTTGGTGAAAATGATTATGCAGTGGCTGTAGTGTAAAGTACATATTTTATTATCTAAATATGCATTTTCACATTAAAAAAAAAAAGAGCATGTGAAAACTGGTGTGCTTTATCTTGCAGAGGAACAGATTGCTGTTTTGGCTGACTGCAAATTTTACAAATCACATTAAAGGCAAATTCATTATCAGTTGATTTGTGTATATAAAAATAAGGGCGCCCATACTTTGCTGCAGGCATTTTTTACAACTTTTAAACTAGAAACAGCCATGGAAATGGCTGCATATCTTAATTTTCTATGCTGAAATTTAGAAATTGTAACTTTTTTTCTTCCTTTAAAACAAAACAGGAGACCTCTTGCAGCTCTATTTTTTGACAAAAGACAGAACAAACAGCAATTTGTCTGGATAAAACATTCAGTAATTTGTAAAATCAGAGTTGATTGAAAATTTTCACTCAATAATTGCTAAAAGAACACTGAGTTCTTGAAGACGTTCCTTGCATGTCAAGATAACTGAATTAGCTGTAATTTTAATGAGTCAGACTAAAAAAGGAGGCATCTTGGCAAACAAAATGCTGGCAGCAGAATATTTCCTGAGTCCTCGTGAAATGCTTCATAATTTGCATGAAATTGCCAACCTTACTTGAGTAGTTTTGTCAAACACATGCTTCATCCTTTTGGAGTTTATGTAACCAAACCAGGGATGATCAAATATATTCTATCAAATTTAGGTTTAGCAGAAATTTGAATTTTATAGGAAACATTTACATACTGCAATTGTCTGTTTTCAGTGGAAAACCTGACCTTTTGCCAAAGCTTCCATCTCAAAACCTTTGTTGACAACCCCCAATTCTTCTTTTTTCTCATCTGATAGCTCTCTGAGTTTTAGGTTCTGACAAAAAGCTGACTCTTTCCAGAGATGTATTTTGCTTTTTGTTATGAGACTGACTATATTACAATAATTCCATTTCATGTTTTTATCATATCTCCTCTTATCTACCTCTTTCATAAACAACTCCAAACTTTCCAGTCTCCCTTCACAGAAGTTTTTCATGGCCCCAGTCTTTCTCAGAAGAGTGCACTTCTGCAATATGTTGATGGTGAGGGTATGAGCAGTACAGCACACCTCATTGGCAAGGTAAACCAGCCAACTTCTGAAAGTTAGAACAACTTCTCTTCAGTGCTCTCCAACCTTGCCTTTTCGAGATTTTATCATCTCAGCTGTCTGTATAACTTCTTTTCTACTGAGAGGTATCTCCTGAATACCAACATTCATCTCCTGAATTGACATTAATCCAGCAATATGTGCTGCGAGTAATTTTCCTTCAGTTTGCATTGTTGCACCTGCCAGCACTGAATTGTTGTACATGGCAATGTGCTCATTCACAAAGCATGATTAAGATCCAAGGAGAGTCAAGATTTTTGCTTGGTCTCAGTTTAATTATGTCCCCCCACAGCATTTTAATATGTGGCTGTATATATTCAGTGTAAAATGACTTTAGTTTAGATGTCTTCTCTATGCTTGGATTTTTTGCCTGTCTTTCCAGACTGTAGTCCCTTTACCTGAGGACTATGTCTGTGTAATACTTTGAGTGTAAAATAAGCAATCATAGTAAAAGTCTATTTTTAGAAATGTGGAAAGAAATACAGGAAGCAGCAACAGGAATGTTGTAGAGAAAAAAAAAATATTATTTCAACAGTAGGCAATCATTTTTGACAGATTGAATAAGGAATGTTTTTCAGGAGTCCTAAATATTGAATAGCCATCACTGGATGTATAACACTTCAGCTATTAATAATTTAATTGCTATTTATTTATTAATTATTTCTACAAATAAAACTTACTTAAAGCTAGGAATTGTATAGAAAGAAGTAACAGACACAGTTTCTGGACTAAAGAATAAATTATAAAATAAAAGTTTTGAGGTTTTTGTGGCAAGAAGAGAGTGTAAAGATGTCAGTAATTCCTCTGATGGACCCAAGAATGTCTGCAGAATGTCTGTTCCATTTCACTCAAATACCTAAACTTACAGAGAATAATATTCAGAGAAATGTTAGTGTTTTAATTAATACACTGATAAAAAGAAATCTTGTCTTAGTTCCAGATATCAAAATGCAAGACATTTTGTGATATTTTTGGTGTTTTACATATCTTCTTTAATCTACAAAAGAGTCAGTTTAATAAAATTTGAATTGACATTTCTAAGAAAGACATTTATAGGTTCTCCAAATGTGTTAAAGCCAACAAACTACTGATCTTCTCTATGCCACATCTTATGACATTAAGTTCTGTTGTCAGCATCCATTATTCTTTTTTTAATACTGGGAGGCAAACTTTTTACCTTTTTACTTTACCAGTTGCAGATGTCCATATAAACAAATTATGCTGAATTGCTGTAATATGAAATTGAAATAAAAAATTCTTTGTTTCTGTTCTTCTGTTCCATGGAAAATGTTTTATCCAACACCCTTGATGACACAGAAACTATGCCAAAGTCTGCTTTTTCCTTTTTGACTTCAGAAAGAGATGGCTCTTTTGGTTCAGTTGTTAATTAATAGGTTTGACCATGGCCATGGCTGTGTGCCTACTGATGGCTGATATCAGCTAAAACAAAAAAGTGATAAAGCAGAAGGAGATATGAAAAAGCTTGGATTCCAGAATGATCTGGATTATTCAATTTTTAGTTAACAACATTAAATTTACCAGATTTATTTTAGGATAATACATGTATACTTTCATATTTAAAAGTATAAAATGCAAGTTGGCTATCAAAGATATTGCCAACATATATTTCTGTTCAGTGGAAACTCCATGCTTTTGGGCCAAATTCACAGAACACTGCTACCTTGTGATCAGGATACATCTGTCCTGCACATTGCAGTTTGGCTGCCACAAGCAATCCAGCTGCTGAGGAGTTGGGCAAATGAGGCTGTGTGGGACATGCCACTAATGCAGCTATCATGTGCCTGATAATCTGTGACACACTGCAGCGTGAGGTGCAAGGTTTATGTTCCCTGGCACTGCCGTGCACAGGTTTTAGGCTCCTGCCTTCTCTTGGGACATCACAAGACGTTAATTAGATATAGACTGTCAATGGAGCATATGGAAAGAGAGGAGCGCCAGCACTCTACGCAGAAAATAAATAACCTAGGCCAGCCAACAGGAAATATTACACAAAATCCCCTGCTAAGATTTAGACATTTTGGCTTTGCAACAGTGAGAGATTTCACTACATAGATGATTCATATGGACATTCCTACTATTGAGACCCTTTGCTTAAGGAATGAGTGGAGGATCAAGGTCAAAGAAGGAGTGCAGTTGTAGCTGCCTGTTTCCATGTAGCCTGTATTATAACATTCACTTACCGTCAGGAGACTTGGCTACAGGTTCATATTCTCCCTAAATTGATTTAAACCCACATCACCTGCTTCATGGGAGAGAGTCTTTGTTCTATAGCTAGAAGGGACATGGGATGGCTCAGGGACTGTTCGTGCCTTGCCAGGACTTACAAACACCAGCGACTACACTTGGCCCATGTAGTTCATTGTAGCTGATACAAGTTGAAAGCAAATATCTAGATGCCAATTATAAAAGTTTTTCACCAAAAAGCTCCCAGTTTTCAACTTTTTACTGTTCAGGACATTTGTGAGCAGACAAGATATCTATTGAAGCTATTTCTCTTTCTGGGAGTAATTCAGTCCTCATCAGGATGGGGCTGATGAGGAAAAAATGTACGTATCTTCAGGGCTTTCTTAACCCACATTTCCTCTTTCTCAGCAAAGTCAGATTGCAGAGTGTATGAAAGACTAAGTTCCTTGTGTGACTGCTAGTGTGGAAGGAATAGGTCTTTGTTCCCTGGAAGTAAATTAATTTGTTTGCTTATCTGTTGAGTAATGGTTTGTTTGATTGCAGTTTGTCAGATTTGTGGTTTGGCTGCAGTTTTGGGTTTGCAGAGTCTGTTTGGGGCTGTCTGTTGAGAGTAGGAAAAACATCTTGAAGCTTGAAGAGTGAAAAAGCCCTTCTGCTTTTAATCACTGCCAACACTGTTAATATTTTGTTAGCTGCCAAAGCTCTGTGACAGGGTAAGGTTGACTAAAGTAGATGTTCTGGAAGCCAGAACTAGTAGCAATGAAGAGAGACTTGCACTGGAAGAGCATTGTCCTATATGTATTAAACATGAGGGGAAAAGCAAAGAAGACAAGGCTGAAAAAGCAGCACAGAAACAAAAAGTGTGAGTAGAGTTTATATTCTTGTAGATAGATTTTGAAAATCAAAAATGTGTAACTATTTTTACCCTTGTTTAAAAAATTGTCATGGTATGTGTGGGGTCGCATAATAGAATTTAACTCCAAGAGGCTATTGCATTTTCTGAAAGCATGTAGTTTGCATGTACCACAGTATGTTTTGGAACACAGATGTGATCCAGTTAAGGGCACAGAAATGTACATATCATTTGGGGAGCTCACATGACAGTGATTTTGTACCAATAAGAGATTAGGGTTTTATGTCTGAGAATCACAACACATGGTGCATCAACACGTTGAATTTTATGACCTGTGGAATGTGAATCTCAGTACAATGTAGTAAGTTCATGGGCAGTTCTCTGGGGCAACTCAGCTTTTTTTTTTTTTTTTTTTCTTTTTCTTTTTCAGAAATGGCCACCATTTCTTGGGATGATCTTACTTGAGAGTCTTGCTGAACCAGGCTGCACTTACACCTCTCCTTGCATGACTGAAGTAACATCTTAGTTATCTTCCAAGGCAACTGGTAAAGCAGTTGAAATTTTGGGTGCTGAACACATTCCTCAGTCCTGATCTTGCAGACTTAGATCCTTTCAGTGCACTTTCCATTGGATGTGTGATGATCCCCATCCTGTGTATACACCAATGCATTCTGGCTGGACTTTTGAGATGAACCAGCTAGGCCCTCTGTGGTTTGGCTATGAGGAAAAATCCCTTCAGAAACTCATCCCAACAGGCAGTATGTTAGATAGTATATCAGGTTTGCTTCTTTATACACCCCTTCAGCCTGATCATTGCAAGATTTTTGTTCACGCATCTACATGCTCTGGTGTCACAGCTCAGTTTCATGACATGGAAACAGCTGTCTGTCAATAATGAGACAAAATGATGCACTTTCATATTCCCTTTTTTTTTTTTTTTGCTTTTTTGCTTTTCCTTATGGTCCCCTTTGTCCTGCAGATTCGACCAGTATAGTTGTCACTACCATCTTTATAATCCCAAATGAATGGGCTTCTCCATCCCAGCCCTGAAAAGGCTCTGGGATGGTGACTATAGAAACAACAATACAGTTTAGGGAAACAGCAGAAAAATTTTAAAACAAACAATTTTGGAAAACAGATTGTAGAAATATAACAGGAACCATACAAAATTTGGAGTATATTTAGCTCCCAGGATCACAGAGGCAGACTTGATCCTAGTAGGCATTGCTTGCAACCTCCTTTTTTCCTACTGGGTTTTGGTCTCTGGAAGCTAATGGAAGTTAAGTGGCTTGTGTATTAGGAAAGTGTATTAGGCATGGACTGGAGGAACTGTGTTCATGAAGTAGCTGACTGAGTATTCAGAATGTGTGACATGTTTCAGTACGAACCAGGTACCAATCAAGATCTCCCACACAATGTGCTAGGTCTCATAGCCTACCTCTGTTGTCCTCAGTCTTTTGTCCTGTTCAGAGCTAGTATGAAAGAATTGCTGAGTACAGCTACAGCTGTTACTTGGCTCTGGCCCAGGACAAGAGCAGAGCAGTACACCTCCTCTGAGCCAAACCATGTTTGCTTGAGTACTCTCTCCACAGCTCCCATACTTTTAATTTCATAGATTACACATCCGCTTGGCCAAAGATCAGGCTCATGTGCCCAGGCAGCCAAGTTTGACAGCAGATGCCCAAACTGTTCAAACAGAAAATAGAAATGGTCATTGTAGATACCCCAACTAAATGAGCAACCTTTGCCCTAGGCTGTTGAGGATCCCAGCTGACATATTCTCTGTCTGCATCAGTCCTGGTAATGATAGGTTGTGTCAGTGTGATCCTGTGCCTGGCTGGTGTCCCAGTGAGAATAGAGGTGGGAAGAGCTAGAAACTGCTGCATGCTCTCTCCAGACCCTTCCACGACTTGGTGCAGTACATGGAGGACAAAGGCTTCACCAGACCCATGGTGAATCATGGGGATCATCACATGCAGATGTTACCTCTGGCAGATAATCCTCCCTGCTTCATTATGGTAATCACCCATGTGACTGCAGGGGTATGCAAATATTTTTTCAACAGCACGCAACCTTCCTATATAGTACAAAATGCTCCAAAGTACAGAAAGGACTGTGGAGAAAATATGTGGTCCATGGAGAAGCCTATTATCCCAGGAAACATCTGACTATATTTACTGCCTATCTCAGGCTGAAGTATAGCTCTATAACTGCCTGACACATTAGCTGCAAGGAGAATCATAAGTGATGATGATGATGATGATGATGATGATGATGGGCAGAAGTGACATCTGTCCAATCTCTTTTCCCTTCTCCAGGTACTCCTGATGAGCAGGAAAAATAACCCATTCTTGCTTTTCATGTATGTATGTATGTGTGTACAGTTTGAATGCAATATGTCTTCCTACGCAGCTCCAGTAAAATAAACCAGTGAGGGCTTTTTGTGGAAAGAAGCAGGTGTGGGGCTACGATTCTCATTTTCCCAGGGTGAAAAAAATATAGACAGTAGTCAAAGCCTCCAAATGTGACAGACACTATGTCCTGGAGTAGGAAAGCTTTTTCAGAGATTGGAAGGTTTTAGGTAGCATAAGGACAGTTCCCTGTCACTGATAGAAGAGTGGGGACAGAATTGCCAGCAACACTAGACCGTTCTATTGGCAAAATGCCTAGGAGCTGGCTGTATGCTTAGAAAATGATAGGAAAAAAGAAAGTGGCCTCAAAGGCCTTCAAAAATGATCCAGACTTTGTCCTCAGATGCTCCCTTGTTTCCTCAAAGAGGGCAACACACAGGAGGCTTGAAATCTCAAACCTCTGCATCTGAGTACATTGCAGTTGCCAAGCTTTTCATATTTGCAGAATGTCTTCCCATCATCCATGCAGCCATTATTATCTTCAGTCCATATTAGTCCTTCTTCAGAATCTTTGGCTTAATCAAACACAGCTCATTGTTTAGTCCTATACCAATAAACAAAACAAAGCCAGGGCCTCTCTCGTGGCCCAGAACACAGGAGGTTTGAATGGCTAAAATTTTCCCTTCTCTACAGAAAAAAAGGATGGCCTCAAGTGCAGTTCTGGACCAGTCCCTGGCCAACAATATTCTCACCAGTGGAAGAAGTTCAGCTGGCTCAGGCCAAATCTACGTCAAATGAGTGTGAACTGTTGAACAGCAGGGCAGGACTCAGTGGAATGGCCAAGTAAACAATGCACACCCAAAGCACAACACACAGCTCCTTTGCACGCGCTGGCAAGAGCAGACCTGAGAAGAGTCTCCTTCTAGAGTCCTAGCAGCTGTTTTAGATCTACCCACCTTCATTCTGGATTGGGATCAACATAATGGTGGGATTTGGGTTAGTGTAAATGAGGCACACATGGCGTTGATCTGGCATAAATCCTGTCCCTGTCTCTGTGATGATAACCACGGTGTTGTAGCTAACATTCAGCCATGTGGTAGTGGCAAAGTCTGAGGCAGTGGGCCAGCAGAGATCAGCAATGCACGGCAGATCTGCAGTGAGGGCCATACCTAGAGATAGAAACCAAAGACAAAGAGAAATAAAGGGCCCCGTGCCTGCATATAAAAGATGCAAGGCTACTTCCAAGGACAATGACTGTGCGCAAGTAGGCAGAAACAAGGCAAGAAGGGGCTGTGAGAAGGCTCATAGCCTATCTGTAGGGGGTTCACTAGCTGTGGGAGATCTGGCATGGTCAGACAGTCCTGACTTAGCATAAAGTTCACTGGCACAAAGGCATCTCATCAACATTTCTGAAGTACTATAAACTTGCTTTGCTGGCTCAAATGTAAGTTTATCAGCACTCTGCATCATGTAGGGGGAGTGTTCTTATTCAGTGGAGTCTGGATTTAATCTACAGACAAACCATAGACACAGCCAGCGAGAGCTGTAACAGAACAAGTAAATGGATACATGTTCTAATGGTAAAAATTGAGTGAAAAAAGTCATTACAACATGGGGGAGCAAACTGGCAAATATAAGTGCTGAGAAGAGAAATGAAAAGTATCCAAAATGCCAAGTGATTATAGAGTCATGATGCTATATGCAGCATATACAATTCCTATGGATATCAAGTGCAGAGCATGCTGTGACAAATGTTTTGCAAATGGCCCGGTGGAAGTTGAAATTTACAGCCTTCGCAGTAGGAAAGACAAGTGGAAAACACAGTGAATCAGCCTGTGATATCCTCCCTGTGATCCTTAATGTTCATGTATCACACCAACAAGTTCCTGCAGGCCAGAGAAATTTCAGTGTTTCTAATTTTACTGGAATTCTCTCCTGCTTTCTTTCACTGTTGCTTCTTTATTACTACTGGGCCATGCAGCTAAGCGGAGGACCCACTTTGGTGCCATCTGAGTCTTCTCAAAGGCATTCTGGAGACTAAAGTGCATGAAAAATTGCCCCATTCCCCAGTTTATAGATTCAGTTTTTCCCATAGGTAAGAAAAATTTTATTGTTATTCAGATGTCTTAGACCACGCTGAAATTAAAACAGGCGAAGCCAAGTAGAAATTGCCACTATTCATGGCATCCCAGACAGACAACACAGTTGCTGATGTTTATGAAGTTTAATCTGAAAAAAAAAGAAAAAAGGAAAAAAACCTACTTCATTTACTCTTACTACGTTTATGTCAGGAAGGTCTCTGCCTTATGCAGGTGACTCCTGTCTCTGAAAAAGTTCCAGCCCTTGGGTACCTGTTACACATGACTTGGAGAGGCAACTTTGGGAGGTTCCCCACAGAAACATCCATCCCCTCAGGCCATCCTGCAGGACTTATCTTCAGATAAATCACTGACTACACCATGATTTTTGATTTGTGGAGAATGCTAGCAGACAAACTCCCTTTAAATTCCTGAAAGGACTCAGACAAGTATTTCATCCTAATATTTGTTCTGTTCCTTTTTAATTGTGAGGTATTTTGATTGTACTGTCTGTTACATAGAGTATTGTTTCATATTCTTGGACTATTAGGTAATCTGGAAAATAAAGTAGTCTACACTTTTATCCTGGTACAACTTGTCTTTGCTTGGTGGCTCCCTGACAGGTTTCATTGTTAAAAGGGCCTTATACTGGATCCTCTATATCAATTTCTGTGTTTAGAAAGAATACATACAATAAATATTAATTAATGCAAACACATTTTGGAAGGTATTGGCTTGCATGGGAAATTGTACTTATGTAAAATAGAAGAAAACAAAGCAGCTACAAAGCATATCATACTACACTTTTTCATCAAAGAAAGAACTAGAAATCTATAATCTCTACAATCCTTTTGTACTGACTGAACTTTCTTCATATCTTAGACAATCTCCTACAAGCAGTCCAGCTGTCATAAAAATTTCAAATCATCTGAAAAAATGAAACTTAATAAATTTCTCTGGAAAACTTTCTGGACTCAGAAGTTTTGTTCCAAGCTGTAGTCTCAAACTTGGTCATGCTGCAGATGATACAGTTGTCTTGAGAAGGCTTTCACCAAGGATTGAAAGTGCTGACAGCACAAAATCAATGAGCATAGAGAAGTGAATTGTAGAGGAAGAGTAATGTGATCTCAAGAACCAGAGTACTGGAATTGTAGAAAAAGCCATAACACAATGACACAAATGTTGTTGATTCAAAAATCAACAACAATTTAGCAAAGGTTGAAGACAAAGTTTCAATGACGTGACTAATTTTAATTTTATCCTGAAAAAATCAGTTAAGACTCTTCTTAAAAAGTAAGATATGGCTGTGCAGAAGACTATGCAGTATTAATCCAGCTGTCTAGTTGTTAGATGATAACTAATTTAAGTTTTTAGATTGCTTAAATATTTTTGTTGTGGTTTATTTTACCTTTTTTTTCTCCTAGGATATAATGTTATCTGAAATAGTACCATTTTGGATATTCTAATGAAGACAGATATTAGTTTTATAGATGTCATGATTTATAAAGACAAGTAATGCAAAGTTTGGAGAGAAATGTAATACCAGCTGCCAGATCAACTAGCAGAACTGGGGAAAAAAAGTAAATCTTTGGAGAGACTTCTTTACTTCAGTCATAAGAAATGTTTGTTTGCCTGAAAAACTGTGAATTTTCTATGCTATTTTAAGTTTGTTTAAAGGCATATAGTTAAATGACTGATAAATAAACCAAAATAGAAGACCAAGCATAGGGTACCAGATAAATTGCTGAATATAGGGAAAGAAAGAGAAAACAACTGAGATAAAAAATAAAGAATCCTTGTACGAATCATGTATTTTTTACGGTGATTTATTTAAGGGGGGATTATAAGTGTGAAATATAAACAAGCATTTTTAATGGCTTATTTTCATGATATTCCATGTAAGCATTTCGATACTACACCACACTGATGTATAATGTGACTTATACAAAATGTTTTAAATAATTATTTGAAGACAAAAGTGTTTCGGATTAGGAAAGGCAGTGAAGAGTCATTAAGTTTATTAGAGAAATTTGATTCAGATTTCATTACATGAAAGTAAAATACTAAAGGGGTAAAACTAGGCCCTGGAAAAACAATATTTACTTTTTCCTGTCATGGAAACAGCTATGAAAATCACCTGCTGTTGCAGGACTCAATGAGCTAATAGATGAACCTTTTCACAATTATTTTCAGTTGTGATGTCAATCCTCAAGAGTACACTGATGTTCTCCTGATGAAATTGCCTCACAAACAATACTAAATTTAATTGAGTTATTGGCATGTTTATTGACACAAGCATCAAATGACTTTGTCCACATGAATTATTGGCTGGTCCAAACATTCCCAACATGTCTGTTTCCCTGAGCGAAACTCAAACACAATTTATCTCGTGTCTAACTCTACAGTGTTGTATAAAAGTGACAGGAGCTGGGTTACAATAATATGCAGATGGCAAATGTATGATGGCAGTGGTTGAGCTTGCTCCCAACTCCTGGCTACGAAGGCCATGGACATGGAGGCCAGCAGCTGACCCAGGTCCTCCAGCAGGACTCCAGCAGGTAGGGCAAGCTTGCTGTGCTGCACTGACTTGCAGATGACCAGGTAAGACCTGGGAGATTAACAGTGCTTGCTTGTTGCTGCCACATATTTTAAAATCACGAGTGGATATACTGGGAGGAAGGAAGGGAAGAGCTGATCACCACTCATGACTGTTGGACAGGCTGGATGTCCTCTATATGCCTGTCCAGCCAGCACCCCAACTGCTTCCAGACTCATAAATACATATAAAAAAACTTTATCATAATGTAACTAATTAATGCTTGTGGCTTAAACTACCCGTAGATGTACAGTGAAGTTAAAACTGTGTGAAATAGACTTGAGCTATGTGATGACTCCAGAAATTTCAATGCTGAGGTGTGAGAAAGACTGGAAAAAAACTCCAGCAATGTCCAGGGCTGAATGAGAGCCACCACCTTTTGTGCAACTTGCTAAATGCCCTTATCTTTGGATGCCCTATTCTCGTTGGTCATGTTACATGGGGAAGGTCTTGGAAAATGTTCCTTAGGACAAAAGCTGGAGGTAGATTTTGCATTATCTCTGTCTGCACTGAGCTGTTACAGAACTATGTAGGTGAGCTGCAAATCATAGTATCTATGATGCTATTTAAAACCAGTATAAATTACTGATTTGTAAGAAACACCTATCTTCTCATAACCCTGTGATTATTATTTGACCCCCAACTTGCTTGGTGTTTATTAATGTAAAAAAACCACCCATGAATACACTCTTGAAAGAAATAGAAAAGTTATTACCTAAACCAGAGCATATTATCACAGAATAATTACAGATATTATTATTGTTATCATCTTGTTGCTGCTGTTGTTGTTGTTTTTATTTTGCATCCTGACTAGCCAAGACATTAATTTTACTCATATAATGACCTCAGCTGAGTTATATCTCTAAACTGAGGTCATTCTGGGAAGTGGAGGCCCTTTGTCTTCAGAATTCAGGTAGTATATAACTGCTAATATTATGGCAGAGATATGCACACGGTTGTACATTTATACATTCATAATTCAAATTTGTACACAAACCCATGGTTCACTGTCTAAATTTTCCTCTGTAATTGAATTAACCTGAAATCATAACTACCTCCTCTAATACAATCCAAACTTGATGTATCCCTTCAGGAGAGAAGGGATATAGTTGTTTTTTATATATATTTGTAGGTATATTTATATTTAGATGTAATATTTATATTTACATTTACATTTACATTTATATTTACATTTCTATTTCTATTTCTATTTCTATTTCTATTTCTATTTCTATTTCTAGTGTTTCTATTAGATAGATGTTATTTAAACATTTGGAAAAAAATATTTTTACAGAAATATTGTAGATGGTGTATTTTCCTCATTCTGCAAAATAATGGAAAAATTTCTTCATTCTAAAGTCTTCATAATAGCTACTTTTCCACCAGGAAATTAATTCTTTGTTCCTTTGACTTTTCTAAAAGAAACGAAGGCACAAAGCCATAGATAATACGCAAATTTCTAAACAGCTTCAATTTCTAAGCTTTAAATTACCATAAAGCCATTTGATCCGTCTGTATTTCAAACACTTATAATTATAGAGATTTATATTTACATCTGGCACAGAGTTACAGAGTTGTAACTAGCCTCTTTTGGATCCTATTGCCTAGACCCCACCACATCTGACTCTGCTCTGGTAATGTAGAGGACTGGAGAATGCCATTAGTGACCCCTACTCCAGAGACAGACAGCTATAAATGGTACTTAGTATCAGAGTTTAGAAAATACTTGTCTTATGTACTTAACAGATTTCCCAGGACCATGTGGAAATGAAAGCCATACATCTGTTGAAGAAAAAGGTTTTCCATTAGGAAAGGTACACTCTATGTAGTTCCTACATTGTAGGTTGGAACAGAGTTTAAACAGGATTGAAATATTTTTGCATTATCACAATGCAGAATATATAAAGTAATCATTTTAAATATCCCCATGTGGTTTTCTGATCATACTAGAGTTCTAAACTTATGAAATAACACATTTAGTGTTACATGTAATAGCTGCAGTCAAGAATGTTAGGAAACAGACCTTCTCAAACTTTGAGGTGCAGCTGTGTGTTTCCTGAACAGTGTTTGGCCAGGGCAAAAGAGGCTGGGGTTAGTGAAGACCTTCAGTGAAGACCAAATCTCAAGTGGAGCTGCAGAACCCTTGTGTCCCCCCAGCCCCTCAGTTTGCCCGGTAACATCTGCAGGCTTTGCATCCTCAATCAGCCTGTGGCCTCGGTCAGCCTTGCCAGGTTCTGAAAGAACACCTTGCATTACAAGTGATTCCTCATTCTTCCTATACTGTGGGCAAGTAGAAATGGAAAAAGTTGTTACAGTGACTTTGAGGTTTCATTTAAAGTTTCCTATAGGGAACAGCTGTGCAGCACTCAAAAGTGTGCAGTCATCCTCACAAAGCTTACAGAAGATGGAGAGTTTTCCATGTGCACCTGTGAGCAGTTGGGTCACACTGAATTCAGGTGTAATTCTTTTTTTTAAATTATTTTCTTCTTATTTTGATTTTTTAATAGTTGGCATTTTTTCAAAGAAGCAACCCTGGAAGATTGGCATGTTTTGTGATAGAACACAGGAATACTGCTGGAAAAAGTCCCCAGGATTTCTGGAATAATCTGAATTCAGACAACAGTGATTTTTCTGTTTTCTTGAAGTTCTTTTGAAAGAAAGCAGGAAGATCCAAGGGACTGACTCTACCGGTAAAGAACTGACTTGAAGAGCCTAGGAGGGCTGCAGAAGGAAGTATCAAGGATTGGTTGAAATCAGACAAGGTGTTATATTTTATACTCGAAATCTCTGTGTGATAATGGTCAGTTAAAATTCTGACACTGATTGAAGCAAGTATTTATTAGTTTCCATGCTTTTAAGTACTTACTGAGCAATAACTGGTGCTCAATAAATCATCTAAGAAAAATGAGGTGTTCAGTTTATACTAATGATTCATCCAAATGAGGGGTCCAAAAATTCTACAAATGCAACGATTGGAGAAAACAATGCTTTATTCTGTGGACAAAATCAATATTGCAGACATGTTAGACACAAAAGTGTTTTCTCTAAAAAATGCTTTGTTCTCATACACTTGATTGTTTTCAGCTGCTGTAGTCAGAGAAGTCTGACTGTAAAATTGAATTACAAAAATGCTGAAGATGTTGCACTCTACATTAATTTTATGATGAAAACCCAGAAATTTTAAAGGGTAAAATGAATGGGCTGTCAGTCTGAAAGCACAGGGAGAGCTAAATCTAAAGTTGGATATAGTTGTGCAAGACAGTATTATTCCAGCAACTGTAATATTAGCACTGAAAGGAGAGCCACAGGCAGCAGAGGGTAAGGTGGTAAACTTCAGCCATGATAGGGAATGATATGGAACTTATCCCCGCTAAGGGAGTTTGTGAACTAAATTCATAAGGAAAAAACCAACTGGAAAGGATTCAATTTGTAATTGGACCAGAGGAAAATGTATCCATTATGGGATTAGAGAGAGGTCGTGCTATGGCGTCGCTGTGCTGGTTCCCTCACTCCTCTGCTCCGCGCCCCTCTTATGATAACCTCAGAAGCTGGGGAAAGCTACAGGACTGGGGTGGGCAATTGTGCTCTTCTCTAATAGAGGATAGTTCTTATTTCCCTGTAGTTGAGACCAAATAAGGGATAGATAGGATTTGTGTGTGGGTGTGGGTGTGAGGGGGAATAGCAATTTTCCAAATGTCTTTGGCTGGGTACATGAGAGAACTGATCCAGGATGATTTATCTCAGTGTGAGAGACCTCCTGAGAGTGATTGGGAATGAGAACTTGAAAGCATGAAGATAAAGAGGAGTAATGTGGACTTTGATAATTATCACACTGTAGGGTTTTTGTGCCTTTGTGTTACTTGCTTAGCAGAAGTAAATATGTAAACAACATACACTTTTGATTATTATCTTTCCTGGTTTACCAGTGTTTGAAGGGCAGGCTCCTCATCCTGGTAAATCCACATTTGACTTTAGATTTCTTGTGATATCCAGAATGTGAGAAGTCTTTATTTGTGCTGATACAGTACTTCTAGTCCTTAAAGCATTATTCTTGTCTGGAACTGCTGCACAGAAAAATTTCTCTACTCAGTAGAGCCCCCCAAATCCTCCTTTCTGGAGTCCTGGAGAAGCACTTGATTTGAGAAGGCCAGACATTGAAACACTGTGTTCCTATGAACAAGTTTAAAAATAAACTTCAAAATTTCATGTCTTTGTTACAAGACCAAAAGCCTTTAAGCACTTAATGGTGTGGAGAGAGAAACTGCATGTGGCTATTGTGTCCTGCTCAAGTTCCTGCTAAGGCTTATATTATGCCATAAGCTGCACAGTAATAGACAAGTTTGTTTCTGAAAGTATATATGTTATCTATTCTAAATAGTTCTCCTTGGTATACTAGAGAGTTTATTGTTTTCTTCTAACAAGTAACATTGAAGAAACATGAAGAAAAAGCCTCCTGATTGTTTACTTCCTTGATGCCCTGGTGGAACAGGCACAGAGTCCTTATTGCTGCTATAATCATAGAATGGCCAGAAGATCATAATAATGTGTCACGAGTAAATGTTTTCAGTGAGACATGAGGTTGGGGTCTGGTATATTTCTAAACTATATGTCAGGCCTTGAAAGTTTTCAATTAATTGACTTCAGCTTTAGTAAAGTGAAAATCTCCCTGGTAAGGGGTTATCACAAATGCACCAAGGCTCTGTAACTCAGAAGAGCAATACTCACACTAAGCACTTACATGCAGACCTCAAAGAGCTTTTAATCACTGGATGCTTAACCAATTTGCAGCAGATATCTTAGCTAACAATTATGGACTCCCTTAGCTCCAAAGTATTTGTGGGCAGACTTTAACTCTCTCAAACAATTCAAAATTTTACAGAAGTATCTCTTTAAGGAAGACTTTCAAACTGCTATGTATCAGCCCTTTAAAATAATTCACACATCAATTTATACATTTATTTATATATATATAACTAATCTAGTACGCATTTAGCACTTACTGTGTTATTTTAAAATGTAATGCACATACACAATACTATAACATTATTAGAAAATCTATTTATTATACACTGTGCTGTTCACTAAAATAATGTATAGTTAATTGTGTAGAAAAAGTTCAAATTTTAATGTAATTATTTGAGATAATGCTATAGGTCTTTGATATTATATATTGAGATGTCGTTATAACTGCTCCTGTTAGCAATGGGAAGCCAGGTATGTCTTCATTGACTATGTATACAATAGATCAATAGCAATTTAAACAAATTTAAATAGTAAAATAAATTGCTCTTTATGTGAAAAAAATGTTTCTGCCTTGAGTGTGTTAAATATTAGTTCTGGAATTTCAACACCAGGAATATCATTCTTTTGCCAAGAGCCTCAATAAAGACAGAAAACAAGAGAAAGCTGAACTGTTGGCTTCTAATGTAACTACAAGCAGAAAAAACAGCGTTTGCAGATTGTTCCAAAATGAAGCAATTGCATGCTCTAAAGTGGGTGCCAGCTCATTGAGGATGCACAGCCTGCAGGTGTTACCAGGCAAACTGAGGGGCTGGGGGGACACAAGGGTTCTGCAGCTCCACTTGAGTTTGGTCCTGAAGGCTGCTTTTGGAATGCATGTGAGAGAGAGGTGTTCAATAAGGAGTTGCAGAAATCACAAGCAACAGGCTATGCAAAGCCACAGAGATGCCAACAGAGATGCAAAGCCAGAGCATTTATAACTATACGCCCACTGTACATAGGTTTGTAACTATATATATATATATATAAAGTAATTATATCATACCCTATTTTATTTCGATATATATGTTTGCATATGTATTTGTAAATTTTTGAATATATTTATGTTTACATAAATGACAGAAACATATACATATATATATTTATAACCAGACTGTGTACTAGCTACTTCTCAGACCAAATGTGTTTGAAAGTATGTAATTAGAGAAGACAATTTTAGTGTTTGTTTTTGGATGTTTTAAAAAATATGGTACATATGGTACTTGCCTCCCTTCTTTCAAATATAGAAATTTCTGTGATGATCCAGGTACTCATTTCTACCTTCCTAATAGAGAAACCAAGAAACAAAGTAACTATAGTGACATGCAATTAATCAAAGCTTTTTCTTTAGTAATTCAATTCATTTTACAAAATATCCTTGAATTTAACATAAGGGTGAAAATGAAAGCGGAATTATCATTGACTTTTTTTGTTTTGTTCAAGTAATTTCTCTTGGCTACTCTATATATTAATAGAATTATTTCACAGAAGTCTATTTGTCTGTGGTCTTCTGAGTGCTGCATTCAAACACTGTAAGTGTTAGAAAAACATGAAAATTGAAAATTTACAATTTAAATATTTAAACACTTTATATCATATTTTCTTCTTGTTTAGAAAACCCAGGTTTATAGAGAAGTTAGGTACTCAAAATTCTGGTTTCCTATAAATATTTTTCAGATAGCACTATTAAAGAATCAACTTTTTAAGTATGCTACTATGTTAAATGTTGTATGCTAGTATGTTGAACAATATATAATGTAGTCTGGCCTTCATAAAAATAAAGATATTAAGATTTAATGTGTAGTGAAAGTAGTAAATATATATATTTGTGATTTTCAAAGCTTACCTTTAATGAGAAGAAGATACATTTTTAAAGCCACTATATAATTTCTTTCGGTGTGACAGCTGAGTCCTACACACACAACAACCATGAGGGAATCCATTCTTGCATTGTCTAGATCTATTTGACATAACTTCAACATGATAATATTGAGGATTCAAGAATTTTATAAATAATTCCTCGTCTCCTTTGTAATTTTTCTTTCTCTATTTCATACTTATGGTTTAGGGCTTTTTAATAGCTCCCATTATTTCTTGAACTTCTAAAAAGTAGATTTGTTCATGTTTGTCACTTATGGGGTACTGTGCTATTTTAGACTGCAAGTAAACACACCTTTAAATTATGATTATCTTCTGGTTCTGCTTTTTAAACTGTCTATAGGCTGACCGTATCACTAAAGTTGAGTAAATGCCCTGGGGTGGCTTCACCTTGCATCCTGGATGCAGTTTTGGGCAGCACACTATAAGAAAGCCATTAAACTATTACGGAGCATCCAAAGGAAGGCAACAAAGGTGATGAAGGGTAGTGAGAGGAAGCTCAGTGAGGAGCAGCTGAGGTCACTTGGTCTGTTCAGCCTGGAGAAAAGAAGACTGAGAGGAGACCTCATTGCAGTTACAACTTTCTCATGAGAGGAATAGGAGGGGCAGGTACCAATCTCTTTATTCTTGAAACCAGTGACAAGACCGAGGAAGTGGCAGGAGGCTCAGCATTTTCTATGATTCTGTGATGAATGCACAGAACTAAGTGTCAGAACAGCTGTAATCTACACTGTAGAAGTAGAGCTTCAGTCTTCCTTATGACTCCTTGATACATGACAATTGTTGTTTGTCTTCTAAATTACTATGAAAGATTGGAAATCACTTATCATGCAAGTGGACCTGGCATGTGGTTCCCTACACTACTAAGAAACAGCTATTTTGGTACTTAGTATACTTGACATAGCAAATCATACTGGCATAGACTAATTCAAACCCATACCCTTCAGACACACACTTCCTCTCTCACTCATATTTGTGAAGCTTTTGGTGGTGCAAATTTACATTGGCAACAGCATCATTGCTTACTTGAGCATTTCAGTTAGTATTAAAGCTACCTGCTCATAAATATCTAAATAAAATTTACCTTGTTTCTGCTTTTGCTCTCAGTGACTAATTTTGTCTCATTTTGCAGCTAACAGAAAATATAAACCATTGTAGTTAAAAGATTTTTGAATCTTTATGCAAGTTACAAGAATAAAGAAGCCACAGCAGAATCCTGCACAAATGTGCATGAATGCTGCCATTGTAAAATTGTGAGGACATTCAGAGTTCTCTGCTGCTGCTCAGTCTGAAGCAATCAGTCCGTTTGGTTCAGCTCTTGTTCACAGACATCCTGCACCTTGTGTGCCTTCACTGGTGACCTGTGTAGGCTTCTGGTGCCACAGAACTGGAGCTTGAGACCTTTCTTTGTTTAGGAAGGACTGATGTGTTCATCACACACCACACACAGCAGTGTGGGCTCTGAGTTTCGAGCACTCTGAAATGCTAATGTCGCTACACGGAGTTTAAGATTACATATAGGTCAGCGTTATGTGTAAAGGGGAGAATGACATTTCTCCAAGGACAGATAATATTATTTATAACAGATTTCTTGCACTTTTCAGTGATGGTATCAATTGTTTACAGTTGACTGAAACAAGTAGAATTAGTCTGATAAGGGATCGAGGCTTGGGTCCAAGCCCAGATCCTTTTACCAAGGCTGCAGTAGAGTCAGTTGTTGAGATTGTGCAGTCAGAGAGTTACTGAAAAAGTAGCATAAATATTTTTGGGCAAAATCCTCATTCCATGGAAAAATTTTCATTAACTTTAATGACTTCAAGATTTCCCCCCTGCTGTGAAGCTGATTTATCATTTGTACAGGGCATTTTTAACAAAAAAGCCTTCGCTAACGCCAGAAATATGACATTGCCTGGACTGAGTGAGAGGCTTAGTTATTTGTTGTTTTTTTTTCTTCATTTATGAAGAATATATCTGTTAAGACAGCCTCCAATCATGAAATCACATTCTGGTATAATGATTAATTTCAACTTTTAGAAATTTTTCAGCTTTGAATATTGTAGAGGAACAATAATTGAAATACTTTTAATAAAGAAATATGTAGTAGTGTGAAAATAATTGAAATGGGAAATTTTTACAGAATTTCACAGAATCACAGAATGTGTTGAGAAGGGACCTTAAAGATTTTCTAGTTTGAACCTGTCTTCCATTGTCCATGATGCCTTCCACTAGACCAGGTTGCTGAAAGCCCCATCCAGCCTCATCTTGAACAATTTCAGGGTGGGGGCATCTGCAGTGTCTCTGTGCACAACCATTTCAATCAGTAGTATCTCTTAGTTGGCAATTACATGCAGAAAACTTCAGTGAGCTGGAAGTCAACATGTAGGTTTCAGTGGCAACTTGAATCTCTATTCCTTTTTTAAGCTTTGTTTAGAAAATGAGAGAAAATCAGGGAAAATATGCAGCAAAAGAAAGGATTAATTTCCTGTGCACGCCGCAGGTCGTTAAAAGGATATATATAGTGATCTTATAGTGATACTTGCAGCTGGTCAGAAACTGGCACCGTGGACCCTAGGGTACATTCCCTACATTTACTAAAGGAAGGGTTAAGCGGGGACGAAACCTCTGCCTCCTTGCCCCGTGCCCAGACCGGCCTGCGCCCCGCGCAACCGCTCTTCTGCCGTTGCAGCTGCGTTTGCAGGCGGCGGATGTGCTTAGCTGGAGTACAGAACCTGCGGGTTCTGTGGAGCCCCTCAGACCACTGCCAGCAAGCCCTTTGTGCTCAGACGCGGGGCTTTGCCGCAGCGGCGGTGAGGGCTCCGCGCTGGGCCCGCTCGCACGGCCCGGCACGGCCCCGCCTTCCCCGGCCGCAGTGCGGGGCGCGGCCGGCAGGGGGGGCCCGCGCTCCGCCCGGGAAGGCGCTGAGGGGGCGGGGAACAGGCGGCTCCGGGAGCGCACGGGCAGCAGCGAGGGGGCCTTATCAGCGGCTAATCAGCCCTGGGAGCGGCTCACACCGCGGGAAAGAACCGCTTTGTCACTGTCCTAACATGTCTAAATAAACCAACAAACACCCCCACCTTCTTGGATGAGGATATAACAAGAATTTCAGACATCTATTTCAGGCCTCATGGCAGTGGCTGAGGGAGCTGGGGGTGTTTAGTCTGGAGAAAAGCAGATTTTGCTTGTTGCTATCTTCAACCACCTGAACGGAGGTTGTAGAGAGGTAGGGCTCAATTTCTTCTCCCAGGTAACGAGAAATAGGATGAGAGGAAATGTTTTCATGTTGCACCAGTGGAGGTTTAAATTGGATGTTAGGTAAACTTCACTGAAAGTGCTGTCAAGTCTCAGAACATCCAGGCTGTCCCTGAATGTGTACAAAAGACGTGTGGACAGGGCACTCAGGGATGGGGTTTAGTGGTGGACTTGACAGTGCGGGAGTAACTTTGTGTTCCTAGAGAGTTTTTTCCAACCTATACAATTAGATGATTCAATTATATAGCAAAAACATACTAGTGACAGTGCTATAGAGATCAAACTAACTTCTGACAATCTAGAATTTGCTTTCATCCCGTGACTGGGAGTTCCTTTGGTTTGAAACATATCCCAAAAGCCTGTATAGATAAGTGCATATGAACTGAAATGAATGTTTTTTGAAGTAGCTTCTCCTACAAGGATGGATATCCTAGAGGGGATTTAATTTTGAGGGTTTTTTTTCAAAAGTAAAATCATAAATATGCCTCCGCTGCATCACTTAAATTTTACATGAACATGAAAGATATTGTATGAGTATCTTGTTCAATTCTGTATCTGCTTAAATGCAGCTTATCTACCTTTATCTTTTCTTAACTGTGTAATGACTTTTTTTACTAGTAGTAGAATCTGTGTAAGAGTTCCCATCATGGGTGATCTTTGTCCTTTTCTTTGGTTAGTAGTACAGCAAAATCACTCTTATTAAATCAGAAAAGTGCCTAAATATAGAACAGTAGCATAAAGCTGAAGAGATAAAAAATGGACTGCAGCTTTCTGTCATTGGATTTCTCTTTTTGTTTGGATTCTAATAATGGTTTTTCCCATCATAATCAATTTACCTCAAAACTCCTATGTTTATTGCTTAGAAAAGAGTTAAGGTAGACTCTTGACAAAGCACTTTTTTTTTCTAGGCCGAACTACCAATAAGCAGCATTTTCTCACTTCAGTTTCCTTTTACCCTTTTGAAAAAAAAAGGGTAGTAGTGATTTAACATTACTGAGAGCTACTTTGCTATAAGATTCATCTGCATATTAAGGTGCTGATACGCACAGGCACCATACTTCCAAAAACCCTCCTCTCCTGTTATAAACCCCCACCAGTAGAAGTCTCCCACCAATGGGAGATTTGACATGAATCTCACCCCAACTTCCAGTAGCTTCCTGATTTCCAATTTTATCTAACACTTCTACTTTTTGCTCATCTGAGGAAATATTTATGTCTATGAAAATACACTAGTTGATTATAACAGAACCTATCACAAAATCACAGCCTAGTTATAGTTCCCTTCTTCTAGTTGTTTTTTCCTCCTTTCTTAAGGCATGTTCCTCATCATCAGAGGGTTGTTTAGACTGGGGAATCAGAATACTTGTCTCCTGCCTTTGTGACACATAAGTAGCCTTTGCACAGGGCTTTTGACAAATAAGTAGGTTTTAAAGTATAACAAACAAACAAACAAAAAAAAAGTGCCAAAACAACAAACAAAAAATTCACAATCCAATGAAAATAAAAACAAAGAAAACCAAAGAAAAATGCCATGTATTTATGTTGCTTAACTACTTTGTAGAGAAATATGCTTTCCATCTGGAATTAGAAACTTGCAAGGTTCTTTCCATTTAAACACAAGCAACCAGCTTCTTTCCCTGAAAAGATGGTCTTTTTCTTTTGAGCTCCATTACACTTGAAGGTGTTTATCACCCATGATCTTTAGCAAATCAATTAGATATCTTGGGCAATATTCATACAACACATTAGTCAAATGGATAAGATCTTGAACTTGTCATGAAATTTTGTCAGTATGCAGAGGAAGATTCAGATATTTGCAGCAGCCTGTGTTGTCAAGGCATTTTAAACCATTTAGTAGAGGCAGCTTCAAACTTGCTGCTCAAGCACCTTGCATCACTATGGTTTGACTGAAAAGTGCCTCAGAGAAGATTGATAGCTGTCTGGAGACCATATGGTTGGCTTTCTCTAAATTATGTTGATCACAGTCTGAACTGAGTCTTTTACTTTGTGTCTATAAAGAAGAATGCACTGTGAAGCTGAAATCTTCTCATCAGTACTGATCTGTCTACTGAGTTCAAATACTCTTTGTTTTGTCTAATCTCTGATGCAACAGTGAATCCACTTCTCATCTTTGCATGATATCCTCAGCTAAATGTTTAAATCATGTACTAATTGAAAAAGCATGATAAAAAGTAATAGAGGAAGAGTTTTTTTTTAGGCTCTGTTAAAATTTTGTAAGCAAATATTACTGTGTTGCAGGTTTTAGATTCCCCCTTTCTTCCGAGGTCCTGCATTTTTAGGAATGCTATACTTTATAGGACCAAATTCTGGTAAATGCTCTGGCAGAAAGATACACTAAGAAAGGCTGAGGAAAACAAGTTTAAACTTTGAAAGTGTTGCAGAAAACAGAGAGAATGGGATAATCTTAGGTAACAATTTAATGAAAATAGTAACTATGATGATGTTTTGTTTCCTTCCCATTTTATTAATTGAGAGATTGACTTGCTTTAGAGTATTTAATATCACTTCTGCTCTGAGTTATATTTGCTTATGTTGCCATTCAGCTCTTCAGGACCTTTCTTATGCTGTTGAAAATAGAAAATCTCGCCTTGGTAGGATGAAAATGGAAAGCACAAAACAACTTTCAAAATATAAATTGTTGATAGTGCCTGCTACAGAAATTTTGGAAAAGGATTTTCTTTCTCTCATGAACAGCACAAGGTAGAGAAAGTGGTACCTCCTGATGCTTATACCTCACACACTGATAAGCCCCAGCAGAACATAAATGGTATGTGCAATTTATTTCAAAAAAGCAAGAAAAACAGTATGGTGGCAACATAATTATGATATTACAACTTCACCAGCATTCTTCAGTTCCCATAGACCTTTCTGTCTGCTTCTACTGTACTAGACAAAGCCTGGCAGCCTCCCTGCCTCCAGAGGGGCACACAGCAGCACCTGCTTCAGATGCACAGCCTTGTTTTGCATATCCAACTGCCTTATTTTCGGAATGGTGAGTTTATACTTGCTTATTGCCCATGGCAGCATTGAAAGTGATAGTTCCATATTTATAAAAAAAAAATTATTTAAAAATAGCAAATGAGCAATAGAGAGCTTGCAGGAGCAGATAAATCAAGGGTGGAGTAGGCAGAGCCACATCAGATGTCACTACACTCTGCACTTCATCCCTTATTAGTGGTCCCAGCCACTTATAGGGTGTCATATTGGGTAGGGAATTAAGGGAACCTGAGTTCATGGCACTTCAGACTTGGATGTGTGTGTAGCTAGGGCAGATGAAAAATCTGTGTACAGGGTATTTCTTTTATACACTTCAGAATCTAAAGATCAAGATTGTATCATGCAAAAAAATTCCACAGAGCCTGGCTTGCTTTGCTCTGGTTTACATCTTCAAGGCTGTACTTAAAATTTTGATGGCTAAATTTGTCCTCATTTAGCCACGTGTTTTAAAATAATGATTTTCTATATAAAAAATATTATTGGCCAGATGGTAGTTTTTATAAAGCACAAAAACAGTGTTGTATAAATTACTAAAATGACACTGAATACATGACATTTTATAAACATCTGATTTTTTTACCTTTTATGCAAGGGATGTAAAGGACTTTACCAAGAGTAACACTTGGATACACATCTATCTACTCTCCTGCTTACTGTGTTTCTTCTCTGCTTCCTGCTCTCTTGTTCCAGCAGGTATAACTCAAATTAACTCAGTGCCACAAACCTGGGTCTTGCTCTAGGACCTACCTGGTTATGCATGGCTGATAAATGTTCACTGGGCAGCTGCTGAGCACAGTCTCCAAACAGGAGAGGGATGGTCATCCTTTTAGAAGGAAAAATGTGAATTTCCTCATGTCATGTCCCACCCATTCTTCATCATTTCACCAAGATAATTTTTACCTAATCCAAAGGATGGGTTTTAATTATTTCACAGGACATATGCAGAGAAAGTTGCAGCTAGAAAACTCCACATTCTGAGTAAGAAGGTTGCATCAAGGATGCTAAAAATAGAATAGTGGTTTTGACAATTTTTTTTTCTTCTAAGAATTATACATCTCAATGGCAAACCAGGGGAGAAAACCCTAAACTACCAGGAGTGATCCCTTTCCAGGTCATGAGCCCAACACTTCCCAAGAGCCAAGGTTAATATTTATCTATTGCCCTGTGGCCATAATTTTGAAGGTGTTGATCTTAGGGATTAATTACTGCTTTAAACAGGCAGTTAACAGTTTAAATAACATTTTTATTGGCATACAGTAGTTAATGCCTAGTAGTGTGCTGATGGGTTTATGATGACTGAAGTGAATTAAGAGTTCATCTTTGAGTTACATGCTCTTGGAGGCAGTGGGTCATTTGAGAACCATGGGTTAATGTATGTGAGATGTACAGTAAGTATTGTACACAGAGAAAAAAATGCTCATTTTTAAATATTATACTTCAAACCATTCTGTGTTCTATTAATATAATATGAGCTGAAATTAAGCTCTCAGGCTACTGGTGCTCCAGTGACCTGGTGCCTAAGCACACATGTTCCTGGGGACACAGTCCAGGCTCTGGTGCTCATTTTTCAGAGCTGGTTCTCCAAGGGATACAACAGTAGAAGAAGTATTGCTGGGGTGTCACAGGTCCTACACTGTACTGTGTTCACAGAAGTGGCTGAAGAACTGGCTGCAAATCTCATTATACTTATAAACATGTTTGGATTCAATACAGTTGCTACAGCATTTATGTGACAACCAGCACTGGAGGAAACCAAAGATATTTTTAATTCCATTATCTTCATTTTTATGTCTATAGTGATTGAGCATTTTGAGATCTGATATTCTGGCCACGTGCTATAGGTGCCAATCTCAAACGGTGTGGCTCTGCCTGCTTTCTGCAGGGAACCACAATCCTACAGCATCCTGAGGAGTGAGTTTTACACCCAACATTGGGAATATGTGCCAGAGCAGGTTGTACAGAAGAGCTAGAAAGAATCTCTGAAGGGAAGGTAGCACTCCTTCCCTGTGCCTGCAGTGTGACATGGGGACGTCTGCACCATGGGGCTGGTTAGAGATGTGCAGTACAATGCCTGTGCCCTGGTACTAGGAATACCCTAGTCCCCATGGATTCCTAGCTCTATTTTCCAACTCTGTTCAAAAATACTGTCTCTGACTTCTATTAATGCCTTGAGTCTAACAGGCCAATTAATCAGAGCCAATTTTTGCTAAATGTTTCTCCCACATAAAATTATGACAGCTTGCTGTCTAAGTATAGGATGAGTGCATCCTATATTTCATCCAAGACGTGTGACACGTGGATGCAGGGAGGCTATTTAGTGCGGTGCAGCTGGCGCGCCTCGCTGCTGCCATTCCACGGAAAGCTGCTCACAAACCATAGCTAGCCTCTTGTCTCACTGCTATTTATTTGTCTTGTCTGGCTTCTTGTTTCCTAATTAAAAATGACATCTACAGTTGGGAAGAAGCTCATTGGTCTCTTAAAATAATTTTGACCAGTTGATTGAGGTTTCTAGTTAGTTAATGATGAATTTTGGTACTGTGGGGATGCTGCCAGAATGTCGCACAGAAAGCCAAGTCTCTGCCTCATATACGCATATGGAATGTGAAACCAGAAGCTGTTTGCAAAAATAAATAATAGGTGTGGGGAGGAAAGTACACTATAAAATATAAGATATATTTTATTTATAAATCACCTTCTTAAATAAGAAATGCTTGCAATTCCTAATTCCAAACTGTCTCTCCTGTGCCTCTCCTTTTCCATGGCTGCACTGCTGTCTATTTACTTCTTATACCTCAGATTCCTGGTGGCTTATTCCTGCCTTTTTCTCTGCTATATCTGTCACCCAGTGCCTAAACTCTTAGCTGCTGGGAGTGAGTGAATAAATAGACTGAATGTACAGAAGCTGCCTGGTTTTAGGGACTGCAAGGACCTAGATAGGTGGAAGTCCAATATGGCAGTCTTGCTATCAAAGTATTCCATCAGTATTTCACTTAATTCCTGAAAATGCATGTAGTAATACAGATATATAAGCTATTGGTCCTGTAGGAGAAAGAACTGGACATTCTGTCTCTCTTTCAGAGAAAACAGTAAGATTTTAAGGATTTATTTTTTGCAAAATCTGAGCTTGTCAGACCTGTGATAGGTTGACATAGCCATGGTGAGTTTATATTTCCTATAGTTTGAACTGAAATGCAACTTTATGTTGTCTTTCACCAGGTTTTAGAAGAACATTGGCAGTGTTTTTGGGTTTGTTCCATTTACTGCATTTAAAGTGTCTCCTCACAGCAGATAATTCTGTCGCTTCTAAGCTAGGTTGCCTATGCTATAAATCTTGCTATTGTCTGTGTCAAAAACATCTATACTGCTCATGTTCTACTCTCTGCTTCCTTTCATACTTTTTATCCTCTCCAGAATGAGCACCAGTGAGGTGTTTCTGGATGCTGGAAAACTGGGCTGCTTGCATTGGGTAATATCATTACTATTGGCCTCTCCTCCTGTTAGAATCAAACTCTGGCCAGAAAGTTAAGCTAAGTTGGATGAATGCTGAAAGACCACAAGGAGTTGAATGTTGCCATTCATGAAAAATAAGACATGAATCCAAAAAGCTGCAAAATTGAGATTGGTCACTCTTGGGACTCAATTTCTCATTTAAAATGAAATATGTTTTGGAACCATCATTGCATTTGTCACATTCTCCTTTTAAATAGATGTCTAAAACAACTGTTTTAAAGTTGGACTCAAACAAGAGAGCAATCCAAACTATTAAACCTGTTTTCCCAGTTTACAGCTAAATCAAAAGATAGGTATTTTACCAACATAATTAACTATTAGCTTTTTGAAGGATGAGTTTCATCCTCTTGACTGAATGCAGAAGATGTGTTATGATTGTTCTAGGAAAGTGATAATACCAGACTTTTCACAGAAACTTGTAAAAAGAAGACTTGGTGCATTATCTGCAACTTTTTTGTCTTTCCCTCTTGGTGTATAGATTACATCTCTTCCAGGCCATTTTTTTCTAGTCCCTTAGATTTGCAGGCTCTTTTAAAAAAGTATGTAGAAATTAATCAGAGCTTCACCAAATCTCAAGAGAAAACGTTGATGTTCATAACTTCTACCACAGCATTATATCCAATAAAATTCTATTCCTGTGGATTATTTTATGTAAGTCTGTTCTAGGTAAAAATTTAAGGAAAATCAGTCTTAATCAGAAAAATCTATCTATGTTTGAAGTAGTAGGTCTATATTTTTTCTAAATGTACTTTAGCCAAATAGTTTAATTCTTGTATTACTAAAATACTGAAAAGTGACCTGGATTTATATCCTTTTCTATGTGAAGGAGAATATTTTACATTTCAATTTTTAATATGTTGTAGAACAGCAAAGACTGAATTTTGCGGTTGGTGGCTCAGGATGTCATTAAAGTTGATAGGGAGTTTGGCTGATGTGTCTCGACCAGCAGAAGAAATCAGAATATGAACTCATGTTTTGCTATGAATATACAAACCCAAAAGGACCAGAGTCTGATTCCTGCCTCTCTCCATATCAGGCAGTAGAAGGATTTATATTTGGGGCTCACCTCCAAATGCTCTGACCATCCTTGTCAGTGGCATCATCTCCCTCTTTGCTGCACTTGCTGAGGTGAAAGATCTGAGCTATAGAGAGGCCTGTGAGGAATAGACTTTTTGGTAGGACAGAAAAATTGAGCTCACAGGAGCATCCTGCTCAGGAAGGGTGGGTAGATCTCCTACTTCTTCTATGGAAAATGTAAGAGATTTTGCAACCAATATTTTGTCCAGTGTCTCTTAACAATTATATATCTAATTCTCCTCAGAAACAAGTTTTTTAAGCACCTGAATCAGAATATTGGTTTCCATTAGGGAAGAAGGCTCTAATCTTAAGAATTTGAGTTAAGACTCCAAAGGAAAGATGTTAATTTGCTAGTCTATAGAGTCAGAAGAAACTGGCTTTTTTGTTATTAAGTGTGCAACTTTTGGAATACTCTTTCTCATTTACACTTCACTAGGGGACTGCAATTATTCCTTTCTTAGGCAAATCAAACTATTGTGGTTCCTGCTTTGTGACCTCAAGAACAGATATACATGTAGCACTGCACTTGAGGCTACATGTTAAATTGAGCCAGGAGCTGAAGGTAACATATCAACGGATTGCTGTTTGTCCCATGCATTTTCCCTGGAGAGCATTAAGACACAGAGATAATTCACAGAATAAGTAAATCATTCAACCTAAATAACACTGCTGATAAATAATTTCCACCAAACTGCACTTTCAATTAATTTGCAACAGAAGGCGCATTCAGAAGATCGGGCTGAAATGCCTGTAGGCGTACAAAATACCTTTCTTTTAAAACTAGGCAATTTTTTGGTTTTTTTCTAGGCTTTACAGGGTAAGATCACTGTTGGTCTTTTCATCAGGCATTTTGATTAGGGCATGTGTTTTTATCCTTTTGAAACAGAGATATCATACCTACTGTGTTCCATTACTGTGTGATGTATACTGTATCCTCTCTGATAGTGTTGGGGTTGGTCTTTGAAAATAACTCAAGTATACAGAAATTTTGAAAATAAGGGACAAAACTTACCCTAAACAGATAACAAGAGGATGCTTGTAACTTTCCCTTCTTCCCCAGAGAGTGAGAGCAAATTCAACAGAAGTAATCTATGTGCTTTGTCTCTACATGCATAAGCTCAAAGATTGCTTATGAATATAAGAACAACTTGATTTTCCCACATCATGAAAATAAGTTTTTTGGGAAACATATACCTCTCTCGTCTGCAATCATACTGAAAAGAATCCAATAAATCTTTTGTGTTTGACAAAATTCAGACAGGTTGTACAGCATAAACTGTAGCTCAGACGAATCTGTAAACCACCACCTTCTAAAAGCTGCTTTTTACCACTCTGTTAATGCTCACAGCTGTTTACTTGTTCTCAGGTGTGAAATCAAATGCTGGGAGAGCTGGGCTGGGCTGCAGCGTGACTGAGCACCCATCACCGTGTTCCTTTGAAGGAAGAGTCTGGCAAGCAGCATGATGTGGGATCATGCCTTAAGCATGCTCTTGTGAGTATACAAGCTTCAGTCCTGAGGAGAAATTTATCTGAGATGATTACTTGTTTGTTCCCTGGAGAGCAAGGAAAGAAAGCATGCAGGTATTGTGTGCTATGAATAAGTGGGGCCACTCCACTGAAGTAACTGGAGAAGCATTAGCATGTAACAAGTCAGGGTTGAGAGACTTAAGATCCCAATTTATTTGCTAGAATTTATATATGTAGAATGAGGTTCTTTGGAATGTGCACACTGAGAATTTTTGTACTCTACTATTGGTTTACTGAGAGAGAAAATCTTACTCATTATAGCTATACTCAGAAGCCACTCTGCACTGATTTCCCATACACACCAAGGAAGCTGAGTTGGAGTAATTCCAAGTACTGTGTGTGACATGATGCAACCTTAGTGCAGCAGTCTGCAGCAATAACACATATTTCAGCAGAAATGCAAAGAGAGAGAAATAGGTTTTGTTTTCCCAGAATTTGTAATTGAACTATGAGCATGCATCTGTATTGGTAAAAGCCACTAAATTGCATTAATTCTAGATATGTAGGAACCAATATCATGTGAATGTAACCTTTATCTGGATGTTGAATTCTCATTTATTTTGCCTTGTAGCATTGATTACATAGTGATCAATGGTCTTTTCATCAGTAGTATTTTGCATAGCTACTAAATAAACAATGGGTTTGAGACTTTGCATGGTCTGGGAAGGAAGCCTCTGGATCCATCCCTTCCCTGTTACACAGAAGGAAAAGTTCAAGGAATACAAAACTAATCATTGTGATGGAGGAAGTGGTCTTAGGAAAATAAAGAACTTTTTAAACACATCCCTACTCAGTTTCTGGTTGAGCAACTGTGCAATCCTGGGCAAATAATTTAGATTTTATCTGTAGGATATAATGTAAGATTCTGCAGAAATACCCACAGTGACTTAGACTGAACTGTGAGAACTATTTTTTTCCTCACCTCACTGAATTTTTCAGCTCTTACAAAGCTGGGACATGTCACATAGACCACTGGCACTGGAATAATAAACTGTACATTTATCAAATCAGGTATAAGACATCAAACCTCTGAAATTCTTGAGCATTATTTTTGAAAAGAAAAGAAGAGCAGAAAGAAAAGCAAGGCTTATCACAAGAAAAATAAAACACTTTCATAAGAATAGGGAATTTTAGAAAACAAAAGCTTATCTTATTTCTGAATCTGTTTTCCTTAAATAAAATGGAATTCCTTATAAAATTGCAATGTGGAATTAAATGGAATAATCTGTAGATCTGGAGAAAAGATTTTTTTCAGTGTTGGTTGTTACACTTCTGCCTGTGTATGCAGGGAACCATGAGTGTGTCAGGGAGGAGTGTAAACTGAACCTGGCCTGCTTGGTTCAGTGTGTTTATCAACACAATTTCTCTGTGTGTTTGGGGAAACAGCAAGCTGACCTTGCTAGTCCCTGTGTTACAGCACTGGGAATGTCTGTGAATCTAGTTAGGGACCCTGGTGAATAGCTCCAACTCCGGGGTCAGCCAGAGCAGCCCTAAAGCTTGCTGAGTTTCTATGTAGCCAACAGAGGTGCTGCCATTTCAAGGAGCCCTTGAAAATATTTATGTGCATCCCATCACAATTCGTGCATCCTTTTCTGTGCCTCCCAGTGGGCTAGAAAGGCTGCAAACTAGGAGTGACAGAATGGTTCCTGGGCTTCCAGCAGACTCCTGGCATCCCTTCCCTGCCTCTGTGTGAGACCCCACGTGTTTGGACACACAAGATGTCTCAGAGGCACTAATCCTACAGCTCAGATGTGGACAGTGCATGGGTGGGGGAACTGGACTCCCTTTAGTAAGGAAGCCTTAGTGCAGTGTGCTGGTAGGAGATGCTCTGGCTGCTGCATGGCTCTGCCACATCTCCCTGCTGTGACTCCTGACAATTGCACATTGCCCCTGATCCATCCACTGGGGGCCTGGGGCAGGGGGTCTGAGGGGCAGGTGCTGTGGTGGGGAACAAAGCTGGAGACAAACAAGCAAATCTCAAAGACTCCTGGTAACTCTGCATGGTTCTTGAAGGTCTTGATGGCTGTTGTCCCTCAGGAAGGGGAAAGAAGGGGAAGGAGAAGCTACCTCAAGTCAGCAGGAAGGGGCCATGTAACAGCAAGGAAGTGAGACAGCTCTTCTGTGAAATCCTCATCTGAAAAACATCAATTGTAAATTTGCAATCTCGTTTTTCCACATTTGCATGTGAATAAATCTGATGCTTAAATGCTCTGCAGAAAATGAATGAGGCATTTGTGTAAATGTGTGTTCATATTTGAAAATATCAACTAAAAATCTAGGAAGCCTTTGTACACCCACCTTTGCTATCCCTCTTTCAGCTGCTCTGAGGCCCTTTCATAAAATACTCTTTTTTACTTACAAGAAAAGCATGTATTGTTGCCGTGTTTGTGCTCTGGTATTTTTGCTTTGCCTCAGAGAGAATAGCTGCTTTTTTGCTAACCCTTCAGTTCAGTGTCTGATCCTACCGTTTTCTTCCTTTTTCATCTCTGATCTTAGATGAGCAAATACCTCAGAAATACATTTCACAATAATTGCAAAGACAGTGTAAAAAACCACAGCAGCATTAGTTCTGGTGGTGATGGTGAGTTATGAGAAATCTTGTGTGCGAGGAAGAAAACAAAGAGTTCGATTTTCAGAAGCAGAAAAACAAGTGCTAAGTTGGCCTGAACAGTTCAGAGGTGGAAGGATATTCTGATTTTGCTCAAAGAAACAGTAGCATTAATGCTTTGCTTTTTGCTTTGCATTCTTCCTTTTTTTCTCTCTGTCTATATATTGGATATATAAAAAATTTAGAGCAACATATGAATTTCTCATTTTTTCTGTTTTATTGTAGGGAATATTACTTATTGGTTCAAATGCAGTGATTTCTTTCCAGATGCAAGATGTTTTGCAGTTTGAATAGGAATAGCTTTCATGGGAACAGGACAGATGCCTGGCTAAATATTCCAGGCAGTTCTTTTAGAATGACATAGTAGTTGTGATACAGGTCACAATTACATGAGCACTGAAGTTGTTTGCACTCAGTATTTGTGCAAGTAGGTCTCCTTGATGTTTTTTTTAGGGATGCACTATTGCTATTTAGAAGACTACTTACTTTCATGGGAAATATTGTGCAAAGTGCTCCACATTAGTTTTGGCTGATATTTATTTAACAACAACTAGTGCAGGAAATCAGATCCAAATTCCTCTGAATTTCATAAATATTCCAGTCCTGTTTGTAATCTGTACATTTTTTATTTGTCTCTAGAAAATACCAAAGGCATTATTTACGATGGTTTTTTAAGCAATTACCACAGCCTTATTCTGAGGAAGTTGCCCCACAGGAAGTTTCCACATCTAACATAGGGTACCTGTACAGTCCAAACAGACTTGCAAATTGGTGTTATGCACGTGATAACTGTGCAGTGGTACAGAAGATAATCTGGAATAGTTCTGTCACCATCTCTCACTGGTTTTTAATTAATTACCTTTGTTTAGATACCAAACACAGAAAATTATTATCCTTCTGAACTGCCTTTTGCAATTACTATTTGGCAACTCTAATTTCAATATAAGATGTAAAACAGCTCTCTGAAAGCTGTTAAAGAAACACAACTGTCTTAGAAAATTAGATAAACCTAGTGAGGGTTAAACTTAACTTTTTCTTTCTGTAAGTGTCATAAGCCTGACCTAGAATTCTTTAATAGATACAGTGCAGAGCAGAACTGAAAGTATTTTTAATTTCACTGCTTTGTATATTTACACAGGGATTACAACAAACTTCTACACTTTATCTACATTTTAATAGGTCAGTGCGAACATATGAAGTGTATTAAGGTGGACTGACTTACTTATTAAAGTGACGTGAATTCGCCCAAAGCCCCCAGCAGTTGTGTGCAGCAGGGGCTGGGCAGACAGGCAGGATTGAGGTCATGCATCCAGCCAGTTTGTAAGATGATCCCTCTGTACTGAGCCATCAGCCATCCTTAGCATAGGGGCGCACTCATACACGCATTCCTGTCAAGTCATCTTGTGAAAGGCTGCTTGCTTCCAGCTTGGCTTGGAAGTGCAACCTTAATAAAACTCACTGAAGCCTGAGAGAAAATAGCAGTTCTGCAGCAGATAGTGTAGGGGAAAGAGACTGGGATATGCATATGCAGCTGACTAAAGCAGGCTACATGCTGGACTGTAACAGAGAGGAAACAATAAATCTTAGCTACTATGCAATAAATATTCCCAATTTTAACTAAGGAAGCTATCCTCACAGTGAAATTCTAAAAAAAACCAAAACAACCAGTTTATCCAAGCTTGATTCTTAAAGTGTGCTGCTCCGCTCCTTTTTTAAAGACTTTGAGGGAAATTAAGAACAAATTTAAAGAAAGAGGAAGAAAAAGTTTTTCTTAAAGCAGGAAAGGAAAGTAATAATAACATGTCAGTTTTCTTTTCCTTTGCTTTCCTGGCAGTGATTCTTGCTCTTGTAGGCTGTACTAACCAGCGTCGGGGTCCAGAAGGCAGTGGGAGAAGATTTAACCGGGTTCAGCACGGGCAGTGCACCTACACTTTCATTCTGCCAGAACAGGATGGGAACTGTCGTGAAAGCACAACAGACCAGTACAACACAAATGCTCTTCAGAGAGATGCTCCTCACGTGGAACAGGATTTCTCTTCCCAGAAACTGCAACATCTGGAACATGTGATGGAAAATTACACTCAGTGGCTGCAAAAAGTAAGTGCTTCTTTTTTTGTTTCTCACTAAATGATTTCTTTGGGGGATGTTTATGCTGTTCAAAGTTTTCATTAGTTTCTAGGAGAACAGAACTAATAAGGATTGATACAGTTCTTGGCTGTGTAGGAGAAAAATGTTTTAGCCAGAGTGCACCCTTCATAGTGACAGTGCTTTTGGGAGCTGAATTTTCTTCACTTTACTGAAAGATGTGACTTCTTAAGGCTTTTTTTCAAGAAACGATGCATGCATGTGAGTCAGAGGGCACAAAAATCCTCCAGGGACTCTACTGACAGAACTTACTAAATTCTTATAAGCTCTACTTACAGTTCACAGATTCAGCTCAGATGTCATGCAGGATACCTGCTACTGTGACAGCAAAAGAGAGCATTTAAAAAAATTGGCATTTAAGGGCACTGGGTTAAGAATATCATTGTTCCTCCATAAACAGATCCTGTAATACTATTCTACCCGGCTGATTGCTGGAAAGAAACAGGAAAATATATAGGCATTCACCCTTCTAAAACTTCATGGTAAACGTTTTTAATCATGTTGAATACACTGGTCTTGAACAGCCTTCTTCAATTTGTGTTTATATATATGTGCATTCTTTCCTAGAAAGGGGAAAATGGGTTTCAAGGTGTTGCAGTAACTTAATAGAAGTAATTATTTTTATGAAATTTGGGTCTGAAAGGCTTAAATATGTGAATAATTTCACTCATCTGAACAGTCCCAGTCAGCATGATTACTCACGTGTGTAAAATTACATGTCTTGCACAGATATTATCCATACCTTGCTAAAGACAATGTTTTGCTGTAGCTGACCAGTTAAAATAAATACACAGTCTGTGTACAGCTATTTGTGATATTCCCATTCACATGCTGCCATTTTGACCTGGCAAAACTTAGAAAATTGCACAATTGAGTGATGCAGCTAGTCATGTAATCTGGTACAAGAAAACTTCTGTATGTACCCACTTGAGAGATGCAGGATTTAACTCCAACAGAAGTTCTTACTAAGAATGAACATCAATAAAATTCACATGACTCTACTAGCTTTGCTGAAACTTCATATTAGCACAGTTGCTGCTAACCTACTCATTTACAAGTTTTGTTTCATCCAGACAGTACATAAGACATAAATGTGTTAAAAAAGCACATGCAGGTCCCCCACCCCCCTAACTCTACTAGAATTTTTAGAGAGGATTTCCTAAGTTTTTGGTAAATTATATTTGTTCCCTTGCATATCTGGCCATAGCAAGAGAGAAAAGATTCTGTGCAGAAAATATTACCAAGCATTTAATTTTCAGACTACTTCCCTCATTTTTTAATGTCTTGATCTGCCTTGGGGAATATAGGGCTGGAAATAAGCAGATGTTTTATGTAGAGGAAAATAAATTATTTTACTGTGCCTTGGCAGGCTGAGACAAGCACTAAAAAGAGGAAAGTTGTTTTCTGTTTTTATACACATATGATTTTACTTGAGGAAATTGCCTGCTGAATCATGCTTCTAAGACTTAACTTATTCTGTGTTTGTCCACTAGAGACTGAACTAAGATCACTGTTTCACAGTGATCATGAGGAAATCTGAGTGTCTGGAGTGTGAATGTCTGAGGGTTAGTCCTCTCACACTTTGGAGGGAAGTGATTAAACAGGTAGGAAGCCCAGTTAAAAGGGGTTTATATTAGGACTGCTTTCTTCTGCAATGATTGTAAAACTGGCTGAGGGCCGAACTATTCCCCTCCTCCTTTCCCTCCCAGCCCCCAGTGTCCTGCTCCCAGGAGTTAGCATAAAACTGGGATTATGCATGTATCCCCATGTGTCAGTTTTCCTTGGAATGAAAGGACCTGTTTCTCTGTGTGAAGGACCATGTCTCACTCTGAACAAATGAGGCTGATGCAGCTCCTTTATAGCATCTCTGAATACTGAATTTGCTTTGTTGCTGTTGCCACTACAAAGCATCTCAGCCATAACTCATTTCCTTTCAAAACCTGCATAATGCTCAAGTGTAATGAATATATTACGTAGGTATCTCCCATCTCATTTTTATAGTCTGCATTCATTTTTCCCCCTAAACTTTCTACACTAGGCAGCATTTTACAATGCACCTGCTGTGACTGAACTAAAGAATAATTAACAGTTGCAGGTCTTTTACTGGAAGAGAATACTTATAATCAGAAAGAATGTTTAAGAATTTTATAAATAGTCTGATTTACATAAAAGTGTTGTGTTTATTACTTCAGGTAATATATATAGCCTCCAATAAAAATTTCCATAGCCAATGTTTGGCAAAGTGAATTATTTTCTGAGCACAAATGCTGCCCTGTGACATTTGAAAGATACTTACTGTGAAATTTTGTAAGAATCATGGCTTGCCTTAGTTTTAATTTAAAAATGTTATTTAATATCCAAACTATCAGATTTTTAGAAGCCAAACAAGTATACTTTTCTGTAAAAAAAAATATTTTCTTAATGCAAAATTGCTTCTTTGATGATCTACAAGCTTGATTGTGGATAAAAATGCCCTTGCTTTGGGAGCCAATTATAGGCAATTAAGGCCCAGCCTTGTCCATTACAATTTGCATATCTATAATCAGTGTAACTGGGGTTGGTTGACAAACCAGGGACATGGCAAAATGCTCTGCACAGAAACTCCACAGAAGAAGATGACTTGGTAAACATTTTTAGAGTTTTTCCTAGAACTGTTTATTTTAATACCGGATAACTTTCCCCATTGTTTAAGCTTGGGTTTCATTTCTGCAATATGTTTATACTGATAGTTCAAAACAAACAGTTCATCACATTTTCTTTCTTGCAGTAACTGACTGGCTCACGTGACACTCTTTGGTATTTAGTTGCAGTGTCTAAGGATTGCCAAAGAGGAGTTACATGAAATGTTATCATCATGTCTTGCTTAGGAAGTTGCTGTTGGCTTGCTGAACTTACAGTATTGATGGACTCAGTGTACATTCAGGATAGCTCTATAGATGAGTGTTTCATATACTTTTCCTGACATCTAAATGGCAGAAACAATGGTTACAACAGTAATGAGTGAGTTTTACATGATCCACTGCTTCTTTTCTTCTAGATCATTATTTAAGTAGAGTACTATAAAAGCTTAAAGATATTGCTTAATGATAGTATACTATTAGAAGCTAACACATACAAGTATTACAAGAAGGTAGATAAACCAAAAAAAAGAAAAAAAAGCAGCCATAACTCAATTTCTTTCCCTTCAAAGTTCTGTTATTCACCATGTACAACCAAGGAAGTATGAAATTATTATCTTTATTCAGTCATTAAAGCAACAAATTATGAGCAGTTTTTCTGGGATATCTGTAACCATTTGATAGTCTAAAGTTCATTCTCAGAATAAATATACAAAATTATTTTTGTGGTCTTTGTTGACTTCCTTATTTTGCAACAGTAACAACACAAGTGCTCACCTAGGTTTTAAGCAGGTAAGGGATCTAGGTTTTGAGGGGGCCAGACATTATGTAGAAACACATGGCTTTTGGAAAGACCAGTGTCTGTCACTGTGTGCTGTGACTCCACTGAAAGTCTGTCCCTTTGTGCTGTCTTTACCATCAGGGGTTAACTATTGTTTTCTGCAATGAAATATAATATGCTTATATGTGTGGAGTAGCTGATTTTTGCCTTGGATTTTATATGGTTTGCTGAAGATGGGAAAATCCCTTATCTGTCACTCTTACTGTGAAGCAGAGTGGAAATATGACACAGCAAGCTGAGTGAAAATGTGACAGAGCATACCCTGAGCAGTACAGATCTAAAGAGCTGTAATCATGTCCTATCAGGCAAATTTATATTAAGATAGAGATGGTCACTGTGTGTCTGTGAAAATTTTTTCATATTAAGAAACCAATTTTCATGAGTTGAACTATCACAAGAAATGTTAAAAGTTCCATTTTATTTATAATTATCTTTCAGTGGGCATTTAGCAATGTAACATGTGACCTAAAAGTTTACATGATATTTGGATGTTAAATGCAACCAGGAGATGCATGATGAATTCCTGCTAACTTCCACAAACACAAGGTGGTCAATGGATTTGGAATCTGCTATTCTGCATGTATGAGCATTACTAACAGAACTGTGCAAAGAATGGCTTTCCAGTAAATCTTTCCTTTTTCAAGGTGGACCAGAGCTAAAAGAAAACAGTGAGAAATTTACATCCAAAACTGGGCATTATTTGGTGTCCAGCTCAAATCTGTATTTATTTTTTAGACACAGAGGCTACTTATTAATCTGGGTCCTCCCTTCTGCTTTGGAGTCAATGAATTCTCATATCCAAAGGAGAGCCTCATTCTAGTGATATTTGAAGTGCAGTTCCTACAAATTTTATGAAAGGGTGGAATACAAATTAGTGGGATTTCTTAGTATACTACTCAATGAGCAAGTATATATATATAAAATCCAAATTTAAGGAGTAAAAATAACGTAATGGAAATAAACTGGCTCCAAGAAAATTAATGTTTGAGTGTAAATTCAAAATTGCTTATATTCCCCCAAAAATCTATTGGCCAAAAGCATGCCTGCTTTTCAAAGCTTATTAGTCAAATTTCCAAGTCCTTGGAATATTCTGATGTACCCACAAGAAAAAGACAATACTTCAAATGTGGAAATACCTGAAAGCTTTACATTATTGGAGAATTATTTGACAATTAAGTTTTTTTTTTAGAAGCAGAAGAATCAGGGAATTAGACTGAAGGACAGTTTCACATGTTGCCACATTTGGTAGCAAATTACTTAAAAAAATTTCCCATGCTTGGAGGGAAAGCTTTATCATAATTTTCAGTAGGAACTGAATGTGTTTATTTACAGTGATGACAGCCATAATTAGGAAATTTCTGGTAACAATAAAATATTACATTTATTAGTCATCAGAATTGTCCAACCAAGATGCCCAGTGGGAGATCTCATTTGAAGCACTGAGAGTTTTTCTAAATGAAACTGATATCCACTAAATGCTATGTCATTTTCAGGGTGCTGAGAACTCATTGTTCCCATTCAACCAAGCAACCTACTCCTACAGTGCTGTGTGTCCTGGGGAGAAAAAAAACACCACTGGGGGAAAAGTAATGAGGTTGGGTATGTCAGGTCAGCATCATCCCACCCAAACTTAGATTTATAGAATCATAGGATCATTAAGGTTGAAAAAGATTTCCAAGATCAAGTTCTACCTTTGAACCAAACATCACCATGTCAACTAAATCATTGCACTAAGTGCTACATCCAGTCGTTTCTTGAACACCTTCCTGGACAGTGACTCCACTAACTCCCTGGGCAGCCTGTTCCCATGCTTAACCACCCTTTCAATTAAGAACTTTTTTCCTGACATCAACGTGAACCTTCCCTGGCACAGCTTGAGGCCATTGCCTCTTGTCCTGTCACTTGCTGCTCAGGAGAAGAGGCCAACCCCACCTCACTACAACCTCTGTTCACATAGTTGTAGAGAATGATAAAGTCCCTTTTTAGCCTCCTTTTCTCCAGGCTAAACAACCTCAGCTCCTTCAGCTGCTCCTTATACAACTTACCTTTAAACACTTTTTAAACTTATCTTTAAACCAGCTTTGTTGCCCTTCTCTGGACCTGCTCCAGCCACTCACTGTCCTTCTTGAATTGAGTGGCCTGAAACTGGACACAGCATTCAAGGTGTGCTTTCACTAGTGCCCAGTACAGGGCAATCACTTTACTAATTCTGCTTGCCACCCTATTTCTGATCCAGGCCAGGATGCCATTGGCCTTCTTGGCCACCTGGACATGCCCTGGCTCACATTCAGCAGCTGCCAACCAGCACCCCCAGGTCCTTTGCCACTGGGCAACTTTCCAGCCACTGCGTCCACTGCAGGGGGTTGTTGTGACCCAAGGGCAGACCCAGCACTTGGCCTTGTTTAATGTCGTACAGTTGGCCTTGGTCCACAGATCCGGCCTGTCCAGATCCCTCTGCAGAAACTTCCTACCCTCCAGCAGATCAACACTCCCACTCCACTTAGTGCAGTCTGTGAACTTACTGAGGATGCACTCGATCCCCTCATCCAGTTGATTAAAAAAGTTACTAAATAGGGCTGGCCCCAATACTGAACCCTGGGGACTGCATGAGTGACTGGCCACCAGCTGGAAATAGCATTCACTATCACACTCTGGGCCCAGTCTTAGAGCTAGTTTTTAACTCAGCAAAGAGTGCACCTGTCCAAGTCACTGGCTGCTGGCTTCTCCAGGAGAATGCCAGTTACCCAAATAGTTTTTACTTTGCTGTGGGGAATCTCTTAGTGCTGTGTCAAGAGGCAGTAGCAAGCCCAGAGGAAGACTCAGCTGTCTGAACTGTTCTGTGGAAGTCCCTGTTTCTCTTCACTGACCCCAGGAAAATCCTGAGCAGCTTGCTTACTGATTTAAATGCCTCAGTTAACTGTGATGGATTTAAGCTTTACTTCTGTCCATGCCTGCAGTATGGACTTCACTTGTGACTGCTAGGAAATTGTAAACTTTAAGTATTCCAGTTTCCCTTTTCTAATACAGATATAGCACTACTACTCAATTTCACAATGCTGTTGGGAGGCTTAATATGTTATTTTTTTGTGTTGCTTTTGGAGTCTTTCTTGTGGAAAGAAAGACTTTCTTAACAGTGTATGTATTATAATAATGTTTCCAATATTTACAGAAAATTGTGAGATTAAAATCATTTGGAAGGGAAGTAACTATAATGTAACTATAAGGAAAGTAACGATAAGTAACTAAAGTAGTTCATAAAAAATAAGCAGACAAATACAATGAATATACATCTGTAAAGCCAAGAATATCAAAAGTTGCAGTTGGCTAAATGGGTTATTTGTGTCCTGCTCACAGAATAGTCCTCATTCTTGCAGGGTTTTTAAAACCCATCAAGCTGCTGCTCCAACCTGTATCCATCTGCAAGGAACTGAGTCTTGTACAGATTCTCATGACCAGTGAGGAATACCTTGTTATTCAGTGCTAATGTTTATTTTTGTTAATTAGCAAAATTAAATGTTAATTAATAAACAATTAATTTTGTTAATTTGCCAAAATTAACAAAAAATTTGGATAAACTTGATTTTATCAAAACTGGGGTCATTTGCATGACCTATTGCAAGCGAAATCTGAAAGGTGAAGATACTTAACCGTCTACTTTTATTCATCTCAATTTACAGTTTATCTTAGTTCAGTCTTATTGCCTGTATCCACAACAATTGCCGACAAGGAAGAGCTAGTAAATGAGGACCTTCTAGAACCAGCATCATTGTTTAAGTTTGCTGTGAATTCATCTTTAACACCAGCAGCTCAAGTGTCTTGCATAAACAGCCCTGGTGTAAAAGTCTTCCCAGTAGCATAAGAATTTCCTCTCTTGTTAAGGGGTTGAAGTTTGATCAGGAAAAGGATATTGAAATAGTTTCATATTTCCTAGAAAAAACTTTTTCTTATGAAACAAGCTGTACTTAACACAAGGCTATTTTTCTGCAACCACATGTGCATATTTTAGACAGTGTTATGAAACACCAGGGTGGTGAATATTCACTTGGAAGGATAACTTAGAAATGTCATAAATTGTTGCACATTTGCACTGCATTCTCTAATATTTCTGCACAAAGAGCAAGATTCACTTTTCATTGTCTTAGTTAGGAATCAGGTTACTTAGATTACTAAGACAGTGTAAGTAAGTCACTACACAACTGGGATAAGAATTCTAATCAGGGACTTACACCAGTTTAATTTTCCCTGTTTAAAACTGATACAAATCAAACTAGCATAACTTTCTTGTCTAAACAAGACCTAACAGAGAATTACACTCAGCACTTAACATGTATATGATGCAGATGGTCAAAGCAAGACAGGTACAGGGTCAGCTAGAAAGATGCTCAAGTTACACGATATAAATGATTTGCTTTCAGATTTAAATGGAACAAACCCACCAAAAAATTGTTTAAGATAATGCAGTAATTGCTTAGAGGAAATCATATAGAAAATCTGTGTTCAAGGCCGTGGAGCTACAGTGAAGCAAATTTCTTAAACTTTCTTGACTATTTTCTAGGAGGAGAAATGAAAAAAGAAAAGAAAAGAAAAATAAATAATAAGAAAAGGGTAAGAGTAAGAGAACTATGCTAGTTGCATGGTGGAATAGGTGTGTCTTTAGGAGAGGTACTCTAAAGGTCTGTTATATGATAGTATGTGATGAATCATATGATCTGTGTTACTAATCTTTTCTTAAAGGAGAGAGAAATAGGCTGAAAGTCCATGTAAAATGTTGCAGTTGGAAAATCTGTGTAGAAGATCTGTAAGTAAAAAGTGGATGATGAAAAGCTCTCTAAGAAGTCTGTAAAATTTCTTTCCCTTCAACAACTCAGTCTGGAGCATGAGTGTCTGCACACATAAATGCATTTTGGTCTTTGGAGTGTTTGGTTTTAAGATACTTGGAAATCTGTTTTTAAGTGTTGTGTCTTAAATCCATTCTCATGTTTTATACCAATGTACCTGCTATCAATCTGTTGTTCTCAAAATGACATGTTGGCTTAAAAAACCAAAATTGGTAGCAAGATGAAATCTTGTTTGTTGTATATGCATTAATTCTGTGTGAACAATTCCCCAGCTGCATTGCTGAAAAAACATTTTACAAAAGCACATTTGCTTTTGTTCCTTCCAGAATGTATATGAAGCAGGAATTTTCATGTATTCTGGAAGAAGTATTGGACTTTTGTTCTCCCCATCCCGGGCACGTTTCTGTCCTTACATGTGCCTATGATCAAGACAAACCTGATTGTGCTCTGTGCATGCATGACATCTGCTTCTTTAATAGAAAATGGCAGAGGTGTATAGCTATAATTTTTCATCACTTCTTCTAGGGATTTTTATTTTTAAATTCTTGCCATTTGTCTGTCATGTTGTCTCTAGTTGTCTTGTTGCATATAGAGGTGCCAGGAATTCCTTCTGACATAGGAATGTATGGAAACAACAAAAATTAACTTGATCCAGTTAGCTGAATTTTCTTCTGATTCTGTTCTGCCTGAGAATTTGGGTAGTGATATTCTTTCTCCTCCTCTTGTACCAAGGAGGCTTGAGAGATCACAGTAGAGATAGGATAAACTCTGGGCATTCCTCCCAGGATGAAATTAAGGCAAGACTAGAGAACTATGGGAGAAAATTTGGAGTATGAGCAGACAACCTTAGAAGGTAATTTGTCTGGTTTTGACAGCATGGCTTCTTTCACACTAGAACACAGATGATCAGATTGATGCTAATCAGTTTTGAATCTAAAAATGATTTCTACTGACGGCTGATATGCCATTTATAGATTGATCCTTCCTTCTTTCACATCTGAACTTCCCTTAAAAGCTTTCTGTATGCAACACACTTTTCTTAAAAGATCCTATTTAAGTTACAAAATTTAAGTCTTGGGGGTAATACTGATAGCAGTCAGACTTTTAGCTTCCTGATCTGTGATCCACCAACCTAAAACTGCAGATGGAACTTGCAAGGTTTCAAAGAGAAAGGCACTGAGTTTGAGGCAGGTGAGTGGTCCTGCCCACTATTTTAAATGTTGAAGCAAAATTTGAGTCATTACCAAAGGCCATTCATTCTTTAAAGTGGGATTCATATGTCTTGATTGTAGGTGAAAAAAAAATCTGATTCTTGATATGTAAATTTAATATTTTGACATGCATTTTAATATTTCACTTTTATACAATCTGAATTTACAGAACATATTTTAAATACCTGCAAAAATCAAAGGAGAAGTCCTAGTACAATCTCTAGAGATGCATTTACATTTATCTTCAGGATTGTTGTGGACTTGCCTGCCCTCTGGATCATATTGTTTATGAATGTTTTAAAGTTGTCAGCCTATGTTTATAAAAGTGTATTTTTCTTTTGGAATCTCTTGCCTGCAAATATGGTCTTGCACAGTGCAGATTTAGGAAAAAATAACTTATTTGTTGTTAATTTTTTTGTTGTTGTTGTTTTCTTTTTCTAGGCAATGTATTGAATGAATATTTGAATTTGTATTAAAACACCCATGGTTCTGTTTAACAATGCTGATTTTCACTTTCATATATTCAGTTTTGACTAGCTTTAGCAGTATTTATTTTCTGTGAACTTTAGTTCTCATGCAGAAGTATTTTGAAGGAAAGAAAACTGTATTAAATAAATAATTTCTTAAAAATTCTGCCATCAGTTCAGTGTGTGGGTGACAGTGAGGGTGAATCATAGGCTCAGTTACACATCTTTCTCTTCTCACTTATGAGTATTGCATTTGTGTCTCAAAAAGGAAGGATCTTCAAATAATATCACTACCACTATCAGAGTACTATTCCTAAAAAAATGTTGTTTTTTTTAAAATTGAAAATCCTGTGCAGAAATTACTCAATATTTCTGAAATCTCAGAGAAATGCTTCATATCTGTTTCCTTGAAGTCTCCTGCAACACCAAAGAAGTCAAAGAAGACTGCTGCAGCTTTTCAAAAATTGGGCATTCATATGCAGATCAAAGTAACAGAAATGAGGATTTAGGATCACTGCCTTTATCATTTAAGTATTATTTATTTGTGTCATAGTTAAATATTTACCCTTCCCAGTCTTAACTCATCAGGAAATTCCAGTAGCCTTCTAGGCCACATCAGCAAATCAACACAGTAATGGGAAACCCCCAAACCACGATGCCTTTGGTGCTGTGCCTGGAATTTTGAGGATCTGCTTAGAAGGAAAATTGCTCAAAGAGATGATCTAATCTCTTCCTGAATGAACTATTCCCCTTTGTTCCTTGGCTAAAACTTCATACTTCACTCTGTGAGACTTACCACAGTAGAGATAAATGGTCAAGGGCCACCTATCTTTCCTGCGTCACTTCTGTCAATGGGAAAGGCCATCAATGCTCTGCTAGAAGGTTTTTCTGTGTTGCTATTTTTGTGTGGAGGAGATATGGACTGCGAAATTCTTTATCACTTTAGCCTGTGAAATACAGAGGCGATGATTAAGGTTGTTTCTCTTCACATTTTTCTTGGATGATCCAGTTGGATCTCTTGGCTTTTCTGAGAATTCTGGCTGATGCAATACATATTCTTTTGTATATTCCTCTGACATTGTTGACCTCCATGACATCCCACAGCTTAACCATTAGAGCTTCTACCTTCGTGTCAGTTATTAAAAGAACTGGTTTTACCTGTTACAATACCAAAGTTTTATGCAGGGAAGCATAAGCAAGACAACTGTATTTGCAGAGGCACACAAGGGAGGTGTTTGCCATGTACCATAAGATTATTGTTAAAAGTAAAAGATGATTACAGCAGAATTAATTCAATCATAATTGGAAACAAAATATCTTGGTCTTGATGACTCAGTTTCTAACTATGGACCATCAGTCTAGGGAGGGTCAGCTCAGGCAAAGTGTAAGGGACCCAGAGAGATATAGAATAGGCTAAATATAAGGTGGGAGGTGAGGGTGGTGCTTCAGAGCAAGAACTCTGTCCATTTGAGGTTGATAAAAGATTTGATTAAGATTTAAATTTCCTAGGAGGGTAAATGATACAATCCACAAATTTATGATTGCCAAGGTACCAACCTATCACTAAAGTACACACAATTAAGTACGTTGTCCTGATGTGACAGAAAAGACTGAGAAATTACTTTGGTATACAGCACTGTGTTCAGTAAAATGTCCTGAAACAATGCGGATGTAAACTGTTTACAGGTGTGTGGCCCTACAAATGTCATAATACTGTGTATTTCAGCAGTAGTAAAACCTGCTGAAGAAAAACTCATCATAATCAAAATAAGATTTCCTTTTTTTAAAAGAACAAGAAAATTCTTTTTCTAAACTTAAGAATATAAAAGTAAGTAAGAAGATGCTCAGCATCATTTTTTAATGAGGAAACCAGATATTCTCCATATTTTGCTGGTTATCAAGGTATATCTAAAATGCATCCCAGGCTGAAATGCTGGATAGAACTCAAATGCCATGTGGGGCATTACAGGTTGTAGCTAATGAGTCTCTTTGTCACCAGGAATGCCCTTGCAGCTATCAATGATAAACTCATAAGCAGTATTCATGTTTGCTGCTTATACCATTAAGTGAAGAAACAATTTACTAGCATCAAGCAAGCACCTTGGACAGTTTATGATGATGAGCTAGAGGTCAGGAATACTGGAAAGGCATTTGCCCAAATTTGCCAACTTTAAATTTTGCAAGATCTAAGAGCTTGACCTCAAATGCTCCAAGGGTCCTCAAATGTGGAATATGGATGAGGCATATGAATATATGCCTCAAATATTCATGAGGCAAGCTTTAACCCAGTAAAAGAAATTGTTTTAATTTCATAATTAAATTGTGTTGGACAAGGTGTTAGGTGTGTTAGGACAAGGACATAGCTACTTTTCACAGACTTCAACAGGAGGTAGAACTCAATTGGAATTCCTCTGTTACACTGAACAAGCACATGTATATTTTATTCTTTTGGATAAGTGGGTGAGAATGAGAAGTCCAGAGACTTTTTATAGAGAAATTGACACAAAGTTCAAAAAAAGGAGAATTATAATTCCTTGCCCAGCTTACCTAAAGAAACATTTATCATTAAATACCTTTTTTTTTTTTGTCAGTGCATGATAACCATTATGGCACATGCTGAACAAGCCACTATAGAAAACAGGGATAAATTTAGTATGTAATTGTTTATTCAACATATTTATATATTGAGTTTTAAAGTAAAATGGATGCACCAACAGTAAAAATATTTATAAAATTAAATACGGACTGAAATAAAAGAACTTGTCAAGAATTCAGTTTTTAAAGCTAGGATTAGTGATTGTATTTCTTTAGTGCTAAACCAGTAAGAGCATTTGTTTTGTTCTACCTTAATAGCTTCTACAAAAAAAAACTGCCTTACAAACCCTAGAAGTAGGAGGGAAAAAATGAAAAAGAAGAAAAGTTTCCTTGAGCCAGGATTTAGTACTCCAGCGCATCTTGGAAACATCTAGTAATTTGGCCACTCACCCCCTGGGGTATTTCCTGGAAGCAGAATTGAGCAAGACTGAAAATGTTTTTGTTGCACTGTTATGGGCATGAAGTTAAGACATGAATTCTTGCTCCATAAAATAAGTACCAAGTGTGACATCTTGTTTCATGTGAATTTTTAAAGACTACTTCAACATTTTTATTCATTATTTTCCTACCAAAATCATACAAAGCTCCTGAAATCATGATCAAAACTCTGGTTGTGATCACTAGAATTAGTCCTGTTTAGTTTTGTCTTTGTTTTTATTTTTTCTCTGGTCTATAACTCACCATGATGGGACACTGAAAATGTGTTTTAGGGTATATTTCCTATTTTCATTATTCTTAAGTTTCAAGATGACAGCTGAGTGTTACTTCTATCAGCATGGTTTTGAATGTTGGCATGCTTTCACTTCCATAGTACAATCATTCAGAAATATTATAAGAAAGCTGAAGCAAGACTATTTTTAGAATACTACTCATAATGGAATTCAAACTTTATATTTTGAGACAACCTAAGTCAGAGTTGCTCAGTGTTTTTTCTATCATAACGGATATAATTTTGGTTTTGCTTCTCTTAGGCTTAGCCTGGCATTGCCATTATATTTTCTAGGTGTTGTTATTATAATTCTTACCAAAAAAAGTCAATTAGAAAAACTAGTAATTTTCTATGGGAACATAAACTCAAAGGAAGTTTTCAACACAGTCCACAAACCCAAAATATTATCATTAAAGAGTCTCAAGAGGATTAGAAACTGAGAAAAAGGTCTTGACTCTCACTTGGAATGTGATGTTAATGTATATATATGGAGCTTGGCCTGATGCTGCTCACAGTGAATCAGCAGGAAAAAACTAAGCTCAATTTCTCTTCCCAAAAGGGGTTTTCCCAACCTCAGGCCCACTCAGCTTAAGCTGACTCCATCCTTTCTCCTTCTCCTGCCACTTTCAGAAGTTCCAGGTCTACCTTTTGGTACCAGCTATCTGGGATCACCTACATCATAAGGTTTAAGCCCTAATATAAAGCGATTTCTCTCTAGTAAGAGACAGACAAACCCCAGCACTATCCCGGCAAATCTATTTGGCAGAACAGGAAATTCCCAGATGGTCAGGAGGAATTTTAAAGGGTTTGAGTTCTATGTTGCAAAACACTAGCCTGGCACCCACGGAGACAGAAGTCTGTTATCTATAGAAAATCAGAGGCAAAAAGAATGGATGATGTGCTACCACACAATATGCTCTACAATCATTGCATTGTGTCAACATGAATTTGTGGGGTACCACAGCAAGATATGAAATGATAACATGGTCTCTATCCCCCGCCAGTTCTTTCCTCCACACGCCTAGAAAGATACCAACTAAATTTGTGAGCAGGGCAGTTTTATAATAATCAAACAAACAAACAAACCAACCAACACCTTTAGAAAGCCCTGGAACAACAACATAAGTTAGAAATAATGTAATCACTGGCATCAGTGGAACAATCCAATAACAATCTGCTGTAGCTTAAAGAAGAGAACTCAAGTCCAGCCTGTGAGAAGCAGACAAGCTCAGATATTTTTGTTCACTTGAGGATAGGAATCAGTGTACAGCTTTTAGTATGCATCCAGCCTACTCCAAGCACTCTCCAGGCCTGAAAGGGGGATCATGAGGTTCATCTCACAAGAATAATTTTATAGAGATATTTTTAGTATTTCCTTTTTATTTCATGTCAAAAAGAACATAAAAAAAAAAACTTATCTTACCTTTTTTTTCCACTATTCTTTCTTTCAGTCCTTTAAAATTCCAAAGAGGAACTGAGATACTTGTTGAAACAGAAGCATTCAAGCAGGCAGATTATCTTAATTTAAACCTAGTCTTGTATTCTATCTGGCATCTAGTGGACATTTGAGTCATTTTTTGTGTTTCTTTTGCTGAAGCCAGTCAGGAAATGGCTTAGGGTGGGCTGGTTTTTTATTTTTTTTTTTTCAAAATACCTTAAACTAGAAAACTCTCCAAACTCCTAAAATAGAGACTCTCCAATCTGAGGTCTTGAGACCTCAGGTAACAGCAGCCTTATGGTACAGAGCAATTGTAAACCAAAATGCTATGATTTCCAGCCAAAAGGCTGGAATTCTTAGTTAAATAATGTAATCCCTCTCTTTTTTTATCTATTTGTTTATAAACTAATCTTAATTTTTTTTAAAATTTGAATATTTTTCAAGAACTGAAAGAAGTGTCACTGGAAAACATTTTCCTGCTGATAAAATCAGCAGATTGATATTTTTTTCCCTTCCACATGAGCTAAATTAGCCAGCTAAAAGTTATTTTTCTTAATTAAACCAAAACCCAGGGCATTGGAAGAAACATTATAAATAGTTCTCTTTGAACTCAGATGCCTCTAGTTCAGTGGGGACAGTTTGCATGATCTTTTCTGTATCAACAACATTCCACATGCATATTCTTTCTATCTTCAAGGAAAAAAAAAAAAAGGAACAGCAGAAGCAACTGTTTCCAGATAAACAGGAGGACACCAAAACAGTGCATCCCTTTTCTTGCTAGAAAATACATCCATGTACTGTGGCTGTATACAAATATTACATTTAGACTTCTCCTTCATACACCAAGATAGTACCAGAACCTGATTCTACTCTCACCCAAGTTAGCCCTAAGGCAATCATTTTGTAGAAGTCTGCTGATTTTATCAATTGAACACATGTAAATCACTAAACAAACACATGGTCCAGTGTTTGTTTAGTGATTTACTGGAAATGCATATCTGGATATTAGAATCATAAAACTGTTGATGTTGGAAAGGACCTTAAAGACCATCTATTTCCAACCCCACAGCCACAGTCAGGTACATTTTCCACTAGACCAGTTTGCACAAAGCCCCACCCAACCTGGCCTTCAAAACTTCCAGGGATGGGGCAGCCACAATTCCTCTGGGTAGAGATGCCCTGAAAACCAGGGGTGCTTTTCTTCCTGAACTTCTTGGAGCCTCCATATCTTATTTGGTAGGGTTTTATGTCATCCCTCTGGCTTCTTATGAGAAAGATGTCTTCTAATTCCATATACCTGTCACCAAGCCCACATACCACATTAGTTTTGAGCTTCTACACTGCAGCACACTGAGAAAAAAATTCTTACTGTGAAGGTCACCAGATAAAATTTACAACAAATCATAAGGGCTGCTTGAGTCTTCCTCCCCATAAATGCTCTCTGCTTGAATTTTTAACCTGCTCATATTTTTCAGCTTGTACTATCTTTGATAACAACTAAGGAAATTAATGTCTGTGATTCTTTTACGTAGTGTCTTTTGAAAAATTGTTTATTAAGGCTGTAGTTTCCAAACAAAATTTGACTGTTATTGCCATTGGTTAGGATACCTTTTGTGCATGGAATAAAATATTTTGCCCAGTTCTTAAATCCAGAAGTTATTCTATAGTATTATTACATGGAAGCAAGTAATGCAGTTTTTCAGTATTTCTTTTAATTACAGAGTGTAGATAATCACTTGTCCTTCACAATTTATGACAACTGAATAATATGTATTAAATGCAACATAGTGGAGCAGGAACACTTCTTTTTTTAGCAGAAATGAAATTTCATTGCAGTAAACATTCACAGGATTTTTAGCTTTAAACAATGTTTACAAAATGAATGACAAACTTGAGAAGAAAATACTGTAATGATTATATTTCAGATTAATGGAAATGGTTTACTTAAATTTTCTGATAGAAATAAAGATTCTAGCTAGAAATACCAGCTGTAGTGATGTCAAAGGCAGAACTCAAGCAATTTCAGTGCCATCAAGACCACATATCTAACTCTGCTGGTAAAATTTCTGGCCTCATGAAAGAATCAGTGTTATTTCTGTAAGTTCCATGCATACACCTGTTATGGCTCTCTCAATATTGATAGAGGTTCCAGGTTCTTTACAGTCTTGCATTCCTTTTTTAGAGAATGGCAACAACTGATCATACTTCTACAACCTTTCGTGGTCAGGATCCCAACACGTTTTAGAAATGTCAGTGAAAAAAGCTTCATAACACCCAGAAAGCTTGGAGGTGGCAGTAATTCTCTTATTATTACCCATTGGGCAACCCAAGGTACACAAGCTACAAGCTAATGTGCCTTTAGGCACTTCAGAAACCTAAGTACAGCTGACAATAAACTAAGACCTGAGGTAGCTCCAGTTTTTATATGATAGCTATTAAAATTCTCCACACTAATACAGATTGGTAAATATCCAACTTCTCTCAGGTTACTCCTCCCACTGCTGTCTAAAAATTTGGGTTCTGTAGGCTAATTTCATAGCGTGAAATTAGGTGTAAGTCTACGCTGCTCAACCAAGGTTAGTGGAATGGTTTTGATTTAAATCAGGTAGGCTTCTGGATGCTCATGCTTGCTCTAAAACCTCATTTTCAATGCATCTTGATGCCTTCTTGATGAATTGGACTACTTTATTGGAATTGAAATTAAACTGGTCAGACCTCCTGCACACATCCATGCTATTTTCTTTTCTCGCTCAATTTCTAAAATGGCCGTTTTTGTATTTCTGAAGAGACCAGCCTGATGTGCAAAGGAGCAGTGCTGTGGTGCAACGAATCCTCAGCAACACCCACGCATGGAAATACCAAACCACTTCACATCTATTTCTGTTTGTCAAGTGACACATGCAGAAAGATGAGGCAGTGGCTGAACTGAGAGGTTTGGCTGGAACTAAGGAAGGAGAGATTCTGACCTATGGAAGAAGGGCCAGGCCACTCAGAAGCTCTGCAATGATGTCATAAGGTTCTGTAGGGTGAAAATCAGAGAGGCCAAAGCACAGCTAGAACTGAATCTGGCTACTGCTGTAAAAGACAATAAAAATATTACTATATTATCACTTCAGTAGTTAGAACAGTTGGTTTTGGGAAGTGGTTGAGTCACCATCCCTGAAGGTCTTTAAAACTGTAGTTGTGGTGCTTAGGGACATGGTTTATTGCTGGACTTGGCAGTGCTGGGTTAATCGTTGGACTTGATGGTCTTAAAGCCTTTTCCCAGCATAAATGATTCTATTACTATGAATAAGAGAGATGAGTTTGTTGCAAAATGTTTACACAGTATGAACACTTCTAAAGGGGTTACTCTCTACACAAAGTTTTGGATCAAATTTGTCAACACTCTTCTACTGTTTTATGATAAATATTTTTTATCAGAGGCAAAATATCATTCATTGCAGAATAAATAATTATGGAAATATGGATATTTAATTGATTTTTTATAGGACTCCATGTTGCCACTTATTTGCCTAAGCCCACATGGTGTGAATTATCAGACACACCAAGCAAAGCAGTGTGTTTTTATAAGTTGCTGTTATGTGCATATTTCCAAATTTATTATTCTGCGTACTATTTTACCTGATTCTTTCTATATGTTCACATGTCTTCTACTGAAGGTCTTAGAAAAACTGTGTTCATATAAATATTTAAAATAGCATACTTTGTCTTGATTTACAGTTTTTCAAATGTCTTCCAGGTTAGAAGTTTTAGCCTGTTAGGTCAAGCCATTGTCATCTCTCTTGCATAGCATTTAAGGGAACAATTTATTAAAATACATAAAATAGCATAAGAACAAGCAGGTTTGGTAAAAATGTAAGGAATATCAGCAGTGAAGACATTACTGAACTATTGAATAGAAAACATATCAAATTTTTGGTGGAAAGAAAGAATGATAAGAAAATATCAAGGAACAATGTGGTTATGTCTGAAAAATTGTAGACTACATTTCAACTAAAAAAAATTAACAGATCTACTACCAATACCTCAAATATTTCTTGCAACAGAAAAAAACAGCTTTTGTGTGGACTTGAGGGATTATCTGTATTTTTATAGCATTCTTTATGTTATCAGGGCTATGGAATATTAATATTAGTTTTACTTTTATTAATTTCACTTTTTCCAATTCTGATTACTGGAATATCCACTGCTCTTGTTCTCTTTCTGTTTTTGTTTATTGTAGATTTGTAAAGCATGCCTGAATTCAACAAAATGTAATTAGAAGCAGAACAGGCATTGTTTTCTTTTGCATATGTACACATCATTTTGAACATGTGGTTCCAAGCATATTTTTGAATTAAATTGTCACTAACTTCAATAAATGCTTGTTTTTAATTTTTTTTCCTACTTTTATGTTTTGCATTTGTTGCCCAAGAGATTCATAGACAGCTGCAAGATCCATTCTTTGGGCAACACCCTAAAGGATGTAAGAAATAGCAGCTAGAAATGAGGGCTTCCAAACATGATTAGGTTCCTTGGTACAAAGAGCTATGCTGAGAAGTGAACCTGGGAGAGGTAAATACACTTCAAATTGGTGGTTGCTACTAGCAAATGAGATTTTGAGAGTTACTAAAGATCAGCTTTCAGCTGGAGATAAAACTTCAGTGACTTCTGGTGATGTCACTTTTTCTTTCAGATACTCGCCATACTTGGTAGAGGCTGAAAAATTTACATTTACTCTTAGTTCAGCGTGTGATCCAAAGAAAGTTTGGCATCGTTAACTAATTAACATTACTTGAGCACATTGTCTTGAGGAACATGATGCAAAAGGGATTATGTCCCATCTAGGAATTCACATGTTTTGTAAATGAAGGATATTGAATAAAACTGAAAACATCTGTAATATACTTTACCACATTTTGTTTATTATTTATTGTCGCAGAATCTCCTTATAGTGACTTCAGAAAGAACATTAGCTAACTGCATTACAAATGTGAAAAAAAGCTGTCTTCAATAAGGCTGGCTTGGTTGAAAGTGGGTATGATGTTAAAGTAATTACAAATAATATGTCAGAGTGTGCTGTTCAACTATCCTGTTAGAAAACAGGTATCTTTATTTTTTACCTAGTGATAGAGAAAATTGAGATATAACAATAAATCTGATGAAAGCAGTGACAATTTACATGAATTCATCTTACTTATACTAACCTCTTTTGCTTTGAGGGCGAAGTATAGCTCTTAGTAACAAAACTTTAACAGGATTTTCTTTTGTCATTAAATACTATTCCCAGTCTATCAGATTTGTTGGAATTAATAGAGTGATTTAAATATTGAATTTCCTAATTAACATATCAAAAGGTTTTGTAGCAGTAAGAAATGAATACACATTGACCCTAAACACCTCTGTTTAATATCCTGAAAATTGGTAGATGAAGAGGAAACTAGATTTTAAAGATAGGAAGGGAAATAATTTAATAATGTAAAATCTTGTCTTGATTTTTTTTTTTGCCTGTTTTTATTTTCAAAGTAAATAAGCTGGTTGCTTTTAGTTTGTTGTTAGTTTAGGACTCTGTACTTTCAATCATCACAGTAGCACTTTCTGGACTTGTTCATATAGAATGAGAGTAGAATTGTACAGAGTCCTGTCTCTAATTTTTAATTTTTTTTAAACCTCAACTATTAAATATGATGTTTTATGACAGGAACTTCCATTAGTAGATGCTAAATAGCCATCTGCCTCCACAATCTTCATACAAAATAGTTATGAAAAACTGCAAAAAATTCATTCATTTTTTGGACCATACATGGATTACCTTTGATTTTCAACATTTACATCACCACCTAATTGTCTTTTTTCTTTCTTTCTTGTACTCTTTTTATTTATTATAAATTGGTATTCTATGATCTCTCTATTTAAGCGTCTCAGTTATTTCATAATTTTATTTCTTCATTAATATGTATTTCCTTTCATCATTCATTGTTTGTAGTTTTCCAGTTATTGCTCAATTATTCAGGTAGTTTCAGGAATGTGCCAAGATTTTAAAATCATGTTTCAGTTTTATCAGGATCTATTATTCATAGTTATCTGTGAAAGGAAATGCAATCCTGGCTCAGAAACAGCCAGTCTGATGAGCTGGCTTTGTGCTGCAGGTCTTGGATTCCCTGAGACACCAGAGTATGGAGGAACTGGAGTGCCTAGGAATCAAAGCTGACCCAGAATCCTTGGCATCTGGATATTATGGCTCCCACGAGCTTTGAAACTCCTGGCTTTATGGCTGTCCAGGATGAAATTCAGCCAAGAGCTTTCTAACCTTGGAGGACCTGGGAGTCTGGGCCTTTGCAGCTGGAAATCCCAGAACTTTCTGTGTCACAGGTCCCTGCAAATCTGTTCAGTGGCTCTTTGCAGAGCTGGGAGCCGGGAAATCACTTTGTGTTGGGCCACACAGGAGCCTGGTAGTGAAAGTGACAAATCCTGCCTAAAAAGCAGGTTTCCACTGCAATTTTTGCATTTGAACTCTTTTAATGAAATATTCTAGCAGCAATAATTTGGAGTTCTTTAAAGGGGAAACAGCTTTGGAGCAGTGTTAAATATGTCAGCTTGAAGAGCCTCTGTTTCTTAATGTTTTGCTCTTGGAAACATTGATATTTGGAACAAGAGCATCTGAAGTATCTTGCAATGACTCCAGAACTGATTTCAAGTCTTGCTCCAGATTTCTCACAGATAGGAAAGTGTGTACTAAATTACTGATGACCTCAAGTTTATTTCACATAAGAGTATATGCATTTCACATAAGGGGGTGCATAGTATGTTTATGTTGAAATTCCACGATGATCATAATTCTACTTGCCCTAAAATCATCTGAAGTTTGGCAATGAATTTCAGTAAAAACAAATTAGATGTTCATTTAGAAATAAACAGACTCTTTTGGTATGTTGAATTTGTGTCCTTTCATAATGGTTGTGAGACTTGTTGCTTTTAAAAATTGGAATGGGGTTTGTGTAATTTATGGATGGAAACTGAAATATAAAAGAATTCCACAGAGAGTTGTGGAATTGTTCAGGTTCCAATAATGTGAACATTTACTGGTTTTAGTTAATTATCTTTTTTCTAAAGGACATACATTTCCCAAAGGAAATGCATCTTTAGTTTCTGGCTAGAAGTGCAGAATATTACACTTCCCTGGTACTTTGGATTACCAGAACTTTGTGTGGGTCAAAGTCACTTTTAGTTACAAGATCAGAATTCACAAGATCACTTTGGATGAACCTTCAAACATTCAGATACTTATTTCAATGCCTATGGGTTAAAAAATGTATCAACTTCTTTATGACAGAAATCTGGGCTAAGAACTTCCCAGAAAAAATAGTTTTTAAGATTTCTAATACTTTTTCTGAGGAACCACAAAGTTTCTGAAACAGTCTTTATCTTAGACTGATTTTATTTTATCAGGCTCTGAATTTTCTGAGATATCCAGTGCATGATCTAATATGAGGGGGTAAAAAAGTTTGGCTATTGTCCTGCTTAGTCCAGTCTGTTTGGACTCTTGGGTTTTCTTTGCCTAAAACCACATATCTTTACATGTATGGCTGTTCTAGCACACAGAGGTCTCCCCGAAAGTTCTGGCACTGCTGCCTATTCTTTAGTAAGAACTTATCGTCTCGTTCTTCTGTTTGCTCTCCCAGCCCTGAACTGGGAGAAAAGCTACAGCCTTGGTCCCTCAAACCATCTTCTGTGGAGTAGGAAAAGCTCTTGGAGAGAAAGTCTGTGTGACCAGAGGGGCCTGCTCTTCAAAAGCATCAACTGCTGCAGCTGGACTGGGCTCTGCTTTGTGTGACTATGTCAGCTAGCCCTTGTTAACTGAACTAATGCTTTTGGGCAGGACAGTGCAGTGGAAAACAGCCTTTGAAACAAAGGTATAGAATTGCAATATTTATTTTCAGGCATATGCTTTGGTTTAGGAATGATATTCTTCAATTTAGTACTCCCACTAAAACTGCTTGCATCCCCTGTGGCAGGGTGGAGTGGGGAATTGGAGGCAGGAAAGGCAAAGATCACAGGTTGAGATAAGAACAATTTACTGGTAACACCAATGAGATAAGAAACTGAACAGTAACAGCAACAATACTAATGACAGAGGGCACAAGAAAAGGGACAACCCCACTCTCACCCATCCCCCCCTCCCCAACAGCAGGGAATATCAGATGGCTCCCTCCAGACTGGAACCCTTCTTCCCTGGAAAAGAGCCCCTTCCCATTCCCCTGACAATGACTTGAGGTGGTATAGGGCAACCTCCAGGTCCCAGCCATGTTCCCTCCCAGGTGCTGCAAAATTTAAGCCTGTCCTGGCTGGAACCAGGACAACATATTACTAAAATTCAGTGATGCTTTAATACAAAGGTAGAAGAATACCTTGAGTTTCTAATGCAAACTTTTTTAGCTGGCCAAACGAAAAATACAGTCCATGTTTGGTATACCAAGGATTGAGGTATATTTACTGCTTAATATAGATCTCCAGAACTGAAAGTCAGAGGATGCAATTACTAAGACGACTATGAGAAGAAAACAGAAAAATAATATTTTTTGCAAAAAAGAGGGTATTATAAACAGTCAAATGAAGTGCCTCAGAAAAAGCACTATAACATTTATAACATTTTTTTTTTCCTCAGTCAAGATTCTGTTCAGCGACATTAAAATTTAATGCTAAAAATATGCTTGAGACTCATTGTGGTTATCTCTTAAACAAAAGTGTCTGTGGAATTTAGTTATTAGCTATAAAATCACTTGTGATTATAGGCTATCTTAAACTAAAGATTAGCATATAGGGCTGGTTACATGAAACCAGCAACTATGCCTGCAGTGGTTGTAGTGGATTCAGAACTACACACAAGAGTAAAAGGAAGGACCAGTGATGGTATGAAGGTCCTCCTCCTTTTAAACTGATTCCTAATGTTCTGACTGTGTTTCTCTTTAATTGGGAACTACATTCTTCTAATTAAAAAAAAAAAACTCCTTAACAGAGGTAACATATTTCAGGATTTAGTGACCAAAGACATATTACCTAGCAATCTTTATAATGATTTAAAAAGATCTGTTCAAGAACTTTGCTCTGTCTGACACTATGCTGATAAGGTGAGAGGTAGAAGATGGGGGACCAAATGCTCTCCTGCTGAGAAGGTACTCATAATACCTTAGAGTGCTGTATTCATTAGGCTAATTTTTAATTTCTACAGATCAGAAAGGTATCAATGAGACTTTTGTATATGATAGGATATATAAAGCCTAATCACAGCTTTTTTTTCTGTACGTCTTTGTGAAAATATATTTGGTCTCCTAACACAGAGAATATAAAAGTACATATTTTCAACTTGTGATTCAGGCTATATAAATGCCTCAAAAGAGAGCAATGCTGTATTATAGTATTTCCTGATGAGAAACAATGAGTAACATGTCTCAAGAGCTAGGACACAGGCTCAGACTCTGAGTTTAAACATTATTCACAAGACTATGTCTTTATTCCTTCACTACATAGGATGCAGATGCCTAAGTGTCTTAGATGTGAATCTAAATTAACAGCATGCTTCATGTTTATGTATTAATTGGAAAGTTAGAGAAGAAAGAAACCAATAATGAGTGGAAAACAAAAAAAGGAAATGGTAGGCAGCATCAGGAAAAGACTTGAAAAAATTATTAATGTTACCTCTTTTTAAATATTTTTGAAAGCTCTGTTCATTTGTTCTCCATTATAAAAATGTTATTTTATTCAATTAAGATCTCACTTCTGCCTGCTTTATAGAACATATAATCAGAAAAAGTTATGCAAACCAAATAACAATTCAAATATTCCTAAAAGTTTACTTTGTGCTGAATGCCTGCATTAATAGATGTCAAACAATTTGGTTATCATTAAATGGATTTTAGAAAAGTTTACAATTTCAGAGAACCAGGATAGGAATTGTTCACATTATTGACAAAGTTTGTATTCTGCTTTCTGTCAATTGAAATAAACAGCTAGAAAATGTGTTTCTCTGAAGCCATTCTCTGTATTATGTTAAAGAAGATTAAAGGGTGATCATTAATTTGAATTGGTTCCTTTGTAAACTTTGGTCAGTAAGCCACTGAAGTCAGTTAAATCTGATTTTTTATTCTGATTTCATTAGTAAAAAAGAATTCCCTAAGAAGTTTAATTTTTATATCATGCTGATACAAATGAGAATTGAGATTATTTGATATAGATGACACATAAGCAACTAAGTCAAATAAGGACATGAGTTACCATGAACAGATAGGGTTGCTAAGGAAAATAAAGGCAGGGAATTGGGTAAAGCTGTTTGTAGGGTTGTATATAAATAAACAGCAATAACAAACATGTATTCTTCAGAATGACTTACATGAAAATATTTCCTTTTCTATCAGTGGGAAGTATTGGATTACAAAGAAATAGACACCAGCTGAATCTGTCTTATAAGCTAATAGATGTCCATTTTTTTAATAAATGGACTATTTTTAAACATAAAATGACACATTCTTATAAAAAACTTCAACTTTAACATTTATTTTGTATCACTCTTCAGGGATTTGAACACAGAAATCACATGTTAAATGATATAGTGGAAGAATAGGTCACACAGATTGGCTGATATTAATTTACAGGGCACTAGTCATGACCTGTCACTTAAGGAGTCACAATATTTTCCATTGTAAACCTCCCTTGAAGTTTCTTTTTCCTTTTGTGCAATTCACAAGACAATTCACATGTATCACAGATGTTTATACATTTTTATGCACATTTTTAAGGCATATGATTTATTTCAGATGACACTAAATCCACAGTGGGGAGCAGGTTGGGAGCAGGGTGGCAGCGTGAAGGGTGCTATCCCTGGGCAGGGTGACCTGTGCTCACAAGATACAGCTTCTTGTACAGCTTTTGTGTGACTTCTGGCTCCTCATTTGTTGCTGCTGGGACACGACAAAAGTGACAGGCACAAAACACAGACAATGAGTTAGTTCAAGAAATAAAATTGTTTCAACAATTGATTTGCTCTGGCAGTCTAATTGAGTTAAAATTCTAAAGAAGTTGTTTTAGAGGCCCTGAAGGAGTTGGCTTTGTTCACTTGTTTCTGTGAAAATAAGAAAATAAATATAAAGAATATTATAATGCAGTTGCAAATTATTATGCTGTCACTTGTAAATTCAAAAACTAGATTCACTGACTGGGAATTCACCTTGCATTGCTAATTTATAAAAGATGGTGAGTTTTGGAGATGTTTGTTTAACACTGACTTGGAGATAATAATGGAAGGAGGTAGTTTTGCCCTGACAACAGAGATTTAAAAGTCAATATTCATTGCTTTGTAAATAACAGTGGTATAGTCAGTCATGTGACTCATGCCCAGAAAATAAGGGAAAAAAGTGAAATGAAATTAATTAATCTCTATAAAATTATCGATCTCTCTAAGTCTCAAAAATATCAAGGAAGTATGAAATACTAATTCCTTTCATGTCCTGTTGTTGTATACACCACTTGAGTTGGGTCAGAGCACGCTTCCTCTTTTTGCAGCCAGAAAAAAATTGTTAGTTTAGGCCAAAAAGTGGAAAATTCTAGTTATAAAATAATAAAACCATGAAAACTTGTGAGACTAATACTTGTATTTCATCTATGAAATTTTAAAACTTAGGCACTGGTCTGATTTTTCTTCTCTCCTAAGGGGTACCATAGGCTTTTACATATGCAATGAATAACATGGAAATAATACAAATTCATCTTACTGCTACCTAAGATTCAAATTCATATGGATTTAATGAAATCTGGTATTCATTCTCTACCACTTATGCTACCTGCTTAGAATAGGGACTGAACATTTATCAGCTAAAGAGAAAAAACTGTTTGTATATTAACATGTAACCAATGTTTGAATAACTTATCTCCTATTGTATTAAATATTATATTAAATCCTTAATTTTATCCAGTAACCCAAAATCTATTGCCCTTGAAAATATCAAGGACAGACCCACTTGCAAACTTCTACAGGATGTCATCCACAGGATGTCATATTTGATTGTGCATTTCAGTTTTTGAAAAGTAGAAGTATGAATTAGTACTTAAAATGATTTTAGTAGAATTTACAAACTGTATTCATTATCTCAAATTATTTCATTGTATGAATTTTCCGAAATAAAGGAGTGCAAAACTATGAAAAAATTAAATTTGCCTATACAAATTTAAAGAGTTTTACAGCAATTTAGGAGTCTTTAACAGCAGAGGGCATTCTAATTTTCTGGGACAGTAGTAATAGGACATTTTAGTTTTTATAAGTATCGTGAAAGTATATATACAACACATAAAACAATAAGAAAAATATAAATACAAGGGAAAATCTCACAGTGAAATACTAAGACCTGAATACATTTTAAGAAGATTGTCTTGATTGTATTATGTATTTTGTAATTAAAGGATTCACACTAATATTTCATTTTTTAGGGCCCAAGTATTTGTTCGCATGGATTCTGGTTTGGATACATAGGTGAATGTATGTATGCAGTCATACAGGTGTTTACAGATATATATATGTTTCTTTTATTTTTCAATCCATTCTTTGTACAGATAAAAATTTGAAGCACTTGTTATGATGAATACAAATCTCTTCATGTGAGGTTGAAGGAAATATATCAGTTAATATAAATATATTTCCTTCCAACTTCACAGTTTCAAGATTCACAGTTTCGAGTGGTTACACCATTTTGAAATACTTCCCTGAATGACTTGCTAAGTGTCTAAACTTTTTCTTCTCTGGAGATAGTCCTGCCATCCTCTTTCAGGCAAAGTTCCCACTGAAATGAGGAGTTTAGTCTGAGCAAGTGTTTTAGGTTTAAGCTCTTTATCAAGACATAGCTGCCAATAAACCCCATTTCAAAGAACATCTGTGCTCTGACGGAATTGTATTCTGATAATGTTTTTTTAAACTTACATTTAAAAAACATTTATGAGCACATGATTTAGAATTAACATCTGGAAGCTCAGAACAGATGCAGTTAGACAATAAGGTAGCTGCAAAAATGCTTCCCATCTACTGGTACTCAGGGTTATATGGACTTTGTTTCCTGGAGCAGGAATGTGAGGCAGTGCAATGGCTTTCATATGTTTACAAATGGTGCATGACAAGCAGCACCGTTCAGCATTGTTTGGGTAAGTCAGACCCACAGGTTGTATACTCAGCATGGATTTTTCCTGTCACAAGAGAGGATAAGCTCATCAGGTCCATTAGGTCAGAGGTTGAATAGGAAAGGCAAGAGACCATGCAAGAGTTCCCACCACTATGCCCGACGTGTAAATAAATAGAAGACTTCAGTCTCCACCACTATCAAGTCTTCTCTTTTCACAAACACTTAATTCAGCAGCACAAATAGACTTTTTCTTTTTTTTCCCCCCTTAAGAGATAAAAAGACACCTACAGATCTTATTCTGTTTGCCTGGTCCTGTCTGCCTTTCTTTACCATTTGTGTTGATTGATTGCTTCTGTGTTTCATCAATTAAAAATGTTTTAGAGTACAAAGTCTTCAGCATGTTTAATAGAGTCTGGTTAAGTAAACATCCTCCACCAAAGCAGCACAAGTAGAGCTTAAAATAAATATTGCTACTGTGCCAAGTTCATAATTGCTTGCACATTTAGCACTTTACCATATCCTAATCATAGCCATAAAAAAAGGAAAAAGCTTTGTGTACTTACTGTAGTTGTCATGAAACTGTAGCCATTTAAATACTGCAGGGTACTTGCATTTTTGAAATACCTGGTTTTTCAGATTATTTTATATATAGAACTTGTTTCAAAGAACAAAAAGCTGGACCTGAAGGTGAGAGGTGGTGAGGTTTAGTCAACAAACTAGCCATATAAGTGCTTTTGTACTAATTTCTTTCTGTCAACAGGATAAATTTTAATAAATAATAATAAAGGATAGAACATGAAAGGATCCTATGCCTCTGTCACTCCTACTGTTAATCACTTTATAGGAAAGACAAACTTTCATTTGTCATTTTTACTGTAAGACAGATAAAAGCTATATATAATTGGCTGACAGATACCTGTTACAACCACAAAAAAACTGACCTTAACAACTGGATTATGCAGAACAATTTATGCATTAAAATCAAAGTAAATTTAAAAACAAAAGCAAACTAAAACAAAATATTTGTACTAGAAAAATATATGAACTATTAACGTTGCATGTAATTTCTTCCAAATTTAAGACATTTTAAACTGCTCAGGTGATGCATAAAATCTTTATGGCATATTTGTGAGAAAACATACATAGAGGAAATATAATTTCTGTAAAAGAAGTTAATAATAAGCTTTCAAAAATAATAAGGGAACAGGATATAAATGTGACTTGTTGTAATTAACACAGTGTTAAAAAAAATAATAGCGTGTAAAATATTAAAAATTTCAAGTACTGTTTTGTAATAACTGCTGACTCTAAGAGGAAATGATTGTCAAGATTTTGAAAAGCCATTAATGTTTTGTTTTTATCTACCGCTGATAATGATTAATTCAGGCATGTTGAGGAGAGCAGGTTTTCAGAGCAGAGATACTCAGGTTTTCCAGATAATCAAGCCTTAACAGGAAAGATAAACTCAGACAGACTTTACATGAGCTCTACAGGAATCCAAGGTAAACTTGGTGCTGGTCATGAAGTGAATCTTACATATGTAGTCTTAAAATGTGGTCTCTAGTTCATATCCTTAATAACTTAACTTTTCTAGGACATGTGCTTGACAAGTTGGATTATATTTTATGCATCAGTGGTATCTAGTTAAATTTCATTAGGTCCAAAACTCCAGGTTTTCCTACCCCTAAACCTCCAGGAAATTTGAGGTTGGAAATAGGCATATAGAAATGAAAGAGCTGTGTTTACATGTTTCTGGAATATCTGCCAGGGTGGTGCAACATTTATCTTTCATCTGTCACTAGCTTATTTTTCCTTAAAATTTTTTCACCTAATGTCTTTTCTATCACTGCTGAAAACCTCATTTTCAATCTCTAGTGAGAGACAATTTTTCTAGTGACTAGACTAGAGAGGATGTATTTTTTTATACAATTGCTGATGAATTTGGTGAAGAAAGTAAGAAGTTCTGAAGAAAACAGTTGAAGTGCTTCCCTTCTAAATTTAGCTTGAGATTAAATTCCAGTTTTTCCATCTACAGACTGTTCTACCTTCTATGTTTCTTTCATTTTTCCTTCAGCACTCCTTTAGGCCCCTGAATTTTGACCATTAGTTTTTACATAAATTTATGTAATAAGTGCTTTACACTGGAAATCAAAACACATGATAGTCTACATGTATGACTGAGAAATCAACTATTTAAAGTAGAAATTATTTTTAGATTTTCTACTGATTATATTCATGCTATGTTTGACCAAACCACTGGCAAACTGTGCTCTTATTTGAAATCCAAACAAAAAGTTTGCTGTATTAGGAGATGTTCTTTAATATACCTGAAAAACTAAATTTTAGATTTGTTCAAGCATGCAATAATCATTCACTAAACTTAAAACTAGGTCAGAAAAAGTTTTCATATTCCATGAGTCCTTATGCATTTGGTTGAAATAGTTTCACAACCTTTCCAGGGAATTCTTACAATTTGCATTGCGTAAGTTAACGGAAGTTTGTACTGCTAAGAAAAAACTGATCCTTTAATTGACTACTACAATTAAGAAAACACATTAGATGTTGCAATTTCATAGTTGTGCACTGATACAGTGCATTTGCTTGAGGACACCACAGCACTAAAACTACCCCAAAAATGAGTATCCCAACACACTACACTGCTCATCCAACAGGAGAAACTGAAGCATTAGAGAGAAAGAAAACTAACAGGTTTGCATCTCTTAACAGTTCAGTTAATCAACTTACTTTAATAGGAGATTGGAAAGTATATTAAATTACATGCCATTTATAGTTCAGGAACATGAGAATGAATATCTGATCAAGAAGGGGAGATTTTTGAAGAAAATGTTATCCTTCTGTGAGAGGACTTATTGAAAAGCATTTTGTTTTAAAAAGGACTCTGGAAAAGATAGACTTATCCAAGTTAAGAAAGCAATCTCTTAGCGGATTTTTTCTCTCTGTATTTTTGTTGTTTTTGTTGCTTTGTTTAGTATTCCTTTTATTTCTCATCTCCTTTCATTCCAAACCATGTATGAATATATGTTGTGGAATATTTAATAGGCACCTAAAGATGTTTTAGAAATTGTACCATAATTTATGGATCCAAAATGGAGAATGTGGCTAAACTGTAGAAACAGGAAAATTTAGATTACAACATTGAAGATATCTTGAATTCAAAGGTAGATTATTATAAGAATTTCAATTACTTTGTGTAGATGCCCAGATTACATAGTCTTTTTTCTACTACCATGCCTCTTCTGGAAAATAATTGCTCTAGTCTGGCTATGGCTTTCTCCTATTGGGAAACCTAGACTGGGATGAGGGTTCCAGGTACAGTCTTGTGAGTTTTAAATAGTTCAGGGCTGTTTCCAGCAAAGTGCCAAGCAGGGAGGGAGCCTCTCAGCCTGTGATCCTTTCTTGTGTTTGTGGTTGGCCTTTACAACTGCAAGGACACCCTCTCATGTGGCTCCTCTGGGATCCCCAGGGGTCTGGGGATCTGCTCTGCATAGCAGCTCCAGGGCCACTCGTCCCCGCTCTGCACTGACCCCTGGGCTGTCCCCTCAGCGTGAATGAGCTTGTGCCCCCCAGTGCTGCCCTTTGTCAGGTTTCTGTCAGCCCATTTCTCTGAGCTGCTGGAGTCACTCTGAGCAGCAGCCCTGCCCTCTCTCTCACACACCCACAGCTCCCTGCAGGTCAGGGTCATCTGGGTATTTGCTAATTGAAATGTTTGGATGTTATCTGCTGCACACTTTGCCAATATTCAGATTTAGGAACTAGTGGGCTGCACACCAACCATCTACAATATGCCACTGATACTATTTTCTTCATTTAAACAGTTCCTTGGAGTTTCATAAAGTTCTTGGTTGAAATCCTCCAACTTTTAGGTCACTTCAGTCTCTATTTCTGAAAATCCAACAGCTCTTGAAACCAAATCTAAATTCAGTTCTGCTTTATTCGTTTATCTAAAGATCTGATGCATTAAAATCAGGGGATGAATAGAAATGAGGACCTTTATTTTTATTTATCTAAGTGAAACTGCCAATAATCAGAGGAATCTGGGGAGACAGGAATGTAACTTTCACAGGGTATCAGGCCAGAACTTGTATGTCCTGCCATCTGAGATCTTTCTCAGTGCCAGGATGCTTTTTAGGTACAAAAAATGACAGATTATGATGAAGTAGGGCGAGGCAAAGCTGCCTTAAAAACCACTTTCAAAATGAAAGTAATTGAGTTAATGGCTGAAGGGTACTTACAGATTTATTTTAACTTTACACAGGTAATTGCACACATACAGTTGCAACTGTGTTGTATTTTTATTAGGGATTCATTCTGTGTTGAAGGAAATATTCAGGACTTTTAATGAGTTTTACATAAAAAGCTAACATGAAATTAAATCCACATAAAAATTACTTCTATAATCATTTAATCTCCTCCATGAGCAGACAAAATGGTCTCTTCTGTCCTTTACAGATGACTTTATGTTACAATGAATGATCCCAATGTATCACTGAGTTTAAAAGGTTTCATCTTTCTGCCTATCAAAATGCCACAGTACCGTATAGTCTCCTCTGAGAGGGAGCAGAATTGTCCTCCCAACACCCTTGCTCAGGAAGAACACAACATTTTCTCTGTGGTATTGAGGGAATAGCAGATTAAGTGACTTTCTCAAGGACACAGGAAATCTGTGGTAAAGCAGAAAAAGGAATCCCAGTATCATGAAACTCTAGACAACAGCATTAATCACCAGACCACCAAAGCTCAGCCTGAGGCACACTCTGCTGAGGGAAAAAAAAGTCAAACTAAATGCTTCAAACAGAAACTGGTGGGACTTCCAATCCCTTCCTTTACTTTCCAGCAGAGCTGCATGAGACCTTGTGAATTGTCTGCAAAACCAAATGGTTACTGCAAAACACAAAAGCTCTAAAAGGCACACAGTGAGGGGTGTTCCAGGGGACAGCAAGGAGAGGACTTGGTGGACAGCACTGCACAGTGTGCCAGCTTTCATATGTGTTCTCAGCACACTGTCTGTGTCACTGAGGAACCATAAAAACAAACAAACAAACAAAAAAAAACAGCTGCAAACCTCTCTAATTGGGCTTTCACTTCACATTGGCAGACCACACCAGGGGAAACAAAGACAAAAAATGAACCTGGAAGTCTAAGACAGCTTTATTTAATATCCTGTGTGGTCTGTGGCTGTGGAGCAGGTGGCAGAGGAGACGCCTGGACTCTTGTGCAGCTTCCAGCAGTGACAAGAGAGGCAGTCACGGAGTCACCCAGGGACAGCACAAACCAGGGGCTGTGCCTGCATGTCACACCTTCCTCTCTCCCATCACACTGCATGCCTGGGTAGGATGCACAAAGCCCAAGTTATCTTGGTTTGTACCCTGAAGTAAGGATAAGGTGGAAACAAAAACATAGAGGTTGTTGAGACCCACTAAGTTGACACAGGACAAGTGAGAAACAACAAGAGGCTGTCCAAAGTTTGGTTGGGCAAGATTAGTCCATTTTTGACCAGTCATGTATTGAATGTGGATTTTGGGAAAAGTCATAACAAGAATTGGGAAAATGTGCTCTCATCAATGCTCCAGTTTCTTCTCTCCTGGAAGACTTGTCCCCTGTATATGCAGCACCTTGCAGGAATTCATTTGTCTAACTGATTTTTCAGTGCAAGAACATTTCTAGATGGACCCTGATTAGGATTTCACAACCCCATGCACTACACACACACACACACACACACACACACACACACACACACACACACACAGAGAATACTCCAGCTCTGCCCTCACTCTGTTTTCTTTGAAAATAAACTTCCAAAGTGGAGACTCTGATTCAGCGGGACAATGAGTGGTCAATGAGTGGTTAAATTAGACATACTCTTTGGAAAGAGAGGATTATACCCATGGGTGGTCAAGCTGATATGTTTTAGGGTGAAATTCAACAGTCCTATTGGAAATATAGATAAAAGAATAAGACAATGCTGAAACACTTAAATTTCATTTTGACAGTGTTTTTACTCCCTTACAAGAAAATTAATTAGAGACTAATCCAAATATCAGCAAGTTAAATAATACTGCCCCTTTCTCAGCAAAAAGTTTGATGAAGTCACAGTGAGAGAGATGGTCAAAAGGCTTACTGAAATTCATGTCACTCCTGCAACACTGTCACCTGGAAAATTAAACAACATTTGTGAAGTGCAACTGTTATTTAATAGAATAAAATCCCAAAATTACTCATTTCAGTTTCAGTCACAAGAGGCAATGTGAAGAAGTAACAGATTTACCTGTGCTTCAGTGTTTAGCTGTGGTAGGTAAAAGCCAAGGGGGAAAAAAAATGCTTTGGTCTCAACATGGACAAATACCTTGAAGAAAGAGTTTTACATCTGATTCCAAATCAAATTTCATAGTTAGATCTTCCCTTTGGTCCTTTTGGTCATAAATGTAGGGAAAAAGATCTCAAACTCCACGGATTTATTTGAATTTTTAAGCTTGGCATGGTTTCTGACAGTCACCAGCACCAGATGTTCCTGAAGACCGTCTTATTTATTTTTAACTCTGTTGATAGGAGCCATCTGCTTCCAAAATATCTCATCTAAAGAATGATTGCAATGTATATTTAATAATTAACTGGTAATGAGCTGATCCGAGCAACTTTATAATTGAGTAAGCATTTATAAATCCTTTCTTTTCTTTTGCTTACCTAACAGGATCTTAAACTTTTGGAGTTTGCATACCACAGTTTTCCAGTGTGATAGGAGGGCCTTTTGGATATGAAGTAAATTTACTTTTCTTTGACACTTTTCACCAATCCTTAGAGAAAGGCTGTGAACCAAAAAATCAGTAGAATATACCTTAAAAATATTGCCATAAGTGTATGCTGAACCAAAAGTATGTTCAGTACAGATAAAATGGCAGCTCAATCTTGTAAAAGACACAAATGGAGCAGAGAGAAAAAGAATCAAGATATGCTTTGGTAAATTTGCTTTCTAAGTTTCCCCTGTGCTCATCCATACACTTTTGAGTTTCACTTATTTTATTAATGATAAAGTAAGCCACTTCTTAAAACAAATGTTCTTGTTCAAAAGAATAATGGAAGTTTGTGAAATTTCTTGTACAAATCTTAAGCAGGCTTCCGGATCCCAATTTTCCCTCTGTTGCTTACAAAGATCCTTTTGCTTTGATGCCTTTGATTCTTAGAGATTCTGGCCAGTACACCTCACTGTTAAGAATCACTGATGATCTGTGATTTATAGTTGAATGTCAGCACCAACTTTGAAAACATGAATGTTCTTTTCTTCAGAATTGCTCTGAAAATCCCTTGAGAAGAGAAGAACTGTCTGGCCCTTCCATTTCCAGCCTGAGCAGGAAGTTCCAGGGAACAAGAAAGCTAGAATAATACCAAAATATTTTTGCAAAGTTAAGACATAATCTGGAGTGAAATCAATTGTATGCTGTCCTCTTTTTCTTTTTTTAATTAGGCGTGTAATGCTCATGAGCAGATGATTTTATCCCTGTGCTTTGGTCACATCTTAAGGTTTCCACAAAGACCTCCTCTGTAATGAGAACATGACTCTTAATCTTTTCTGTCTTTATGTTCTGCACAGCACAGAAATGCCACGTGGATTTATTGCACCCTGAGAAGACCACCGAGAAGCTGTGTTTGGGAGGCACAGCCAGAGTCTGAACTCCCCAGTGTGCTGGATTAGCCACCCAAGCCACAGCACACACACTGACCCATGTCAGCTTCTCCTCCTTCTGGGCCCACCCTGGTCTCTTGTCCCCAGTCCTGCTGCTTTTAGTCATGTGGAGAGTATGGATTTTACCAGCTGTGAAATACAGAGACAGAAAGGCACTTTGTATGTCACAACTATTTTTCAACACCATACTACCCCATATTCAGCTATGTATGACCATAAGATATCTAAAGAAAAACACAAGCAGTGAAACTATTAAGGTGCATAGCATCCCTCTTTTGTCTCCAGAGTAGTCAATGTGTAAGAGCACTGGTTTGTTGGATTTTTATTATTTTTCCTCTGAAAGGCCTTTCCATTACCTTTTGGCTGACCTCAAATTTAATTTTCTAACTAAATATTTTGTGTTTTGTAACTTCAGTCTTAAGCAAGGACAAAACCATTCAAACTCCAGTGTTGTCTTTGAATTATGTAGGTTGACAGATTTTTCAGGCTGTTTTCCTGCCTCAGCATGAAGGAAAATAGGGAGGGTGAGTGAGAATGAATAATAGTGAAGTTGAATTTCAGGGGTGGTGGGCAGGGGGGTACAACTTACCAGCTCTGTGTTGTAGGAAGACGAAAATGTATGGAGTGAAATCAAGGGTAGACTTGTCCACAAAACAATAAAACAGTGCCAAACACGGAATTTCTCAGTGTGACATTTCTCTTTGCAAAGCTGGCTCTTAGAAGAGCTCTGCATGTGGCTCATTAAAATTACAGTCCACAAACAGAGCAAGACACACATTGAATAAAGATCTCTACAGACATGGAGTTTCAGGGGAAAACAGGTTGCTTTGTTATAATCTGATGGTTCAGTGTTGAAAACCATAGTCTTGGTAGTATTCCTGTGAGCTTCAATAGCACAATGGAAGCCTCAGGATTGTTTAAAGATGAATCAACTCTGCAGACTCGTCAAAAACCCCACAATTCCAAATATTCTTGTCCACCTGGTTGCCTCAGTATGGCTAAGCATGCATATTGCTCTCTTCTTTTTTACATGAAAGGGCATGTAAGGCCAATGCACAAGGTATTATTTGTGATTTTTCTGTGAAGAAAAAGGGAGGATTTTTTTCTACTCATAACTTGACAGTAGAACACTGAATTTTTCGAAAGCTAACAGATTTTAAGATTTGAGAGGAGCAGCTAGCCAGACCTCTTTCATAACATAAATAGGTCATCTATAAACTCATAGTCTGCACTTGATCTGGACCATATTTTCTAGAGGGTAATCAAAGGTGAAATCTTGATTCTGCCTTCTCATAGACATGAACAGCTAGCAGGGAGGGAGAACTGAGTTTCATAATTTTTCAGTTTGGTTTTCTTTAATTCAGTGCAACATCTATCCTTAATTATAGTTTATGAACATGAATGTGCACAATAAAATACTAAATGCTCTACAACCCTGTTCTTTAAAAAAATAATATTTCCTTACTATTAACATAAAACAGTTACTCCAGAAAGTCCAGTGCTGTCCTCCCTTCTGCTGTCCTGCTGTCCTCCTTTTTCAGGCAGCAACCCCCTTCCTTAACTTCATCTGGATTTTATCTGAGTAAAGAGCAGCCCTATCTGCTCCTGTGGACTGTGGATGAAATAAATTCAACAGGCTAACTCATTAAGAAAACAAGTCAAAGGGGATTTTTTTTCTCTGTGGTGTGAGAGATGTTGACAGCAGCTAACCTTACAGGCTAGGTTGTTGCTTCTATGTAAACCTGTTCTCTTTCAGTTTTTTGGGACATGTTGCCAAAGAATTTTGGCAGAGTCTACATTTGCCACTGCTGATCCCTTTTAATGAGGTTTGTGGGTCACTTGAAAGCTGAAAAGCAAAGTGAGCCTTTGCTTTTTGTGTTTTGCCAATTTCATTATGCTTTGGCTGGTAGTTAAGAGTCATTTCCAAAAGCCCAATAGACATTTTTATTAGGTTTCTATAGAGGTACAGCTAATATTCTTTTCCTGGCAGATTTCCATATTCTCTGTGACTAATGCAACCTCTATTGTTTTTTGACAAGAGTAAAAATAGACAATTTTTGTTCTCCAAGGAGAGAAGCTGTCAGCTACCAGAAGAATAGACTTCCAGTGTTTACCTTTCCACTCAGCCCAATGACTACATAGAGGCAGCACAGACTTTTAATTGCTAGAATGAAAGAATATGCAAAACGGCACGCATGGACTGAGAAGTAAACAATTTGCATCTTTATTCTTGTCAGTACACCTTTTCTTTGGTGGCATTTCACCATGGAAACAAGTAAAGATCACTTTAAGATGGCTGTTAGCATGTTTGCCAGTCACCCTTTCGCTACTACTTGAAAAGTTGCTATGTCATCTGGATGCACCTAAAGTGAATGCCAAAGGGATTCAGAGAGCCTTGAGTGCCTGGCTATTTATGGCTTTTAGGACTGACCCTATCTATGTACATAGACAGAATTGCCAGTGGAACCAAAAGAGCCCTTTGGATGTGTACAGAATGAGAGATGGTGTTGCCTGGAGCCAGTCATCTGCTCAATGCCTGATCTTAGGAACTGGCTTGAATGAAAGACAGAGGTATCTGGGTGGGAAACCCCAGGTCCCCAATTCCCAGATAGCCCTGCCAGGAGGATACTTTGTCCCTTTCAGAGAAAGGGAGAGGGGGGATTTTCAGGGTACTGGGATCCTTATTTATACTTTTTTTTTTTTTTTTTTTTTTTTTTTTTTTTTTTTTTTTTTTTTTTTTTGCCTGGAACTCTCCTTTCTTAGGAGAAGTGCAGAGAGCAAGAACTTCTTGTTTATCTCCATGCATCTCACACCCATGCTCAGACTGTCCCTCACTTTGGTAACAGCACATGCAATGATCCTACTCTGCAGGATAGGATACTCTGGCTTACCATTCAGCTGGACTAGCTGGGATATACATTTTGATTTTCTTGAAATGAATTGTGTTTTTGCTATGTGTGTCTTTAGGGGACCAGATGCATTTTTCATGAGATGAAGCAGGGCAGAGAGAGTGTGATATTCTTTGTTTACATTCCAGTGAGAGTAGAATTATTGTAAGGATTTGACCCTAGGAATTTCTGAATATGCATGGAAAATGGAGGGTCAGAAGGCTTTCCCTTCCCATTGTTTCTCTACCACAGTAGCAGAAATTCAGCATTTATAGTCCCTTCAAGTATCTGTAATGTGACCCAACCGTTTTCTTCTCATTTGGATGAATTGTTGCTTGAGAGGATCATGTGGCACATGCCAACTCATGCCATTACAGACAGACTTTCTCTGCATGCTCTGGACCTCCTGTGGGTTGGTGGCCCCTGTTCCTTTTGCCAGCCTCTGCAGTGATCTGTCTCCACCTCTCAAGGTCAGTTCCACAGGAAGCAGAACTTTTTATCAGTTACTTTCATCTTCAGAGAGGCTTTTTTCAGTGAAGATTTCTACAGTTCTCAAAGACATTCTACACTATCCTTCAACTGGAAATAGGATAGCATGGAGCCTTGTGCTCCTTACACCTTCAACATCTTTCTGAGGTGTGATTTGTGGCATTGTTCCAACATGGATGATTGATTGAACCAACTTTGTATCATTGTCCTTTTCTTGGTCTTAATCACTTTACATGACGTTTTCTCCTTCCAGCCCCAGGACATCATATCTTTTCTTTAGGAGCACATTGGTAGCAAGGGGAAGGATCTTCCTTCTGCTCTGAGACAAGAGTCCAGTCTCCTTTGTGAGTCAGCCAAGCCTGTCAGCTCAGGGTTGGATGCTAAATGAACATCCATGTCCAAGGCCTTAGGACAGGACTGCTGCTTTTCATCATCAGTGTGCAGTGCTAAGCACCAGCATCTGCTCAGATTCCTGGGTAGCTCACTGATTGATGAACTCCTCCCCAGATTTCTGTGTACCAATCTGCCTTCAGACAGAGCCCCATGAGCACAGGCTGGGAAGTTTGTCTGAGCAAATTCTGACAGGTTCAGCCTGCCATGCATGAGTGCTGCTGCTGGAAATGCTGCCCTGCACCTCTGCCTGCAGCACTGAGCCCCTGTGTCTCAGTAGGAGAGAGTGCTCTGCCTTCCTCAGGCACTGAAAGAGTAAAGTTGGGGCACATTCAAAGTTTCCAAGGGTCCAAATACAGACTTCACTGGTAGCTCTCATAAGTATTAACATTCCTATATATATCCTCATATATGCTGCACACTTGCTGTGCTTCAGAATATTATAATTTAATAACAAAACCTTGTTGTTCCATGTTTCATTTAAATGCCTTTAGAATATGTCTTGGTTTTTTCAGTTAATCATGTTTTTTTCTCAGAGTCAGCAGCTAATATGTGCATTTTTAAATGCTCAAATAAACCACTTTTTAAGAGATAAATATTACTGAACATATTATTTTAACACAATAGATCATGTAAAATAGGTCTGTAAAATAATTTTTACATTAAAAATTAAATAATAATTACATTAATTACATTAATTTTTAAATCTAAGTTTTCGTACAAATTTATCCAAAACTAGTGTTTAAATTATGAAACTAGTATCAAATTAAAATGAAATCTATTTTGTGCATCATTGTCTTAATGTTGACATTGTTACAACATCTAAAATGTTACAGAAATATTGTTAAAATTTTCTTAAATGGATTGACTTATCAAGTTCAGGAGCCCTCTCTGTCTACCTCAAGATGTTTCAACACTCCAGGAGTTGCAGTACACTGTGGAAGTGAGAAGCAAAACTCTCCCGAGCATAGGTGGCCTCCTCTGGGGATTAGAAATGTCTTGGTTTGTCACCTCTTTTTTACTTCTGGCTATCCAGCTCTCTGCAGTATATTTATAGTATTAAGCTATGACACTCCCTTGGGTACTCACTTTCTGTGTGTCCCTGTTTGTTTCTTCTATTTTAAAGTGAATACTCTTTTGACAACACTTAGTTGTAGCTGTCCAGATAGTTTGAATCCTATGGCAGAATGTGAGATAAGATTTGACATCAGAGAGTCTGGAATCCAGTGGTTTGATCCTCTGATAATTTGCTTTGTAAACAGAGCAAGCAATGCATCTAGAATATTTTTTTTTAATAGAACTGAAAAGTGGTGAAAGAATACATTTAATGAACTCAGTGCAAGAGTCAGATTTCCTTGCCAGGCGTTGTGTTAATATTCCACACTTTCTATTGAGAAATCATATTTGCATTGGCACATTAGTGCACTCTCATCACTACGGGACCATTAACTTACTGTTGTCATCTCTGCAGGATGGATCTGTCCTAACTGGATGTGATGAGGCAGATAGGGTCTCACATGGACTTCAGACATCATGATTCAGGTTTCTCCTCCTCAGAATGAGAATTATTACATTTTTTGCTTCTAAATGACGTTGCATTGGTAAATAAATTTCAGAATGAGAGATAAGAACATAATGCAGCCATAATTAGAAAGGGATAAGGTGATTACATAGGTGATGCCTCAGGTTTTAGCTTTTATATTTTTCAGATTCTGTACTGCTTTTGTGTGTAGTTCTGAGCTTCATATTGGGGGATAGTAAGCTCTCTTCACAGAGTATGTAGACAAAACAATTCCTTCTCTAGCTGGGGGCCAAGGAAAAATGATCCAAATTTCAGGCCCAAGAGCATAAACAATGTGGACCAAAGAGAGAAAAACAAGAAGGATGGGACTTCATGATCTAAAGCTATAATTGGACAATTAACTCCAATATGCTAATAGACCAGAACTTATAAAAGTGTGAGACCCCATGACCAGTCATCCATTTTGTGACCATTTTGGGTTTATCTTGGGTGTAGCCCTGGCTGGGCTCTTGTGCTGCCCAAGGTGTATCCATTGAGGCCTTCTAATAAATATTTGCTTTATTCTTTAATTCTGTCTAGTCTCTGTTCTCGGTCAGCCTTGATAAGGCATCATAGGAATAGACCTAGGAGATGCATTTGGCTCTAAATAAACATGAGGCAGTTTGAATACATTTTAATTTAAATAATACAGTAGAGTTTGACTGAAACTTTTTGACAAAATATTAAATAAAAGGCTTTTAAAGCAATTAAATTAGCTTTAACTTTCCAAAAAATAACCTGGACTGTCAGCTCACAAGGTCTGTAATTTAGATATTAAATTATTCCCCTCTGAGTAAGGAAATAAAATAATTTTCTGGTACAGAAAGCAGAGATATATCTACTTCGAGCACCTCTGCGTCTTTCATGGCTGTAACACCAAAGTGTCTCTGGACCATTGGCACATTTTCTGATTGATTTTATTTTCTAATTTGTGCTCCTAATAGACTAAATCTAAATGTTTTAGAAAATACAGGAAGAAAGGCACTGAAAGATCTGAAATAAAAAGTGGGTTAAAGTTGATCTTGCCAGCCTTCACTAGTTAGAAAAATGTTATTGCTTTAAGTTGAAACACACCCCATTGGTTTTAGAACATTTTTATGAATGACCACAGCTGTAGTTTGAGCTTTTTATGAGAACTGATGACTCATTTATAAGTCTTTTTTTGTTTTCTAGATCTATTGAGTTTTTGAGAGCTTGTTCTGTAACAATGATTATTTTTACAGACTTGTCCTACTAGATGCTTACTTCATTGTCCTTGGTTGTTAGAAATGTTTTACTAAGAGAGCTAAATAAAAAAACCCCATCCTACTGGGAACACTTAAAGCTCAGGATTTATTTTATTCACAAGTAAATGTGAGATAATCCCTTTTTTTTTTTGCAAAGAAAACTAGAGCACGGGGATGGCAAATGAAGATAGTGGCACAGTAAGATCCAGACCACAGGAGTTTCTAATTTGTACTGTGTCTATTCAGCTTGGCAGTAGAAAACGAACTTTTCCACTATGCCTGTTTATCTCAGAAAATCACATGCTATTTTTCAGTTTCCTTTCAAGGATCTGAGTGTCATGCAGTGATTGCTATTGACATGGGCAGCCCCATGTCTAAATTAACACCACAGGATCTCATTTTCTAACAGCTTCAATTATAAGCTAGTTAAAATCATGTCTATTTAAAATGAGAAAGGGGCTAGCAAAGCAAGCCAAAAATAAGCTGCAACTCTGTTATTACCAGTTCAGTATTACCAACTCAATTATTACCTCAACTCCGTTGTTATTTGATGGGGCATAGAGAATAGGAAAGGGAGCCATACTCTGTTTACTGTTCAGCTCCAGGCACTTGAGCTGATTGGATATCTGAGGAGTATAGAAAATTCACATAAGCAGTGAAGAAATGAGGGCAGATCAGCAATCCTGTGAGTCAGCCTTTACAGACACCAGTGTGCTCTGCCTCAGGCAGGTGGTCTGAATAATAGCTAGATTTGTGCTCTTTGAGCCCATCACATAAGCCATGTGCCCCTTTTGGCCTTAATGTTCACACACATTTACCAATATCCTACTGCATGCTAAAAACTTGAAACTGAAGCTGAGATGCCATTTATTATTCTTCAAATACATTAGAAGAAATACTGCAGAGGTAGGGAAGTTAAAAGATGTCCCACTTCCTACATTTATACATTTTTCCATACCACCTAAAGAGATTTCTGTTATCCAGTTACCTTAAAATAATACTTACTTTAAGTCAGCTTAAGGTGACATTTAAATAAAGTCATTGTGTTCAAAATAGGTAATACATTTATAGGAGCTTGTTGAATGCATAAGTGAATTGAAAAGAAAGGACAGTAAACTGTGTTCTGTGAGGCTGTACTGTTGGTGCTTCTTCCCTGTGACTAGCTAGCGTGCTTCCAGGAAGGTGGAACTCATGACACAATTTTTTAAGCAGGAGACATAACCTGGAGCAATGTCAGTTGGAGGCCTCTGTTGGAAAACCCTGAGAACTTCTCATCAGAGGGGCCTTTCAGGAGTATGTCCTTTGAATATTGACTGTGCATTGGTGATGGAAGTTAACTTTGCAGCATTGCCCCCTTGAAGCCTTCTTTGAAGACCAAATTTTGAAACCTCATCTTCACACTAACCTCTTGCCTTTCTAAGAAAAAAATTGCCCTCACTATGCTCCCAGCCGAAATAAGGATACCTTCACTTTGCTGAGGGTGTCTTTTTTGTTTGATTATCTGCTATCAATTGGTGTAGGTTAAGTAATAAATATCTCCTTACATGTGAGAGGAATAAACCTTCTCTTTTTTTCTTCGCACAGCATATTGGCATTTTTTGGTATATTTTAATTTGAAAGTTTTGTCTTTCATTGGACTTTGTATTTGCTTAGCTGCACTAGTGAATTTCCTTTTTGAATTAGGTGACATGAAAATTTTCTCTTCAATTTCATGCATAATAATTGATTCAGTAAGCATTGTCACCAAACAAGTTTTGTTATCTATCTATACATAGGTACATAGCATAATAATAGTTTATTTAAAGACTATATAGACTAATAGAATAAGGAGTAAAAATTCATTTAAGTAGCTTTTATAATTTCTTCCTTTCTTGGGGAATAATATATTGCAATTTGGTGTACTTCAGTTTCTTCCATATATTTCTCTGGATTCCTTTCTGCTGTCAAGAAGAACTCACTCTGATTTGACAAGCAATTTATGAGAAATGTTGCTGTCATTATTATATTCTAGTTCATAAAATATTAATAAGTAAAGACAGATATGATACCAACACTATGTAAACACCTTTGTTTGTTACTTTATTCTCCCTTTTACCACCACTAACTGTTTTGTTCAGGGAATTCCTGGTAATACTTGTTTTTAATTTAAGGTAAGTCACTGGAATCCAAAGGTGGTCTGGACTCCTTGAAATACTGTAAAAAATAAAAGAATGACAAAATGCAACAGGCTAATGCATATTCCTAAATCCAAAGATCTTCAGCTGCACTTATTTACAACTATTTCATGCTTTCCAGGTGTTTCCTAAAATTGCTCAAGGCAGCAGCCATTCATTGGAAACTTCCTTGCTCAATCTATTAATAGCAGTACCCATATCTATTATTTGCTGGAAGCTTGACATGCAGCCAAAACCTGCAAAGTCAGTATTTTTCACCTTGTGCCACATATTGTAGTCCTCCTTCCCAAGCCTGAGAAAAGCCTCAAGAATCTCAGCCCCAGCCTCACTAAGTAATTTAGTAAACACCATTTACTTTCAAAGAAAAATAGTGTTTAGAGGTTATAGCTTATATACTTATATACTTTTAAAGAAAAATAGTGTTTAGAGGTTATAGCTTATATTTGAAAGATGCTGCCATTGCCTTCAGCCCTTAGTTGTGAAGTCCTTAGCTGTGAAGCCATACTTTCTGTCTAAAAACACAGAATACTTTCCAGTTAAGGAGTAATAATTTTCAAAGTCTGTGGTTAACTGTTTTGTTGTGTGGCATTTTAGTCATTTGTGCATTGAAAAAGTACAATACATTTGCTTTGTATTTGATAAACAGAAGAAATGTGGGAATAAGCTGAGAAGTGTTGGGTTTTTGCTTTCTGTCTCTAGAAAGGGACAAGGGTGAGGGTGTCAGAGGCTGTAACTGTCCATTAAGCAAGTCACACTCTGCAAAGTGGGAATTCACTACCAGCAGACTTACATGCATGTTTACCATCTAAACGTGGATATTTTCAGCTCATTACAAGACCACTTCGAAAAGGACAAACCACAGAAAATGAAAACATGCAGCCCGCCACACCGCAGGCTGTACTCTGGGCTGCCCTTAGGATCCATACAATTTCCTGTTCATGTATTTCTATAGCAGGCTGGGGCTGTTCAGTGGAGTGTAGAGGAGATAAAACCTTATTTCCAGTCACTTGAATTTCACACTAGATATGTGCAGGTAAACATCTGGCATTGGTTTGTGGCACACAGATATCCAGGACTCAAAAGAGCATTGACAAAATGAGAAACTCTAATGACACACTAAAAGTAAGGACTTCTTTCTCCTGCTGCAGAATTTCAGCTCAGTCTTTGGACTGTGCTGTGACTGCCCCTTGCTCTCCTGCCTGCAGAGCCCTGGTCATAATCAGCACCCTCTTGTGCAGCTCTGCAAGTATCTGCTAGTATTACTGGTTACTGGGTAAATACAGCCCCTTTTCATTTGTCCCTGGTTCCCTTAGGGACAAACAAACAAAAAGAAGAGTACTTTTTCTCATGATGCATAATAAAGTTATGGAACTTTGCCACAGGATGTTGTGGAGACCAAAATTAGAAATGTTTTTTTCTTTTTTTAATTATATTAGATAAATGCATGACGATAGAACCCAGAAGTGACCATAAAGTAGAATTGTCTGCATAAGAATTTCCCTCACAAACTTCCTAAGCTGAGGGTATCCTGGAGAATATACTGCCCTGGGCTTCATTATTGATGGTTGTCAGAAACATGATTCTGAAGAAGATAAAACCTTTGGCATAAATCTGTATAGTCATTTATATCTTTCTGCTTTTGTCATTTTTAATGTCTTAAGAAAATACTTAGTGCTAGTGTTTATGTACAGTATCTCAGTATGTTTCTTATTTACCTTCTCCTTTAACCCACAGACTTATTTCCCAAGGTAATGAAGCAATAGAAAATGTTACTGAAATGTCAACTTGTTTCATAAAATTGTTCTCAGATTACCACAGTGGATGTTTTTAGTCTAACAGAAGATGGAAGCCATTTTGCTGAACTCGAGCAGTTTCACAGGGCGTGTAACAAGAGCACAGCTTGCAACACATTTTAACCAAAATAAATACTTCATTGCTCTTTAGGAAAAATCATTGCTTTTTAAAAACTGCTAAATATTGAACTAGTTTATCCTTACACCACCACATCCCACCAAGACTCTACAGAAACTGATCTGGGACTGTTTGCACAGACTGCCCAGAGGAGGTTGTCCATAGTGCAATTGGCTAAAGACTTATGAATATGAACTGTTGTTAAAGGTGTAGATCCTTATTCAGCACTAATCAACTTCACTATCTCCAGATGGGTAGATGATTGAAGATGAGATCTGAAATTTCAATAAAAACAGAGACATTGAAGTCATATATGTGAGAAATGGCTACTCACTTTTTATAATTTTAGAGAGGTTTATTGAATCTTATCAAAAATACAACAGAAGACTGAATAGAGAAAATGTTACAGTGCTGGGAGGAAAGGATTTTCCCCACCATGTGCTCACCCACACACTGGAGGTTTTTGCCTTTTAACCCCTTAACACCTCCCAAAGTTCTGTCCAGTGGTGGAGATCACTTCCTCAAATCCTGATTGGAGGTCAGCTGTTGCCATAGTGACAAGCCAACCATCCCAAACATCCCAACCCAGCTGTCCCTTGATAACAATGCAAGGAGGTAAAACATAACTATAAATCTATAAAACTTTTCTTAACCTATATACATGATATTTGTTTGTTAATTGTGACAGTCAATCATTCCATTGCTCATCTAGCACATATATTTAAAAAGTTTCTTCTTTGTCAGTTGCTTGCTTTCAAAGGTCATATTTTTCCCTCTTAAATAAACTACTGCTCTTGATCTTGATAAATTCTCTCTAACTTAACTGCTTGTGAAGGAAGCTGGAATGCAGTCATACAATCCAAACAGTTGAAATGAAAGCAAAATCAGGCCTGTAGCTTCATTCTCATGTTGTATTTGAATATTTTATTTCTTCCCACTCTCTCTTTAAGCACCATGCACTAGCCTTTTTCCATACAAATATAGTGCTCCGTCTAACATCAGTAAAAATTGTGCATGTGACCTAGGGAAGTTAACTGTAGTTTCAACTGGCAGTAATGGTATTTGCACAGTACAGCTGTATTCACAGATGGGAAAATAGTTTTTTTTGTTAAGTACTTAATTCAGCTAGAAAACACCTAATCCAAATCACCCCCAGGAGGCACATACAGTAAATACTATCTACTCTGTCACTATGCATTTCAATAAAAGCTTCTCAACTTAAAGTCATTCTTCCATTAAATACATTCTGTCTCAACTTCACAGCATTAATGTAAGCTGCTTTTGAAGGAAATAAGTGTTTTGCTAAAACAGGGCTAAGAGATTTCTATGTAAAAAGATAATGATGTGCTGAAAGATTGTGCTGAATGATTTTGCTCAAAAATATAGACAGAAGATACATAGTCAGATGGCCACAGAGAAAAGGAAAGCTTTAAACAAAGTGTGAGAAGGAAAGAAAATTCTGTGATGTAAATAAGGGAATGCAAACTATGCAGGACTAGTTTATTCAGAGAAATTGCAAAATAGAACTGGAATCAATGAGGGTGGGTGTATTTTTCAGGCAAATCTCCATAAGCCTGTAAACTTGCATCGTCACTTGTTAATAAAATGTCTTGGCAGCCAACAGCAGAGGAGAAACAGCTTATCAATGCCTATCACCTCTTTCAAATAATTAGCTGCTTAAGATATCTTGAATGTCTTGAGTTGAACCACACTACCTCAAGCCAAAGTCAGCCAATTCATTAAAGTGTTTGAGCTCTCTAAATCCTCCTGCAGCTAAAACCAGGAAGGTATATTTGCAGTCACAGCCTGAAGGGCAGGGTTGTAAATGCTCCTAAATCCCCTAAGAAGCTAACTACCAGCTAAGTACCAGCTAAAAGGCTAAGTACCAGCACTGTACAGCAACCCATATACTTTAAACTTCAGGAAAACTTGAAATTTTGGTAAGTAAAGTCAGAAATTTAGTGTATTTGGGATCATGTCTTCATAAAAGAAAGAAAAGGAATGAATAAGCTCATAAGATGAATACTATAAATTCCACAATAAAAAAACAGATAATGAAGCCAGTAGATAAAACTTTGATGTTAAAAATGAAGACAGTAAAGACACGGGGAATGAATGACACATTTCAGTTTCTGAGTTATTCTTGCAACAATTCAGTTGTTGTCAATTTGAGGGATTTAATATGATTATGCCAGCACTGAATTTTCAATATTTTTTTCTGTAGACTAATAAATATTTTGCCAGTGCCTTTTGATTTTTCAAATTGTGCTTGCACTAAAGAAAGAGACCAATTAATATGTTTACTTACTGCTCTGATAGCTGGAAGAAGATGATGGTCCTGGGAGTTCCTTTACACTTGGCATGAAAGACAGAAGAAATGTCCAGTCCTATCTAATATAATGAAAGGAAGGAGAAAGCCAGAAAAGAATAAGAGGCGGGGAAGGGGAAAGGAGAAAATTAAAGGGAGTGCATAGGTGAATGAAAATTTCTACAGTTGCACTAATGCCAGGTGATTACTGACATTTATAAATTACCTCATCTATGAAAACTATGTATGTTTTAGAAGAAGCTGATTATATATTTATGGGTTCTTTTGAAACCTGGAGATCCCCAACTTATTAATAATTCCCCTGATCCTTGACAGCAAATTCACAGAGCTTTGTGGTGCTATATAAGACTTGAGGATGTGGTCCTCTATCACCGAATCCTAACAGCCATGCATTAAAGCCTAGATGAGCATATTCAGAGGTAATCAAGCTAAAGGTGAGGTCTTTAATTGCATTCTTGAAATGCAGTAGTTTGATATTCCTATATCCATTGTTCCTTATCTGAATCACAGGAAACAAAAATCCTGTTACACAATGAACAGGAACCACTAGAAAGAACTAAATGGATTTTCTGGGGAAAAACAATGTTTTGCATGTGAAATGTAGACTCTCATCAGTTTTCCTTCCACAGTCATAACCCATGTAGGTAGTCACAAACTGATAATAGTACTTTCAAGTGGACATAATATCAAAGACCACATTATTTGGGAAAAAAGAAAGCCAGAAGCTCTATTTCATTTAAGTGATGACTGATAAAAAGCAGTTCATTTGAAACCTGTTTTTATTGGCTGTGTCCTGCTATTTCTTTCAATGCCACTTTCATCTGAAAAAATATTTTCTCAAACATAGCCTCTGGATGTCTTGTAAGTATTAAACATGTCCACATCACCAAATTGAATGGTTTTGATGAGCATTTTAGGGTTGTTGTGTGTAGACACCCACAGAATAGGTAAAGAGTTTCAAAGAAATCTTATGGGGTCCAAGTCCCGTAAATCCTTAATTTTTGTAAGGATAACTGGTTCTGTCTCTAAAAAACATCATGGGCTGGATGTCCAGTGTGTGTGTATAGCTGCCTATTCTGATTTCTTTGGAAGAGTCGTGTTGGAGTTGAATGCAGTGCAACTGTTGTGCCTGTGGGGTGTGACAACTCCTGGAATCAAAACATTTCAAGGCAAAGGTTTGTTTATGCAGAAAATTTGTAGAGCAATTGTCTGAATATTTTTCTATTTCTCAAATAAGAAATCAGTGGGAATTAAGTACAGAAATACAATATGGGCCTAAGCCAAAGATTAAAAAAATCTGATGCCTACAGTGGCATTTTAATGATATGGAGGCACATAAATTTAAGCATTTTACTAATTTACAATGGATTTGGCTGTGATCACCCAAAATGAGAACCCTTAAGCCAGTACATTTTCACAATGATGTCATAAACTGTGTATACCTATTGCATATCTGAAATCTTAAACTCACCATGAAGTACAATACCATCCTTTCTATACTTGAATAGTTTTATTATTAGAAGTTAAACTGTATATTTAGTTAATGATCCCTGCAAAATCCATAAACAATATTCAGAAAAGAGACAAGTTCTTAGACCTGACACATGTAATGATGGGCTGCCAGAGCACAGTTGCACTTGAGCTCTTCTTTTTAGCATTATGAGTCTTGTGCTCTTCATGGCATAATGGTCCTGCTTTAGCCGTTATGGAGAATCAAGGAATAGAAAACACACTTGACCCATCCTAGCCAATATTTCTGTGAAATAAAGTCTTGCTTTGAAGAGGATTTGTAGGCCTGTAATCCCACAGACCAAGGAGGGAATAGAAACCCTATTTTTTAGTCTCTCATGTGATGGTGTTCCAAAGAAAATTAAACCCAGGTAAATCAGTTTGCTGTAACTGAGTAAGTGTCAGCTAATTCATGAGGAAATATCTAACAGTGAGACACACCTGAAATGCTTACTGTGTTTGTGCCCATGAATCATGTTCCTTATTCTGTTTTTGTATGAGAAATTCAGGTATTTATCTTTGTTCCAAACTTCTTTTTACAGATATAATCTTTGGCATCTTTGAGATTCTTGTCCTAAAAGACTTAAAAATGTTCCTATACTTCTTCATTTATATAACAGATTCAATCTTGAGGCATAATGAATAGCTCTTATACTGTAGAGAAGTATCTTGTAGGAATAAGACAGTGAACCTTTTGTAGCTTGACTAATACAATCCATAGGAAGGCAAGGTGAATGTTCTGTAGTCAGTGTTATGTACACAGTTTAGTTTGGCACTGTTAGTTCTCTTTGCAATTGGCAATATTTGGCTGAAAAGTACTTTTATTTTTTTGGCTACTTTAACAGTAGTTAGGATTTCAACAATCATCTCTAAAATCATTAATCATGCAACAGCTCCTGCCATGGCCTATTGGGAAGTATTAGTGAAATGACAGTATTAATGCCATTAATGCAGAATTGTTCTAGTGCCCAGGGTAAAGGAAATAGTAAACCACAGTAGTAAAGTTGTACCCACAACTTGTAAACCTAAAGGGATATGCTTGTAAAAGAGGTGAACTGAAAGGGCTAATTCTGGGAATTTGTTTGAGTGACTCACACTATTTCCTTGCTAAGTAAAGCAAACAAAGATAAAAAAAAATTTCTACCTTTTATAAATGCAGTAAAACAGAGTTAAGAGCTGCTCCTCCATATCTCCCATGGCACTAAGGTATATAATGAACCATCTATATGGTATCTTAAAATCAGAAATTCCTTCAAGTTAGCAATATTTTTATGTTTTCCCAGAATATAAAAGTAAAGAGCTGAATTATGCCAAATCATACAGAATGTCTTTATTTTTAGCTCTGATTCAACAGAAGATTTACAGGGAGATTAGTGGTCACCAAAGAAGTATTTGCATCTGTTGTTTATGTTATGACATCTGAGATCAAAGTTAGGCTTTAAACTTTAACTTTCTGTTTTGAAAGTGGATAATGAAACTGGAAATAAAGCTGCAGATGTGAGGGGGGAAAAGCAATGGAGTATTAAAAACACTGCAGAGAGTTTTGAAATTAAGGGGATATGTGGGATGAAGCCCAGAGGTTGGATCCACCAGCCTTCTGAACACTCTGCTCCTCATTCCGCAGATTAAGTACACATTGTGTGTGTGCTTGTGAATCATCCCAGAGGTTGTGGAAACACTCCGTGTTTAAACTGAGGCTGGATTGGCCTCAGGCTTTGCTGAATGTCCAGCCTTTGCAGCACTGTGTCCAGTGTGCTTAATTATGTGTAGCCATGGTGATAAAGCATTTCTGTGGCTGAACCTAACAAAGTTAGTACTGAGTTGCAGTGGCAGAAATAAATCCAGTGAAAACCCAACTGTGGAAATTAAGCCGCAATGAGGATTCTTTCCAAGGAGATGCTAAGATGTTATAAGTAAATATAAACCTTTGAGCAGCTGATTTTAAGTAAGTTGAGGGTCTCTGAAGAGATAATTGATGTGCATTCCTAAAGTCAAAGAAAGAACTACTAACTATCTTGTGAAAGAGTGGATTACCAACAGGCAGAATGCCAGGACAAAACCTCTACTTGAGCCACTGTCATTAATGAGATTATGATCAGGCCTTTCATGCAGATAGCTAAGAATGAAAAAGAAGAAAGATTCCTATGGTTTAACTGCACAACTTAGAAAATTATCAATGGTCAGGACATCCCGTCATAATTGGTTCACTTGTAAAATATCACACAGGTCAGTGCAGTCAAAGGTATTTCCATTTATCAGGTTTTGGAGATTTTGATGAAATAATTAACTGGTTTCTCTTCAGTTCATATGGCCTGATCCTGTACTGAGATCTCTGTGAGAGCAGACCGTGTAATAACAAATGCTCGCAATTTCAACCGTTATACAAATGTACCTGTGCAGTCATATAGACACTTGATAATATTGGTCCATACATGTTTGCAAAGGCTGGAACTGAGAAGTCCTTCCTCTTCTTCAAAGAACAGAAGCCATCAATTATATCAATTTGTCTCTGTCTGAAGTTGCCTGGCTATGGTCAACTGTTGGGTTTATGTATAGACTGACACTGTCGTCTTTACATTATTTATAGCCCTTCTTGGGTGCAGTTAAGTGAGTGGAAATTGAACAGAGACAAAATGTCTTTAACTGTGAAAACCAAACTTACCAGAAATATTTTATTTCTCTCAGGACTCATTTACATATTATTGTTGGTATTACTTGGAAAAAGTGTAAATAAGGCAAAAAAGGTCTAAAGAGAAGGTTGACTTTAAGTTGGCATTGTCTTATAAAAATATTTCTAGTCACTGTGTGGATTTAGATTATTACGGAATGTTCTGTTCTCTTAACTGAACATCACATTAGATTTGTCTGGATAAAAATATTTGGATTATTTATTTATGTTGGAAAAACTGTATGAATTTAAATTTAATTTAATGAGCTAACTAACTTGTCCTTTAATGGTACTAAAGTTTCATCAAATCGGAGAAGCAAATGCACTTTTAAATAAAATTAGGAGGATAGTTAAAATATTTAATTTAATCTGATTTTGGAAGTTAGCACAAAAAAGTATAGCTGTCATGTTGTATCATCAGTTCTGAGGTTCTGTCACAGGTTCTTCCTTTTCAAGTAAAATGGCCTATTTCTAGCAGAAAGGCTGGCCTGCAGTTTGAAATTCAATGTATGTATCTTACACAATTTTCTGAGTAGAAACCATACTGTTTAAATTTTAAATAAAAAATTTCAAGATCATTTAAAATCATTCAAGAGACAATAAAACATCTTTTTGTGTTTATATCTTATTTTGCGTAAAACTATTCTGGAAAGTTATTTATAGCAATTAAAATTTACTCAAGTTTTTATTAAATTATCATAATTAAATAATAAATCCTTCCAGTACCTGAAGGTGGTTTATGAGGGAGCTGGAGAGGGGCTCTTCATTAGGAACTGTAGTGATGGAGCAAGGAATGGCTTTAAATTGGAAAAGGGGGTGGATTAGATTGGATATCAGGAAGAAATTCTTTATTGTGAGGGTGGTGAAGCACTAGGACAGGTTACCCAGAGAAGCTGTGGATCTGTCTAAGTGTTCAAGGCCAAGGATGGATGGAGCTCTGAGCAACCTGGCGTACTGGGAGGTGTCCCTGCCCATGGCAGAGGGAGTGAAACTAGATGGTCTTTAAAGTCCCTTCAAACCCAACAAATTCTATGTTTCTATGATTTGTTATTAAGCAATTCTTTTGCTGAGTTACCAAAGGGCAACTATTCACAGCATCTCAGGATTTATAAATTGAATAAAACTATTGTGGTCATCTATTTCCTTCCTTGAAAGCTCAGGATTATTTCCTAAAGTATATCCCTCCAACTACTAAGTCTGCCATAACTAATCATATACTGTATGTTCCATTTTTAGCATTCAGCTCACTCTTTTCAATAAAAGCTTTGCAGTTCATGCACAAGTAGAATAGACTTTAACCATAAAAGAAATAAAATTAAATACCAATCTGATTAACTTTTCAGGTCTCAGAAAGCCAGCTTATATTAAAAATCCTTTTTACCACACTGGCTTTGTGAACCATGTGCTAAAGGATGGGGATTATGAAGATCTATTGCAGCAAAGGCTTCAAACATTCTTCAGCTGGTTCGGCTGATGTGCAGTGCAGTCTGTGCCAAGACTCTCTGCCATTCTTAAACATGTCAATGAAACATATCCACCACTAGAGCTGTTCTTCATGTTTGTGACTGGTCATTTCAGTCTTTTACATGTCACTAATAATTTGTCTGAGCATCTTGATAATGAAAGGGCAAATGAGGCTGGCATCATGTTTTAATCAGACATGGAAGAGTTCTGTTCACATTTATGACTATATTTTTCTATTAACCAATGCAAAACAGCACTGAAGTAAAAAAACAACTGGTAGAAAACTTTTTTTTAATCAGCAGTTGTGTGACATATAACTGCAGCTTTGGGATTTTGATAATTCACACGGTGCTACCTCCAGAAATGTGGTGTTAATACATAATTTTCAAAACGAAATTAGAGCTACCTTATCAATGAAAATTACTGAGACAGCCCATGTCTTAGGTTATTATTTCACAGGTGTATCAGAGACTTCTTTTAAGACAAGTTAGCAGCCTTGTGGAAAGCTCACAGAAGCCAGGAAGCTGTAAGTTCAAACATCACTTGTTTTTAGCCACTTCTTGTATTTCAATGTGCTTTATAGTTAGGTGCTAAACAGGGACTCACACTCTTAATTTTAGCAGTGGATGAGTTATCAGTGTGAGCTTCTTTTTACCTGATAAATTCATGGACCAATCTGTTGAACACAATCTTTTCTGGCAGGATGGAAACAGAAGCTACTTCTTAGATATTGCAGAGTTAACTGCCACATACATGAGTATACTGTCACCACCAGGAAAGTGGGGAATGGATTAAAGCCTTGTTTTGAACTGTCTCAGGAATACTCAACTCCAACCACCAGTAATCCTGAGTCTACATCCCTTCTGCATGACATAAATAGAAGCAGGATTATGAATGCATCATATTCACATATAACCAAGTCAGTCCCTGATCTACGCTGAGTGTCTGGGAGGTCATACAAGATTAAAAAGTTAGTCTACTTTTCTCTTACATTTTTTAAATATTGAAAAATATATCTTTTGGGAATTTTGGTAGTCCAATTAGAGAGATTTTTTTTCTGCAAAAATCTACTTCCACTCACAAAGGCAGGTTGTTCACCAGTGAAAAGCTTTGGGTAAAGGGGGACCTTGCAGTAACAAAGACTAACACAGGTGTTAGCAAGAGTGTGAAGGAAAGGAAATAGAATCACATTTTCTAAACACTCAGCTGCATGTTTGGATAAGGGATTTTTATCTATAGCAGAGTTTTGTAGTACATTTGAGATTTTTTTATCTATTTCTTTTTGGCAAGTAGAAGTCCTACCTGGAAAAGTCATTCAGATCACTCAAGCTGTTGCAGTGTTCCAGCTGAGCCTCTACTCACAATTGCCACAGATTTGGGGATGACAATGAGGAAGATGCTTTTATGCCATGACCTTCTCTCATGTGCAACAGTGGACTGCAGGTCTGCTTGAATATTCCCTTTTTTAGGATGCCATGAAATCAGAGCTCTTGCTTCTGCCCTGCTGTGAAAGATCTGCTCTTGAATGGCGAAGAGTCAAAAAGATAAGCTTCAAACAAACCCCCAACACCTGACCTTTCAGGAAGTTCAGTTCTCAACTGGAACTCTGAAGCTCATTTTACATTACCCTTTCTGAATTCTTCCTTTTAAGGAAAACATCTTTGTGGTGGCCTCGCAGTCCACTTGCAAAGAAAGAAATGAAGTCCTGTTTTCCTACTATTTGTCTTTACACTGACAAAAAGAGCAGTGACACTATTTCCACTGTTATCACACAGAAATCCATTAAACATTCTACATGTTGTGAAGAAATTTACACCTCCCCTTCCCTTTTCCTGCTGGGAATTTGTGGTAACATGGTAATTTATTTCAAGTGGAACAGAAGCATTTCTGTTTTAGTTTTCTTTTCATGTCTAGAAGTTAGAAGTTTAGTCCAAATGTAATAATGGTTAAATAATCCCTATGTCCACACTTGCCCTAATGTCAGCAGCATACTTTTCACAAGAAAATAATCTTGAATACCATGTTAATAGGTTTACAGTAAGGAAAAGCTCCAAACTTTGGTTTTAGAGCAGATTAGAATTGTAGCCAGAAAAATAAAAAAATAAAATAAAAACATTTCTATGGCTTTGGGAAGACATTTTTACCTGTTCTGGAGCTGAAAGTCAAAAAGGAAAGCCTCAGGAATGTAACCCCGGCCAGATTGTGGGTACCTTCCACAAAACCTCCTTGACTTTAATATGTCAGAATTCCAGACTCCCAGTGCCATCCCCTTCCCCTCAAAAAGGCTTACTGTGCCATCCTAAAAAATCTGTGTCCTAAGCCCATATTATTTGACCTAATGGAAATTGAAAACACAACGTTACCTGAGTGCAATTAATTGGATGCAGACGAGACAGGGATGCATTGGGGAATCAGAAGTTTCCTGACCTGTTGCTCCCAGACCTCTTGTATGGCTCAGTTGGCTTTGGCACTCTTGCCCCCCCTCATCAGATCAAACCCTCAGGCATGGTACAGAGTTAACCTGTTTCTATCAGCATCAATACCAGGCACAGAAAACCTTTGTCCTTAAAAAGAGAATACCTGTTTCAGAACATTTATTTTTCAATGTTTTTATGGCCTATATTTAGATTTTCTGTGCTCTGGGCACAGGAGTTTGCAGGTGACATCGGGGTTTAGTAACCAATACAGTTTCCATGGGTCCTCCAGGAGCAGCAGATATGACTTTGCCAGAGTCATAGTTACAGCATTTCTTTAGTACCAGACAGGATTTTTTCTCTCTTTCCAGTACTGAAGCATTCGCTGTGCTGTAAAGTTTTGACTACAGGGCACAAACTCTATTGCCAGCTATTGGGCAGAATGTATAACTGTTAACATGATTGCAATCTACAGCTCACTGAAACAGCTGCCAAGCTTTCCTTGGGATTCATGAACACTTTCTTCTCTACTATTATACTACAAAGTGTGATAGATATGAGCATTATTGATGTCAATTCTTCTTTAGATCAAATAGCTGTAGTCATGGGAAATGTTATCCTAATTCCTATATGTTCTGCACATGTGGTTAAACTAATGACTTGAAAGTCTGCTTTTATATACAGCAACTACAAAGTCAGTAGAACAGATATTTTTCCTTACCCATGAGGGAGAAGAACAGTACCACATGGCTATCATTATAAAAATGAGATTGAAGTAAAATCCTGACTTGGAATACTTGAAAGTTTAAGAATATCTATATTTGATTTTGAGCCCTGGTCATCTCTGATTCTGAAGAGTTACAGCATATTTGAAAGGCCTAGGATATTTTCCTTTTATTTAATAGTCCTATTATTCTGATATGTTGGTTTATTCAATGTATTTTTTATTACACTGTAAATGCTTCTGAGTTATTACTAAACCACCCTTCTGACTGTGGTTTTACTTGGCAAGAAAGCATTAGTCTTATTGTTGTGCATGACCTACTTGGGATTTATTGTAAAATTAAAAGTATTGTAGAAGGAAGAACAAGAGAGCAAAACCAGTGATGAATGCTAAGAATTCATGTAAGATATGAAAGAAGTTCAGACTTGTAATAACTGGTGTGTCTCATCTTTGACTCATGGCTCTGTGTTTTCACTACATTAATCATGCCAGAAGAGTTGTCACTTCATATTTGTGAACTGTGAAGGTCCGTCAGGGCCAGGTCCTGTACGTGTTCCTGGATTGCAAATCGGAAATGACTGTGATCGTTATCACTTTGGGCACAGGGACACCGTGTAGAAATTTGCAAACAAAAGTAGCAACTTAATCAGTGACAGAGTGAGCCTGACAGCTACCCTGCCACTTCACTGGGAATGCGGGAGCAGCGCGGGTGCCAGGACTCCTGGATCACCAGAAATATATTCATATTTAGATTGTCCGAAGGACACATCAAAGACATGTGAACAGCTTTTTGCTACTAAAAAATAATTACAACCATTCCTCTTCACTATTAGTGTGATGATTTGAATTTGCATTGAACTAGCATGAGTCTTAAACACTTAATGTCTAATTGTGGCCATTAAGTATAATGTTTGCAAATATATGTTTGGTGGCTTCTGTCTTCCCTTGTAAAACCAGATCTATTTTCAAATTTCTGCATCCAAACTGCCCATCTCTTTGTCTGCCAATCCATTTCTAACACATGTCACTGTTCTTCTATAATTTGTTATGTCTGTACTGCATGAGTGCTCATGGACAGACTTAGTAGTTCATATATGAATTTATTTGTCCTATCTTTGTTAAGAGCAACAATAGAAACTCTACATCAGCCATAAAAAGAGAATGACAATGAGTTAGCAGACATGTAATTGAAGGCTGAAATCTTCCCCACTTCAGCTTATGATTTCATGACTTACAAAAGAATGCATCACAATAACATTGTCTTCCAGGAAGAGCTGTGATTATGATAAACCAAAGTAGGAGGGAATATTCTTGCCAGGTCCTAGAAAAAAAAAAAAGGGGGCAAAAACACTTCTCCTAAAGTAAGGTTTTAGGACAGAGACTCTTTCATCATTCCTTTTCATTTGTCTTCTCTTTACAGTGACTTAAGTGCAGGAATGTCTCCAAAAGATCTTTATTTTCAGATTTTCCCTAATTTAAATATTTGAAATGACTTTTATTCTTCAGAGCTACATTAAAAAAGAGATTTTTCAATCCAGTTATCTTGTTATTACTGCTGAGTTTGTGCTCAATGCTAAGCATAGAACAGCCCAATTCTGCTCCTCATTATTGCAACTCCAGTATGGTTATTCCTTTAGCACTTGATGGAAATAAAAGTGCTTATTTCCACTATATGAACTCTCTAGAGAAACCCACAGTTCTACATTTTTCATGTAGAGATTGTGGCACTCAAGAATTAAACTCAGGGCAAAGATTTGATCCCTGTAATCATACCCTGAATCTCACTCCAGCAACTGGGGATGAAGGAGATTGTATTAGCACATGTTTACAAAAAGAAAATGTGATTGCTCTCTTTCAAAATCTCAAGAGGAATATAATGAAAAGAGGGACCAGAATTGTCTTTGTATGCTTTGGCTGCTCTCATATTTCCTATAAAAAAAGGTCTTATCTTTCTATATGATTATTAAAGCCATAAATGGATTTATATCTCAAACTATATCATTTCAAATTATCCAGGGCACTTTTATCTTATTAAGTTTCCTAGTCTTTTCTACAGGCTAATTCTAATACATGATATTTCATTATATTGTTTAGTGACTTTCAGTTATTTCCATTGCTAGTTGTAGAACAGTTTTCATAATCTATTTGGTGGAATTAACTCATCCTTATTTTAAGTATACATACCTGCATGTGCATATGTAAATGTATGCACACGTGTACTGAATATGTGATAGTTTCACGCTGAGATTTTTATGAATTTTTCTGATTTTAATCATTATTGGAAGGAAGTATTTGGCAAGATCTTATTTATGTATTTTAATACACTCTTTGACATGTATGAAGACAATTTTTGTAGGCTGCACGTATTTTGGCAGGACCATCTTCCTGGTATGCAGTTACACATTCATTATAATGCTGAGAATTATAGGTATGTCTGGAGGCACTTAGAGATTAATGAGTGTATATATATAGAATTTCAAGAATAGGAAGAAAAGGTGTTGGAGTTTGTACTAGCAGTTAACTTTTTTTATAGTGCTGTGGGAATCTGCAGCTCTTAGTTTACTACTACAGATATTTATAGAAATTTCATTTATTTATATTTCTTATATGAATTTTTTAAAATTATGAAGTGATTCCAGTGAAATGTATCAATTTTTTAATGTCTGTATTAAAACTAAGGTAAACATTGCCATTTATCCAGAACACCTATCATTAAAGTGCTTGTGCCCAGATTATTGCAATAAAAGTTGAGAACCATAAATATAGACAAAAATTTATAGGACACAAATGAACATTGCTGCCTACAGAGATTAAACCCCATAATTTAGGAGATATTACATATATGCTCATGTAAATCTATGCTCATAAATACTGTGTGTGAGAATATGTAAACTCTTGTCTAGATATTAATCCCTTATTGACTGAAGGAGTTCAGCAGCTTTCAGGCTTCAACCTCCCTGGGCTCTGCAGGGGAATGGATTTTACAACACATAGAGGTTTTGCTCTTTGCTATATTAGGTACCAATGGACAAGAACATCTTTCTTCAATATTGACTAAAGTCATGTTGTTGGGGCCAAATGCTGAATGCAAGACATATAGCAAAACAAAGTAAGACTTGCGATTTTTAGGCAAGGAAAGGAGAATAAAAGGACAGGGTTCTTGATTAAAATATTATTATTCTTTGTAGTCTAGATAGGATTTTTATAAACATTTTTTGCTAAATAAGATATGTTGAGCTGAGGAATCTCATTTGCTCACAAATACCTTGTCCACACAGCTGCTCTAGCTTGTCAGAGGTTTTATCAAGTCTGAAGTTGCTAGCAGGATCCTCTGCTGTCAAGCATGAATCCTGAACCATGAGCCATTTTGTCCATGCAGATTTGTTTCTGTTTCTATTTCTCCTTGTGTTTGGAAGTAAAGTTAGCTGCATAAGCACTGATTGTGGACACAGTGTTCCTGCACTTTATCAATTTTTTTGAACAAAGCAAAACCCTCCCATGATTCAGTCCTTACCAGGTGCCAATGAGACATCATAGGAGAGGGAGTACACAGTAAGGTTTACATTTCCTGTAACAGTCAAACCTGAGAAAGCTTTCATTACTCCCTATCACCTTGGAAAAGATCTGAGATAGGTTTCAGTTCTCCTCAACAGTAGGTGATTTATGGTAGAAGCACACACAGAGGATGTGAACATGTAGCCTGCAGATCATGAGTTCTGGTTTGTGTTATAAGATTAATGGGATGCCTAGAGTGGATGTTTTGTTGATTTCTCTGGGATGAAGGTAAAAATAAGTATTTGTCTGGAAGAGTGAGGAAGTTGGTTTTTGGACAAGGGGATACCCTTGAATTCCTGTAGGCCCAAGTGTACTGAAATTGCAGCATTTTCAGTGATTTCAGCACATGAAACTTACGATTTATGCCATGTAAACTTCCAATTTAAGCTTTTGAAAAGGATTAAAAATGGAGATTTTGTTGGCATTTGATAAAATATACTGCATCCTCAGTTGACTTTGAGACTTCGTGTCAGGTTAATGAAAGGCAGAATGGTAATCTGCAACCTCCACAGGAAAAAGAGAAAAATGGTAATAAAAAAGAATTTGTGATCTTTTCATCAGGAAGATCCTAAGACAGAACTGAAGAGCTGAAGGCAGAGCACATGGCAATGAATAAAGAGATTCAGCTTCTCAGTGAGATATATATCTATATATATATAAAATACAAAAAAAAAAGATCATTGTTGAAAGACTAGAGCATAAAATCATTGAGTCTTAATTTCACAAACTTTCTTGGAAAACTGTGCCCATATGTCATAGTGGTGAGTGTCAGAAACCAAGCAGAATTAAAAATAGCTTAAGTAGTGCAATGTTAAATCATTATACTATCTCCTATAACACGTATAGATTCGAAACAATATTCCAGCTTCCCTGGTTCATTGAAAGTTTAGATTTAAGCTAAATCTAAACTGGCAGAGAATACAGCAAGCAGAACTATTTATACAGTTTAAGATTACATTTTTCAAGAACCATATTCAATGCAGTAAGGAGATATTTCAGCAGAAGTAATTTTGATTATGTCATATGTGCATAAGCTAGAAATGAACAAAAAAGTGTTTAAATATTCTTCTTCACAGAAGTTGTTCCAAAATTAGTGTTTCTGAAAATTAGACCTCACCAAAAGTATATTTTCTGAAGAAAATTAATTAGTTCCACATTTTAATAGAAAATGATTTTTTTAAAAAATCCCCACAGATGTTAATGTGCTTAGGGTGATATGACAGATGTTGCATTTTCACAACTATGTCTTCCCTTTCCCAGTGTATAATGAGGATGGTTCAGATTTTCAGTCAACTGTAAAACCAAATGAATTTAGTTTATAAAATTAAGTGGTTTAGAAAATGATCAAGAAAGAAAAATATCATCCACACAGTTACAAAATTTATAAATGTTAACATTCAACAAGATAATTCTTTGAACCATAAATATTACTAATCAGTAGAAAATTAGAACATATTGTTATGATTAAATGTTATCAGAAGCTTCCTTGTGGGACCCATTTAATCATGTTTGATGTGATTCTCAGTTCTGCTGCTTACTGACTTTATTAAGACTTAAGGTAAAAAAATTAGTTGTATTAACTAATATTCATACTAAAGTAATTGAAATTTATTCCTAAATATTTTGCATTCTTTTGTAGAAGAGGTAATCAATGGCATTTCAAGTGAAAAATTTCCTTCATAATGATTTTTGGGTTTTAGGTCTAGAAATGGCTAAGCTTTTAGAATGACAAAACTTAAAAAAAAAGGAAATATTTCTTGCCACATAATGAGGAACTGAAATTCATATTTGAATATTACACTATTGGGTAAACCTAGCTGGGGATGCCCTTAAATATCTTGAAACAAAGAACTTTGTTTTGCCCATATCTTGTATTTCTATTGATAATTTTTTAATTAAAAAATATTTCCCTTTCCAGTTTCCTAAGATTTTAGTGGGATGCCACACAGCATATTCTTCCACCATCATTATCAATTACTATCTCTTACATTTTATGTACTTTACTGAATTGTACAAAGATGCCAAGACACCACTGACCACAAGATTGGATATCTGCAAATTGATTTTTTAGAGATTGAAGCTTTGAAAGCAGCCTAATAAAAGTAACTTGAGTTTCGGAAATTTCTGCCAGTTTATAATGGCAGATGTAGTTCATGAAATAATTTTTCAGGTGGTTCTGCAGAGTGCCACCCTATGGATGAATATTCATACATTCAGAAACTTCCTCAATGAATGTCCTAATTTGATTGATTTGGTCAATTCAGAACGGTTCCTTTTATTTATATCATTATGTGTGGCTTGCTTTTCTTGGTTTGGTTTTTTGTTTGTTTTGTTGGGTTTTTTTGAATTTTTGTCATTTAAATTCATGACTCCTCTGTTTTCTTGACTTCCTTCAAAAATCTCATTAGGAGATGGGTCTTCCAAACTTTTTCTCAGTTCAATGGAGATTTTACTATAGAGTTTATTCCAAATATTGAGCCTGCAACCTTAGGTCTGAAGCACAGTAATAGAAAGACCTATGATTAATGAAATCAAGATAAATAGAAAGAACTATACAATGACATAATTTGTCTGATCTTTTCCTGAAATATTCTCCACAGCAATGGACTTTTCACAGTTTGCTCACAGAAGAATCTCTACCAATATTTTTTTACCTGTACTGTTAGAAGACTTTTCATCAAATGTATAAAAATTAACCTTCCAATACTGAAGCTTCATGGATGTGGGAAACAGGTTATTCACTTTCCCTTTACATTTTTGTGTTAGTCCAGTAAGTTATTTTCTTGTTAGACTTCCTATCAAGCATTTCAATCCTCAGCATTTCTAAGTCTTTCAATTTTTTAAATTAATGACAATTCTTTGCCTTCTGTACAATTTTCCAAATAGTGTATATCTTTCTTGAACTGCAACATACAGAACTGAAAACAAAATTGCTGCAGAAAATATACTGATGCTGAATGCAGCAGAAAGATTACTTCACCTGTTTTGGAATAATCTCATACAAGTGCTATCCCTGATTTCTTCTGACAAAAAGATGTCTGGTCCTTATCTGAAGAGGAAAACCTGCTTGATTTGGGGTATGGGTTTGTTTGGTTTTTAGCCTGCAGAAAGATTCTTCTACATTTATAGCACACTTTATTTTACTGAAGGATGATATAAACCCAAGCTCAACCTCCACAAGGACAACAATCATTAGTATATTGGAAATCAACCAGGCAAGAAATCTCAGTATTGCTCAGCTGGGGCTGAATCAAACAGTTTTTAGTTATTGTGTGAGGAGAATGCAGCTGTGGTTTCACTGGTCGCAGTGGAATTGCATCTATTGAATTATGCCTTATAGCCAGACAGTAAATATGATATGCCAAAGATTGAGACATTCTAGGAATCAAAGATTTAAGGAGAAGTATCATTTATGTGTTTGGAACATTTGGTTTGGAAAAAACAGTCCAATGTTTCAGTTCAGAAATGAACACACATTCCCTGCAAGTCTTTGTTTGTTTCTCTGTCAGGAACAGAATTTGGGAAACCAGACTATTGTGATTGAGGGTTGAGATACAAAAAATATCTGAGCAAGAAGTCAAAATGAGGAGTTGCAATATTACAGAAACATATGAAAATTCAAAAACAAGTACAGAATAATTGTGCAAGTATCATGCTCATATTTACTTTTATTAAAGTGCAGCTGAAAAACTAACAGGCTTATTTTCTTGTTGCTTTAAGGCTAGAAATCTGGGTACATTAATTTAAAAAAAGAAAGGGAATGTTTTTACAGCCAGATTTTCTTATAAGTGTTTGTTTGACTACATATGGATTTGGTGGATTAGTTTTCTGCTTCCTCTTAGAATTGAAACCGAAAAATATATTTCATAAGCAATGTATTTCATAACCAGTATATTTCATAACCTATGATTTTGTGAAAGCCCCATATACCACATATCCCAACATGCCTTTCTATGAGTCCAATTTTTGTAGTAGTCACTTAAAGGTTTCACTTCAGCTTGCAAGGTTGTTTTCATAATATTACCAGATCCTGTACCATCTTAATGTAGGTAATGAAGTAAGGTTGTTTCAAAAGTAGTGCAGATTAGAGTTTTAGCATTTGTGCATTATTCATTTCTTTTATGCGCCATCCATCTTCATTGTCCTTGATTCCCAGTAATCACATACCAACAGAAATTTTGCAAGGATTGTTGTTCTCTACTCATTGGATTTGTAATACATGAAGGTTGAATCATTGTAAAATAACCATTTTATCAATTTTCCCTCATTTACAGATAACCTATAGAATATATTTTTAAATAAATGCAATATTGGCTTTTTCAATACATGAATAAAATAACTTTTCTCAGTGATAAAATCTTTCCTAACCTCTTTCTACTTCAAATCTCAAAGAAATTCAAAAGTATTCTATATATTTCTACTTCTTCCAGCTTATTCCCACTAAGTCTGTTTGTGTATTTATAAAACACAATTCACATAAAATGTCATTTTTCTATCTCACTCCTTGAGGCAGTTTGTCACTGTGGGTAGGTATGACCTCCCCTCAAACAGAAAAATAAAGAAAGAAGAATTGAACTTTCATTGGTTGGGTTGTGGTGTAGCATTACTTGTACTTATTCAATTCATGTTTGCAAACCAAGGCAACACGCAGCCACTCTTACAGAATAACACTGGACATTGTCTTTCTGTATTTCCAAATGATGTGCAGTCTATGGTAGGAGGAGAACAGTCTATGATTACTGTAATTTGTAGTCTTGTTGTAAGGCACTGTATGAAAATGTCTTCTGGGAATCATACCAATTCTTAACATATAGCTCTTACCTGAGACCAGCATTACTTGATCAAAGTAAAAGAAAAAGCTTTTATTTTATTTACAAGCCATCTGCCACAAACACTTATCATTACATAGACCCTAAGTTACTGTTTCCATTTTAATAGTTCCATTAGTGTTTTGGTGGTTTCTATGAAGGTTATTCAATAGACATTGTCCAGAAAAGGCTAGATACTCTTAATATGTAATCCTCTGGAATGTTTATTAACCAATAACACTGAATCTTCTGACAGTTTTATTTCTGAGAATGTTACAACGTTCTTATGCATCCCACCGGTAATTCAGCATTACCCATAACTCCTCTGCAATGTGATGACTCTTACTGAAAGCAGATGCAGCCAAATTAATAACAAGGACATCAATTTACTGTGAAAACCCATATAGTTGGAGGGGTGGGATGAGGGGAAAAGAATGCAGAATATAATTCTGTTTCATTTTTGGAAAAATAAGTGGCTGAAATAAGTAGATACAGTAATTTAAGTACTTGTTTAATTCAGAGCGTCTGGAGGAATTGAATTTAACTTTATTATAGGATGAAGGAATTCTAGAAAATTACTTAAACCCCTAAATGTTCTTTAATTTGCTTCTGTGAATAGGTTTCCATGTGTCAAATCTTTGGTGAGGCCACCCTGCAAGGATCCTTTTATCACCTAGTAAATAGATGCTATTGCTCCTAACTAACCACAAAGAATGCTCAGTTCATGTGCTTAATACAAGGTCTCCAGAGAAGGCAAGGCTTCAGATGAAATTCCATGCTTGGTCATAATGAACCTGGTAAATTGCTGGCTTCCTGCAATAAAAATAATAGGTGAAATCTTGGCCTATGGAAGCCAATGGGAATTTTGGCATTGATTTTAGCAGGGCCAGTATTGCAACCAATAAATCTACAGATCAAACTAAAAGAAGTAGGCAAAGGGAGGAAGGAAGGGGAATTAATGTAACAAAACCCCTATATTATTTCATTTTTTGTTCAACCCCCCTTTGCCTGACTGAATAGCTCTTGATACTCCAGAGATGTGCTCACAGAAACTATTGTGGCGGTATTCTGAACAACAAATATTTACAAAAGCATTTAATGAGTAATTCTGAAACAGGAAAGTCAGCTTTGTTGTTATAAGGAGTCAGTCTCAGATTAAATTTGAGGCTATTTTAGGGGTGAGTAAAGGAGGGCAATTGACAAAGACTGGATGCCATGGGACAGTGTTAGACTGGAATAATTAAAAGTATGAGTTATACAATACGCCTCAATCTGTGGTTGTGTTTTTGCTAGACAAATCTGCTGTAACTCCACACAGATGCAATCACAATCACAATCACAATCACAATCACAATCCTCTCTGAAATGTGACTAAAGTAACAGGCAAAGAAATTTACTTAAAAATATGAATTTATTTTTATATTTATTTCTCTATCTTATATATATGTGAAAACATCTAATTTCTGATTTCTGATGTGTAACAAATGCTGTTACCATTTCTGCAGCAGTTTTCAGCGGCATCCATTGCACATATACACCACATTCATCATGTACAGCATGGCAGTTTCAGAAAGCTCCAGGCTAGCAAATCAAGCACTGTACAGCTACAATACAGACATGCTATGCTCCTATCTGCAACCAAAAGACATTGGATGTGAGGAAATGTGTGTGCTGGTAACCTGTCATGAGCAGTACCATGGTTGGAGAACTCTGTGTTTCATTAGGAAGTGAAATTCATCAGAGGAATTGAACTTGTTCAGATGTTCCAGAATCAGTCTCCATATTCTGGACCTGAATAAGGAAAAGGACAATCACCCAGTTTATGGGGCTCATTCACAAGGACTATTTGCAATCAAGAGATAGTTTGGGGGAAAAAAATCAAAACATCCATAGGACATTCACTTTAGTTTTGACCATGATGGTTATTGTTTCTTCACACTGGGATAAAAAACCAAACAAATAAAACATTGACAACTGTCTTATTCAGAAAATATTTTACACTGTGGCAGTGTCCTGTTTCTGTAATAATGTTCATAAAACTAGTAGGTGCACATAAATGATCAAACTAGTAATAAATATATTGTGAGCTCAACTGAAGTGACTCATTAGAATATCTAACAGTCATGGCCCCTAGGCACAGGTATACGTAGAAAAAATGAAAATATACGTATATATAGAAAAAATTAAAGCAGCCATTCTTAGTAATGACACTCTATAACTGACTACCACTCCTTTTTGCAGTATTTAAATCAACTCCATCTGGTTCTTGCTATTTATTTGCGCAACTTACCTGTCACAGTGACTAACTACCAACTAAGGACTAAATCTTCACTGGGTTTAAACCAGCTGGACTCCAACTGGCTGTATCAGTGGAAGGTATTGAAAACTATGTTCTGGGCCACCTATCTTTATGTTAAAGCTCTATGGAGTACATCAGGACAGACCGGTGCTTATATAAGTAAGAAACAATCTCATCATACTGTAGACTAGCCCTGGGTTTATGGCAGGGCAAGGACACTGTCAGCTAAAAGGGAATGATTCTGTCTACACTGACTAAAACAAACTGCAACAAAAAGCGCCCCTCTCTGGGATACTTCATTTATTTAGAGGGTTCTTGTTCAGGTTCTGTTCAAGAATTTGCGATGTAAAACCAAATATCAAGACCAAAAAAGCAAAAGAGCAAAAAAGCTTTCTATGCTTTTTGGCCAAAAACTTCCTTCTTTTATTGGCATGACAGTGTCACCATTTCTTTACAAATTTTTGATCTCAATTAAACTAAGCTGTGTTTGTTGCTAAGTTTCTAAAAAATCATTTGGGGGATTAAAGGGAATAAAAAAGTCATATTCCTGAATGACAGACATAAAACAGAGGATGTAGGATATGATAGGATCTCTTCCATGGAAGACTCACATGTAAGTTATGATGAACAAATAGGGTTTTATATTTTCCTCTGGTGTGCTTTGCTCTTTTAGGGTTTCATTCTGAAGCTGCTATCTCCATGACAAATGTTTACTGCAACCTTGACACAGACCATGATACTTGGAAAAATCTCAGGACTCCAGCTGACAGGGGGAGATAGTCAGATCCCTACTCCAATAGTCATATAGTCAACTAAGACTTGAGATCCTCCCCTGAAAATATTAAAATTTCTGCTTTTGACAAGAATTCCAGCTATGCACCCTTTATAACACCAGAATGCCTAAATGGGTAAAAATACTACAGCTACAACCTTTTGTCTTTTACAGCTTGAGAACTACATTGTGGAAAACATGAAATCAGAGATGGTGCAGCTGCAGCAGAATGCTGTGCAGAACCACACTGCTACCATGCTCGAGATAGGGACCAGCCTGCTCAGCCAGACAGCAGAGCAGACAAGAAAACTCACGGATGTTGAAACCCAGGTATGTTCCCAGCATGGTTTTCAAAAAGCTGTTAATTGCAGAGAACATTTCCCAAACTCTTTCCTTTCTAATGCATTACCACACAAAACATTTCAACACAGGGGTCCAGGAAACACACTTTGTTTCTTGGTAAGAACAGCATTGATGATTGACCCTTGTTATGTGTCTTTCTTTTGATTTCATTTGGTTAGTATATTTAGCTCTGTGTGTGCCACAAAGGTAGGACTGCCCAGGAAACTAGATCAGCATTTGACTTTCAATAAACAGCTCCCTATTGTCGATGATACAAGTGTCAGGCTAAATAATGAGTAACAGGATAAATCACAGCTTCTGATCTTCATTGTTGTTGTATATCAATCATTTCCCAATTTTTCAAGCTCTGTAGGACAACAAAAATGGACAATTCAGATTGCGTTGTGAATGTCAACGATTTCAAACAAAAATAAGGCACTGAACTGCCAGCACCACAAAAGAGAGAATGCAGGGGAAAGCTAAAGTAGGAGCTCTATTTACAAAATAGCAGATGCAACACTTTGAATTCATTCCAAGTACTCTTGCACTTTTCTGGTTTAAGCATGCTTTGTAAGAATGCATGTCTGAGGCACATCTCGTTTTTTCTATTGAAATGAAGCTTGTTTGGCAGTCACCTTGCCTCTTTCTGCTGATCTGCTACTATCCTACAGTTTTAGAGTGCCAGAATATCAGCTGGTACGTATCAGTGCAGTTTGATTGAGTTCATCTGCACCAGCTGAGCAGCCGAGGTTAAAAAAGGATTTAGAAACAATTTTTGACAAATCATAAAATCAGAATTAAATTATTATATTATGCTGCTAAAACAAAATATCCAGGACAACATAAACATTAATGTTTTTGATTTATCCTTAAGGTGCTAAATCAAACATCCAGACTTGAAATTCAGCTGCTGGAAAATTCCCTGTCAACATACAAGCTAGAAAAACAGCTGCTACAACAGACACACGAAATCCTGAAAATTCATGAGAAAAATAGGTAAGACTGAGTAATTGGTCTCTTTCTCTGTTCATTACAAAGTGGTGTGTGTATACTTTGTTTTAAGCAACTGATGAAAGCAGCAAATATGGTAAGTGGACAGCATAGGTAATATTTATGAACTCACTAAAACACCTGGGGTGTGAACTTACACTATATTATGTCCTGTGTGGTGAAAAAACTATTTACCAACACAACTTTTTAAGCAGTAAATTTAGAGTTGGGAAGTAGCTCCAGTGTTCCCTTTCTGTGACACAGAGATTCAGCACCTGAAGTCACTGGGCTTAGCAATTCAGTATGCCAGAGAGCATGTGTGGTGAGCTGACCTTGTCTGGGATGCCAGACGCCCACCCAGACACTCTCTCACTCCCCCTCATCATCAGAACAGGGAGAAAATATGATGAAAAACTCATGGTTGAGATAAAGACAGGGAGATCACTCATCAGTTAGTGTCATGGGCAAAACAGCCTTATTTACTATCAATTAATAACAGTGTAGGATGGTGAGAAACAGAAACAAACCCAAAAAGACCTTTCACCTCTACCTCCCCTTCTTCCCAGGGTCAGCTTCACTACTGATTCTTCTATATGCCCCCTGAGCAGTACAAGGGGATGAGTTGGGGTTGTAGACAGTAGACAAAGCACAACACTTTGCCTTGCCTTCTTCCTCAAGTTTTTTCCCTTCTCCAGCATGGTTCTTTCCCACAGGCTTGTGTACTTCAGGGTAAAAATGCTCCACAGGGACTCTGCACAGGTGTTAGCTTCCTTCTGGACATATCTGCTCCACTCTAGGGTCCTCCATGGGAAACATCTGCTCCACCATGGCCTCTCCCACAGGCTGCAGGGCTGTGTCTGCTCCAGTGCCTCCTTCCTTGCCCTTCTCTAACCGTGGTGTGTCTGCAGCATTGCTTCTCTCCCTTGTTCCCTCACACACTGTACAGCTGACTGGAACCAGCTGTGCCCCAGGAAGGGCAGCTCTGGCCCTTCCTCACAGCAGCTGCACCTGGGCACTGGCACCCAGGACAGTGGGAAAAGCTGCTCCCCTTCCTGACTGCTCTTTGAAACACCCAATACATTCCTGCCTCTGTGGTGGGCAGGGGTGAGCAGGGAGGGCAGGGAGCGCTCTGACTCCTCAGCCTCACTCTTCTGGAATGAACAACTGTGAAGTCTGACTAGGACTAAGGTTTTATTTCCTCTCTCTACATTTGATATTAAAATGAGGCAAACAGCTTTTAAGATGAGGCAGAGACTGAAGCATGTGATACAAGCTGTTGAGGACTGTTTTAATTGAGATCAGTCAGTCTTCCAAAGAGAGCAGTGTGACCCCGTGCTGCTGGACAGGAATTGGCAGCTGAGGCAGAAAAACCTTGCCCAGGGTTATGCATAAGGCAGACTAGCACCATAGTGGGCAAGAGGCTACAAGGTAAAGAAGACAAAATACAGGTAGTGATGAAAAATAGAAAATACTGATACGAAGAAATGTGCTTGTAAAATGTGTCTAGTTGCAAAGCTGGTTGAATAATATATCATTATTGCTACTGATTATGAAAACCAGTTTAATGCATTTAATCTGAAAACTGTTTGCAACCAATAATTCCAGCAAATGTTATTCTGAAGAAATTGAATTACACTAAAAACTCTTGAACTCCAGAGATGTCCCTTAACCAAATAAAAGTGTGAATAAATTAGTGTGGGATTAACTTTGTCTTTAGCAATCTCAAAAATAGGTAATTCACCTAAACTGCTCTCCCTGTAATCCACAGACAGATTGGCAGGGGGCAGTTCATTCTACATATTTTACAAATTTATTTCAAAATTGACTTAATTCAAGCATTAGTTAAGTATATAAGTACTTGTACTTTTATCTGCTGCAATATGATTAGCAACACAATTTTGTTGGCTGCTTAAGAGACTGTGTCTTGTATATTTGGGATATATTTATTTACCTTAGGAATGAATCAGAGTAAAAAGCCTTCATGGCAGTAAACAAATAAGCCCTACTTGAACTGACCTTTGACTTGGCTGACATTATGATAAAATGGATTTTGAAAAGTCAGAAGAAAAGAAGGGCTATTTTTTTAAAAGCACATTTTTTGTTGTTTTTCTCAGAGGTAGAGGTATTTGTGGATAGATGAAAAAGCTCACAGAATTTTATCTTGTAGCAAAGCAAGGACCTGGCATGCATCGGGTGAGTCCTTTTAAAGTCTCCTTGGGACTGATAAAATTAGGGAGAAGGCAGTGTTATAATTACACTAAAATATGGATCATCCACTCTTGTATCATCATCATCTTTTCACAGAGAACTGTGTAGACTTGGCCATGCAGGTTCTAAATTTGAAATCAATTATGTGTGTGTCAAGCTGAATGTGGGACAAATCTTGGTGACCTCAGCAGACACTAGGCTTCTGGACATGCCAACAATTTTAGCTTGCTTAAATTTAAACAAAATTTGCAGATTACTCATCAGGCTGTGTTTAGTAGCTATTTGCAGTTAGGTACTCATAATCCCTCTCCATACCACTTATACACCAATAAATGGAGACAAATACTTTCTTCCACATTATGTAGGTGGACTGTAAGCTATTTTGGAAAGGATCTTTCTTTTGCAATAGGTTTATAGCACAGTGGGATCTAGTGTAGGAGCTATTGTCTCTGCAGAAACAATCAAAAGAGATAGTGTACTTTGAGCTAATAAATTGTGTCTCTGTGCTAAAATTTCCTCTATATAAAATAAAAATTAAGATATTAATCACGTTCAATCAACTGAATTTTGGATTAAAGGAATGCAAAAATCTCATAGTAACAGTAACTGACCGTTGATGTACTATAACTTGCAAATTGTTCTTAAATAAAATTAACACTGCATATCATCAAGGGAGCAGTGCATGTTCTTTAGACTAGAAATATGTCTATTCTTGGCCTTTCTCTTTACTGCCTGTCTCTGCTCAGAAGAGGGGCCAATTTTTTTTTTTTATTCCACTGAAATGGAAGATATTCTATGGCATAAGTAGAGTCACATTTGCCTTAGAATCATGTGTCTATTGAGTGTTCTCATGCCATAAATAATTTGGTTTTGTGGGTTCCCACCCACTATAATGTAAACGGTGGTTTCTTCCATTGCCATTTTTTTCCCACAAGAGCTTTCTAAATGCTATTTTGATTTATTCTTGAAAGATTTCCCTTCTTAAGTGCCTTATGAACCCCCTTTTTTTTTCCCCCAGAGTGTACCAGCTGCATTTGATTTATAGTGTGCCATTTGTTACAATAAGCAAGTGTAAGAAAACTTTCTATTTGCTAAAATGAAACAAATGAGGAAAAATATAATGGAAATCTGGATCTTCCATCAACAAATCGTGGAAGTGAAATTTAAACATAAAATCTTGCTTGAATTTGCAGAAAATAATACTGGATTAACACATTCAGTACAAGAATTACTGTATGCTATAAAAAGCAAGGACTCAAGAATGGTTCTTGAATGTGTTTGACTGTGTGAAAGATGAGGAAACACAATATGTCTGTCAAGTTTTATTTGAAGGTTGTGCATATACTAAAAAGATAAATCCCAATTTTACACTTCACTTATGTGAATTATCTTGTCATTGATATAAAAAGTAGGCTTACTGGTGCTAAGTTAATTTACTGTTAATTTACAGGCCCTGAGAAATAGGGGGACACATATTTTCGTAGTTCCTTAAACCGATCAGACAGTATCAGACTCCCAAGGTAGTATGCATGGTCAGCACCTAAAAACATAGGGAAAATTTCACTCACTTAAAAGGAAGTACAAAGAAGCTGTTTCAGGCTTTCTTTGGTAAAATAATGTTCTTGCACTCAAAAGTAAGCATTGAAATCCTCTACCCATCTGTCTTCCCATACATATATAATAAAATAAGCCTACCTATATATGGCCAAAAAACCTTTTTTCTAGTGTGAAATTCCTTGTTTTTAATTATTGAATACCTCAACAAAGCTATGTTTTATCTGTATATTTAATAAATAATAATTTTTTAAAAGATTATTTTAATGCAAAAGATGTCCATCTCCAAGGTCTGGTCTATATCCTGTTCTCACAAGTCCTCTAAACTGAGGATTCTGAAAACAAAGATTTAAAAAAATCTCTTAAACTTCTGTGGTCTGGAATGGATTAGTGATTAAACGACCTTATAAGGCAGATTGTCTAAACCATATTTTCCTTCTCCCTTGGACAGCTACCAGAGTGTTTCCTACATGTTCTACTTCATCACCTTTCAAAATGACAACAGCTTTCACTGGAAGTCATTCTTTGCCTTCTGTATGGGTATTCTACCCTCTCCAGCATTAGTAGAGGTTTTTTTTCTGAATCAGCTGGACATACCACTGTTGCACTGAGGCATTGCACTAAGTCATTCCACAGGCTGACAAAGCCAAGATATCATTTGTGCCATTGAAAATAGATTCCTAGCCCCACCAAAACCACTATATTAGACATCGAGACATAGCTAACCCTTAGAAATATTAAATTTGTCTGGGTTTGGGATCTGCGTGTGTGTTTGTGTGTGTGTTAGATTAATGTTCTCCTAGATAATGCTTCTTTAAAAATTTGAAAAAATATCTTTACCAAGCACTCAGCAAAATTATTTCTTAATGGTGTTTGTCTGATAGAGTTTGTCTGATGTTACAAAATAAGGCAACAGAGTGGTCTTGCCACAGTTAAAGAAACTCTAAATACCTTTTAAATTGCTTTCAATCAGTTTCAAGAATTTTTTGAACTTCCAAGCAATTTTTTTCTTAAATTTAAATTATCTATAATAAATATTAATATAACAATACAAATGAACAATTCTGGCCATATTGTTGTCTAAAGCCATAAGAGCAGCTTTTCTCACACTATTGAAGGATTTCTTCCTTTTGGAACAGTCCAGTTCAGAAATCCCCAATCTGTGTGAAGACTTTGCTTTTGTTCATTTGGAGATTTGACCAAAGTTTTCTCATTATTTCATAGTAAAACAAAAATGAATGTTTTGGACTTCTCCCAGAAATACAGGGAGTTGTCCTATCCTCCGGACTTACTTTATCTGATATAGATTTATGGATATAGAAAGCCAATTGCATGAATATATATGCATTCCTGAAATTAGCATAGTTTTGCAATTTATAATTACAAGACTTTTAATCTACATAGAAAACAAAGGAAGCAAGTGCTATGACACTTCCATCTTTCCACCACATGTTGACACACCACTCAGAAATATTAGTTTGTATTATTATTAAAGCCACAAAACATCTGTTTCCTGTCTGGCTCCGTAGATGCCAAACTGTGGAGCTCTAAACATTGTCAGCTTCTCTTTTCTTGCTTGACATGGTCAGTGCTGCCACAAATAATATTGTCATCCCCCTGGATTCATTTGCTATGGTTTTAGGAAGGCCACAGTGGGAAACAAATAATGCAATGCATAAACTTTGGCTGTCAAAGGCTCTTTCTTTGACATGAAATAATTCAGATATGGAAATTATTTAGTTGTGGACATGCAGATAGGATACTGTGGAATTAAGAAAATACATTGTAGTGTATGACATGGATAAGGATAAAGGGAACTTTTTTGTCTTTACTTACTATTTAACCAAAAAGCTATATTCTATCTTCCTGAATGACATTGTCTTGCATTGAAAATACACAATATTTTGGGGGACTGTAAGATGTCAGACTGGGACGTGGCCCCACCTAGCACCCATTCTATTACAGACTGGACCTTTCTCCTATCCCAAGAGCATTGATGTAATTAGTCTATCAAAAAAGGTAAAATCTAGAGTCCCAACCAGGACTTCAATAATTTCTGCAAAAAATTATCAGTGAATAGAATTATTCTGTGGATAGAACTGATAAATTTCAAAAGGAGGTGTTTTTCTTTGACAATATTTTATGACTAGAACCAAATCTATCTGAAGATTTTCAAGCACTTCTGCCAAACTAAACTACATCTGACTTTCTGCATAAGAAAGTTCAAAGGCTACCACATACACATTCTCAAAAAATCCATGTGAATCTAGACCATGGTGTGAATCTAAACATGATGTTTAATGTTAGTGTTCAAGTGATGAAAAATCAGCCACAGCTCTGATAAGGTGCTAAAATAATTTATAGTCTTTGGCTTTAAAATCCATATTTTTTCAGGGTGTAACCTTCTACCATCTTGTTTCAGTCCACTAAATCTTATTTTGTTTCTAATTAATGAGCCTTTTAAAATGAGATATATTCTCCTTTGTGTTTGGGACCCTACAAAAATGTATTTTCCCTCACATCTTTACTTTTTTGCTCCCTTTACTCAGATGATTCTGATTTTCACAGAACTAGACATGTTGATATTACAAAGTATGTTTTTTTCAGGATCTTTGTAAATTCCACATTTATAATATTTCAGAAAAAAAATGTTGCTTTAAAAAAAAATTTATCTTATTCTAGCTTGCACAGTAAATTTTGGAGCCTGAATTTAATCTTTCATTGTTATCATCTCTAACAGCTCATATTAAGGCTCCATGATATAAAGTAGAAGCAACTCCATATGGATTTTATAACATTCCTTTGTTAGGTTAAATGACCTAAAATTATGCAGGCATTTTGCCACTGATCTATTATCCAGAAGTAAAAACAAAGGTAGAGGGACAGTGCAAATAAATAAAACCTAAGACTGACTTGAGCAGGAAGCAGTTTTTTGGCAAGTTTTTAACCACCACTTAGTTTCTGGGCATGAGAAACACAACCTTTGGTGGATACAACAGAAACCCCAAAGAGAAAGTAACAGCGAGATTGAATTAATTTCTTTATCTCATACTAATACATTCTTTCTGTTAAATTCCCACCACAGCATCAAAGCACTGTCCTGGAAATGCTTCTCGTTTGTGCTAGACAGATGTTAGCTGTCCTTTAAGTCTACAACAGCACTATTTTTCTAGATGTAATCTGATATGCCTTTGATCCCAGTAAATTGAACACTTCCAGCACAGGACGGAAAGGGCACCAGAAAAAGAATATTCATCCAGAGAAAGTGGGTTTCTCCACATGCTCAAAATTCTTTATCAAAATTGATTTAAGCAGATCACATAGCATGATGCCCAGCAGTTTTCTGCCTGAGGAGCCTTTTGTGGAACAACCAAACATGGCTGGGGAGTGTTCGTGGGATATGAGTGTAGACTCAAGGAAAAAGGGAATCCTACATTAAAATGCAAGTTGCTGATTTACCTTTTGGGAAATCAGTACTATTCTTAATGTGAAACCAGGTACTGCTCATCTGGTGGGAAATTCTTATCCCAGCTTTACAAACCACATCAAAAAGTACATTTATTGTGGCTTCCACACACCTTGATGGTCCTCCATAATTTATAATGCTTGTTTTCCTCTCAGTGACAAGACCCTTCACAAATTCTTCTGCAGTTTGCCCTGATTTTTGTCTCATCATATTGATCTATTCATGTTACCAACCATGTCCTCTTCAGCATCCTGCTCTTCTCTCTCCTCTACCTACCTCAGGCTCTTCTGCTTCAGCTGTTACATTCAAATGTTTTACTGGCCCTATGCTTGTGCATATTTGTAAATCAGAGCAATACCTACATATGCAGTTCCATGCCCTTTACACACTACAACATGCAAACATCTCAGTCTTAGAGATCAGTTATGGTTGACTCAGTGGGCTGAATTACTAGATGTGACATATTTTAGAATTATTGTTTTAGGTAATGAATTATACACTGAAAAAAATGTTCTGGTTTCTGTATTATTAACTGTGATGGCATGAAATAATATTTACTAATTGTTTTATTTCATTTTAGTTTACTTGAGCACAGAATTCTAGAAATGGAAGAAAGGCACAAAGAGGAGCTGGCCACTTTGAAGGAGGAAAAAGAGAACCTGCAAAGCTTAGTCACACGACAAAGCTACATAATCCAGGAACTGGAGAAGCAGTTAAACAAGGCAACAAGCAATAACAGTGTCCTGCAGAAACAGCAGCTTGAATTGATGGATACGGTTCACACCCTGATCACCCTCTGCTCCAAGGAAGGAGGTAAGAAAGTGGCATTATAAAGTACATTATAAAGTATATTAGAAGTACTAGGAAATGTCTTGGGAATTAAGACCTCAATTTTTGGAAAATCAAAACTTCATTGTCTTATTCCAAGAAAGAAAAAGACATTAAAATTGAGGAGAAAAGAGGCGATGAGGACCCACAAATCAGATAAAGTTCAGACAATGCTGAGGCTGATCCTTGCACCGACAGCCATATTTGATTTTTTGAATTTATTATCATTGAGTTTTTATATCTTGACCACGACAGATATAGGCCATAATTACATTGCCTTTACTAACTATATTGATATGCTCCTCTGAGTATCTGTCTCCTTCTGCTGGAAGTAAGCCAACCAGCTATGGATCTTAACTTAACAGTACCTCATCTACTCTTGAGTTCCTTTTCAGTCAATGGAGAGAACAGGCTACTAACCAAAGGAAAGTAATTCAGAGTTTTTTACATGTGTATGGTTTATAATATTAATTATTTTGGTTGTAGGCTCTTACAGTGCTACAGGTAGGCATCCAGGAGATTAATCTCTTCTACTGAATTAGATTTTATTTATAATAAGGGATCATTTTTCTTTCTTCTGTCTTGCTGTGTTTTGTTTGTTTCTGGGTGCTCCAAACGAAAAAGGTAGAAATAACATTGAAAGAAGGGCTCAGTAAAGACTCTGTAGGACAATTTTCCTCAAGTATGTCTTTCTTAGTAAACAGTTTTCTTACAGAAACATATACAGAAATTCAGATAGAATTTCAATTTTCAGATGCCAAGGACACTGCAGAACATCTTAAGAAAGAAATTCCTTTCACCAGAACTGGTTGAGGGAGGGGTAGAAACCACTGTGCAAAATGGAAATGACTTTGCCTTATTTTTCATTATCTATGAAAAATAAGGCAAAGTCATACAGAAATGACAACATAAAAATCCTTCTGAGAAAGGTACAGGATAAACACTGTGAGAAACTGTAGACATGTATAGTCTTTTAGCAATTGTGGAAGCAGGGATCGAGGAGTTCTCTGAGAGGTATCAGAATTTGAAGAGCCCAGCATAATAGATTGTTGTCATTCTAGAGCTCTAAGTGCCATAAAATAAAAAAAAAAAGCAAAATACTAAAATGAAACCAGCAAACAACTACCCCATTGCCTGCCCCAACTGAAAACTTGTCACCTGCATCATTACTTTTCACCTGTATCATTATTCAGTGCTCTCTCTAAGAAGCAGAGGACATACTAGATCAATCAAACTATTCAGCTCAAGGCAATGTGGGTTTTCTCTCTGCTATATATTCCCATGCAACTTGTGTGGCTTAAACATAAGCTACTCCAGTCATGAGGATTACATCTCTTACTTTGGAAGTGTTGCATGCTTGGGCCAGTGTTGATAGACTACTTTAAAAAAAAAAATGTTTTCCTCCTCTCATGTTCATTCTAAATGTTCCCTTCTGCTCATTCTGTTATATAGTTCCCTAGCATTTGGAATTAAATAACATGTTTCATAGAAGGCTGTTCTCATATCAGTAGAGAAACATTGTGATGCAATGCAAATCCTTTATTATGTTTTATGGCCTTTTGGCAAAGAAACCTGGCAAACTCTGTGTCCAGAGTGTTCTATTAAAGCTCAGGAGTATTTTAAAATCAATATCAAAATGAAAGATATATTATTCTCATACAGAGATACATAGCAAATTCTTTAAAGCTTAAAAAGGTTTTCTAACAGTCTTGAATATGATTCAAAGAAAAAAAAAAACAACAAACAAACTAACATTTTTCCTAAACTTAGTTTCCTCAGCTGCTTCTTATAAAAACTTTGAATGAGGAATACAGAAGTGGGTGTTTAAAATTGGGCTCCTGGGTACAAATTCAGGTGCCTGAAAACCTGAGTTTTCAACAGTCTTTTTAAGTTCTGAGGAACTGTGGAAGTAAATGATGCTTAGCACAGTAAATGTCTAAGTATAACTTCAATAGCCTAACTAAGCCCTTGATTTTGTACTCCATTGCCTTTTGTGTATTATCATGTTCAGAATTTTCTTTGGATACCTTTGTTCTTTGAGGAGAATAACTTAACAAGAAATGCTCAAGTGAAGAAATGTTTCTTTCTTATTGTCTGATTAAGTCCAACTGACCAGTGTTTTTGGTAGGTACATTCACAGCTGAAGAAGTAGACAGATAGCTTAAGTTAAAATAATATTTTCCTGGAGCACAAGATCACTCTAATGAAGACTAAGTACTGAAGGTTGTGCCAAAAATTAATGCCAACTTCAGTCTATGAAAATACATGTTGAAGATGAAATGTATGCATATTGGGAAGTACCACTGGATCTACTCTAAATTTACACCCAAATATGAAGTTTGGGTAGTCTTACACAAATCTTGATATGTGCACTAATGATCAAAACAAAAAATGTTCTGTGAGAACTGGTGTTTCTTGGGAAATGGAGAATAACAAAGAGTGATACATAAATCAGTGACACATCTTCTGTCTTATACTTCGGTAAATCTCAGTCCTCTAATTTCATAAGGGATATAGCAGAAATGGAAATGGTCCAGAAAAGAATAGGACAATGAACAAATTAGAGTCCTGGAACAATTTTATTATGAGGAGAGAGAGCTGTAACATACAGATATATTAGGTGGGAAAGAAGATATGTGGAATGCTGTTATGGAAATGCCCAAAATAATTAATGATAGGGAGAAAAGGAACAGCTAGTAACACTGGGAAGTATTTTCCATTGATAAAAGAGAGGACTTAAGTAATTTAGGTAAAGGTTACTATATATCATAGATATTGTTAAATATTTTTTTATTATTAGAAATCTGTAGAGGTAGAAAAGGATGGGACCTATTAATAACTTTGGGTCTTTAATAGGACACTCATCCTTGACAGAAAGCACAACCTAAGTGAGGCATCAAGTCTGGAAAGCCAGACTGTCAAAGGTGAGGAGCTATATGAACAAAAGAGTTGAGAGGAATTGAAAAGTATGTCTAAATCCTGTAGTATTTTGAGAATGGATTTAAGTATCTCTGTCAGATTTTCTTAAATTAATAATGTATTTATATTTTATCTTACATTTATGCCATGATATTTTAAAAATTGTCTTTCTGTATGTCTGTCTGTCTGTCTGTCTATCTATCTATCTATCTATCTATCAATCTATCCATCCACCCACCCACCCACCTATCCATCCATCCATCCATCCATGTGTAAATTCTCTCCCAGGATAAGTCACAGATAGGAAAATTATTTTCTTTTTCTTGTAAGTCATAGTATCGAGGATTTTCCCATTTGTGAAAGTGAAAAATGGAATATAGCTAAACCAATAAATTTGAAACAAATCTGGTGATAATCACTGTTTTTTGATTACAGAACATGAGATACATTTACTCTGGTAGTGACATAAATCATATCAGAAGACTTATTTTTAGATTAATTTAAATAAATTGTGACACTATCTGAAATTTTCCTGTTAGGAGCCCATGAATAATATAGCTGAGTAGTATAGAGATACAGGTCTGAACAGAAACTGTTTTTGTTCAGTAAAACAGTCTAAGGAGCTAACAAAGTCCCTAGAACTGGATGACAACCCTAAGAAATCTGCTTTGGTGCTTCCACTGTGCCTAGGCATATATTAGGAGAGTTTCTGAAGCATATAAAGGCAAATGAGAAAGAGAAAAAATAAACAAAACCAACCAGACCAAATCGACCAAACAAAAAACTCAAAAAAACAAGTGAAAAGGTAAAAGCAACACAAATTATTTTTTTTTTTTAAATATAGGTGAACCTAAATAGAAAATCCAGATCCCATTTTCAGTGTCAGTTTTGGTACAGACCAGTTTTGAGAGGAGGGCCACCTGTAAAACTTGGAATTGTTGTGAGTTAAGTTTCCAAAATACCACCCACCTCTCTCCCAGTGTGAGTGATTCTAGAGTTTCAGTTGCATGTAATCCTTCAAACAGACACTCTAACAGGTCACAGAGCCTACAGAGAGTCAAATAAATGCAGGGTACCATGGGGACTCACATGTCTCTATTTTGGCCTGTGTCTGTGGCTAAACAAACTTGTCACATTGTCTGGGTATATTGGTATATTTTAGGCAGGGACAAAAACCTTGGCAACATCTGCCAGTAAATTTCTACAGAAGAATTTCTAAAATAAAAGCACCTTCAGACACTAGCCTTCAAAGGAAATGGTTTTTCACTATGGTGAATATTAAAATAACTATTTAGAAATGAAGTAATCTCAAAATTAAAATGTAGATAAATGCATGAAACTTTTACTTTTCCCCAACAAAAGATGAGGTGATAAAAACATAGCAGTGAAGGCCTGAGTAATCACAGAGATATTGCATGATTATCTCTGAGACTGCAAAAGTGCTTCACCTGTAGAAAATAACAAATAGAAATTAAATTATAGATGGATAGGAATCAAATTATTCTTAGAAAAGGTCATAAAAGGTTTTGTGCTCATTGTTTTCTTTAAACTGGTCTTTCCTCATACTACTTAGAGTATTATTTTTCTTAGAGTGTTATTTATAAAGCACATTGCTATCACTGTCAAACACATCTGTAACATGTAAATAGTATTGTGAAGTACTTTCTAAGTTGCCACATGAGAAAAATTATTTATGGAGAAGTTATGTAGTGCTAAAGTAGATAGTCACATGAATATTACTCAAAAAACTCCTTAACCCCAAAACAAAGTATATCCTACAAATGATGTTAAGCAATAGCTAACGCAATCAAAGATGTGTATGCAAGTTCAAACCAACTACTTTAGAAAGGATATTGGTCCACTGGGAAATTATGGCTCAAGCCAATGTCACAGAAGGTGCCCGATTAAAAATGAGTTGTCTTTGATTCCAGTATAAGAAAATTTATTGAATTTATATTGTCTCAAAAATAATTTGCATAACTTGTGGTAACTGCCTAGGTAGTCCTACCCACAGGATAAAGGAATGTAAAATTCAGTGGGAAAGTATATTTCACCATAAATTTATTTTTTTTTGTCCTATTGGTTTTTTTCTTTGGCTGTTTTCCAAACTGCATAATAATATACCTTGTTAAAATGTTTGGCCTAAACTTACTTACCTCAGAAAACTAATGGAACAGAAGAGGAAATTTTGTCATGAAATTTTGTCTGGTTTTGTGGCCTCTTAGTAAAAGAGAAATGAAGAATTGTCTTCCTCTTGAAGATGCCAAGCTTAATTCTCAAAATCATACATGTATAAGCTAAGAATTTACCTCCCCAGAAGTACCTATTGACTTCATAAAATAAATACCATGGTTACTGGGTCTGGCATTTCAGAAAAGGTACAAGTCTCCTGGTTTATGGATAGGGAAAAAAAATACGTCCAAAAGTCCATTTGAAAGGAATTCATGCTTTTTAAAGGCATAGCAATTAATTTATTTTTAAAAAATTAAACAGTAGTCAATCTATTCCACTTATTCCAAAGCTGATGTGATGTAAAAATTTACTCTGAAGAGAAAAGAATGAGAATAGACTGAGAACTTCAAAGAAATGACCTGAAGGTTACAGGCTCAGGGGAAACTCCATTGACAGAAGCAGAATTGCCTCAGCAGTGATGTTGGCCTTCTTCATTAAACAGACTTCAAAGACACCTTTTATAATAAAGGCTAGTATTAAAAAAAACTACCCAAAATTAAAAAAAAAAATAACCCAAACCAAAACCAAAAACCAAAAACCAAAAACCAACCAGAACCACAAAAAGCCAAAACCAAACCAAATAAAAAATCCTGGTGGGAATGCAGGACAGAAAAAGAAATCAGTAGTTTTAAATATTAGTATTTTGACCATGTTCGATAATACAAATTTTCTATATTATATTGATTCAGCCATAAATTGGAATACAATAATGAGAATATTTAAATCCACTAGATTTTAGCAGTGTAGAAGAGCAAGGTTTTATGATAGAGGTCTTGATCTTGATCATTTTACTTCTGTTCATAGAAAGAATAATATCGGTACTCATTTGAGACATATTTTGAGGCGACAGCTTGTTTTTTCTGTACCATTTCTCTATAAACATTTCATTCCTTAAGCCCATGCCTCCTCTTGGTACTTCATCCTTGACATTATTAAGGTTTTTTCCAACGTGAAGACATAACTGGCGAGGCAGAAACTTAGAGTGTGTCCCATAAATTACTTCATTATTTTTCTTTCAAAACATAGAAGAATCTTTTGTTCCAGGTGCACAGAAGATTCTGATCAGCTTTGTCTGAAAGCTGTAGGTTTGAGGTGGATCAGTATTGTGCTTGAAACATCATTTAAGAAATGTATTCATGCATGAAATGACAGATTTTTTTTAAACCAGAAATTGTATTTTAGTTATCAATGTGTTCCAATATACTGTGGTATAAGAACAAAGCATGATGCTTTTGATATACTAATTAATTTAAAAAATATTTATTTGTTAAGAATTAATTAAAAACCTCAGACTTGTAAAAGTTAGAATGCCTACACCAAAGCTTTAAACAAAATGCAGTTTAATGTGCTGAAATCATCTGCTGTTCCACACACTTTTTAACTTTCCCAAAGATGTCAAAGCAGATAACTTCAGCTAAGGTTCAAGATTATGGAAAAAATCAATGTTCTCAGTTTCTCTCTACTTCCTCCATCTTTAGAGATTTTATGAGCATGAGGCTTTCATTTTTATTAAGATATTCTAAAGCAAAACAGAAATACTTTTCATTTAAAAAGAGATCAGAAGATCACTATCAGAAAATGCTTGCTGGCGTTTCACAAAGCTCACTATTACAAAGATGCATTCCAATATGTGATCTGCTCCTATTTATATTTTGAAAGCTGGAGAAAAACTGAATCTTTCTTTTGCCCTCAGTGTCAGGGAAGAGGGGTCCCCTTACTCTCCCTGTGGCTGGATCCTCTTGAGCAAATGATCCAGAAAATGCTGCAGGGCTGCAGTCAGAGGCTGCTCTGACTTTGTGCTGTCATGGAGATGTTCAGTTGAACACACACATCAGCACCAGCTTTTGTGGTTTTTGTTTCTTCTGTTCAGGTGCTATACAATTCCTGCTTTTGTTGAATACTCTCTTTGTTGATACCCAATTTTCAGAGATGCTCAGAAAGTTCTGTTGGACAGATTTGGGGTCATTCTTATCTGACTCACTTAACATTTTCAGAGTTTGGGTCTGGACTTCTTTTAGATCAATGAAGTAAGTTCTGTCCAAGTGAGTTTTTCCATGATGAGGTGACTTACAACTCCAAGTACCCTTTTTCACCATATTATCTGTTAAAAGGTAGTAGTAATGTTAGAGTTTATATTTAGTGTTGATGTTAGTGTTGTTTATTTATTTATACGATCGCTACCTGTGTTGGTTTTTTCTAAAACTAAAAAAAAAAAAAAAAAAAAAAAAAAAAAAAAAATCATGTTTTGAAAATAAAAATATTTTCATACCTTGCTTAGGCAAAAATACCTTAATTTCGAAGTTATGCTTTATAATAAACTACAAAAAATTACATTAGGTAGTAGCAACTTTGGCTGTAATTTAATAGAGATTCAGTTCTGAAATAAGTAAATTTGAATGTGCAGCATTTGAAATTTATGTCAGTGGAAAAATATTTAAATTCTTCAAAACAGAATTGTGGATTCTGATATTTTATCCCTATTAACTTGCTGATGATCACAGCAGATTAATATTTATTTGTACTGAAAACTTTAAACTGAAAGTGTATATAAATTCTTTGATTGTTGATATTAAAATCAATTACCCACCCTCATTCCTACAGTATAGGTCAGTGCCTCTTCACTCAGTTTTGTGAAACTGGCATTATTCACTCACACCAAAGATATTACAGAGAATATCAGAATATATAAACCAACTAACAGCACTGTCAGTGTCACCCAAATGGCTTGTTAGTAAAAAATTTCTTTGTATGCATACCATTGCTCAGATGGAAACATCAAATGCACATTAGGGTATCTGTGTGGAAAAATATAAATCAATTAAAGAAACACGGGCACTAGAAGTATTAAACAATGCCAGCAACTTAATCTCCTTGTACAGTTAATGAAAGACTTTAGTTCTCCTCTCAGTGAAGAGCTAGTTACTCACAAAATTGCTGTCTCAAGCAGAAACTCTTAAGGAACTATATTGCAGCTGGATAATTAAGTGTCTTTATCTCTTTGTAAGTGGGCCTTAAGGCATTCTATTGCAGCTCACTAATGAGGACCATTTTATGTTATTCTTAAGTGATTTCTTTCAAATGCATAATGATTTGAAGTATTATTGTTCTTGCCAGTCACTAAGGCTGGATTTATTGGGAAACAAACTTGATAACTGTATATAATTTATTATGTATTAAATAATTATGCCCTGGAGAGGGTGAAAGCTCTCTACGTTAATGTCGTTTTCCAAGACCGAGTTAATTCCTGCAGCCCTACAGGAGGGAAATTCTGCTTTAAGTGATTTATTTAATAAGTAGTTGGATAGCTTGAGTGCTCTTGCTATGCAATTGTTTGCCTTTCTTACTGCAGACTCTTAGAGGCTGTGTGGGAGGGCAAAGTAATGTTCTATTAGCTGCTAAAACATGTCTATAAATGTTAACCTGAGACATCTAATTGAGTACACCTTTTCCCTTTCCTCCCCATATTAAAAGTATTGATCTCAAAATCTTCTATGTAATGAACCTTAGTGCTCCTAACAAATCTGGTACTGGACTAATGCCTAGGCTGTTAGAATCATTGTAGCCCTGCTAATTGCATTTCAGCATGGATTGGTAGTTACTCTGGATTGTACTTAAGAAAGGTTCACACACTGCTTTGGGCCTCCCACATGCAGTGAGGACGATGCATGTGGCCATTAAGGTCTAGAGTTTGAGAGCAAAAGGACTATTTTTGCTTTTGCCATTTTTCCTTGGAAACAAAATCCTTCCACTTCTCCATCAAGTCCAGTGACTGTAGGGTCACAGGGTAAATCAAGATCATTGAGCTGCTACAGCAGAATAAACAACTAGTATAACCAACAAACAAAACAACCAAACAACCGAGCAACCAAACAAAATCCCTAACCTTGCCTCCTCCTTTTGCCCCTATAACAAATCCAAATGCTTTCTGCAAGATCTCCCGTCTCCCATTTGTTCTGTGGCTATGGAACCAGTCCACAGCCAACAGATATAGCCAGACCAGCATTGCTCCTGTAAGTGATATTCTGTGACTGCACCACATTTGGGGTTAGGACTAAGTGCTCCCTTAGACATCCAAAATGTGCATGTGTATTATACACACGCTTATATTGTCACAGAGTCTGAACATTTTAATGAAGGCCAGCATTTTCTATTGTCACCATTCAGCAAATGAATGTGCCTAAGAAAGAAATTCTAGAGTTTTATTTTCTTTTACCTTCTAAAACACCCATATGAATTGAAGGTAAGCTCCCAATTGAAAGTAAGCTCCCAACTGAAGGTAACAAACAACTCCTGCATCTTAAATGAAAGATGCAGGAGGTGTTCGTTACTCATCAGGTAATGGTCTAAATGAAAATATTATTTTTTAAATTGTTACAGAGGAACAGACAGGAAATCAGGAAAAAAAATTGTACCACATAATCCATGGTATGTTCAAATACTGCATAAAATATTGGAACCCACATTGCACACAAAAAAATCTACAAAGACAGATGACTGAGTATGTGAAATACCATTAACTAGATGTATGAGAGATACTTTGGGAGGCGCAAAAGATAATAGAAGGAGATTGCAGTAGAAATTGTAGGTGGCTTCTAGAGCATGGGTGCAGACTTACTGACACTTTCAGCTAAGAATGCAGTTTCACCAGCTGGAACACCCTTGTTAAAAGCTAACAAAGGGAAATTGTCCTTCCCACGATATGTGTATGGAGTTCCTTGGTATGGGACGCTAAATGATGAAAATTAACGTGGCTTCAAAAATGTTAACTGGAGAAATTAATGGAAGAGACCTATTTCAAAACCTATTAAAGATGCAGATATTTCATCTGGTGGAGGAAGAACTTATACTGTAAATTCCTGGATATGCTTTCTTGTGCTTATATTGCTCTCAATCCTCTGCTTTGAAGATCTGTTCATTTGAAAACTTTTTTCAGGCCAGGTGTTAGCCAAGCCCTTGCAAAATCCTAGGGCCCTCCTGAGAAGAAAAGTCCTAAAGGAAAAGAAAATAAAAAGAAAATAAGTACTTATGAGCATATAAGAAAAAAAAAACTGAAGATGATTGTTGAAAGTAGTGAGGAAGCCCCAAGTCCAGGGCCCTGATGCTGGAGATGGGACACTGGAGAGGCTGGAGCAGCAAAGTAACCTGGGGTATCTAGCCTTATAACTTCATTTGGGAATAATGGGGGCCTTGATAAAACATTTTTATACACTAGAATCTGCAAATTTATAATCTATAAACATGGTTATGGAACAATAGTTCCCAGAACAAAAATATTTTATTCCAGTATGTCAAAATGAACTTCCCAAGTTGCCAATGGCCTGCTCTTTTTGTCAGATTCAGAGCAATGTTGCAAAGAAATATTAGCTTTAAAAGCATTTTGGTGAATGCATATTTTGTTGAAAGGAAAGTGCCTGTCCAAACTCCAGTCCTAAACTGTTTTTCACCTCCCTACTTGACAAACATGAGTACACAAGCATGCACAATGTATCTGAGAAGACTGCTGGACTCCAAGACATACAGAAGCAGCTTTCATACTAATATCCCCCCATTTTATTTTGGTTTTTTAAGATATTCAGACTTTATGGAGATGAAAATAAAACATAGAATTAATAAAGTAGGAAATAAAGTTGACATTGGAGAAAGTTTTGAATCACGTAGTGATAGTTTGTCTTTATAACAACTAGAATTGGGTAGTAACTAAGTATAAATTCACATTTAAAACTTTTAGTTGACTAACTAGATGCATAAAAAGCTCCTGATATTTTATCAAGAATAAATAACTGCAATACTTTTTTATTACGTACATCTCAATGGCTTTTAATTTTCTAATTATTTTTTCATTGCTTATACTGAGTGACAGTGGTAGCTTTAACAATCCAGAAACATGTTTTGTGGAAGAAAAACGGATAGTGTGTAATATGTACTTGAATGAAAATATGCCTTTAAGTCCATTTTAGGAGGGATCCAAGTGTGCTCTTGCATAGCTATCATTTCAGTTCATAGGCATCACTGTATTTATCTGGAGAGTATACCTGAACTGAAATCAGCCTTCAGGTTTGCGCTTTTTTTTCTGGTTTGTGTAACATTTGCAACACAATGGTGTTGTCACAGGGTTGACTTATTGCAGGCAACATTGGGTATCACAGTCAGCTATTAGATTGCAGTTTAATATTTGTTCTCAAGTGGAGCTTGGTATATGCAAGACAAGGAACACTGAAACAGCACTGTCCTCTGGCTATAAGTCAGAAAAACTGTAAGTCTTTGGATATTTTTCCTCCTGAAAATAAAAAAAAATCTTCACCCTATTCTGTCAGATTTGTTTGTGGTTGCTGTTGCTGGGTCAGGGAACATATATCCATGTGTGGGCACTGTTCCAGGCCTCCTCACTGGGTAACAGTTTGAGTAACATCCTTTGCATAACATTAACAAACTGTTCCGGGTTTGATTCTTTACAAGCCAGGCATTATTTGCCATTGTAACTGGAATTTTGTTGGTCCACAGCAGCTGCACCCAAATGGCTGGGAAAGAGGTCAGAGACAGAGGGTCACCTACAGAAATGCAGGATTCCCCTCAATATGTCTGGAACAATGACAAGATCAAGGCAAAATTTATTTGCAGTCAGGATCTAGACAGAAACCATCATTTGGCAGTCCTTGTATGACCCTGTCCTGGAATGTAGCAGCTTTAGGTAAAAACCACCAATTTACAACCTTCTCCTTTTTGATTTTTTAGGAGCTGTTCAACATGGGCTATAATTTTTACCTCAGATGGTTTTGATAGTGCAGCTAAAATTTAGGTCAATTATATATGACAATAAGATATGAAGAAAGACTTTTCCTATCTGAATTCAAAAGCATGAATGATTTTAAGTGCCTTTTTGTTACTTCTACTCTATAAGAAAATTATATTTATGTAAATAGACATTGAAAAAATGAAAATATAATAATTCATTCAGACACTAAAGAAATCTCTGCATGTCTGTCCAAATAAGTCACCATCATACAGAAAAACAAACAGCTGCTTTTCATTTGTTGTCAGTATCACTAAAGGACATAAGAGTCTAGTGATTAACTCAGTCTCAACTGATTTCACAATAGCAGCTCAGATCTCAAATAATTTAGGAATTATGATTGTGATTTATTGATTCAATCAACATAATGAACTGCATTTTAACATTCTTTATTGCTTATAGACAGGCTATGCTATTCACAGGCTATGCTATCTGATGGAGACCTGAAAAGTAATGAGACAACTTAATTTTTTCAAAACCAACCAGAAATATCAGTTAAAAAAAATCAAGTAGATTATTTTAATTTTTTTCCTAGTTGACATGAAATTAGATAATTTACATACAGCTAGAAAAAACAGATATTGTATGCTTTCAATTTCATATTCCTAGAGGAGAATACTAGATTAGTAAATATTTCAGAAGCTACTTTTTCTTAGTAGTCAGTTGGTATTTCTTTAAACCTGGGAAAAAAAAGAAATCTTTCTCCACTTGTGATAGCTGTTAGGAAATAAACTAATTAACTATTGATTTAATTTTACAACTGATAGCAGTAAAATAGTCTCACTCTAACCTGGGCACACATAGCTATCAATCAGTTAAATTTCCCTGACTATGGAAAAAAAAGCCTTATATATCTGAGCTCTCTCACTTGCAAGCAAAGGTAAGCCATTCTAACAAAACTGGAGGGGCTGCAGCCTCAGGTGCTGACCCCAGCTTTCTGCTGAGGGTTAATATCCTGGGAGCAGGTGCAGCAGAACACTGCTCAGCACCGGTGCTGTGTCGGGTTCTAAGTTGTTGGTGCCGTAATGGCTCCCGAGGTATTAAAAAGTCCTTTTTCCCAGCCCCACTCTTGAGGAAGAAGTTGAGATTCCTCAGCTCTGGTTTTCAAGGTTGTTTATTTTCTCTTATCTAATACATACCTTTTTGGACCTGTGGAGGTCTGTCCAGCAGGTCAGGTTGAGGCACACTGACTGCCCTCAGGACGGTGTTATTTTTTTATACTAAAAACTACTTGTACTTTATTGACAATAATTTTCCAATGCCTATCACTTATGTTAGACAGTCAGTCTCTACCCCAAACCAATCTAAAAGTGCCACCATCACAGCAGAAGATGGAGGACAAGAAGAAGAAGGAGAAAAACAGGATAGGCCCAGATTCCTCCATCTTGCCTCCTGAACCCCCATTCTAAAAACCCCAAAATTCTACTTTTTCACCCTGTGATAAATTCACTATCATTCTATTCAAACCCTTGTGGCTTGTAACTCCTCGCACAAAGTTGGTAATTGTTTCCATGGGTTAAAATCGAAGGCACAGCTGTCTTTGACTCCATGTCAAGGTCTCTGTGCCCCCTGCTGGGGTCTCAAGTCCTCCAGGGCAGTCAGAGGAATTTCCTGGGTTCTGACAGTGCTGCACAGCCCATGGGTTAGGAGAGACCTCATTGATCTGGGTTCCTGTTCATCATCCACAGGGCCTTGGCAGTTATGGATGACACTTCCTGTACTGTCTGGACTCCACTCATCATCCAGGGCACTGAGGAAAAGGAACAGCTGAAGGACTGATAACTGAAAGAAATAATTGCCATCAAGTAGGGGAAAACAGATAACATAGCCCAAGGAGAAAGTTATTGGGCTAAAAATTACCCAGAAGACTTTTGGAAGTGCAGTGAAAAAATTATTGTTGGTTCTCCTTCTGTTCAGAAAAACAGGGCTTTCCACACAGGCACCATTGCTTTAAAGGAGCATGACCAATTTATTCATCCAGAGAAGGCAATCAGAAAACCCTCCCAGGTTCCAAATCTTGGCTAAGCATTCTGGTTTAAAAAATGATAATATTATTTTTCTTGACATAGACTTATCTTTTTCTTCAGGTACATAAAACTCTACCATAAGCATTGTATATGAAAACAGCTAAACAAACATTAGAAGTTTGTGTAAAGTCAATATCTTGAAGCTGAATAAGGAATTTAGTGGTTACATATTTTGTTTTAGAACTAACTTACTTGAACTTTCTTACTTTTAAAAAAAATGTACTTACACATCTACCATATGTGAACCAATACATCATTCAGGGACTTTACTATAAAGGATTCAAGGTCTATGTAATGTTGTAGAAAAAAATAGGAGTTAGAGTACGTAGAAGTAGTTTGGAAACTTTATGGAATATTAAGTTAGGAAAACAACAGCAAACCTTAGAGAAAACATATTTTATGCTAAAAGCACATTACCAGTAACATTCCTGAGTATTAATTTTCTGTCAAGTTTGGGCTGGTTTTGCAAATTACAGTGTGATATATTAAGAAAACCTAAACTTTGGCTAGTCATGCTTAATATACTGTGCTGGAATCTGTAATAGTATAGGTCCTTGTGAAGGAGCTGGGCTTTTCTTCCAGTGGGAGCACCAGCTCCTGAGAAAGGAGTGAGAGGCACTCAAGGAAAGCCATCTTCTCCTGGCTACAGTGGAATAAAACCCCAAACAGGTATTGGATTGCTTAGTATTTAGGAAATTATACGTTTACTCTGTGTGATCTCCGCTACTTCAGCTGTCTAAGAGGAAAGATGGCCATATCTATGACATTTATCTGTCTTTTCCAACTTCATCTCTCACACAAACATCCTTTTTACTGTGTTTCTTTTAGTTTTAAGCATGATAATTTATTTCTAAGGACAATTCCTAGAGATCCATCTCTTTAGAAAGTTACCAAAGCTATTTGCTCTGATATTAAAATCTTACCTTGTTTAAAATCTTAATGATATAAACTTTAAAACATACTCATGATTTCTTTTGTCTAAGTTTCAGCTAGAAAGGACCCAAATTCAAATTTCCTTTATTGAATCTTAATGGTTATTTCCAAGTGGTTTTTAATGTGTATATAACACTCACGTAAGAGGTAAGATAATCTTGCTGCGTACAGCTAATAAAATATAAGTGTTTTAAGACTGAAGGAAATGAGCAGTGCCTCTGCACCACTAAATATAATTTTGAGACAGGAGAGACTGATGTCTCCAGTTGAAACAACAGCATTAGAGAAATTCAGGCCAGAAAGAATGGATCTATTCTAAGGCCCTCTGAAATCAATGAGAGGCTTTGTTGTAACTCCTCTAGGCTTTGGCTCCAGCCCCAAGTAGTTATTCAGGTTGGACTTTGGCCACAGATACTGAGACCATCTGCTTACAAAAAGTACCATGAGGTCTTTAATTAACACAAATCACGAGGGCCTCACTTCTATGTCTTATCTAAAAAATGTCACTTTTGAGAGAGTGCACAATTGATGTACACCTTGCTAAGGACCTCACTCTCTGCCATCTCACAGGGAAGTGTGCAATCTATAGCATTGCCAACACTACCTTTTACAAATATGTCTAAGTTTCAAAGCTATTGATTTCCTAATCAAATTTCATATGCAAATATATAAATTAGGTTTGATTTTTGTTGATAGTGCTGAATAAAAATAACAAACATGAGGCAAATACATGGAAAGGGAGAAGTAAGGGATTTTTGTTTCTTAAAATAAAATTTAAAAATAATAATATGAACACACATAAAAGGGAAAGAATAATATAATTTTTGTGCAAAATGCCTATCTAGAGAGCAGCACAGTCTTAGTCAGGATTGGATTTTTCACTATTTTCTATTTTCACCTTTTCAAGGAATGACTGAGTAAAATGTTAAACCTTTTTTTACCTCAATTTCCCCATCTGTGAAATGGTATTAATACCAAGTGCTCTGACAGGAATTTGCCATCCTAAAATACTGCTTTGAGGTGTTCAAAGGGAAGATAGTACTTCCAACTGCATGCCCTTGGCATTATTCTCACCACCTATGGCCTGTGTAGTCCCACGTACTGTGTGTGCCAGGCCATTGCCCTGCTGTACATCAGCATCAGCTTTGCCCAGAGGCCATTTCACTCAGAGTGAATGAGACGTAGTCCCTTTTGTATCTGTAACTCACACTTTCAAGCCAAAAATGAAAAAGAAGTATCTTTCACCAGAGGATGAGTGTGTCTGGAAGACTTAAATATTGTATCCTTATGGTAGGGATTAATGAAGTGCTGGCCCGAACCCTGCACATCACTTAAGGACATGTTTAACTTTAAGAATCTGAGTAGGCAGATGGATTTCCATGGGAATACTGATGTGCTTAAAATATGTGTTGCTGAAATAAAATAATATCCTTCACTATTGTGTGGGGTCATGCTACTTTTGTTTGTGAAAGTGAAGAACACTCTCAGATGTTACTCCTTCTACAGGGAATTTCCTGGTTGTTCAAGACTGGGATTCTCAACATTTTGCACTCCTGATTTCTCAGCCCAGACTCATATATATATGGTTTGTCTGTAATATACAGGATCAAGATCTGCACTGGTGTTATAACATTAACTGTTTCCCTGTGCTGAGCCAAAATGAGTTCTATAAATCTTGCCTCTAGACACCTGACCTCAGTAGCGCTGTTTTTTCATTTATTCTATTTAGCAACCTTCATGAATGTAGATAGGAAAATAATTAAATTATTCTATTAAAAAAATAAATTTAAGCAAGCAGCTGCCTTGCCCCAAGCTCCTATGCTGCTCAAAAGTCATTACTTCATGCACAGCACAAACTCTCTCCTTCCAGCATTGCTGTCTTAGGTGAGCATCTGTGTCAGATCACAACACTGGACACGTTTTTCCAACTTTATTTGCCATCTCTGGGGCATTCTTTGGCAACCTTGAGAGTACATCTTTAGTCAGAGGCATCACCTGCAGGGGCACAGAGCTTTGCACTCAGAAAGAATATGCTGTGTTACCTCTCAGCAGACAGGATGCTCTGTTTAGCTATTTGTATAATGACTTCCTCTGGTGCCGACTTCTGCCATCTGTCCAAAAGCTTCGTACTAGTTCTTTACTAGAATTTGCCAAATGTGTGAACTGTGTAAGAAACACAGTACAATTATTACTGTGCATTTTTAAAAGTGATGTAGTGTGCAAAAGTGGACTTCCTAGATACAGAAATGCTTAAGACTGTTGTTGTAACGTATATTATCATGTCTTTTGTTTTGCAGTTTTACTAAAGAATGCAAAAAAGGAAGAAGAAAAGCCATTCAGAGACTGTGCAGATGTATACCAATCTGGTGTTAACAAAAGTGGGGTCTACACTATTTATATTAACAACGTGTCAGATCCTAAAAAGGTAAAGACTGGATTTATTTTCTTGTTTGTTAATACGACATTGCTCTGAACTGAAAGGAGTGTTTTGAGCTTTTATCGAAGTTATCATTCCACAAAATATTGTACTGGTATAAAAAGCTTGTCTTCTCTTTAGTCTTTAAAAAGTATAATAGACTGAGAAAATGATTAACTGTATTATTCCAGACATTCTTCTTTCCCGCTGACAGAAAATACTTCCTAAGTTCCAACGTACACTCAATAGTTGACTCACTTCCTCCCACTTGGCAAGCCCAGTTGAATCAGACTATGGCTGCAAATAAATCTGCAATAAAATTTAGAAGTGAATTTGTAAAGTGTGATAATGAGGAAGCTGATCTTGGGGATTATCTGGTAGCACAAGAAAAGAAGGAGCAGAATGAGTCATTTTTAAAGATAAGGATTTAAAAAAATTCTGCTTCTTGTGTAGGGGACAGAGAAAAGCGGGTTTGGCTGTAAAGAACACAACATGCTGAGTGCCAGCACTGCTTGAAATTATGAAGCGTGTATAATCCCATCCTTCTCAAAAAAGAGACTTGGGAGGGGGTTTCTTTTATGCAAATGAAACATTGGTTTGTATAAGAGATAGTTTTTTTGCAAGGCTTTTGTTGCTAAGGTACCTGGGTCAGGAACTGAGGTTAGGAACATGAGAGGATGACCTAAACCCAGCTTGTCTGTGGAGGAATGTTGGCTGTCCCTCTGACAGGGCACTGTTGGAGCAATCACCAAGGGTAAAGGCTGATTACCTGGGAAATACAGTGGTGGCCATCAAGTGGGCCAGACAGGAGGGAGGCAATCACTTCTGTCTGGTGAATTTATTCTTACTGCACTAAAATGGTGACTCTGCAAACCTAAAAAGACTGTAAAAAATAATACCAATATTATTGTTTATAGTAATATTATAATCATATTAAGATATGCTAACCTTGTTCCTATGTGAGTTTGGTGTTACAAAAGGCCTCTGGAAGCCTGTAAACATCAAGATGTCATAGTTTAGCAAGGAATTAGAGTTCATTAAGCCATGAGCAGAATTGGGGTGGGAGAGCTTTATGGGCTAAGACCAACATAATTCTGGAAAATGTGAATAGAAAAATAATTGACATGACATAAAAGGCAGATATCCCTGAAAGCATTACTGAGCAGGACAAGAGTAATAAAGAAATTCTGTAGACACTGCTCTGCTCAAAAAGAGATGTAACATCTGTGTCCAAATCACATGTACCAATTGGCAGTAGTTTTCTTAGCCTTACTGAAGCTCATGAACCATAACCAGAAGCTGGACTGCAATTAAAAACAATGATTGCCTGGAAACACTGTGACACTCTTGCTTCTGGTATATTTACCTCAAACTCTCTTCACTGGCAGTATAAGGACAGTGACACAATGGAAGCCATCCTGTGTTTCCACTATATCCCTGGTTACAGATGCTGCTATCAATCAACTCAGCTGGTGCCATTGCATTAAGTTTTCCTGGAGGGTTTCTGTTTTAGCAAGAAAAGGCAGGAGTGTGTGTTTCTGTGTGTTGAGGGCATTTCTGATACACCTGTTTCTGTCTTGCCCTAGCAATAACACAGCAAGAGCTGAGCCCAGACATGTTCATGTTAGTCAAGTGAGGAGTGTGATTGCTTTAACAGGTGTTTTTTAAGACATTAAGGTCATTTAAACAAGCTGCAAGGTAGTGCTGTGCAGATAGCTGAACTAACTCCAGCTGAGATAGCTTCAAAATCACTTCAATGCAGCACTGTGCCATCACTAATTAGCCCAGAGGTAGCACCATGCAGACACAATCAGATTGCTCTAATATTCTGATAGGTACTCCATGGAGACAGACTTGCTTGTTTAAAGCCAGCTTAGTTATCTGGATTACTACAATGCAATGCACAGTTCTGGCATGTCTTAGGAGCCCTAATATATTATTATCTTCTGTATTACAGTCACAGCCAACTACCTCATTCATAACAATTTTATACATCAGGCTACAAAATATGCCTTCATTGAATTTTATATTTTCTAAGGGATACTTACTAGAACGCTGATACTCAATGGAAAATACCTTTTCATATATACAAATGTTACTCTCAGTTTTGGTGTTTTGTTAGTTACACATCCTTATATTCACAAAAAATTATCCTTCATGCCATTAACATATCTCATTTTTATATTCTCACACATGCTTTAGACTGCAATTTTTGTTTCTTGTTCCTAGCTTCAACAGTTCATTAATATAGTTCACTAACCTTCAAGTCCTTGATCAAAATTAGTGTTTCATATCTGTTTAAAAGGATCTTAATATTCCATATTTTTATATAGAAAGAGAAAAAGGTAGAATTAAATTATTAAGGTAATTAATTGACTTACTCTGATGAATATATGTGCAGTGCCTGATAATGTGGACAAATGATTACTCCGAGGGAAAGAAAAGGCAAGAAGAATCCTCTCAGTTCCCAGCAAAGTCAGGGTGAGCTAGAGAGGAAGCAAAGCTTCTGATGAGCAAGGGAGCAGTGAAAGTAAGGTTGTCCCCATTTTGGAGTTGCAAGAGCCAAGCCACCTTTGGGAGCCAAAGTAGGCCAGGTGTGATTGGTCTGACTGCAAGCAGGAGCTCTGCATGTGCCCTTGGATCAATGCATTGGCCGTCCCCCTGTCTCCCCTAATGCCCCCACAAACGTGGCTCTCACCATCCTCTGGGTGCACCACACTGAAAATGCAATGTTATCCACCCCTGTGCTGGGCTCATGGGTCTGTGTCCTCATGGTTCTGCAAAAGCAATTGCTGGGGCTGTGCTCTTCACTCCTCCCCCTTTACTTTCCTCTTGTGGACTCCCACTGATTTGGCACTGATGCTCTCTCTGAGCCTATCTGGAAGAATTTTAACCCATTAAATGTAGGTTATCCCCCTGTACTGTGCAAGCTATCCTCCAACATGGTGGTCATCAGACTGTTTCTGCAGAGCACAGACACATTCCCTGCATCTCAAAGATCTGGTCTTGAACTTGTTGCTCCATGCCAGTGAGGTAGATTTGTGGGGTCTTGGTGTGCATGCACTTAAAATGAAATTTGTAGAAATTTCACATCTTCCATTTACATTAAAATTGAGCTCATCTCTGAATGATAATTATAAAAGTTTTAATAATTTAGTCCATAAAGATAAAATAAGTAGAAATAATCCCATATTTTCCTTTTAGGAGCTTGAGAATTTTTACCCATGCATTTAAGGAAGAGCAAGAGTGCAATATTTTGGATGGTCTTTTATTCTAAGGTTATTTTATGAATTATAAAATCAGAAACTATAATGCATACAAATTCAGTCACTTTTTTCATCCATTTCTTTTCTAATAGAGGATTAAGTATCAGAACAAATTAAGTGGTGTTAAATGGCTGAGTGCCTTGATCTTTTCTGGGACAGACAAGGCTAAAGCTATGCACAGTAACATCTACAATCACCATGGAACTCCTGTTGATATGGGCAGGTGTTCGTGTCTACCACTGTGGAAAGTGCCAGACCATACAATGATGGCAAGTGAAAAATGTGCTGCTGGCAAGTCTTTTTTTTCACTGTGCCATTTTCTCTTTCAATTTGATATATTATTCAGAACACTTCAGTCTTTTTATAGGTATTTCATTATATTGTACTATGAAAATCCCAAAATTTGCATGCATCTTTAGAATGAGTAGTCTTAATACAGTTGAGGATTTACTGCTTTAAAAATTGGCAGTGGATTCATGGGAGCTTGAAATGACTTACAAGGAAAGTAAATCCATCTTTTAGAAGTTCTCACCGTAAATCAGACTAAAGACATAAAATCTTGTAGATAAATGTTTTGACTCACAGTGCTTCCCTAAAGAAGGAATAGGGCCAAAATATTTGTCTAGAAAATTGTGGGTTTTCTTGTGGTTACCCTGAATGAAGTTCATGTTTGTCCTGGTATTCTATTTCCTTCCTGCACTTTCACAGGGACTTCACTTGGCATGGCTGATCCAAATTAAAACAAAAATACTTGCGTATTGTTACTATGACAGCTCCTAAGAGTTGGAGAAATTTAGAATGGCTTTTCTTGAGGGTAGAATATGGTCTTCTAGTCAACTGCAGGACAAATTTTTATTTAACTGTGTTGGATAGTAACCTCCAATTTGTCAAAGCAATATAAAACTTTAAATTGCCAACCAGTGCTTAATGGGTTGACTCTTGTTCATGTGAGTGCCAAAAGCTAAACCTCTTCAACACTCTTACTTACTGAATTTTTACTTAAAGGGCAGAATGCAGCTTTTAAAAACACAGACAAATGTAATTTAGGATAAGTGCATCAATATGGCATGGATGAGTCCAGGGGAATGAAATCAGGAAAATTTGCTTGAATGAGTAGCCCTAAGAAATTTAGATCTTAAGAGCAAGTGTCCTAGAAAAACAGGAACAAAAATTACTACTGCTTGTCACATACTAAGGAAAGCAAATGCACAAGCAGAATTTTAATTTTTTCATAGTTTATCTTCTGTATTTTTTGAAGGATAATGAAAAAGTGAAGTGAATAAAAGTTAATATTAATTTTTATCATTATATGGATTATTTAAGATTGATAACAGATTTCAGTCTACACAATATTCTAATATCAAGGGTCAACAAAATTGTCATATTGTTTCACTCTCCTTTATACACAGAATCTTCAGTATCTAGGTTATAATTTTCTTAGTGCAGTGGTGACATGGTATGATCTTACATATTGAGTATGTATCTGAACTTCTGACCTTGTCTCACAGATCTCATCTCTTGAGCCTGATTCTACCCACATTCTGTCTTATAAGGTAGCTTGCTCTGAGGTCACCTGTCCCATTTTGGGACACTGCCTGGAACACTGTAGGTAACATTACAGTTCAAAGGAAAACAGAATGACTTCATTTGTGATACATTTCAGACTCCTAGGATGAGTGTTTTCTGCAACAATTTTCAAGATTCTCTCTGAGACCAAATGACACAGCTAAAAGCCACATGAAGCATTATTATCACTGGAAGAAGTACTCTTGTTTATTAAGAGGAAGGGAGTGGTTTCAGGGGCGCTGCAGAGAAAATAGAAAAAAGAGCATGGAGGGAATGTGAAGGGGAAAGCTGAAGAAGTAGAAGGGGATGACTGGGAGATATTCTTGGTGATGTACTGAAAGGAGACATTGCTGGAAGAATTACGCTAAACAGAATGAGAGAATTGTTTGCTACCAAATGACTGAGGATGTCATTGAGGGAACAGAACATGAGTGCATAGGAAAACACAGTTCCTTACTGTTATTCACAAATACTTTCCCCCCTCCACCAAGATGACAGAATTTCAATGCAAACTTGTTTTATTTTTTGTTTGGGTTTTTAAATTTTTCTTTTTTATTTACTGTTGTAGGTCTTTTGCAATATGGAAATTGCTGGAGGAGGATGGACAGTTATACAACACCGAGAAGATGGAAGTCTGGATTTTCAGAAAAGTTGGAAAGAATACAAAATGGTAAGGTGAAAAATATGCAATAGCTGTAAAATTCATACAAGTGTCAGATTTCAAATACTACTTCTTATTGACCTAAACAAATAATTCCTCCTATAGTGATGTGGTATGGTCCTGCAGTCTTTTATGAACTACCTTTTGTCATGTCTGTTACTTTTGAAAATAAGTTTTACTCAGTTACTTGAGTATTATTTCCCCTGATTTAAAGTTTCTCTCAGATCAGTTGCTGAGATTAAAATTAGATAAGACCAGAACACTGCTGTCTCTCTCTGAAATTTTGACTTGATGTGATGTTCAGAGGTAGAAGGCACGTGATGATGTTTCTAAGGCATGGATCTTTTCAGCTGAGAGTAACTCATTCAGAATTTGGAGCAGATAAGAATAAAAATTTTTACTGGGGTTTATCCCAAGTCATACAACACCTCTGCCAATCAAGTCAATGTACTGGAAATGTTGATACTTCAAATAGGATTACAAGAAAATAAACAACTTAACAAATTAAAGATGACATGACTTCAAGCAGGCTATTTTCCCTTTGCCAACTCAAAAAAATTTTACTCCAATCTAAATAACTTGTTACTTTTTTTCATTCTCTGCCTGATCAAACTTTCTGATGGAGCTCCATTCTCTGAGTCTCTGAGGGCTGGCTTGGATTTCAATGACACTCCTAGTGAAGTTTTCAGCACTGTGTTATCAGCCTGGCAGAGAAAAGGGTTTTTTTTACAGTTTTCAAAAACACTAATGAAAAGAGAATTTTCAATGTTTAAAAATAAAAGCATTTAAAAATCTGTAAAAATTTCTATGGGAAAGAGTTCTGTATTAGAACTTACAATTTCAGAAATAAAGAAAATATCATATTATTGAACCAAAATCTAATTTTGTATTCTATTGGTGCTTTATTTTCAATATTGCTTGAAAATATAAATAATTACCTGGGTCAGACTACTGCTGTTATGGATTTCTAATTTCTAATTATTTAACTCTATTTGAAATATTCTTTTCATTTTAACATCACTTTAGTTAATATATATTATGAAATAGATTACATCCTCTAGTTAGAGAATAAATAGAGTTAAATATTAAAAAAATTATATTCAAATTGATATTGTTTTAATTTAGAAAAAAACTTGAAAACTGTTTTACTCGATTTTGGTTCAGAATCAAATAAAATATAAACTATCAAATTACTTTGGGGAAAAAAAATTTGAAGATTCCTCAAGTTTTACTAGTGAGGAAATCAGAATTTGTATGTGCAACTTACATATGGACTTTTTAAAATGTATACATATCACATTAATGATTTTCTCAGCTTTTATCTCCTGAGATTTTCTTAGGCAGTGTAATAAATACAGCCCTTTGTAAAGTTTTCCCATGTGGCCTGTTTTTATATATATATCCCTTCACGTCGTCATTTTCCTCCACTTTTTCTTCACGATAGTGCAGATCTGTACAGGATTAGATTCTGTTGGTTTTGTCTAGTTCAAGCAGACTGAATTAATTTTGCTTCTATTTAGGAATGATATAGTGTTCTAAGGGATCACTTCTTCTACCAAATAAAAAGGATCTGTTTTGGACTTTTATTGACAGTTTATCCTATATGTCATGAAGCAAGATGGGATTCATGCTTGCTCTGCTCCTATGAGCAGTTTCACCAAAGTAACAATCTTAGGCTTCCCTCTGTGGTTATCATATGTTCATAAGTGTAGAATGCAGAATGGTAGAGGCTGGTGGTCTTTCTGTATTACTGGGATACCTGAAAGCATCTGAGGTTCAAGCCAGCAATGCCACTAACTTAATTCTTTGGTTGTTCAGAGAGGCTGTGTGATGTCTGTTGGACCACAGCCCCTCTCCTTCCTGACACATCAGCCTGGTCTTTCTTCCAGTGGAAGCTGGGTAGTCTGGTGTGGGAAACACCACAATGGCACTTAGGCTTCTTTGGAGTTGAACTTAATGTATGTTTTCTCAGCCCATCACTCAGATAGAGATTTCCAATTTTGTTAGGATATTCTTCTTGAGCGTATAACTCACTGGGGTCCTAAAGCTAACAGAAATAATATCATCATATAATAACAGCAACCATAGTTCTCTTGGGCTTCATTTATTTTCAATGCATTTAGTTCTTATTGGAAAGGAATCTGGAACACTGTTGAAGTTTTTAAGCTATAAGCAAGTACTTGCCAGCTTCTGAGCTGGACAGGAATTCAGGCCACCAGCCTGCACTGCTGCTAAAGGCCCCACAAGTTATTGGCTGTTACAGTGTCAGGAGGACACTGCACATATGCTCTGGCTCTAAACAGATCCTTACAGCAGCTTCCTTGGGAAGGGAGCAGTCTCTGCAAGGGTGACAGCACTGCTGGGTTACAGGAGTCACTGACAGCAGGGAGGCACTCCTTGTCTTTAATGCAGTTTCATGCTGGTGTCTTCAGCTTACATGGAAGCATTTCAGTTCTGTTCTGGACACCAGTACAGTAAACAGGTTAAGTGAGAGGTAGGGTAGCCATAAATCTTTTGAGTAGGAAGTATACAACTCCATTCATACATAAATTGCCATACAGTCGGTGATAGTGCAATAGTGGTACTAATTTTTCCTCCTGTGTTTTTTTTTTCTCTGTTTCCACTTGCATTCAGCCTCCAATCTGGAAAATAAAGTAACACCTTATTTTGTATCTAAAACAACAGCTAATGAGTGCATAACCTTTTCTGCAGATTCACTGTTGTGCAAGGTTGGTTATGTATCTTCTTGCTTAGGGGCATATGTTCCCAGTATCCTCCAATTTTCTTGTTAGTCTTAGGGTGTGCAGTGTAATTTTTACCTTTGTTTCTAAGAATTCATTTCTGACCAAGAACTCTCTTGGGCCATTTGAGTTTTGTGCATTCAATACTAATTGGAATAAATTTAGAGAAAACCCCATAAGTTCATTCTTCCATCCTTTCCTTATCAGTATCTACTACATCTGTTCTTTTGCATTTTGCAATGCATTTTCTGTTATACTGTTTGTTGCTTATCAGAGAAAATTGAAGTGGAATAACAAATAATTTCTTTAATGGCAGGTGAGATCACCCTGAAGCAAATTTCAAGCATTTTTCCTATTTTCTTGCCTGAGTAAATGTAAATGTAAAACACTACTAAGAGTTTTGATCTCTAGAGGGGAATATCGCTTAAAAATTATTGTTTGCCATCTGCAAACCCAAGACCCTTTAGAAGGGGGTTTTCTACAAGCTTTCTGTCCAAGATGCAGTTTTTGGCATTTATTAGGCAGTTATTAGCAATAATCAAATCTTAGTAAATGGTTAGCTCATGTGCTAACTTGGCTGTCAAGACTTCTTGATCATTTTCCAGTTTTCAGTTCTTGGATGAATGCACCTTTCCCAATGACTGTCTCCATTTTTGCCAAATTAGGTGATGGAGTATTGAATTCCCTATTCTCTAGCCTTCTAGCATGTCTAGTTTAATAATTCCCATGAAATTCTCTAAATTTATTCCACACTTGTGAGCCCAACATTCACTATGAGTTTCCTAGGGGACCTTCTTTGGGGTTGAGTGAGTCCGTTGGGAGTTTCCTCATGTAAATTTTCCTGCTTTCTATCATTTGAGAAAAACTCTCAATAGATATTTGAAATTATGTGCCTTAGCTGGCTCACAGCAACCTTTTTCCTGGCCAGTTTTTTTCTTGCATGCCAGTATTTAATTGTACTCTATGCCTTAATTGCTGCTTTCCACTCCCTGATGAAAAAAAACCTATCACTTTTAATCATTCATGTCATGAGCTAGATTAGGATCCCTTGTACATAGTACACACAAAGATGAATTTCTAAGCTATATGGCAACCACTTCCTACCTTCCTGACCAGCAGCTGTTTTTTCTTTTGGTTTCTTTGAGGCAAGAATGACGTTCAGCACTAAATTTCACATTCATTTAATTTCATGTTCCTGATTAATATCTAAGAGTCCAACAACAGTTCAGTGCTTAAAACAAGTCTCCTGCCAATTGTTTCAGAAGTCATCAGTAGCATTTGTGTGTGCCTGAAGAACATATCTACAAAACCACTTCCATTCCTGTTGCAGTTTCTTTTTTTTCTTTTTTCTGTAAAGCTGTTGGGTCAAATTGATGGCTATCTCCATAGTGCATACATGGTATGACACCAGAGCAGGATAATTTATGTTCTTCTGTGGCTTAAATTCTTCACACACTGAGAGCCAGACCACGGAGGTAGTCACCATGTGGAACTTTCTCGGGAAGTGTTTTTGGATGCAATTCTATTGGGAATTTACATTGTGTTATCTGGAATAGCCTGACTTTCCTCTGGGCCTCAGTAAATTTAAGCTATTGTAACAAGTCTGGAGGTCTGTGTCTTCTGCTTACTTAAAGGACAGCTGAACACATCTTTGGACTCAATGTCTCTGATTTCATTATAGACACGATGGTTTTTACATCTTTTTTTTACTTCCCACAGTCTACCTCTGTGAGTAAGCTTTAGGTTGGACAGAGGGTCTACCTATTTCCTGGAAGATTTCTTGTTTGTGACAGTAAGGTCGCTGGTCACCTCATGTTGTCATCTCACTAGTCTTTGTAACTCTTACATGCCTGAATGATACAGAAGAGCTACCGTTCCAATAAAGATTTTATTTTTCAGTGTCTTTGTTCAGTTCATTCTGAAAACTTCCAGATGTTACTTACATTCAATTTGTATTTGCAAACTGTTCAGCTCCTGTTTTAGAATTTGGCCTCCTAATTCATTTTGTGGTCTCCACCTGTTGTAAGACTTTAAGGCTTAAAATTTTAATTTCTCTTGTGAAAGTTTTAGTTCAAGTTTCAAGTTCTGTTATAATTCTCCCTGACCACCTTTCTTGCTTTTAAACTCTGACATTTTTTTTCATATTGCTTCAGTAGCAATGTTAACTTGCACATTTTTCTCATTCAAAATAGGTATTCACCACCATTTATATTGCATTTGTCTTAAACAAAGAGACAAAAATTCAAGCTGATGCAGTTCCTCTTGGAGCATTAACTGATGATGGATAATTCTCTGTTGTAGTTGTATCCATTTACAAATAGTGCTCATGTTATATTTTATACCCAAATACTTGATGAATCAAATAATTACAGACAGAGCTCCAACCCATTTCAATAATTAGAACATTATGTTCATTGCTTTCAAGTGAGACAATGACTACATAAAAATGAATAAAGCACCTTTTAGAATTGTGTGTGTAAGCTTATTGATTCTGGTTCCACTATCTTAGTGCAAAATAACTTCAGATGTGGGTGGGATTTTAAGCAAAAATTACATAAACCATATGGCTTGGCTGAGGAGAATGTTCTTGACAGAAAAAAAAATACTCATAATTTGAAAGCCCATACTGTGGGAACAATATCTTTCATAATTCTCACTTTTTTTTAAAGCTAGATATTCTGAATGAATTTTAATCTTTTTCCAGGACTATAACTATTTAAGGTATGTTCTGCATTGTTGCGATCATGAAATCTTCACACTTGCATTGATAGATGTACTCCTGTGTTCTTTAAAGAGGGGGAAAAAGAGAGAGAGAACAAAAAATTGTTCTTCAAAAATGTCTTGTGACAAAAGATCATCCCTAAATTTTAGAGTATTTTTGGTCTGACTCAAATAACATGCACAGAAAATACCCAAGCAGTGGCAGGTAATGGGCTGTTCTCAAATGACAGCTGGCATAGGGCTACTTTGGTGTTAGAGCTGAGACAGTTTCACTGTTTGCACAGGAAAATTTCAAAGCACTTTTCACAGATTCTTCTTCCCCCTGTATCTTAGTGAAACACTTGTGAGGGACAGAAATACTGGTTCAAAGAACCTAGGCAAGCATTTTGTAGATAACCTTGGAGTAGGAAAGGAATACAAAAATTTCTGAAAGGAAAAGAGCCTTGATAAAGCTATCTGTACTACATCTATTCATCTAGCTACTAGCTGGAGATTAATCCCATAATTTCTTCAGCAGAGATGGCTTTGTGTTTTTTCCCTGTCAGTAGCATGATGCAGTTAATGAAGTGCCTTGTAATAGCAGCATGGTCCCTTCTGCAAAATGAAGGATTTGAGAACAGGGTGTACCTGTGAGAAAAGAAAAACTAGGGAATGTGTGACCTTGGAAAAGACAAAAGTTATATTTCTGTAGTGTAAACAAACCAGACAAGTTGGGAGTAGGGGTGGTCTTGAATGAATGTATTGAATGAATGGCTATAAGACTGAGTTATGATTAAAAGGCACACTCAAGATGTGAATAATTTTGTAACATATAGCAATAAATTCATTACTTATGATAGTATGCTTCAAAGTCATATGTTTCTTACATCTGAAAATCGACAGTTTTCTTCAAGGGACTGGGGTAGATAATATGGAAATAATTTGGTTTTTTCACACATTTTCCAAGTGAGTTGGATATAAGGAAATGATTTTTGGTGAGTGGAATGTGTATTAAGATATTATGTGAGTAACGCCTTTCACAGAGACCCACCCTTCTGTGATAAAGAATGGCATATCATGCTGCTGTAATGAAAAGTCTGTTCTGACTGCAGCAGTTACTCAGATAATTGTTACTTTCATCAGTGCTATGAAAAGACACAGCATTTTCTCTGCTGTCCTGCGATCTAAATCCAGTGTGTCCAGTAGAAATAGACATGATATTGAAGTGGTGAGAGACCATACTTTGTTTTATGAAAACATGCTCATTAAACTCTTCTGGTCCTGACCAAGGCTTAATCTACAGTGTAAGCTTCAACAGAATTATGTAAGGGAACAAGAATGAAACAATATTTGTCTCAGAGAGAGTTGGAACACCATATTGGGCACCAGAGATGTTACTACAAAAAGAAGCATCCTCTTTATTTTGGAGAAAATTTTTGGATGTGAAATTAAACACAATTTTGTGTTGGAGCACAGATGTGTTTTTTAAATGTGTTATACTCAGCACAGTCTTTCCTATGCAAACATCACTGGATAACATCAGTTTCCAGAGCTCTGTTGACACATGGACGTATGCTTGTGCTGCTTTGCCACTAGTGCTTCAATTTAACAGCATTAATTTGTACTGATAAGACTCAGGTGGTATTCCAAAGACATTTAATTAATAAATTTTATATAATGATAGCAAGATCTAGCTTAGTTATGCTAACAGCCTCTTGTAGAGCACCATGAGAAAGACTGAAGTCATTAAAGAAGTGTTCTAACCACAAGATGAAAATGCTATATTAGAAGAGTCAGGTGAGTTTCAGTGAGGTTGGTTTTAAAATCTGTGACTTGAAAATATAGTAGAATTGTAGCAGAGGTCTTCCCAAATAGCAGTTGTGTGCTCTCATTGTGGAACAGCATTTCTCTTCTCCTGTATGATCTGCTCCATTTGGAATTTAGTGGAGCAGCTCTTAGCTTTGGGACTCGTGTCAAATTAGAAGTATAACTTTTTGACTCTGATGTCAGTCAGCTTCTATTCCTGTTCAGCTGTTTAGACTACAAGCTGAGCCCAAGCATGAGATTCAAAAACAATCCATAAATTTGATGCTCTATTTAGACAGATTATGTGACTGAAACTCAAGTCCTTTCTCAAACTCACAAACTTGTGGTCTTTGCTGTAGCATCTGTGCTCCTAGCCATGTTCATTTTGCTACTTAATCAGTGTATTTCAAGAAGAGAATTAAGTCCTACACCCCAAAAGTTTTTCTTTTTGTCTGAAATGACCAAAAATACCTTTTCTAGATATTTTTCTTACGTTTTGTATATTTAGCCCTCAAACTTACCATTTATTTCTTTGCAAATAATTAGTCAGATATCAGAAACCTCAAAATTCATTTTTCTTAGACCACAAAAAATGAATTTTCTTTTCTTTAATACATACCCATGTCCCTGGGATGCTCTTACTAGAAGCCACACTAAGTGTCTGTGCATTCCTAGGATCCACTTGTCCTATAAGTGAAAAAGGTGGTTAGGGATAAAGGCTCTCAATGTAATTTATCTCAATAAGAAGTACTCTTCTATTTTCGGTTACAAAGTAACGAAGTTAGATTGAAATCCAGGCCTGGAAGATGTTCCTGATTAATACCTAAGAGTCCAACTCAGATATTAGAGGAAGATGTCCTGGATATTTGTAGGAAATATTTGTAGACAACTGAGCTGTTTTGGGCCCCTTGCCCAGCCAGAGGCAACCTTTGTGTGAGGTTTGCACTTCATTCTGTCACTGTGATTTTTATTCATTGGGAACCTTGCTGCTACTGATACTGTGTGTGCTTGAGAAGGAAAAAGTAAAAAGTGAACCTAATTTCTGTATTTCTACTAATATACTGAGTCTAGAATGAAGTGCAACAGACTGAATTGCTGCAGATTACAAATAAGATTTTCAGGCAGATGATACAGATATTTAGTTCTTTATTTAAACTGACAATAGCTTAGTTTTTTTTTTAGTCTTTTGAGAAGGTATCTGGCTTCAATCTAAATATATTTTTAAAACTTGCCATCAAATATGTGTTGGTACTTCCTAGGAGAAAAAATCTGAATATTTAGAATTGTTTTCCAATATTCTTGTATGTAACATTAATTAAAACATATGTTGTCTGAGGAAATGGAAGTAATTTCTATAAACCAAATCTTTATTTAAAATAAAAGAATGAATAATATAATGTGATGGGAATGAAAATCTACAAAAGAAGTATGGAAACATTTTTTGGAAATTATCTTAAACAATATCCATTCCATGATCTCAGCTAAAGCAAAAGGAGCTGAATATTCTTTATGGCTTCTGGGATGTCACTGCTGCTGTAAAACACTGAATTATTATCTGCTTTATTCACTGAATTGTCTGACAGAAGATGAACCCATCGGATATATTGGCTGTGTCTGGTTTCAATTTGTTTTGTCTATAAAAAGTCAAAGCTTCCTGTGAGTATTATCAGGCAAAATAAATAAAGTAAGAGAGATAATTGTTTAATGAACTTGGAGCAACATGATTCAGGCAGAATACCCTCACAGATTTTGCCAAAGCTAATAAAATTCTTTTGCACCCAACTTATTATTTTTGAATAAGTATCAACTTTTTAAATTCTTAAGGGCATTTTTAAAACCAGTACTGAATTCTGTTTCTTTGTACTTGACTGCTTTAGTAGTTTAGACTCCGTTAATAACCAAATTGAAGTTGAAAATGAGATGATGTAGAAGTCAGATGTCATCTAGAATAAATATTATACAATCATGTGCTTTTATTTTTGATTCCTAGTTCTAAGTACTTTAATCCATATAAAAAACAAAAAAAATCTTTCTTTATTTTTACATAGCAGTCGAGCATTATGTCAGAATTTACAGAATTTATTCTATAGTTATATAGAAACAGAAAACCTCTTGGCTTCATCCAACTACAAAAATGGATTCTCATTTGTCAGTAAAGTTCCGTATTGTTTTATTTTTTCTCTGAAAACAAATTCTATCACATTAACAAGAACAATCTGCTCTAATGTAGTATAAAAAATTACTTTATTATTTCTCAATGACAAAACCTGGATAAAAGAATTTTCTTATTGTTTGTGATTTTTATGTCTTATTTCACATCAGCCTTTGCCAAAATATGATCTTAGTGCAATTTTCAGCAGCAAAAGTATTTTTTTTTCTGTTTGTGAAGAATAAAATGAAGCATTATAATAATCTGTGCTGGATCAGTGCAAACATTTGTGTATCCTTTTTGTGACTAATAGTGGAGAGATAAGAAAGCATATTATGAAAATGTAAGCATATTTCCCTGCTATATTCTCCCAGCTTCCATAGAGTGCTAGTGAGGAAAATGAAGGAGAGTGATGAGAACCTTTGGAAATTACTGATCTTTTCCTATTACATTAAGCACTCTTTTGGGAACTTAAAGACACTGATTTGCCAGCCATCCCAAATTATTATGCAAATTTCTAGGGAAAAGAAAATTTGAGAATTTTTGGAATAAAATGTAGAGTTTAAAGAATTAATCTCTTTATTTGGAAACATATCATGAACAAAATATGGAAAGATAATGACAAAATAGTCTCTTAGTCATTTAAAATGCAATTTTAGAACAGTGTTTAAGACCCACTGGGTTTCAGAGAGTCTTAAAATGTAGTTAACTGCAAACACATTCATGAAATACAGATGTTCCTTTTCCTAGTGGATTGATAGCTGAGGATGACTTGGATCACCTCATGTAATTCCTTGAGTTTAGGCACTAAACTTTAACACAAATAATTCTGGAAGCATTTGCTATAACTATTTGAATGCAAAACCCAAAATGTTTGTTGAATATGTCTATATGTACTGGGAAACAAATATATTTAATAACAACTATGGGCCTGAAATGGGTCACTTCAATGTTAACTTTTAACACTGCCCTAAGGCATTCTCAAAACCAAATTTCTTGTCCTAAATTTTAGGCATCAGTCCATAAATGACAAGCATGGTCTTAGGCAAGGCTTTAGGCACCTTATCACTTGGGGCCCCATAGATCTGAGCAGCAGTATAAACCCAAATGATCTGCTAGCTAAAATGCTTATTTTTCATTACTGGATTTTAATTACCAAACAAGTACTGAATTCTCCCATGAACATCAAAATTAGTGAGGTCTGCTTTGCTGTTTTGTGTCCACATAGAAGTCCCATTCTTATTATTAATAATCTTCTGAAACCCTATTATTTTCTAGGATTCTCCATGGTAAGAGCTCAAGTTGCCCTTTTATGTCCCTCAATCTCTCCCAGATGTGTAAGAATCTCTTAGGCAATATTTGCTCAGCATCTGCACTTGGCTGGCTGCTCTGTGTCTGCTTGTAGCAATTGGAATAGGCAACTGCTGAGCTTCTCCTTCAGCATTTCTGCCAGCAGGAACTCATCACAGACACCAGTTTTCTGAAACCTTACTGAACTTCAAGTTGGTGTGATTTTTATCCAAACCTCAAAAGTGTTCAAAAAGTATTTCACAAATATATAGGACAGGTGGGCATACCAATTACACGAGTTTGTTTTCCTAAGTTTTCTAACTGAGACAAGAAAAAAATAATTTGTATTTGAAGACAAAATTCTGAAATGTTCTTTGAAAGCTAAGGATTCTGAAGGTAAATCAAAAGAACCAGGAACCATTTTCTTTGCCAGCCTCAGGGTTGGGAATGGAAACACAAAATTAAATCATGTTTTTCAGGGTTTTTTTTGGCTAATATTATGCCATTTTCTTCTGCACACAAAAGTTTACATATCTGTCAAAGTAGTAGTGTTCTTGTGGTAGAGACAGTCTAAGTAAGATATAAACAAGGAGAGCTGTGTAGTTATTAAGTCAGACAAAGTATCTGGGAAAAACAGGATGCATGCAAGTCCTTGTTCAGCTCTGAAGTAGAGGCAGTAAACTGCAGACTAAATACAGGTTGGAAACAGTTGAGTTTGGCATAATAAAATTATACTTGAAGAAATTGCTGCCAGCTCTATGCTTAACAGAAATGTACTGCTCCTCTCTGGTTTACATCTATGAAAGCTTTGAGTGCCTGTTTGTTTGTTTATATCTTTCAAGCCATATTAGGTGTTTAATAAAGCACATTGCTTCTCCTTTGGAACATTCCTTCCTTCAGAGAAATGTTTTATATCTCACTTACTTACTTCCTTGGTTTTCTTTTCATAAAAGCAAGTAGTTTGTTTAAAAAGAAGTTACTTCTGTCTAGGAAAAAGAATAATCTTGTTCTAGGAATTTCTAATCTGAGTTTCATTACTGTAGCCCCTGATAGTAGGATTCCCTTTTTCATAACTAGTGTGGGGGATTTCCTCATAATTTTTAATATTTCTTTTTATATTTCTTTTGTTCCCTGTTACTGCAGCTTCCTTTTCTCTGGTCAAGAGAGTAAACCACTTAGTGATAGATTTTCATCTTAGTGCAATAATACATATAGAAAGGGAGAAGGAGGTGAAAATTTGAAGGATAAAAATCATTATTTCAGAAAAAATTATATTTGGTGTCTGGAGTTTCTATAAAACACATAAGGGATCATATAATGTTAAAACACTACATATATTATATCCTGAATAGGCTGTAATCTAAATGAGATAAGATATACATAATTCAATAGACAACAGTTCAAAGGGGAGTCCCCTCATTTTTCCTGCACTGGGAAAAAGGGAGAAAGAATTTTCTGATAATCTTCACTTAAAGATATAGTACTACTACTACTACTACTACTACTACTACTACTACTACTACTACTACTACTACTTTTGTGAATAATAATAATAATAATAATAATAATACTTTTGTGAATAAGAAACCATGTAAACTCCAAGAAAACCTAATTTGACAGATATCTGAAAAACAACGTTCTACTTCTTCTTTCTGGATTTTAGGGAGACAAACCTCCTGGTAGGTAGTCTATGCAGAGCATATTTTACCTTACTCTGAGATGAGTGACAGTGACCAGTGGTGAAATATGTCAGAGACAAACCACTAACTGCCCTAGTATGACATTGCCAAGGTTACTGGAACAGGAGACACCAGGTGGGACAGTCAAGGGTAGAAAGACAAGGCAAGAAGATGGAAAGAATCAAAGCCAGAAAACAGTGATAACTACAGAAAGCTGTAGACAGGGTTTATACAGGTGAGGAATAAGTCTTTTTGTGTTTTAGGAACACTGTATGAAGTCAAATATGAATGTGAATGCCATCAAAGAAGCAAGTGAGAAATAACAGAAAGCATCATAATGGGAAAACTTGAGGAGCAGCAGCTCACACTGGAAGACAGATGGGTTCAAAGCAGGATATCACCAGTATTACCTACAACCAGAATTTACAGAGATTTCTATAGGAAATAGTCTACTGGAGAAAGAGGATATCATGAAATAACATGCAGGAAAAGAAAAGCCAACTAATAGTGTGCTCTCACATTTCAGTCTGAGACTTCTTTGGGACTTGCCGCAGACTACTGAATTTCAGCTCTTGCAGATGAAACACTTTGTCCATGGGTATCTCTTGATGGTCTCTGAGTTAAAAGGCAGAGATGCTTATTCAAAATATAAGTTAGTCAGTTCAGCCTACCCAAACTTGGCATGTCTTCTCAGCCTCTACTATCAGTGAATCACCAAATATATGCTTAGGTGGGGTTGTATAAACAAAAATACATCCTGAGTAAAGTACTTTCTATGGTAATTCTCTCTCTCTAGGAACAACAAGAAAGTTTCCTGCATTTTTATTTTTTGGACCAGTCAAACTTTTAAGCTTCTTAACTTTTTAAAATTAATTTACTTTACAAGTTTGCAGCTGATATACCTATGCATTGCCTGAGTGAATATTACCTGTGCTACCACATGGCCACTGGGAAGGCAAGATTTCATCCTCCAGAGACACAACTAGCCAGGGCTGGAGCCACAGCAATACAATAAAGAAAAAAGAGAGAGAGCTCTACTTTCAGTGTTTTCATCTCATGTAAGGAGTGACTGAAACATTATATAGAGAGAAGATCGATGTCTTGCCCATGTGTCTCACAGACACATTTCTCATTATCTAACCTTTAGTCCCAAGGAAGTCTCTTGATTTTAACCCCTTTAAAAAATATGTGCTTTCTGGAAATAATCCAATCTTTCATTTAATTTGACTAGGAAATTTTCACAGGATCTTCTAAAACACACCCAGTATGCCACTGTAAGCAAATCAGGAGATTTCTGGTTCCCATTTTTCCCATCTTACGAAATATGAATAGGCACAGTCATGTTGGAATAGTTCTTCACAAGTAAATACTATAGTTGAAAATAAATTTTACTTTTTAAAGAGGAAAAACAAAGAAAAATTTAAAATGGGCTGAAGAGTTCTCAGGTATGAGCCAATAGCTTAAAATATATACATTTTATATATATATATATATATATAGTAAATAAGTTAATGACATTTAATAAAACATTACATTTAATGTAGTAAAATATTCACTACAATTTAAACAACTTTAAAACCTGGAAGATGTATAAAAGCATATGTCTAGGAAAACATATGTCTGGTTTTGAAAATTAATTATACTTTTTCTTTCATTATTATTTTTTCATGTTTGTGAATGATATCCTTTGTTTAACCAGAAATAAGATCACCTGAACATATGAAATGTGAGGAGAGCAAGCTGACTAGAAGAAGAGCTAGATAACAAGGTTTAACACCATATTGAATGCATTATAGAATATTGTTATGTCAAGTATTCCCACTGAAGCATGTGCAAATACAGCATCACACTATTGATATCATGGACCTGTAACATGATTTCCAGTTGATAACCTCAGCTGCCCTTGCACAGCAGTTGAACTGCATGACATTCCTACACCAAATGTATTAGTAGAATCATTTTAGAGACCACCAAAGTGGAGCAAAGAAAGCTCTGACCAGTAATTAGAATGCACAGGTAAAATATAATGATGGTTTTATTATTGTATGTAGGCTTTATCAATTACAGTAATTACATCTAGTTATTTTGCCAATTTTTTCTAGGGTTTTGGTAGCCCATCAGGTGAACATTGGCTGGGAAATGAATTTATCTTTGCAATAACAAGTCAGAGGCAATATTCTCTAAGAATTGAATTAATGGACTGGGAAGGAAACCGAGCATATTCACAATATGACAGATTTCACATAGGAAATGAAAAACAGAATTACAGGTAAGAATCTATTGAAATTCTTTTAACTCTGCTGAGTGATAAATATTGTTCATTGCTAACTTGTCAAATATGAGAAAGGGCAACAATATGATGCTGATTTTTATCAAAAGTGGATAAATATCGTAAAAACAAAACAGAAATCAGATTTCTCAGTGATGGAAGGATAGAGTAAACATATCTGAGAAAAAGGGACCTATTAATTGTATTGTTTGATAGAACTGATAAAAAATGTATGACTTTTATATTCAGAACTCAAAATTGATTGAATAGAAAAAAGATTTGGAGTCTTCATTAAAAACTGAAAGATATCTACCTCAGAAGCAGGAGACTGAAACAATGGACATGGGAATAAAAGACCAAAAATGCTGTTAAACCATCTGATATTTTCAAACTAAAAAATTAGTGTAAATTAAGAGGAAAAAGAGAATAGTAGATCTTATTTTGAAGAAATAAAACACAAAACCTTTTCTTAATAATATTTTTCTCCCATACTTTGTTTTAAGATAAAAGTTTATTAAAAAAAAAAAAAAAAAGAAGTAACAACTTGAAGACACAAGAAATGTGGATAACCTATGTCATCATTTATACAATTTTTAAATCATTGCTTCATCTGAGGAGACAGTAAAATGCTAGAAAAAGAAAATGAAACCCATAAAAATATCAAATTATTTATTACAGCACATCTAATTAGCACAAGACTCAGGAGAGAAAACTCAGGAGAGAAACAGATACATTGCATTGTAAAATCAAACATTCAAGGCATGTGAAATTAGGTTGGTATTCTGATCTTCAAATTCAAGTAATATGATTCTCAAAAATGCTGACTGCCTCCCTCCCCCCGGGTCCCCAGTGAAATGGAGGTGAGAGCAATTTGCTCTTTCTGTTGACAGGGCTGTGCCCAGGTGGGACACTGAGCAGTGCCCCTGCCCTCCGGGGCACAGCAGTGAGTGGGGTACAAGAGCAGAGGACACCTGTAGAAGCAATCAGTAGGAGTTTAGCTCCTGCAGAAAGCAAGGGCTGTCCCTCTGCACACAATGGACAGCTCTATCCCCGACTGCCTCCTGAAGTGCTGTGCCCGGCACTGCCCGTGGAAAGCCATTGCCCCACACCAGGAAAGGTGGAGCACCTATTCTGAGGTAGTTTTAATCAAAGAATAGATATAAGTAAAGGAAATTGCTCAAAAGAGAGGCTAGAAAGATTTATATAAAACATAAAAAGAGCAGCATAAAAGTAGGGTCTTAAACACTGGTAGAAGTTGTTCAAAAGGAAAAGATGAGACAATTCCTTGTCAAATGAAGAAAAATGTTGAAGGGCAGTTATACATAGCCCAAAAATTTATGATGAATCAGAGGAAAGTACTGTTCTGGGGACAAATTAAAATCACTGAATTTGCTAAAAAAACTAGGGTCTTTTTAGCTTGTATTCATTCTGAACTAAGGACAACATGTATTGTTGGGGAGTTGGAAGGCTGTTGAAAATGTTACGTGTTAAAGTTCGTGTTTAGTGAGGATTTATTTTTCAGGAATCCTCAGTGTTTATTCATGGCAAATAGCAAGACAATTATGTTGTTATGTTTCAAAAAAAAGGAAGGGAAGGGAAGGGAAGGGAAGGGAACCCACTTTCATTATAAAAAAGGGAGATCTTTTGCAATGTAAATAACATTTTCTGACATTGGAAAAAAATGTAAAACAGATCCATGTAAATTATTCTTGCTGATCAAGAAAACCAAAAGAGATATAATTCAAGCCTGTAGAAATTAAATCAGAGGAGGCATACAGGCCTCAAAGAGTTTAATGTTGAGTAACAGGCATAAATTCTGCTACCCATGTCCAAGCCACTTTTTCGCAAAAATCAAAGGGAATTTGACTGGAAGCTGTTGACTTCACTTTTGGCTCCTGTCCTATTCTATAGTGTAAATGAAGGCCAGAATGAGATTTACTCACACCTCTTATGGTGCAACTGAAGCTCTTCTGTTGAGGAAATGGGAAATAAGTTTCATTCATATTTTTCTAAAATAAACAAAGATGAAAACATAAATAAGTAAAAAAGTCCATCTCTGTTGGCCCTTTGGGTTTCATATTAATTCCTCTATTATTTTTATTCAGGTATATTGGAATATTTAAAGAAAATAGCTGAGTAACATGGTGATAGCTCTGGAAATAATGATGTGTAAGCCACATGCAAGTCTAAACTGTTTTTCATGCTTGACAAATGCACTAGTGCTTAGTCCGGACAAATATATGCCCAACAGATATTTTTCAAACCAAAATTAAGTTGGGCTACTCTATAATTTTTTACAGGAATGCACTCTACAACATAAAACTCTTTATTTTGCTTGCCAGCATCACTATCTGTGATAGCAGCAATTCCAGAAGGCTGGCTGAATAAAAACCTAATTATTGAGTACTAAACAGCTGGCCACCCTTCAGAGAATGCTGTTTTCCCTTTATCTGAGAAGCTGCCATTAAGGATTTAAATGATTCCTCTGAAGCTGAAAACCACAATTCCCAAACTCCTGCTCCCAGCACCTTTCCTTCCCAGCTTTCAGGCATTTGCCATGTTTGCTTTCAATAACTCAAATACAGAACAGCACACCTTTTCAAAACTTTAGTTACTGTTATTTGAAATAATTTTGCCAAACAAAACAGATGCTGTCTTATTTTGGGAGCTTGTTTCTTATAACAACCCACATTAAATGTTGTTTCTGCTAGCAAAAATATGTAGTTGTACACTGGCTAGATTCACATTAGTTTCAAATAACCAAAGTTCACTAAGTAATAGTAACCAGTAAAGAGACAAGTTTCTAAGCTGGTATGGGAAGTGGATCAAGAAAATCTGAAATTGAAAAGGGCACTGAAATGAAAAGAAAATCTCAAGAAATGGAACATCTTTAATTTTGTTATAGCAGTACCTTTTATATTTGGAAGATGTGAAAAAAAAAGGTTCCAGGTCTTATGCCCAAATACAGTTAAAAAAGAAAAAGAAAAAGGAGAAAAGAAAAAGAAAAAGAAAAAGAAAAAGAAAAAGAAAAAGAAAAAGACCATGAAGTGATAAAATCTGCTCGAGAAAATATTAAAAATCATTTTCATGTTGTTCCTCCAAAATCCAGCCTCAACATTACGCAAAATTCAATTCAGTCTGGATAACTCCCAGTTGGTGATTTCAGAAGGGTTCTGTTTTTTCTCTGGGCTTTTTGTATTCTCTTTACTACTTTTTATTAGTCTGAAGAATCTATTATTAAAGAGAGTAATGCTGAACACATGTAAGTTCAAATATACTTGTTCCTCTTTCAAAATGAGACAGCTCCAAGAGGTTTTCTGGGAAATCAGAATAAAATCTATTTATCCCAGATGATGAGTGGGAAGAAGGTTGAGATGAGAAGATGGTTACTGAATTAGTAAATGTATAATGATAAATGATAACTGAAACAGAAAATCAAATGTTGTACCACATGTGAAATCTTTAATAAAAGCATCTAAGTGATTTACGTCTTTAGAACATCCTTAGGTCTCTTATCTAGACCAGATGATTACACAGAAACTATCTGTAAATATGATGAAAATATCTCTGTCAGACTCTTTGCAACTTAGACTGTGGCAAGTAAAATCTCATGCAGTAAGAGCCAGATCTTGCAGATCTCCCATTTAATGCAGTGTTTCTTAATATAATTAGGAGTTATTTATAGAACTATAAAAACATGAGTTGAAAGAGAATCCTGAAAGACACACGACCTCTCCTCTTTTCCTGTGTAGACTCTGCCTAGCCCACTTGACATTGTTTGATGTTCTTTGGATATGTACAGCTATGATACACTGCTGCTCTGACCCATGCCCTCAGATCCTCCAAAACTGGATGGGAAAAGTAACCATGTGTTAGGATTTCAGGCACCACAATTCATAATCCTGCATATTAGTTTATGAAAACAGATATATTGATGCTGAATTTTGAACAGTAATAATTTCAGCCTGAAGATACATCTGTTTTTTTCTACTCATGATACAGCAGAAGCACTTCCAAGCAAAGCAAGGGGTGAAGAAAGGGGGAATTGCATTTTTTAATTGTCTGAGCTATTTTTACTTCATAACCATTAGAGAAGTTTAATAGACAGTCATCTCCCTAAAACAATATACTCTGGTATTTAATCATTCTTTTAGTTAGAAAAATTTGCTATTGCTGTAATGATTCACAAACTTTGGTCCTGTCCATGGAGAAATATGATTAAATGATCAGATAGCTCTACTCAGATGAGCAAGACTTTGGAATTGATGTAGGTGAAAACTGGTGGTGGACAGAGAACGTCCTAAATTCTATGAGTCAGTTTGGACTTAAGGTGGTGGCTGACCTTACGTGGTAGTTAAAATGAAGAAGAGATTCTATATTGGAACATGCATGAGAAAGTGATTACAAAACCTCATGAGAAAGTGGAGAGAGCATGGATCCATCAGGAGCACAAGAGACTTGTTGACAGGGCAATGATAGTCATGTAGGGAAGAGTCAGGTGTGTGGGTCCTCAGAGGAACAAGTTGATGAAATTTGTTGAAAAGAGGAGAGGTAGTTATTAAAATTATTAAAATCACTTCAAACTGCTGACATGATCTTCCAAGCCCTGTAAATCTAGGTGACAGTTTCCAAGCTTTCCAATACCCTCTGTCTCTCCAGGCTTTTCTTTAGGAAACAAGATCAGCTGTTGAAAGCAAACTAAGAATTGGTAAAGTTTATGGGACCTGGTAGAAGAGAGTTTTCAATTCACTGAGTAGAATATTGGACTTTTAGCTCTTGTTTGATTAAAAGTTTGTATTTTTAGTTACAGCAGTAGTATTATTTCTCTCTGTTTTCGTAGACAAGTCAGGCAGTCTGCTGCAAGAAGCCTTGATATAATGTTCATCTTAGAATTTTCTTTTTTTAAGGTTGAGGCTATTTATACCATTGTTGAACTAATGATGGAATTTCTTGCAAAAATCCTCACTATCTTTCTGTAAAATAGAGAAAAATATATTAATTTGTACAGTCTTTAAAATTTTAGTGCTGAAAATTCTGTAATAGATAGTAAAATAATTATTAAAATTTTATGGGGACAGATGGTTTTATGTATCTTTAATTTAAAAACATATTCTACGTAGTATTGCTCTTTCAGAAAACAGGATAAAAATAGGCCACTATCACTTCCTTGGTGTACAAAATCCCATTTTTAAATGTTGGTGTGGTTCTTGTTATTACCCAGGCTTTTTAGTGATGCAGCTGTATAAGTAATATTTTCTTCTTGTGTCACTTGAGTTTTTTAGATAAAATAGGGGATCAATCTGACTTGTAAATTTTTGAGCTGTCTACTTAACTTCTGTGTGATTTGTATCACAGTAAAACTTTGAAGGATCTATTAAGTCTTTTCTCAAATGGGGAAGGGAAAGTACAGAGGAAGATATATAGGAAATCTGTAGCAAAGTGAAAAAATAAACACAAAACCTCTTGGGACCTTCTATTCCCAGAACTCAGTACTTTTCTTGCCAAATTTGAAAATTACAGAATAATTTTTTAAATAGTCATGTTGCAAAAACGCAAAAAGCCTGTACGTATTCACTTTTCTCTGGAAGCTGAAATTCAATTTGCAAATCTACTTCAGAGGGAATATCCATGTAAAATCCTATTAACAGACAGAATGGTATCTGTGGTATGCATAATTTCTATGACATAAAAATATTTTTACCAATCAGGGGTTTAAAATCAATAATATGGATAAAAATGTTTAACATTTTTATGTGTACATATATAAATATCTGGCTTAAATAATTTGTTTTTTTTTTAAACAATACTGTAAATCCAATAATATTCTATGAAGCCTGAAGTGCAAGGATTCAATCCAATGCCCATTAACCAGAGGTCTTTCTGGAAACATGCCAGTGTTCCTATATCATATCAGTGACAAAAATTCACTGGCAGTTCATGCAGTATCTCTAAATGTAAGCAGAAATTAAATATAACAATTTCTCTGACTGAAAGTTGATGTAAATATGCTCATGGAATTTATTAATTAAAAAAAAAAATCTTAATCCATGTAAATCCCAATATACACTCTCCATCCACAGCTAATCATTTCCCACTTCTAACTTCATTAAATAATTTATAGTTTAATATACAATAGCTGTGACTACTGTGGAGCAGGAACAGAGGTTGCCCTCTCTTTTGTTATGGAATCTAATGAGAATGCATTGAGACATGCTGGCTACTCTGCAGTGCAGTGCATCTTCTGAAGTTGAGCCAGGAGCTCCTGAGGTAACAGAAGCCAAAAGAGAAACGCCACTGAAATGTCTCAAAAGGATTAAGGGCTGTTCCTCTAAGAAGGTGGCACAGCTGACAGCCCTGTGCACACAGCATGGGCAACAGACAGGAGCTGGAAGCCACTGTGCCACTTGGAAACCAAGACCTACTTGCCACTACTGAAACTTGGTGGGATGAATCCCCTGACTAGAGAGTGGCTATCAGGGACCACAGGCTGCTCAGAAGGGACAGGCAAGGAAGGAGGGGTGGAGGCTTTGCCCTCTACATCAATAAATGGATACCCTACAAAGAGTTTTTTCTGAGGAACAGCCACAAACAGGTTGAAACCTTAAAGTTAAGAATTGGAGACTGAGGCAACAAAGGGAGGCTGGTTGTTGGTGTCTGCTCCAGGCCACTTGATCAAAGAAAGCCAATGACAAAGTCTTCTTGCTCTAGCCATGGGAGCCATTGCACTTACAGGCTCTTGTCCTGCTGGGAGACTTCAGTCACTCCAACACCTCCTGAAAAATTATCATACTGAGCTGTAGACAATCCAGGAGACTTCTAAAGTGCATGGAGTATAACTTCTTAGGCCAGGTAATAAGCAACCCTACCAGAGAGGATGGATGATGGTCACCATCAAAAGTGAGCCAGATAATCACTGACATCAAGATCGGAAGCAGCCTGCACTTCAGTGGTCAAAGAATCACAGAATCATAGAATGGTTTGGGCTGAAAGAAACCTTAAAGATCATCTAGTTCCAACCCACTATCAAAGACAGGGAGACTTCCCTCTAGACCAGGTTGCTCATGCATTGGTGGAGTTTGCATCCTGAGAGATATGGGTCAGGCAAAGAGTAAAGTCAGACCCTGAATTTTAGGAAAGAAACCTCCAGTCAAATAATTAATTAATAGGAGCCCCTGGGAATGTGTCCTCTGCAAAAGGGAGCAGAACAGACTGATAGATCTTTCAGGACACTTCACATAAAATTCAAGATCCAGTAATCCACAGGTGCAAGAAATCCACAGGTGAAGACAGGCAAGAGAGCACCATGGCTAAGTTGAGACTTGCTGGTCAAACTAAAGGGTAAGAAAGAAATGTACAGGCACTGGAAGCCCAGCCAGATATCCTGGAAAAAGTATAGGTATGCTGCCTGGTTATATAGGGATGAAATTGCAAGGGATGAAATGAATCATGAGAAGGGCTTCTACAGGTGTGTCAGCAAGAGAAAGTAAGTCAAATAAAGTATACTCTTCCCCATGTGTAAGACTGACAAAACTGGTAACAAGAGATGAAAAGAAAGCTGAGGTACTCAACAAATTTCTTTGGCCTCAGTCTTCACTGGCAATGTCTGTTCCCACAGCTCTTGAGCAGATGTACCACAAAAAGGGGACTGAGGGAGAAAATTCCTTCCTACTGTTAGAGAAGATCAGTTTTGTGACCATCTGAAGAACCTGAACATACATTAGTCTATGACACCTGACAAGATGCATCCCAGAGTCCTGAGGGAATGGGCTGATGGAGTTGCCAAGCCACTCTGTGATATTTGAAAAGTCATGGCAGTCAGGTGAAGATCCTGATCTGAAAGGAAGGTTCTGGACCTGGATCAGGGCAAGACCCAATATCAACACAGGCTGGGGGATGAACAGATCAGGAGCAGCCCACAAGACAAGGCCCTGGGGGTTCTGGGGGGTGAGAAGCTGGACGTGGCCCAGCCATGTGCACTTGCAGCCCAGAAAGCAAAACGTGTCCTGGGCTGCATCAAATGCAGTGTGGCCAGGGAGGTGTGTCAGGACAAGGGAGGGGATTCTGCTCCTCTGTTCTGCTCTGGTGAGACCTCATTTGGTATACTTCATTAATCTCTGAATCCCTCAGAGCACAAGACATTGACCTGTTGGAGCAGATCCAGAGGAGGGCCATGAAAAATATCATAGGGCTTAAACGCCTCTCCTGTGAAGAAAGTCTGAGAGACTTGGGGTTGTTGAGCCTGGAGAAGGCTCCAGGAAACCTTAGAGAAGTTTTCCAGTAATTAGAAGGGGCTCATAAGAAAGGTTGGGACAGTTGTTATAGGGCCTGTTGCCATAAGACAAGGGATAATGATTTTAAACTGAAAGAGGATAAATTCAGACTAGGCTTAAGGAAGAAAGATTTTACAATGAGCTAGTGAAATACTGGAACAGGTTTCTCAAATTAGTGATGCCCTCTGGAAAAATTCTGGGTGAGGTGGGACAGAGCTCTGAGCAACCTGATTTAATTGAAGATGTTCTTCCTCACTGGAGTGGAAGCTTTGACTAGATGACCTTCAAAGTTCCTTCCAACCCTAGGTGTTCTATGATTCTATTATTTTATTATATTATTTACTAAATACTTGAAAGGGTTAATATATGCAAAGGGACCTCAAAGATTGTACAATTTATCAGACATTATCACTAGAACTCCTAAATGAACCAGTATCTAGGGCATGGAAGGAAATCAGCGTTGGTATTCCATAAACACAAGGAAATTATTTCCTTAAGATTTCAGAAAAGCACCAATGTACAAGCTTTACTAGATATATACTGTTGGTGGTACAGCAGCCTTGTTTCCAGGGAGGAAGGCAATGCCTCCAGTATAAGTCACATTCAGAATTTGATGTGACAATGCCTAACCATTTTGGTGTATCTATTTATTCATCAATAATAGGTAGATATTTGTTATCTATTTTTATTATTAGATCTTCCAAGTTGTCTCTAAATTGACGATGTCTTCAGTCTTCATTTTCTCTATCCTTTTCCCTTAACAGGTTAATTTTCAAATACCTTCTCTCCAAATTGATATATTTCCTTCATCAACACTGGATAATTCTCCTTATATTCAGTTTCACGTGCCTGCAGAACCCACCTTCCAATAGTTTTTATAGGACATCAGTATGAGACTTTCAGTAATTAAGTTTGATTTTGCTCTTGTGATTCTAGAATCTTTTCCTTCCTTTGGCATTTTAGGGCTTTTCAGCCACTTAACTGAAAGAGGAGCTTGTTTTCCAATATGTTCCACCACAGCTATCACTATGGAACACAGTGGGCATGACATTATCTCCTCCTCCAGACTCCTAAACTTTTTTAAGAAACGGAAAATATATGAGCAAGAACACAAGTATCTTATTTTCCCATAAAACTTATCTACAATGAAAGAAAAACATCAATTCAAACTTGAGGCAAAAATAAAGAATATTTTGTAACTATTTTTTAGTCTTAGACATCATCCTAGATTTAATGAATTTAAGTGATTATTCACATGTTTTCCTACAGGTAGGTGAGATAAAGATTTTTCAGTGCTAACATTAAAGCTGTTGAGCCCTAGGAGCAGACTGCAGGACCCTATCTGAGACACTCGATTCTCTGTGCATGCCTGGGGAGAGATAAGCTGCTCAGACAGAAGCCAAATCAGGCAACATGCAGAGCACAGAGCTGCCTAGAGTTAACCATTAGGAAATTCTGAAAATAGCAAGGCATCCATTTATATCCCCTGACAGTTCACAGCCCACAGCCTGAAGGTAGGAGACAATGCCTTGTCTTACTCAGGAAAGAAATGAAATGCCTTGGGCTAATGCATTCATTTGCCAGAGGTATCCAGACCATAGCTATTGCTTCCCAAGAGAAAGCAGCAATCCCTGCTGCCAGGGAACAGGCTCCTCGTGAATCCCTGACACTGTGCAGGGATGAATTCACTGCTCAGTGAATGAATAGGTACCAGGTCCCTTGTCAATGAAGTGCAAGAGGGATTTCTAAGATTATGCTCCCTGGTCCATGTCTTATTTTGAATTAAATAGGTTTTTATTAAATTATGTAATTATGTTATGGACCAGTGGATACTATTCTGCTACACACATTTGTACTCTCTTTGAGGCTCAGTGAATCTTGAGTAATTTATTTGCAGCAGGACACATGTTGCTGGTTATGGCATGCTGAGGGAGATTTTGTGGTTTTAAACCTTTCTGTTGCTGAGTCCATAAAAACCTAACTCCTATGTGGTGGGTAGTAGTCACTCAGGTCAGTAAATTTTTACATGAAAAGTTGAGAGTAACAGCAACTAGTAGCTCAACCACTTACTACCCAGTGAAGAATCTTAAAAAAAAAAAAAAAAAGAAAAAAAAAGTAGGTTTATGTGAGAACAATGTAATTCTAGAGTTCTAGACAGAACAGTGTTATGAAATCCTTGCTGGGGGTTAGGTACATGAGGGCTAGGTACTTGCTGCACAGGTACATGAGCCTGAGGTCTGAGAGAACTCTTTAATGAATGTAAGTATTGGCAGAAAAATTATCAGAGGAAACTCAGTAGTGATCTCCTTTTTACATATTGTAGTTCAGTGCAGATTCCACAGGGTCTGTCTCAGCTAACAGGGGAAGACAGAGTGTGTTGTGGCACCTAACAGAAAGCTGCACAGGCTTTAACATAATATTGACCTCTTCTTTTGCTTCTCTAACTTAAAATTACTATTTTCCTTTTGTTTTCATCATCTTCACTATCTACAATGTCAGTCTTCTTGCTAAGTGTTACTTTCTTTTAAGCCTTTATTGCTTTACGCCACCTCTACATTTACATTATGAAAGAATTTCAAACAAGTATTTTAACAAAATTCATCAAATCCTGTGCTGAATGGATTTCACTGTCCCCAGTGTAAGAGCTCCCACTTCTACCAGTAATAACACCAAAATAACTGCATTTCTTTAAACTACTTGCATCAAAGCATCTACCAAGAGCTAAAAAGTGCTGTTTTTGTTGGTGTAGATTTTGATATAGAAGTCATTAACATTGTTTTTTCATCTCCACTGGCTTTTGACATGAAACAGCTCCTGAACAAAAGGATCTTGTGTAGCTGAGGCTCTTCTGGATATTTGCCACCCATGAGGAATTTTTTAATGTCAAAACTGTTCTTTGTAGAATATTCAGACATCTCCAAGGTCATGTGGTTTTTAAATTCAGACTATCCATCACAGGGACTTAAGTGATTTGATATTTACCTCAATTTCTATAAAAAATGAATAATATAATAATTATTTTTATTGTTACAATAATTTTCTTAATTAGAAGTTGTGTGCTCTTGGAAATTTTTCACTGTTTGAATCCACTAAATTCTTTTACAATGTAAGTGTGAAAACCCTTGCAACCTATAATAATTTTCAGAATGTAGATTAGCATAGTGAAAATTTGTGTACAAAGTGTAGTGGATATATGTAAGGACATGTCAAATGTTGCAGATAGATACAGCATCACAGAGTGAAAATTTAGAGTTTCATTAATGTTTTTTGATCACTGATATGCAGAAAATTTAGAATTGCAGCATAATGCATCTATCTTAAGTGTGCAAGTAGAAAAACAAATTCAAAAGTAAAATGCAGAATGAGAAAAAAATCTCACAGTAAAATTCACAGTTAGAAAACATATCTGTGTTGGAAAAGTTTCTTTAATGAATATTCCCTGGTTGCATAATTCTCTCCACTATTATCTGTGTAAGTGTAAAGTGCAGTACATTTACAGGATCAAATTCAGGTCCAGTTCAAAATATTTAACCTGGACATTATTCTTCCCATAACTTTGATCTAAAATAAAACTGAAAAAATGACACTTCCAAATGCCAGTCTTGAAAGGTAGAAAATCTGAGTACAAAAAATGGGATGTGTCTCTGACTTCAATGAGAAAAATTATATTCTTTCTGTGGATGACCAAGATTTCCATCAAAGTGAAGTTGACCCCTAAATGCTTACAAGATTATGATGAATTTATTTAGTATTAGTGACAATATCTCCAGATTAAAAAGAAAATGCTGCTTGCAAAGTTTTCTGAAATGTCCACAATTGTCACCATGAGCCAAGCATTCAAACTTAGATCTCCACAATGCAGAGGCCAAGAATGGGACCTGAGGCCCCCTCAAAGAGTATGGGCTCTGTGTGCCCCCATAGCTGCTGACTCTCTGCCCACTCTCTGAGTGAAGCAGAAGCCTGGTAGACCTGTCCATGTGGCTTTGAGCCCAAGCTAAAATACCCTGCCTGTGAGTAGGCTCAGTGTCGCGCTTATTGTGACAGTTCAGCTTCCAGCGGGGATAGAGTGTGGGCAGAATGAGCTCATGTCTGCTCAGAGAGAACTGACAGAGCAAGCTTTCATCTGCTGGAAAAACACAAGCAGAAAGTCTTAGAGTGACCCCTATTTAATCTAGAATGTACATGGTTAAAGTCTCTGAAATCTGTTACCAGCTTCCCAGCCAACGAATGCCAGTGGCTTTTCCCCATCCTTTTATCATTAACAGCTCTACTGGCAAGATTTCTAGAGCTTGATCCTGAGAACACTTTTTGCACTGATTCACTATATTTTCAGCAAATACCAGCAAAGTGGTGTGGTATTTTTTGTGAGTTTCCTTCTTTCATGAGTCAAAGAGTAAAGTGTACCTGTGGGGCCTGAAGAGAATCTGGCAAAGGGATCATCCCAGATTTTTCAGTAGTCATTTATTGCACCAATCTTTAGGTTTCTTGTTCTCTTGGATTTGAGATTTGGGATTTTTGTCCTATCAAATGAGTACTTGATTTAGCTGTCTCTATCTCTAAGGTAATGGTAATAAAAAGAGATATTATTCATTATTTGATCCACAGCAGCAATGCAGCAGATGAGTTACACCACAAAGCAGAGGTATACACCATGTCTGAAGAGCTGCTAATTTGCATAAACCTTCCAACTGATAAAAACTTTGAATGTCAGAACACAAACTTATTGTGATATCCAATACAGTGAAGTTTTCATTGGCTGGTTGGTCTGCAAAGATCTGCAAGAAGGAGGTACTCAAAAACAATGAAAGCCTAATTAGAAAAAGAAAGAAAAGTGCCTGGTACCATACAGAGTTTGGTCTCCAGTCTTCTGTTTCAACAGATCCTGGAGGCTGAAGTGTTTTCAATTTAAAATCAGTGCTGGAACAGCTCAAAACTCTTCACCCAAGTGCATGTGCACTGTTCATGTTTGGTTTTCTTTTATTTAGAATTATAATTCAGCTGCACTGAAGTAAAACTTCTTTGCACCTACCTCAATGCCATTTGAACCAAATGAGTCATTACTGTGAGTCACAGCTCTTATTAGGTCATGACCTGGGTTTTTAGGGTGAAAAAGGCATGTAAAACATGCTGAGCACTGTTAGCCTGGTCAGTGTGGCACCAGGAAAGGACTTGGATCATAAATGGGTGACAGTCAGTTAACCTTTCACTCACAGATGACTGTTTGTTGGCCACAAATGATGCCAAGGGAGTTGAAATATGTTTTAATAGTCTGTTTATATTTTTCTACCAAGGTCTTAGTGCCACATAACTCATTTTGGCATTTTTTAAACTTAATTTTGCATTAAGAAAACCAAGGGAACGGTGAAGCCAATATTTATTTTTCAAATAGCTATAAACATTTCACAGAAACTCTCTATGCATCAGTCACTTATAAAATTTGTTGCCTTTTCCTAAATACTTGCCCTTATACTGAAAGCCTAACCTTAGTGTGATAATGGAGATAAAAGCCAGAGGATAAGTGTTGCATGTTGTACAATACAGACACTAATGAGTGAAGGGATCAAGCCAGGCCTGTTGCACACGATCCAGACTGAAGGTGGGATGTGCTTGTGTATATAAGTACTCATATTCTACATCTAGTTTCTAATTTAATAGATTTTTAATCAAAAAATGAATAATGCTGATGTGAAGGATACTATATGAATAAGATAAGTCTTGGCTTTCTCATCCCCACCTTTTTTCTTCTTCTCCTTCCAATCCTCCATTTTAATTCTTTTTGCACAGACTTATTTTACTCATTTTGCAATGTACCCAAGTAATTGTTTTTTCTTTTAAGCAGATAGTCAGTACTTTGTTGAGGCAGGACCACCAGAGCTCTCACTGAGGGTCAAGTCACTCTCATTTCATTATGATTTCACACTCTTTAAGATGACATAAAACCATAAAAAAATTTAAAATATAAGGGTCAGAAAGAGATCATGACAATTATGTTGTCATTAATACTATCTTCTATTATTTCCATATTTGGAAATTATTGCTTTTCCTGTCACCTCGACAAAGGGATTCTTCAATATCTCTTGCTGTTTACTGATGTCATGAGTCTGAGTACATAGCCACCAGATAGAGCCCTTTAATCTGATTAGAGGAAATTCATAAACTGTGAACTAGCTTATCCATCAGGACTGAACAAGTTCAAACACAGGTAAGAGAAAGAAAATTCTGATTAACTTTTTGCTTTGAAAATAATATTCCCCAAAATATCTTTGCATTTTCCTCTGGGATTCATGCAGTGGGAAGCACACATTTCTTGACACCAATCCCAGCATAAATCTTGAAAATCTCATGCAGAACCCAAAATATTTATTTTAATGTGTTATTCATTAAGTTATTTCTTTACATTGTAGTCTGTTGGCAGCTGCAAACTCATTCCATTCCATCCACATTAAACCAATGCTGTAGTAAGGTTTGATAGGGTTATTAGGTCATTAACAACTGGAAAAATTTATAAAACAGAAACTGCAAATGCTGCAAGGGGCATGATTGTAAAAGAAAATTGCACTGCTAGCCCAGAATAAAGAATAAATAATCAAAACAAATTGATGAAAAAAGTAATTGCCGGCTATTTCCACCTTTATCAGTTATGATTAATTTCCTTATATCCAAGCTCTTCACATAGGAAGAAAAAAACCAAAAAAAACCAACAAACCGCCTAGAGATTTCTGAAGCATGTCCTGGTGAAGGCAACAGAGCTGGGGAAGTGCCTGGAGCACAAGTCTTGTGAGGAGTAGCTGAGGGAGCTGGGGGTGCTCAGTCTGGAGATAAGGAGGCTTGGGGGGACCTTATCCCTCTCTACAACTGCCTGAGAAGAGGTTGTAGCTGGGAGGGGGGGGTCATCCTCTTCTCCCAGGTAAAAAGTGACAAGAAGAAACAGCCTCAAGCTACATGAGGGGACTTTTAGATTGGAGATTAGGAGAAAACATTTTCCAGAATTTTCAAACATTAGAACAGGCTGCCCAAGGAGGTGGTTGAGCCAGCATCCCTGGAGGTATTACAACCTTTGGAGATGTGGTGCTTAGCAACATGGTTTAGTGTGGGCCTGGCAATGCTGGATTAGTGATTAAACTTGATGACCCTAAAGGTCTTTTTCAACATAAATTTTTTCTATCATTCTATGATATTTGAAAAATACCTTTGACAGTTTCAGTTAACTGTTGTGCCAGTGGAAACATGAAGAAAAATGTTATTCAACCCAGATGTTTTGTCCAATTCAGTATTTAAATAATTTCTTAATGGTGATTACATGCTGCACCTTATTCAGCATCCAATTTGATTAGAAAAAGTAAGTTCAGTAGTCACATTTCAGTCAGGAATTCAGTTAGCAACCAAAAACTCCACAAGAAACCCAAACCAAAACACTAGCACCCATCCCCCCAACCTACATTGACTATAGGCTCTTTAGACACATAAATTTCCAAAGACCAACTTATCTCATTAAGATTAATATAAATTTTTAACATAAATCTATTTATGATATTAGTAACTTTTCTCTTTACTTATGATTAATGACTTTCAATTAAGTGAACTGTGTGGTAAATATTTTACTGTGGCCCATAAATGACATTTCTCAATGACACTGCTTGGTAAGAAAAACCCAGTATCTCTACTAGTAGCCATCAGGGTAAAAGCAAACATGAACAGCATGCTGATACATGAAGCTTTCTATTTCCATTTTATCTAAAACAGTTAATTAGGATAATGTATAACCTATGTGGATGACAGTGTATAATTAATGTCACCCTCAGTACAACTAAAGCATAGATTTATGAAATCCACTATTACAATATATCTACATGGATTTCAACAAACTATATTTACGAGACTTTTGGAACTTCCAAGCATATTTTGGAAGAAGTACTAAGTTTAAATTTTACTGTAGTTGTGTGGGTCTCCTTTACTGGATTTTCAAACATGATTAATCAATTTAAAGATAAATCAAATTTCCAACAAATGTTCACTGAACTTTTCCACTAACTTCAATGTCTGTAAAACAGATCCTTAAATAAAGATATACAAACACCACAAGCTTCAGCAATTCAATAAAGATAAGCATCAGAAGGTCTGATTACTTATATAAACCTTAAAAACTTTTAAAATATTACTTTCTCTGTAGAGTCCCTGTATTTCTGTGCTGAAAAAATCCCTTAAGAACCAGTTTTGGCATTTCTGCTGTTGGCTTCAGCCAAACCTGGGAAGTCTGTTTGAGTAGGGAGAAAAAGATTTTTTTTATTTTAGGCTACATTTTGAATTAAGCAAATTTCTCTAACCTTGGCTTTGTTCATGTGCTGGGAAAGAGTTCAGATAGCTTCTAATTTTGTATTTTATTTTTTAAGATGTTCATCAATCTTCAATGATATAAAAATAATTTGCATTATCGTTTAGCATAGTTCAGTGTTTATATGTCCATTTAAAACATTGATCATCCCTAGTTACTTCAAGCTTGAAATTAATTCAGCCCCTACATTTTATAAATTAATGTTGTGTTTTATAGAGCCATGAATCAGGACAAAAGTGGTAGTTTCTGCAGCAACAGGAAATCTTAGCATTTATATAGCTGGTGAGAGAGTGAATTTTTTTTCTCTGGCAAGAATTTAGTTTTCATTTACTAAAAAAAAGTAATAAATATAATAATTGAAAAATTTTATTTCATATTTGCATGAGAAAAAAACATTGGTGGGTGATTTTGTTGTAATAAGTATTGTGTTGAAAAATAGTTTTAACAGAAAATGGTAGTAGCAGATTAATGTATCTCTTCTGTGCTGTATTTGGTGAGAGATTAGAGTAGAGGGAATTATTTCTGTTCAACACATCATTGTGATAGTAGCCTTAAGTATGTTTCTGTTTCTGTTAGCAGTAAAACCCAGCGTTACCGTATGTTTCCTCTCCATCACCACCATGCTACTGACATCAGCTGCAAACCTAGCAGCTCACACTGCCAGGGACTTTCTGTGGCTTCTGTAGCATGTATTTCAAGTAATAGAAGCATATGTTTGCCTGTTCGCTGTCCAGAATAAACATATTTTTAAACACTTGTTGCAAACCATGACAAAGCACCATTTGTCTGCAGACATCAGCATGACCGGCCGTGTGCTGTGCATTAGGAAAAATGATCCTGATGTCCTTTAGTTATCCTTACCCAATACTCAATAAGTACAGTGCTTTACTCAATTAGTAATCTATTAATAAAATTTAATACAGAAAAGCAAATTTGTTCATTTTACATGAAAACTCACAATCAGTACAACATACAGGCTTACTTGACTATTTTATGTTTTTCTGTAATGTGTAGATGTGTTTCTTATTCACGGCTGGGTTGTTTGTTTGTTCAGTGTCCAGAATAAACATATTTTTCTCCTTTGACCTGTCAGGTCTGAAGTTCAAACACAAGCTAAACTTGCCGTGAGCTCCTAGAGATAGAAAACAAGTTTTTCAGTTAAAAGTGTGCAATTCCTGGGAAGGATCCCTCTACTATAAATCATTTGTTGTCCCTTAGACAGGTTGTACTGAAACAATTCCAAAGGCAAACTGATAATATTCATTTATAGCTGCATTTTATATTCACATTTTATCTTTAAAATTGGCAGATATATGTCCTTACTTTGGTTATATTGAATTGATATTTTGTTAGCTGGGCACATTTCACTTGTCTCTACAAGAGAATGGGCAAGGAGCTGCAGTGATGTCAAACAATAATTACATCAGTGAGTCATTGCTGAAGAGCAACCTAGGAGAAATACAGAGATTATTTTGTCTCACACTTTTCTAAAGGAAATGCAGAAGGAAATTATTTTCATGTGGGCAGGTAGAATATTAAGAGCCAAACAAAATCTGTTCAAGTTGTCAGTGTTTCTTACTGAATTATTCAGGTTTTCAAAATTTTACAGAGCCATCATGCCTACTGTTTGCAATTACAAACTCCATTAGGAATACGAGTTAAATTAAAAGTCCATATTGGTGAATTTACCAAGTGCACTATTTCTCAAGTTTTTGCTAAAGATAGGAGTGGGAAAAATGCAGTATTCTTGGGTTTCATGGTTGATATTTCTGATTTTCTCCAGTCAGACACCAAATGTGTTATTCCCTTTCTGCTTCTCTTTTTGTACTTTTGCATCAGTTATTCATTCAAAGGCAGTGATCAAGGTGGTGAATATTTCTTGCAACTTGATTAAACGAGTTAGCAAGAGCTCAAAATTTTGTGAGTAGTGGTGTTTTTGTCATCTTCCTTCCTATCTTGTTTCTTCAATTTCTCCAAAGTATTTTCCATTCTTTTGGGGTAGCTTTTAATTTACTTCTAATAATTATTTACCTCATCTTGTGTCGCATTCTTGCTAGCTAGTTAATCTTGATTCATAATTAAAAAATTGTGTGTTGATTTCATTTAGTTTGTTTTTATAAGGAGAGTATGCACTGTCCTAATGAAATAAAAATATTTCCTCCTCTCCCTTTCAAAGAAAAAAATAAAGGTCGTGTTTAAGAAGTTTTATTTCCAAAAGAAGAAAAAGGATCCAAATGGGTGCCCAGGCAATCTATCTGTAATCTGGACAAGGGCACTGACTAAGATGCCTTTTACTCTGCATTCTGTCAGAGTTCAAACTCACAGTGATCTCCCTGGTCACCACAGATGGCTCATGCTCTATCTCCAACCAGGAGATGATCTTTCCACTGATTTTAAAAACTGGCAGGCACAAGGGATGTTTCCCTTTATCCTTTAGTGCGAGTACTAAACTATGAAAAGTTAGGGAGTATCAGTAAAATACCAGGGTTATGATTCCCAGATAGTTCCCACATTATATTTAGTTCCATGTTTAGCCAACTTTTGGCAGACATTTTAGTTTCAACCTCAGTGACAGCAATATTTCTCTAGAGTGATTATTTAGATTTTTTTTTCTCCCGTCCACAACATGTTATCTATCATTGAATATTTGTAAGGTATCTTTATTACAGAGGTGATTTTGCTATTCATAGACAACTGTTACCATTGGGAGGCTTGGTGAGATTTTGCAATATGTTCAGGAAAAGGTGCATTGGCCAGAATTCTAACAAACAATATTTAATGTAGACTTGTCTTACTAATTGGTAAAAAAGGGGGTTTGATTCACAAATAATTAATCAAAGCATTTTTGATGGAAAACAACCCCCAAACCTGTACTTAAATGAAGCTGCTCTCTGGTTTTGTTTTCTTTTATTTCTTAGAATTATTACAATTAATGTCTAGACTTAAGAGTATCCTAAGTATAATCTCATACTGGGTCCACCTAAGTGGTTGCAGTCCAGTGGGCTTTGGTTCACAAAGGGACTTAATCACCTAAATCCCATTATGAATGGAATTGTTTAACTAACACAGCATTTCATGAAACTCTACCAACTTCAGCATCTTTTAAGTGGGTTTAGTTTCAGAAACTTAAGCTATCTAAAATTTAGATGCAGCTGTGAACCAGATGGAAGATGCAAGTTAAATCCTTCCTCAACCTCAAACATTTCTAAACTAGAGGGCAAAGTAATGTCAGTCACATTGGTTCTAAAAACAAAGATGTCTTTCACATGCCTAACATGCAGGACATACCTAAGTGGTAACCAGTAGGTTAGAAGGACTGAGATGTAGGTGCCCTCTGCTCTTGTGAAAGTTAGGAAAAAATAAAAACCCAGTGAAGAGGGAGCTCAGAAAAGGGAACTCTGGGTACAGGATTCTGATCCCCACACAACTATTTTTTTTCCCATGACCATTTCCATCAAAATTAACAACCCCTCCTTTGAGAAGGGATCATAATCTGGGATTCCCTCCTGCCATGTGGAATGAGCAGGGTGGAGATAGGACATTTTAGGCTGCAGAGACAAAACTGAAGTGGGAATTTGAAGACATACCTTTAAAGCATTTCCCAAAGGCAAGCTTTGATGTGGTCCTCTCCACTTATCATGCTGAATCTTTTAAATCCTACTTCAAGACTCTTGGTTCTCTCTATTTAGTTGTTAAGGATATTAGGCCATTACTCATGTTTATGAATTCCAGTCAAGGGGATCTCAGCTCATATTTTTAGCACTTTGGCAATGGTGAAATTTGCTCTTAACTCATCATATTCAAGAGCTGTACACTGAGGTAGTTGCGATGGTTCTCTACATCTCCTAATGATGGTTGTTATGTTTGCAATAAACTATTATCTTGTTTGTTTGTTTACAGACAAAGTATTTCTCACCAACAAAGCTGGATGTGACTTCTTAGCTGTTTCATTGAGAGACTGATAGAAGTAAAGGACTGAGTGATCTCTAGCAGCTCTAATGGAAAAAAAAATAGAGAAAACTAGCTAATATTAAATTCTGGGAGTTCTACTGAACTCTCACTCATTCTAGTAAAAATAAATAAAAAAATACTAAGTTTAAGGTTCAATGTTTGATATGTAAAGCACTGCATCAGAAACTATTTCTTATACTTTTAGCACACAACTTTTTCACCTGGATTTATGATTGCATTTTATTTTTCAGAGTTTTTTATATCTCATTCTGTATTTTGCAATTTTCACAGCTGTATGTTCAGAACTATACCATTTTAATATTTTTTTGTTATTTATTTGGAATCATCCCAAGTTTATCTGTGAAAGTTCTTAAACATGGTATGAAGATAATTAAGCTGTATATATTTGAAAGAATGTGAGGTCATCTAATCACTGCAAAAGAAAAAATTTCACATGTAAATTTAAAATGTCTTTTCAGGCTGCTCTGCAGTTGTTTATGTAATATTTTTAGATCCACTCTTTGCACACAATATGCCTTACTTTTGTTTCAAGGGACTGCAGATAGTCAAGTTGTGTCACACATTAAGAATGATGAAAAGCAAAACATCCTTAAGAATTCTCCTTCACCATTTAAGAAGTGAGATCCCAAGATGCCATTGCTATATCACCAGAAAAAATGAAGAATGATCCTAACATCCATGCTAAATAAGATGTAACAGTTGCAATATTTTAAATAATTTTTTGTTTCTTTTTAAGTACATCAGCTATGAAAGTTGCTACTTTCTAAATGAGGGCTGCTCTGTTCCTCATAATGAATTTAAAATTTCATTAAAAAATCATCAGAAGTCCTTAAAATTTCATATAAAAATGCAGTATTTCTCTCATTCCTATTTACACATTATTTAACTGCTATTGATTATTTCTTGCTTTTTCAGTTTCATTGTATGCAGATAAAGTAGATTTATTTTTGCTTATACGAGCATGAATTTACTTCTCCCACCTATTGCGTAAATCAGAGCAGCATTTCACCTTCTTTCCCTGATCAGAATTTCCTGTCTGTGAGCAAATGGGAAGACTGGAAATGTACCCTTTAAAGTGTTCTTTGACTTCTAATCAATCATGAGTGGCTTTTTATTCTTAACTTCCTTTCCTTTATCTCCAAGAACAACCAAGAGGAACTACACCCTGAATCGCCATTTTTTCTAAGGGAGAGAAATCGTATCCTAGTAGTTATTTGAAGTTTGTTTTAAAGGTTCAATCCTACCAATCTGAATCTGAGAATACTGAATAACTAAGTCCAAGTAATAAGATGTCTATTGCTCCTGGGAGGAAGGACCTCATCAGTGGCCCTGCTGCTGTACAGACTTGCTGTCTCAAGCTGGACTAGTTTGGACCTGTAGGGCTTGAACTAAGCTCCTGATTGCTTCAGGACCAGCTCCGGGTTTTGACTGAGATCTGATTTTGGTGTGAAGTAAAAATGCCAACTTTTCGGTGGCGTTTTTTTTCCTAACTGCTGGGCAATGCCAATCCAGGGAGAAAAGCCCAAAGAAACAGAATTACTGTTTCAACTGTGGTTCATCTGCACATGGCTGCAGTATGATAAGCACACTAGAGTTCAGAGCCAAGTTAAGCTTTATTCTTTCAAAGTCACTGGAGACCTACTAGACAAATTGTGTTGAGGAACAGTCAAACATAACTGACAAGATCTAAATCTGTAATGAGTGGAATGTTTGTAAAATATCAGGGAAAGTAAAGAGCTTGTAAACAATCCCAATGCCCTCACCCTTTGAGGAAAACGTTAAATACCAAGTAATATTTTTTTCTTTATGTTTTATGTTTTCTTAGATTACACTTTTTTATTGGACTAAGTGGGTTTTATAGTATTGATTGCTAATAAAAGGTCTGGCTAACCTTGTCTTTCTTATTTAAGTAAATAGCATTTGCTTTTTATACTAATTTTATGAGGCTTCTGTGAGCCTTGGTGTGGCTGATATAATGAGGATGTACGGCCATTTAATCTCAGATCATAGATATCATGTGACAAAATAATTTCTCTATCAACACAACCTCAGGGAAGTTTATTTTGTTCTGCAAAGTATCAGGCGCAGCCCAAAAACAAGGCAAAAGTCCAATGAATGAAGATGGGATCAATTCCAGCCTTTCATTTGTATTAAACAAAGAAATGGACATGTGCAAAGACAGATCTTAGATTATTCTTGTCTAAAACAAACATCCTTTGATAGATTAACATGGCCATTACAGGCCAATTTCCACCATGATTGGGCAATAGCATAATGCAGTGACCTTCCTGTATTCCTGTTCCTGTGTTGTATCTTGTTAAATTACAAAGGATCTTCACAGTCATCTACTGAGGCTTACACTTGGCTTTATCTACTTTTGTGCTATCAGAAGGTATTTGACTATGCACGATATATGTATTTAATCCAAAAAGTTTTGTATGTTTATGTCTGTGTAGTTTTCTATCTCTATATACAAAATTTGCTCTAAGGATTGAATCCAAAGTATTTAATCATCAGCCTCAGCCATGTAACAATCAAAATTAAAATCAAATTAAGGTAGGCAATGTAACTACTTTAAAAGAATAAACCTGACAATTCCTTTTTTAATTCATTTTTTAATTTTTAAATATTCATGCTTAGCATCTACTGTCTCAACTTTTAGAGTTGAACAAAGGATACATAGGAAGAAATTCACTGAAAATTAGGTGAAGTTCACATCAGTGTACAATAGGGTATTCTCAGATTCAGTCTACAAGTGTGAAACTGTAGATTGCTAAGATCTGGTTCTATGCCTTCACATTTTAAGTAATCTCATCAGGTATCCTGACAAGGCTTCTCTGTAATGAGTTTCTGTGACAAGTTTAATCCAATTGGCTTTATTTGGACCTAATATCCACCCACAGATGTATGCAACACAAAACAAAAAAAATAACCCAAACAAAACCAACAAAAACCAGCAGCCATGCACTTGGTTAAGGAAAGCTGTCATATGGTGCCCTTGCTCTCATAAGCAGAATTCAGCTCCAAAGTTCTGTGGGAGAAGTGGGTTTTATTTAAGTTTCAGTCTTGGGACAGACTCTCCTCATCTCAGAAAAATGCCAATGATTTCTCTACTGCTACTATTGTAGGCTAGAAAGGTCAGGGATGTTCTGTACTCCTGTTGTTAATACTGTGAACACTGCAGCAAAGTATGTCTTCCATGTAAACAAATGGATGAGTGTCACTCTGGTAAAGGCATTTACTCTTTTATTCATGCAAAGTAACTAGATAAAAAAACAACAGAGAGGCAGTGACAGTCAGTGACTGCCCTCTGCTCTCCTTGTTCTCTCTGTCTGTGGGAGAAGTTGGGAAAACTTTTTCTAGTATAGCACTCTGAGGTAAACCACAGAAAGAAGAAGACATCTCTCCTGCTTATGTCCTGCCTCTCTTCTTGTAACTCCTTATGCATTTTATATTTGATATTTAAAAGACATATTTGCCCCTCTGCAATAACCCTAGAGGAAAGAGAACAAATGCCTCTCACTTCAGTGGAGAAGTCTATCCCACTACTTAGCAAATCATCTTCTTGGTTAGAAGAAGATGGCTGATTTATTCCTAGCCTGTAGATTCAATGAGGGAAGGGATGTGTCTTCCTCTCTTATTTGCTCCAGTGGCTAGGGCTTGCTCCTGAGTGTAAGGATCGTGGCTTCAAACTTCTCCAGTGACACTGAGATGCTGTTTCTTCCTTCTTGCATATGAAGCTATTATGACAAACAACACCTTCCTCTTCCTGCAATGTTCTCCTCTCCTCTCCTCTCCTCTCCTCTCCTCTCCTCTCCTCTCCTCTCCTCTCCTCTCCTCTCCTCTCCTCTCCTCTCCTCTCCTCTCCTCTCCTCTCCTCTCCTCTCCTCTCCTCTCCTCTCCTCTCCTCTCCTCTCCTCTCCTCTCCTCTCCTCTCCTCTCCTCTCCTCTCCTCTCCTCTCCTCTCCTCTCTCCTCTCCTCATTGCAACCATTTTTGCAGTTGAGCTCCAGCTCCTAGCTCATTGTTGTGGTTTCAACTAGTTGAAAGACTCCTTAAAAAAAGAGATGCTTTACATTGCAAATTATGAAGACTTTTGTGGCTTGAACTCTAAGTTATTCTCCATTTGTCATTCAGAGAGAGCTTTGGCAGAACTGAGATTTTGCCTTGTGGAATTAAAAGTTCTAAGGCTGCTAAAATCCTCTTCCAAGCCCAGGCATTAATAACATGACTCCTGTTAACTGGGGTTGCTGTTTCTGTGCCACAGGAAAGAAACAGTAAAGAAACCAGCTACTCAAGTAGAGTACTCAAGAGAGATATCTGGAATACATTCTGTCAATGTATTCCAGATATCTGGGCACCTCTTCTCACTCCTCCTCTCTCACTGCCTCTGCTTTTTTGTCTTTCCAGTTCTGATTCCTTGAGCTTGATTCTGCTCTGGAGGAGGGACTATATACTACTACAGATACACTGAAAAACCCCAAATGTCCCCTAAATGTCACACCTGAAACAAGAGAGCAATTTAGACAAAACATGAGAGATTCACAAGTTTTCTGGGTGCACTTCATACAATGCCAACCTGATATGGAAAAAATCTGAATCTCTTATCTTTCTTTTCTATTTTGGTGAATCTGATTGTTTTCCCTTGTTGTTTCAGGCTTTATTTAAAAGGTCACAGTGGAACTGCTGGAAAACAGAGCAGTCTGATATTGCATGGTGCTGAATTCAGTACAAAAGATGCTGACAATGACAACTGCATGTGTAAATGTGCTCTCATGTTGACTGGAGGTGAGTACAACTGACTCTGAAAATATGGTACATTAATAGGAATCTACTGTGTTTTCCTAAAGCAATCATGGATGAAGTTGTGTCATGGATGTATAAGTCCTGAGTGAAAACTTCTTTTATTATTATTACTGCTACTTTTTTCTATACATATATTGTCAAAATGCCAACACCTCTAGATTCCTGTCAGCAGAGAAAGGATGATCCAGAGATGCAGTCAGTATACTTCTGCACTGAAGCTGTTGCAACAATGTCAAAGAAGAAAGTATAGGTTAGTCTAATTGTTTAGGCAAGAAAGGCAAAATTAACAAAAGATAAAAGATTAAAAAGGTGAAAAGAAGTTTGTCAGAAGTTGGACAATCAACCAGCAAAAAAAGAGAGAAATGGCCAGGTATTAGATATTAGATGGCAAAGTTTAGAAGCAGTCATAGTCTAGACTTGTAATACATTATCTATTCCACTTAGGGATGTGATTCTGTTATTAAGATATTTATAATGGTTAAACTTTCTCTGTCAGGTGAGCATAATGCATAAAGACACTAAATGACTAATTCACTCCCCTGTGAAAGACTAGACCTGCAACCACCTGTTTAAATCTGGAAGGTTTAAGCTGATTTCCTTTGTGAGCTGAGTCAAATTACAGAAGGAAAGAAAGAAGAGTTGAGGTGGGGAAGAGCACAGACAAGTTACACTGGGACAGTTTAAAGTCTCAAGTTGATGTGACTGCCAGCAAGTATAGTGTATATGATTGGTACTTTTTCCAAATATAGTGTATACATATTGGTACTTTTTCCATATATAGTGTATATGATTGGTACTTTTTCCCTCCAGCACAGAGAATGAATATTTGAGATTATCTCACCATTCAGACTCCTAATGCTCCTAAGAGTGAGAATTTTCTCTGGCAAATGATAATCATTCCTAGTCCCTGTATGGTCAAGCTTTTTACCTCTAGAACACCACATTATAGCAGAAAGCTTAAACTGGGATTCTTTGGTTTACTGACTGTATAACCAAGAGAGCCCCTTTCTTATCTTCATATCTGATCTTGTTTGGAGACTCTCCTCAGTGATTTCTAACTTTCCTGGAAAAAAATCCTGTAGCATGTACAGTTTTAATTATTTTGGATCAGACTGTTAAACCTGTATTATTTGTGGTTACTGGCACTCTGAGTTCAGCTCAGGCCACATCCAGGCACATATGAGCCTCTGAAGCAATCATCTGCTAACAGAAGATGGTTTCCCATCACTGAGAATTTATACCACACACACATCCAGCTCTGCATTCTCTTTGGCCAGTTGGAAGTGACCCAGTTGGGAAAGTCTTTAAGGAGCCAATATTTCAAGCTCCTCTAACTTCTTTTAGGGATATCATATTAGAAGTTATCATGGGAAGCTTCTTCCAGTAGACATGTGATTAGACACTACCTTTCTATAAAAAATAGAAGCTAACCAGATAGATCTGGAGACAGATAGTGGATAAGCAGTCAGTAGATTATTTTAATTAACAGTTTTGCCCTTTCCCTTTGGAGAACATGCTAAATTAAAGTGTGTTACTTCCAGGGCAGGCCAGAGTCTAGTGAGAAGCTCCTGAGTGTGAGTTGTGTCTGTGCTGAAGTGCAGACTCATTCATGTATCTGAGCTGCCTGGAAATACCCCTACTCCCAGGCAGCTCCTTCTGGGAGCTGAGGCTTTGTTTATTTTCCTGCTCTGAGTTCTGTGACAGGTCAACACCCTGCTAAGGTCAGTCTGCTGTTGAACAACCATTCCACAAGGTTCACATATATTGCTGCAGCATTCCTGTAAATCAACAGCTTAGCCACACGTTGGAATTTACTGGTACCAAATGAAATGAATAGGGAGAAAGGGGTGAATTACCAAAGGCTGAGGAAACCACAAGTTTAGCAAATCATCACAGTAAAAGGAGATGCAATTAGCCTTTGGAGATAGATTAATCTACTCTTTTGGACTAGACTCTGAGTACTGTTCCTTTGGAGACAAGTTGTACAGCACTGTAATTTGTAGTTCCTCAAGAAAGCGTTTAATCATGCTAGAGTTCTCCTCAAACACTCTGCCTATGCTTTTCTCCTTGACACAACTTTCTCATTCCTTGAGAAATATCAGAATTTAATTAAATACCAAAACATCTTTTTTAGGGAGTATATTTCAGTTTTCTACCAGACAAAGACTAATTTAGAAAAGTAGCAATGATCTCAGGTTTTGGAAAACCTCCTTTCCCCCCCCAAAAAAAAGATATCAGAATGTTAGTTTTGGCAACATCACAGAGAGCTCTTTAATGATGAATGGTATGAAATCTGCAGGCAAGTTTCTAGCTATCTTGACAGTTTGGGTGAGTCTGTTATCTCTATGAGGTGAAATGAATATATTTATGTCAGGAATAAAGGCTGAGATAAGCCAAATCTCAAGACTGTGATATGGTTATAATCAAGGCTGAAAATAAAAATGTAAGGAAAACACACATTTCTCTCTGTGATCTTGCTAGTTGTCAGTTTTATTTGGTCTATATCATAACTGTTATTCTCTCTCCTCCTGTATCTCATCCCTCTTCCCTAGAATGAGAAATTAAATACTAAGAGAATAATACAAAAGCACCAACTATGTGTTTTGTGTGTGTCTTTGCTGTATTTTAAAGAGCCATGCTATGCTACTTGGCTCTATCTTTACATGGATTTAGGGAATGCCTTCAAAATTATGTGTATGACCTGTATTCTTAACCCCTCTAAAATGTCATATTTAGATGTTTTTGCTGCTTTTTTGTGACTTGGATAATTTAATCTAAGCATGTTTGTTTTACTTTAAAGGAAGACAAATCATTCATTCAAATAAGTTCTTCCTTTTTTCAATATCTCAGGCCAGTAAACTAAAAAAAAAGTTATATGTATGTATATGTATAAAACCTTTCTTTTATCCCCATCTTATTTCAACCTTTAGTCTGAAGAGTGCCCCAATGAGTTATGTACACAGCTTTTTTGCAAGAAACAACACTAAAAAAGCAACAAACTGTCACCAGAATAAGCCTATGAGTACAGGATTTCCAATACAGCCCTTTGCATTTAACATCTCTGGATCAGATTCCTGGGCCAAATTCCCATCTGTTCTGCCAGGTACCACCTGTCAGCTGAGCCCCAAATTATTTGTGGTGTTGTTTTCAGTCACTGGAAAGTGACTTATGGTATCTTGGCCCACTAAGAAAGAGTTTTAAGGTGATTTTCTTTGTCTGGAATTGGCTGCAGTCTGAGGTGTTCACAAAGACATTTACCTTGCTTCAAGTGAAAAGTGAGAATTTTTACTGCTAAAATTCTGATCCCTAAAATCATTTTACAAAGACAGGGAGACTTTCTAGATGTCTTGCCAGGTTTGAAGCAGCAGAGATTACTGAAATAAATTGTTTGTTTTATTTTACTGGAAGCAGAGGTCCCTCCAGCTGGAGTCTCCTGTCTCTGACAACAGTCAATACAGGCATAAGAGCAATGCAAATAAATTATCCCTCCCTTGAGTATTTTCTCAGTATCTTCTGAATCTCAGGGGCTTCCTGAATCAGAGAAATGTGTATTTATTAAACACATATTTATAGAGCCTCAATAGATTTTTCATCTATTAAGTCAGAGGCTGCTCAATGACTCCAAAACCATCTTGCATTCACTGCCTGTTGTTTCAATGCTTTTTTCTCCAAGTGGTGAATTTTATGAATCTCTGCAAGAAGGGGATGGATGATCCATGTCATGACTTGGAGGGAAGTTCTTGGCTGAATATAGAAATCTGCCCATACACTCCAATCAGAAAAGCCACAGTTTTTCTTATATTCTCCTTGAAACAGAATATTTGAAAGAAACAATGGCAGGACACTTAAGATTATCCAACCTGAACCCCTGGATATGCACCTAATTACGTAAAGAAGCACCAGTTTTTAATTTTTATTCATATTCCTGCTTTCATAAAGAAATTGCTCAGAGTGCACCATTAATGAAGTACCATTTATATTGCCAAATATTTTTATGAAAAAATACAATCAGATGGTTAGAATATTATTTGATTTTTTGCTTGAAATATTCAAAATATTTAATTAGGCATATGAATATGCATAACTTTTAACAAAAACATCACTACATTGGTATGTTTATCAAGATTAAATATGGGCAACTGTAATACAGTGTTAGGAGATCTTCAGGAAGTGACTAACTTTTGATATACTAGAACATAGCCACCAGTCTGCAAGTTTCATGTTATTTTTACCTCATAAAAAGGTCCCTATGAAGGGACTGCATTATCCAGTTGATATGAAAAGCTGATGCCTTTTCATCTTATGTCCTGACAGCTAAGTTCTAATTTAATCTTCAGATTGTCAAGTGGTCTGGTCAATCCAATACTCTAAGGAATAAAATAACATAGAAATTTCTTCCAGAGGTTATTTAGACCCTTCACAAGACAGATTCTTCTCTATCTGTTTGTTTCTGTCTTTCTATTCATTTTCAAGATTTCTATGTATTTCAAGATTTCTATTCTCATGATAAAATCTGTTACTGACTTTGTCTACATTTAATATAAGAACACTTTGCATGTTGACTAGCTAATTCTATCATAATTTAAATGTGTTCCATCCTGTCATAACCTCTACCATTGGAAAGAATAGACATCATTCCTTTACATTTCTTTGAAAAGTTTTTAGTTAATTTTAAATTGTTGGCAATTTGTCTTTCAAATTCTGACTAAACAATCCCAAGTCTTTCCTGCTACATTCACTCTTTTGGACTCTGTCCCATGGCTCCACTGATAGTTTGAGATGTTATCTGAAACTTCATCCAGAGAAATTATGAATGAAAAATCACCAGATCCTAAGAATTGCCATCTAACTTCTTTAAACTAAAGAATGTCAGAAACATTGAAATCTTTCCTAAAATAAATTTCTATTTCTTTTGAACATTGAGGACTATTTCAATATTTTTGGATTCAAAATTTTTCTTATTGGCTTTGTTACCAAAAGCATTAAATTTTATGGACAAACCCAGGGGGTTAGAAATAAATATTTGTTTTCCATAGGATCGATTTGTTCTGTAAATCCATACAAATGTACCATTTAGACAAACTTTGGATCTTATTAAATGGCCTGCACTGATCCTGCTGCATTTGGAGATATTCAGTGTCCTCAGTAGGGAGAACTGAGATGTGGGAGGAAAGCATCTGCCATCAAATGTGCAGTCTTTAGACAACTATTATTTTAGAATGTAAAAGTCAACTAAGAACCTCCCATTAAACCTGAGCAATCATTGCAGTTCCCAGTGAGCACCAGCCTTATAGTGCACTCATTAACTGATGAGCATTAGGTCACTAAAAAAGAATTTTACATGCATACATGCTTAATTGCAGTTTATACAAGCCAAAAAAGCAACTCTGTTAGCTTTGGCATACAAAAAGCCCTTTTTTAATATTGCTTTCAACGAAGAAGATTCTAGCATGTAAAAATTATACACATCACTTCAGAAAACCATTATAAAAAGCCCCATGCTTGTGGGTTTTTTTTTCTTTTAATATTATTACTCATTTGCACAATGCCCTTTTATTAGCTATTTTTTGCAAGAATTTGTGGAAATGATTTCAATATACATTAACATTCAGTCAAGGATCTAATACAGTATAGTGTAGTCTGGAGCTCAACTGAGATAGGTAGCTTAAGCATAAAAAATATATTTATTAATGAAAAGAGCTGACATGAAATTTACCAATTTCCCATTGGTTATAGAAACATGAATTAAAGACCAAAGCATAACCATACACAATATGTTAACCTATGTTAACTGTTCCAGAAGAACAGCCATCTACAGTGAGGATTCATTTCTATTTGCATAGCTGAACATTCAAACAATTTATCTATGCATTATTTAATTTATATTTGGTCTGGAAAATATCTTTCATGACCTAGGGATTTTTATTACAAACAGAGATGGTAGTGCTGCTTGTACGATACAAAATACTAGAGGTGGGCTAACTCAAAAAATTGAATTGGCCCTCAGTTCAAATGATTAATTAATGATTCTGTGGACACAACAGCTTGAAGAAACTACCTCTCTTTCTGAACAAAATCTCTCTTAAACTTCTCATGAAAGCCTTCTTTCTACCACTTCACTTTAAAATCTTACTTCTATTATTACTTCTTACAATGCCCACTCTTCATCATTTTCATGCCTGATTCAAATATCCCATGGAAATTGTTGCCAAAAGTTATCTCCAAAGTTAAAATCTTACTGTGGTTCAAAGATGACTTTATAATTATTTGGGAAAGCCGTTACCACGCAGAGAAATATAAACAAGATTATTCATGAGAAAATCCCATGAACTCCAAGTAATAAGCCAACATCTGGCTACTGAGGTTTTTCCTTGGGTCAGGCTGTCTCACAGCTCTGGAGCTGCTCAATTTGGTGTTTTCTGCAGTGGCAGTGCTGCAGGTATATCTTTTAGAAATCTCTGGTTTATGTTCCCTCACTCCCTCATAGCTACCAAGAAAGTCACTGCTTGCATTCCTCTTTCCCTCAACATACAAAGCTTCTGTAAAAAACTTTTCCTTTGCATCCATTCAAAGATGTGAGTTCTGGTGTTGAGACATGCAGTAGGAAGTCTTGTGATAATCTGAGGCCCTAAGGGGAGTGAAGGCCTTTCAGAGGACTGCAGGAGAGAAATAGCCATATGGAGAAAAAAAAGACACCATAAATAAAATAAAAAAAACCCAAAACAGAAAAAAAACCAAAAAACAAACACACAAAAAACCCCACTTCACTTAAAAAGACAGTGAAAAAGTAAACCCAAAGTTTTAATGCAATATTAGGAAACATCTTTAAAACATTCATCCATTCATTCTCACTAACAAGAATAGTACAATAGGAAAAAAGTTAAGATCATTAAAACACATTTTGAAATAACTGTTTATTTAGAAGAAATCTATGATGAGAGTTTGGAGCAAGTCCTCACAAATGTTTTAGAAAATTATGCGTTTCTTTGGCTTATTCAAGTTTTAACATGGATTTTTTCTGGCATCACTAAAACCTTCACCCCAAAAAAGATCATTTATGCATCTATTCCTGTTCCTTTAAGATGAAATGGTAACTAGGTCAGCTTGCCAGGTCTTCATCCCAACACCATAAACAGAACCCAGCTGCATCTGAGTTCCAGCTTTGAAAAATGAGGATTAGGATTTCTCTGTTTAACTTCATCTTAAATTTCTACAAGATTATACTCTGGTTACAGTAAAACATCAGCTGTACAGCTTTCCCTTTCTTTGGTTATTGCCCCCTTAGGCATAACATTGAAATCAAAGGGAAGACAGCTGTACCAAAATAGAAAATTGTCAGAATTTATCTGGCATAAATTCATCCCTCAAGATTTCGTTATGAAGTGTTACTTCTTAAAAAAAACCAAAACACTAAGTACTTTCCAAAATCTTAAGAATTACAAGAATAGAAGCATAAATTATTTGGATCTGAATACAAAGAACAGAGTAAGCACTGGTTCTGAGCGCTAAACACAATCAGTATCATAACAGTGGTAGTATACCATAGACTAAAATAGTTTCATATAATGCATTCATTATAGGTAGATAAAAGTCTAACCACTAAATATGATGGAATTGGAGGATTCCCTGGGACATTGAACATTGTCTAAAAGGAGTTTATCACAGTTTAATTCCTTTTCCAGAAGTCAAAGTGGAAAACACACAGAAAATTTTAAATTCTGCATTCTAGTCCACAGTGAAACCAGCAGAATTCAGTATGCACTCACTGCATGACCAGTTTGCCACTACCAGGACTGTTAGGAAATGCTTCACAAGGGGTCCTGAGAAGATGGCAATCCTATGATGTGCAGACTGAAATAACTTTTTTTAAAATTAAACTAGCAAATTTTGTTTAACTAACAAAAGCAAAAGTCACTACCCGATCTTTATGATCTTATTTGCCTCATGACACAAATGTTCAGTACAACCATATTCCGTGGAAAGATGCATAGAAACTGTGCTAAAGATTTACAAACTTACAGGTCTCACTATGAAAAAAGTCCCAACAGAAATCTTTCTGACAAATAGAACTCCTAGCCACAGAAGTTAATACAGTTTTGATATTGGAGATATTTGCTTTTTGCAGTCTGGGAATTCATTCTGCCTTTCTCAGTCTGAACTAAGCATCTTTCTCATACTATACATAGATACTCTGCAAGGTGTTGGAGAGAAAATTCTATTCCCATCAAGGTATCCAGCAAAACTCCCATTACTTTCAGTAGAGTCAGCATATCACCTAGTTTATATTCGTCAGTTTGTGTTCTGTAGTCCTAGTGTTGCCAAGTTTCATGTTATTTGGAATTTTTCTTAAAACTCTAGGTCCCATGGCAATCTAAAATTCACCTTAACAAGAAAAGATCTTGGAGAGATAAACAAGAGAGTTCACTGATTAATTTCATCTTAAAGCAACAATTTAAAGTAGGGCAATGAGGCACCAGAATTCTCATAATTCAGTTAGAAGAATCTTTAACATCTATTCTGGAAACAAAAGTAACTGAGCAGCGAACAATCACAATTAAAGCAGTAGAAAAGGGCTGGTAAATAAAATCAAGTCACTCAACAGGTGAAATTATTCCAAATACTTTTGAACTATGGTCTTTTTCTGAGGTTTAAATGAAAAATACAATACTGTCTAAATATGAAAACTGCTTAATTTGTCTCTCATGTTCTTGTTTTTACTCCACATACTGAGAATAAAATTAGAGTGCATTGGGACATAATTACTTTTGCAATTCTGTAAATACATGTGTGTGTTCTCCAGCACTCCTGACTAAAGACTAGCACAAAAGAGCAAAAAAGGAAAATATGAAAATACTACACCAGCACTATCAATGAGCTATTTACCAGAATTTCCTCATCAGCTGAATTTAATACAACAAAGTGAAATATTTAGTGCACTTGCAGTTTAAGATTTTGTCTTACTGGTTTCAGGGTGGTGGTTTGATGCCTGTGGCCCCTCCAATCTCAATGGGATGTTCTACACAGCTGGACAGAACCATGGGAAGCTCAATGGCATCAAGTGGCATTACTTCAAAGGCCCCAGCTACTCCTTGCGCTCCACCACCATGATGATTCGGCCTTTGGACTTCTGAAGGAATTCCGCAGCGGATCCCGGGAGGAGCCAGGCTGGCACCGCCCTCAGCAGCAGCACTGGCACAGTCTGAAGGGAGGAGGTGAAGGGCTTCTGAAAGCAGCGCGTAGGGATGATGCAAAGTCGCTTCGCTGTCTCTCCATAACCTGCACACACTTCCCAACAGCCACCCCACACTCTGATTACTGCGGAGAGCTTGGTTTAGAAGGTGGCTGAAATTATTTTCCAAAGAACTGGATTTGGCTATTCTGCACAAACTTGGTGCTTGCCAGTGGATGCCTTTTTTTATTCCTTTTTTTTTAATTCAGCAACAGGATCAGAATTTGAAGAACTGGAACATATGAACCATGGTCTATTGAGTAGAATGTTATTCAGCAGTGAAATGACAACATTATACCCATGAAAAAGGATTTCAGAGACACTTATATTAAAACTTTTCTTAAAGCATCCAAGGTGACCACTCCAAATATTGTTTTTATTAATGAACTGAACTTGAATAGCGGATGGATTTATGTGAATCCCAGAGTCAAATTATTTGTGCAAATAAAATTTTTCATTAAATACTTTAAAGACAGGTTTCTAATAAACTGAGTCAAACATATGAATAATGATAAGAATAATAAGCATAAATTCCTCAGTTGCTCTGTAGAGGTAAATCAGATAATTGGCATAATCCCTAAGCTAGGATTTATAGTGTGATAACAAAAGTAGCTGTGTTTTTAGGTTTTTCCTTTCTATCATTAAAAGCAGTCTGAATGTCATGTAGAATAATTAATGGAAGGTTTAAAGAATGAGAAATATTATCCAAGAGAAAATGCAGGATTTTGCATGGAATTTTTCCATGAAAAAACATAGGAAGGCAAACTGCGAGAGTATAAAAAATTACATAAATGCATCGCTTAAGGCAATGGATTAATTTTGCAGTATCCTTGCATGTGCGCAATTTATCCTGAATTATTTTACTTTTTTATTACATTTTTGTGAATATCAGAAGCATGCCAGTTCTACACAGTGCTTAGGCTACAACTATAAGAAATACTCATCAGAACTGTATAAAAAATAAAGAATTGTGAACTTGTAAATATCATATATTTCCTGCAACAGTCATTTATTTTGTACAGGCAACCCTGAACCCATGCAAAGGGTAAAAAGCCTCAAAAGGATATAAATATTAAAGAACTTTAGATGACTGCTTACAGGTTGCTAACAAGTAATTTAGTTCTATTAAAATGTTGCAGAAGTGTGGGACTATTGGAAAAGATAAAAGTCTTCTAATAACAAGCAATAAAGTAATGGGTGGCCTATGAGGATACAGAGATAACTCTTTCCATTTACAGCCCTTTTGATTAAGTTATATGAATAATGTCCATTTGGGGAAGTAGTTCACAGTCATTCTACTTCTACTAGAAATTAAATGAAAAATTTTACCCTACTCCCACTGAAATCAAAAGTAATACTCTCATCAATTAAATTGAGACCAACATGGCACACAGAATCTGCACATGGTGAGGTGTTTGCTCATCTCTTTGTTGCTTGGTTCCATTTATTAAACTGTTCCTGAGATGAGGCACAACACTTATCTGATTTTTTAAAAAGAATAATGATAACTCTTTTTTCCCCTTACTTTTTTACCTTTTTTTTTTCCATTTAGCAGTTTATGTCTATGGAATAGAGAAAAAAATACTTGGACATTTTTAAACACCTCTTCCTGAAGATCACAAGGTTATACTACCGCTGAGGGCTATTGCAGCCCCTAAGGGTTCTCTGATTTTGTTACAATTTGATGTTTGTTTCATTTTAAGTGGGAAGAATTTTTTTTCTTGTGTAGTTGTATATATTTATATATATATTTGAAATAATCTTGACTAAGGGTTAATTTGAAGTTTTCTGCTGAATAAGTTACCAAACTACTCTTTACGTAGCACTTTCTTCACAGACATGTTTTGCCCCAGTTTCAGCAGGTTTTTCTAATGGTCTTCATTAATGTCCACAATATGCAGTCTATCTCCACTACATTCTCAAAAGATAGGGTTTTGCAGGTCTCCAAGTTAAGAATGCCATTTTTGCAGATCCTATTGCAAAAGGCCAAACACATTTAAAATTAAAAGCATGATATTTACTGTTTATTTATCTGGGTTTGAAAAAAAAAGTGGATTTGGTTTCCTATCCTTTATAATAAAATGTTTTAAAAAATTGTGGAATATGTGATTTTGCTTTGCTCCAAGTATAGCTTTCTGTGACAGGCTGATAACATTTTAAAAGCCACTATCTCTCCATGTAAGAAATAGTAATAAGCTTAGACAGACTGTAGGAAGGGAGGAACTCTAATTCAAGTTTATCCAGTAATTATTATTTCTAACTTTTCATGTCCCTACTCCAATATTTTTTATTGAATGTCCTTGATTAAAATAATGAGACTATATTTCTTATCTTTGGTTCAAATCATAAAACTCTCTATCAATCTTTAAAATACAAGATTTCTTTTATTCAACAGACAAAATTGAAATGTGATGTTTTCCTTGCTTTATGATGTGTTCTCCTATCAATCATTCAATCATGTGTGGCAGTGACAAATCTCCACTGATCTCTTACCCAGAAATTCCTTCTGCTCCATTTGTATGCCTTTTAACACTACAGTGATCAGGTTTAGCATCTCTTTGTCATGTAGAATAATTTATCCTCATTTTCTCAGGAATTTTTTCTTAATTGACTTGTTATGTTCCTTCAGGGAAACACAGCTTTTTAAATCAACACTAAAGGTGCAAGGAACTATAGACATAAAAGTACATTTTGCTCCCAAAGTTGGATGAGTATGTATTGGCATAACTTGAAGAGTTGCAATTCCTAAAAATTCTGTATTTGGAGTTGATTTCTATTAAAATCCTACTTGCCTTGACAAATAGTAAAAAAATAGTCATTGGTCAGTGGTAATAGTAACTTTACTATTTACTCCTCACAGATAATTTCCTGATTTATAAAACAAGAATACACAAAGTTTTGACAAAATAATAGATATGTTTTCCAAAGCATATTGATCCTTAATTTTTAATATCTTTTGAGGCTGGAAATGTTATTTAAATGCACACTTTCCTAAGTGCCCCAGCATCCAGTACTGACCTTTCAAGTAGGTAAATCATTTATAGTCATTTGTACAACTATGTCCCAAGATAAAGTTCCTTAAAAAATCCTTCCAGCTATAAAAACAACTTTCTTCTCTGCAGACTAGAAGCTCAAACCACAGCTCTGACCATGCCTCAAATAATCTCGTTTGGGATTGGCACAGTTTCCCCTTCTCCTCTGGGAAGAACAAAACTGAAATAGCAATCACAACAAGAGCTTAATTCTCTAGGTAGGATCAAGTGTAATTTACAACCAGACTGTGCTGCAGCTGTGCCAAAAAGCATTCCTACCTACCAGCTTTTACATGGGCTGGACAGCTTGAGGAGAGAGGCACTAACTCTGAATACAGCTTGCTGCTGCTCTCTGACTCTCAGCTGTGGTGTGCACACAGATACACACACAGACAAATCCATACATCCAGAGAAAACTTGACACAGACAATCAAAATGATCTTGCTTAAATTTTAACTAGAGGAGCTTTAATCTCTTAAGGTAAAAAAAACAAAACAAAACAAAAAAAACCAACAAAAAACCAGAACAACAAAACTAAAGAAGCAGCAATAGCAGGAAGGAGAAAGACAGGGGTATGGGACTGTAATGAAGAGAGGGACAAGACAGATAGAGAAGAGTTGAAAGGAAGGGATTACCTGTGAGACACAGCAGCTTCATATTTACTGTGCCATGACTATTACACAATGTGGGAGCTCCCTTGTCCTCTAGAAATGTCCAAATCCCCTCTGCCTGGCTCTTGCTCATGAGTAGAAATCTATGGGTATTATTTCTATTTATATGCTCTGAGTGGTTTGTTTGTTTGTCTGTGTGTTTTTATAATCTTTGTACAGGGACCAATTTAGTATGGATTTTTGAGAAGACATGCTGCTGATAGTTATGTCAAGTTAGCTGTGTAGCAAGTCCTGTAAAAATGAAAAAGTTCCTTTAGAGAATATTGCATTCTGCTGTGTGACTTTTAAGTACTGATGATGAAATAGTACCTATGCTCATCCAAAATCTGGGGAAATTAGAGACTTTCTTCTTCCACTAGATAAAATTTTTGATGCCCAGTACAGTTTTTGAGCCTGTGACTTCAATTAAAGAACATTAAAGAATGGATATATACTGTAAATATGACCCCCAAAAGATACATTAAAGTGCATCAAGGCCTAAACACCAGTCCTGTGTTTTGATAGAAATAATCCTGAGCCTTGAAGTGTTACCATAAATTTTCCTTCTCTTCTTACACTTCTCACCTTACTCCCACTTTAGTAGTTCCCTTATGACTCCTTTTAAACTGCTGGCAGTGTTTGCCTTTTGCTGTGTGGAAGCAGTCACAGGAGGCAAGCACCAAGTTTAACAGCTCTGCAGATGCATGTGTTCACACCACCACCTGTGGGGAGAGCAAAGTCATTCCCCACCAAACCACGGGTAAGGAACATTTCTTGACGCTTGTGGTTTGCTCTGCAAGATTGTGAAGTGAAAAATAAGGCACACAGAGGTCCTTCTTTACACCTAACAGGAAGCAGATGCTTTGCCAGGTCAGCCCTGAAAGGGACTCCAGAAGAGTAACTCATAGGCAGCTTCTCAGACACAGTAGAAATGGAGGGGAAAAAATCTCAATCAAGGTAAAAAAAAAAATGGAGAATCTTGATACACTAAAGTGGGCAAGAAAGAGTTGAGTAAGAAAAATGTATATCACAGAATAAGAAAACTAAGAGTGCAAAGGAATCATATTAGGAATCTGAAGGCAAGGTCAGCAAAAGAAGGCAGTCAGTCTGACAAAAAGAATATAGCAAAATGGCAAAGATGAAAGCACTGGATGAGAAAAACTGAAGAAGAATTCAGCAGAAGAATCTGTTAACACATTTATTAGAGCACAATTAGTATCCAATTAATTTTCCAAAGCCTAAAAGGAATATTATCACCCTTTTACTTTCTGCTTTTATTTATTATTTACAGTGTAATGGAGGTACACTGGTAAAATCTAAAGCAATACTAAAAAACAGTTCCTTCTTAGATGAATTGTTGCTAACACGCTGCTTGAAAAAACAGTTCATGCTTTTAGCATGAGACGCAAATCCACCAGTAGAACAATCAACTTTAGATAATATTTACTCTTCCACTAAAAGATGTGAATCACCATCCTTTTGCAACTCACTTATATTTAGAATCATTGTCTACTCTAAAGAAAACTACACATCTCTGATCTGATCTCACTCAGCTGCATCATCAAACCACTGACTTATTTTGAGTAATAGAGCAGAACTCCTGCATGTTTTTACTCCTCTTCCTTTGAAGGAAATTTTTTCTTTCATTTTTTCTTTTTTTTTTTTTAATTTAAACACTTCTTGTTTGGAGTTCATATTTCATCCACCAGAGATGCTTATTTAACCTCTTTGATAGCTTCACTCAGTGCTGTTTCTTCTGTAAAACCCTCAGGCAAAGTAGTCCTGAGTTAATGCAATGGTTCTTGTCGCCATCTTCTGCTCTGCCTTCACATGGGGTATCATACAGCCAGGAAACAACCCTTTCCTTTTTGAGGGGTTTCATTCAGCCTTTCCAGGAAATCTGGAACTCCTGGTAGCAACATCAGTGCAGATTCTGAGGCCCAAAAATGCTGGTCCTGGCTCCCACAAATCCCTGTGACAGCAGCTGTCCACTGGCCAGCCCCACCAGGGCTATCTGTACCTTCATCCAGGTAATGGGGGGGTTAGCAAGCTCCCCCCCTACATCCCTGTTTCCCTCCTACCTGTTTCTCTTGGATTACCTTTCTGTTCCAGAGCAGAGAGAAGCATGGCCCAGCAGCCACCACAACAGCTGTCCCCATGGGATGATGTCTCTGCACATTTACCAGCAGGCTGTGCAGGCTTCAAAGCAGCGCTTCTGGAATGACTTTAGAATGCCTGGTCACAAGACAAAGACGATGCAAATACATCTCAGCATCTTTTTTAAAGTACAATGGCACTAGCCAAAGGCTTTTCCACTAATTTTTTCTATTTATTAGATTAAGGAACCGGTGCTAGTTTTTGCTACAGGAGCAGACAGACAGTTTTCTAACCACATAGGTGAAGATGTGTCTTATATCCCTCAGTTTTAGCATGTAATGAATGTTTTGGCATTAGTTTGGAGTGTTCCGTTTTACCCAAAACAATGTGAAATGCAGAGATAGAAAATTTACATCTGTGACTGTGAATATGGGTTTATGAATGAAGATTTAGGCAGGAGCCAAAAGCTTCTCACAGCTTCTTTTTGATTGAATGACTTGAGCAAATTTGCTTGGCACCCACATCTTCTGAGTCTCCTTTCCAGACTGCATGAGTTACCTCACAGCCCAGAGAAAAGATCAAAAAAACTGCCTCATTTTGATATAATCTAAAATAGATTAATTGCAAGTATGTATAAAATGTTGGAAATCTAAGATTTATAGGGTGACTAACCTGTTCAGGTTAAGATATATTCATGTGAGCACTCAGAGAGTAAAAAATCAAAAATGCTTATATTTTCAGTGCACTTAAATATAATATAAATATGTAAAACATATAGTTTAAGTAGCCACTGGATGCATGGAGAAAATTATAAAGAACACTCATTGTGGAACAAGGCAAGCTACCCTGTCATCTCAGCTCACTCAGAGATGCAGAGAAGCCCTTTTCCCTTAAGCTTCTGCTGTCTGCTGCCACCTGTGGTTGGAAAAGAAGCTTTTCCAAAGATGAATTCATCACCAGAATCAACTAAACATGAAATGAGAGAGCTAAGAAAAGGAAACAGTAGGGACCAATAAAAATGGTCAGGATGTCCAGCACAGATGTCAAAAGGAAGTTTCTAGTTGGGTACATGTTTTCAATTTCAAAAGTACTGAACTCCCACTGATTTCAGTTTATTCCAAGTGGATTAAAAATACACTGGTTTTTTAACAGTGTAGACCCTCCCTAAAGAACTATTTTCACTTGTACAGAGTAAAAAGTTGCTCAAAAAAAGTGGGTGATGGAGAAAGGGAAATAACATAAAACTATTCTAAAAATGTGTATTGCAGTTACTACATTTTCACTAGACCAGAGTTATGTGTACAGAGGAAACTCATCAAGAGGTGTGCAAGGAAGAAGCAAAGAACAGAAAGCCATAGTTTCCAAGATGGGAACTGAACTATATTTAAAAAAACCACATTAAAATAGTCTTCAAGACAAATTCTCAGCAGTTGTAAAGGCAAAAATCCAATTTCTTCTTAGAATCTAAATTTAACCAATTTATGCACAATGAATTATCCTGAATGTTTTAATTGCTCTCTCACAGGTTTTATATCATGCTTCAAGAACCACATTTCAATATAGTTTTTGATTAATGAAGACTAATTAATTGGGAAATTAAAATATGTACTTATAATTGTATATTTTTAATTCTCCAACTAATCCACTCATTTCAGTGCCTTTATTTACTCTGGAGTCATATTCAGCAATGGAAAAGATACTTTGTCTTTTCAAGAGTTCAAAAATTCCTTTTTTCCCCTTTAGTGCACCTGAGTAATATTTGCCATGGGATGGTCCAAATTAATATCTTCAGAGCAGCCCAAACTGCTAATCCTGTTGCCATACATAAACTATCTCATTTCACTGACCTTTCACTTTCTAGTGTTCCAGCCAGAGTTGCACTGAGGTTAGGATTCACAGGTCACAAGGCCACAGATAACCTTAGATATTAGCAGGATTTCATGTCATTTCTTACAGAAACCAGGAGTAAACCAATATTTAGAAAGCTGGAGAAACCCATTTGTTTGTGTGCTCTTGTCCTCTTTGAGTTTCAAAGGCAACCAACTTAGCATCTCTGAACAAATAAAAATGAATGCACATGAAAGAAAACCAGAAGCAATTTGGTTACCCACTGGACTCAAGCACGACAGACAAACAACCATTCCATAGCTGTCCCAGAAGTGTTCCACTCCACAGGCAGGTTTGATGGTACCTGAGGAGCAGCATGAAGGAGCTGGCACTGTGTTACAGAAGCAGAGAAATTTCAACCCCAGAACCTTGGCTGTTAAGAACCATAGGACTATGGAATATATACCCTTAGAAAAGCAGCATTTTGAATGTTGGTTTAGTGGCTGAAAGCCATTTTTCACAGCAACTGGGCCCTGGACCTGTGGTTCAGTTCTCATCTGCTCTGCATCTGACCTGGAAGCTTGGAGGCTCATGGAAGATGAGTCCAATATCCTTCCTGCCATCTTGTTTGGGTCAGATGAAGCTAGCCACAAAGGCGCTCAGATACCACATCCCATGCTAACAAAAACAACCCTTCCCAGCGTCATCACTATAACACACCCTGAAGGGGCCCAAATCAGCATCATTATTTCACATTCTTCTAGACAGACATTTTCACTTATGTGTTAGACACTGAAATGTTTTGCAGATGTGGTTCTAACACATCAGCTTGTTGACACATAACAAACCTCACTGATACTCAGTTGTGGAGAGCCCATTTTTACTTAATGCCACAGATTTACTAAATGGGATATTTTCCAGTTGATTACCCTATGAGGAGCATGTCCAGGAACCAGCACTTTCTCTTATTCACACCTAGTGAATAAGAGAAAATGAATGTTCTCATGACAAAGAGTGCTATTCCTACTAAATGAAAGGCAAGCCAGAAAATAAAGCCACTGTACTTTTCAAAGTACTAACACTTGTGCAGTGCATGCACAACCAAACTACTTTAATGAGTTCAGAACTGCCTACTGGCCATACTTTTTCTTCAGAATTTTGTTCTGTGTCTCTTGATGTCTTTAGCTTCTAGAAATTTGGGACAGATTCAGGACCTATCAAAATGAATTTGTGAGGCCTGAATTTGTGGCCTTTAGTCTGGAACAAAATATAAATAAAACAAAACTGAAACAGAATCAAACATTCTTCTTTCTTCACAAAAATGAAGTCAGGAAATGCTAGCTGGCACTATTTCTTTCTGTATTCACTTTCTTAGAAACAACACTCAACAAGGATTTACACAAAATAGCAAGGCAGGGAAAACAGAGATTTTGCAGTCCATGAGATTTCTTCATTGACAATGGAAACATGGAGAAACTCTATTTATCCATGCACCTGTCTGAGCCTCCTGCTGGCATCACAAATCACCATATTAAACTGCTATTCAGGAAAGAACATGAGTAGCAGCATACCAAGCATGTCAAAACACAGAATGGATTATCAAACAGATTTAATTTGTAAGAGAAGTCTTTATTGCTCGGTGAGTGAATTATGAGATTAGTGTCATGGAAGCGATAAGCTTGGTATTCCACCAGGAAATACCAGGTTACTCTGTGCATCCCAAAGTATTTGTCTCCAGACAGTGCTCGGCACATTGTAATCAGAAATGATTGCACAATAAGTGGCTCCAATAAGCAGACAGCAGGACCCTGCCAAAATGAAATGCCCTCTTTGGTACTGTAAAATGAGCTTCACTGACAAGGGTAAGATTTCACCTTCCTTCTTCCATAAAGGCCACATCCCCAAAGGAGTCTTTTCTACTCTTGTCATCTTTCCTTGTTTGCATTGCTCGGCTTTAAACTGAAGCTTCCCTAGGTTGTCCTTCTTTTTTCTTTTTTTTTTCCTTCTTTCTATAAGGTGCGGATGAAATGCTTTTAAATATTAATAGGCATGTTTCTAAAATGCCTCCATTCATACAGAACCTTCCAACAGCCCTGTTGCAATTAATAATTTTGAAATCTTTTTACTGTTCCTTCATATGACACCTATGAAGAGGAACCAGAAATTTGGCTAGATCCATGTAAACTGCAGTTGCACTACTGGGACAGTGAAGTAGATGCCACTCGAAGGCTTGTCAAGGACTGAGTTGTTCTTTTCAGGCTTCATGCCTATGCATCATGGAGCTAAAAGAAAACAAAACAAAGCCTCCTCTTTCCTTTTTTCAGTTTGCTGTGAGTGGCTGTGCTCTAGGAACCTCTAGGCTGTGCACTGGCAAGAGGGTATAAGCTGATAAAGCAGATTGAAAGGCTTCTTCTGGGGAAAAGAAAAAAATTAACATTCTCTCTCTAAAAGTCATGTAACTGGTTTTCAGTGACTTGAAGAGACTGGTGGACACTTCAGCATCCAGAGGCATCTGAGTGGCTTGAAGATGGCTGAGGAAGGCACTTGTTGCCTGTGCAGTCTGGTCAGGATTCTTGCATACTTTCAAGAGAAGTCTTCTGGTCTCAGCCAGTTTTTGTTTTGCTCAAGTTGAACTACTGCCATATTCCAAGATCAGGCCCTTTGTGGGGTGATTTCCTGTCACCAACAGCATTGCTGGTGAGGTGATTAAAGGTGTAAGAGCTGTCTTTGCAGAACAGTCAGTGCCTGGGCTATTCTCAGCCAGGACCTTGCTTATTCCATATTGGCTGCAGTACATGACCTATCCAAAAACTGATGGGCAATTTCTCAAAAGCAGTATAAGTCCAAAGACTTTCTCATATTTCACAGCCTATGAACTTTGGAACACCATACACTGTTTTCTGCTGAGTTGTGCTCCATCCTAGTTTTATTTTAGACTTCTTTATTTTACGTTTATATCCAGGTGAGACACAAAAGCTGAAAAATGAGAATCTGTCTGTGTTTAATGTTGGAAAAAGGAAAAAAAACCAGCAGGCTGAGGAAATATTGGGAGATTCCTACTGAAATATTCTTAGTTAACCTGGGTAAACACAGTTGAGGAAGAGGAGAAAACATAGCAATTAAAAAAGCATAAAAGTACGTCTGAGAGTGCAGGCCTCTCAGGTCATCACAGAGCTTCCATCACACAGCCTACTAGAAATAGTGGGAAAAGATGGAGCAAAATCACCCCAAAGTTAAAAATAGTGGTATGGCATTGGTGATGCTCAGTCAAAGAAAAGATTAAAAATAACTAATAAATTGTTTGTCTTAGTCTTAGGGTGACTGTCTCACTAAGACATGAAAAAGTGAAGGAGGACATGATCAGACTCTGAAGTCCTGTCAGTTTTGTGGTCCACTGATTACTGCAGCCTGGACAGGCACTTCATTTGCTGGTGATGGAGCTGCCCAGTTTGTGTTCACTGGCCCCCGTGCTCCCTGTAAAGCTCCTTCACAAATACAGAGACTTGAAAGGAGAAGCAGTAATTCAGGAAGTCTCTTAACACAGCAGGGTTACATTTGCAATATGGAAGGGTTAGGATTGAAAACCAAAGTAGTTTAATTCTATTTTCAAAAATCAGTACCTAACGCAGGATTATCTTTAATGACAGACATGGAGGTGTCAAAGGACTGTGTCAGGTTTCAGACCTTTCCATAGTTTAAATTCCTGTGTTTAATCAAAGGTTAACTGAATCACTGCTGGTAGAAGAGTTACTTCAGTGCAGTGGTGTTGTGGGTGGCCTACAATAAGTAATCCCATATTCAGGCTGAAGTCTCCTACATGCAAAAATATTGCCCGTGCATGCCTCTGTGTACAAAAAATACATGTGACAGAATATACAGACTCTCTCTCAGGGCAGTCTGAAATATTTCTAACTTACATTATTTCTTAACTGCTTCATCCCTTAGCTGAATAACTTTATTTTTTTGGTTGTGACTCCTCTAAAATTATTTCCTATTAAACTGCATCAAATGAAGTAATAGCACTTAGGTTTTTCTAATTCTTGAGTGTCAGAACTCATATCAGCAGAATTTCAATAATTTTGTAAAGCTGCATTTTCTTATTTTTTTCCTGCACAGCATATTACTTATAGAAAAATACAGGAATTAATCTTCTATGAACTGATAGTTTATTTTGGCAATACTCAGCATATATACATAAACTAGGACATAAAATAGAAATTCATATCCTGCAGTTGAAACTTCTATGTTATTTTTTTTTCATCTCTAGTAAGTAGTAGTGCAAATAATTTCTGTGAAAAGAATAGTATGACTGCAGAATCCATGGTTATTCTTTGTGTTCATATGGAGATTTGTACAAAGTTTTGAAAAATATCTCCTTTGTTCCTTGGTATGGTAACTTTATTGCTGTTCAGTTTGGTTGATTTTAACACCTGGAATGTTAATGTTACTCTTTTTGATGAAATTTATATTTTCTTACTTTACAGAGCTTGGTTAATTACATATAAAATTTCTATGATATTATGAGGTTTATTAACCTATAAATGATGTACCTGATGCTTGATGTATCTGACACTTATTCTAGATTTTTTTGTAAGATTTCCAAGGCTAAAAAGGTGAACAATGTCATTAACTGAGCTGTTTTAAGAAAATTTAAACCCAAAAACCTTTCCACTACAACCAAATATCAAAAATATGTTGATCTATTTCTACAAAATGTGGCTTTTTTCTGAGAAGATTTGCTATTAAAAAGAAATATTCAGGGAAGGGGAATTTCTTCATAGAAATATTTGTGGCTCCACTGAAAGCCTCAGAATGAGGGATGTGGGTTTCCAATGAAAGATCCACATATTTTGGTATTATGGTGGAAAAATTCTACTTTTTTATAGACTCCTCTCTTTCCACCCCCAAAGTTCCCTAAGGAAATCAATGGTTAAATGCAAATAAGAAACAATAATTATTGGTTTTCTGAAAATGAAATTGTGGGAAAATTTGAAATTTCTGCCCCTTCCCTCTCTATTTTAGGTAGTATAAAAGCATGATTAAATGTCTGAAAGCATTTTCCTAATTACTTCCTCTGTAATACAAGCATAAGTATTTCAACTCTTCTAGAAACACAGTGGTATAGGGAAATAAATGGTAAGTTCAAAATAGGAAGTATCCCTTACTTCAAGTGTGACCAAGTGTCTTGTACAGAATTTAATGGAAAATTGACTATTTTTGGTTATGAATGTTTTCAAGTAACATCTAAAGGAAAAACACTGTTTGTCTCAAGCACCTTCAAAGATAACACAGGATTTGAAAGCCATCCAAATTTATGTAAGCCATAAGCAGTCAACTTCTTACTCATCATCCTGAAACTCTCCAAATGACATGGCAAAATATAAGAAGTAGCAGGAACCCTTTTCCACTTCCAGGTGGTACAAGAAATCCTTCTTTCTATATTTCTATATCTCTCTTTTTTTTTGGTTTTTTGGTTTGTTTTTTTTTTGTTTTGTTTTGTTTTGTTTTGTTTTTTTGTTTTTGTTTTTGTCTTGATTCCAAACTCACCTTCAGTCAAGCAGCCCACATAAAAATGAAAGTTTTCATTGTTAGGAAAGCACAAGTTTCACGATAGCTTCACAAAAATCTGCCCCTTCATTCAATGAGAAAAGGAGATCCATTCCACAAAGCAGAGTTGAGGCATTCTGTGTGGTCTAGATAGTTCTCTGAAATTCTTACCAGTTTTGGTCAAACATAAGGCCAGTCCTTGGATGGGTGAATGGAGAGCAGCGAAATCTGCTGGGCATTGAGAGTAATGTAAATGGACTGCACAGCTAAGCCAGCCTCTCCCCATGCTGGATACACAAGGACATTAAGAGAAGGAGAAACCTGCATCTGCTCTGTGTTTATAGACAGGCATAAAATGATTATTGCAAGACTTGTAGATAATATGATCCAATGTGGATACAAACCTCTGGAGTATCCAAGGAATTCATTTTAGTTTTGAGAAGGCTTTGATCTGACAACATTGACATTTTCTGCCCTAAATAACAATTAAGCCATTAGAGCAGTGTGACTGAAGCCAAGTTTTCTGTAGATTCCCACCCCACAGCAGTAGATGTCAGATTGTAACACAGGATAATTCATATAACAAAGAAATAATCCAAATTTTGGTCATCAAAAAACCCCCTAATATAAAATCTAATCCAAAAATGACATCTGCAGTTTTAAGCAAAGTGCTGTTAGTTGAGTGATTAGATATCATGTTTGACTGTAAAGAATTCATGGCCTGCCTTTATTCCAAAAGCTATCTAAACTGTGAATTTTTATTAGTGATTTTTCCAGTATTTTAGACTGCAGTAGAAGTAATAAAATGTGTCAATAATTTGTTCCTTTAGACTCCTTGCCTCAGAAATCTGGTTTCAATTCCATCTGGACTAACATCTACTTCTAACAAGCTTAGATATTTCAAGATACACAAAGCCAAAAAAACAAGTCTGGTGCAAAATCAGAAATCTGGGGAACATTTCAATGGCTCAATTGGAAATAAAAATGATTAGCAGTCACAATGTCAATGCTCAAACTTAAAAAACAGCTATTGAACATGGGAATGTACTGCTCGATGTTTTGTCTTTGTCTGTGGGAGTGAGATTTCACAATGACCAAGACGAAGGCTGGTGCTGAGTAGGACAACTTGCACAGCAGCTGCAGGGCTCACCTGAAACCCCCAGGGAAGCCTTGGGGACAGTGCAGCTCCCATCCAGCCCTGCTGGCACACACCAAACCCAGTCTGCACCATCGGGGAGCAAAAATGCTCCTTGCTTCTCACCGCTCCTCCTGGTAAGATGTGTACTCGTTTGACAGAGACACATGGGAGACACTTCATGCAAAGAAGCCCAAAAGTCTGTGAGACAGAACTAGGATTAATTTTCATGGTCATGTCTTGATGGCAGTTAGAGAAGGAGAAAAAAAATCATCATCTTCTTCTTAAATCTTTGACTTTATGCTACAACACAAATTTCATTTTTTATATAAAGGCAAGGGGGATTTTGTGATGTGTTGCCCCATTTTCTTTACGTGGGAACAGTAGGCTTAATTTTCTCTTATGAGCAGAGGTTTCATTGTATAATTTTAAAAAATACTGAAGATGCAACCACTATTTGTAGATGTCCTTTTCTATTTTTTTTTTCATTTCAAACCTGAATTTTTTTAAGTGTACAGATTAATATCTATATCAGATATTAATGTCCCATCACATATATTTGTCACTCCCACAGTAACAATCTCTGGTATTTTCAATACATACAGGGCTCTTGAACTTCATTGAATAACTTGGGATATATTTATTTTGAGAATTTAGCTATTACTTTGACTTATTGTAATCCCATGTCATTCAAAATAATTTAGTCTTGATCTGATTTGATTGTAAAAGCTCTTTCCTTAAGGTCTGTTGGAAAGCTTTCATTTGACATCTGTTCATTTTGTTAACTGACTCTTCTGTCTAATCCATGCAATCTGGGAATTTTATGGTGATCATGAAATCTCAACAGTCATCCAAGTTGCAAAGTTTACAGTTCCTGAAGTAATTCTTCTTGGAACTGTAACTTCAATATTCTCTGAAGATGGCTTCTCTCTGTGTGCTCATCTAATAATCTCTCCTGAATATATATTTCACCACTGGCAGTCAAAAAGAAATCAGTCGATCCTGGTAGATCTGTTGTAATTTGGTGCACTTAACCAAAAGCAAAACCATTAATCTTAAAGTGATTCTAACTTTAAACATACACATGAGCTTTGCAAAGAATTGCTAAGCCTGTACTAAGCATTGTCCATGTCCACAAACTAACCAAACCAAATTAAAGTTCCATTTCTGTAGTGGACTGGAGACACACAGTGCTCTGCTGAGCCTCCCAGGTGGCAGAATACAGTTTAGAGAAAATCTAAAATGTTTCCATGTTCCTTTTGCTTCCTGTTTCTTTTGCATTTCTCTTAGTCTTAATACTACAGAAATGGGAGTATTCAGGAGTATTTTTTTCATCGCGTCCAATCCTACAACATCTGAGAAATTATAAATGCAAAGTTTAAGTCTGAAAATGGTTTAAAAACATTAATCCAAAGGAATTTAAGAAACAACTTGGATTTCATTAATCAGTTTCATTTGTTCTTGAATCAGAGAACATTAATCTCACCAGTTTTAAGTTCTAGGATGTTTACATGATCAAAATACCTGAACAACCACAGTGCAAATTCTGTGTTTTTTGTTTGCTACTTTAGCAAATCAACCCGCACCTCTGTAGTAATAATATCCTCCAGGAATTCCAACCAGCTGAAGCATGATCTCCACTTCCTGAGAACATGTGGCTGTTCTCAGGCTGTCAATTTTTTCCAAGGGTATCTTTATTTGATCTCATGAAACACTTCTATCCCTTATGAGGCTAAATGCATTGATATACATTTTCTAAGTAAATCCCTAGAACACTTTTTTTAATAATAGGGTTATGATAACCATGGCCCAGTCCTTGGAGATCTTGTTTGTACTGAGCAAAAATTTTATAAATATCTGCTTAGGCTTCTCCAATTTCTAACCCTCTTCCCTTATCAGCTATGGACAAATATTTTTTTGGCTTGATGCCTTGTCAACAATATCATCCCTTGACTCCTTAATAATCTTTCTGGTATGGTTAATATGGTCTTTAACTTTTTGTTTGATTTCCAGAAAACCTGCATTGCTATTTTAGCCTTCTCAGACTTCACAGTTGAAACAGCATTTGCAGCACAATCATTCTACACCTTTTCTATTCCCTATGGTTTGCTTTTCAAATTCAGACTGTCCACACCACCAGAGACAGACATGTAACTGTAGTTTGCAAAAGAAACTTGATAAATGGAGAATTCTCAAAGAAAATTAATTCCAGCAGTGCGTTCACATAAACTACAGCTGTTCAAAGTGACACATGTTGGAATGAAACAAATTTTGGTTTGATGAAAAAGATATATTTTTTTGGCTTGATGGCTATTCCTATAGAGAATGAATTTGTGATTGGAAATACTTGTAACAAGCTTAACAATTCATTTTCTCACTGAATCATTTCTAGAAGATATCACTGCCACTAAATGCATTTAATGTCTAAGCAGGCTCCTTGTTTGCTTTCTCCCACTTTTGGAGCTGTTTGGGACCTGCTGATTCTGAGTCCAACACTGTCTGACATTGCTCCAGTCTGACATGCTTTTTTCCTTTTTACTGTGACTCTCCACTGCTGAGGTGACCCTCAGTGAGGACAGAAATTAGTGTGTTTAGGGAAGATCAAAAAGCCAGCCATAGATTACTACTGTATAGCTTTCACACAATGGAATAACCTAAATACCAATTAGAGCAGGAAACCCTACCCACACAGCTCATTTCTGTGCATGAAAGATATACACAAATCAGCATGTGCCCTAATAATTTACAACCTGCCAGAAGAGAACAGATGGATGAAAAAAACATATTGAGTAGTAAATATGTCATCTGTTCCCAAGAAATCTCAAAGCTCTAATTGGAGTCAAAAGGTTAAATTTATACTGAGTTTATAACCAATGAAGGGATAAGAAAAATTCACTAACCACTGTTTTTTAATCAAAATTGAGAGAACAATTTTTCCTAACAGATATCACAGTGACACAAGAGCTGTTACACCGGAATATGAAAGGAATGATTTAACTTGGAAACTTAAGGAATAATCTAAAAAAAATTTTAGTTGTTGATTGTCTCAAAAATCGTGCTTTAATTTTTCTCATGGTACTTTGAATCTCTGTAGTTGAAAAAACTGAATAACTGCTTTTGCAAATGTATCCCAACCATTGCTTTACAAATTTTTTTGCTGAGATGTGTGAGCACCCAGATATTAGAAGGATCAGACCTGACAGACTGGCAGCCATCCTGCTTCATTGGATGCATTGTTCACACACAGTGCCCTAGATGATGCACAGCACCACTTCACACAGTCCTGCTGGAGCTGAAGCAATCTCCAGCCCTCTCAAACCATCCCAGCAAGGGAGAGACACTTAAAGCCTCAGCTGGGAAAACCCATGGCTGTTTAAATCCCGCATGAATTTCCACTCAAGTGCTGGCAGCTGTCCTGCTCAGGGCACTGAGGGCTCCATCAAAGGCTTACAGTCCATGAGGTTTGCTAAAAAGCATTTATAAGCAGCTGTGGGTGGTACCTTGCTTGTGGTTTATGTGCTCTCAGCACAGAAGGCATCCAACCACACTGACCAAAACATTGAACAGACAGTCTTTAAAACAAGTAATCTTTCCTGAAATCAGCAAGCATTGCAAACTTGGGACATAGCATTATTGCTTCATGAATTATGAGTAAAACATGCAATAATCCCACATGTACTGTTTAGTCCTGTTGCAGAGCCTGAAAAATGAGGAGCAACACGATAACATTTTATCCTTTAAAATACTAGCTTTTAAATAAAGATTTGTATGTCAAATCAAGCCTTCTGGTCTTATCAAGCCTTCTGTGCTATTTTATTCTTGTCTGTCTTTTGTGCTTTTAACTTTTCATTTTAAACTAAACTGACACTGCAGTGGTGGTCTAGCACTTTGTCATTTCTCTGCAGCCTTTCTGCCTCCTCTGGACAACTAATATTTGCAGGCCACAACTTCAACTGGATGGCAGTTTTCAAATTAGAACATAGGAAATCTTATAGCAGGCAAAAATCAAAATTTTTCCTATATTCTGTTTTTCTATAGAAGAAGCTATATGCGACAGTTAGGTCTGAGAAAAAGGATAGATGTAGTTTCAGAATGTAGGGATGATTTTCCATAAATATTGAACAGGAACTTCTTTGTTCAGAGACAATGTTATTATCTAGCAGGTGTAGATTTTTCCCAATATTTTTTTCAGATGACATATTTTAAGCCATTTCAATTTGTAATATTTCCAGAGCTCCAGGCTAATGGTAACATCTGCTTGTGGAGGAAGGACAAAGACAGGAACAATCATTCTCTGCTCTATACACCTACTATTTTAATGAACAATCTATTCCTTCCTTTATGTCTTGCTTAGTAGAGGTTCCTTCTTAATTTCTTTCATAGAAGCTATTCCAAAGCTTTATTCATTCTTCTTTTCCTCCTCTTTCCACTACTATTGTATTCTCTTTTTGATGGAGGATCATAAATGCAGTAATAATTCAAGCTATAAGAGCTCCATAGCACTGTACAGTGGCAGAAGTTTTATAAATCCTATTTTGTTTTCTTTTCTGCTCCTTTGCAACATATGAGCTACTTTTCTGACTACTTCAGGATAATGAGCTGATTAGATAACAAGGAAAATGCTAAACTTCTCTAATACAGCTCTCTCCCACTCTTGCATATGCACTAAAAAATAGCAGATCCAGTCACAGAGCAAATGTTTTCAAATGCTGCTTGCCATAAAATTAAGTACACATTTGCAAAACCATAAAAAAAGTCTGTAACAATACTTTTTATTATATTAGAAACAAAATTTATAATCTCTTCTTGTAGTTATTTCAGATGGATTATGGAATATTTTTAACACAAATTTTACTGAAAGCTACTTTCTTCTTAAAATCAGAGTTTCAATTCCATGTCTAAAGAGAAGAGAAAACTTCCACTCCTTTTACCTATGTGAATAGCCTTTTTAAGCCATAATGTGCACTCACTAGCAGTGACTGAAATCCAGCATAACACTATTGGCTTAATGGGAATGGATACAGCTTTGGAGTTATGTAGCACTTTGGCGAAGTCCTTTCAGGAAAACATTTTAATGTGACGAGAGAAAAAGTAATATTAACTACTTTTGAAAAAAAGCTTATAACAGTGAATGTATTCTTGACTGCACAGTCATTGCTAAGTACCTGTCATTTGCTCCTAAAATTAATTTATAGTGTGAAGCAAAGCCCAGAAAAATCAGTGGGAAATCTTCAATCTGGCCTTGTATTTGCAAATTCATTCCTTTCTTCAGATATATATGAGCAAATCTATTTGGCATTAACGTGCTAAAGTCTACTGTCTTTTCTCTTAATTAGTTTTGACTAATTCAGTTGATGAAATATGAGTTTTTCCACACATATCTAAGATCAGAATTTGGCAGAGTGTTGAAAATATATCCTAAGATTTAAGATATTGCATAACTTTCTTTGTATGGTGTACTGCTGAATAAATATTTTCTCTGAGACCAAAATCAAGTTGCTTCAACATCCCTTCCAAATAGCAGTGGAGGAATATTTGACTGCAGTATCCAGCTTTTCCTTAGCACATTCTATGTGAAAGACCTATGTGTGTGTCAAGAACAGCATATCAGAACAATCCCCTTATAAACTGCCATGCTAAGTTAACTTTAATTTGCCATAGTTGGTGCCTTCAAGTCAGTAGAGAAGTTGTGCTTACTGACACTGGTCTTGGTGCCTACTATGAAGCATCACCCTTGAGAGCAATTCCTCATTCTTAAGGAGGAATCATTCAGAATTATTCAGTGGAAAAATTGTCTTTTGAACCATCAACAGTGATAGCCTTCTCAAATAAAGGTTGTCAGAACTTGACTATGGCATGAAAAGTTATTAGCAATTTACTCACAAAATATACAACTTAGCATTGACATAGGACACTTGGACCAAATTCCATTCTTGCTTGAAATGGTCTAATGTAGGTTATGTGAAAATCTGATGAAACTTTAATCCTGTTGCCCACATGCGCCCCAGGGTCTGGAGATGGCTGGCAAAAAAGGCAAGGCTTGCAAAGACTACACTTATTTCAGTGCAGCAGTGCTTCCTGAAACATGAAGGTAAATCCCCATACAGGGTGCTAAAAACAAATAACAGTGGCATTTCATGTATGACCACCTGTTTGCATAATGAAAGTTGATATGTTCACAGTCCTGTGAAATACCAATGCTAATGGCTCATTACCTTTTATTCTTGAGACTTGAAATCATTCATCTGTGCATATCTTGAACCTGTAGCAGTTGTAGCAGCTGCAGTGCTGTACACACTCTTATGCTCACACATATTGTTCCCTTAAATAACTCACCAGTGGGCAGAAAATTAGAACATTCAAACATCCAGTATAAGGCAGTAGGCTGACAAAAAAGACATCTGGATTTTATATTAACATTGACAGAGTGTGGTTCCCAAATGTTCAGCTTTATTTATATGAAATAGAAAAGCAAATACAGAATCAGAGAGTCACAGAATGAGCCGAGTTGGAAGGGACCCACAAGGATAATCAAGTCCAACATGATAAATCATTAGAATGTATTTACACTACACTGTAGCCATGGAGGTACAGCCTAATTCAGGGTTTATGCTGCGATCTATGTGAACAAGGTGTTAGTTTCAGCTCTTCTGGGAGTTCCACCTAAGAGACCTGCAGGAAAAATGAGTTTGAGATGGCACAAGAAGCTTTCTTGCACCAGTGAGGCAATAGGAACTGCTGGTGCTGAAAGAAGGTCGGTCCCATGAAGGAAGAAAACTTGGAATGTTTATCTTGGCAGAGGATTGTGTTTATTCAGCATTTGCCACCAACAAGGCTACTGTGTTTCTCACTGTAGAACACATGGTAGACAGCAATGACGAGGACATGGAAGCCAGGGATGGCTTTTGATGGCAGACTTCAGGTTGCAATTGCCATGTTAGGCTTCTCAGTGATTCAGGCTTGAGCATGGAAAAGGTCTGTTGGCCAAATAACCCATAGCTCAAATAGGTTCCTCTCCAACTTTCATACCCTCCGTCTTGACCAAAGAGGCCACCAGATTCAGAGGCAAAAGGAGACGAGGCAATAAAAGTGTAGCTCTCTCTAAGTACTCCAGCTTCTTTTACCCCTCAGAGCCTTCATGTTCCTTCGCTTTCCAAAGATCTGTTGGACTTTTAGCTGCAGTGTCCTAACCACTCCTTTTAAGCACTCAGGTTTCTTCTTCACATTGCTTGTCTTTTCAGCTGCTGCCAGATCCAGTCCCCACCAAGATGATATTAAATCCTGGATTTTACAGCTATGTCTACAGTAGTAAAATAGGATACATCCTGTGTGTCCCCAAACAGTAAGGAGAAAATGTAAAAGTACCCTTGAAAATGAAAGAGTCTCAGGTGATGAGAAAATGAGGGAAAACATTCATATCCCTTTGACTCAGGATCACTCCCTCTGTTCCATGCCCTGTGAAGGACTTTATCCCTATTTTCACAGTGGTTTCAGTATATTTTCAAAAATAAAGCAACCAAAGCATCTTTTGAGTGATATGAACAAATAAGACCAAGAATGCTCAAATTTTATTTTTGTTATTCTGAAACACCCCTGCTAACATTTATGGGAAAGGAAACTTTCTTTTTCCAGTATGTTCTGTGGCATTTTGTTAGCTTCAGCTGAACATTTTCCAGGACTCAAGAAAAATTCAGGCTGGGTCAAATAATTAAAATAATTATTTCTTGCCATGTATTTTAGAAAAAGAAATAGAATGAATCAGCAAGACATGCAGAATTATAAAGCTTTATTAATTAAGTTGAGACTCAAAAAGTCCTGCCAGATATAGCAGTATATCTTGGATTTACATTCACAAGAGAAGGCTGTGACCAAAGTGTGTTTTGGAAATATTTGAGAGTGATCAGATAAGTATCTAAGAATGTAAATAAGAGGTGAAAATCCAACCTCATTAGATACAGAGGATGTACTTTTGCACTTCTGAAATTTGATTGCTGAAATTCAGTTGATGGAAATTGTTCAATTAAAGATCTATGGACCATGGATTTGATGAATATGTTTTCTGAAAAAGAATACTTGATATTCATTTTTATCTCTGACTATTCAATTTCTGCTAAAATCATCAAAACCCCTAAATTATATCTAAATTTTAAAAATATTTCCTGGTATGTGAGTTCATACAAAACTGATATACTGAAATATGTTTTGATTCATAATTTTGACTAATTTTAGAAGTTTTAATTCTGTTGTCAATGCTTCTGCTAAGTTATGTTTCATTCATCCATGTGGTATCCCAACATCTTGGGATAAAGAACACAAAATCTCTCCTTCATCCATCACTCTGATTCCTTACAAGAGCTCTGATCATTTTACTCACTCAGCTGTCCCCAGCATCACTTGCCCTGGACTCACTAGGACAATTTACCATAACTATAAGACAAATTATTGTGACAGCTTAGGGGGTGAATCCACAAAAGGTAAAGCTGAGGACTGCAACATTTGACTTATAGGCATTTTTATGAAATCTTCAGAGTGAGAAATAATTGACCAGCATTTTGAAAAACTCTGTTTTGGGCACTGGTTGTGTCTGTGGTACTGCAGTAGTACCTCAGACACTTAGAGGTGAGGAGTGCAGCAATTTTCAATATCCGGCTGATGTTCTCAGGGTCAGCTCTGCAGCTATGTCCTGTTGAGACACAGAGATATGGCTCTTTCTCAAGATGTCAGCTCACTAAAGAGCCAAGAATTAATAAGATTTCAATAATGAAATTATTTATATAAATATGAATATTAATGTCATACTTATAGTTTGCCTGCATTTACTCTTTGAGAGTAAAAAAAGCTCTGCTACTCATTCAGTGGATTAACATTAGCAACGCTGACATTTAATATTTTCTTCAGCAAAAAGTTGCTTCTTATAAAGATGAAATTTAAAAGATGGAAATTATTCTTTAATTTGAAGTTAATTCTGGGAGAATAAATTCAGTCAGAGAAGGGGAAAATTTGGAAAACTTCACATTGATATTTGGGAAGGCATTTCAGTCTCTAATTTTTTAAGAATTTTCAGTTTGAAAATTGCAATTCTTTAAAAATTGTATCCCAAAGATAAAGCAAATGTGTTTAAGTTTGGTTCAAACAGCTGAAATAGTTTATTTTTCCTGTTCTAAATAATATATCTCAGGGTTTGAGGGTTTTTTTGGTTTTCAAGCAAGAAACAAATAGAAAACTTGCTCTACATTTTAAAGTTATTAAAGTTATTTCCTCTAAATCTTTTTCTTACATAGACAGAAAAGAAAAAATATCTAATGTTTGACTTCCAGACAAATATATGGCAATTTTAAATACTTATGTTTATATGTATGTTATTGTAGTGTCTCAAACAAATTCTTGTTAAGTTGCCAGTGCTACTGTTTTTGACACAGAAATTTGCTCCCTAGCATTGACCTAATTCTGCAAAATAGGGAGCAACCTTAATTTTGTGATGACAGCACTGATTCACTTCAAAAGCCTTTGCATAGACACCAGACAGTGTCACTGATTGTGGTAAATTGATGAATAAGAAGCAAAAAAGGAGGGGTATGGACCTCAAATTCTGTCTTCTGTTTCCCAGTGAATATTTAGTAGGCAAAGAGTACATTCAATTGCTCCTATTGCAAGGCTGTGGAAAAGACTTTTCAGTCAATGTATTCTGGTTTACAGAAATAACCCTCTCCAAGAATAATCTCTGAGGGCCCTATTAAACAACAAACAGTTCCTAAGCTCTCTGACCAGAAGCCAAGGAGAGGCCACAAGTGACAGAGACTGGCTCTGTACACAGACAGCTGATTTGGCAAGGCAATAACCAACACACTGAAGAAGGCCTCTTGGTTTTCCTTCCCTTTAAATCCTTCTCAGTACCGAAACTGCAAGATTGTAAACAGGTTGGTGTAAGTAAAAGCATTTCAAATGATCTCCTTCTTGTCTTGGAGTCACTGGCTAAACTGGGATAATTGCTTGAACTGGTTGAGGTAACCACTACTTTGGTAAAAAAAAGCATTTTAATCCAATGTCACAGCAGCTCTTTGTTACATTTGTTGCTATGAAAGAGGTCTCAAAAGAGACTGTACGATTATTTTTGTACTTAATTTTTTTTCCCCCATAGGGGAAAAAACTTCCTTTAACTGAAAGGCATATGACCCATGGTGTTCTTTGTGTTTACTTTTTTCCCCATTTTTGCTTTTTTTTGGTACACCCCCAAACAGCTTTCTGGCTGACCTATGTGCCTATTGGCTGACATCAGCTGGGAGAGTTGAAGAGTCCTGAGAATATCCTCATCGTTAGGACCAAGATGTTCAACTGATACCAGAGCCAAATAATTCCTGGACTCTCAAGTGCAGATTGATTAAATTACATGAATAGATTTACAAGAACCTATTTGTATCTTTACCAAAAATGCAGACAGAATGTAGCAAGAAAAATTTAAAGAATAACTAGGAAAAAAATCACATCTATTTTTAATTAAATTATATCATCATCATTGCTTTATGTTATAGCATCATCTCCAGATTTTTTAATGAACTGATCTGCTGTAATGGAGTAAGGCTGTAGTGGAGTAAATAGAGAATCAGTAAGACACCTGCCATGTCAAATTCAACACAAGCAATGAACTGACTCTGTCTAGCTATCCAGTCTAAGCTTTCTTGAAATCTTTACAGTTTTGAAGGGATTTTTAAGATTTATAAAATTACATTAATTTTAAAGGCCCTAAAATCAAAATTAAAAAAAGTTTAGAAACAATTTAATGCAGTAGCTGGAAATTGTCGGGTCCGGCTGTCTGTCTCTGCCCCGACACGGGTAGAGTGGTTCTTTGGTGGGCGCGATGCAAAGGACGAGTCTGGACTCTTCAGCTTTCGGTCTTCAGGTTGTTTATTATTTCTTATCTACAAAATTTTCTGTCTGCCCAACAGAGGTCTGATCTGCAAGCAGTCACAGGCACTCTCTGACCACCCACGGGGCGGTCATGTCTTTTTATACTAAAACCTACGTATACAATATTTACCTTTATTTCCCAATGCTTTTCGCCCATGTTAGCAAGTGCACCTTCACCATAAACCAATCTCTAAGTGCCAACATCATCACAGGAGATGGAGGACAAGAAGAAGAAAGAAGGACAAGACACGCCCTGATCCCTCCATCTTGTCTCCATAACCCCCCTGTACCAAAAACCTTAAAGTCTATATCTCACCCTCTAAATGTGTCTCTTTTACACCTTGTACTCTAAAGTGATTCTCTTGTCCTCAGACTCTTGTTACTTCTGTGGATGGATCAAAATCAAGCCACCAAACACTCTTGGCAACATTCCAGGGTTTTCGAGACCCCCAAGGGTTCTCCTGGCATCTCTGGACATCGGGAACGATGTGCTGAGATCCCACAGGAAATGATCTGGAATGTAGACACAATCACTAACAACCCCATTTGGGGGAAGTGACTGCGTAATGCAGGAGTTGGGGCAGCTCCATTGGCATCACTGGAATTACACTAACCTAAAAGGAAAGCTTACATCTGGGATCTACTTTAAAGACTTTACACTCTTTTAAATAATGTGAAAACAACTGGAGTCAGTCCCAATACCAACATGCTTCAATATCTGTGGTATATAAAACCACGTGCAGGTTACTTGAGACAAAGCGAATCTCATGTTCTGCCATTTTCAAACAAGTAATTTGTTGGTCAATTGAAGACAAGTACTAAAAAATCTCTCTGAAAGACTGTCCTAGTCCTTATTGCTCTGAAAATCAGATCATTGTCACAACTAGGAAAGATAATCAGGTGTTCAGGTGCACCCAGTCCCCTCCCTTGCTGTTGTCTCTGATAGGCAATATGATTTGTCCGAAGATCAGAACACCAGGTAGGAATTTCAGGAGGAAGTGTCTGGATTTCTCCCATCATGAATGCATTAGGGGTGTTGTGATGATTGGAATGAGTTTGATACAAATAGTCTTGATAAGGGGCATAAAATTCTGCTGGAGACTTGGCCAGCTGGACAAACTGGTCTCCTAAGGTTGCAGGAAGCTTCTGGGTTGATCCTTCTCGTGGCAGAGCTGTCTGCAGGGTACATCCAGCACAAAGACAGGGAACACTCACCTTTGGAGAGGTGAGTGAAAATGCTAAGATCTGCTCACATGCAGAGATGAAACCCTGAAGTAGCTACATAGGTGTTTTGTTGCTTTCCAATTGTTCACTCTGTAAGGCCAAAGACTTAAAACCTGTATGCTTCTAGCTGGACCTGCTTATTATAATGCTTTAGACTTGCTCATATTTTATACTGCACTGATGATATTTAGATACTGTATTAGCAATAAATATAATCACAGTTAATTTTCAAGAGTTATTTCAAGAGTTAAAAAATGTCTTACTTTCTGATACACTATGAGTGTATCAGGAAGGACTCAATACAGCTGCCCAAACAAAGGCTCCTGGTGCCATTTGAAATGTCCAAGGGTAGCTGACAAGGTGTCACTGGGGAAGAAGAAACAGATCCTACCAGAGAACTGTGTTGCTGTGGAGCAGCAGTTGGAAGCTGGGTTGTCTGTGTGATTTACCTCCTCCTTTTAGGCAGCTGAAAGGAGGATGAATACTAACACATTTATAAGTAGTAAGGCATCAGAGTATAGAAAAGCTCAAAAAATGAGCATGTATTTTGATATCTCTAGCTCTGAAATGAAGACCCTAACTCCTCATAGCATTAGTACTTTATATTCAGTTGAAGTTAAAAATAATTTTGGGGTACTAGAGCAATTTTTTCATGAAAAAGATGGAAGTTAAAAGTTCTGGGAAATTCTTTTATTAAATTAAAAAAAGTTAATATAAACATCTCAGTTTCAGTAAACTCTTGGGAACAAGTTTTAGAAACAAGTCAATAAGATACTAGCTAGATAATTGATGAAACTGAATTTTCTTTGTATTTGCGTGACCTACTTTGTAGACATTTAGCTGACAAAGTGCTGAGAAATATTGTTGATGATTTACAACTGATAATGTTCTTGTGTTTTAGGGTTTGCAAGAAATGCTTGCTACTATCTTCCACTGGCTTTAGGATAGCATCTGGTCTTCTCTGATTCAAGGCCAACAATGATAACTCATTTCTTCACCATGTTCCATTTTGGTTACAGCAATGCAATTTACGGAAACTGGGAAGCATCAGCCCTGGGAAAGTTGCGGCGGGTGCAGATGCAGGAGAAGTTCTCCTCCTCACTCTCATCAGTCACAGACTCTTTGATTTGTGCTTGCAGCCCACACACCATCCAAGTGGTCTCCAGAGATGAACTCCATCTTCTCATAAGTTCAATAAAATCCTGTGGGTCTGTGTGATGCCTGTTTGGGACGCTGGGTCGAGGCCATGACGTTGGTGAGATGAGCTCAGGCCTAAGTGTGACTGTGGTGTCTGTGCCATTTTGCTTCTTAGGAGGCACACCTCAGTCCCTTTCCTGAACTTTATTGTCTAGAAAATTACTGTATTAAAAGTCATTTTACTCTTTGGAAAGCCAAAATAAAAGTGGATTTTTATCAAAATTAAATATAGTAAGATTTGTTTCACTGCTCATGGGATGGAGGGAATTCCTGGGTATGGAGTCAAGTACAGACACTGAATTTTTTGGCTTATATAAATAATCAGGTGTCCATCTTTAATGCATTAAAAAATTATTGTAACATATCTTATTGATAATTCTCCAGAGTTTCTTTTAGATATTACTAAGATTTTGAGTTACACTATAAATTAGAATTGCATCTACATTAGAACTTTATTTGAAAGCCTTCAGGAATATATTGATGAGCTGTCACATATAATACTAAGACTAGAGGCTAGACGTAGACTGTCATTTTTCCTGTGTTTATGTACAGACATATCCTAGAATAATGAAATTGTTTGGGTTAGAAGGAACATTAAAGATCAGATAATGCCACCCTCCTGCCATGGGCAGGGACACCTCCCACTAAAGTTGCTGAGAGACTTTTTCCCTATGTACACATAACCATCAGTCATGCTATCAGTTTACTCTGCTTGCTAACAGGAAGGTATACAACACCTGAAGGAAAATGGACTTCGTTAGTTTGATCTTTAGGATTCTTTTGTGGAATATTTTTGTATATATTTTGCAATAATTAGAAGTGGATTATATGCAGAAAGCTTTACGGTTTTTGTTCCTTCTGTCTATCACCTAATGTCTCCTTTGAAAATGCCTTAATCCAAAGCAAACTTGAAAAATAACCTTTTTTCTAGAGGGACTGAACTGTGCATTTTAAAGTCAACAACAGCAAAGTGCATCCAATTTACCTCAGAACATATACATTAAAAAAAAAAGGACAAGGACTTAAAACAGCACAAAGAAAAAATCTGCTATTAAAGGCATGTGCATAAAAAAGCCATTTAGAAGAACAAGGGGAAAAAAAAGAGGAGATAGCGAGAGAGAATGTCACCACAAGCCATACCAGCTAAAATCTTGATAACAAAATATGCAAAATATTTCTAAAGTATACTGCAGCCTACCCTCTAGCCACAGAGTAATGAAGACCTCACATAAGCAAAGACATTACTTAACATCTAATCTTCATGGACAGATCAGTTCCATATAGTCCCAAAGTTGAGAGAGGAGTAGTCAATTACATTTATTGTGAATATTTTGCCAAGTATAGACAGGGTTCAATTGTACTGAATGGTTCTTAAAGTCATTGAATATCATTTTGCTAAGGCTTCCAGCTGGCAACTTCATCCTCTCACTGACTTCTTTAGTCTCTTGTGTTTATTTTACAATTGTACTCAGGACAGCAGTATTACTGAACCAGCCTGTGCAGCCACAAGATTGTCATTCTCAACGAAAATTGTGTGAAAAGAGGTTGGCAATCTGATTCAGATTACACTGTTCAGTCCTGATATCACATTTATAATTCAAATACAACCTCTAATTTGATTTTTTCAGGGCCTTTTCAGCTTCTGAAAGCCATTGTCTAGGAAAAGGAGGTGAACTGTTTTACCAGATTTTATTAGTAAGTAATAAAATTAGAGAGCCCATTTGTAAATTGTGGTTGTGTATTCTGGGAAACCATGCTAGAATTGGTGTAACATTTATTGCCCACAGACTATAAAACTAGCTGTGTGTTGAGAAGCAGCTCTTTGCTCTCACAGGCAGTCTCATTAGCTAATCCACTGTCTACAGCATGACAGCAGCAGGGCCCTCTAGCAATATGGACAATAGAAGAGTTTTACTATTGAGCAGTCAGATTCTTTTTCCTCCAAATCTGGCAACATTGTGCTCATTCTGTCTTGGCAAGTGTAAAGTTGAAAGCTGCCCATTGCTGAGATTCTCACCAGCTGCGTGACTGCACACAAATCTTGAAAGTTTGCATGAAAGACAGTAAATAAGGAATGCAGTGGGGTCTGAAAAGAAAGGTAGTTCCTGTTCAAAATTGAGGGATGTCATCTTCAGGTGTTTACATATAGGCAGTTCCACAAGAGCCAGGTGATTGCAAGGAGGATGGACAAGCAGAGTCCTGGGCAAGTCAAGGCACTGTGAGTCAGAAAGCCCTGGCTGATCAGCTGAGCATCTCCCTCTGCTGATCCATTGACTTGACATCCACCAACCATAAATCTGAGTGCACAACAGACACATATACAGGTACCCAAGGTTTTTCATCTAGATCTGCTTCCCTCTGTGAAGCTTAGCTGCCTAAACAGAGAGACAGAATGACATCTGATGTGTCTGTATCTGAGGGGCCTCTCTTGTCTCCTTCAGGCAGGTGAGGTTTTTTAGCTCCATGCGTGTGTTGCATGGATAACAAACAACCTGAGTAACCTGAGTAACAGAACCACAGCCTAAGAGAGCAAGAGAACACCCCCCACACACACACTTTGGGGAGGGGGAGACATTTATTTTAGGATTTTATTTCTATAAAGGTTTCTACATGGCAGAGGATTTCTGTAGAAGAAGGTTGACCTGTTTTTTGCAGGAAAGTGGAGAAATTTACACTGTAACATTCCTCTTATCACTTTATTATTATTTTTTCAGTTCTATGCCTCTAAAGTAACTTCAGCATTTGCTTCTAATATATTTTTTTTGTTTTGCTTTCAATTCCTAAATAACTTGTACAGCAAAAATGCCAGGCTTGCAGTATCCCAGGTTGCTGCAGCCCAGATCATTGGATTTCATTCATACATTTATCTTCCCATTTGCCCACGGCCAGCCACTTAATGTTTAATGAAAATATATATTGTTCAGAAATGCATGGCTGAAATTTCCTGGTTTATTTTTTACAAATTTGGTACTAAAAATGGTTGGATAAAATCCAGAAACATTCCAAAGAGGAGATAAGGACCTTATAGCTGTGTGCCCCAGCCTGCAGAGATCATGTCCTAGTGGGCCTGGGTCCAGGGTTAGACACTAAACATTCAGCAGACAGAGATTTTATTGCTTTTTTCTTTTCATTATTTCTTCTTTCCCTTAGCATTTGCTAAATTCATACAGACTTAGTTAGGAAAAGAAATTCTTGTTTTTCTTTTGAATTTATACCCACCTGTTCCTCCTCTAGCAATTTCTGCTTACAATCCATGACATCCTAACATTGTGAGATTTGCAAAAATATGCAACATTATAGAGGAAAACAAGGGTTCCAAACCTATATTTAATGATATTTTCCTTTTTTTTTATGTGGTCTGCAAACCAGCATTTCTGTGTCTGGAAATTAGGACTCTCAGACAGAGATGTCACGCTCATAGTACTGTAATTTTTGATTTTTTTTCTTTTCCTAATTGTAAATTCTTTACCCTCCTGAAAGTAACATTTTCCAGAAGTGGAAAGCTAGTCATCCTGGTACTTAACAAACAGAAAAAATTCTCCAGATGCTACTGTCATGCAAAGGAATAAGTTAATTAAGCACTAAGTATTTTTTCTTTTAAAGTGTCAAGACTGAGCCAATACTTCACAATAAACTTCTGCTTTTTCAAACTGTGAACTCCAACATGAAAATGCAGCACTGAACTGCTAGGGAGTGATAGGTTCTAAATGATTTTTTTTTCTTACTGTTGCTAAACTGATAGCAAATAATTTTAATTTAAAATACACAAGGAGTCAATTTATGCCAGGCATTTTTCTGATATACAGAAAAACAAGAGAAGAAGACAAAGATGTGGGCATAAGAGAATTTATTTGTGGAGTTAAATCTATTTTAAGAATATCAAAATCTGGGAGGATTCTGACTATGAAGAAGGTGACTGGAGTGTACTTCACTTGCTCTAAATTCTTACATTTACAATTGAGGACATTCCTGTGAGAAAATATATTGGAAAAGGAATGTATGAATTCCACTGGACTATGAAGGAAGAATTGAAAATCTTCTGCTTTTCCCACAACTTTGAAGTCTGAAGTTCTTAAGATACCCTAAGCTGCTTTAATCTGTTGGACTTCTGCACCTTGACAATTTATGAATCTCCAGTGAGATAGTTTTGAAAAATTCAGTTCCAATTTTTCTGAAATTAAACATTTTAAGATGTTCTTCCAAAGGAAACATTACTTATCTATCTATATTGTGAATGGATAGACAGACCTACCTCTTCCCTGCTAAAGCACTTTGGTTTGACAGTAAAAAACCCCAACACATGGGAAATTTAAGTTGTTAAACAGGTCTTGTATCTTCCCTAACACACACATATTTTGATGCTGGAGAAATTCCCCATTTAATGGTGAATTATGTGTTCTTTCTTTCAGAATCAAAACTCTGAAAACATGACAAGCACTTGAACTTGCCCCTCTCTACAGTCAGTGTTTCAGGTGATCTGACATTTAGAAAAACAAATATTTCCCTTATTAGTCACTTCCTCCCCCTCCCCCCAAGTAGTAGTAGTAGTAGTAGTAGTAGTAGTAGTAGTAGTAGTAGTAGTAATAATAGTAGTAGTGGTAGTAGTGGTAGTAGTGGTAGTAGTTGTAGTAACAATACTAATTTTTAAAAAGAAAAAGAGATGGGGATCTTGACAGAGGAATGCAGAAAGGTTGAAAGGAAACGTTTAGTAGAGTGTTAATAGTTTGCTATTAACACTCCACTAAATAGAATGTTAGAATAGTTTGCTATTCTTCCTCCTAATCATAATGAGAGTATCTTTCTGAAAAGAAGGTAATTTTCCCACTTTGCTGATAAAAGATCTTTTAACATATTTTTTTTTCTCTCTCTAGCCTCGCATCAATAGAAATCAAAAAGGAATTTGGCTTATAAGTGATAAGAAACTAAAATTATTTTTTGGTGGTTAAATAGTTCAATCTAAATGAAAAGAAAACATTATTGCAAGCGATTTAATTTTTTGAAGTCCAGAAGTGGAATTTTTGTCAGTGTCACCTTGTATTTTGAGTGTAGGTACAGGAGGTGCAAAAGTTAGAGGCAAGAACGTCTTGTTTAGATGGTGGGAGAGGAAGGGAAGCAAGAAGAGCTCCTCTAGAGAGTGAGGCACTGAGAAGGAAATGGCTCTCCAGCATCAGCTCCTACATCCCTCACCAAATGCAACATGGGCAGTAATCTTAACCCACCTGGGTGTGTTAAACACTCACCCATGGGCAGGCAGCCAGTGCAAAACCCATGCATCATTTCATGCCCAATTTATACCTTCACTCACATAATGCCTTTCCTTTGCAGAGGAGCACAGTCCTGAGATAAAAGCAGTAGTTACACTGCATGAGCTCATGTCAAATACTTTCATCAATCAGTCCTTAATACTCTGTTCTGCTTTTCTTATTTAGTAAACCCAGAGGTACAGTATTTTTGGTTAAATAAGACTGGACCCCACCTGCCCACCCAAGAAAAACATATGCTAAAGAAAAAACTACCTTTTGTTCAAATTTTTAGATTTAAAATGTAAATTACAGCGTTAGGTCATTGTTCTGTTTTATGGGTGAATAAGTGATGTTTATAAAGATTTTATTACCCAGTTATGTCTTCATTCAAAGCATGAACAATTACTAGATAACTATTTCCAAATTTAAGGACAGATGGGGAATTTTAGTCACTGGAAAACAGAAAATTCCATATGAAAATCATAAATCCTCTGGGCTGACTTGTCTACATCTAAAGGTGGTGAGTAGGAGACACTTTGTTAAGCATCCAGCATTTCTATCATAAAGATGTTAGTTCCTTTCTCTCTCATCTTTCTCGCCTTGCTGCTTATCTTCTATGAATTATGTCTGAAATTTTCAAGGATGTCCAGTGTTTAGATCAGCAGGATTTGACTTGTAGACTTCCTGAATTCTTCCACAGAATTCAATTCATTTCCACAAGATGGAAAATGTCAACCAGTGTGATATATATATATATATATATATATATATATATATATATATATATGCTTCATTCCAGAAATTTTATGTACATAGAACCAAAGAGACTAATGCACAGACTGCTGTGGAGAATTCCATTGTTCTTATGTGAAAATCACTGTTTGTGACAGTTTTGTGAAATGAGAATGCATGATGTTTTTACAGAGCTGTGGTTTTTTTTAACTGAAGAATAAAATTGAATTGTAACCCTTTTTGAGGAGAAAAAAAAAGTTGCCCTGGGGTTTCTTAAAAATAGAGGCTAAGAGATTTTTGTTGCTTTTTTTCTTCTTGGTCACAGCTATCTTTCTGCTAGTCTGTGGGCCCTTACCATGAGAGTCTTTGAACCATACCTGGTCTGAGTAATAAACTAACTTCTAAACCTTTGGAAGAATAGTATTCCAAAGGAAACCTAGCAAAATATTCACTTTGATGTTAGCATTATGGAGGAGTGCAATATATAAAGGCATCAATCTATAACAGTGCTACATTAGTCTTTACAATGTACCTAAGTAAAATGAGGAATAGATTAAAAAAAAAAAGGAAAAAACCCCAAGCTTCCCCACCCAGGCCCCACCCTTGATTTTCAGAGTTAACAGGCAGCAGAGAAAATAGATGGAAATATCTTTATTGATTACATTTGTAGGTTGAGAAGAGTCACAGAAAGATTGAACCATGTGATGTCACAGAGGTTGTTTGTGGCATCCTGGGACAGAGCCCTGATCACCTGGATCCCAGATGTTCCAGAAACTACTGTTGATTAAAATGCAAAGTCTTGCCACTGATGTGTTATCTACAATTAAATTACACTTAAAAGGGTTCAGTTATAGAGGAACTGTTTGATTTAAATAGAAGCAATCTGTTTCCTTGACCACAAAATACATTTTTCTTGAGCATCTTCAGCTTTCAAGAACAAGCACCCATGACACAGATCTTCAAATAGGAAATAAAATTTCATATAGAAAAATTAAATATTTAAATATTGCCTAAGATTTAGTTCTTCTGAAGTAAGTAGGAGTGTTATCACTGTTTCATAGAATATCTGAAGTTCATCTTATTGTGGTCATCTGAAGTCCATGCTAACCAGAATAGATATTTATTGCTGTGCAGAACTATTTACAGGTCTGAACTCTAAGAGATGACAGAATACTGAGTTTTACACAAATGGGGGTGGAGGGGGTTATAAAAAAATTAATTAAGTAAAGAAAAACCCAGAAAAATAAATAGCACTAGATTTAGTGATAGAAGCATTATTAGTAATGCATTTTTTTCTAAAATGAAGTCCTGAAATTAGTTTGGATAAAAACCTAAAAACAAATAGATGTGGAATGTCATACAGCAGAATAAAATGTTTTTAAGCCCACTTCTGATTTTAAAAAACTCAAAATAATTAGCAGCTTGTTCCAGATTCATCTCAAAAGATGCACAAAAATTATTTCCAAAATAGCAAGCATTATCCACATCACACACAATGAAGTTAGGAAAAAAATATGTAAAATGTCTGTCACTGTCAGTTTCTTCTCATATATAAAGGTAACATTTTACAGCCACTATATGTCTAATAAAAATACATGTATTTGTAAGCCAACTTCTTTTTTTCATATTTATCATTTTGAAATTGTGTTCTTCTCAATTACTGTTCGTTGTAAGCAACTTCAGCAACTGAAGTTATTAATTTCCTCTCAAGGATATTGTGATATTAAATTGCTATTACAATATTAAATTATTTGTAAATTAAAAAATCTGTCAACATAGTTTTTCTTACATTTTGCAAGAGATCTACCTTTACAAAAAATTGTAACTGCTTTACCAATTCTCATCTTCTTTCCAAAAAACTGAAAGCTGAAAGCCTTAAAAATTCACTGTTGAACAGCATTTTTTCCAGTAATCTGTTACTAAGGATAAAACGGTTGTGCACTAATGGATAACTGTTGTAGGAGCTACTAAATGATTGTGTGTTTGAGACACATGAAAGGCCAAACAGCTTGGAATTAACTTCAGCTACTGATAAGATGAGATAGGAACTTTGTTTGCACATTGAATTAATTATCCTAAGATGATAACTGGCAACATTTAAATAAGTTTTAATTCTTTGCCTAACCTAGTAAGGCTTATATAAGACTTTGGGGAATAGCTGCAGACTATGTTAAAAGTTTCATTTGAAATATTTGTCAGGATTTCCTCTGAGAAGCTTGGAGGACAAAACTGTCTGTCTTTCCCACAAGGTCTTCAACCACAATAACTTTCAAATACCTTTTCCTATTACATTAATTTTGTACCTCAACATTGGTGCCTCAACATTTATTGTATTTGGCTCTTTTGCAAACCACCTCTTTCCTATTTAAAAAGTCTCACAGTTATCATTTACACCTACATGCCCTCTACAGCATGTAAGAGAGCAGCTCTTACTCCCCTGGGCATACTTTTACACACCAAGCCTTTTAAAGTTGCAGAATTACTGGCGTTGTATTGGTTGGTTAAGTGTGGAAGTAACAAAGTATGTATACTCAAATACAAGTTACTATTTATCAGGATGTAAAAGAATCTCTTGTCAATCAGAATTAGAAAATAATATTTCAGACATGGGAAAGGTTCAGAGCACTGAAGAACTTGGGAGCAGCTTTGAATCCACGCTGGGCCATTATTGCATTAAGTGTGCAGAATCTTGAAGTTAAGTACAAACAGAGCTAGGATATCTCAGAGCATTTTGAAATACGAGGTTATGTATTGCTTAAGTGTAGAAGTCAAAAGGACAAGGTTAATACAGCAGAGGAGAAAGAATGAAGGTGGAGAAGAGGCTGTATTGGCAAAAATTGTTAGAGAAGGAATCAAAATAAATGAGTCTGTATGATATACTAGCAAAGACATTTCTACTGAGGATAAAATAAGAAGGCAAAACAGGAAATCTGGAAACTAGGAAAAGACATCTTGTTTTGTTTTTATCTTTGTATGGCAATAAAATTACTGATATATATTCTGGTGTCTTCATTTGGATTAAAAATCCCTTTTTATTTTGTTGAATTCAGACAAGTGCCAGACAATTTAGAGAGAAGAAATCAAAAAATATAAAATGCTACATAGTACACAAGCAGAGCTGAACATGGTTTTATTTTCTATTTGTTAAAGTTAGATAATTATTTCAGAAATTTTGTTATTACAAGGTAAAATTGTCTTCAACCTGACATGTTCCAGAGAAATATTATTAGGTGATAAACTCTGGGTTCTGAAAACACTCTTGTGTTAAAGTAAAATTTCTGAATCATTTAGCTTTCAATGGTCAGAATCCAAGGGGTTTCTCTTCCTAAGTGTGTTTTCAATAAAGTAACTGTTAAAAACTTTCTAATTCCTTTATGATGCAGCTGGACATACTGAAAAGTCTGTTTTTTCATTCCATTAAAAATATTCAAGGATGTATTTAGGTCATTGCCTAAAATTGGTCTCTTGTTGTTCCAATATGAGTGTTAGAAATGTTGAAATATAGAAATAGAACAGAAATAACTAGCACATGAAACTAATTTTACTCGCAGGTGTACATGTGTGAGCTTATTACAGAGTTATGGCTAAAGAAAGCTCTCGAGGAGCAATGAAGTAATGATCTTTCATGATGTATTTGCATTGCACAGCCAAAAAATGCCACAGACTTCTTTCCTCATTTTACTACCACAGGAAGAGAAGCAAAAACCAAATATCTGCTGGGAAATAGGAGAGAATAAAAATTCCCTTTCCCTCCATCATGTCCAGTAGCAACATGAAGCTAGAACAGCTGAGAAAGTGTGGTCCTGTGCAGTTAAGAAATGAAATTCAAGTCCATCCTGCAAAGAAATAAGGGAAGGTAACAGAAGGCAGTACCAACAGCAAGCAACAATACTCACTGAGATGCCTCATACGTCCAGAAGCAGGAAACCCTAGTGTTAAACACAATGAAATATCAACAATGTCCTCTACTGTTGAATACAAATACTCTGACACATTGCCCATGTTAACAAAACTCTTCTGATTTGAAATATGAAACCTCTAGTCTGCAACTATGGCTAGGATTAAAAAGTTTAGGATAAATATCCTGTGTTCTGCAAAACAACTGCCAATCCCCTTACATGGTACTTTGTCAGATCTTTTAAACCAAATCTCCTTCTGGGTAACTTGTAATACGGAAGATGGGGTAAATGCTTTCATTGCTGTGAGTGTCCCAAAATTATTCCAATCTACTTTTGGTGAACCAGATCATTACTTAACCAGTCTGTACAGCAGCTTCTCACTACCTGTCTTGAAACTTAACTCCAACTCTGATTCCCCTTTCTGCAGAATTACAGGTCTTTAGATTCTCCTGATGAGCCACACTTAGCATTTCTAAACACTGAGGTCTTTTGTTTATTATTTTCTGTTTGGAGTGAGGTTTTTATTTTGTTTGGATTTTTTCTTTTTGTGTTTGGCTCTTGGGTTTCCTTTCATGTGTGCTGGCCCAGGTCGTGTTGGCAGTGTATGCATTTATATTCCAGCACATAGAGTTATTTTGGTTTTCCTTCCCTGGTCAGTAATTCAGCAATCAGCTTTGGAACTGGTCTATGGTATTAGCTCTGCAGATTTAGAGGAACTGAGCAGTAAAGAGTTATGACTGTTCACCTCCCAGCTTACCCATTTATAACTAACTTCTAAATGTCTGTTCAGAATTCAATTTCCTCATTACCTCAAAGATAAATCCTGGGGAATCTCCCATGTCCCATGTTTCTCTTTATCATAAGATTTCCCTTTCTAACAAGGTGAAATGTGACCTGTTGTCAAATAATATTTTTTTATTTCTTTCTCAGATGAGAACTGTTGGCAGGAGCAGTTATCGCAGCACAAATGGGTTTTGCTGTAAATGTTATCTCTGATTACTGACCACAGGATTCTGGCATTGTAACAGGCAAAAATGGTGACCCTTGTGCTTGATCTGATGTCAGCTGCAGCTCTGCTGATGAAAGTAAGAGAGGGGTGACAATGCATAAATCACTGTTATAAAATGATGAGTAGAAAATAACATTTAGAAAAGTTTCACCTTTGGTATGAACCCTAGCTGGGGCTGTAAACTTAATGCCTTGTTCTGGCAATTCCTTCATGCCACATCATGTGCAATGCTTCAATTTTCCCTTTAATTTCCATGAAATACGTATTTATTTATTTCTTAGTCACTCCTTATTTGGGTGCCAGATTAAGATAAATGAAAATCAAGGCAAGTAATCAGATATCATATTTTTATTTTTCATGGAACAGAAATAGCAGTGATATCAGAGACCATGAAGGAGACCACTATTTGCTCTTCCTTGGGTTCTCTGCTTTCTCAATAGCGATTACAGATGTGGGGTGAGCATGCAGATTAAGTCCTGTGCTACAGATGAGAATCTGTATTTCATGCCTCATACAACAAAAATGCCCCTTTTTCTGTAAAAGATACTGCTACCTATTTTTATAGATGTTTCTGAAGCAAACATGTTCACATCCTGGTTTGCATTCATGGATTATTTGCAATGATGCTATTCAAAATATGTTACCTGAGACATGCATGTAAGAATACATGCTCTTTATTTGTTGACTTGCAGGCAGTTGCACCATCATGACATAGCATAGATCATAGGTTAGATATCAGAGAATAGGGAGAAGCATTTGCAAAATATTAACATCTTGAAATAGCAATAAAAAGTACATCTTGATAAAAAGCCTGGTTTTCATTAGAAATAACCTCTAATATGTCCTGGTACTTGGCAAGGAATAACCCTTGCCCATACTTAATTCTGTTTCCCTCCAAAACATTGTTGGCCATATTGAAAATGCCCACTGAGAATAGTTCCTGTTCTGTGCTGAGTCCTTATTTATGCCTGGAACTTGTTGGTCATGGCTGTGACTGTTCTGCAGACCAGTCCAGCAATTTATTGGATGATGGAGTTTCAGGGTCAAGGGGCGGTATTTATTCGGGAACATTCTTTTCACTGGGAAAGATGTAGTCCCAAGAACTGCTCCTGGGCTGCAACATTGTCTAGAAAACCTTCAAAACTAGGAAAGATATACCCTCTTCATGGTTTGTATACCAAGTATATATTTCTGTGAAAATTATTTACAGAAAGAGAAATGAGAAAACTATTTTTATGTCAGTTAATGGGGAATAATAGGAAGAATGTGGTGAGATGGTACAAAGAATGTTGTTCTTATTTTAGGAAAACCCAAACTAGAAATGCCTTTGCTAATTTGCTGATTTAGGCTTATACGGAGGTCCTCTTTTTGTAGCCCCAACAATTTTAATCTTATTCTGCAAGAAAAGTAAGACAATAGATCACAGCAGAGTGAACTGAGAGCCCAGCAGTCAATAAACATAATAACATAAGTATTAATTATTCAACACCACATTTATATAAATTTCTAGCAAAATTAAGGATTGAATGTCTTCTAAACATCAATGATACAAATCTGAAGTTACATGGTTGGTTTTCAGAGGCAGTGGTCATCTGCTTTACTCATAGACTTCTGAAGATAAAACATCCAAAATATTTTAAAATCAAAAGTTTTGGACTGGCAGTAGGTTTTAGGCATTTCACCTGTATGCATGCACTTGCAGAGGCACTATGGTGTCCTGGATGGTGCACTCAACACCCCAGAAATGCACATTTGCAAGTGCTCTTAAAAAGGTTATGTTTGCATTTCAGGCCACTCAATGGAAAATAGCTCAAGGTGGGCCAGGAACATAACAGGGATTAACAGCTCCCTTTTTGTTGTTTAACTGTAATGTATCAAGCAAAGAAACAGCTAGACACTCCTAGACTTTGCAAGACTTCTGGATTCTGGGAAAATAAAAGATTCACAGCTTCCGTGAGCTTCTTTGAGCAGTGCACTTTGCTCACTCGCCCTTTGGGAAAACCCAGGCTGAGTCTGGGCCTTCAAGTGACCCTGCACATTGATGGACTGATGCCAAATCAACCAATGGATGGAGACATCAGGTAAGATGTCTGAGCTACTGGAGGCAGAATGAAAAGAAAAAATGCTGACACACGTGTGAATCAAAGCTATAATTACATCATGTATCCAAATCCAAGAAATTTCTCAGCAGCTCTTCAAAGAATTTCTGTCAGATACCATACATCATTGAGATAGCAAACCTGCATAAAGACAGTGTGGATTACATTTCTTGGATGTGAAAGCCCAAGTCTCCTCCCAGAGATCTACCAATGGGATTTTAAATTACATGGAACTTCTAAGCCAACACAAATAGCGGATCAGCATTGGTGTAGTGCCTATAAAACATTTGAGAAGCAAAAAAATAACAGATAACAAATGTGAAAAATCAAACACATTAAAAGCTATACACAACAGAGACTCTGAAATTCACTGTGAAACTATGTCGCTGAAGGATGAAGAAGATCGAGAAGAATAAATTTTAAAACCTATAAACTATATCCCACTAAAAATAAAATTAAAATGTCAAGAACATATTTATGTTTTATTGATAAATGGAGACTTAAATGTAATCAAGGAAATGCTTCTTTATTTTAAAGATTAAAGGCAATAAATAATAGCTGCGTATGTAAGAAAAACAAAGAAAAAATGTACTGAAATTATAAATAAATAAATGAACCTGATTTGGTTTTGGTAAAAATGCAAATAAATGAACTTGCTGGTAATTTAGTTTGCCATTTTTCAGTAACATGGTGGCATATGTAGCCCATTGGAACTCTTGAAGATCATCTCACTGAAAGGGAAAATGCTGCTTGTCAAATAGCATTCTGAACCTCAGCTGATCCATATAAGGAACCGTCTTCAGCCTTTGTGATTCCAGCAACATCCATCTACATCCTCTCATGCATGGAGATATGCTCTGAAATCAGGTCCTGCAGCATTACTTCACCTAAAGACAGGTAACAAAAGGAATTTCAAATTGAAGTTTGTGCCTGTAGGAAATGCCCTGCTTCTTTTACCAGTCATGATGCCAAACTTTGATCGTGGTGTTCTCTGTCAGGTTCTGTCCTACTCTACTACACCTCAGTGCCAGCATGGCCTTTTCTCATGCTTTACAGTTTTAAGATACCACCTCTCCATTTTAATTTGAGATGACAGCCACCAGAAGCCTCACATTAGGTTGCTTTTATTCTTCACCACGGACAAATTCCTAAGAGTATATAAGACCTATAGATCCCTCTGCAGCAAGCATGACACCCTCCTCCCTACTTCCTTTTCTTTGAATACCTCTCCTCGGCCTAGGAGAAAAGGAGAACATTTCATACGTTCTACAAACAGGTCTTTGATCTTCATTCAACAGTCACTATGTTGAGAAAATAAAAATAAGATTTTACATGATCTGAAATGTTAAAAAAACACCATAAATAACCCTAAAATCTTTGTTCTAGAAGGAAAGTAGGTAAGAGAAAACATACAAACAAATTGGGGCATATAAAATAGACTCCCAGTATTTAAAATACAATACACACAATACAATCTTACAATTTCAAAATTTTGAAATTTAGATGTTTTACATTAGAAGGCCTAGGATGTTACATTTACTTAGGATTTCATATTTACTTTTAGAAAGAAAGTGCTCCATGTCAGGAATTCAGTCTTCAGGAAGAGGCATTAAGATTGTGTAAATAGTCAGATACACAGATTGTTCTGTGCCTGTACAGAATGTAAAACACATTACAGACTTAATCCTGACTGAGTCTTTAGGCATTAGGATGATTCTAGATAATTGGAAAAATAAGGAGAGAAATGACAAAAAAATCCTGATAAAGTCCTTAAGGATGTGATAGGTTACAGTAGTTAGGGTGTGAGCAATCTCAAGAGCCATTGAATCACTTTGTTGTATTTCAGATTATACAGCCAGTATCACTGCTCAGCATCTCTGAACAGCTAAAGCAAGACAAGGAGAATTCAGCACTCTTTGGTAAGAATGAAGGAGGGCTGAATTTACTCAGGAGTATTTCTGAAGTACACAGTCTTGCTCCTTTCCTTTTTGGGACCTGACTTGTCTTGCTGGGCATGTAGATATAAGCAAACATCAGTACTTGAAGGAGTGAAGAAATATCCAGCACAAGTCCATGTGATATCTAGGACTAAACACGAGAAGCTGTTGACACCCTTACTCCTCATAATGTATTTTCAGGATCAACACTTGCATAACCCTGAAAATAACTGTAACTGGCAGCGAGTGACAGTTCCTATGACAGACCCATGCAGGGCTTTTTTTATGTCATACTGAGGCCCTCTCCTTTAAAATAGGTTGACTAAACCTTGTTTGCCAGCAGAAATTTCTAGCACTCTCTTCACATATGAAAACTGTTCTTCAATGCTGTCTTAGTGTAAGGCATTGTGTTAGGAGAAACATGTCCAGCTGTAGTGACAGTTTCATAACTACAAAAATCACTGCAGATTTCAGCATCTGCTAGGCAGTGACTTGCAGTGCTAGAAATAGGGACACAATGTCATTTATGTGATGGAAGTTTTGCCATAAAATGCCAACTCAAAATGTGACTCTGGAACATAGCATCATGTTTTAATGTACAGAAAATACATTTCTGTCAGTTTTAATGGTTTTTAAGTACCTGCAAAGGCTCTCCGTTGTTTAATTGGTAGTTAAAAGGAGTATGGAAAGGACAGGAGTGGCATGGCAGGGAGATGCTTTGCAGTTGTATAGCCACCATAAGCGCCCCCATCACACCCCTGGCACCTCCTTACCCTGTACTGTGGAGTGTTCAGGCTCTGCCCACGTGGTGGTTTGTGTGGTGGCAGAGGGGTGCAGTGCAAGCAGGACAGAGCAGGGCAAGAGCTGCCTCCTGCTCCAGGAGCAGGGCATGCCACAGGCTGGGAGAGCTCACACAGCGGCGTGGAGATGCACCCTCCAAGGTAAGAATGCAAAGCTCAGAGAAAGCACAAATGCCAGAAATCACAGTACTTCATCCACAGAAGCAGTCATACTACTGACTGTATCAGCCTCTGCAGCAGCTGAGAGCAGGAAAGTAACTCAGCTCCTTTTCCTCAGCTAGCTGATTTTTATTTAGCATGTTGAGTAGTTTGTAGCCAGTTGGTAATAGACATTGGTAGTAGATGGCACAACCATATTTCTTTGCTAATGAAAACGTGGGTATGAAAAGGCATTTTTTACATTTTCCTGGGTTTTACAACAATGTAGCAGTACTTATATTTACATTCTTACACTTGTGGAAAGTACTTTTTTTAAAAGAAAATCTTTCCTTAAGTGGTTATGCATGGAAAACATCAAATAGTAATAATAAAAAGCCAGATAAAGTGAGGATTAGGAGGCAGGATTAAAATTAAATAGCTACAAAAGCAACGATGGCAAAATATAAAATCTGTATGCTTAATCACATGATCAGCTATATTCATCTGTGCTTTATCTGTACAAAATCATAGTAAAAGAAGATGATAACCTGAACTGAAGATGTTCAGAGGACGTTATAAATTGCAGTCACATGCTTTAAAACATTTGAATAAAAATCCCAAACTGATAATGTTGCACTTAAATTTAGAAAGGAGGAAAAAATGTAATTGTCAGCTAAATCTATACTAATGCATTATTCAATTGTAGAACATATGTGCTAAGAAAAGGCCAGATTGAGAGTCATGAGTTTTCAGGTGCCAAAACAAATGGGAATCATTGCAGAAACCAGCCAGAACAGCACATCTGCAGCAGAAAAGAAATTAGTTGTCAATCTGGCAGTAGCCACTACAAGAAGAAAAGCAATATGTTACTTGATGGTAGAAATTTAGCAGATATGAAGCCAGTTTTGTGCTGAAGATTTACATACTAGAAAGAAGTGTCTTTATCTGGGGAAAAGGACTGTGGATGCCAGGAAAGCTGACTGTCTGCTTTTTATGGTTTGTGAGGTTTTATGGCGGTCCCTTTCTGAGGCAAGAAAAATGTCCAATTTTGCAGTCTTGAGAACTTTTTATATTTATATAAATTAATTCCAAAAATTCCACATACTCTTATTTGCACCCAATATGCTAGGTGCTCTGCAGGCAATAATCAGGTAGTAAATAAATATGAGAGCGAGGAAAGAAAATAATAAAATCCTACACACAACAAAATATTCACTATCCTTTGTACAGCCCAAATTCTTTCTTATGTGTACTTTGCTCCATGAGGAGTTAATTTTCTGAATCTCACCACTGCTCTGTTTGAACACCTGCTCAATTCACCCTTTTCCCATTGCTAAAAAAAAAAAAACCAAAACATCCTTTTTTGCTCTCTTTATGGAAGCAATATAGGCACTCTCACACAAATACAGGAACTCTTGCAATGAGTTGACAAATAGTCTGTTCATTTCTGTTCATATTTCCTAAGCACTGACACACATAAGCAAATATTTTAAAATGTGCATGTTCAATGTTGGTGACAGTTCTAGACATTTACAGGAAACTTTTCAAGCTTTTAGTCTGAAAATCTTTCTAGACTTTGAGCATGCAAACAATCATAATAACCAAGACAACATGAAGTACTGGGATATAAAACATGCCTTTATCTCTACATCACAAATGCATACCTGTTATAAGGTGTTTCAATGTTTGCTGATTCTTCCAGACCTCTAATTCAAGGACATAAAATACACTCAGGGTTTGTCTATATGTCTATAATTTTATATACCTAGAATCAGGAATGTCACACAAAGCAACCTACAACTGCCATGCATATTTTACCATTATTAAATCTTTCATAAGTGTAGGTACAGAGAAGTGGTGGTGGTAGATCTAGCCAAATGTCCTGGACTCCATCCCTCACAAGCATTTCAGCATTAGACCTACAACCTTCCTTTCTTCTTTTCATTTCAAGAATAAGCAGGATTATTTTTAACCTAAAAACATAATTCCTCACTTAAGATTACTTAGTTTTTCCAGACAGGGAATAGTTTTATGTGACTTTGTAGTTAGTGGGCTAAAAAAAGCATGTATCTGCATTTATCTGCAAGTAAAATTACCGTGCAAAGCTTCTCTTTAGCTTGTACTTAATTTTAGAATTGAGAATACAGAAAATCACATGTTGAAGCCTGAGGCTACTAAAACATATTACCTGGAGGACCTCTATTATCTTTAGATGTGACTTCTTCTAAGTCACATGCTGAATTACAAATATTTTCATTATTGTTTGTTGTCGTACTAGAAAATTAAAAGTAAAAGACAATGGATATTTTGCTATTTTGAGCACCATGTATATCTTGTGATTATGAAATCTATATTAAGATCCATATTGCAATGAAGGTTTGTTTCTGAGTCCAGAATAATTATTCTGGCCTATAAAATGTTTAAAATCAGTATAATGTCTAAAGGTTTGCAATACATTTTGATGGAAGTGGTTTTTCTATCGCTAAGATGTTCTGAAATCAAAATGTCTCTATGTGTGTCTGTATATGTATTAAGCTGTATTGCAAAGAGTGAAACCACGTAACTAAAAGCAGGCAATATCTCTTTTCTTGTAACTTCCCCTAGAACTGTCACAAGATTTCTGACAGTTATGGAGGCTGGCCAAATTTCTGGGCTATATCCAGCCCTGGTCTATGCTACTCCAGAGATAAGCTAACTTCTTGAAACTAGACTCCAAAATCCAGTATAAATGTCACAAATTAAGTCACCCTTTAAAATTCCTCTTTTCCAAATAATTTTTTCAGACTTATTTTATGCCTCTGAGCAGCTAAAGGGATTTTTTATACCTATATTTTAAAATACCTGAGAGCACATATTCTGCTATGAGAGCTCCATCAACTGTAATTTGCAGTGAAGTAACTACCCCAATCATGTAGGGTATTAACATGTCTGAAAGCTACAGTCAGTATGAAGGAAGCAGAACTGAACCACCAGAGTGTCTAATGAACCAAAGCTGCTAATTTATTCAGTGTTAGACAAGAAAAAATATTGCAAATCTCATAACATCCTCCCAGAAATCCGTCTGGAAAGAAATGCAATGTGTCAGTTTGGTGCAAGCAACCCTAGAAACCATTACTGAATCAGGATATCTGAAATGAAATATTTCCTTATTTAGAACAATGAGAATGTCCCAAGTGAATTCTGACCAAACACATATCACAGTTAAGGACAGGCTGTCTGCTAATTTCAAAGGGCCTAGACACATGGTTCATAACAGTCAGAGAATGGCTTGGGTTGGAAAGACCTTAAATATCTAGTTCCAACCTCCTGGCCATGGGAAGGGACACCAGCCACTAAAACTATGGAAATAGCAATTCATGCATGCACACAAATATACATACATAGATTTATAAAGCATTTACCTACATATGCAGGGACAGTAGATTGTAGTTAGGAAAAGGGAGAGGGAAACAGGGAGGCTCTGGACAACATAAATGAATTTTCAGGTTATCACTGATTGGGTTTTTTATTTTTACCTTATTAACACTCAGCTAAACAGAAGATTGGGCTAGATTTTAACCTCAGTCAATTCTACACAACTTAGACTCCTGGGGTCATTATTAAGGTTGGAAAAGGCACCTGAGATTATCTAATCCACCCATTAACTCAGCACTGTGTCCACCACTAAACCATATACCCAGCAGCTACCTTTTGAAAACTTCCAGGGACTGCAATTCTATCACTCACATGGGCAGCCTACTCCACCGATAAAAGTTTGTAATGCAAAGGTTGGTGGTCCAAAACAGCTCTTAATAGGAGCAGTATTTTGGCCTGCTGACTGGAGCACTCTGAAACTGCACTTGCCTCCTTTCCTGACAGAATAAAGAGCTCTGACAACAAACAAAGGACCCTGGGTTGCATGTCTGTACTAAAACATGAGCCCTTCCAACAGGGTCTGAGGTGAAGCAGAATTAGATTTATCCATGTGTAGGTTTGGGAAATTATTAAGGCATACCCAACAACTCTAGGACAGGCTACAAATTTCAAATGAAAGTGGTAGTTGTAAATTGACATCCTTCATATGTTCTGACCCATAAACCACTCATCACTCCCTCTCTCATTTCTACTGTACAGGAAAATGAAGAAATCACAAGAGACAGCTTTTGGTTTAAATTTTCTTGAAGGGTCAGGCTGATGACAGGAACATCTGGCAATTGGAAGTGGCATACTTCTAATAGCTACCTAGGAGATGAGGTGTGAGAAGCACTATTACTCAATTGAGACCTGAAAAGTTGAACAGACATGACAGAAGAGAAAATCATAGCTTTTAATTGCATCCAGTTGTTACTTTGGAAATAAAACAACCAGCCTTAGTGATGGCTTGATTATCATATTGGCATCCTGTCATCTAGTAATACATTTAGGAATAAAATTGCTGATAGCCTGCTATTTAGTGTTTATCTATGGTGTATTTTAAGGTTATTGAGTTACACTTGAAGGCCAAAGTCATCTGTAGTGTAAGTGACAAAGCACAAACTGCATTCTACTTAATCTCTGGACAGGTGTTGGAAAGAAGGCCAAATAGTGATGTATGTATCAACACCTCCGCTTTGAATTTTTTACCAGTGACGTATTTGCCACATCAGCCAAAGGCTTTTACTCCTAACACTCCTTCTGCTCGAGTATAATCATCTTCAGTACCACTAAAATAGAAAGTTATGGGTTTTTTTAATCAACAAGGAAGAAGAATCATTGCAATGAAAAAGCAGGAAAAAATTTATGCCCTGTCAAATTAATGAATTTCCAGACAAAATAAGTGTTTCTCATATTGTGCATGTTTTCTGACCTCTTGGTACCCTATAATTACATTGAAAATGAAGGGGAAAAATGTGATACATTAAATAGAACCACATAATTTTCTCAGCTAATGAAACTTCTTCACCCTCTGACCAATAAACTCAAATATCTTGGCAAAGCCATGCTGGCTGTCTTGAATCACAGCACTGTTCTCCATGTGCCTCAGCAAAGCTTCTAGAAGGAAGCTTTCTTTCAAAGTTCCATGATGTTCCCAAGCACAGAGGTGAGGTTTTTCAGGTCAGTAGTTCCCAGGGTCACTCTTTCTAATGTTTTTTTTTAAAGATGGGTACAATGTTTCCCATTGTCCAGTCACCTGGAACTTCACCTGATTGCCATGACTTTTCCAATATCATGGAGTGGCTTGCCCACTCCTCCACCAGGAAAAATTTGTAATTAAATTTAATGTTTTCAGAAAAGACATAAAGCAGGGAAAAAAAGGATAGAGAAAAACCCTCCTGTGAAGAAATCAGTGGTTAAAATTTTTAACACTTCCAAAAGCCTTCTTTTTACAGATGTTGAGACACCAGACACCACTAGTCAAACACACAGTTTTTATACTGCTGTCTGATGGTGGTCAGAAGCCAGATCCTCATCACAGCCTCTGAATTTTAACAGAATTGTCTACAGCAAAATGTAGTATGCTACTTTGAATTTAATTCTATGCTTCTGAAGCATTTTTTACCATTTTCTGGAACTGATATCCTAATTTTTCCCCCATCAATATTGTTCACTAAAGCAGTGGTATTATTTGATTTTGTGACACCTATTCATCAGTAATTTGTAATCTTCAGCCAGGACAAGCTCTGGGTTTAAAGAGGTTATTTGGATTCAGAGAGTTTTGTTCTGAAAGTTGTGGTTGTTGTCCATATGTTGCTGTTTCATACGCTTGTACTATAGCCAGATAGGAGAAAAAAATCCACTTTTAATTGAGCCTCACAATGATTTAATGTAACTTCCTATATCTTTTAGCAATGTCGTTCATAGCAAGTGCCTTTCTCTTAATTCCACAATCTTTTCCCTTGATCTCCTTCAGGAAACACAAGATGCAATATATGACTATACAGTCTCTCTCTTTGGTTGGTTCCCTGGGAGTAAAGCAATGTTGACCAAGAACTGGGGTAAACACAAGTAAAGTGCTGAAAACATTAGAGTTATTTCACATTTTTACATAATTATCTCATCCTTCATTTTCAAAAGAGAAACTTCTAATCTGTATGGGTGCAGAAAAAAATAAAACCACTGAAAAAACAAGAATTTATAGGACATTTCCCAGTGCAGTTAGAGACTCAGAAGTTTTAGGGCTGAGGAGTGAACTTAGTTATCTGGATCAGTTCTGACTCAGAGTCTTCTTATATGTTCTGCTTTAGTAAAGTTAAATACTGGTCAACATGGACTATCTAGAAAAAAAGAAATCAAGACTGGTATAAAAATCACATGGGAAATTTGCAGAGAGCAAAATAACTGGTACCATTTTCATCAAAAACTACACAGACAACAGAACAGAATCAGGGAATCATTTTCATGTGACTGTCAAGTAGAGTTTATCAATAATGATACAGAAGTATACATAAATATGTATACACGTTTAAGACATAACAAACAAGTATGTATAATACAGAACACTGAAAATCATGTTCAGCCAGCAGAGAAATGTTATATCTGGACACATATTTCACACAAAAATTGACATGAACAGAATAAACTCCATTTGCCAAAATACAAGTATTTAGGTTTTGGGTTTTTTTACTTCTAGAGTGCTTGATTTAAGGACCAAACAAGGCATTTCTATTGGGTGAGAGCTCAGTCATCATTGCATTGGAGAAAGGATATGAGAGACAGAGAAAAGTCATTCAGTACTGACGTCTTAAGCAGCATATGGACCCCTTTCTCTTCCATCTTAATATTCAGTGTAAGGTTTCTCAACGCTCTGGTTAAACACGCAGACATCAGACAATTAATGTAGAGTCCAAGGCCTTCAAAAGATAATGAAGACCGAGTGCTCTGAGATGGACAGCAGAAAGCATTCAAGATTCAATCCCTCTCTCATAGTGATTTTCTGGGAGAAAAATTTATTTTTCAAATATATATTTCCAAATATTCTCTGAAGTTACACAAGTAACTTTTCATGTTAATTACAGGGATGCCTGTATAAATAGGAAGTCATGATTTTTTGACCTCTTGTTGAAGACACTATTTCTGTCATTAGGACTGCTCATATACTAAAAATCCACATTGACCTTAAGCCCCATGGAATTTTTCCTGGCATGGTTAATGCAGCTGGATTTAATTTTTTAATTTAAAAGCCTTCTATGGTTTTAAGATGTCCATATAAATTATTTTTTTCTATTTGAGCCTACTGACAGTATGGTAGACACTTTTGTCAGGCTTTGAGCTATGCAGGCAAAAGCAGAGAAAATGCATGAGAAGGGTTGAGTTGCAAGAATTGTCTCAAGCTATTTCTGTGTACAGAAGGGCACTGCAAATGGAATTTGCCACTTAGGTGCCCCCTCCCTCAGTTCAACCCTATCAGCATACTCATGTGCAACTAAATGTCAGGCTCAAAGCTTGCTCTTCAAGGCACAAAGTGTCCCCCGAGTCTGCAGTGCCCCAGATCTGCATCCCCCTTTCCAAACCCACATCCAAACCCTTGAGACACTGCCTCTGCTGCTCACAGCACTTCCTGCCCAGGCTGATTTTCCACATCTCTGGTATGCGATATCCGCCTCCCCAGACCAAGGTGTTTGTGCTTCCATCCACACACATCTCAGCTCCACAAGCTGTCCAAACAGCCAGGAAATGCTTGTGCTGAGTTGATGTGAACATAAGGCTTCCTTATCCTCCAGAGCCTGGAGGGGACCTCTGGGGAAGGAAGTCTGAAGAAACATCCTTCCTCTGCAGTACCCAGGAGGAGGCTGGGATGGAGAGCCTGTTGCAGGTTCTGCAGTGTACACAGACCTGAAGGAGAGGGCAGGAGAACCTGCTCCCATTCACCATCCAGGATGGATCTGCTCTCACCACACTTGGCAAACTTGAATTATGCTTTGTATATAGTGGCAGATGAGAGGAGATGACTAATATGCAGGCAAATTATTAGATGTTTTTGTTTCTTATTTCCCTCACTCTTAGAGCTTTAATTATTTTCTTAAGAACAGAGCAATATTTTTCTGGACAGCAACAGAAATAAGAAAATATAAGATCATTCCAGATTTTGCATTTGCATTTTTGGTGTCCCTTTTTCTTTTGCCTGCATAGATTCAAAAGTTCTGTCATAGGACCAAGAAATTTTGGACTAGTTAGACAAAAAGAGCTGGCATGGAGGAAATCACACTGGCTACACACATTTGCTTGTATCTTAAGACAAGCAAGGCAGAATTTTTACTTGTTAATCTTTATTCCTAGGATAGAGTTTCAAACAAACTTTATACTCATTACAGGAGAACCAAAGATAACTTGTTCTGACTCTGTATTCTATTTTAAAAGATGGCTTTCACATATTTATTTTGAAGTACTCTTATTTTACCCTTGGGATAAGAGATTAACCAAATTCAAAGGCTCTAATTCAGGGTTTATTGACTTCAGTGGCCTCTTTTCCTCTGTCTTTACTGGAAGTCTCTGGCACACTGAAAAAATTACCCTAAAACATTTTCTGTACAGAAGTGATTCTGTCAGAGACACCAAGTAATTTCCATGGGGTGATTAAAACCTGCTTGATTTCCTCATGTGAACAAGCTGAATTTGATATAATAGTAGTAACTGAAACAGCAGTGGTTATCAAAGTGGATTAATGGGCTTTAGGGAGTTTCTGTCAACTGTGATACAGGTGGCTCATGCTGACAACTTCCTATGTGTAACACCATATCCCAAAACTGTGAATACAAACCAGAAAGTACCAAGAGAATAGCAAAAATGTGTTTCAACATCTAAAAATATTCCATGTAAAAAAGGTAAATATTTCACTAAAAAAGTTTGTTTTCATTTAAAAGCAAACATCAGTTTAAATTTTTTAGAGTTTCGTTAGCAACAGCTTTACAATAGATGTACTTTTTAAACTGACAGCATCACCTCATCCAGCTCTGACAAACAGCCCATTTTTTTTTAGAATTACATTTATTTCAGCTGAATATTTAAAATTAATTCCTTAAATTAGCTCAGTGGTAAAAGCCCCTCCTTCAATTTATTTTTCTATTTGTTTCATTAGGTTCTCTATACACAATAAAAATAAAATTGTTCCTCTCAAATGATCACAGAGATCAGCATCTTTTATTAAGCCTGTTCTAGACATGTAGGATTTCTGAATTAAATATAATCAGAATTAAGTGGCAGTAAAAAGGCTCATGTTACCTACTTCCCTACCTATTTCAGTGTAGTTGATTTATGATGACTCTGAGAAGATTTTGTGCATAACCTCATATCTGTGTAATTTACCACAAGGACTAGATCAGTCAAGAAGGATATTAAACAACTTTTTATTGCCAGCTAAGACTAATGCTATAAACTCAGGGATTAAACAACATGTACAGATTCATGTCTGGACATTTCAGTTTTCAAGTCACGTTGGCAGAGCTCAATTATAACATCGTCTTCCTTGGCCAGAAGTGTAGATTTAGACATTGTCATTTTCATGGAGAAGTGTCCAAGGTGAAACATTTTCACAGGTTTTGCTGTATAATAAAAGCAGTTTTCAAGAGTATCCCAAATATAGTCCAAAATTATACCCAAAGTAGTCCGAAGGATTTTGTCTCATCATTTGTATCAAAGCAATAACTCATCAACACTTTAAAACAGAGTAGAAAACATGTTTCCTATTCCTAATGGTGTATTTTGAATGTAAACTCATCAAAATATTGAAATTAAAATACTTTATCTTCACAAGAAATGGTTTCAAAACCACATCTTTATATTACACCTTAGTTATATGAGTTAAGGTTTATGGCTAAGATCATCCATGGTCCAAGGAAAAACCAAAAGCAGCTGGTTTGTTTCCTTTCTTACTTTTTGCATGTTTTTGTTTTATTCATAAAGCTAAAGATTATTTAATTTTTTCCAGCTATGTGGGAAGCAAAGGGCATGTCCTGCTCAGGTGGGCACCACTCAGTTTGACCATGGTCAGCATTACCCAGATGTGACCCAGCTCTCTGCTGCAAACCCAGAGGTTGCATAAATGGACTGTTAAATACAATTCAAATTTTCCAGCTGAAAGATTGGAAACAGAACAGTCAGACACTGCTGGATGGCTTCGTGGGCAGGGCTGGCCTGGGTCAGGTTAGCAGAGAGCAGGGTGGGCACAAGCTTAGCCATGCTCATCCTCATTCAGCAGGAAATAAAAGAGAGCAGTCCTTTGGCCTACATCCTTCTGTCTTTGAATTCCAGGTTTTTAGGTCTATTGCCACATTTTAGGCTATTTTAGAAGAAATTTTCTGCTGTTTGACATCAAAGGAACCTTATTGACACCCAGTCTTTGATTATGTAGGTTACTTTTGTTACTGGACAGTTAGTTTGATTTCACTTGGATAAAAAGGTCCCCAGGATCTCTCACCTTCTCTGGGTCCTCACTTCACTGCTGGGAAAATACTGGGTTTTCAGCCCATACCAGACATGAATTTTTTTTTTCACTGAGAACCAAGAATATTTTTGCGCATCCTTAAACGAGTTCGATGCATGTGTCTTCCATATTATCAGTCAGAGAGATTCTAAGGAGATAAATTTTTTTCCAGTATCATCAGAATGTCATAAAGATCTTAGTATTTTTATATTAAAAACAATGGGACATTTGCCACTGCTTTTAATGAGGATAGGATTAGGGCCAAAATCTTAACTGAAGGGTTATTTTTTTTAAGAAGAAGAATTATTTCATACTATTCCCTTGCTTGTGCTTTATCTGACTAAACTGCATACTCTATGTTAAGTATTTATTTTCAACTAGATAAGGCAAAATCATTTTTGTTGGCATTTACTCTTAAGGAAACAAGTCCTTAGAAAGCCTTCAGAGAAGAATTGCACTCAAACCTTGTTTTTAAGCATGGTTTCATATTTTAATATTTTACAATTAATCTTTCATGTTTTTGAAATTGATTGAAACAGTGGATAGAAATTGCATTTTCAAGTAAAACATCTTGAGCTAAGGAACTGTATTTTTAGTCCACATTTTAAAATTCTGTGGCAAATATCTTCACTTGTGTAAAATACTTTGTATGTACTATCTTAGACATTTCTCATCACAAGCTTTTAAACTCATATCCTGAGAGTAATTTTATTTTTTTTTGTCTTTCAGTTCAATAGTGTATATTGATCAGTCCTAAAATTTATAAGGACAGCAACTGTAAAAATGTCAAAATATGCTTGAAAAACATACCACAGAAATAGAATCCAAACAGATTTTCCCAACCAGTTCATCATTTAAAACAGGACTGTAAAAGCACTGAATAAGAAATAAAAATTTATTTACGTATTTACTCACTTGAATACTGTCCAATGTTCTCTGAAACATAAGGTTAAAATAATGGAGATAAGAAAGAACATGCTATCTTCCTGTGTAGCTCCAGTTTTACTTTGATGTTTAACAGCTCATTATGCACTATTTTTAGTAGTGGTAGGTCAGTTTTCTGGTTTGATTTTATGGGTGTTTCATAGAGTGATCAGTGGGAAATAGTATTGAAACCATACAAAAAATGGTAGTCCTTCAAATTTTTGGGTTTTTTTCTTATGAGGCACATTTTTTATGTAAACCACTTATGTACTATTTTGTCTCACAGTATTTCCCTCCTTTTAATTCATAGTTACCTTTGAATATGCTTTTCAAATGACTGTGAAAAGCCACTGGTATAGCTGCAGCAAAATTTACATTTTGCTGACTGAGCTTGACAGCCTCCTTCCTATCTTCATGTCACTAGCATTGCCAGACTTTGGAAGACATATATTTCTGTTAAGAAAAAAGAGATTGAGCTCAAGATCTAAAGTATTTTTCTGTAAGTTATTTGCAGTACATATTCTGCCTTACTTTAAAATATTTTAGAATATTTTATATACAATACCCATCTGACTAGTATATTAAAACATGTTATTGCCCTGGTTTTGGCACCCAGGTCAGTGGGAGAGGTTGTGGCCAAGACCCAAATGATATTTGATGCCAGCCCACGTCATTGTTGGGGCAGGGCAAAGAGAGTCCCACTTCTCTGGAGAAGGGCCTTCCTTCTGGGCAGAGAAAGTGTGTCAGGCAAAACAGTCTGGTATTATTTCATTTTGTATGTAAATAATTTCTTTGTCTTATGCCTTTTGTTATTAATATTTTTTTTACTCTTTTCTTATGTGTACCAGTTTGAAAGCAAACCAGTGGGAGATCCCAAGTCAGAAATGCAATTTCACAGGAAAATTAAAATAAATGCAATAATACAGAAACACTGACAGAGTCAGAATTCAGCCTGAGACCCTGTTGGTCAGAGTGTTGGTACAGTCCAATTAAATGGTGGCTGGAGTCCTCCTGGAGTGACAGATACAGTTCTGTTGAAGCAGGGATCCTGTAGAGGGGTCTGGTCTTCCTCTGAAGATCCAGTGGTGGTTATGTAGCACTTGTCCTCTGGGAATTCAGTGGATAAGGCTGCCTGTAGCGTTCCAAGCCTCAGATTATATCCATATAGGAAAGCTTGGCTCCTCCCCCTGGGCGGAGCATCTCACAATGTGAGATCACAGTGATTTTATCAGCCATGCAGTGACACTCAATGCCCCATTAACAGAGGCTATCCCCCTGGAGGGAGGATGGCTCGTGGAAGAGATAAAGAACACTGCCCCACCTGGGCAGTACTGAACAGCGTATGAAGATGCTGATTGAACACATACTTTTGGTACATCTTACAGTGTAACATAAGGCATTAAGTCATTCCTTCTTTCCAGAAAGTGGTTCTTATCTCAACTTGTTATGTTTGTCTTTTATGCCTTCCATTCAGGAGGGGAGAGGAGTAGCTGATGGTCTTTTTAGTAGAATTACTGAATTGAGGGAAACAATTTCTAAATCACAAAAATTGTGGAAAATGTTACTGAGTCAAGAATTATATAGCAATCAAGCTGAATTTTCTTAAGCAAAATCAACAGGTATTGCTTTCATTGTTCCTTATTACACAGAAAATTATGGGTGCTTAAGAATTCATGGCATGCAACTATTTGTCAATCTTCAGTATTTACAGATCTAACTCAAACCAAATGAAAACATCATAAGATTTTCAGTTTTCTGCATGGAATTGTTTCTGATGAGCATGAGCAGTACAGCTTTCTTGAACACACACATGATGTAACTTTTTTTTTTTTTTGTTTGTTTGACTGGCTTTGGGATAGCCTGTGAACCATAAGGACATTATACATTTACATACTTCAGACATTCTTAAAAATCTAAATTTCTGGCAGTAACTATCTGAATCTGTAAATGAAATTTCTCCCCAAGATATCTGAATGTGAATTTAACTGCATGCACACACTTAAATGTCATTCAACAGCATTTTATTTTAATTATGAATTTCAAAAAGGCTTGTCAACAAAAAAAAAAGCTGATTTTGCAGTTATCAACAAATAAAAATAACCTCATAGAACTGCTTCTAACGGAATTAAGTGATACTGTAAAAATGAGGGGAAAAGATATTGCTTTCAATCTTTCAACCTTGAACTATTATACTGTACTATTATAACAATACTATGCCATTTTATAAACTGTCATTAGTAATAAAACTAAAATTTTCTACATTAGCTGCAAGTTTACAGCATATCTCCCCGGGTTAGTTCTGGAAAGCATTTGAGGTGACCTATTGCTTGATTTTGCTCATTATTTGAGGCAGGGTTGAAAGCCAGACATGGGTTTATTACTGTCACCTCATCTGAGGGAATGGCCCCCAGCTTTCAAAGGCTCCGAGTATTTTTGCTTCTGCTACACTGAAGCATTTCAAGATTGTACTGAAAATCCTGCAGCAACTGAGCTATGAGTTAAGTGTTAGCCTGCATTTATTTTTGTTCTAGTGTATGAAAAGCCTGATAGAAAGTGGAAAAAATTATCTTATTTGCTTAATTTTCATGAGATAGCAAGTATTTTAAATTCTAATAGCATTTCTCTTTTTCTTATTTTTTTTTTCTAATCTCCAGGCTTTTGATACTCATCAGAAGATCTATGAAAGTCTTCCAAAAGTTTCCTAGTGTCAGTGATATGTACTTGAGGTAAAACTGGTTCAACTGAAAATATAAACAACACTTGATTTTGTATTACCAGTAAAACATAGCCAGGAAACCAAACTAAAAGAAGCACCCAATAAAAATGAGAATCTCATTTTGGCATCAAGCCAATGCACATTTCTCTCAGAAGTAACAAAGTATCCAATGTATTTTCCCTGGCTTAAACTTTACTATCAGAAAGGTAACTAAAAATCCTCTTCCCTCTATTTAAAAGAAAACCAAAAAGGTAATAGCCAGTTGATTTCCATTTTGACAGCATGAACTTAGACAACTGTGTTGGGACATCTGAAATGGAATCTCTGACCTGGGGCAGATACAAGTGGTCAAAGAGTTCAGTTGAGTGATCAGGTATTACTGCTGATGAAGTATCTCATCCATCAAACAGCTTGAGGGAAGAGTTGAAAGAACAAAAGAAAGCCAGAAAAGAAAGTGTTTTTCTTTTGTTGTATTTGACTTTAAAAAAAGTATAAACCTTGTTTTTTTAAGGTTTTTGTAATCTATCTGTAGTGTTACCAGAAAGTTGCCTATCTTTAGGAAAAAAAAAGAGTTTTTCTCTGCAATAATGACAACTGCTCACCTAAGTTTCCATCATGATTCTGATTTAACTTTAGAGGAAATCTAGGCCACTCTTTGGGACAATGGAATTAAAGCAGAGCTCCTGAAATCCCAAGGCTCAGTACTGAGGTGGAAATTACTTGGGCCTCAACTGGAGCAAGTGCTCGATGACTGGGACTACCCACAGGCATTGGTCTAAAGGAAAGCCCCTTGGTACAACCCACAGCAGCAGGAAACATGCAGACCCAACCCAAAGCGTCAGATCTGGTGAGATGAGAAATAACTCATGGGCTTTTTTGGGTGGGGAGGGACAACACCACTCTCTGACCTCTCCCCTTGAGCTGGGAAAGGAGCAGGATGGCACTAGATTTAAGGGTGATCAATTTTTTTTTATTTTCATAAGGAAGCAGTGTAATGGGCTCTCCAGCAAGGGAATAGGAAATTATATTCCCAAACCCACATAAACAGCGCCGGTTCTGTTTGACTGCAGAAGGAAATTTTGGTTCTTTTCTCTATTAGTATATTTTTGTTTTAAAGAGCTATTTGTGGTTTCTGATGTTTTCAAATATAGACATATATTTACACAATATAATGCACAAAACTTTAGGAAAAAACAGTTGAAAGCAGTAAGGAAAAATCTCAGCAAATTAAAAGTCAGTGGAAAACCAAACTGTTGTTCTTTTGCTAAATCACTGAGATTTGAAAAACTGAGAATGTCTGTAGCTTGCTTAGAAGGTATTCATTATTTCTGAGTTGCAATCACAGAAAACTAAAATTAGATTTATACTTCATATCATCACCCTCACTTGCAGACAAGTGACTCAAATTTTTTGGAATTAACTTTCTCCTGCATGAGACCTCTCCCCTTCTGTCTGGTTTTAATTCTGACTACAAGGAGCAGCTCTTGCAGCCATTTCATTATTCACCTTCTTAATAAACTCATGGGGTGGAGATATTCAAAAATCTTATAGACATATGTAGTCATAAAAGATTTCAAATATGTATTAGTAGCAGTCAAAAAGTGCATTATCCTTCTTGGCTTTCCTGAGCATCTGGGAGTGGTATCTAAATATTTTCTTTTGCAAAAGGTTTATGTCTGCAACATCTGAAACACTCATTTGCCCCAGTACTTTTGAATAACTCCTTGACAAGGAAAATAAATTTCCTGCATTCTCTTTATAGTCATCAGCAGGGCTACCTGTCTGCATTCCAGAGTATGTTAACAAGTCATATTGCATTGCTTAATGTTGCCTCATTGCTTTCAACTCAAATTCACAACTACAGCTATGTAAACACGTTCTGGACTTCTAGAGTTGTAATTTTAATGGTTCATGATCTCATACTGTCACTGTTTATTGTAATGTGATAAACACATTGAAGTAATAATGATGCATTTAGTTTAACTGATTTAATAGAGTACTCACAGTATAAGGTTTTTCCCAAATTAGTGTATAAGTCTACTACTGTAAATAGAAATTGTTTTACAGATTCCTGTTTTGATATGATCTTTCTGGAAACAGATATTTCTTTGTGAAGGCCTTGTTTACAATTCAGAATAATTTACTTTTACTCAGGAAACCTGAATATTCCAGGAGCTACTTAGGAGCAAGTGGATCAACCAATTTGGGTGGGGGTCTATTATGTGCAATATTTATTTAGATTTGGAAGGGACACACAAAGGTCATCAAGTCCACCACTTAAGTAAATGGCTTATAGGGAGATTGGACCCACAGCCTTGGTACTATTGGCACCATGCCCCAACCTCTAATCTCAGCAATGGAGAAGAGACATGCTCTGAGGGAGGGTTCAGCTTGATCTGCTTTGAACTGTAAGCATTTCATATCTGGCTGTAAACAGAGACATTTATCTTGCCTTTGTACCAAAAAGCAGTAAATGATGTCATAATATGCAATGGTATCATCATTGTCTTTAGCTACTGCCAGCATTTCAAATTTCCTTTTAATTTGCTGGCATTTATTTTGAGCTAGTAGATCAATGCAATTCACAGTTGGGGCAGCTCAGAGGTAAAGTTTGCATGACACCTGCACCAGCCTTAAATATGAGCCAGATCTGGTTTTGACTCTGCTTTTCTGAGCACTAAATTCACTCAAGTTCTGAAATGTAAGAAGTGAGGATTCTTACTCACAAGTAATTTCTGAGTATTTGAAGAGAACAGGGTATGCAACTAAATCCTTCTCTGGATTGAATGTTTGGACATACCAACAAATTTACAGCAATAAGAAGATGGACTGATATCACTAAAATTAGATACTGGCTAGATTTTTCAATGGAGAAATAGATAATGAGAGTATATTTTTATTTCTAATGAAAATGTTTTCTTGCTAAGACTTTTAGTCCTGGACTTGGCCTATTTTTTTTTCATATGCTCAGACTTTTCCCACTCTAGGCCAGCTCTCCTGATAATGTACATTATCAGTGTGAGCTCATTCTCATATAGTTCTTTGTATTTCTCGGAATCTGGAGATTGAAGGAGCAATTAATTTGGCTAGGATAAAATTAAATAGACACATCTAGAAATATTGGAAACTTACTTGTTGATGCTGGCTACAATGACTATCTATTTTTATTGTACTGTTTTTCTTTGCAATACACCATTGCAAGTTGGAAAATACCCTAAAAGCTGAAAACAGGCTTGGAATGTTACAGTCTAATCATCATTACTCTCCACTATAATTATTGACAGCATCAATTAGTAGTTTTAAATAGTGCAGAAAGTATAAAAATTAAATGCAGTTAACTTCAAAGTAAACCCTACCTTGTGCTCTAATTATGCTTCAAAAAAGTACTTTTGTGAACATACAGTTTGGCAACTACAACTTCAGGTTGCAAGAGAAATGGCCTAGGGAAGTGCTCTAGCTTCTGTATGGCAGGCACCAAGGAAATCAAATTTTCAGTGGGAAGAAACAGATCCTAAAGTAGGAAGAAAGCAAAATTCTTGGCTTGTTCATCACATGTGTTCTCTAAGAAATTTCTCTCAAACTTATGCCAGTGCTAAAAGGAGATGTGCAGCATTGCTTTAATACTCTGTGTGCTAATGGCAGTATTTAATCTCTGTGTTAGAAGCAATGTTTTCACAGTTGCCATAGATTTATAAATCCTAGCTCATGTATTTTCACCCATTTTTCCTGTGAAGCTTTGATAAAGCTCATCAGAAAGCAACACTCAGAGGGATTTTTAACTGATTTTTGGTTTGATGGAGATTTTGTTTGAATAGAGAAAATTCCACTTCTTCTCTCATTTTCACAAGAAATAAGAGCTGCTCATAGAAATTCAAGTTCATCCAAAAACTTGAAAACTCTGGAGGGAACTTCTACCATAGAGAATCTGGTATTTGTCTTTTGATGACAAAGCCTTTTAACAAACAAAAAAGGATTTACAAGTGCAACTACAGTTTCAAAGTAGGGTTTTAGGATACCAATACTACTTAATGATGTGGAAAGGTTTCCACAATGTCTTGTTTGCTATAATTATATGATAGTATATCAAAATACGTAAAATTGAGAGGCAGAGGCAAAAGGCAGTTTTGTGCTATTGGTGCAAAGTTGAGTCTCTTTAATTTAGTAAAATTGCTATTGTGCATGAACGTAACAAATCATAAAATCTGTTCCAGTGGTTTTCATTCACCACTGCGTATGCAAATCCTTACCTTTAATTTAAATGGAAGATCTTAAGGGAACTATCTCAATTGTAAAGGAGAAAGAATTCCAGTGGGGAAAAACAAAACAAAACCCACCAAGAATAATATGCCACCTTCATCCTTACTGCTTTCCAAGGAGGAGTTTATCTCACCAGCAAGGAATGAAGGTATTTTGTCAGCAAGAGAGATTCTCTTATGTCTATGCAGAAGTAGTGACTCTTAGACATAAGTTGATAAAGCAACGCCATAAGATGAATGAAAGTATTAAAAGAAGTATTCTGATTAAGAATTGGACATAGGTTCTCTACCATTGGTATGTTTGTGCTGATATACAAGATTAAATAATCATTTTATAACAAATCTTCATTTTATGTAATATTTTTATCAAATGAGATAATTAATAGCCATAGAAGGGGAAAAAAAGCTATTTAATTAGCTGATTTTTAATTTTATTATCCAGAGCTCTCAGGAACTAAATACCACTATCAAAGCCAGATAAGCATATGGGCAGAAACTAGTTAAGCCAAGTTCCTGGTATCAGACACTTATGTTAAACAATGCTGATTTCCAGGTGCAGGCAAATATCTCCACAGGAACAGTGTCACTCCACCTAGAATTTAATAAATTGGAACGAACTTCTTTACCACTCTCACCTGCCATATGAGATTCAGTCATCAGTGGGATGTCTGTGATAACTTTTGGTGAGTAGCTTTTAGTTTGACTACTTGATATACAAAATGTCTACTTTTGTGATGTTTTAGCTTGTTAATTGCTACATTCATTTGGCTCTGCACTATAAATGATAAAATGATGACTTCCAGTCTCTTCCTCTCACACTTTTACAGGCTTCTGCTGGATACCCTCAGACATTCTTTTTCAGCTTGCCAAGTCACAGCCCACATAAGACGTTCTTTGTACAGAAAGTCTTTCACCTTCAGATGTCCTCTGTTCCTGTTCCAGCCTTGTATCTTTCCTGGGATGGGAGGACAAGACAGAGCAGGCAGGGCACTTGCACTTCCTAGAGTGTACAGTGGCATACTGATGCTCTGTTTATTGTCTGTTCAACACAGACTCCAAATACAGGTAGTTCTGCCTGTCACACTTTACATCTTTGTACTTTGGAAACAGACCATTCATAGGTAAAGTATTTCTTCTGAAAACTTTTTTTCCAAATATTGTGTTTTTCTTCGCAGCCTGTGCATGATAATAGGTCCCCATATATTGGTATGAAACAGAAAAGTGTTATTTTAATTGAATATGAAATTAAGAGTCTTACTGCTTTTTAATAGCAAATCAGGAAAAATCACCCCTCACTCAAAGTAAAATAAAATGAATGCATGAAAAATACTTAACTACATTGTAATATGAACACTTTGTCCTTCTAGAAGAAAGCATTAATTGGTTATCTCTTCTGAAGTGAGCTAGATCTGGGAAAGAAGGGAAGTTTGGTCTGGCTCTTGTAGAGATTTCAATATCATGCAGAGATAGAGGAGAACTCATTAAAAAAAAAATCAATAATATTTGAAAGAGTCTTCATCATTAACAGAATTTGAATAGTACCATATGTATGAAGCTACAGATATGAGCAATATTCATACAACTTGAGATTCCAGACCCTAATATATAGAAAATGAGAAACATAACCCTTTTTTCATTCTCTTTTGCCCATTATGGATAAAATTACAAGCCCCTATTGGATAGCATAAGTTCCAAACCAGGGATCAATAGTTGATTCAGCTGAAGGAAGTGAAATGTCTACAGATATTTACAATCAAAAAAATGAAGACAAAAAGAAGGTTACATATTTATACTGACTTTTTAAAGAAAGAAGTCATATATTAAAATAACTCTAAGACTACATATTAAAATCAGATATAAAGTTAAGATAACTCTTTTGTAAATGTGGAAAATTAACTTAGCCAACAGCATGGAAGAGACAGAACTGCTTCTAAGAGATGAATTTACCAAGAATTTGCATTGGTGTGGCAACTGATGAACATGAAAATTCACCAAGAACTTGTGCAACCTTGAGCAACCTTCATTTAGATTTAAAACCAATCTCCCTATGGTGAAAAGCCACTGAAAATATAAGAAAATAATAATTTTCTTTCTATATTAAGCTTCTTTAGTGCATTTTATATAAACCAGTTCCAGCTGAGGTTAACTCTAAAATCCACAGTATACCCTAATACCTAGTGCTAAGGTACTGCTCTTTATTTTGGCAGTGTTGTTACTTTCACGGTCATAGGTCAAGAGATAAGTCTTTGGCACTAGAACTGGTTTTCACTTGGTTTAACCCACTTTTGTGTGAAGTCCTCCAAATCTGAATGTTTCCAGTGATTTTCTGATATCATAACCCTTTTGTAGTTAAAAGTAGATCTAGTAGTATTGTTAGTCTTTTTGATAATTTGCAGTCAAAAAAAGGAACTTTGACTTAAGGGAGAATTAAAAAGGTACCTTAATTGCAAAACAAAAACTAAAACCTAGTGTTGTTTTTCTTCTTGGATGCATTATCTCACTTGCACTAAGGACTTAGTCCAAGATACTGAAATCAGGTAGAGGTAGGAGGTAATATGGTTGAAGTTAACTTATCCTGAGTTCTAATTATTTGCTTTATGTAATCTGCAGAAGCAGGCAGAAAGGGAATCAGTACAGAAATGTAGAGACATTCCTCTGAATGCCTGCAGATTCCTCTCTGCAGAAATGGGCAGGGGAGAAGATAGAAAGGGATCAGGACGGGATCAGAAGGGGTTGTGTTCTGGTTCTTTAGAAGCATAAATCTCCTTTCTGAAGCAGGAAACTTTTCTTAAACAGACTTTGAAAACTGCTGAAAACACCAAAAACATATTTAGTGGTCTGTGTTAACAAGTAAAATTGTGGATAAGCATGATCTTTACTGAGACACTAAACAGAGTCAAATGTGACTCAGACACACTGAGGCATATAAGCTAGTAAAAAGGTATCATTCTGCATTGACAATTAACAAATGAATGACACTGTCTTGTAACTCACTAATTTAGCTGAAGGATAGGAAGGCATTAAAAGGATAACAAGTAGGGAGTGCAGAGACAACTGCTGCGCTTAAACATTTTAATGGTATCTTCAGGTTCATTAGTTAGTTTTAGATATTAGCCAGAATGTTTTATAAATCACTCCTGCTATCCATAACTGACTCATCAATCCATAGTCAGATCTAAGTTTCTTAAACTTCTAACTGTACAACCTTGTTCAGAGGGGCTCTGTGTCTATTTCCTCAGAAACTAAGAAAAGGCACAAAAATGGATTAATGGATTAGGGAGATTTGGAAAGCATTTCTAAAAGCAGAGCAGAAAGAGAGCTTACATCCTTCCCCCTATGAAACATCCAACAAACACCTGTGGGCTTACTCTATCAAATACATAGTAATGGAATTACACTATCAGAAAATTCACCTCCCATTCCCTTTCCTCCTCCTTTCACCATTTGTCCCTTGAGAGAGGCCATGTGGCTTTGTGGCAGCTGGAGAGATATTTTCTATTTGTCACAGCATCCATGACTAAACAATGACATGCAGCTGCATTAGAGGCTGAGGAGGTACAGAAAAAATTCAGCACTGAAGATACACCAAGGAATATCAAAATGATTATATTTCACTGTAAATAAACTTTATGTCATAGGTCAAATCCTGCCATAGTGTCTCTCCCTTCAATCCTCCTATATTCATATAGGCAGTGTAAATGAAAATTAAAATAAAGTTTACTTTGGGAGGTTAGAAGTGCTCTTTCTTGGTGATAATCAATGTGTTATTCATAAAGACTTGTGAATAGTTTCTGTTATTAGCAAACATCTTCTGTTTGATGTTCATATACAAATAGAACACAGATTAGTTTCATTTAACCCCTGCAAACCAAAGCTGAAATATCAACTAAACCAGTAAGCAGTAAAAAAATGCACTAATGTAGCAATTTCACAAGCTGGTACTGTGCAAAATGAGTTTGTAGTTATAGGTTAGCTTCTGCCTTTGAACAGTGAAATTTTCCAGCACCTATTTCATTAGTGTGTTCTAGTTGAATCTGTTTCCTGACACACGAATTGTTAGTGAGTCTCCACGTACCTCCTAACTCTCACACAAGTGAAAAAGATGTTTCTGCTATTGGGGTTCTCTTTGAGATGATTAAACAATCCTTCTTGCAAGAAATGCCATCCCTCTTCTGGCAGCCAGGGGTCCAGTTTCTCCTACAGGGCAGGAAGTTGCCTGGCCAGAGTTCTCCTTCTCCTTTCTTACCATACTCAGCGTTCCTTCCAAGTCTGTCTCTAAAGGAAACAAGATCTACAAATCTGGCATCAGGGTCACTTGTAAAATGCCTGTGTCACCTCTGACAGCCTAAGAAGAATGAACTTTTCCTGGCTGGGTCCTCTCAGGAATTGTGGTAAGGATGGCCCATCTGACCTGAGTTTGTATCCCAAGTGAAAGCAGCAGTGCTGAGACACCACATTTATTTTTTTAATCTTAGCTCTAAACAGTTTTCACATCTCCTCCCAGTCTTCCTGGAAAAGGCTCAATTCAGTTTGGTTTAAGCACTGGGCAGAGGTTCAGTGAGACTGCATCCGAAACAGCAGTTTTCCTGAGAAGAGAGATTCATGTTCAGAAGAAAAATAAAGTAAAGAAGAATAAACAGTTGAAGAAACCTAAAGCCTCTTCCTACCTCCATCTCTATGAAATATCAGCAAGTGATTAGATTGAATTTCTCCTATTCATTTTCTTTAATATAAGAAAGGGACACACATAGTTTAACTCCCAGCAGTAACTCAGACTAGTGTGGAAAATGCAGTTCCCTTCTGGACTCTATTTATGTTCAGCCTATTAGATAAATGCTCAGCCAAAGCCTCCTCTCATTTACACAAGGAAACCTACCAGTTATAGCATGGATTCATTGTTACATGAGGAAGAATTTGTTCCAGTCTCTTCTACATGCCCTGCACTTTCAATTAACTCCTCACAAAGATCTCTCTTACCGCCTTTGTGACCAAATACTCTCGGGCTTAAGTGACTTTCAATCCCTCTTTCTCCAGCCTTGAGACTCTCATCATGGAAGCTTGGCTTTGGGATAGGTGCTGAAAGCTAGGTTAGATGAGGGAGAGAAAAATTAGTTGATAGTGTGCTGTGGATTGACATGAAGGCTGTGTTGGCACTTGTGTGAGTTAATCAGATTACTCAAGAGTAACAAAGATTCAATGAAATTATTCAGGTCACCCCAAAATCTTCTCACTTTAGCAGTTCTTGTAGCAGGTCCAAAATATACCCATAAATGCTCATTTAGAGCAGTGAAAGTATTCTTGCTCAATATAGATTGAACAATACCAAGTGTATTGTAATATTATTTAAGGAGATAGTACTGGTCTTCCTAAAATGCTTATTTCTTGGTTGTTTTAGTTTGAAATGTACAACATGGAGAAATAATTCACAAAATGTCTTTCATCTTCAAAGGTATTGTAGCACAAGAAAAAGTAGTTTAGATACCTGTAGAGGGTTTCTGCCTCTCTCTTGCTCCCCCCACATATGTATTTATTAAAATACATATTTTTAAATGGCCTTCTAAGGCACTCCCTAAAGAAAACACTAATCCAGTAGATGGAAGGCATTATGAAAACAACTGAAAAAGATATTGAACCAGCAAGACAACCCTCTGCAGGGACAAACTTCAAATTTGAGGGGCACAGCACTGAAGGCAGACTGACTGAAGGAATTCCTTCTGAAACCTGGTGTTGACAGGGTAACAGCAGTGCTGGCTCCCAAAAGAGCACGCCAGCATATAACTCAATATGCAAGCTGTGACATACATTAGCTAAAATTAAAGAAAACATTAGTCAAATCAAGAGAATGGATTCTCAGCTGACAACAGGGTCAGTAGTAAGAATGTAAATTCAAATGTGAGACTACATCTCCCATCAATGAGATCAGTCATGATGTATGTGGCTTCTGCTATTAAATTTAGTGACCAACACCAGTACAATTTTCATGAGACAAAATGGAGAAACAATCAAAGGCATATGTGACTGCCCATCTGCATGTGGATCTCTTAAGGATCTTTTCCTTACTAATATTTCTGTATAGATGATTACCAGAATCAATTGCCTCGGTGCAATTTTATATTTCCTGTACACTTTAATATGGCGTAAAAAATGGGAAGAAGGGAATACTCCCCAGTACTGCATAGCTCTAACAGAAGGTTTTCTACAACAGCTCAAACTAACTTATAGTATTCAAATAACATCTTCTGAAGGCTCTATATTGTTAAAGGATGTTGTAGGGAAGGAAATAACTTGCACACAGCACATGCTTTGCAGCTCTCCAAAGTCAGTGACCAGGGATAATAAAAATGCTGGGCAGACACAGAGCTTTTCTGGGTCTGGATGGTGTGATGTGAGAGAGACCTGCAAGGCTCTTTGGAGAGGTATAAGTAATGAGAGAGGAGAGGAGAGGAGAGGAGAGGAGAGGAGAGGAGAGGAGAGGAGAGGAGAGGAGAGGAGAGGAGAGGAGAGGAGAGGAGAGGAGAGGAGAGGAGAGGAGAGGAGAGGAGAGGAGAGGAGAGGAGAGGAGAGGAGAGGAACCAAATATTGCAAGTTAAAGTACTCTTCATCATTTACACTTTCATCAAAAGGCAAACATATCGTCAATATATTTTCTATTTTAAGCATGAAGTTATCATCTCCTTTTAGAATATATTTGGTTTGCTCTGCTCTTTCTCTATGCTGGTATGAAGTAACAGCAGTTTTATTTTCATTATCTGGTAAATCTATTATCTTGAAATATCCTTTTGTAACACTCTTCTAACAAATCTAAAATTAATGTATTGTAAGGGAACTGTAGCCAAAAGCTACATAACCTCTCTTATACATTAATTTTTAATCTGGATATGGAAACAAGCCCTCAAAATATGAAATTCCATTCTGACCTTTTAAATATAAGATAGTAATTTGATTCATGCTTGATAAATGAGTTTTTAAGATGGGAAGTTTTAGGAGGAACTTCTAAGTATAGTGCAATCTCCATTATATTCACTTGCCAATCTTACATATTTTTATAAACTATACTTTTTTTCCATGAAGTAAAATTTTGTAATTGTTTTCCAAACATTAAGTGCATCTTTTCAAATAATTCTTAAGATTTTATTTCCTCAGTCCAATTATGTTCTATCCTTACACTGTTCTTAGGAAAAGAAGCATGCTACTGTTCTTCATTCATGTCAGCAAAAACCTTTTTAAATTTACACCAAACAAGATTGTTACTTAGAGATTTTTAAGAATGGATATTAAACACTTACTGTTACATTTAGAATACAAAGCAGGAACTGTGAGATATATGTCAAGCACTTATAAGAAATATATTAAGCAAGGGCATCATACAACCTTTATATCAGCTATAGGTGTTCTTAATCCAAAATTTAAGGTGAAAAATTTTTGTTATGCAACTTTAATCTCAGGTAAACTTTAGCAAGTTGTTATTATGAGCCCTCTTCAGTATCAACGGAGGGAGCTGCAGTGTGACTGAGGCTGGAGCACCTTCATTCACCTCAGAGAACCTCTGGAGCTTGTCCAGTCCAGTCCAACTCCACTTGAGCAGGGTCAGCCAGATACGGTTGCTCCTGTCCAGTCATGTTTTGAATATCTGCAAGGATGCAGACTCCACAACCTCTCTCAGCAACCTGTTCCAATGTTTGATGACCCTCATAGCACAAAAGCTTCTTCTAACATTTAAATGGAATTTCCTGTATTTCAATTTTTGCCCATTGCCTCTTGTTCTGTCACTGGGCACCACTGAGAGGAGTCTTTCTCTCTTCTTCACTCTTCCCTGAGCCTTCCCAAGTCTGGGCTAAACAGCCTCTGCTTTCTCAGGCTCTCTTGATTTGACAGATATTTCAATGACTGGAGCCATTAGCAACCCTTTCAGAAGGAATTGTGTGTATATTATATCCTAGTTGTACTGGGCCCAGAGTTGGATGTTTTGATGCACAAAAGTTCAATGTGTCTTTTGTGTATAGTTGTTTACTTCATTAGTAAACTTGTTGAAGTAGTGTGGTGAGAGAAGCTCATTTTAACTTTCCATCCAGTTTGCATATAGAATTTTGCAGAAGTTATTCTGAATTTTGAATCATTCAATGTGTATATCAAGATATACTGTACAGAAATCCAAACTCATTTTTTATTTTCCATAAAACGTGCCATGGTTATCACAAATGGCAGTTCATAATTCCGTCTGAACTGCTGGTAAGAAAGCAGTGAAGATTTTTATTTTTCACATTTCCTTTTAAACTTGATTCCCAGAACTTCTGTGTTCCATTCCATTTTTACAGTAATGTGAGGACTAATGAGTTTATTGACTTAATAGATAGTTTTCAATTCAGAGGAAAGAAAAATTCTTAGAAACAAATTGTGCCTAAGATCTTCTGTCATCACTGAGAACATCTCTCAATTAGAGGGTAATAACTGTCTCCAACAGAAATATATTCAGAAACTGGCTCAAGAATTATTGTCTGCTCATATCAGATACCATTTCAAGGGCAGATGAATAGACACTTCCACTGCAGGAAATAAAATGAGAAGCTAAGGCAAATAAAAAGCTCTGAGCAAGAACAGCAAGGCACAGAAGAGTAAGGCAGTAAAAAGCCCAGTATCAGTGCACATGGACCTTTTTTGGCACCAAGTTAGGAACGGATAAACATCTTCTCATAGGAGCTGGCAGTCACCTAAAGCCAACAGCCATTTGCAGTTTTGAACAGAGATAAACAAAGTCACAGACCACATGTGAACTCTTAATGTGCACACACATTTGTACCTGAAATGGAGAGGGGGATATTATTTCCCATCAATTGCATCCCAATCACCTAATTTTGCATTTCTAGCTTACTGCTTTGTCAGTTATACTACTGGCTGATTTGAAGGTGTCTATTTTTTTAAAGGAACATCTTCCATAAATCATGTTTCTTGTCCATATTTTATCTTAGTTTTGCCTTTTGTTTTGCTAAGGCTTGATATTGAAAACCTGGTAAAGTAAGGCCAATGGATTTTAACAAAATAAAGAGGAAGATTCTTAGGCAAAAAGAATAACAAAATTTTACTATAAAACTATGTTTACTCAAATTATGTTATTCAACTTCCACTCATGATATTAAAAATATTTTATATAATGAAAAAATGCATCATTTCGGAGATTTTGAAGTGTATAACACTGGAGAGATAGCATTATGTTGCTTTTTGTCATCATTATACTGTTCCAATTTAAAAGTTTTATATCTATTTTCCAATGGCTGTCTTCAAAAGAGTGTTTTCTACTTCTTCCTCATTGAAAGTCTATTTTTCCCAAATTTATTATAAAATCTTGACATCTGTTCATAAAAGAACAGTAAAACTTATCTTCAGCAGTTTAAATGCACCTCCATATTAAAGATATGACCACAATAGAATGAAATACCTTAGTATGTACCATCAACTGTCTCTAATGACAGATATAATTGAAAAAATAGGTATGAATATCCAAAGTAATTTTGCCCTCATATTTTTTCAATATATATAATTCTGCCATTAGTGTCTCAATAATTAGACATAATATATTACTCATTCTTGAAGAAGAATTGTACATTTTTCAGTAGACAAGGTATTGCTAAAAATATCCCCATTTTGTTTCAATACGCTTTTTGTTTCCAAAAAGAATAAATCATACAACAATATATTTTTCCTTTCATATCTGGATTGTTTTTCTCAAACATCAATGATCTAAAAGATTAAAATATTGAATTAACTAATTTTCTCTGTAGTTATTCACACATACATCTGCACATTCTGTATTCATATGCCATAAATATATCAATCAATACTAAAGAAATCTGAGAACAAGAAGAAAACATGACAAATTATTTTTTTGTTCTTTTGCCATATATAGCATTTCAGAGAGAAAACAGTTGTGCCAAATGCTAAAGCTGCTCTGTGTCAATGGTTTATGGAAGTTTATAATATAAAACACATTCTTCAGGATTTCAGCTCAATTTTTTCCCTGATGTAATATTAATACTTTCATAAATATTACTGATAAGATTCTGAACAATATTATTTCCAACTTAAACTTAACTTCTTTCTCCCACAGTAAAACAATGATGTCATTTAGCCTACTTGAGTCAATGTAAATCATACTATTAATATAGTAGACTCTTACATGTAAATCTAAAGAATCCTTTGAACTGTTTCTTTAGAGGTTTTCCACCCTGTAGTGGTTCCATGAGAATTAATTTGAAGGGCAATGAAGAGGAAGATCATCAGTCTGAAAAAATGAAAATAAGTTCAAATCCCAAATATACCTTCCTCTCTACATCACAGACATATCCTCCTCTCTTTTCCCCTCAACTGTTATAACCATTAACAAACTTCCACTTACCAAGGGACCATTGCCATTTCCAGGAAGCAATTTTGTGGAGAAAGTAAAATTTTTGTTTTCCTATTCCACTTGGGAAAGCATATAGTGGAAAGCAAAATGAAGGCTGACTTCCAACATCAGAGGTATGAGCCATTTGTGGGGGACAGACTGGGAGAGGCTAATGTGGAGAATAAAGTATTACAATGATGTTTTATTTTTGTGCATCTATTTTAGCAGAAGTCTTCAGTCTTGTTCCTTAAATATTATGCAATGAAATCACAAAACATAGAAAAGTAAACTGACAAAGAACAATAAATATTTAACTCTCTGTTAGGAGATCTGGGCTGGTTGTGGGGTTTTTGTAGTAGGAAAAGAAGAAAACAAATCAAAGAGGACAGTGAAGAAGGAAACAATCAAAACACTAGGTTTTGCTAATATGTGCTAATATATGTTGCCCTAAGGAATTTGGTACAATAGAGATTATTTGTTTTGTGAAATAGGAGCCCACAAGAACAAGAGCATCATTGTGCTGGGTGTTACAGGGTGATGCATATCTCCAGCAGTTTACAAAGCAAATATAAATTCTATTCTTAATCTCATTTGCAAGTGAAATCTTCTCAGTGTCAATATTGCTAAAGTACAAAAAAAAAAAGTTCAAAACTCTTCCCATAATTCTGTGTAATTTAATTTTTATAGTGGCTAATCTGGAAATATGGAAAGTCTCAGCAACTTCTCCAGCTGTTCATAATTTCCTTGATCAACTTATAAGAAATAGGAGCATTACCCAGCATACTGCCACTTAGAGACAAAAGGTGAAAACCTACATGGCCAGTGTAAAATTAAATTTTTAGCAATAGTGACAAAATCTATGTTACCATAAAATATTTCCCTTCTGACAAAGTGTCAAGTAAACATTTCTTATAATTATGGACAGAAATATTTTCTCATTTTCATTTTCAAGATAATCTTAATTAAAATAAATATTGAAAGAAATCAGATATATATGGAAGAAAATGTCTCCCAGTGAGTGAAAGATAATCCCTAAGGGATAAAGTTACAGATTTAAGGAACATGTTAATGAAACCTTCATATTTTAAGACCATGACGGTATTGGTGCTATAAAACATCCATATGACACAGACAATAATAGCAATACTATCACATCAGCACCACACTGTTCTGATATTTTGTGTAGTTTTATGCAGAAACCTTGACACTGGACTAATCTCATCAGTGTAGTGTGCTTTCTAGTGGTTTGGCTTTATTTCAACAGGATCCAGTGGTAACAGAGCCACTTTCCTTCCACTCTTCTGCACATAGTTTTGATCGCAAAACCTACATGATTTTAGGACTGATTCTAAACATTATAATATATTGAATTTGTTTATGAATTGAAGAAATAAAACCACAAAGTTTGGGAAAAGTTCAGGATAGTGACCCTGTGAAGATTGGCATAGTTGGTTTTAACCCTATTCACATTTGAGTCACAGTCATATAGATCAGGAATACCAAGTCAAGAGAAGTGACTACATTGATGATACTGTATTGATGAATATTTTATTTATGGTCTGGTGCACCAGCAGACAGCATCAGTAAATGTGTTAAGAAAATTAACTTCATGTACAGGTTTTTGAGGAAGCATGCCCAGAAACAACCCTTTCACATTTTTTACACATGTAGGATAAGTTTCTGGAGTATTTCTTGGAGCATTGGTGGAAAGATTTCTAAGTAAGGTAGATGGCTTTGTCCTGTGTCAGTGTCACATCTGGCTCTAGCCAGATGTGGAGGGTTACTGGATGCTGCTGATTCTGCCCGAATGTGTCAGACATGATATTTAAGCCAGGGTTCTCCAAGGGAAGTAACTTCTCAGGCCACTTGTCTATGCCATATTTCCAGAAGGCATGCAGCCAAGGATTGGAGGTATCATGACACTGAAGTGCTACAGTTACAGAGGGTGGCAGCCTGCTCATCGGGGTCCCTAGCTTGTCAGAGTGACTCTGAGAAAAGTTGGAAACTCTCTTTTCTCAGCCTGGAACTTGAAGGAATCAGGGCTCTTCATTTCTCAGTCTCAAGGTTGTTTACTCTATCTTACCTATAAAATTCTTTCTCCTGTCCAGCTGAGGTCCGCTCAGCAAGACAGTCCAGGCACTCTGCCTGCCCAGGGACCAGTGTTATGTCTTTATAATAAAAACTACGTATACAATGTTTACAATTACTTTCCAATACCTATCACCTATGTTAGACAGTGAGCTTCTACTCCTAACTAATCTAGAAGTGCCAACATCACAGCAGAAGATGGAGGCTGAGAAGAAGAAAGGCTGGACATGCCCAGATCTCTCCATCTTGCTCCTCTGAATCACCATTCTAAAAATCTCAAAATCTGCTTTTTCACCCCATCATAAATTCACTGTCATTCTACTTAATTTTTGATGGCTTGCAGATCTTCATCTAAGGTTGGTAACTTGCTCCACGAGTCATAATGAAAACCACAGGCATTTTGGGCTCTGTGCCAGGGTCTCTGAGCCCCCTGGCAGGGGTCTTGGCTGCTCAGGACAGCCAGAGGGATGTCCTGGGTTCCTGACACCTGCTCAGTCATAGGAAGGACAAAAAAGCTTAGACAACTAGAAAGTTAGGGTAAAGAAAAAGTAATTTTAGGTTTCTCAAAAGGAGTCTATCAGAATTCTCTTTTTCTTCCAGTTTATTATTTTCTTTGTTTGAAGAAAAGCAAGTATGCAAGTAAGCATTAAAATGCCCCTTGAAAAACTCAATTATACAGACAGTTTCACTTATGCCTCTGCTTGCTTCCATTGAGTGTATTACGTACAATGAGTTACATCAGTTCATGGCACGCTATTTTTACAGGATTTCTCCTTGAATCTGAATATATTCTGAGGGAGATATTTCTGAGGGTTGTGGAGGCTTTTTGAGAATTGGAAATCTCCCTTGGGAAAGTTTTCATGACAGCTAAACATCTATAGAAGTGTACAAGTGTTCTGTATTAGAGTTTCTACATAGGCTTATGCATGCATAACCATGAGTACTACATTTACTTCTCTCACGTGTTCTTTTTCCTTTGGATTTCAATCTCAAAAATATTTTTGTTAGCAGAATTTTGTGAATACTTCCAAGTTTGAATCTTTGAGGTTATTGTTCTTCCCAAAAGAGATACTATCAGTGCCAACACAATTCATGGATGACTGTATGTTATTAAAGCTGGAATTTATCTTTTTTTTTTCCTGATGATACTGACAGCTCATTATTAAGTACTGAAAAATAATATTTTAATTTCACTGTTTATATCTACCTTTCTGACAAGTTCAATTGGTTTGATTGCTACCTAAATTGATCTTTCTCTACCTAAATCTTTGCTAAAAAGAAAGGAGTATTTATTCTATATTCTATGTGCTGCCTGGTTATTATCCTGGCAATTGATATTGCAAGCTTAAAATATTCTCTGAATTATGAAAAAGGATTATATGGAGAAAGTATTTACATGCCACATTATGCACTACAGTAATGAACATCTCAGTTTTTGCTCCTCTCATTTCCATCTTCCAGTTTGTCAGGTCTTTTATTTGAACCTGAATGTTACAATTGTTGGTTTAACTATCCATAATGGAGATCCACGCTTTGCAAAAAGCTTCATTGAAACCTGGATACTAATGTGGCTTATGTTACTTCACTGCAAAGAGCCCTGACAGTTTCTGGGTTCATTCCCAGCCATATTGTTGTGGGAGATTCCTTCTTACAAGTCATGCCCATGTTCTGCACCCTAGCAGCAGCTGATGCCAGGTTCCCACACTCCTGGGTCCATGGTCCCTGATGCTCTGGAGCTGGCACAGCTGAGCAAGGGCTGAGCATGCTGATGCAGTGCCCACCATTCAATTTTCCTTGCTGTGACAATGCTGTTCCATAAAGTTTCTTTTGGTATTAAGTCTTCTCAATATAACAACAGCAGAGAAACAAGACAGCTCCCTTACTAGAAACAAAATGGAGCTGAGAAAATACCATTTGGCTAAGTTACAGTGTTGCTACTAACCTTAGTACTGAATATATCTATTCAGACCTCCTGTCTTCGGTTCATTAGTCAAAACTCCTCTGACACAAGCATGGTTTTGGTATGTTTCTATCTCACAGCCCTTGTTTCTGTCAGTTTTGATGTTGTTGCTATGCATAAAATCAAAATAAGTCTTGTTTTACAATCCCAGTGCTGCCTGTGGAATCTGAGCAGTGCAAGGGCTCCATTAACAATGTTATTCTTCTCTATGGTCACTGTCACACTCAATTTAGCTTCAGTTTTATTTTTTGCTGTAAAAAAGCATTCCAGGTCACAGTAATTCTGTTACCACAATGATCTAAGAGCCACTAAAGGACATTAATGAATTAACAAAGTACATGGCTTAGTGCACAGTCCCCAGGCTTCACTGAGGTGGGAGGGCTGAAGGCTGGATCAGTAAGTGTCCATCCCTGGGGATGACCACAGCTCAGTCAGCTGCCTGAGAGTGCTCTGCTGGGGTTGGGCATCAACTCACAGACAGACTATTGGGGGCTTGGAGTTCCAAAGTGAAGGCAGGACAGAACGGGCTGTTTGTTCAAAGGGCTCTGGGAAGAAATTGCAGACTGGACTCTGCTGGTAAGGAGACCTCTGTCAAGAAAAAGAGCTTTAGAATAAAGCAGCTCCCTAATCTCCAGTAAAATATACTTTCCAAATGTCATAAAACTCATGGACTGAAAACACATGCTCATGGCCCTCTGTTTGTCACTGAGGGGTATTTATCCCACCCCCTTAGGTGTCTGTGGGTGTCTCTCAGCTCTTGGGTGCTCTGTCACTTTGAATCCCCTGTTGCTTGTACCAAAGTATGAAGAGTGAGAATGCCTCAGCATTTGACCAAGGCTCGGCCTGAAATTGGTGATTGCTTAATGATGGCACAAAGATATGAAAGGAAGGCATTGTAAAAACATCAAATGATAAATTATATCTATAAATTCTTACCATATTGCTGGGCCTAAGAATGAAATCCACATATATTATATGGGCAGTTGGTCTTCCTGTGGGATCACTAATGAATCAGGCACGTATTAAAGACAAATGAACACTGAAGCTCCTATTTCTTATTTTCACATATATCTAAAATGCTAGCAAATTAAAAGCACCTCTGAAATAATGAAATAATGTATTAGAGGATAAAGGATAAAGGAGTTTAACTCATAGTCAAGGCCATATTGTGCAGTTCACTGTACACATAGAGGACAAGAAATATATTCCTGCTTCAAAAGTACAAGGTAGGCAGTCATTACAGCTCACCTCCAGCCTACCTTTTCTTAAAGATACTGTAAGAAAACGTGGTAGAAGGGGTAAAAATACCTGATTTTTCTAGTAAGTTAAAAGTAAAGTTTTACATGTTATTCCTGATACTTTTCATGTTAGGCCCATGAGTTTTATAAAGGTGAGCAACAAGAGTTGGAAATCTTCTATTTCACTCTACTACAATCTTTTGGCTTTTATTCCAACATTTTGTCCTACCCTTTAAAATATTATAAACATGACAATTTAGCAGTCACTTTCTCCAACAATCTAGCCTCTTTCACAGTATCAGGACAAGGAGAACTGGGATTAAAAGCACGTATTAAGAGCCTGGCACATGGAATGTGGTGGCAGAGTGCTGGTTTCTCCAGATGTGAGGAGTTACAGTTGATAGTTGTCTATTAAAATGACACAGAGAAGCCCTACAAAAAAGCTGAAGAGGCTGCAGTGATGAACACAAAAATGTGAATTTCCAAATGAAGACTCCCTCCAACCCTTGCTCTGGATATCTTTTGAAGTTCTGGTTAACTCTGTCACTCTGTTCCTTGGGTATCTACCTGGAAAGTCATCCACTCACATAGTTCTTTTAGTCTTTAGGTTCTTCAAGGAGAAAAGTTATTTTGTATGGCTGTCATTCAAGACAGAGATGTTTTAGGCAACAGTGATACTATCTACTCCTTTTCAGTCCCTAAGCACAAATAAAATAAAGCCAATCCCAAAACCAAACCACCAGCAAAATCAAAACCCAAAATGTACATTTTTCAGAAACAAGAAATCATAGAATTAGTATTCCTATACATATATACTATGTTATGATACTAGATCTATTCATATAACTTTCACTGTTGCTAAATACAACAGAAGTTAGTGTTTGAAGTTTTAGTAAGAACATATATGGGGCCTCAGCCGTTACAAAATTTGGAAAACACACAGAGAGTTGGAAAAAATAAGCACTTCATTTTATGAGAAGAACACACCAAAGAACAAAGAAAGGGTCCAAAGGCCATGAAAATTAAGGTGAATTACTCAGGAGATATGTTCGTGCCTTAGGATTGAAGAAGAAGAAGAAACAGAAGAAACCTAGAGGACTGGGTTTTGATTAGACACTTAACTTTGAGATGGCACAGGTTGCTGAAGGTAAACCTTAATCTAAATGACAAATTGACCTTAGATAGTAGAATGTGAATGCTTATTTTCCAGAAACTTTTATAGAAAAGACTATTAAATCCTACACCTCCTTGACTAGGAATTCTCTTTAATTTAAACTGTGGAGCTCTCAGCACCTTGAAGGGATTATATTCATGAATGAATAAGGACAAAACATTGGTTGTTTTTCCTGTGAGTGATCATTAGCATAAAATAATAATGTTTCATGGTAAGTAAACCATTCTTTCTGCTGCACAGTCAACCAGTGTAGAAACTTGACAACAAGAACTACTGGGAGATGAATGTTTCACAGCTCCATTCTAAACCATGCTATAACTAAGAAAGTTTTTGAGGTTTTTTTAGCTTTTTTTTCCCTGATGTTCTTCAGAATATGAATAAAATTATTCAGTGGAAGAATTCTTAACAGATGGTTGCCATTTCAGCCTCAGATGGCAGAAAGCCCTAGAACCAAGCAGTTACAGAATTCTTTGATGCAGAACCAGCTGAACAGATTTTAATAATTTCTTCCAAATTGGAGACACCTGGCCTCCCAGAAATTGCTGCAAGCTGGATGATAACAGAGAAATATAGAAATAGAAATATATTCCTGATGTCACCAGCATGGCTTTGGTGACAAAATCATGAAGACGAATAGGAAATTATATTAAAAATGCCTTTTTCTTTCTACTGTTAATGCAATGAAATTTTGCAAATAGCCCTGTAAAATAATTTTAAAACTACTCTGAGGCAAGATTGTTTTGTTTTGATTTTCCATTACTAGAACATTTTATCTCCCGTCGAAGAATGCGGTACAGGATATGGATACTCAACAACACCAGCTTTTATTGCTCACCTTTTTAAAGCTCATGGGCCTAACTCAGAAAGGATTTAAGAAACACATGTAACATGTTACTTCATTGAACTTACTCTATTCTCTTCGTGTAAGTCCTTCCTTTGGGAAATTCAGATATATTTCCTTAGATGCACCACGTGCCCTAGGGAAGCCACTAGGCCAAACTCGCTGGTATGACACTTCTGTGACAATTCTCCTGCATGGAGAGAGAAGAAAAGGGGCATTATTTCTAAGGTTCAGCCTCACCTGAGTCACTGCCAGATTCTTCCATTCTGTTTTTATTCATTCAGCTCTGTCTCTGCTATTGTGGGGTTATGCCTATCTCATGCTTGGCAAAGCTCTGTGCCAATGCTGTCCATGCCTCGAGTGCAAGGAGCTGCAGCCAGCCAGTTCCATGGCTCTGGCACAGGATATTAGTGCTATGTGTGGTACAAATGCTTTGCAGGGGATCTGGTAAATCAGTTTGCTCTGGTGGCTGACAGCTCAGCTTGTCCAATGAGCCAATTGTACTTGATAAAGCTGAGAAAACAGAAAGGAATTTTACAATGCTGTCCTTGGACTTCATACCTTAGACTTCTCCTATCCTGTGGGTCAGTTTTCCTTAAAACTTCTCCTTCTTGGAAAAATTAATTTCTTGGCATAAGACGTTCATGTAATTTTGACTGTGTTTGTAGAATGTCATGTATACTTGGGAATTTGAATTGTGAGTGTAGTAGCATAGAAGGGACAGTAAAAATGCTAAATATAACAAACAAATCTAGTTAACTGGTTCATAAATGTAAGTGTAACCACTGAATCCATCTTTGGTACTAATTCTCTATGTACTAAGGAAAATTATTTGTCATTAAAGATTATTTGTCTCACAAATAATATACCAGAATAGCATTTCTGAATAATTTTTTTTTTTAAAAAAAGGAAAAAGAGAAACAAATAAAATTTTTGGATTTTCTCAGCTGACAGTATTTTTGAACTGTAGTAAAATGGGATGAGTAAAAATAAAGGGAAGAAATGCCATGATTTTGTTTTTGAAGCCACATGTCCTGATCCAAAATGAGCATTTAAAAGGCTAAAGTTTACATCCCAAAGCTGTATGTACAATACAGCCAACATAACACATTTTTAACTTGGCTACTTTTATATGTTTAGAATCAGATTTCATTTCCATGGAAATCAAAATCAGAAAACTCCCTGTGCATAAGATACACAAACTCAGTACAGACATCACACATCCTTCTGGTTTTCCATGTCCAAATTTTATTTGACTGATTTATGTTATGCTATCATATACAATAGCTTTTTACAATGTATATCTGGCAAAGTTATCCATAAAATTGAATACAATAAACATTATTGTGCAATCATTCAGTTTTGGTTTGAGATTTGGGAATTAGTTCCATTTAAGTGGACTGCTTTTCACAATACGGTCCATTCAATTGCATGCTTTCTCTCTGCATTGGAACAACCTTAGTAACAGAGTAGATTTGTACTCAGTGCCTTGAAACTTAGTTTGATCTCTTTGTTTCCTACAAAAAGGAATCAGAAGAATCAAACCATTAATGACCATTTTTACAGTCAGAACAAAGCGAGGTCAAACGGAAAACAAGCACCTAATTTCATTCCCATGTCTCATAGGATATTTTCACATAACACATAAAACATATAAAAATACTAAAACAAAGTTACACTGCAATCTATTTTCAGACCTTTTTTCTCCTTCACTGTAAACAGACAAAACATCAAATTTCTCTGTAACCCTCCCAAATATTGAAAACTCTCCCTTAGTGTTTGCTACATTTTTAAATGCCTTTTACACCCCTGAAATTTCTGTAAAGTAAGAGTATTCTGTTCCTGTTCCAAGCCTGGACATTTTAAGTTTCAGGATGGCAAAACCCGAATGATATCAGCCATGCTATGATGATTAAGTGCCATGATGCTGCAAAAGTGGGGAATTAAAAGTGAATGCCTGGACTCCCTCATGCAGAAGATAGTGTGGATGAAAGAAAAGCATTTATAAATGACCATTACGAGGGAAAAAGTATGAAGAAATTGCTGATTTGTTCTGTGAATGAGCTGCAGTTAGTGGTGCATATATGTGGAAAGAATGTGCAGCCTTGAACATTCTTCTTGAAGAATAGCTTCACTCAAAAAAGGGGTGAAGGAAGGAGAGGTTGAAAAAAGAAACTTCCTTGGGCCTTTGCAGCACCTCAGATTGGCAAAGATAATTGGGCAATGGTGGCCCTAAACAGGTGTCAGGTATGGAGGGTTGCAGGAAGATTTATTCCTTAATTTGGAAATACAGTTGCAGTTGCCATTACCTGGTTGCTGTGAAAAGAGCAGATACCTCTTGTGAAATCTGACAGTGTTATGCCTTCAACCTAGAGTAAAGAGATAAGTATAAAATATCTAAGGTTACAAATACCTGAATTTTTTTTGTTATGGTACTATGTAAATCACACTATGACTGGAAAATACAATGAATTCTGATTCAATTTGAAAGAACTAAACTAATTGCTAAAGAAACTCTGTTAAACACATTATAATATGGACAAATCAATGGTATGTTAAATTCTAGGACAGCATTTATGTAAGATCAGAGTATGAGCTCTTACACTGCAGTTATTGGCTTGTTTAACTTCACTCATTATAATATTGATTCTTCTTTTCCATCAGTGATGAAATAATTTTCATGAGACTTTGCATACTTCTCTTAAACAATTTAACATAGTTTCTTGCCTTGTAATTGCTGAAATTTGACTGAAGTAACTCAGTAGAGAATTACCTCTTGATGACAGGGAATATACCTTCCACATTTTGCAGATCACACTCAAGACGGCTGTGAAGTCATGGTGTGCTTCCTGATTCTGCACGGCTGCATGGTGATTGATGTGTGGTTGAAAATGCAAAGATCACGTTGTGACTCCAGCAGTTCATCCACATTCTACATCCCACAGGCTGGGTCCTTGGTAATGGTCTGTAATACCAATATAGTGGGATATAATCTTTGACTGTGCTTGATACCAATGAAATTAAAACTGTGGTAGTGGGTGTCCTTTAAGAACTTAGTAGGGAGTACATATTCACCCATGCAGCCAGCCTGAAATGAAACATTACTGTTCAAGAAATGTGTTTTGTTTCTTAGTGTGGTGTTTCCATCATTATAGCTGTGACAGTTCAAAAATTATTTCCTTGGTCTCTATTTATCTTCTGCTTCTAACGAAAGCTCATCCTGAAATGGCTGCTTAGTCTTTTGCTTCCCTAGTCAACTTTTCCAGCTCACAGTGCTGTTAGTGTTGTTGTCATTAATTATCAGAAGCAAAGTCAATCTTCTGTAGCAGAACCATTAAAGTCTCTCAGAAGATCATACAGACTCTTATCCTGGCTCCAAGAATGACTGATTGTAGACTGATGTGAAGGTCAAATTCCATCCTACTTTTAGACATTCTTCATTCTTTTGGGCATTAACATTTGTATGTGTAGATCTCCTGTCTTCTCTGTGGTTGTGATGTGTGACTAAGAAATACTTTCCTACTGTGTGGTAGGTTCTGTGGTTTTGGTTCTGTTTGTTTTCTATGTCCTTTGTTGGAACTTGTTCCCTTTTTTCATTATTTTTCACAATTCTTACTTGCCAAGCACTGCTTGATCTCTGCTGTCACTGTGGTTTTTCTCAGTCAAAGAAAGGAGAGGTTTATGTGCCAAGATCAGATAGCCCATTGACTTCACCTCCACAAACTCTTTCTCCTTTACTAAGGCCAAAACCAGATGTCTGGTGGGAAATTTCAGAACAGAGAAAACACATAGGATATATTCAGTCAATGATTTAGTAATTTAAAAATATTCTTCCAGCCTCCAATATTTTATGACTCAGGAACTTCCTAAGCCTGCAGCTCTGTGTCCGAGCAAGATGATCATAATCATCGGAAGAGGCAAAATTCAAAATTATTAATTTTTGCCTAGTAACAGCTCAATAAAACTGCACTGCTGAAAGTGAAATATTTGCATTTCACACATGATTAACAAGGGCTGAAGTAGATTAATTCAGCCATGACTGTAAAGGTGGCAGGCTAATGCTGTGTGCCTTCATTTTCTGCTGCAGATTACTGACACCTTAGCATGGGCAGCAGAACGGAAGACATTCAACACAATTCTCTATTAGCTCTATTAGCAACACAATTACTCTATTAGCACCTCTCCTGGAAGTTGTCTTTTGTGGTTTGATGTAACTGTGAGCTGTGATGACTGAGGAGAGAGCAAACTGAGCTTTGAGACATACCTGTCTCCAGGATGATCTTCAGGACTAGTTAGGCCAGGTGAGGGTGACACTGCTGCCTAACCTAAGGAAGCCCTAATTTCCAAACCAGGACACTCAAAACCACTCTTGATGCAAGCATAAAACTGCATAAAACTGAAGCTAAGCTGAATGAAAGAACAAACATCTGGACTCTTGTTCCTATGAGAGGAGGGTTCTTGAGGATCTCTAGTCACCTTATGAAATTTTCAGCAGCCCAAACAGAAGTGATAAACTTCAGTAAAAGCATATCTTTTACTTATTGACACTTAAAACAGTTAGGGAGCATTATTTGGCAGTAAATCTACTGTGTTTCAATAGTAAACATGCTTTGGTAAATAACTCATGCTTGTAAAACATCTGTGTATCACATTAATTTAAAGGCTACAGGACTTGCTAAAAATAAGCATGGACTTAATAGAAAACATTTTACATCCAAATCCCTAATTAAACTGCTGTAGCCAATTTAGCATAACTTCAAACTCTTCCTGCCCTGCCTTCTTGTACCAATGTATCACATTCCACCATAAAAGGAAAATCTCTGTTGATAATGTTTTATATTCTTTAGTCTACTGGAGCCAAGCATAACCAAATCATATTTTCATTTTATTTCACATTCTGCTTACTAATATTTTTACTATGTGACTAAGTCTCACTAGAAAAACAGTCAGTGTACCCAGCAACAGAAGTAGAATGGAAAAGAGTACAATTAAAAAAGCTTGTTTCGATAGTGTAATTTATGGACTCAACAATGTAAATCTGAGACTGACACGCTCTTCCTGGATTCTCAGAAGAGCACCTATGGATGCCTGCTGCAGCACAAAATTATAATATTTGTGCAGGTTTCTTCAACTCTGGCCTTAGTTATAAAGATTTCAATAAATATTACTTTTAAATAGATTTATAGCTTTTGTGTCTTGTTTCCATGACCCTCCCAATTCAGTCACATTTTTTTCTCATCTTTACAAAAATTCTTGGGTCATTTGCTTATTTTAATCAGCATGGAATAACTCTATTTCAGTATACTCAGAGAGAGCTGAAGTGTTTAAGAAAAGTGAAATAAATCCCATGCCTTACCAGCCAGGAATTATCAGGGTACCAACAGTATTTCTGTTTACTTCTGTTACCACAAAGTACTTTGAAACCCCATTTCCTTTTAGGCCTTTATTTCTTGGAGAATTTAAAGAAAAGCAGGACTATTTAGGCTTGTATTATGGGCATTTCAGTTGGACAGGCTAAATATAACACGTGCTTGGCAGTGAGTCAGTTGGATCACAACCTGGACAAGCATTGTTGGGACAGGCAAATAATATTTTGGTTCTTGCTCTGACACCACCACTGAGTTTCTATCTTGCTCTGAAAAGCTCATGATATCTCTTAATTTTTTCCTTTCCTAATTATTTTCCGTCTTGCATTTTTATTTTTATTTATTTTTTAAAACTTCATCAGTGTTGGGACTGTCACATCCTAGCAGATTGTGAAGTATCTCACATAAAACTGTCCCAGTCCCCATATGAGATGACACCATTCCTGAAGTACTACATGTAAACATCTGGGAATTGTCAAAATTAAATTTCAGGGATCAAAAAAATTAAAAATTGTTTTTCATATCTGTCACTCTGAATTAGTATTTTCTTGGGAATTTTCGGAATATATTTGTTATATTACAGCACAGTATCCACCCACCATCAACTGTTAAAATAAAATCCCTTTTTCTTGACAGATTATTCAACAGAAGAGTCTCTGAAGCTTTTGCTGGATGAGAGGAAGAACCAAGAAAGGACACATACATAAACATGGAGCTAAATTCTATTCTTGGGATAATTCATCATGCTAAGGTTATACCTGCTTGCAGAATTGCCAGGAAAGATTTAGGAAGAGCCAGGATCTCAAATGGAAAAAATTGTGGAATTCTGCTACCCAAAAGGACGATTCAAGTGCTGACTGAAGTAAAAATATGTATTCCCAGGCTTTGTCAGATTGTGCTGTTCCATCATACTGAATATGCAACAGATATACAGAAGACAGAAAAGATCTTAAGATTTTACTGCATTTAAGGGCATTTTCAGCACGCTCTACAAAAAAAAAAACAAAAACAAAAAAAAAAAAAACCAACAAAAAAAACCACTTTCTGGTGTAAAAATGAGCTTAGCATGACTTTTAAACTGTATAAAGTAACAGAGTGTCTGTGTCAGTAGATTTAGTGAATCAAATTAGTTACAACTGGAATGAAAAAATCAGCGAACTTTATAGAGAATTTGTGGACCTCAGAAGTAATGATTAGTCTAAATTCAGATTTATTCTCCTCTCTGGGCTCCCTTCAATTCCCGAGAAGGCAAGTGAGATGGCTCTGGCACCAGATCTATCACTTTCACCATTATAGAGAGAGGAAGGAGAAATCACTTTACTGATCCTACCAGCAATTTCATTAACCAATCAGTTCCCTGAGAACAAGATACTCAGCTAATTTGAATTTGGAATAGAAGGGCTTATGCCCAAGAGAAAGCAAAACTTTACAGAGCTATTTCCATTCCTTTACCTAACTTAAAGTCATTGTGTTATCTTAAGGGAAAGGAGCAATTTCACGTAGCAGGACTCTGAGATGTCCATTGTCAATCATGATGGACAATGTAGTCTCCCGTTTTGAAGATGGTTTCAAAATCCTCGAAGGGAACACATTCAAAACTGTGTGTAAACATTCCTGCTGTGTGTACAAAGTCCCAGCTTACTGAGACCCCTGGGGGAGTCCAACAGGGCCCTTGGTGCATATTTGGATGCTTAGGTGTTGGAAGCATGTTTGGCACATGGGAAATGGAGCTGCTTCCCAGCACATCAGCAGCACAGGCACATGGTTTTGCATGATTTAAATCTTGGGTTTAAATGTCTCACCTTAGCCCCAGTGCTCATGCTCTCTACTGCAGGAAACACTTTAGCTGCAGAGATTGTGACCGGTTTGACACCTGTCCAGAATTCCCTGTGCTAATAATGTTTTATTACATTTTAGAGAACTCCCAGCAAGGTTCCTGCTACATAACTCCTCAGGACAGGTGGACACCAGACTGCAATAATGCACTACTATAATTTTATACATATATTGTATCCTACATGATGGCTATTACATTTTAATAACTAAGATTATTTTACAGATATTTCAAACATAATTTTTGTCATCACAACTGTGTTAGTTATTGCTTAATTGAAATAAAAATGCCTCATTTTTCCATCTTGGAAAAAAATCCTCCCCCATGCCCCCTAAAATTTGCACATTTATACAGAATTTACTACTCACAGTGGAATTGTAGCTTAAAGGATTGGGCAGCTCACTATGCCTGAACTCTTTTCTCTGTAAAAGAAAAAACAGTGACTTAAATGTAAGCACATTGATATTATAGACTAGAAACTGCTCTTTTACCTTTCACTTACCACTGTACAAAGAAAAAAACTTTATTACAAAGCATTATGACTTTCAGATACTAATAAATTTGATTTTCCCAATCACACACTCTCTTTGTTTTGGTAAAATCTAATAATTTTTTACCAATATACCATTTTTAGTATTAATATAATTCATTACGTGTTGCAAGGAACAATTATATGTAAAAAAGTTATCCTAGCTAGTAGCTCTGATTAGATGTCTACATGGTATACTGATATTTTTTTTAGTCATAACCTCTTTTGGTGACCGCTGTTCACTAGATGAGAAAGAGAAAAATTACATACAATGGTTTCAGCATCTTAGCAAAAAAAGCATAACTTTTGCTTCCTAGTAATATCCCCCTAAGTTTCAATATTTCATATTGAAACACACTGTGTGAATACCTTTTATGCATGTTTGGAAAAGATCATGGTCTAGGTTTGTATCACAGCAGGTCTACCTGTGACATGACTGCTCATTTGTGTGTGGCCCTTGGGACAGAGGATTTGCATTGTAAAGAAATGCTTGAGTCTGAATGCTGTTCTTTAGGATTCTGTATTTGTATTCCAAATCTGCCCCTTATCATATAATTTGTGAGTTTTCTTGGTAGTGCTCAGTGGTAGAACTGTATTCTTAGAGGGTAGAATGGAAAAATAAAAATATTAAAATCATCGTCATTAAAACCATTCTACTGACAGATATGACTTTAGATATTTACCTCCAGCTACACTACTTGTAAAATTAAGCATTGTTATCACATTATTGAAGTTTTCAAGCTATTGTCATATACAATTCTACAGCAAGGATGTAGAAATAAACCCTTTCCCAGCTCTTTCCCTTGAAAATTAATTTAGGAAACTCAGGTATATTATTAAACATTCATTACTCTTATTGTATTGTTTTTTGTGTTACTTTATTTATTTCCATGTCCTTGGAGTAAGATTTTTTAGTTTGATAAGCTAATATTGAAACATATAATTAAGTTTGGACTCTAAGGGTTTTTATTAGAAACAGTAGAAACATTTTATTATATTGCTTTTGGTGTGGGCTTGTGTTGCTGTTCCTGAATCACTGCTGTACATACTTGGAGATTCAGACAGATAACCTTGGTTTTCAGGCATGAAACCTACTCAAAATTTTTAGGTGTGTGGCCAGAATTCACACAAGCAGCAATAAAGATGACAGCTTTTCCATGTACTTAAAGTTGAACAGGATTCTGAAAGGTTTGTTGCATGAGGATCATAATGCTGACCTCCAGTCATATGTCAAAAATATTTCTGAATTTTACAGATCTTGTCACTTTTATGAGATGAACCTAATTCTTAGAAAGGCTTCCTAAATGGAGATCTGGCTAGTGTTATGGGCTGCTACGTACAAAAGGCTTCATTTTTGATAGCTACTGAATGACTGCTGAGTGATCAAGCCTGAGATTTGTCTCCTTTATTTTTTTTAGTCTGAATAGGTTAATGAAATTTTCTACTCATAGATCACAAGGGTGTTCTTCACATGAGTATCTTACAAGAAAAATAGAGTGGCAAGTCTTAAAATGTTTCTGAAGTGTTCTTTATGTTAGACATATTTCTCTTTGTGAGTATGTGCATTCATCATGGTTTAATAGAAGGTTAATTTTTAATCCTAAGGAGAAATAAAAATCTCATTTGTGCTAGTTATAATATGACAATAGTTCTGAAACCTTGAGAAGGATTGAAGCCACACTTTATTCCTCTGTTAGGCACACTGCCTCAAGGCTAAAGCAACAATCATAGTTCTGTGCAGTCCAAGCTTCCCCCTTGTTTGCAGTGTATGCACCAATCTGGATTTGTATGATCCAATATTTTGGCATGGAGATAAAAACTCCCTGGTTTTCCTCCAGAAGACCAGGACATCACAAGCAGCTGTTGACAGAACTTTGACGTATCTTCTCACTGTCAGCCCCAGCTCCACCCTGAAATATAATCTGGGAGTTGGTGGAATTTAATTGACCATATTTGCACTTACATATGCACATGAATTTACTAACATAAATAGAATATTGCTGCTTATGTGGACAACTAATTTTTCACTGTTCTCCCAAGCATATCTCTCCTCAAGAAAATAGTTATATCTTTTTAATGCAATTAATTTCTTTGCACTCACATCCAGATAAATATACTTGAAAAACAGAACACAAGAATGGCAATGTAACTTGTAATAAGCTTTCAAGAAGAGGAAGCATCTGAATTAAACTTAATACTATAGTATGTTTGAAACATTAAATGAATACATGTAGGGAGATTTTGAAAGTTGAATATCAAATCTTGCTTTTGCAATTGATGAGTTTTATTGATGCATGGGTTTGATTGTGCCTTAAGTTATCTGAACATGTTTGGTTTTTTTTTCTTTGTTATATTATTACTGCTACTAATTTGGGCTCAGTTTGTACCTGTGACACATTATGCAGGAATGAAGGCATGGTACTCTGCCAGGCAGAGCCTTCATAATTAAAAACTGCTACTTCAGTTTTCTGCAACTGTGGCAAAAGAAGGAAAGTGAGAGACAAAAAAGTGGTGCTTTTAATTAAAACTTATGGTACAAAAAGATAAAAACATTATGGAAACATCTCTTCAAGGCAAATACTGAACTACCAGACTGTTGACCCTCAGGTTCAACAACTGAGCAATATTAGGTTCAACAACATGTAGAGTGATATAATGTTATAGGGGCCTGACCCTATTGAAACCAATAGGAAGAATTTCAAAGAATTTTGAGAGCTTTGGATAGGATCCAAAAAGTAAACTGATACTCCTGGGGGAGACATTTTGCATACCACTTTTGGATTGTCATTTGCGCTGTTATTGAATATGTCATTCACCTTAATATGAATGCATAGAAAGGGAAGGGATTTTTTAGTAACCAGAAATTATATTTCATTCTAGTAATTATTACAGAAATACTGTCCTTTTCATAAGAATATGGGTGCTTCTTCCCTATAAATATTTAATAACATCTTATCTTGCAACACATGGTAGATGAAATGGCTTTTGTCAAGTACATCCAGAAAGTAAGTACAGCTTTTCTTTTTTTCTCAGATTTATTTGCATTTAAAATGACTTTTTAATTGTTTGTTGTTTTAGGCTTAAAGTCTACAAATAGAATAGAGTATAATCTGAGATTCTGGTCTTTCATCTGTAATGACGGAGATCACACTGAGGACTGTTCTGTTACTGAACTTGTATTCTTGTTTCATAAAGGCTGTAATGTTACACTTGGGTCAGTAAAGGAAGAGCTTGGCTGACCAAAGGTCTCAGATTTGTTTGCTTCAAAAGAAGAATGTTTTTGAAAACATTTTTATGTTCTCATTATGCTCACTATAAATCAACAGACTGCAATTTTTTAAGTTTAAAAGCTGACAAGTTGGGACTTTGAAGCTGTCACCAAACTATTTCTCCACTGAACTCTTACTCATGATGGTTCAGTGTTACTCTCTGAACAGGAGTAGTCAAGCTTTCTGTGCTGATGAAAATGCCATTAGTTCATGAAAACCGAAGTACTGCATTGCTCTGCTTCCCTGGAAGGAAACCAGACTGAATCTCTCCAGAGCTTCTGGAGACATGTCTTGAATCCTTCCTGCAAGATCACTCAAGTGTGTCCCACAAGGTGAAAGAAGTGAAATTCCTTTCTATACCGCAGAGAGGAAGCAGAGAAATCAAGACCCAACAGCAAATACTAGTTCCTCTGATGTCTCTGGATACTAATAAGCATGGGAACTTGTTCTGGAGGACTTACAGAAAAATTGAGCAATTGGGGGGTTGGTGTCCATATTTCGTCTGTGTCATACCAGGGCATATTCAGTAACTTTGGTTTCAGAGCTGTGTCATAAAGCATGAGGGATTTGTATTCAGAGTGTATGTTTCCTTCATTAAACACTCCCCCTCGAGGACAGCAAAGCTGGCAATCTTGTCTTGTGACTGACACTCTGTCAGTGGTTTCATTAGCTGGACAGAAAATCTCAGAAAATCTAGATTTTCTAGATTAAGGATTTAGGCTCTCTGACATCAGGTTTGCTTCTAGGTTTAGGTGAGCTTTGAAAACAGATATTACGAAAGGAAATCCATCACTTTCTGAACTACTAGGAGAGATCAATATCCCTGGTTAGTCTTAGAAGGAGTCATTTGGCATAGAAAGACATAAATAAGTGATAATTGTTTCCATGGAAATAAATAAAATATCCTTGCACTTTCATTTCACTTACAATTGAGATTAGCAACTATTATCATCCATAGCTTTAATTTGCATCCTGTATATATCGAGGCTGTTTCACACATTACAAACCCGAAATAGTTGCAGAATACTAAATCTTTAACTTTCTTGTGTTATTTTCTAATTTAGCTTTTTTAATGATAAGAGATAGCTTTTCAAGCTTAAACAAAATGTTTTCATATTAGGCTTGTGTTTTGTATGTCTTGGAATATAGCTGTGGATAATAAAATGATTACTGAAATATGAAAACCAAATTTGTGTGGGTTTTTAAACATATTTTAGTATACAAAGACTAAAATGCCAGGGAGACTTTCTAGCAGCCTTACACTACCTAAAGGGGGCCTACAATAAGGTTGGGTCTGATCTTTGGTTTTAGCTATAAAAGACAAAACTTTTTAAAAAGCCAAAAAATCTACATCTGTTAAATGTATGATTGGCATATTTTCATAGATTTACAAATAACTGCATATTCAAGGACCTGTCTCCTTGCCTGTTAATAGCTAAAATGTATCAGCAGAAACACTAAAAATTTCACTGGTGGCTTATCTAAGTTATCCTGAATTTTCTTCTTCCTGCTATCTGTATATATACTTACATGTATATATATTTGATGTATATATACTTGTCACAGCATGTGGATTGTTAAAGATATTCACATGTGGTATTATGTGAATTTATGTTCTGATGCTTCTTTTGTCATTCAAATATATCAAATATCAGAAAAATGATTACAGACAAATAGGTGAGAGATTTGAAAACACGTGTTCCTATGCAACTTCTTAATCAATAAAAATTGGCATGACCTTGAAAGAAAAACTTGACTGAAATCAATCTCAGCTGATGGATTAAAAAGAAGGCTTTCAGGAAGCTGTGGAAATATTTAACATGGAGGATAGTCCCAGAAATTATTTCAAAATTAAGTGCATGAAATGCCATTCTGAGCAGAGAAATATTTTTTCCTGGCTGGTGCTGCACTGGTGTCAGTCATGAGGCTGATGAAGCCACCGCTGTCCTTATGATTAACCAGCAGAGAACACACACTTGACACATGTGAGATTTGTATCTGCTCAGGGGAGGATGGGTAATGTGAGCCTGATGTTCTCACTCTGACTGTGGCTGGCTATTGGCAAGCACTGATCCTTACAGGATCTCAGGCTGACATGCTCCAATACTGTTAATCTGATTCATCTGTGTTTGCCTTTCATATACACTCAAATGTATCTTGAGGAGGAAGGGCATGTTTTTTAGAAAAGCAGCATATACTAGCCTGAGGGATGATCTATTTTGATAGAGATGCCTTTATTTGCCATACCAAAAAAAGAAGATTATTTACTGTATCAGGCCAAAAATACTTTGCATTTCCAGCCTTTCCCAGTAAAATATTATGTTTAATGCTCTCACTACTTTTGAAGGCATGGTCAATAAAGCTGCTTCTTGACAAGTTCTTGACTCTTAAAGCTGTTATTTTTTTGGCCAGGATCTGTAAAATAAGATAATAAATGTGTTAATAACAAAGTCCTGATATATAATTCTTGAAATAAATGCGTATATTTCAAATGGTTTGAAGTGAATCAATCAGCAGTAATTTTGTAGAGTGATTTGGGCACTTAAACACCAAATTCCATTGGTTTATCATTGAAATTGAGGTACAGGAACCTGTCTCTTCTGGTTTGTAAGTCACTCAACTCCTGCTAGGCATACAGTAGTGCAGAATCTGTGGTGTCTGTCGGAGTTGATCACAAAAAGCCGGGGTAAGGGAGATGAGGAGGTCCTTAAGCAAGTGATCTTCAAAAACAGTTAGTGGAAAATTGTTGGGATAGTCACAGGGACAGAAGCTGCCAAAAGTCCCAAGCTCGTGATTTGGGTCTGCTTAGCTTTCCCAATCCCCCAGCCTCCTCCTGCTCTCTGCCAGCTGGAGCTGATCCCACAGGGGATGCCCTTTGCTCTTTCACAGATGTGCTTTTCCTCCCCCCAGATCCCCTCTCTTAGACCACAGACCACCTGATGAGAGGAACTTATAGAAACTTACAGAACTTATTACTGGGTAAATGATGTTACAATTAATTCTAACATAGTTTACAGAGATATAAATCATTAGAGTGTCAGACCTAGAAATTAATTTCATCAAGAATATTAAAGAAGACAACATAAAAGGATCTGATCTAACAGTCAAGCCAAGATCTTATATCACTCAGTGTAAGAATATCATCTGCTTTGAAAAGAAATATCAAAAACTGTTCTTTCTTTCCAACCTGAATTCCATACCATCATTGCTTTGGAACAGGCTGCTCAGGGAAGTGGTTGAGTCAACATCCCTAGAGGTATTTAACAGACATGCAGATGCGGCACTTGAGGGTGGTATTTAGTGGTGGACTTGGCAGTGTTAGGTTAATGGGTGGACTTTGGGAACTTAAGGGTCTTTTCCAATCCAAATGATTCTGTGATTTCTTGCTTTATCTTCCAGGACTACTGATGATTTTTTTATATTTCACTCACTATAGCAATACCATTCTGTAGTACAGGACACAAAGACAATGAGACAATGAAGGAAAGGTACAATTTCCAGCACTAGGAGTGAGAATACATTGTCACCATAAAAGACCAAAGGATCATAGAAGTTGTGACCATGACAAAAAGCAATATCATTAAGTACATTGAGTTCTCTAGATTACTTAGCAACATGGGCACAAAAGTAGGTTTCTCATGACCAAATGTGGTGGATTTTAATTCATTATAAGGAAAGAGTACTCATTGCAGGGCCAGTTGAATAAGTCTGTGCATAAACAAAATTAATTACACAATATCTTCTCTGATCCCCGACTTTTCATAGTGCAACTGAACTTGTCTTTCAACTACTTGACATCTTTTTGTCTCATTATTTACTCCTGCTGGCAGAATAACAACAGAACTAAAATCAGTGCTGAAGCAGTCCAAGAACTAAAGCCATGTGATCTCAGCTCTGCCTAGAGCATGAGGAATGAAGCCTTGCTCAAAGCCAGTGTCCTGGTGAGTGACAGTATAAAGCTGTGGCATGAAGTCAGTTCACTAGACTGCATCATAATTTACTTTGTCCTTTCACCAGGATCACTGCTGGCCACCCTAGAGCATAGTGTATGCTGTATTCATCAAAAGGAAACTTGTTCAGCCTCCCTTTCCAGAAATCTGCCCACCTAAAGCAATCATGATTTATTTGTCCTCACAAACCCTTCTACTGAGTTAGCTTCAGCATGAGGTTCAGAAGCCCTATTTTGTTTTAGTGCCTAGGTCTGATGCAGTTTAAGATAACCCTGCAGACCACAGTGCAGCTCCTGTTAAGTTAAAAATTCACCCTGTGTATCTGAAGAGCCTCTGCCAAGATGCCTGCATGCAAGAGCCAAAGGGAATGGACTGGTTGCTGGCTGCATTCATTCCTCAGGTACCATCCCTTCCCATCTTGCAGAATACTTCTGAGCTGCATAAAGCAATGTACCAGGGCCAATTTTTCCTCACTAGATGCTAGAATTATAGACAGAAGAAAACACAGTTGTCTCCAACACGGACTGAGTCACAAGAGACCCCTGCAGCGTGTCAGTCATGTAAATAGAAACATGATCAGCATGTTATTGCTGTGAACTGGAAAGGCTGTGAGAGGAAATATTAAGCAATCAATTTTGTTTCCTTAGAAATGTTAGTCTTCAGGACAGTAACAGAGATAAGTCCATTTCTCTGTCTAAAACTATTAACCCTGATCTCAGTCACTTGATGATTGAGTGGTCTCAACCATTTGGTGAAACACTAAATATGTAGAAATGTAATCATAAATAAATGAAAAATGAATAGAATTAAATATTGATACATTAAATCTATCGTAAAATTTAGGTATAATTGTCTCAGCTATGACTACTTTAGCTTTTCTAAAATGATCTATTACTGTAGAATTTAGAAAAAGATTGATAGAAAAATCAACTTAGTTTTAATTTTTAGACATTAATTCCATGTAACCAAGGGAAGTATGCACTCGAATCACCATAAATACTTTCAGCAAATATATCTGTCTTAAATTTTGAATAATTTCACACAATTACTCTTTTCTCAGTATGACTTTAATATTAGGATTTTTTACACCCAGATTATTAAGCTTTGGGTGTTCATGAGTCATTTTTAAGGAACTCACTAAATATAGTGAAAACATGCATGCATCTTTTAGGAATACAATAGAATCTAGATATTTTAAGTATCTGTGCATTAGTAAAGCTGCTATAACCTATGTATCCCTGCTACAAGTATAAGCAAAAACTTGCATGGGATATAAGATGCAAGAATTCAAATGGTATGAATGAACTGCAAATACGACAGAATAATTCCAGTTTTATCTGCAGCTTTTGTGGTAATAACAGTTTGGGATCCTAAAATTAAGTCCATTTCCCTGTGTTTAAATTCAGCTTCCTTTTCCCAGACTCATGTTAGACAGCTTTAGACACTTGACTAAGAAATATCATTTTTCTCCACCAATTTGGTAAAATGTGTCTATCCCATCAGTCTGTGACTTGCATGAGATTCCTAAATGGCCAAAAGCAGTATGACAACAATCCTATCACTTGCTTATTAATTGCAGATAGTTGAAAGAAGATGAAATATGTGTTTCTTTTCTCTGTCAGCCACTGTAGCTCATGAGAGATGGGGTCTGTTTCCTGCTTGCTCCTGATGTTATTGCATTGAATCACACTATCATTCTGACTTTCCAAGCTTTAAAAGATTAACTTATTTTATGAGTACTACTTAATGTAGCAAACATGGTGAATGTTTATCATTGAACTCTTTTTTTCAGAAGTCCTGTCTGCATCATTCCAGATATGTTTTATAAGGATCTTCCCACTAGAGTTCAACTACAATTAAGGTCTTGCTTGACTGATGCCTTTTCCTTTGCAGAAGAAAATGCTTTTATATTTTTCAAAAAGAAAGCAATACCCTTTTTTTACAGTCAAACATTTACATGTGAGTAAAAGTATATGAATTTAAATACACTCTTTTACATTTATTTGAAAATTTTGTCGTTTTAGTGACATACTTTCCTTGAGTTTATTTCCAGGTGTTTTGACTTTTGACTTTAATAATTTATTTTTTTACAGCATGCTGAGTTCATATGATCATGTGATCACCCTCACAGCCTCATGTGATCAAGCCTCAGCTTTTTGGATATGTTTCACTGGTGGCTTCAACAAAGAAAAAAAAAATATGACTGTCATTTTTCTATCATTTTGAAAGTACTGTTGAAATTATTTTCTATATTTACTATAATTACTATATTGTTATAGTAGGCTGAGGTATATTGTGTTATGAAAAACTGAAACTATAGTCCAGTCCTGTAATCCTCATGATTTGTAAGCCTGAACAGTGATATAGTAGAAGTATAGAATGAACCAAACAAGAGGAATCACCTGGAAATTATCTCAATGAACCTACTACCCCAGATGACAGAGTCACAGAGGGTGTGGTTGGAAGGTACTACAGTGAGTCCTGTGGTCCAGCCTTGCTGCTCAGTTAGGGTCATCCCAGAGCACATTACACGTGATTGTGTCCAGAAAGTTCTTGAATGTCTCCAGTGAGGGAGACTCCACAAACTCTCTGGACAATCCAGTGCACAGTCACTGCACTCTAAAAAAGTTCTTCCTTATGTTTGGGTGGAAGTTCCTGTGCATCAGTTCCTCCCATTGCCTCTTCTCCCATCACTTGGCACCACAAGAAGAGCCTGGATCCACCCTCTTGACATCTTCCCTTCAAGTACTGATAGACAGTGATGAGGACCATGGCCCATACTAAGGTCAGATCCAAGTTCAAAGTTGATCAGTTGGAGCTCATGTTGAAAGGCATTGCTCTCCTCAATCCTCAATCCTCAATCCAACATTCCTCCACGTCTCTGCGTTCTATATGCAGACATGGTTTTTACTGTGACTTTGGAAACTCCTAACTGAGCAACCGACAAAATATGACAAGAATGACCCTGGCAGCATTGTAGCTTTTCTATCTATATGCTTGATTTGTGATTCTTCCATTTTAGGTATCTTCAAGGTTTGATTAATTCCATTTGAAAAAAAGTCGAGTCTAAATTATGTGGTACTTTTTTCTCCATATTTAAAAAAATCATATTGGCAAAGGAAAAAATTTCAGCTCAGAGACAGACAGATTGACACCAAATGATATCCGTGTCTGTTTTCTGTGGGCTTTATGCTCACAGGTAGATAAAAGCAAGCTGGACTCTGGGAACTGAGTTTACAGCAGGAAGGAGATGCAGCTTCTTCTGCCTGTGTATGGCTGTGTTTAGACTAAAAAGACCTCACTGAGATAAAACATGATTTTTTCACCAGTGCAAACACAAGAAAAATCAGCCTCTTGGTAATTGTTTTCCATGCTGGAATACATTATTTATTTCACATTCATCCTCTTTTCTGTAAAAAAGTGGCTTTAGTGATCGCCAAAAGGCTTAGGACAGATTAGATACAGACTTGTGACACAAAACATTTATTTTCAACAGGAGATTCAAAATGTTCTATTCAGCAGACATTAAAATAACTCAAAATGTTGTCTCTGTCTTTGATGTATGAAGCCTGAAGAAATGTGGCTGCCAGCTTTATCTGATTACTGAATCTTTATGGTCTGATACATTCTAGGATGCAGAGTTCAAGAGATGTTTGCATTAGAGTGTATAGGTAACCTAGGAATTGTCAGACTTAAGCAGACCAGTTACCAATTATTCTCTCTCCAAGTATTAGCTCCTTAAGGGAAAGGCTCCAGAGGTCACTGGTAGGGGAAGACTTGCACACTGTATGTAACTCTGCAGTCTTGTTGTATATAACAAAGTCCATTTAAGAGTTATACTCTATATGAAAAAAGTTATTTTTAAATTTTGCTAAGTTTTTTAATTGCAAAAATTCCCATAACATGTTTTTAAATATCTATAGGACTAATCAGAGAGGAAAAGAATTTTCTTTTTCTAAATGTAGAAGACTGCCTATTCATTTATCATAGATTTCATTCTTATCCTTCTTAAACTAATGAGGAGCAGCTGCAGTTTAGGGATACAGAGCCTAATGGAAAACTTTGGTGACATAGATGCAGCTCTTCATGAATTTAATAGGCTTTAAATTAATTTGGTTTCTTCTTTACTTTCTTATTCAAGTCCAGCTAATCAAAGTGGCTAAAAGAAATGAAGTTTGGACTTGAATATTAAAAATCATCTCTATTTCTTCTTTTTTCCTACTATATTTCCCTTTCTCTTCAACATATGTATCATTTTATACAGTATTTCCCAGGATTCAGAGTGAAAGATTAGAGATTTGATGTGATAAATTTGCTATAGAGATGTTCAGATTCAAATTAATTGCTCTTTTTATTAATTCATTTTTCTTACTCATTTTTCCAAAACCTTAAAATAACCTAAAACATTTACAAAAGCATTTGACCTATCACAGTCAAAAAACAACTTAGTTGAAAAGTTGGTTTTTCCTTTAAAAATTTTCCCCCCTTATCAGGCCTGTTTCCCCCTCCCCAAGTTTTTGAATATTTATCCTTTTTCATTATTTTCATTTCCCAATCTTGCCTTTTACCTGAGATCACTTCTCCTTAATTCTTAATATTGTATTAAACAACCAAGTCCTTGTATTTTATATTCAAATATATATTAGTATTTGACTGTGGAATGAATAAGTTACAAATTGACCTTTATTTTGTGTTTCTGGATGACCAGAAAACCACTTGATTTATTAAAACCTAATAAATTTTTTATTACAACTGTCATGTGAAACTGCCTTGCCTGATCTCAGCAGCCTCTTTCCCCACAGCTTCCAGGCTCAATTTTAGGAGTGAGAGCCTTGAAAAAAAAGTTTTGCAATCCTCTTATAAAAGAAGTGGTTTTATACTTCTTGGCTACACTAGGAATCTAAAACTCTGAAAAAACAGTTCACCTTTTCCCATTCTAGGAGCATTCTGCACCTTAAAATTTTAATTTCCAATGTAAATGACACATTTTGTTTTGGTTCAGTGCTAGATAGCTGAGACCAGGTAGGTGAGGGACATCTAAAGAGAAGATATGGCGTAATTTGGTTACAAACTGGTAGAAGTCAGGCTTGTTTAGCAGCAAATATATTGCTTTTGTTCTCCCCACCCCCAACAAAATCATTAGAGGAAGAATTTGTGTGATTATAAAGAACAAGCTCACAAGCATTGTGCACTTTGATTTGCACAGAAGTTTTTAAAAAGCCACATCTTATTTGATAATATTACAAAGTTTACTCCCTTGGTCTCCTTCAGAGAAGCGTCTTTAACTGCTTTGCATAGGTTTAGAAATTGGGTTTCTGCTGAATGGTCAAGCTCCTAGACAATATTACAGCATAAATAAGCAATGACAAAAGAGATTCTTTCTGGCATGCTTTGCCATAATATAAACCTTTTGAAGGTAAGGCAATTATTTTCTTTCACCATCAAAAGCTATTTCAACCATGGTAGTCCAATTGTGAGAATTTGCTGAGTTTTTGTTACTTGATTGCCTTTCATCCTTCTGAACATTATTTTTTAAAAGACCCTTAAGTATTAAATTAAAATAAATCATTACTGTAAATTAGATCCCAAAAAAGAATGCACTCTGAAGTCCCATCGAAAGAATCTGGTTTTACCCCTGAATGTCAATACCTTTTCCCAATTGTGAAAATTGTGATACAGGCTGTTGAATCAGTGAGAGGTTTAACAAGTCTAGAAATAAGACACTGATATCATTATAAAAACAGAACTACCTTTGCATTAAGGCAATGCTTTTGTTCAATTCTGACCTTGGAAATCCGTCCAATAATAGCTTTGAAAACTGTTGCATTCATGAAGAGAAGAAATCTACTTTGGATAAGTAAGCTAATTTTTTTTCCCTTTTGATGCTTTCTTCAGCTCAGAATATCCTTAATGTACAAGATCTGGTTTTAAGCTGGGAAGTAGAATTTGCCCCAGATACACATTATGTGTCCTGCACTTATGCAAATGGAAACTTTATTCCAGGAATAAACAAAACTCAATCAAATGTCTACTAAAATGCCTGGAAACTGGAATATTCCCACTACAGTTCTGTGCTCATTAGCTCCAGCAAACATGTGAACTGATGCTTCTTGGGCAGTACCAAGCATGCATACCATAACTAGGAGTTTAAAAATGCTCCCCAAGCAATAATAACTGAGTACATGAAACTCAAGCTAAAACTTCTTAGCAATGGCCAAAGGACTTGCAGGGCACCTTGTATTTCTTGTCTCTCCCACCTAACCTCAAGGTCCTATTTCACTGTGTTTTCTTTGAGAGAACTTTTAACAACTGTTTTCCAGAGTATTTTTCTCATGGGTTAACTATTATGTTACTCCTCCCCAGTGTTACTTCTCAGGAAGAGTTGAACTGAATTGGTCCAGACCTCTTTCAAAGATTTTAATTTTAATTGGCTATCCTGGTGCCTCAAAATGTGACTGAAAGAAGGAACTTATGACAAGAAGTCTTATTGAACTCTAATAACTGGTAAGACTGAAAATCCAGCCTAAAGTGGCATGTAAACTAAGATATCTAACTCAAATATATTTTAAATGAGGTTCATTTGCAATTTTTGCTTCCTTCCTTTATTTCATTCTTTTTGGTTTTGTTTTGGTTTGGTTGGGTTTTTATTTAATATATTATTTAAATCTAAATCACATCTACTTAAAGAATTTCTGCTTTTAAGATATGGGGAGATGAATATGATTTTGGCCAAAATCTAGGAACAGTTTATATGTAACCTTAGTTGTTGAGCATCTGGGATTGATCGCACTCAACCTGTGTTAAAAAGAACACATTTGATGAATCCCAGATGTTTTAATATGGCACTCTGTCCCAGACTAACTGGATCAGGATGGGGAAGAAATAAAAGATAAAAGTTTTAAAATTAAAGACCTAAGCGGTCTTAAAAGTAGGCAACTTGGAGGTGATGAAGATGGTGTCATTGTATCCAAGTAGACACAATTTCAAGCAAATAAGTCTCTATATTTTCTTTATTTGGTTGTTTTTGAGGGCTGAAATCTCATATGGACATAGAACTAGAGGAAAATGCTTAATCTTGACAGTGAAGATGGTGTTTGGATTCCCTTCTTCTTGCTGGTACCTGTGCTTCAGCCTTGTTTCATTCTACAGATTGGCATGTTAATGATTTTATATCAAACTTTAAAGACAAAGTAATTCACATGGTAACTTCAAGGATAAGAAAAGCAAAGCAGAAGTGGTAGTCAGATAAAAGGCTGGTAAGTTTTTACCAATGTCTCTGTAGCTTAATAAGAGATAGATAGTTAATTGATTAAAAAAATAAACAGGAAGTTTGATAACATTTTCCTACAGCTGACACACATAAACATAGCGCCATCTTTGTCTCATTTTTCTCTTTTGGGCTATTTTCTTATGCTTGTTTTGGCTAAGTCAGGCATAAAGTATATTGTTCTTCATAAAATAATCTGGCATTTAATATTTTCTTCTTTCCTCCCAAACTCCCAACTTTAAATTGTGAGAAAAATGTTTATACAATAAGAAGTTTGCTGTTACTGCAGCTTGGAGAGTTGTCCATGGTTTTTGCTAGTACAAGGAACGTGGAGAGGGAAAGGATCTTTTGCTTCATTTTGGTAGCAGATCAGCAAAAGTATAATTCTCACCTTCCCAGAGTGCTGTGCAGACATAAACAGCCAATATTTACCTTTGAGGCCTGTGACTAGGCCAAGAAGAATCAAAAAGGAAAAAAGGTAAAAGTATTTTCTAAATGTTATCATTTAAGCCAAATGGAAAAGGAGCATGAGATCTTCTGAAATAAAGGGACATTTCCCATTGTCAGTGTTTGAAAGAATAATTTTAGCTGGAATGTTAGGTAAAATTTATCCTCCAGTGTGCTCTTCTAAGCAGAGGCAAGACAGTTTTTCTGCTCCTTTTCACTAGTGGTAATGCGGCTTGAGGTGCAATGTGGGAATCTGTCAAATCTTTTATCAGAGTGACTTTGGGGTGGGTGGCCCTATCACACCCCTCTAAGCACGACAGGGTGGGAGAGAGTAAGACGGGAAAATCTTCTGGGTCAAGATTATGCCATTTTAACAAAGCAAAAGTACAGGTCACACACACAGAAGCAGAAGGAAACAAAAGATTTTATTCTCTGCTTCCCACCAGCAACCCTTTCCTGGGAAGCTTCAGTATACATAGATAGAGGTTGCTCAGGAAGATAAGTAGTAAATAGGGAATATTCCACTTCCTTCTCCTTTTTCCTAGCTTCTGATGCTGGGAATACTCTATAGATTCTGCCCACCCCCAGCCTGCTGGTGAGGTGGGAATGTTAGAAATGGGGCCTTGGTGCTGTGTCAGCACTGCTCAGCACCACCAACACACCTTCCTCATTCCCAATGCAAAGCACAGAACTGTGAGCTGCTGTGGAGAAAATGAGCTGCATCTCAGCCCCAGCACAAACATATAGCTGATTTTGTTTGCCCTACTCATGTGGAAATTGTCCTCTATTGTTCCAGGAAATCCTGGGCATTAACCTCTTGATCATCCATATCACTTTTATTTTATTTATTTTCTTTTGTGCTTAGTTGAACCTCTTTTGTTAGTTTTATTTATAGCCAGAAGTAATGCATATATTGTCCTCTAGGTGTGTGCATGTGTGCACACATTTGCTACCCCGTGGAGTATGGAAGAGAGATTGTTACCAACATGAGTAAGTTTCACTGGAAAAGTATGTGCTGCATTATGGAGAAATAAAGTGTTTCATTTTCATGAATGGGAATATACTGCAAGCCTGTACCTACAGAAATGAAAGCAAGTGCCTTTACAGGGCACTGATTTTTATTTTGAGACAAAGTAATCAATTTTGGAACTTGTGACTTAAAAAAATTACATTTTAATGTCTAAAGTATTGAGTTCTATTTTTTCCACTAAAAATACCAAAGTATATCTAGTCAAGACAACTCCTAAAGTAAATGTTATGAATTCATGATGAATAAAATTATTAAATCATTGAATTATTTAAACTGGATTGAAAAACATGGAAAGAACACATTTCAAACTACGTTAAAGACTTGATCAACATTCCATAAAATTTAAAACTAATATATTAAAAGCACATAAATCAACAGTGACAACGCAAATCCAACATGAAGACAGACTTTATGTGATATAATATTACAAATACCTTTACTTTAGAAGAACCATTAATGATTTAATCAGAATTGATAAAAAGGAAAATAAGTCAGAGATAAGGCTCTTACTTTGAACTACTCTTGACCTTTTTTTAGGAGTCTTGTCAGAATAAATGATCTTTTACTGTTTAGTATGGGATGTCTCAGGTGCAATGAAGCACGGTCTCATAACTTGTTGTTTGGAAAAAAAACCTTGTTTCTTGGGAAAAATAGCTGCACTTGAACTCCTGTAAGCATGTCTGTGATGGGCTGGACTGAAGACTCTTCTAGTCCAAGATCCTGTCTCTGGCACTGCCAGTAGCAGTTGTTTCAGAAAAAAGGAATAAAAATTGAATGAGTATAACATGATTGTCCCCATGGCAAATCCTTCCAGATGCTGGCAATCTGTGACTTAGGGAAACCCTGAGCCAAAGGTTGCAATCTTTCATTCACATTTCACAACACTCCATGAACGTACTTATGATTTTACTTAATAGCTTCTTGCACTATTTATACTTCTGGCACTCTGCACACCTCGCGGCAATGAGCTCCAGAGATTAAGTAGAAAGCTGTGAACAGCTGTATCTTCAGTTTGTTTCAATCTTAAACTTGATTATGTTTCTTTATTCTTCTGATATGAGGCCTACTCACCACCTTCCCATTACTTCTGCTTCTACTTTATCTCTAGTTATAAATCTTCTTAGTTGTCTTTTTCTTTGCCGAGTTTTTTGAGGTTTTAACTGAACTCTCCTTCAAAAAAGGTCATTCTGAATCTGTCTCTTGAAAATGTCTTAATCCACCTACCTTTCAGCACTGAATTGTTGAAGTTAGGGTCTTGTTTACTTATGATTCCTGAAGTGACTGGTGCACACGTGTACCAAGACAAAGCATAACTTTTATCTGCCAAGATTAAAAGAGAGCTGCAAAAACAGGCATGGCATTTAACTTTAAAAGGGTCTGTTGGTGTTAGAAGCCAACTATAGTCTCCAAACCACTGAAGAAAAGTTGATCTAAGGGCAAATTTTGGCCCTAAAATTGCATTACATGAAGTAGGAACTATTGGGAGCAATTAGCAAATTACCATCTGCCAATAAATACATAGATATTTTCTGTTGGAAGAATAGGGAGTGAGTGATATATTAGGTACCATTTTGAAATGACAACCACTGTACCAAAGTGAAAGTTTTAAAACACTCAAGGGTCTTTCAGAAACTAAATCTTATTCCCTTTGTGTCATCAGACCAAATATATGACATACAGAGGAAAAACTAGGACACATCAAAAATTTTTGTCGTGCAAATGCACTCAGACCGCAGTCACAGGACAAGGTTGTATAAAATGAAGAAAACAAGGTTGCATAATACACAACTTCAGTTTTAAGGACTTATATTTATGGAGAGTTTGTAATTAAAATTATAATGCAGTTAAGAATAGGAATTTTTCACCTTAGAGAAGTTACAGTTGAAGTTCCATGCATAAAGAATAAGAAGGTATTTAAACAGGAATCCCAGCAGGCGTTTTAGAGTTGTGTGCTACCACTGAAGAACTCCATAGCTTTATTAATGAGCATCAGTAGCATTCAGCCTGACAGTCTAGATCTGTCATGAGAGGAGAGAAGACAAGTGCTTTTCTGACTTGGTTAGCTTCACCAAGGCCTTGCCTTCACCAAGTCGTAGATAAAACATAGGCTGCCATGCCTGTGAAAAAGAAAATTGCTGATGAAAAAGAAATTTTAAAATGTCCAGAGATAAATGTTTTTTATAAAATTTAAGAATTTCCCATTATTCCTCAACTTTTGTCATATTTTTTTCATATTACTGCTATATTACTTGTGTGTCTCACATTACATTGGCATATTATTCTTATATATACCTATAAACACTCAGTATTTCATATTACTTATTAGTAAGTATTGATGTTTAATTTTAAAGTGACTTTTTCTACTAACAAGTTCCATCCTTTTAATTTTTAATTATTCTCTTGCACTTCAGCCATCCACCTGTGAAATGTAGCTCTTCTTAGAGAATGCATAGAAACAGAGCTCAATCACCCTGTAATCTTCTCCTTGAAAAACAGACTATTTACCAGTCCTTCATTATAAAGTATAATTTTCAAGCAACTAGTTACCCTCTGAATGTTTTTGGAACCTCATTTAAAATTTCACTATTTTTCTTAAATTACCTAAATTACATATACTAAATCTGGATCTCTTTGAGAACTGCAAAGGCAAAAAAATACTAATTTGTATATCATGCACCTACTCCTTCTTAATATTTAACTTTATATAAAAGACAAAGATTGTATTAACATCTTCAGTCAAGGAAAATCTTCAAAAATTTACAGTGAACTGACTGTGCTTATCAAGGTCACTACAGCCTTTGCTGTTTAAACAAGTCATCAATATTATTGTAACTATGACCTAATTTTCTACTTCCAGCGAGAGCAAGTGTCTCATTTTGCCATAATTGTTTGCAATCCATTGGTTGTCTCTCATCTGTAGGGTGATCCACATTACTTCAGTCAACTGCTTTGTCTCTCACCTAAACATGGAATTATATGTAACTAAAATCCATGGTGATTTTATGTTTTTTTTCATTTATGATAAATTTTTTAAGCCCGGGACCAAGAAATCTTTATAAAAAATACATTTTAACACAACTTTCTCCTCCATGCAAGTAATAAACTTCAATTTACATTCACATACACTTAGGGTTTAATCCATTCAAAATGTATAATTTGTAACACTCTGATTTCTGAAATGAAACCACAATGGTATAATAATTCAAGTATTTAATAGCACATTCAATATACTATGTCATTAATATTCTGTCTATGGACCAAAGGGATTATGCAATGTTAATATGACTAGTGCTACAAGATCATGCTGACTATTGTTAATTTTACTGACTTCCCCTTGATTTTTTATTAATTGATTACTGTACCATCATTTATCAAAGTTATGATGACAGGTCTATGAATTATTCAGATTTTTTCATATCTCAATTTTGGCTTGACATTAGCTTAGTTTGGATTTTTTTCAGTACTCCCTGGTTTACTAAAAATAAATGAGACAGCTCCCAAGCCATGGTTTTTAAATCTCTTGGACACAGTTTATCTGGACCAGCAATTTAAAAATATCTAGAATTTAGTAATTACCTTATGATATCTGACTAAGATTCCACTGGAAAGCACATGTGTTACATTATGTAATGTAATCCTATTTTCTTATCCTAAAGATAGATAATAATTGAAATAACACTCTCAAATTTTCTACATTATTCAATCCAATATTAGAATTGTAATTTTGCTTGCTTCTAGCACCAAATGAAAATTATCAGAGCTCTACTTTAATTTGCCAGACTAATAATTTTCTTTTTATTTTTTTTTTCATTTAATATCAAAGGTATGCTTAATTTTTCAATTCAGGTATTACAAAGATATTCAGGTTTCATTAGGAATCATTGGTTCCAATTCCCATCTTGTCATTTACATCCATTGCTGTAAAATCCATTGCATCCATTGCTATCCAATTTCTTCTCTAGACCAGATTTTTATGCTTATGATTTGGCTTTTTTTATCAGCACAGTATTTTTTCCAGACTGGTTTCTGAGGGATTCAGTTAAGTTTTCTTCAGCATTTTCAGATACGAATCATAATTTTCTGTTTAAATTTCTTTTAGATTACTTGACTCATATTAATTTCACCGTTGAGAAATTAGTCTCTTATGACATTATATATTTACTTATATGAAGCAATTTGTTTTAATTCATTCACAATATTTTAAATCTATTTTTATAACAATTTTTGACATTGTGATTAATGGTTTAATATGTAACAAGATGGGATATAGTAGAATTTCACTTATTTGCTGTAATTAATTTATTGAATAAAATTCATCTATCATTTCCAAAAATTGTGACATTTAAATATAGTCAACAAGACAGTACAAGCAGCTGCTCATATTGAATTCCACCATGATAATGTTATTTTACCTTCCCTCTGTAGTTCTGTCTTCAGGTGTCACTTGCTGACTGATTAACACTAGCTGTTAACTTAGTGACTATATTCTGTGCATGTATTCAACAAAACAAGAGTAGGCAATGTGTTTTTCCTTCTCCTTAACAGATGAGAGGTCTTAATTTTAAATATTAGAGTCATGCAAATCTCATGACAAGATCTGATTAACGCTACAATACCATCAGTTTGTTTTTCCTGAAAATGGAGCTTCTGTTTCTGCTGGGCTGTAAATGTATTCAGATCACATAATTTCCAACTCAGCTCAAAACATTCATGCATACAAGTCTCAGGATTCCTATCACCTGTTCTCATGTACCTAAAATTATTCAATAACATCTTTTGGGGCTATAACACAGAGTTCTTTAAACTAGGAAGTCCTTTGCACTAGGAACCATGTCTAAGTCCTGCTGGAACATTCTTATTTAAATCTAAACTGCCACAGGAAAACAGTCCAACAGGTATGCTTAAGCTCCCAGCTCCCTTGGATAGAACTGAGTCTAATGCAAAGCTCACCCTCTTTCATTCCAAAACGTGCACAGAGAAACACAAAGAGAAATTATAGCCTGGAAGCAATGGCCTACTCTTGAAAGCATATCCTCAGAAAATTGGAAAACAGGTTTTTAGGTTCCACCTTAGATGGCTTGAATTTACTTCGCTGAGCAACAAGGTGCAACAGCCAGGCTAGAATTTTCCAATTTTAATTTTGCAGCTGTCATAGTGCCACCAGAAATATGATAATTGAGAAACCAAATAAAGACTTAAACTATATCTTGACCCTGTGTTGAGCAAGAATAAATGCTAGTTTTATTCCCTTGAACATTGGAGTAAGTGAGATCATCCTTGGTGTCTCATCTTACCTAAAAAGGATCAGGGAAATCATCATCATGCGATGCAAGTGGGGTAATGCTGTTATAGTTGAGTAACATCATACCTCTCTGTGGCTTGTCACTAGTTCCACAAATACACAATGAACTGTGTATTTTAAAATTAAACCTTTTTTTCTCCTGTAGCTATTCCCATTGCTACTTTACCCAAGGTTTAACTTTGAGGCCTCTGTCTCATGGCCTGTCCCAAAGTGAACTTGGGCAGAAGCCCTGGGCACAGGGGCCTGCTGGGGGCACAGCTGCTGCTACCTGCTGCTGCCCACTTGGCCACAGCTCACAGACCTGGGCTAGAGAGACTTTAGACAGTGGGCTCTGAGACAAAAAGGTCAAATTGCTGTCCCTTGAATGAGTTCATTTAAAAATCCTAGGAGCAGGCAAAGGTATGTGGATGGCAGAAAAAGAACACCCCAGACTTCCCACCATGTAAGGCAGCACGGCTGCCAAAGCATGACCACACACAGCAACACGGCCCTGTCAGACAAACACAAACCACAGAGGCATTCCTCCAGCCAGGGATTCCCACAACATCTCCCAATCTGTCTGAATTTGTCACAGGCATGCTCTTTCACCACAAACAGGATGGTGATACACATCTTACCCTGCTCCCTGTAAGACATAGAAGAATGACATAACGGGGTGTTAAAACCCTGACACAGCTGGGAAAGCATTCTTTCAGAGCAGGCAAGACAACATCACACATACTCCAAGAATCCAATCCAAAGCCTTGGAATAATTCAAGCATGTGTTATGTTTCCCTGGACCCTGAGTGCCTCCTAAACTCAAGCACTTTAAGAGATGACAGCACAAACACCTCTGGGGCAAACAAACACTCATGTAAAGACATACTTACAATTTCCCTTTCCCCAAATACACTTTTGGATGGAATCTGAGATAAGAATTTCTGAAGGAGAAGAATGTCAAAGAAAAGTTTCTATCTTTATTCAAATGAACATCGAAAGATTTTTTTTGTTTGGAATCCCAAAGCTGAGCTTGTGACACCTAAAAAAAGCTGACCTTGGAAAGTAAACCATTGAACTACATGCAAAGATAGAAAAAAAAAATATAAATAAAGAAGATGAATATTGAAAATGTTAGCCTGGCCAGAGTATAGTCAGGCTTTGTATGCGTTAATAAAGAGAGAACACTATTTGTCGATAAAATGATAAGACTAAAATTTATCTGATAAGAAATCTTCAAGAATGAGAGAAACCCACATCACAGAGAGTATGTAAGATTCATTGCTGTGTTTCATAAACTTTGCAAGTGAAAGATAAGGAGTGAGACTGATTAGAACTATATGGCACTTTTATTTATAACTTTTAACACAACGTGTACTGTGTTAAAATATTTGTACCCATTAAATGTGGGCTCACAATTTACCATCTAAGCTGTCCTCACTGAATTCAGCTTAAGGAGAAATGCAAACACTGTCATATACATGGTAATTAGGTACAGATGTGACTATTTGACAAATAATCATAACGAATAATTGTCACTTCCTTGTTTATAAACCACTAATTTAAAACATGTGTGTGCTGACCTAACCTCACTAGTGCACCCTTTTCTGATGTGGGGAAAGAAGAGGGAGAGAGGTTCAAGCTGTTATCTTTTCTTCAAGAAAACTAACCTTTTGTTCTCTGGTTCTAACTTTCTGCTTCACTGAGTTACTTTGCTCAGCAGCACGTTTCCCACTGGCTTCTGTTTTGCAACACTTGTCATGAAAAACCACTTTAGGAGAGAGGAGCAGGAGGACAGAGGCACAAGACATGGTATGTGGTTGATACCATTTCTTCCAGACATAGCAGTGAAAATGGTTTACATCATTAGGGGGCTGCCCACTCCCAGACATGAAGGATATACAAGTATCTTCTCAGTCAGAAGAACCATAGCTTAGATTAAGCAACATAATTGAGAGATATTTCTTGTGTGAGGGAACGAACAATTTCATAGAAAGGGAGACCCAAACTACCTTCTCACTTTTCACATAAGCAAAGTTTTCAGTTTGCTCATGGACCAGATATGAAGTTACTAATGGCATTTAATAACACCTCCTAGATTCATAACAGATACATGAAATTTAGTTGTTTACATACTAGAAAATGAGAATTTAAATTTTCCCATTTCCAGCAGTAAAATCAAAGGTAATTTCATTTCAATTAATGATGTAATACTAAGCATGAACAAGTAATGTTGTCAGTAATGATTAAAATAGTACATTTCTATGGTTGAACATGTCACAGAAGAGTATTTACTTTGAAGTATGTTGTTTATCTGTACTGAAAAATGTTAAACCCACTCTTCAAACAATTTAATTTAAGTTTGCAATCAAGTGCTGGTGTGGAGTCTTTAGAAAAAAAGAGCAAGACTCTTAGTGAATGTTTATGTAAAAAAGTACTGTTTACATTTCAGCTTCCCCTCAGGATCTTTAGCGTAATGTTTATAGAAAGCAGACAGCAAAGTTGTATAATTTTCTTATAATGAACAATACCATTTCAATTAGTAATTATAACTTTCTCCTAGATCACCATTGTAAAAAATGGAGATAACAGGGGTCTTGTACAATCACAGGTTTTTGACTTTTTTTTGGAGATGTTTCCTATGGCACAATAGAAACTCAACTTTTGACGTCCCTGAAGATGCTGCCAAGATCGGCTCTTCACAGTGATATCAGCACTGCTCTCCAAGCAGAGACTCAGGCTATGGCAAGGATGCAGAATGGTGCACCCACACCCCTGCTCCTCAGAATACACTGTCTGGGAAGATATCAGAGCATACCACAGATTCCACCCTGTCCACAACCCCAGGTTGTTTTCAAAAGGAAACCAATGTGCATAGGAAGACGATATCCACACAGATCTTCTCTTGGAGCTGAGTGAGAGTGAAACAGATCCTGGTAACAAAACAATCAGAACTGGGAAGTGAAATGTGAACCACATCCTCCTGCTCAGCAAGGATTAACATGTTCTTTGGGTGTAATTGAGCTTTTGTGCATCTGAATCTGCTAGAGCAGTAGAGCATGCAGGTAACAAACCTTCCAACGTAAATTAATATTTCTCAATTAATTAATATTGTTCTCAATTCTGATTTTGAAAAATATTTATTCAACTCATACCTTAAGGCAGACTTTAAGAGCAAAACCCATTCAAGATAAGAGAACTATACTTTTTGGAATAAAGTCCTTGGTCCTGCTTTTGAATTTATGAGTTGATCAAAATTTTTCATACTACACTCTGAATGTTAGTGTCCTGAGTCCTGCAGAGAGTGTGCACAGCTAGTCTATCCCAGAAATGGCAGACAGCAATATCCTTGAGCAACACATGAGCACGTGTAGGACCACAGCAGCTCAGAATGATCCACCTCAGGGGAGAGTGGGGCTCATGCAGCAGTCTCTTCTCTCCAACACCATGCCACTGCATTGCCCCTGTCTTCCTTCCAATCCTCTTTACAGCAACCTGTACCACACACTACCACCCCTCCCCTCCCAGCTGTTTTCTCTCCCTCATTTTCTTTGGTTCCACGACTCTGCACTCACTCTACAGAGCAGCCCCAGAAGTTCATTTCAGGAGAGGCAGTGGGAGCCCAGCTGGATGTGCCAGGCTGCAGCTTTAGCTGTGGGACTGGGACAAACTTGCCAATCTAACAGCTGAGGCTGGCCCAGTGGCTCTGACCATCCACCACAAATAAACAGCTGCTTTTGGCTCCCAGGACTGGGAGAAAACCCCAACAACCTCACCTGATACTACCAAACATCTCATCCTTCCTCTTCTCTCTACTTTTTACCAGAGAAGGCAAAAGACTAAAATCAACCCTCTGCTTCAGAGTGCTTTGTAGAAACCTTCAGCAGAAACTGTTTACTATTCTCTAATAATAATTAAGACTAATGCAGAGTAAGAGGCCCTGACCAATATCTCAGACAAAAAAAAAAAAGGCTCAGGAAACTCACAAATAAATCAACTTTTCACAATAAGGCTGTTTCCAAAACTTGTTTTGTTTTGGTTTGTTGAGTTTTTTCCTCCATTACAGTCTAATCTAAACTTTTTATGTGTGTGTGTGTGAGTGTGAGTGTGTGTGCCAGTGTCTGTGTTTAGCATGAATATTCCAGTTTATTTATCATGGGAATTAGCCATGGGGATCCAGAGTCTCTGTACTCAAATGTCTGATATACTTGTGGCTGCTTTACAGTGACTTGATCAGGTTAACACCTTTGTGATCCTTGGGTCCATTTACTCTGTCAAAATTTTGACCATATTTTGATTCCATACTGATTGTACATTTTTAAAAAATATGTCATTTAAAAGTAGATAATCTAAAGTAGATAATCCACTAATCATCTAAAGTAGATAATTTGGCCTCACTTTATTCTACAGAGATAAGCTCATTTTCTGAATAAAGTACATGATGTTTCTTCAGAGAAATTTCTTATGGAAAAAATGTGTATACATTTAAAGGTAAATCTGTGTTTTTCTGGATTCATCCCTAAATAAATGCAAATAATTAGACTTGATATCAGGAGATCTATTTCAATATAATTTGATTGAATTAGGAAGAAAAAAGGCCAGAAAACAACACTGTACTCCAAAACAATTCAGAAGGAAAACTCTGTTGATGCAACATCTGTTCTCCTCAGCTCCCCTTAGTGTCTGATCTCAGAATACTGAGACATCTGTTATTTTTGTGTATGACTGGGGTCAGAGACAGAAATTGGCTTCTTCCACGTCCTGACACAACTGTGGAAAGAAAACTTCTGATACTGAGGTCAATTTCTCCTCACCCTGCAAAAGACAGAAACAAGTGGAAGGAATAACTGACAGATATAGTGAGAAATATATATTAAAAATCAGTTTAAAATTTTAAAAAGGATACAGTTAGTTCTTTTTTTCCACTGTTTTAAGAGAATGAAATATGAAAACTCTAGAGTGTCAACAAAAGAAGTGGATTCCCTTAGTTTATTTATGTATCTTTGACTATGGCACTGGGAATAACTTTTCTGTGGGTGTGTGGCAAAAGAGCACCAGGAAAACACAAAAGATGCAGTGAAAACCTGAAATTCAGGGAATTATCACAGCTTTTCTGACTTCACTGAGTAAGCTGGCTTGCTAAGCTACATCAACCTGATGTAAAGCTTCTCTCTATCCCTGATTGATATGTACATAATCAATCTTAACCAAACACAACTCTCATACACTTGCTCTGGCTTCGAGAAAATTATTTGATGGGGTAGGTCTACAGAAAAAGTACAGCTTAGCACTTGACTCATAAATTTTCACTGACTAGTGGCCCTGCTCACCCAGACTTGCTCTCCTCAATCTCTCTAGGTGATCACTGGGGGTTTGATGAAATATAAGATGTTCCTTGTACCCTCAGTCTCACTGAAGCAGTCAGCAGTTCAAGTGGTCTCTTTCCCAGCCCCTAAAATTTGTCTGCAGGTTTGTGTCAGGAAAAAAATAAGTAAAATACATCAGCACTGCAAAGACAAAAAAAAAAAAAAAAAAAGGAGAGAAAATTAAAACCACAAAAAAAAACCAAAAACCAAAAACCCAAAAACCAAAAGCACAATCAATCATACTAAAGGCTCAGTGTATGTGGTTACCTTGTTGTAAGTCTTAGCACCTTACATTTCAACAGCTCTTCACAGCAAGTCCCCTGTGTGCAACTTGTTACTTGAAAGCTCAGATGCAATTTTTTTACATTCCTTTAGACTGGGGCTCATTCTACAAGTGAAAGAGCTAAATTACACATCCACTTACTGGCCAGAAGCAATATACTTGAAGAAATGTATGCACCTTAGATCATCCATGGAATGAAAAATGGCTTACTGCAGAACTGTGTTACAGATATATGGTCTGATACACACTTCTTTCAGTCAACTCTTTTTTTTTTTTTTTTGTAAATTCCTCTAAAAATGACTAGAAATAAATTTTCAAACATGCCTTTCATTCATTAAGTAGTATAGAAGAAGAAAACTTACTGGTTAGCCATGAAAAACTGATTTTCAGAAACACTTCATTGTATCACATTTTAAATGTTTCTTGAGTGAATATTTCAGTTATTCCAGGACTTCATTATTTTTCCCTGTTGCTTAGAATGCAATCTCTATTTCTGTGCTGCATTAATTACATCAAAATGCTTGCAGTGTGACTTTGGGAAAGTCATTCTGAGTAGTAGCAGATGAGTAGCAGTCAACTAAGATCCCTCCCTAAAAGTGTTCAAAATCCTACTGAAATAAAGAATATTAGAAATATAGAAAAATTAGGGTTAGAAAAAACCATCATTGAGTTAAATCTTTATACTCATGTTTACTTATCTTCTTTATGTCTAAGGATTTTTTTCCACCATTACACAGAAAAATGTCATTGATTCAACAATGGTTCTGTAAAAACAAAGTACTGAAAGGTGGATGGAAATCATTGAAAATTGCATTGAGCATATCAGTAATTGTTATTTGTCATCAAAACATTTCAATTTAGGCAGAAATAGTGGAGAAAACAAACCAGGATACTATCTAATAGCTCTACCAAAACAATGATGTGTGTTTTGGTGAACAGCAACCTAATCACAAAATAATATCACATGGTCCCTTCCTGGAAAATGTGTAACACCAGGAAAGACTCTGGAGAGAAGTGGTAAATGATGTCTTGAAAAGGTCTTCTCTGAGGAAGGGATGAAAGAAACAGGATTGTGCAGCTTAAGGAAGGGGAGGACAGAAGAGAGTGGCACATAGTAGTGTTCCAGTAAGCAGATCATTGATACATGAGAAATAATTATTATTTCATTGGAGATGTTTTTATTAGCTATGCCCACAAAAAAGTGGAAAAGAAAATGAAGGAAAGAAGATTGACGAAGTCACTCAAAAAACGAAATAATCAAAAGCAGAGTAGCTTGCCTGGAGGCTTGGGAGAATCCACTGCTGGAGGCTTTAAGGCTGGTTATGGAAATGTCACTGGGGCACAGGCAGACCTGAAAGCCCATCTGCAGGCTGGATGCTGCTGGATTTCCATTACTTGCTGTGCTCTGATCTGTGTTAGAGCAGGAGGAGAGCAGAATCTAAGTGCTATGAAATTTCCTGGCTAAAAGTCACTCAGTGTCTGCTTTGACTCTTGATTATTTGTGCTGAGGGAAAAGTTACTTTCTATTCTTTCAGGTTCTCTCTGGATAGTTTTGAAAACAGAAGATTAGCAGCCAAAATGCCAAGAGAGCAAATAATAAATTGAGAGAAATGGATACTCTGACAAATTGCTTGGTTGCATGTGAATATGGGTATTGATACAAATAGAAACCATTTATGAAAGTCTTCTGTGAGAAGAAACTAACTGTTTATTGAAGACAACAGGTTGTAAATTGGTGAAACAAACAAGTCTTTGGGATTCCACTCATTTTTATAAACCATATGCAAGATTTATCCAGTTCCACTGTAGGTTATAGAGGCAGGGCCAGGTCCCTCCCCCACTGATTCAAGCAGTTAATTACATTAGCTAAACATAGGTAAAGGTCACCAAAATTCCTCATTTCATCAGGATGATTTTGGACTGAGCTGTATTTCCTCCCTCTAACTGCTGGTTTGGTCAAAGACAAACCTGTCACTTCATGGATGTACAGCATTCATTTCATCTAGTATTTACAGTGCTAAGGTCAGTTCTGGCTCAGTAAGCGAGAGGAAAATGTATCATTTCCATATCTAGAGTGACAGTGAAGTTGGTCATTATTGGCTCCATTTTCCAGTCTTCTATAAGACTCATTTTTATTTCTTTTTATCAGCTCTTGTTTAGCTTGTGTTTCTCTTGGTCTGAGATATTCTTCAGTCTGCTATTACCTCAACTGTCCTCCCACAGAATGGTCATTCCTGAGCAGCTTTTTGTCTCTCTGTCTCTCTTTAACTTGGGTTGTTGGCAATTTATAAATGTGATAGCTGCTTTCAACAGAACTGAGCACTGGATGTATCATAATGTGTGTTGGGGGACATCTACAGGCTGATTCCTGACACAGAAATTTAACAAAGAAGCTTTTCCAGGCAAGTCAAGGACATCTCAGTCCAACCTAGGTTATCTTCCTTTTTTGTTTTAGTTAGTCAGTCTTGAAAAGTTATATTCTCACTCCAAAAATAAAAACAATAAATCAATTATTCCACATGATAAATGCAATTACAAGAAACTGCTTATTGTTATCACAATAGCAGGAAAGCAATTCTTTGATCTCAGAGTACTAAATGATATGATGTTACACTATAGCTCATGTCTGAAGATTTTGGCAAAGCAAAAACAAAACAAAACAAAACAAAAAAGAAAACAAAAGACAAAAAAAAGACAAACAAAAAGAAAACAAACAAAAAAAAATAAAATTAAATACTCCTACTCCAAAGCAATTTGTGTTACACACTACTCAGATATCATAGCTGTGAGGTAAGCAATAGGTAAGTTTTTCACAATTTTTTCCTTTCTATTAGTGTCCAAAACTCAAACTAGTGAGAAAAATGAAAGTCTGCCTGACATGAAAAGAATATGGGTAAATCTAGCTGAAAATTCAATTTCTCACACATAAAATTTATATCTTTCTTCTACGTCTATGAAGATGTCATTAAGGCAGCAAAAATCAGGTCTTCAAGGAAATGCAGGCATCCATTTCTCAGTGAACCCAGGGATGCTGAGAAATAGAGTAGGCCTAATTAGCCTATAAGATGCATATTGAAATGTATCCAGTATATCATACTCAATGATTGCATAAAAATATTTTGTGAGAGACAGAGTTACAGATGAGCTTGGAGGATTTCCACCTGAAAGAGTCCAGTGGCTTTCATATACACTCCATGGCAGAAATCACCTCTCTGCCAGTATGGCCTGGCTCACCTATAGCATAACTTTGCTGGAAGAAGTGTACAGCTGTCATTATGAAGTGTTAGTTTACATATTCTCCAAATCCCAAACTATCTGGTTACATTTTACCTCAGTCACAGCTGCTGAGAATTCCCTCCATTGGGATAGGAGAAAAAGCAATTTCATAATTCAAGGTTCTCAGCCATACCTACCTAGTAGCTGAGTATATAATGAGCCTCAGTCCCAAAAAACCAGGAGTACATGAAGAAATATCCACTGAAATCATATTTTTGATCTGTGGCTCAGGGTTTGTTTGTTCAACTCTAGTTTACACTTAACACTCAACAGTGTGTTTATAGAGGTGAAAGTTGCCTCATATTGAAATTTTCAGTAAAAGCCTAGTTTGTTGGGATTTTAGTGGACAGAAGGAATCCAAACCTGAAAGAAACCCAAAGACTTTTAATCGGGAGGCAAAGGTTGCATTCACAGCACCAAGGAGGTCAGTCCTATTCTCTCCTCTGACATCTCATACCCAGATTTCTGCAGGAGCTCAGCTGCATGAGTGCCAAGCAACCAGCACAAAAAAGGTTTGTGTGCTTTCAGCAGATATTCAGGACTGTGCTCCCAGTGCTTACACAGCTGAGCTATTGGCAGCATCTTATTACACATTTTCCAGCAGAGAAAATCTTTTCCAGACCACTGATTTCTTTTTCTTTGCATGTGCCAATGTATTCAAGTGGCTCCACACTTGGTAGAAACAGTTTCCCATATGAAGCTGAAGGATTGAAGGATCTGGGGTTTAGGCTGGGAGCCCTTTGTGGAATACAGACATCTACTTCCCGTGATGGGATTTCTTTAAATCACTGGCTAAAGCCAAGATAATTTCCCTTTTTTCCATCTCTGCTATGACTGAACTATGATGAAGAGTGACCAAAAGGATAATTAGTGGAAGAAGTGAGGGGAAGCATTGAGGACAAGCCCCTGGTAGACTCTTCTGGTCTCTTCAGACCTCTGCAACAGAGGGCTTTTGAAACACAAATAATAAGGTATTCTCGTTTGAGTCTATCCTAGAACTGCAAGAAAAATACAAATTAATTTTCAATTGGTAGTTAAAGACTCTAATCAACTGGGTTCAGGTGGTCTGAAACTCTGCAGAACATTTTTTTAAAAAGGCAATGTGGTAGTGTTACTTGATATGAAGTTCATCATAGAGGTTTCCAGCCATAATTTAGTTGTTTATTAACTTTCTTCTTGTAATTATTCACATTCCTTTCTGTAATAACTTATTTTCAATTTGCTTTCCTAACATTTCTTGTTGAAATACAACCAACCCATGTGAAAGTCAAAAACATTAAAAACATTTCATTTCCCTTGTGTCTGGAGCAAAAGGTAGGTTCAGTGGTGTGTTGGTGATATTCTTAGTTGCTTCAAAAATATAATTCACAGTCCCAGACCAAACTTCAGAAAGTAGTTTCAGTAATGAAATTTTATCCAGACATTTAAATCCATTCTTCCCTAACAGAAACCTCAGCTAGACAGATTACAATACCACCATTAAAGTGTGGGTTAGATTTTAATACAACAACATTTTTTATGTTAAAAATGTTTATCTGTACCATATGATCACATTCCAGACATATATATAATGAAGGTATTCCTCCCTCTCAAGGTTTTCAGTCAGCACACAGTTCTTCTGAAGGTACTGAAAAATTGCTAATTTGCAAAGGTAAATATCTCAATTGTTAAATGAAGCCATATTCATTATTTATTTGCCTGAGAAAGTGACAACTCTCTGCAGGTCATGTAGTGATACAAGAGAAGCAAAGCAGGAAGTGAGCCACTATGAGAACTGTGATGCCATTTACAAGCACCTGAATTCCCTGGCAATTGGTGAGTGTGTCAGAAGAACTATGCACAAGCTTGCAGATTTTCTACATTTACACTCAAAAATGATAATATTTTAAATGTGGATTTCTTCCTCTAAATCGGCTGATATGGGATTTAAGAAAGAACTTTTTTTATATGCCCACAAATACTTTACTACCTTGAGCACATCATAAAACCTGACACAATCTGCTGTGGTTCAGAGATTCAGAAGAGTGAATTATTATATATTACATTTCAATGTTAACACTTCAGCATCCATTAATGACAGTGTTTTCTAATAGCAGACATATTGCAGTTCTTAGAGGATAATTTGTCTTCTGAACACCACCATGTTAAACTAAATGGGAGACCAGGTCACCAAAATGCTCTGGCAAATCATGATATGCATCTATGGAAAGGGCCAGTGAAAAAAACTCCTTGTAACAAAAGGACACAATTTCAGTGTCATTGAAGAGCTAGTCAAAATCAGCTCTGCTCCTGTTAGTTCTGTGTCTCACAGGAGAAGTATCTAACAGGCATCATCCCTTGGCATAGCTCTTTCTACTCCTGCAGCGGGTATGGAAACCCAGCACTGCACTATGGAACAGAAGACATGACAGTGACAATACTCATGGGCACAGCTACCTTTTATTCCTCACAAAATACACACTAAAATAGTCACAATCAACAGCTAAGATCATAAATCTACATCTTCAATCTTAAAGTCATACTAAGGCCTGGCGTACTGTGCCTTTATAAATTGATTCCCTGAGGATGATCTCTTCACAGGGATGAAAGCTATCAGCTATCAAGTTTTTTTCCAAGGGAAATAATTTGCCTCTGTCAGGCCAAGGCAAGGTCCTAGAAGTGTCTCTTGTCCCTTATCTGCCTCTTTCAGCAGATACAAAAAAGCTTGAATGTCTATAAAATACATTATTTTCCTGAGAAGACGTAACGTTTTCAGGCACAGCACAACTACTTTTCAAAAGGTCTTTTTGGTCAGCCTCTTTATTTTAGTAAGGGATCTGTCATAATGCCATCCTGTGCTTGGATGGCACATGGTAACACATAATGCATACTGATAACACAGCCTGCATTTTTGCACAAAAGCCAAGGTTTCACTCTTGCATCAGCACTGGCCACCAGCACCCTGATGGTCTAGCAGCTCTGTGTTATCTCCAGTACTGCACAGACTGCTTTCCTGGCCACCCTTCCAAGGGGATGATACGAATTTCTGTCTAGCCACAAGACTTGCTGTTACCCTGTCACCTCCTACATCCTTTCATCAGATGGAGACCTCACTCCACAAAATCTATCTTTCTCAATTCCTGCTTTGTCCTCTTCACTTGACTGACAAAAGCAACCCCTGTGTCCCAAAAACATTTTTTACTTCACCTGTGTGGTCCCTGCCCTAGCAAACTTGAGGGAAATGCAGATTACAGGACTAGGGGTGTTTTTAAAGCAGGCACTATGAACAAAATAAAGAACACAGCAGGAAGTTATCAGCATTCAAGTGACCAGCACTCAGCTACACCAACTGAAAAAATTGCTTACGTGAATCTCTTTGTAGCACAGGTCTTCTGATCCTTATGGCAAACTGGTCACAAAGGCATAGACCAGATTGTGTAAAACTCCTAGAGAAAGTTGTTCTACACCTCAAGTAAAAAGCCACAAGCAGGGAGGGCCAGGAGGAAAAGATGACTTCATGCAGAGACATCACACATAAAGGAATTCTTCATGAAGGGACAGGGAGGGGCTGCATCTATAGAATGAGGACTAAATCTATTGAATTAAACTCAGTTGCAACACGGAATGCACTCAGGCCCAGGGACTCAGCTACTTTTAAGTTATTATTATATTAAGTTATTAAAATAGTCCCTGAACATGTTTTGCCTTCCCAAACAGTCTTCTTTTCTCTCTCTTTTGCATGTTTTTGGAGTCTGAAAGGGCCACTGTTGCCATCAATAGGCAGCTGTTCACTTAGATGTGAGGGGTGGCAGGCTATAATAATGACAATGATCCTAATCCACTCCAGGATCAGTGCCAGAAAATGGACATGGACAAATTTAGCCAGAGTGGTTGAGAAACCCATGGACTGTAGCTACAGCTCTTGCTGAGAGAGGCAAGCCAGGAAAGCTGTCACAGGCATAAAGCCCAGCTGAACAGCAGCAGATTCATCCTGCTGCATCCAGCACTGAGCGGCTCTCACCATCCTTCGAGGCTGAACAGCCTCAGTCAGACCTCCCTCCCTTGGCTGAAGGTTCAGCAAGCTTATTCCAAATGATCTCCTGAAAACAGTATTTCCTGTGTGCCTAAGATTTGCCCCAGAAAGTTGTAACTCTATGCAGCACTACTACATTCACTTTCAAGGGATTCATGTATCAGCAGTGCACCATAGCGTGAGAACGACTTCATGTATCATTAATCCTGCCTGGGGATAGGAAAACGAAGTTAAGTGACCTTTTGAAATCTCTCCTATCCCTTTCTTCTGTGATAAATATGGATTCAGGATGCAAACTTTCCTTTTAAGTCATTCCCCAATTTCTATACTTCACCAAAAAGAGAGAAAATATTTAAGGAGATAATCCAAGCCATGCTCATTTAATGCCTGAGAAAATAAATAGGTCTGCCAAGCTCTGTCAGGCTCTGAGACCAATCAAGGAAGCCAACTTTTAATTCCATGGGTGTCCCATGAGAATACTTGGCTAATATTTATATCTCTGCTCCAATTTGGGTGATTGCCTAACCTCCTCAGCTGAACTCATCCACTAACCCAATGTCAAGAGAAAGAGACAGTTTTTTCTCCCTTGTGAAAGCTGCACCACAGGGCATCCAGCCCAATTCCAAGTCTCAAGCAGTAGCCACTAAGAATAAAAGATGTGTAAGTCTAACTGCTCTTTTGGGTCAAGAGATTTGGGGTTTTGTTTTGTTGATGCTTGCTGGGACTTCCAGTGATGCTCAGAGTATTTATTTATGTTTTCGTATCTAAGTTCTGAGACGTGATCACTGAATATATAGAAACATGGACACTTTCTCTTAAAGGTTATGGGATTCCTCCTGGGTAGCATGATCAGGGTGCACTGTCTCAGACAGCCTATGGAGTATCCAGTTGTTCCTAATGCTATGCCTTCAGCTGTGCCACTACCAGCATATGGGAGAAAAAACTCAATACAGGATTCTGACAGAAGATTTCTTTCTAGATCCCTCATTCATTCAACCATCTTCTAGCTGTCTGCATTGTAAAGATATATTATGGATCAAAAAAAGAGCATAAAACTTTTGAAGCTGCAAAAAAAATCTAACAGAACTCAAATTATTTTCAATTATCATTGACACACAAGAGCTCATCTGTATGGAGTTTAGCAAAAGTTATGTGTAAAATCAAAACATCATAATGGCCATGGCCAGTAAGCAACTCTTCCAAACACCACAAAGTCAATAACCTGCAACTCATCTCTACATCATTATTAACCAAAGCCATCTCAAAGAAGAGAAGGAAGATGTTCTTTATTTGAGAGTACTATTTTATGCCTCTCATAACTATGTCTTTAGGAAAGCCCTTTTAGAAAGCAGAACTGAGTATGTTTGCTTTTGCTCACCTTTAAGCAACAGACTCCTGATGTTCCAAATTCCCCCAGCTTTTCCAAATAAAGTTTTTTTTAACATACCAAATTGTTTAAAGGCAAGTGCTCCTTTAAAAGTCACATGATAACACAATGAAAATAATTGTCAAAGATCCCTCATTAAATATGAAATAATATGATTCATAAATCAAAGGCTCCACAGGTAAATGAAAGGGAGTCCCTTCTCTTTGTTCACCCACCAAAAAACCTACAATTTCAGATTTTCACACCATAACTACTGATTTTTAAACATCAGATTGACCTCAAACTTCCCTCTTCTAAGTATTATACTAAAAATGCAGTAAATTCCAGAAGAAAGATTGCTTACACATCCAAGTTGGTGAATAAATTCCATATAAATTGATTGAATTTTTCCCAATGTGGACACAACAACCTTAAACCACAGCATGACTGAAACTATAAACAGGCATTGCAAACACATTCCACATCCACCATGGATTTCTAGTCCGAAAATTCCATATCTTGTAATTCACTACTAAATGAGTGATGGACTCTCCACCTTTTACACTATTACAAAATCTACTCATTTCTGGTAATTTCTTCTTTTTCAGCTCTGGGTCACAAGAATTTTGTCCACATCTGAAGGCCATCCCTGGCAGCTTCATTCATTTAGGCTTATGGAATTCTATTTCAAACCTCAGAGCAAAACCTTTTTTGAAAGGTTTTCACAAATTCACAAATTTGAAGTAGAACAGAGGAAAACCATTCTGATTTTAAGAAAAACAAATCCTGTTACTCCCCTTTTGATGGTTCCTTCTGCTCACCATGTGAAGAGCCCTCTCTGCTAGACCAGCTAATTTCTTACATCGCCTTCTGTTAAACACTCCTACAAAAAAAAAATTTTGCATTTCAGGTGTGACTACGTTATTTCTCAGACTAAAGTCACACAAGCTGTTGTGTTGAGTACAGATTAAATCATTCCAGTCTCCAGACTTTCCTTAATGGTCATTCCTGCTATTCTACTCCCATGATGCCAGCAGGATATAATGTTTGTTTGACCATTTTATGATCCATTTTATGATTGATAATGAGTTGTTTTTTATATCAGGCATAAGTTAAGGAGCAGGAAATTCAGGCAGGTACAGAACTAACATCTGGGAGTGAAGAGAGGATAAAAATAACATAAATCAGATATTTTCTTGAATCAGTTAACTTGTGGAAACAGGCTCCAAGTGCACTTGGCAAGTGGAAAAGCTGACCAGAAAAGTTCAAAAAGGAGATATCCTGGTATAGAGGTCAGATTTACATTTTGTTCATCTGCAATTTTAGCACCATAAATGAAGCAAGAAGGAACTGGGACATGGAATGAGAGCTGCGACTGAGGATGGGAACAAGGAGGCAGGAGGAAAGGGTTTCCTAGACCAAAGTCCCTGCCATGACTGCTACAGAACCTCATTGTTTGCAGGGATTCTTGCCTTGGTTTACCAGCCCCAGTATCAGACATTCAGGAGCAGCACTGGGCTGTGCCCCTGGGCTCACAGCACATGATCATACAAACCTCAGCCCCATGGAAGCTGTTTGCAGCTCCCCTTGGCAGCACAGCCCCACCAGCCTGCCTCCCACTGAGCACCCACTGCCTCCTTCTGAGCAGGAGGCAGGCCACTTTCCCAGCCAGGACTGTCAGCTGCCAAACATCTCTACAGGCTCTTCAGAGAGTAACTTTGATAACTCAGGATTCTATCCCCAGAAGAGTTAATAGTTTCATACAGATTTATCACCTTCTGTCACAGATGAGCTATTTTCTCACTTTAAAGATGTCTGTCTCTCCCCTGTCAGATGAGTTCCTGTGTCTGTACAGCTCTCCTACACATGGTGAGAAATTCAGTGTTGTGAATGAAGCTCTCTGTCCTTGCTAAGCTGGGGGCTGACTGTTCCTGCCAGTGCTTGCACAGCAGCCTGCTAGGAGGGAAGAGAACCTGGCTGACACTGGAAGTACACCCCGACTGCCAGAATGGTTTGATCTGAAGAAAACATGTCATTCTTCCATAATGGCAGTATTCCCAAGCCATTAAAAGCTTTTTCAAAATTCACAAAAGGCAGGCACATCTCACAGCACAGAAAAGTGTGTGTCTTGAAAGCCAGAGCAAAGGACAGCAAAGTGCTGAAGGAAGCAAATCTGTTCCTGTCTGCTCCTCTGCATCGCCAAGGACTCCAGGCTAACCTTGATTGGTATTGCCTCTACTCCCTCTTTCTAATCCACGTTATGGCAAATTATACAAGTAGATAAGAGCCAAATAAAAGTGATATTTCTAGTAGCAAGTGCTGGATCTGCCTTACAAGCAATAAGATGTGTTTCCTCTCCCTCTCAGGTGGTCAGAGTGTATGCTGGGAGAGCCATAAAAGGCACTGGTGGTCATAGACTTGTTAGGAAATGTAAGCCTGTTGAAATCCATCTTAATCCACAAAACCAAGATAGCACTACAAAGTACTCTGCCTAAGAAGGAGCTGGCCTTCCTACTTCTTTAATCCACATAAGGCAGTGGCTTATAAGCTTTTAGGCATTAGTGCCAATGATCATTATTTCAAAATGTCAAGAATACTATTTAAAGTCTTAGTCCCTTTACCACCCTACCTCCCCTTGTTTTTCTTTTTCTTGCCTTCTTGAGAAATTGAATGGGAATTTAAATCAGTTCCAGTTCACCCCCCCATGATAGATTTCAGCTTCCCCAGAGCAATACATCAGTATGCTGAGAACTGTCTGCTAGGCAGTTCCCTGTAAGTATAGGCTACATTAATTCAGTAATGAATTAGTGGGGGGAAGTGCAAGCAGGAATGGAGAAAAAGATACAACCAGATAGCAGGTTTTTAGAAAAAACATCAAAGCAATGCATTTAGTGTTGCTGCTTGGATAGCAACATTTGTTTTCTGAGTATTATTAAACCAGTTCATATGTCTCAGCTAAGACCTGGAAATAAAAGTCTTCTTTTAGCTATAAAAATGCAGAGTAAGCTTCAGAAGCTACTGTGTAATAAACTGGCATCCAGCCCAGAGAAGGGAAAAGCTCCATTCAGGTAGGCATTCATGTACTCATTTATAATTCCAGATTAGAAAACTCCCACTTTGTCATTTTATGTTGTTATGAGAGTAAACTCCATTTTCTTTCAAGTGATTCCTCATTCCACTAAAACAATAGATGCTCTTCCAGGAAAATATTAGCAAGAGTAATCTGATTTATCTTCTGGATGAACAAACACAAAAATACCACAGCCTTCACCCTGGTGTAAGAGTAGAGAACCATGGGCTTGCAGCACGGGAGGCAAAGGCACAAGGTGTGTCCCCTGAGGGAGGAATGCACCCAGAGGAGCCAGATAGGTGTGTGTGTGTGTGTGTGTGTGTGTGTGTGTGTGTGTGCATGGTACCAAACCCTGGCTTCAAAGCTCTCCACTTCCTTTTCATGTGGATTTGAGGAAAGCAGTAAGGAAGAATTTATTTTCAAATACAGTTTTTAATGTATCCTTCCTTCAAAATAAATTTACCAGTCTATGTAAAGAATCCTCATGGCCTCAAGCCCTAGGAAACATAAGTTTCCTTTCCCAGCAGGTCCCACATCTGCCATTCTCCAAGCAGGCCATAGAAACTTGGCCAACTTCAGCCCTCTGGCAATTCCAGAAGAGTCTATTGGCAAGCCAAGATTCACCGTTTCTTTTTTTATTTTACTTCTAATAACCTACATATCCTAAATTATGCCCCTCTTGAAAGATCAACACCTTGTGTCCCAAACTGTTTCCTTATGCAACTGTCACTTTTTTTGTTATTTTTTAGCAAGGGCCAGCTCTGAGCTCCACAAATTATCCTTCTCATTGTTGTCATGGTGAAAAAAAAAGTACCTCAATACAATTCCTAAGCAGAAATTACCATTTCATCTGAATTTTCAGGAATCAAAGCTTCTAGAGTGCTCATGAGGACCTCACCTTCAAAACACTTCGCATTTTTTTTTGGAGTCCTTATGAAGTCAATGTTAACAATTATTTCTAACATTTCCTTACCATTATTAAAGATGTTAGTTAACCTAGAATCCAAACAAGGTGCAGCCAGCAATGGAGATAAGTAAAAAATAATATCAATATCAAAATTAAGTAGGGACAAAATGCACTACATTGCACTGCTTTACAGACAGTCAAGTCTACTGGCAGTAGTGTAGATGCTGAGCTCTAAACTTAAAGCATAATTAAATTATGTTCTCCTTACTCCTATACCTCACTCTCCTGTAGATTCAAGTGATTTCTGAAGGAAAAGAGATGGTTTTCAACTGGCAGAAACTTATCCACAAAGCCCAAACTGTGAAAAAAGGCTCAACCACAGAGAAGAGTTAGAAAAAGTGCAATGAGTCTGTAACTCAGATGAATAATGTGCAAATTTGAAGAGAAGTGAAACATAATGTTGCTTTGCACTAAGCATGTTGAAAGCATTTCACAATGCATTAGAAGAACAAAAAATATTCCACATTCAGTTATACCAACTCAAACCATTCTGTGATGGTACAGTTCTATGATCTGAGTTCTCTATCAATCTGGAGCAGTCTGCATATCACCTTCAAGTTTGGGAGGAAACACTTTCTACTCTACCTGCCAGCTATGGCCCCTGTTCCTTTCATTAAACCAGATAAATGCTCCACTCAAGAGCTTGCTATCTTCTCCATTCTTGCTCCCAACTAACTGAAAGCTGGTGAATGATCTCCTTATTTTAAGGAAGAGCAAGAGGAAGGACCCCAGAAAATACAGGCCTGTTAGTCTCACTTCAGTGCCTGGTAAAATTATGGAGGAGGTATTGAAAAACACCTGAAAGGTGATGCAGTCATTGGTCCCAACCAGCGCAGCATCCTGAGGAAAGTCCTGCTTATCAAACCTGATTTCCTTTCATGCCAAGGTAGCCACTCACTGATGAAGGGAAGCCAGCTGATGTAAGCTTTTCGATTTCAGTACTGTCTGTCATAAGACCCTTCCAGAAAAAATCTCCAGATCACAGCTGCATAAACACATCCTGTGATGGGGCAGCAACTGGCTCACAGGTTGGGCACAAAGGGATACAGAGAATGGGGTGACATCAGACTGGAGATGTCACTAGTGGGGTTCTGCAGGGCTTCACTCTCAGCCCAGTTCTCTGCAACATCTTCATAAATGGGATACTGAGCCTGTTTGCAGATGATACAACTCTGGGAGGAGCTGCTGACTCCCTCAAAGAGATGAAGGCCTTTGCAGAGAGGCCTCAACAAATCACTAGACTGGGCAATGACCAACCAGGGAATTTCAACAAGGGACAGTGCCAGATTCTGCTCCTGGGATGGGGCAACCCTGGATGTAGATACAGACTGGACATTGAGATGCTGGAAAGCAACGCCATGGAAAGGGACCTGGGGGGTCCTGTTTGATGGCAAGTTGAACATGAGCCAGCAGTGCCCTGGCAGCCAGGAGGGTCAAGTGTGTCCTAGGGGGCATCAGGCACAGCATCACCAGCCAGGCAAGGGAGGGGATTGTTCTGCTCTGCTCTGAGCTGGGGCAGCCTCACGTTGAGTGCTGGGGGCAGTTTTGGGTGCCACAATATAAGAAAGACATTAAACTACTAGAGAGCACCCAAAGGAGGGCAACAAAGATGGTGAAAGGCCTTGAGGAGAAGCTGTATGGGGAGCATCTAAGGTCACTTGGTCTGTTCAGCATGGAGAAGAGTGTACTGAGGAGACACCTCATTGCAATCTAGAGCTTCCTCCTGAGGGAAAAAGGAGGGGCAGACACTGACCTCTGCCCTGTGGTGAGCAGTGACAGGAGATGAATGGCCTGAAGTTGTGTCAGGGGGATGTTAGGTTGGATTTTAGAAAAAGGTTCTTCTCTCGGTGTGTGGCTGGGCACTGGAACAGGCTCTCCAGGGAAGTGATCAGAGCACCAATCCTGACAGAGTTCAAGAAGTATTTGGACTCTTGAACACCTGGTGAGACTCTTAGGGATGGTGCTGTGCAGGGCCAAGAGCAGGACTCAATGATCCTTGTTGGTCTTTTCCACCTCAGCATATTAATCTGTGATCCTGTGATCCTGTGATCCTGTGATTCTGTGATTCTGTGTGTACTGAGCTCTTTACATGGTGGCAGTGCTGGTTAGACTCGTGAGGGTCAAGTGAGTAGATTTTATGGCAAGATAGAAGCAATAAATTTCAACAATGAAACACAAAGAATTATTTTTTCAGCCAGCAGTGTACATGCAGTAATAACACTGTGTGTGATAATTAATGAAAGACTTTTCTGCAGCTATTTAGAAGGGTACTATAGATTCAATCTTGAAAGAGCTGATGGATGGCCATTGGAATACATAAGGAAGAAATTATTTGTTTAATCATTGAACACAATAAATTAGGATTGCACATTATTTTGATTCCATGGGAAACATGGTTCATTGCATTTATATTTTCAAAACTATGCTTCAAAATGGCCAACTCTGTAGAGAACAGAACTTTTTGCTGCCAAACAAGGACATACATTCAAATCCCAGGTTTGCCAGGATTTAGATAATACTATTTGATATAGAAATGAATAATACTGGTTTATATCACAGAAATATAATGAGCTCACAAAGGTAAGATTGATTGTTTTGCTGAAAGTGTGGCAAGTCCTTCCAGAGATCTCCATACAACATAAGCCTACACTCTGTATAAAGACAGAAATTACACAAATTGAAATGCAAAGAGGTTTCATCTTTCCATTTTATCTCATCAGCAACTTAGTTACTCAACATCAGCACCTCTAACCTGGAACACTCAGCACATACTTGTGCTCCCCTGTTGTAAGAAAACACAGCAATTTGGTTCATTGTAGTAGAGCACATCAGGGAATAAATGGACTTGGAATTCTTGAGCCTCTACCAACTGAGCTAGTTAAGGATATCATATTCATTTCTTTGAAAATAAAGTCTGCATGATTTAGTGACCTTAATACACACTGAAGATTTCATACATTCCATCTTGATTCTAGATTCCATAAAGGTGTACTTGAAAGCAGAATATCAAAGTCGCCAAACAGAAACTTTCTCTTTTGATTGTTATTATAAGGCTGATTCTAAATAAATTTCTTACCAAATTGCTTAAGGAATATCTTGATATAGTGCAAGATGCAGCATAGTATGACTGTACTTATCTACTTACTCAGAACCTGTGGGATCTCAGCACATCGTTCCCGATGTCCAGAGATGCCAGGAGAACCCTTGGGGGTCTCGAAAATCCTGGAATGTTGCCAAGAGTGTTTGGTGGCTTGATTTTGATCCATCCACAGAAGTAACAAGAGTCTGAGGACAAGAGAATCACTTTAGAGTACAAGGTGTAAAAGAGACACATTTAGAGGGTGAGATATAGACTTTAAGGTTTTTGGTACAGGGGGGTTATGGAGACAAGATGGAGAGATCAGGGCGTGTCTTGTCCTTCTTTCTTCTTCTTGTCCTCCATCTCCTGTGATGATGTTGGCACTTGGGGATTGGTTTCTGGTGAAGGTGCACTTGCTAACATGGGTGAAAAGCATTGGGAAATAAAGGTAAATATTGTGTACGTAGATTTTAGTATAAAAAGACATGACCGCCCCGTGGGTGGTCAGAGAGTGCCTGTGACTGCTTGCAGATCAGACCTCTGTTGGGCAGACAGAAAATTTTGTAGATAAGAAATAATAAACAACCTGAAGATCGAAAAGCTGAAGAGTCCAGACTCGTCCTTTGCATCGCGTGCCACCCAAGAACCACTCTACCCGTGTCGGGGCAGAGACAGACAGCCGGACCCGACAAGAACCCAGAATCTCAAGGAGATAATTAAACTGAATTAAGTACTAAAGATTCCTCTACACAACAAGTAAATACAAAGTAGCTCTTCAGTAAGTCACTATTTGATATGGATACAAAAATTAATCTTAGGGAAGCAAACTCTGTCAGCTGCCATTCCATTATGATCAGGAACTTGGGTGACTTTTAACAGTAATAAAATTGTCCTACTGAGATACCTGCCCCTTTTCCCAACAAAAAAATTTAGAAATCAAGTGCTTTCTAAAGCACAGTCAGAACTTAGTTCTGGGGAAAAAAAAATGCAAGGGAAGGATGGAAATTGCAATGCTACCACCACTCTGAAAGATTGGCCAAAAACTTACCATCCCACATTCTTGGGACATCTCCCTGGTCAGAGTGACCCCGAGAAATGTTAAAAAGTCTCTTTTCCCAGCCTGGTGCTTGAAGAAAGAGTCAGAGCTCTTCAGTTCTCGGTCTCACGGTTGTTTATTGTTCCTTATCTATGAAATATTTTCTTCTGTCCAGCTGAAGTCCATTCAGCACAACAGTCCAGGCACTCTGCCTGCCCCCGGAGTGGTGTTATGTCTTTATACTAAAAATTATGTATAAAATGTTTACAATGTTTACAATTACTTTCCAATACCTATCACCTATGTTAGACAGTGAGCTTCTACTCTAAACCAATCTAAAAGTGCCAACATCACAGCAGAAGATGGAGGCCAAGAAGAAGAAGGAGAAAGGCAGGACACACCCAGATCTCTCCATCTTGCCTCCTGAACCCGCATTCTAGAAAACCCCAAAATCTGCTTTTTCACCCCATCATAAATTCACTGTCATTCTACTTAACTGTTGTGGCTTGCAGATCTTCATATAAGGTTGGTAATTTGCTCCCTGGGTCATAATGAAAACCACAAGCATTTTGGGCTCTGTGCCAGGGTCTCTGAGCCCCTGGCAGGGGTCTTGGCCGTCCTGGACAGCCAGAGGGATGTCCTGGGTTCCAACACCATGCATTATCACTGTCCTAGCAATTGGATAGAAATTTCTTGATCCTTTTACCTTGTCTCTATTTTAATATTTGCTACTTTAACTAGTATATAGTAACTTTTATTCCATCATGTTGTGGTAAGATTTTCTGTTCACGTGTATTTCTGTTTAGTGGTTTCTGCAGTACAGCAAATTTTTCTGGGTTTCTTCTCCTGCCCTCTTTTTTCCAAGTAGCAGGCAATATGACATCAAAGCCACACTGAAATCATTGAAAACTTGTCACAGATTACAATAAGTAAAAGAATTTCAGGATAGAGTTTATAACTAAAAATTGTTCCAGCTATCTAAGCTTCTCTGATCCGTAGAGGAAAATTCACAAAAAGACACATTTAGGCAAGTCAATTTCCTTTACCTATTGAGACATGTAAGTGAAATTATCTTGATTAGTTACTGGCCTTCTATAAACTAAGACAGCCTGGCTTCGCCTGCTTCTAGAACTGAATTAAAATAGCTGGAACTTGATCACACATACTTCACATTTGAAAGCATGGATGTTTCTGGTGTGTGGTTAGGATTGCAATTAGAGTGTTTCTTGATTCATGCATATAAGCCTAAGCATAGGCAAGTGGGATAATGCACAGATGTAGTTCAGGTTTGTGTTTCTCTCTGTGCTGAGGGCTTCTCTGTGGTTGAAAAAAACATCAGGATGAGGCAGTAAAGAAAATTTCTTAATGAGACAGTCAATAGTAATGTTCCAGCCTGAAATATTTCTTTAATGACCACACTCAGGGTAATATAGTCTTTATGTTCAAATTTGGAAACTGAGACATGGGCTTCAGTCATATAACACCAAGGGAATGGGAATATGGAATCACATTCTAGCAATATATTTAACAAATGATGCTAAAGAAGAGTTAAAGTCTATTAAGCAAGCTTAAAAAGCAGAAAAAAGTAAATACAAACACAGATCTGATTTCTTTCCCCTTATATTTGTGTCTGATTTTGTCCTCTCTTAGCCTAAAAACATTTGATAAGCTGAATTTGTAAATAGAGGTGTCTATTAGAGGCATTAATTCATATCAGTTCATTAATGACAGGCTATGCCAAATTGAGCCTGTGTCAGTCTTTGCTGACTCTTGGCAATCTGATCTATCTGGACTTAGGTGAATATGATACTTATTCATATTAATACCTATTGCATGAGGTATTAATAGATAAACCATGAAAAATAGAAGCAATAAAAGCATTATGAAAGTCTGAAAACAGCTGTGGGTAGTGTTGAAAGGTGAAGTATCGGCTAGAGAGAAGAAAAAGGAGCTACAACGGAGCCCTGTGAGGCTTGGTTTGGGGAGGTATTTCATTACAGATTTTGTCACCAAAAGTATCATACTTGTAGAGCTTCCTGATGACACATAACTGAAAAGCAACACCAGAGGGAGATCAAAACAGCATACAGGATAGATTGGTGGTCACTGGCAAGAGAGGGACATAAGAAACAAGAGTGGGGATAGGATAAAATCCCAGGTAAACGTGTTTGTACATAATGACCAGTAAGGACTTTAGGTGTAAATTGGCACAGTCTCACAGTGTAAGATGAGAGGGGGTGAGCAATCATAAAAGGGCTACATGTTCTGAAATGTTATAATTGAAACAGGACACACAATGCAAAGGGCTTTTACCTCCCCCAGAGGCTGAGTCAATACCATTCCATAAGGTATGGATGGGATGAGAAGAGACATCAGGGGCAGTTGTGTCTGAAAGGAGGTTTGAATGCTTGAAAGTGCTGAATAGAAAGAATAAATAGATTTTATCCATTCTTCTGTAGAGCCTTTCTAATGCTCTAGACTGAGTCCTTTTCCAATTAAGTGTTTTCTACCTAGAAAACAGATTTTTCTTTTGACAGCTGATAGAGTAGATCATGTTTTACAGCATAGAGGTAGATGATGACTACTGTTCTCATTAATGCTTGTAGGGTTTACGAAGATAGCTATCTGCTTGTAGTGAAACAGTGCTGGGTCTCAAGAGGATTACAGGAAAAGGCAGGGGTAAAAAGTTAGAACTGGTAAGATCTTCTGCTTATCAGTTACTAGAAAGAAAGGGCAGAAAATCCAAACTATCTCTGATCAAAGTAAGGGCAGACAAACTCTGTCAGTGGCTCCTCTCTGGTCTTTCTTACTGATCTATTAAAGGACACTCAAAGGGCTGATTTTGAGATGACATTAAATTTAGTACATCCCTAGTTATTTGGTGTAAGGCCTTTGAAAAGGACAATTTTAACAAGAAGCAACCAAGTTTGATGCCGAGACATCTTAACCTTCTCAGTTGGATTTCTCCCCCAATATTGCTTTGAGAGCAGACAGTTTGATTTGTTTCCACAAGCCCAAGAATAAGGGATCATACTGTTTATTTAGTTTCATTAGCATGCAGTGTTAACTTGACACAGACACAGATCAGGACTAAGATCATTGTAACATTTGTATGTTAACTCCAAATTAAAAAACACACTGAGATTGTACAAAAGGTAGTTGATTTAGAAGTCCGACTTACTAAGCTTAGATTCAACCAGTGATTGAATTAAAAATCCAAATTCACTCTCAAAAGGCAAAGGTTTAAGTAAGGAGTTTTTTATGCTTCCCGCTGCTGCCTTAGGGGCTGAAAAAGACTCCAGCTTCATTTCCATATGATGCAGTAGGAAGATCCTAAGCCAAACAAAAGGGCAATGCTTTCTCTTGCTCACCAGTGGTAATCATGATGATCATTCTCATGTGAGATCTGTATGGATCTCATAAATTCTCAACAGCACTGGGATTCTCAGCAGAGGCTAGGATGGCCTCTGTAGGTGTCATTCTATGTTTGTCCACTGACAGAGACAGGGAGTGCAGCCATTGTTTCACAAGGGCTCAATTACTTTGTGGCTGACACAGTGCTGGACAGTGCAGCTGCCCATATAGTCCAGAAATGGGACATCCCACTTTCCTTGCCCATCAGAGGGAGAGCAGGTGAGGGTTTTACAAACAATATTGTCCATCTGGGTCGACTCATAATCTGCTACTGTAGGTCTCATTTTTGATCTTGGTTTAGGAGTTTGGAGGGAATTGGAAAACAGAAGCTGAATAACATTGCTCTGCTTCTAGTATTGACAAGGACATTTCTTTGCCTGTTTGTGCTAAGCATCCACATCCAGCAACACAAAAAAAGCACTCAACACATATCCCATAGGAACATACCAAGAGGCTTGGAGAAAGATGCCTGTTGCCATCTGATTAGCAACACCATGTAGCACATTATAAACTTGGTTGTGGTTACTCTATTTTGCATACAAAAGGTCACAAAGATGTTTTTTGTGTACAGGGCTGCTGTTCCTGCTCTGTGGCCATTCCACTCTGCTGAGAATCTCTGGTAGAAAGAATGGAAGGGTCACTGCTCTCACTGTCTTGGCATCCTCCCAATGAGTTTGCAGTACTGATGAAGCCAGAAAAACAGCACTCCTGGTTGAAGTGATTTACTTTTATTAGTTAAAAACTAATATAAAGTATGGAAGTAATGTGAAACCATCTTTACTTAATAAATTCCCAAAGGTATAATGAATTTTTAATTGTCTTAAAGTTGTAGCCTCGTTCAGTGCAGTCTCAGTTCCCCACACAAGATGGCAGCTCTTCTTTCCTCCTGCTCAGCTGCTCCTCAGTGAAAGCTGTCCCTCTCACACTGACACTGCAGGTGCTACTGCAATACACTAATAAACCAAACCAGAACCAGCCCTGAGAGTCTCACCATTATTCACTCCAAAAAGAGCATCTCACACAGAACAGCATGGCTTGTGAGGAGCAGCAGTGTTTCATTCAACACTCCATTTATCTAATAGCAGTAACTGGTTTGTATTTGTGCTGGTTTGACTGAGATAAAATTGATTTTCTTCATGGTAACTGGCATAGGGCTGCGATTTGGATTTGGGCATGATAACACAGAGATGGGTTTTTGCTGCTGAGCAGAGCTGACATAGAGCCAAGGCCCTTTTTGCTTTTGTCCAGCCATGCTGACAAAGTTGAGGGATGCATGGGAAACTGGGAGGGGAAACAACCAGAACAGGTGACCCAAACTGACCAGAGGGATACTCCAGACCATGTGGTATCATGGGGGGCAAAAAGAAGGGAGGGATGTGATGGGGTTTGTCTTCCTAAGTCACTGTTATATGTGATGGAGCCCTGCTCTCCTGGGGAAGCTGAACACCTGCCTGCCTGTGGGAAGGAGTGAATAAATTCCTTGTTTTGCTTTGCTTTTGTGTGCAAATTTTGCTTTCCCAATTAAACTGTCCTTACTTCAATTCAAAGGTTTTCTAATTGTTACACTTCTGATTCTTTCTCCCGACCCTGTTGGTAGGGGAGTGAGTCAGTGGCTATGTGATACCTGGTTGCTTGCTTGGGGTTAAACCTCAACAATACTGCATGTTGCAGTTTTTGAGGTTTGAAACTGCAAACTAAAAGGGGCAAAAAAGCCAAAACCACTTCTTACAGTTCAGATTACAGGACATTCACTTGCAAAGAACAACATGAAACCCTATGCTCAAACTTTTAGACTGTGTCTCCTACTACCCTGGCTGCACTGTCATTTAGAGAAATGTAAAATTATTTACATTTCACATTTTTTAGCTCACTAAATAAGTGCCTGTATTTCAGTCAAGGCAACAAAAAATTAGGTCTTTCTGTAATTCCAGCTTGCTAGAAAATAAATACTAGATTCACCAGCATGATATCTATTTGACCCCAGCATTGCACTGAGTATCCCTGTAAAGTCAGAAACTCTGAAGTAGCTATAACAATTAATGTTTCATAATGTCCTGTCATAAAAGATGCCAAATAGCCAGCACTGCCCTTTCATTTTGAAACATAAGATGAGTCAATTTACACTGTACATCTTCTGCTCAGCTGAAACTCTTGTCTCCTTGAGCAGTTTGTGGGATGCCTCATTCTGTGCTGAGCCAGCCCCCAGCTGGTATGAAGTGGATCTCTGCTCCATTGTCACCAGCTTGTCCCATTTTCAGAGGAGCCCAGAAGAAATACTGAAGCACCTAAGGATCATATTTACAGTGCTCCCAGGTGCAGAGGAGAGATATTCCTCTTATGCCATGGCATAATGTAGCCTTAGCCTGATAAATATTTGTTCTAAATATATAAATCTCCACTACAGTCCAGCAACCGGCAGCTCAGAGCCTCGAAGGCAGCAGCAGCAAGAAGAGAAGAGAGCTGGCCCCCTTTCCCACGCAGCTGTCCCCGAACATCCTGAGCTTCCCGCCAGCGGGAGGCCAGCAGGTGTCAGCAGGAGCCTGGGAATGGGACAGAAGCACACCGACCCCAGGAGCGCCAGAACCTCCTCGCTGATAGAAATAAGAAAAGACTTGTTTACCGAATAATCAAAAAAACCCAACCAACCAACCAACCAACCAACCAAAAAAAACCACCCAACTCACAGCCAAACCCCAAAGTAAAACCCCACTTTTTAAGTGGGTAGTAGTCTCAAAAGAGTTACGGGTCCCTTCCCTCGGGCTGACTCCGGCGGAGCAGCGGCTGTCGGCGCCGGAGCCGGAGCCGGACCGAGCCGGAGCCCGACCGGAGCCGGAGCCGGAGCCGGAGCCGGAGCCGGAGCCGGAGCCGAAACCGGAGCCGGAGCCCGACCGGAGCCGGAGCCGGAGCCGGAACCGGAGCGGAGCCGGAACCGGAGCCGGAGCCCGACCGGAGCCGGAGCCGGACCGGAGCCGGAGCCGGAGCCGGAGCCGGAGCCGGAGCCGGAGCCGGAGCCCGACCGGAGCCGGAGCCGGAGCGGAGCCGGAGCCGGAGCCGGAGCGGAGCTGGAGCCGGAGCCGGGGGCTGGCACACCGCGCCCGGTCCCGCGCTGTCTCCGCCCGGAGCACGGCCCGTCCCGCAGCACAGCTCGCTGCCGGGAGCTCACCGGGGACCTGCGGGGCTTGGGCAGAGCGCAGCGGGTCTGGGGGCCGCCCGGAGCTGCCCGCTGCCGCCAGAGCCTGCCCCGCTGCCGGGCTCCGGCGGGGAAGGGGCAGCGGCGGCTGCGGGAGGGGCAGAGGGAGGCGCCGGCTGCGCCGCTCAACGCCGAAGCCGCTACGACTCCACTTTACCTCCCAGTGAATGCACCCCTGTGTACCTCGTGGCAAATGTGACCTAATTAATTGAAAGTTACTTACTTTTCAATTAAGATACAAATTAATTTACTTTCCATCTCTTGAAGAGTGCCTGGCAGCTGAAAAGCCTAAGGAAGATAGTTACCATAGAAAATTTACCATGGTAACTTGTCCTTTGACAGCTTGTTTGTGTATCAAAGTCTTTATTTAAATATCTGCTTTCCTCAAAAAGCCCTGAAAAGTCTGGCTAGAGATACTCAGCAGTTACCACACTTGAGGGTTAATTGTCCATCTCCAGCCCTCTGCACAGGTCCTGCACTGCAGCCCTCGTTCCTGCAAACACCTGATGGATGGATCCCTTTTGTTCCAAACAAGAGAAAGATCCCATGGGGCCCTCAGCACCGTGGAGCACTGTTGCTATCCACCAGCAGCTCTGGTGTACCATCAGGGTATCAGACAGGCAAAAATGCATTGCGTTATTTCTAGCAATGTTTCTTTCAAAATAGGTGAGTCAGGCCCTTTGATAGAATCATAGAATGGCCTGGGTTGGAAGGGACATTAAAGATCATCTATTTCCAACTCCCCTGCCACAGGCAGGGAGCATTCACTAGACCAGGTTGCTCAGAGCCCCATCCTGCCTGGTCTTGAACACCTTCAGGGATGGTGATTCCACAGCTTCTCTGGACAAAGTGTGTCAGTGTATCACCACTCTTAGAGTAAAAAATTTCTTCATAATATCCAATATAAATCTATTCTCCTTCAGTTTAAGGCCATTTCTCCTTGACCTATCACTAAATGTCCCTGCAAAAGGTCCCTCTCTGGCTTTCCTGTAGCCCCCTTCAGGCACTGGAAGGTGCTCTAAGGTCTCCCCAGAGCCTTCTCTTCATCTGAACAGCCCCAGCTCTCCCAGCCTGGCTTCACAGGAGAGGTGTTCCAGCCTTTGGATCATCTTCATGACCCTCCTCTGGACTGGGCCAATGTCTTTTTTCTGTAAGGGAGCCCAGTTGGACACAATACTCCAAGTGGGGCTTAACAAGGGCAGAGTAGAAGGAGAGAATCACCTCCCCTGACCTTCTGGTGCCTCTTGTGATACAGCCCAGGACACAATCCTTACTGAGGTTTTATTTGCGTGATTTTTTTTCTTTCTTCTATAAAGAAGTTTGGCAATGCAGCAGTATAGCCACTTTAAACAAAAATGGGAAATTTACTATTAAGTTGGATCTCCAGCAATTGAAATATGTTACTTTATGAACAGATATAGAGCTAATGTTACAACTTGAAAAAAGGTGAGAAAAACAAAAGAACAGGAAAACTATTTTGGTAACAAAGTCTTGGGTTGCAAACATAAACAAAAATGTTGGGGGTTTAAAAAATATTTTGATCTGTCATTTTCAGATATGTTTTCTGCTTTAGGAGAGGGTAGTAATAAGATCTTCCAGCAGCTCTTCAATAAGTGTGAGAAGGACTAGAGTACAAGCTGTGTCACATCACTTTTCCTTAGATTTTCCAGGGTGTTGGTGAGCCAGTCAGGGTTTGTGTGCATCCTGTAACCAGGACAGTGAAAGCTGTACCACAGCTTGTATCAATGCAGTGGGAAAGTGCTGCCTTACACCAACCCATAATTATTGACAGTCTGTGCATGCATATTTTTTTCTCTCATTCCCAGGTTTACAGAACCATTTTTCATTACCAAATAGTAAAAATCTAATACCTATAGAATTTAGTGGCTCCACTCACTGATTGAAGTTCTGAGTGCATAATGACTTTCATTGACAGACAGAGCCTTGATGAAAAAGAATTCCTTGTGGAGGTAACATAAACGACATAAAGTACAAGAAGGTTCTTGAGAAAACAGTGCACATTGTTTATATTTAAAGATATGTCTCAGGGTGTGTTAGGACCCTTTTCCTGAGATAGCTATATGAAGTGTAAGGTAATACTGATTTAAAATTTCTTTTTAATGTTAGGAGAGTTGAAGGCTCTGTAGATAGCAACATTACAAACTGGAAACAACCTGCTCCTTCTGGACAACACTGAGCAGCCAGAATGGCAAAGTGCAGGGGCCTGGCCACAAACTGAAAATACCCACTGACCTCAGGGGGAGTTGCACATTCCAGAAGAGTCTTGGGAAGAACCCTGGGACATTACATGGGCTGCAGCCAACTTTGGTGGCAGTTTGGCATGTCCACCCAACAGAGCCCTCCTGCGTCCACTGCCTTTGAGTTTCCCTGAATGTTAAGATGATGTGGCTTGTCACCACTCTAAGCAGAGAGAAGCTGTGTGCTCACAAAGCAGCTGAGAATGAAGGAGAGGGCTCAGGGCTGCCCCCACAATGCATCTCCCAGCACACACCAGTAGCCCAGCACCAGCAGAGCCTGATGCTTGCCCACATTCCCTTCCAATGAGCAGCAGAAGGGAAGAAACTAGATACAGGGATAGCTGCAACTTCACCTGGGAAAGGTGCTAGCCCAAATGCAGGCCCAAATTCCAGGAGAGAAAAATGTCCTTCTCCTCCCTGCAAACCCCTCCTGCCAGAGTGTTCCTTCCCCAGAAAATTTCACCTTGCTGCAGTAACTGCTCTACAAACAGAGGAAAGAGCTGAAAGACTTAGTTGAATATGTCTGAAACATTTTTTGCTCTCTCTGCTTGGAAACAGCTGGGTCAGGTTTCCTGCTATTTCCCTATTAAAGCATCTAAAAGAAATATCCTGCTGAACAGCAGGACTTACAATACAGGAAGTTGTCACTGGAAATGCTGAGTAATTGTACATAAATGTGCTAGTAATACTCCCTTTAAAGGTAGGTGATCATCTTTGATCCAAGTTTATAGAAATACTTCAAAAATAATTGCTCCTTGATTTGTTTGACAAGCCAGGTTCAAAATTCAGTTTCCCTGACAACATCTGGAAACATTAAACTGTGCAGTGCATTTAGGAAAGAAAATAAAGGGGAATGGAAAATTACTCCCAAAAGTTAGTTAAAAGAGTATGCAGAGAGAAGGAAAAACAAGAACGGGCAAACAGCCATGCATCAATAACCTCAAAGATCAAATATTTCTTCTTTCTAACTTTTACAGGAAACAATAGGCTGAAGCTGGTAGCTGCTGCTGTTGCTTTATCATCCAGTTGATTAGATTGCTGCAGTAAGCAATATGTGGCAAAAACTATTTTGGCTGCTTCTAAGAGACAAAACAGGCAGAAGACTGCACAGTTCTCCTCAAGCATGGCTGGCCAAGGCAGCCTTGCACAAGCTGGACTATGTGGCCACCTGCAGAGGTGACTGCTGGCACCTCTTGGTAAAAGAAACCCCCCTCTGTCTATGTGTGAGGATGATGGGCAGCCATTTGTGAGACACCAAAGCTAATGATCAGAGAACACAGTGAGGGTCCTTAGGGTCCCCCCTGTGCCTCAGCACAGCCTCCTGCTCACCTCTCTTGCCCTGCACGGAGCCCGTGTGTGGCATTGCAGGGTGGCGAGTCATGCCCAGCCTGCAGCACGAGCTCTGGCACCCGACCATGGCTCCCTGCAGCCACAGAGCTCCTGACAGGCAGCATCCCAACAAAGCCACTGCTGAGCCCACCAGAGTGGGGTGAAAAGCTTGGCAGCACTATTTGCACAGTGGCTCTGTTTGCAGCGGGGCATTTCTGAGGTTTTCAGTTCTATTAAATATAAACCACAAATGTGTTATCTTTACCTGACTTCTAATCAGCAGGCTGGCATAGTTTGCTAGCTGAAATATTTCTGGGCATTCACAGAGCAATAGCTGATTCAGAGCTCTCAGAAATGCTTCTGTACTTCCCAAAAGTGGAGGAACTCAGAAGAAAATGAGCAGACCCCTCTTCGACCTCCTGTTCAAATGATAGGAACAAGTTCTTTCTGCACAGAATCACATTCTTTATATTGAATAAACCATTAGACCTTCTGGGCTACTGGATCCACACCAAGGGAATATTATAATAGAACAGTGGTACTACCCTTACATGTCTTCCATATACCAATAATGATTACCTGGAAAAACAACATGGGGAGAATGTGACTTGTTTAAGAAACAGACAGCTGTGGCATCCAAAATGATTTGTGTCTGTGTACTTCAGTGCTCAACTCTGCTAACTGAAAAAAATAAACAAAAGCCTGAAATTGCAATGAAGTACCAGATATTTATTGAGCCATTTATTGTGTTTCCAGCCTGTTTGTCTCTAGATTTAAAAGCTCCTCTTCACCTTTTGTAAATTAAACTTGTTTTCTAGGCTCATTTCACATTAAGAGTGATTTTAGAGTGATCTGGCACATTTTCTGCCCCTTTCCTCAGGGAATTGTGAATGTACTTAATGAGAACTACATTACACCATCCCCCTCGGCCACAGGAGTCTCTCCCTGTCCATAGGGCATCCTCCAGTAGGCTGGCTGGGGGCTGACAACATCAATTGTCAGATTTCAGGTGAAATATCCCCTCTGTAACTGCTACCACTGCTAGATGATCAAATTCAGGAAAGCATAATGAAAACTGCCATAGCAAAGGAACAAGTGGCTCTCTTTTCACATGAATGGTCCAGTGTTATTGATGATGCTCAAGGGGGACACCTAATACCTCCTATGCAATAGTGTATGGCTGTGACACTTTACTGTCATGCTCTTTTTGATTATGTTTAGCAGGAGCCAGTAGGAAGAAACGAGTGCTGCACAAGGTGCAAGATCCTCATTGGTCATAGTGTGAACCTCCTTTCAAGGCATGTACTGTTTCTGTACATGCCCTTCCTCTGTGCAAATTAGAGGAAGCAGAGCAAATCTGATCATAGCAAAGTAAGATCAGTCTTAGTTATGGGAGGGAAATGAAACTATTGGGAAAAAAAATCCTTAAAAGAAATAAAAAGAACAGTTCTTAGAATCAGTCTGTGGCTAAGAAACTATTCAGGTAATACCAGCTAGGATTTCAACTTTGATGTGTGATTCCCTCAGTCTTCAGTCCTGTAGCCTGGGTATGATTTCAAGATGTCAGGACTAGAAAGGCTGTAGCTGCATTCTGGGTGCTGGGCTGGACTGCTCCAGCCACTGCCTCGGCCTCGGACAGAGGGAGAGCAGCAACAAATTATCATTGAGGTGTCATGCCTGTGCCCACTTCTGCCCAGGCTCCAGTTTCAGGAACATGACTTGATCTGAAGCCATCCTCTGCCTCCAGCAAAATAAACATCAAGTGGCTTTCCTAGGAAGAAGCAGTTTTCCATTTTTGTACCAGCCCTGGGTGATTCCTTGTTGGCAAAGTTCTGCCCTTACTTGCAAACCAATATTGCCTGAGACTGTTCTGCCAAAATGATCATGCTTCCTTGACCTGTGACTTTTAAACTTCAAAGGCTGCTCTGAGCTGCTTAGAGAAGCAGTTTAGGTAAGCAGGGGCTGTATGAGGAATATATGGAATAGTAATTATAGTAATAGTATAATATAATATATGTAATTGTAAATATAGTAATATATGAACAGTTATTTGCTGAGAAAGGTGACAAAACTTATTCTTGCCCTTGTGGAACTTTATGTCAGAGAATGGCCCCAGTAAAGACTGCTGCTTTCCACATACCATTACTACAACTGGAGGCTTCCTTGTACTCAGGAACTTATTTTTATCAGTGACTATCTTCATACTAGAGCTTTATGCAATTATTAAAAAAAAAAACAACCAAAAAACAAACAAACCATTTTACTCTTTCCAAAATAAGAACAAGGTCTCCAATCTGTCTTCTTTTCTTTTTCTCCACCACTACAGAGAAAAGCAGAGGTTTGTGGTGCTTCTGAAAACATTTGGTGTTGGTAAGATGTGCAGTACTGCTTTGTCCTGGCTGAACCTTCCTAAATACACTTTCCTGTGTGTTCATTGATGTCAACTGGCTCCTAAATAAGCATATAAGCCTAACTGAGAACAATTTTGTATCCATTAGGCTGGAAGACAAGGTTTTAGTAAGGCGAGAAAGAATGCTTTCATTGCTTAAGGAGCCTTTTTGTGCTTTCTTCACCAGTAAACAGTGAGAAAGAGACATGGAAGGAAAGGGAATGGTAACAAGGCAGCTGACACCAGCCATGGCTTTCACAGGCTGCAGCAGCTGACATCCAGACAGCCTCCATTTCCCACAGAGCTTCACTCAAGTTTTGATAGACTTGAGGAGAAAAAAAGAGGATTACAGAATACGGCCATAGGAAGAAGACAGGGTCTAGTGGCAGACATTCCTTTCTTAACCTTTTGGGGACCCCCAAGAAGAATCTATCAGATTTTAGTACACTTCTCAAGGCCTTACTGTTTTTCTGTGGTCTGCAGAGAGGTCTAAGAACTTGGGATCAGTTCCTGTCCAGCATCTATTACCAACAGGGGACCATCCATCACTGACTCCAAAATTATTTCCATTCCTAGTCATGACCTGAATCCATGTTGTCAATGATCCAGTGCTACCTTCAATTAGAGAAACTTGTAAAAATCTTAGCATTTTGTTTTTGATTGCTGGGGAAGGAGAGGTTTGACAGCCCATGGCAGTGCTAGGTGGCATTTCTTCAGGATGGGCCATACTATGATGCCTTGGCCATAGGAACAGGAAAGTTCTCCCTGAGTGATCTGCTTCTTATTTTAATCAAATCTGGCAGCAGTTTTCCATGATCCTCACATTAGTTAAAAGATCATGGAACAGCATCACAAGGTTTGGGTCAAGATGCCATTAAGATAGTCTTTCAACATATCACATCACACACAGTCATTCTTTTTTTTTTTAATGTTTTGTGTATTTGGAAGATTTTAAAAGAGTTTATTTTATAATAAAATGCAGTTAATAGATGTGTTGATGTTTAACATTTGCAATCCAGTTTAAAGTGTTTGATTGGAAATTTTAAGCCCAAGGCTCTATTTAAATAAAACAAAAGCAAAATCCCCTCATCTTTGATACTGACTGTTTATCAACTTTTTATGCCATCAGCTGTATTCAAAGGAATATTGAAGAACAGCCACTGTATCAAATGGAAATACTAGTGAATAAAGATGGAGCCAGTGAGTTGCAATAAAACAAAAATCAAGATAAAGCATGACCATAGCACTTTATAAAATCCAAATTAACAATTATAGCACTCATACACAGAATGTTATTAAGTTTAAACTACTCTAAAACTTACTTAGGTTTGGTAAAACACCAACCTTTTCAGCCACTGAGAAAAAAAAATCAAAAGAAATCATAGTCCACAGAATTACTGAGCAGCCTAATTTCAGTGTAAAAAATATTTGAATTCACAGAAGTCTAGCCAAAGGTGAAATGAAGAAGTCCAGAGAATTGTGTGGAAATTAAGTTCCCCAACATGTTATTATAAAAACACATAAATAGGTTATTTCCAGAATTTCTGGGAAAATACAGAACTGCTGAAGTGTCAGACCCTGGAAACTGCTGACTGAAGGTGTTGCAATTCTCATCAGTTCTATTTTGGGAAGACAAAGTCTGGTAATGACAGTCAAGATGAGGATAGGAGGTCTGACAAGGACTGCAGTAACTTAGTTCAGCAGCTGGCTGTGCTCCCAAAGTACATGTGTTTGAGACAATAAGTAACTTTCTTTTTTAGATGCAGCAAAAAATACTCTCCTGCTTTCCTTCCAAATGAAAAATCAGTGAAGGAATCAGGAGCATTTAATTAACTAAGAAATCCAACAAAAACTCTTTTATTTTCTTTCATTGCAGAAGTAAGGCTTAGAGTGTGAGGTTACATTTAATATTACATACAGTAAATTATTAAATAAAACTAAAAAAATGAACTGTAATATTTTCCATTTTCAAACTTTGAAAGGGAAAAGTTTTAAATTTTTGCAATCTGTTTTCTGTTTTTCCTTGCAAGCTCTTTGGGTTTCAGAGGGTACAGGTGAAAGGTCTTATGTGGCAACAAAAGATGAAATTCTGAAATGTTTTGTCAGAACTTTGTTGAGACTGAACTGTTTTCAAGAAACTTTTGGGTGTTCTATAACTTTATATTTCAATAAAGAAGGTGGTCCATAGAAAATTTTCTAGTAAACTGCAATATGCTTTGTGGCATGCGAGACACCACTTTTGTTGCAGTACAGTATTAGGGGTACTACTTTACAAAAATTAAAAAGAGCTGTGCTTTTGGAGACCTGCTCCCCTCCTGCCCCAGGCATCTCTCTCCACCCAGGAACTTTGTCCACCTTCTACAGAAACTTGTCCTCGTTCAGTGCACAGGGACAGCAATGTTTTACAACAAGCCATTATTCTTTTTATCTGAGGTTATCACACACTACCCTGAGAACATCAACAATAAAAAAATGTTGATAGCAGTTGTCTGTACTGATACTGGTCAGCTGTCATAAAGCATTCAGCAGCAGGAGATTCACCTTTCCCATCATTCAGATAAGAGCTATTGACTGTAAGAGCTCTTCTTAATGTGCAATGTAAACATGGCATTTAATATAGTTCAAATACAGCTAGTGGATAGTTAATAAGAGTTATCAAATGCTATTTGCTACTATTCTGGCAATCTTTTTAGGTGAGTTCAACAGTCCACCCATATTTAAAAAGGAGAAGCTTTATTAGTCCCTCTTTCTTCTTGATAGCCCCTTTTACAGAAGCCGTGGAGGGAGGTGGTTAAGTGGTTTCATGTGCAGAGGAACGTGTGTCTTCTGGGCCGTCACGCAGCACAGAGGGCTGACCCAGGGTGGTTTCAGGTTTCCCAACAGAGCCGTGGTGGGAAGGCATTGCTGCTAAGTGACCGTGCCAGTCAGATCAGAGCTGAGTCTTTCATGCTATGCTAAACCCAGACCAGGCCCTGGCAGCATGACCTCATTAACCTCATGACTCTTGATCTCTCAATTATGTCCAAGTCTCCACTCACTGAAGAATTTGGGACAAGTCTGGCTCCAACATTAATTTATTTATTTCTATAAATGATCTATTTACATTGGCTTGGAGGTCAGCATCTTTTTTTTAAAGACAGTCACACTTAGAAGAGATTACCTATGTTTTTGAGATGACTTAATGGTCTAATAATACAGATGTGGGACAGACAGTGAAGGAAATTTAACCTGAGAATTCATTTACCATCCAAAATTTCAGCAAGAGAACTATAAGTTATGTGTTTGAAGTGACACTTGAGATTTATTGCAGTCATGCAATTATATGAACTAGCCCTACCTAAGCAATGTAAATTCCATTGTTCAGAAAGCAGCTGAAGTGTAGAAAAGAGCTAAGCTGTAGGAAGATATCAAACAGGAGCATAGATAGACAATACTAGTGTGCAAACAGAGGGAGGTGATAGCTCTGTGCTTATGGAAGTTACACACACTGCTCATTAGCAGCAGAACATTTCTATCTGATCCAGTAGGAAGGCTCTGGATCAATGCTGGTATCTTTACCCTGTTACTATTTCTTCTGCAACCCTTGGTGTCATGTTCAAAGTTAAAACAGTCACAAGGACCTTTGCTTCTTGTTCTGTCCTAGTCTCATACAGGATGCGAAACATTAAACACAAAGTCGGTGTGAATTTGGCAGAGAAGTCTTCTGGCTATTGCTTCAGAGCTTCATGTGCTTCTTACAAATTCTCTCCGAGAGAAGCTACTGCATTTTCATTTACAGAAGTGCCTGAGCAACCTTGGATCAAGAGCTTTATTTTGATGAAAGATTTTGCCCAGAGAGGTTGTGGAGTCTCCCTCACTGGAAATATTCAAGAACCTTGTAGATGCAATCCTGTGTCATGTACTCCAGGATGACCCTGCTTGAGCAGGGATGTTGGACTAGATGCTCCACTGTGGTAGTCCCTTCCAACCTGACACATTTTGTTATTCTGTGATTCTGATTCTGTAATTAAAGTCCTTCTAGATTTAGGCATGCATATAAATGTTCTATGGCAAATGCTCAGGATTTTTCATGACAGTAAAGACAGACAACTTTTTGTTAGAATGGAGTGGGTATGAATTAATTCACATTAACCTATGAAGATATTTCTAAAACTAACTCATGATACATTGATGTTTCTCTGATTTTCAGTGTCACTGGGATACTTTTAAAACTGCTGCCACTGTTATTCTTAAACACATTAAAGTTAGCAGTTGCCAAATGAGCAGGAGAAGAACTATCCTAAAATTTATATAGGAATATGTATCACGTGTTTCACAGGGAAAATCCATCCAACACTCAAAGAAACACTGATCATGTATTCAGATTTATTTGGGTGATTACACACAGTGACTGTTTACCTTTGTGTAAGTATGTGGTATGTGCATTCATCACTGTCATCATTAATTCTGCACTCTAGCCTGGGCAGCCAGAACCTTGAATTCCATTCCATGTCCTTCATCATCTGGTTTGTCCACACTTGTGCATATCTTCCAGTCCCAGTAACAAGAGATTTCTGTAGCTCAATTAAAATAGTTTTTTCTTCATTTGATAGACCACCACCCTTCATTGGATCAGATGAAAATCACTTATCTTGCCAGTGCACTCACTAGTGCCATTGCAATTCCCTGTGTAATAAGCCTTAATCAGCAGCAGTAGATGTTAGAATCTGATTCTTTCAGATTTCCCTAGATTTGAACAGCTTTTTGTACTAAAACATTAAATATGCCTAAAGTAAGACATCCAGTGTGTTTTTCATGTAGGAAAAAAAAATTAAAATAAGAGAACTACAGCACTTTGATCTGTGTCTAGTACTGCAACTTCCAAAAAAGTACTGTTCCATAGATGGACTGTAGCCTCTGGTCTGTGTTTAATAAATGTCAAGGAACCATCCTGATCTAGAGCCAACTGCACAAATATGGAAGATGGAATGGTTCAGTCCAATAATTTACTGAAGATTAGATAAAGTTAGATAAAACTATTCTCAGTCATAGAAATCAAATGTTCCCTTAGACATTCTTCTGCATTGTTAACCTACTTTATTTACTACCAAGGATTATTCCCATAAACATTCCAGGATCACAAATTCTCACTAATAAACAACATAAGAAGGCTTCCTCCCTTTGAGTTGTTGCAGAGCCCTTCTCTGGGTATCTGACTCTTCCCATGACACTCTTTAAAGCCCTTCATTGCCTGGCATCCTGGACTCTGCTCTGGGTGCTGTGGGCAGGCAGTCTCCTGCAGCACTGCTCAGCTTCCTGGCCTCTCCATGCACCCAGTCTCACTGGCACGGCACAAGATTCGTGAGCAGCACCAGTGGGAGAACCTGCTCCAGGTGCCAAAGCATGGAGCACTCTGTGGGAGTATTGAATGCTCCATGGGAACATTGTACACTCCAGGGAATATTGTACACTCCATGGGAACATTGTATACTCCATAGCAGCACTGTGCACTCCATAGGGAGCACTGTGCACTCGACAGGGGCACTGTGCACTCCATAGGGGCCCTGTGCACTCCATAGCAGCACTGTGCACTCCAAGGGAGCACTGTGCACTCCATAGGGGCCCTGTGCACTCTACAGGGGCACTGTGCACTCCATAGGGGCCCTGTGCACTCCACAGGGGCACTGTGCACTCCATAGGGGCCCTGTGCACTCCACAGGGGCACTGTGCACTCCATAGGGGCACTGTGCACTCCATAGGGGCCCTGTGCACTCCACAGGGGCACTGGGCACTCCATGGGGGCACTGGGCACTCCACAGGGGCACTGGGCACTCCATAGGGGCACTGTGCACTCCGCAGGGACACTGTGCACTCCATAGGGCCACTGTGCACTCCATAGGGGCACTGTGCACTCCATGGGGGCACTGTGCACTCCATGGCAGCACTGTGCACTCCATGGGGGTACTGGGTACTCCATAGGGACACTGTGCACTCCATAGGGGCAGTGGGCACTCCAAGGGAGCACTGTGCACTCCACAGGGGCACTGTGCACTCCATAGGGGCACTGGGCACTCCACAGGGGCACTGTGCATTCCACAGGGGCACTGGGCACTCCATGGGAACATTGTACACTCCAGGGAATATTGTACACTCCATGGGAACATTGTACACTCCATAGGAGCATTGTGCACTCCATAGGGGCAGTGTGCACTCCATAGGGACACTGTGCACTCCATAGGGGCACTGTGCACTCCAGGGGAGTGGTGGTGGATGGGCAGGAGCTGCCCCAAGGGTTCATCACAGCAGGGTGTCCCCCATGGAATCTCAGGAGAAAGTACCCTTGATGTATCTCATAACAAGTACCTCCTAAACAACGACAATGAGAAATGTTCTTCCTACTCTTTTAATTGCACTTTTAGTGTATACACAGCAGATCTACTTCCTGGGAAGGATTCTTCCTAGGCTGCAAATTATGTGGAAAACTGTATCCCTGGGGCTTGAGTAAACTGTATCCTTTTTATTATTCAACTCTCAAAATAGAAGAGGCCTTAGATAAGTACACACCCCTGCTCACTACATTTTCTCATACCAGCCTTTGCCTGTGGATTCCACTCACTGAAATGCTTCTCGTGTGATTCCCATGGGTTTCAAAGGTATGACAAGAAGATTTTATCTTTATTATCTTTCCCACCATTCAAAACCTCCCAATCACTTTCTCCTTTTTTTAAGTAAACCTGGAACTTTATAAATCACTATCTGAAGAGAAATACCAAGAGGGAAATAAGACCGCTATTGATACACTGCAGTAATTGCAACAATAACAAAAAATTATTGGCAATTATATGGCTAAGAAAAGAGCAAAAATAGGTTACTTTCAACTGATTTAAAATTCTGATACTGTTATTATATTGGGAAACCTGTTAAGCCCTCAGGGACAGATCCATTGACCTCTGCCACAAACCTTAGCAGGTCCCACAGAGAAAGAAGAAAAATGCAATTGGCCCAAAATCACTATATCCAGTCAAGTGATTTGAGTACCATAGTACTCTTCAAATGTAAACATGTGTTTCTCCTTTATTTTAAGAAAATAGGTAGAAAATCTAAGAAAGCAGTTGGTGATAATACTGATTTTGTTAGTGTTCACTGAATTTCCAAGCCTACAAATCTCCTGGGATATACAAGACTGGATTAATTCAGCAGTGACTAGTGATGGAGGGAAAGAGCTAGGAAGGTCCAGGTCCCCAGTCCAGCGAGAGCTACAATCAGGTTACCCGCCTGAGAAGAAAAACACTTCAAGCTGACCAGTCACATATTTTCAAATATCAAAAAGCACCCTTGAAAATTTACCACCGTCTCAAATTTTCTGTGCTGAAATGGCTTACACCATTGTAAGGGATATTGTCTTGGTTCAGTCAGGTGAAGGGGAGAAGGAAGTTGATTTTTCCCTCAAAATCACTGTTAGTACACTGATCTGTATTTTGGGTCACTAAGTCATTCACTGCATTAACAGGCATAGTTCTCTCTGTGCTGAAGCATGAGGTAGCCACACAATTAGAAGATCAAGTTGATGACAAAAGTGAGTAGATACTTGTCACTGCTTCCCAGAACAGCTCATTCCAGTTTGGGTGCTGCTACTAGCAATTAGATATCCTTGTATCCAAGAAGAATGCATAGCTTGCTCCCATACTGCAAATCAAATGATGAGCAGTTTTAAATAATGACCTCAAGCTCCCACTCCTCTACTCTCAGCTTCTTTTTGCAAAGAATTTTACCCCATAATCATGGCCTGTTAATTACTGTTGCATCATGTGAGAAGTAAGGCACATGTCTGAAGCATAGTTTTAAAATGAGGTAGGTGTGGAATTTAGTCTAATATGGTTTAGAAGTTTATGATGAAAGCTAGGCCCACCATTGGGCCTCTCAGCTCTTCATTGCCAGCTTCCTTGGCAACTGAAGCTTAGTCATGAGCCAAGGAAACATCCATGCAGCACTGTAAATATCACATGATCTTCCAGCAATTCCCATCACTCACTTCTTGACACCTAAAGTCAACAGGGCTCAGGCAAGCAGCTCCAGAGAGCAGCGCTCCTCTGCAGGCTGGGCACCAGACTTCCCCCAAAGGCAGGGGTCTGCCTGTGCTAACAGCAGCACAGCTGCACGCTGTGAGAGCAGCTGGTGGCCGGGTGAGAGCCAATAAAGAAGGGTCTGTCCTGCCTGTGGCAGGGGAATGTGATAGCGGGGAGCGGGCAGAGCCAGCGGCACCCGCGAGGATTCATCCGCGTCGCCCAAAGGTCAAGAACCAGTCACAGGTTCACACTGCTATCACCTTTAGAATGAGATCCCCCACACTGCAAGAAAAAACACAATTAATTAGTCAAGAGGATTCCTGCTTTTTTCTGTGGATACCTCCAAATCTGAGCTGCAACATCAATTGTTTCAAACAATCCTTTGTGTCAGGGTCTTCCAGAATATGGAATAACAAAAGAGCTGAGCAGGATTTTGACTGAGGCATTGAAAATATGCTAATTGCTTTAGCCAATTGATAGATTAAAACAGAAATGCAGTATTTACCTAATTCAAGGTATTTCCCTCAGTAAATATTAAAAAATCTTCGCAATAAAATACCAAAATTATACTCAGGCTTGTTTCCTGAGTTCTGAGACTGATTCTGAATTACACGTTAAAGCAAATAATGAAACCTTGCATTTATATTATAATGAATATTATATTATATTCATTGCATTTATATTATAGTCAGACTCAAATTTTTATGATTTTTTTTCTTTTTTTGTATAGAGTTTTCTGCATTCAAACATATTTCCTAAAATTTGCAGTCTGTTTTCCACTGCATTCTCAAAACATAATTTTAGAAACTAAGATTTTTTTTTTAAGTAACAATACTTATAATGTAAAGACAATAACTAGTAACTCTATTAGAAGTATAAATGTAAATTTTCAATGATCCTTCCAAAAACTCATAGTGGGTCCACTATACACATCAAAGGCACACCTGTTTATGTTTATACTTTTTATTGGCAGATTTAAATATGCTAATAAATATAGTAGACTGTAAAGACAATACAGAAGAACCAAGCGATGCACATGCAGTGATAACTGGAATTAAATGCACTTTAAACAGACTAGTGATAAACCAAACACTTATGAAGTGGTTCATTCAGGTCTGATTTGCACTGCTCTAATTAACTGGACACTGTCCAGTTCCACAGGAATTTTTTTTAAATTGTGAAAATTCTATTTTCTTCTCACATTTGCCACCTTGAAATCTGAGAAACAGCCATTAGCAGAAACATGCAGTAAGTATTACCCTGAAAAATAAAAGCCACAATGCATGGAAGCACTGCCTTGTTAAAACCTGGAGAACACTGATTTGATTATGAATCTTATCTCTTTTTTTAACATATTTTGACTACATAGAACTGTGCTTTTATTTATTTTTTTACTTGTGATTCCTTTCTTTTAGACATGTAAAATACATTTATCATCTCTCACGTTACATCCAGGTGTCGGATTTCGAGTTCTCCTATTCTGGTATGCCTCCCATCCGTCTTGTATTGCAAAGTTATGTGAAGACTTTCAATTCCTCGTATCCAGTGCTCTTCTCAGATTTCAAAAGCAGCAAAAAGGCCATATTCTCAAAGCCATAGGACTATTTCTAGGTAAACTTTAAACTAAGATACGTCAGCAAGTTGGAACCACAAAATTAAATTACATAATATTCTTATCAGAAAAGGATAACCATTCACTGACAAATAGATATGATCAATATAAACTTGAATAGCAACATATTTGTGGATTTATTTCAAAGGCTATCTTGTTTAAATGATCTTCAGAAATTCCTTCATAATGCAAGTAGAACTAAATGCCTGATGCAAATGATTTCCTGCAAGTGTTTGCTTAGATTTTTAAACAAAATTGCTTCATTGCTGCTTGTTACTTGTTTCTGTTCATTTACTATAGTTATTCAAATAAGAGTTGTATTTATGCTCAAGGGTAAAATGGGACTAAAGGCATGTGGTCTTACCTCTTCTTCCCTTTCCCCTATAAATGTGATTAAACTTGTATGGATTTCTTGCAAGCATCTGACTCCAAAAAAAGCTGTGGTCGCTATATGTAAAAGTAGGAAAAGTATGCCAAAGAGCTTTAAGGCTCCATATCCCAGTCTTAGTTTTCATCTTCTGAAATGTGAGGACAACTTTACATGACAGTGAAGAGTTTTGTCACTTGAGTAGCAGAGCTTGGGCAGGAACTTGAAGATCCATGGATGCATGTAAACCCGTCCTGAATTGGGTTTGTGACAGCTCTAACAGCCAGGTCTCTCTACCAGACTGCAGTGAAAAATTATGCTGAGATCTCATCTTTGGCCAATTGAGAATCTGCAGGGCTGTTTTCTATTACCTGGGTGTCTTGCATTAAAATCGGGGGGAGAGGACCTTTGGGGCTGCACTCCACAAATCGCTGCAGCTGCTGCTACTGGGTAGTGCATCTTCCCTCTCCCCATTACCCTTCCACCACTAAGACTCTGTCAGGCTGGGTTCTCACCAGGGCTTTCTTGGCAGTTTGTTGGATTTATTTTCTTCACAGAGCAGTGATGCCATGCTAGGTCATGGATAAGCCCTGATCTCTCATACAGTTGAATCCTGATGACATATAATCAAATGCAAACTCAAAATCCCATGTAATTATTACACAGGGCTAATTTCTCAGTACAACACAATTTCAGTTAAACAAAAAAGGCTGTGGCCAGATATAGGATGCAACTATAAGAAACTGCACCAATGAATGCATAAACTTTCAGTTAATGGCTCAACACAACCCAGTCCAAAGGCTCAGGAGCATCCATTTCTTGGAGCTCAGACACCTGGATTGTCCATGGAGCTGCATGCTGAATGAGACACAGTTGCTCACTGCTGTTGTTAGAAGGAATTTGTTTGATGTGAACTCTAAAAATAAGGAAATCCCACACTCTACCTCTTTTTACAGGTTTCCTGTGATAACTGGCAATGTATGATGTTATGACAAAATGTACTTTAACTGTGTCATGGTGAGAAGAATTCCTGAGATTCCTGATAAATGGCAGCTGGTTATACTTAGGAAAGAAACACATCTTGTTTTTGTTATTCACCACTAACTCTGGGGAGGAAGACAGCATCTTTCATACACTTACAATTGGTTCAAAATTAAATTCCTTGGAATCAAATACATTGAATAAATTATGTCAGTGTCTGACAAGGTAATGTATGAAGGATACAGTTCTACCTTTAAAATTAATCATCCTTAAATAAAACAAAAATAATTTGATGGCATACTGATCTCCCAGACACTGTTAGTCTTCTACAGCAAAGAGAAAATTAAAGGATTTTTAAACAGTTTATAACCATAGAGGGAAAAATCCATCTGGGGGGAAAACAAAACCAAACCATCACACAGTAAAAACTTTTATCTCTGACACTGGCAGTCCCTCAGCTAGTCCTTCACAACTTTGGATTCAGGAAGTCAGGGATATTATGTAAAATGCACCAATCCACAAGCAGCAACAAGGTCTTAGGTACATGTGTAGACTTGTCTAAAGGTGTCAAAGAAATTAAATCACAGGAGTTTAGGCAGCCAGGGTCAAGGGAAAAGGGAATTTACAACTTCAGCATGTGTCAAGATTGCTCATCAAAGTTAATACTTTCTCCAATTACCTTTTCTCCCATAGATCTTCTGCAAGAAATGGTCCCTCCTCTCTGGCCTCAAGGATAGTTGCTGAACTTGTGAAAGACTGTGACAGTCACCCTCACACAGCCTTTCTCAGCATTTAGATTGCATTTTGTGACCTTGTGATGTGTGGAAGACACATAGAAAATGTGTTTGGGTCCAGCCTGCCTAAAACATACCTGTGCCTTTAGGGCTGGCTATTGCCTTGTGAAAGTCACAGTAGGGAAATGACATGCAGAAATGTAACCTTGGCTGATTATCTCATTAAGAATAAAAACTTTAAATCATGAAGTAATAAATTCTAGCCTTACTGCAATAAAACATTTGCAAAGTAAACAACACACGAAGCATGAATATCACTGGATGATTTGGACATAATTTTCTTGCTGGCAGCACTACCATATAAAATGAGACAACATTCAACACATTCAAGGCAACATCATTGTATGCCCTAAAATTAAGAATTATAAAGATAGTTATCCTCAGAATAATTATATCAAAGTTTCACTGGCACTTTGGACAAGTCTGTGTAACACTTCAGCTTAATATAGTGACCAATTTAAACTAAACATTTGTTAAATATATTGTCGTTGTGCAACATGGATTTAATAGTAGCTGAGATCTGTAATCTTGGTGGTTTTCATTAGTCTGTAATCTTTTATTGTAATTTATCTAAACTATGTAAGCATTAAGATTGTAGGACTATGACCACTATACTAAGGTCAAGTCTGTTAGAAAAAACCACAGACGTTTCTATATTAATAACTTCTTTGAAATGCACTGCAATTTCTAAACATTCCTCAGGAATGCAATTATTTTTCAGTGCCATGAATTTCAATATAACTACTTGCAAGTATTGTATGAGAACAAAAGTGTTCAAGGGGCCTTTGGTTGCAAAATACAGCCAATTAACCAGTGGGATAGATTCCCTAGACAGTGGGGAGTATCTACTCCTGGTAGTCTTCAAGAGCAGATAAAAAAGGATCCACCCAGGACACATGGAGGTGGAGCTGACCCTGCCTTTTAACAGGGATCTCAATTGCCTTATGCTCCAGGATTGTCCTTCCACAGCTCCTTGCTTCACTGCACTCCTTCCTTGGCCTGAGCCTTTATCTGTATTTAGCTTTCAGCTCATTCTTGAAGCCTCAGTCACCCTTACACTCCAGAAACCACACAGATTGACACAATGAACTGGTGTAATACTCCTATTCTGCATGTGCATTATTCTGTTTTGCTTGCCTCTTCCTTGAATTTTAGGGAGCATCCACTTCCCCATGTGCCTGCATGGACCTACGTAAATTCTAACCACAAGAAGGTCCCACTCCTGATTAGCCTTAAAATTACCCCAAAATAAATGTCTGGTGACAAATGTTCCGTAGTAAAATTGTATGGGTACATCTCACAATGTCATCTCACAGCTGTGATGCAGTGGGCAATAGCTGAGACTGTACAGTACACAGAGGTGACACATTTTTTTCTAAAATAAAAGCATGAGTAAATATCTAATAGCAACACTAACTTACATTATGTCATCAGTTTTGAAGAGGAAATTACTCCATAGATTAATGAGGAATTCTACATGGAAGTCAAAGGTATGATGTAGTCTTATAGCATTAATCAAGAGCTAAATATGATCTGACCTACTTCAAACAGCTCAGCCTTTAACAGAGAGATTAAAAAAAGGCAGAGTATGAGAGTCCATATTTATTGCTGATGTAACACCAACAAAGCCAACAGAATCCCTTGAAGTTCTGAGTGCCTCAGAGCACCACATGGCAAGTGCCACAGGTCATCTGTAATCTGCAAGGTATGATGGATTGAGAAAGCAATGCCATTTTCCGCTCCTATTTAGGAAACATTATACTAAGAAATAAGATCTGACAGAACTGTATCTCAGAAAAATGTTTATTACCATGCAACAATGGATGTATCAATTCACTAAACAATTTTACAATTTTGAATATGAACTCACTCTAGGAAGTCCTCTGGAATGAACAAATCATAAGGTTTCCTAGAAAAACTGATTTTTTCTCTATTGTACACAGTAAACATAATTATACTGTATATAACTCTATTGAAAAAGCAGTGAGAAATTAAATAGGCTATATTTTATTTTCTCAAAACCCTAAAACTTGGAGATCATTCATCCATCTGATCAAGTCAGACTTATTATACTGATCCCCAGACACAGTGATTCCCTCTTCCTTGGTGCTGACACCAAACATGATAGTATTCCCAGGCCCCCCTGAAGCTACGTTGTAAAGAGAGAGACATTAATAGATAATGACTGGGAAGAGAACACATAAATACCTTTTAAAAAATTAACAAACCTCGATTTCCTTGGACACATGAGCAATAAGAAAAAATCCAGTATCTTTTTAGGAAAACCCTCTAAAAATTTCTTAGTCATGACTTGTTTCTGGCTTCACACTCCATGACAAGGGCCACTATTTTCTTGTGATGTTGAGAAGTGTCCACTCGGCCAAAGTTCCTAGCCACTGACAGCCCTTCACATTTAGCATTTTCAGTCACTCTCATCAGGCTCTCTTAACCAAGTGCTGCATTTCCAAAAGAAGAAGACCCTTGCCAGCAAACTGGAAATTCAGCAGTCCCAGGGAAGGGGGACTAAAGGAGCTGTTACTTTCCCACTATTTCCAGAACAGGTCTGTGTCACATTGTTTACATCATGCATCATTCATCTGCTGTGATGAAATGTAACCCTGTGTTTTAAAAAAAGACTTCTGCAACAGTGAGGATACTCTATCTTTGTGAGAAGCATGTCACATATTTTCCATAGGCATCAACTGCTCCTGCTTCTATTTAAATCTGTGTGGCCCTCTTCAGAGGGCATTATTCACTCCAGGAAGCCCATTCAGAAGGTGCAGAGCAGAAGGAGGAGAGAAGCCAGGATGGCAGCAGACAGCAGCATGGCTCCTGAAGAAAAGCCGAGCGCTGCTCCTGTGAGAAGGGCTGTCCACAAGATCCGGATGGCCAGCCAGGTCTTCAGCTTGGCACGAGGCTGGCAGCAGTGGGCATCTGACCACCATGTAAAGCAAGAGCAAGAGCCCTCTGGATGGGTCCCCACTGCAGGAAGCTCATCAGCTCAGCCTGTACAAGAAAGTTCCTTTGAAAAACGGCGAATTCCATCCGTCAAGAGGGACCAAGAAAAAGATGATGAAAAATCCTTAGTAAAGGATTCGGTGACAATAAGAGATACTGAAAAAAAATCAAGGGAATCAGATGAAGATCTCAAAATGTTCAGCATTAAAAGCAAAGAGGTGACCAAAACAGTTGTCAGCAAAGCCTATGAACGAGGAGGCGATGTCAGCCTCCTCAGTGAAAGATTCGAAAACAACAATAGCAGCTCCGAGATGACCAAACTCAAAGAAGAATCAAGCGCTATTGACAAAATTCTTAGCGACAAATTACCTTCAACCATAAGGAGGAAGTGTTCAAATGTAGTATCAGAGATGACCAAGGGCTGGGAGGAGATGGAAGACGAGAACAAAGATGGGGCCAAGGGAGAGCTGCTGCTGAAGTGCCGTGAAGACAGCCTGGATGCCCAGGACAGTGGCTATGGGGAAGCAGAGGACAAGCTCGAGCAGGAGGACAGCGACCGCGAGGTGACAGCTGTGAGGATTAAACGCCCTGTCCCATCTCTGTAAGTAAAGCATCTTCATTACATCAGCACAAATGGCAGAGGGGCACAGCTTTCCATGAGGAAAATGGTGGGGGTGGGGGGATAGTAGGAAGTGGTCAAAGATAAACTATTATTCTTGATTTATAAGAAATTAATCAAAATTCAGGAGACCTTTCACTTATCGCTCTGTGCTTAAGTAGTTACTCAACAACATCAGACTATGTACCTAATACAAGGTTAGGAAAAAAGTTAGGAAGTTATATTTGGGACATGTTAATTATATTTAATTTTCACACTGGATTTACCAGTTCATCAAATTAACTACTTATTTCTTAATACTTCAGTCCGTGTTTCATAATCACAACTTTTACCTCATCAAGAGCCTTTAGCTACTCATTTATTTCAGCAAATGTTGTCTAAATCAATATATTTGACAAGTAGTATTTCCAAATACTTATTCATTATTTTGCTTAGTATTAATTGTAAATACTCTCAGGAGCAATTTGAAGAATGTCCCAAATTAATGTAGCAGGAATTACTTCCACATACTTCTTACCAAAAGTTGGAAGCTGCTTTGGAAGCTTTCCATGAATTTGGAATCCCTCAATTCAAAGAAAAGCAAATCCCACAGTATCTTGAACCCCAAGTTCATACCGTATCCCAATCACATTTTCAGAAATTAAAAACTGGATCAGCACCGATGATGAAAACTGATGAAAATGCCATAACAGACTTTGTGATCCCTGTGCAGACAGGCAGGGCTGTATCATGGTCACTATTTTGGTTTTACACCTCACTACTGATGAGCATTATCATGACCATTAGACTGTGACTAACACACTTATGGATTTCAACCATGCAATACCTTTAAGCACAGCTATCTGAACACACACTCCCAGAGCCATTTTAACTATTCAAATGGAATTAGAATTATGCTTTGCTATACAGCTGAGCAGTCAGCTCCTCTAAGAAGAAAATGGTTAACAGCCCGAGTGAAAAAAGCTCCCCAGTAACCTAGGGATTGAAAGTTTTTGGTACCTGCTTTTGGCAAGGACTCTGTTCACCATCCTTCACAGAAGTTATGACCTCAAAACAAAGATTCCAAATATACAGTGGAAAAAAGATACATTTGCAGCACTTATCTGTAAACAACTTCAATTAAAACAAATTTTTTCAGTTTCAACTGTTATAGTAGAAACCAACTATCTAGCTTCCATAAAACCAACTATCTTGTAGACCAACCATCTAGCTTCTGTTAAACTTTTCTTGTATTTTCCTCATATGTATAATTTTAGTGCTGCTACCATGAAAAAAGATTGATTAGCCATATTTACTGTGATCTAAATTATTGAAATAACACCCTCTATGTTACTTACAGCTCTTTCTTCCACTGAAATTGAACACAGAACTAATTTTCTGCACTTACAGTGCTGCTATCAGGACTGAACTTTTTTAACTACTCATTTTTTAAAATTTATTTTACAGCCACAGAACATAATATTTCAGCCTGCTACTTTTATAAACCTTTCAATGTGGTTTAATCTTCTTCAAAAAGGCCATAAGTACACAGTTGTTAAAGCATATCTCCTATTTTCCTCTCCACACTCCAGGAGAAAAGCATCAGTACAAGTGTTTTGTTTTCCTCACATCAGCACCTTCATTATTTCCAGCTTCACTGCTTACTGGAATAAGGTTGCTTCCTTAGTAGGCAGCTTGTTGATTGGCATAAAAGACTCTTCTGAACTCTTCTGTTCACAATTAGAAGCAAAAAGGATGCAACAGAAGGGATATGAAACTCAAAACATTAAAATGGGATTCATACCTTTCCCCTACAGAGAGAAACAGGGCAAATATGCTACATGGACCTAATTTGCCTAAAAGGTCAGAATGCATTTAGGATGTCATTCTGGTTAACAGGTTAACTTAGTTGATTGTTGCATGTAAAGCACTTCTTAGAGTGGGTAGAAGTTCAAAACCTTCACTTTGGGTGCACAATCCTTTGTGTAGGTGGAGTAGAAACATGAAAAAATGCTTCTATAAGTACACAATTCATTTTTTAAACCTGTCATTAAGCTAAACAATGGCAAAAATATCACTTCAGCAACTAGAAAGGGTAAAATTACAAGCTGCATTAAAAAAGTAAGGTTTTTTTCAAGCCCACATGAGGCACAATAAAAGCAAAAGGATAGATAAGATAGTTTTCTCAACCACTGAGAAAATTATTTGGATGAGGAAGGCAATAATAATCTGCTAGAAAGGAAAATTAGTTTCAGTGGAAAAAGGAGGGAATAAATTCTAGACCACTAAATTAAAGTAACAAAGACTGCACAACCTCCCGATGTCTCAGTCCCCCTCTCCTCTCCATTCAACCTGGGGAACCGAAGCTCTAGGACTTTCTCAGTGGTCATGGTCCCTGGAGAGAAGGGGAAGCAGCTGGCTGTGGCTGAGGAATAAGCCCTCCATAATGATATCTACTCATAAACTCCACTGAGACGGATGGAATCACTTCTTCAAGGCAATTTTGGTTCACTTAGGATATTTTTCCCCCCAGCCTTAACTGATAGCTTCCACATGGAGAGCTAGTGAAACAATCTGAGCTTCAGCTGGAGTTCAGACTGTGCTGGCACAGGGTTTCTGTGACTTTTGAGATAGCCACAGGCTTCAGGAGACAAATTCCTTTGCATAGCCAAATCCTGTGCCCAGAGTTCCTCTGACAATGAAGGCACAATTCAGGTGAAGGGACAAAGGATCATAGCTCTCCCTTTCTCTGTATGACAGTAGCTTATATAGAGCAGCATTTGGGAAACCAAATTGTCTAGATTTACCCCACTAGTATATTTTAATGCTTTCCTGCCAACACCTACCTGTTAGTCATTTACACAGAATTACAGGTACAGACACGCTGCCTACTCTCATGATGCTCTGTAGTCACACCACAGAAGAAAGGTGCATTTGGCAACAGTATGCTCAGTTCTTCTGATAGTTTTTCACCAAATTGATAGGGAAGAATATTTCAGAGCTTTTTAAACACAGTTCCTCAATACAGCTAAGCCAATCTTAGGGCAACTCCACAGCTAATAAGGTAGCGCAGCTCTCCGAGTTCTTTTTCTATCCCTGGCACGTAGTGTTTGCAACTCTTACCCAAGCATAGCCCTGCCCAGTACTGGCCTCTTTCTGGTACACTGATCTGAACTAGGGACATCTCTCTGACTCCTATTCTCTATCTCAACCAGCTTAGTAGAAAACAAAGGAATGTCCAAACAGCGGGGGAACAGAATTTTCTGCAACTTTGCAGCCCTGTGCGCTGTTTGCTACGTGCATTTTGATTTTCTGGTGTTAATATTCAGCTGACAATACTGGGAAGGTTGCAGAGCAGCCTTTTGGGGAGTAAAAATATTAGAAAACAAATTACTTTGTCACAGCCACAGTACAGCATAGTCCCAACTGAGTTCAGTACATATACATTGACAGGACGTGGACAGCACAATGACTAGCTCAGACTATCCATAGCTCCCCCACAACATGTGAGATTGGCCACAAGAGGATAGAATGTCTGTCTGGAGTAATCCAGAACTATTACACATATAAAAAAAAGAAAAAAAAAAATCTCTGAAGGTCTTTCCTTATCCTTTGTCCTTGACACTTTCAGGCTTCTACCCTACCCATGGGAATGTGAATTTTGGACTTCAATATTTGTTCAGAATCATATTCCAAATACAGAAGCACAGACAGAGCTATGATACTCAATTAGGTTTTTGTTGTTGCTATAATCATTGACATTTATTACAGAGGACATTTTTCTAGGCACTACCCTCTAGTTTTCAGCCAGGTCATACACCTACAGCAATCAGCAATCACCTTCAGCCAGGTCACACACCTACAGCAATCTCTAACCTCAGGGCAGGCACACTTCAGGTTTGGCTAAGCAAGCAGGAATGGGGAACTACGTGACTGACCGAAGGTACAGAAAGTGCAGGTGATCAGCAACATACTGTTTTGTTCCCTTACAGAATTAAGTCATTCTGGTACAAAGTTTGTGAAAACAGACTCAGAGCAGGGCTGGAAGGTGGTAGTGTAGACAGGATAAAGCTGTAGTCATGGAACTTGCCTTTGTGTGCAAACTGAATGCGGACAAACAGCCCCTAGAGAACTAATTTAGAAGTGGTGAACTCGTGCCACCTGGTGGATTCCAGCTCGCCCCTAACCCACAGAAGCCAGTTACAGCAGATTTCAATAAACAGCAGAACTGTATCAGGAAAGGAGGAGATGCAAAGCTCAGGTGTGTTTCTGTGTCTTTCAGCGCCAGCCGGCTGAGCGAGGAGGCGCGGAGCAAGGCGCGCAGGAAATGCAGCGCTGTGCACAGCCTCAAGGACAGGTGGCAGGAATGGGCCGACCAGCACATCATAACGCAGAAGCTGAACCCCTTCAGCGAGGAGTTTGACCACGAGCTGGCCATGTCCACGCGCCTGCACAAAGGGGACGAAGGGTACGGCCGCCCAAAGGAAGGCACCAAAACTGCCGAGAGAGCCAAGCGAGCCGAGGCCCACATCCACCGGGAGATCAGGGACATGTGCTTCATCATTGAGTCCATGGCCAAGCCACGGCCCGACGGCAAGATCCAAGTCACTTTTGGGGAACTCTTCGACAGATACGTTCGTATTTCAGATAAGGTTGTTGGGATTCTCATGAGAGCCAGGAAACATGGGCTGGTGGACTTTGAAGGAGAAATGTTATGGCAAGGAAGAGATGATAATGTCATCATTACTTTATTAAAATAAGTTAGGCTATAATCAGAACAACTTTGGAAAACTTTTCTCCTCTTCTCCCTTGCCATTAGCATTTGCACATTTTGAACATAAGGTTCCCTTGTTCACCACATAGAAAAGTGTATTTTTTGAAATATGTATTTTATAACTAGTGCATGAAAACCCAAACACCCAAATGGACTTCATTTTGTACGAGAAATGCTTTCAGGACAATTAAGTTAATTACTACATAAAAAATAAGGAGAAAAAGCTATATGGAATATAAGCAGCTGATGATAAAAGTCCATAGCAATATAAATAGCTACAGGAATATGAAACATGCCAGATCAGAAGCTGAATGACAAAATAAACTCAGACAAAGGTCTTGATCTGAAAAATGCTCTTGTGCATGCACTTTCTAATTAATTGATTTAAACACAAGTAAAATTACCTTATTTTAATACAGAATCAAAGATACATTTGTTTTCTTTACAAGCACAATATGTAACTATCACTGCAGTATTCTCTTGTTGATACAACTGTTGACACAGCTTTCTCTTACATGTGACATAAAAAAGTCTTTTTATAAATGGGGTTTTATATATTTATTGTATTTATATAACTAATTTTTTTGATTATTTCATATGTAAACTTATGGAGTTTGGAATGTAATGAATAAAAATGTTTTGATTAGATAGCTACCTAAAAAATACCTTCTATGTAATTTTGTGCAATGTCTTATCTGATTATCTATGCTGATACTGTTTAATTGTAAGATGGAATCAATGGAGCTTATTTAATGTTTTCCTGAGATCTCTTAGACTACTCAAGCTGACGTACAAAACTGATGTCTTAGTGTAATACTTACATATAATAATTTTTACCTGCATATTCTTACCTTATTCTTTACATATTTATATATTGACCTTTTGTAGCTGTCTAAATTGTCTTGATAAAATTTTGTTGTCAAAGGAATACATGAACTCCTTAATTATTTCTTGGGTTATTTTACCACACACTAGGAAAAAATACATATGCACATTCACTGAAGTAAAATGTCAGTAAGTTGCTTCAAAATATAAGCACACATATATTCTCCTTTTCATGGGCTGGGTTTCTCTGTCCAAAGAACAGGAAAAATATTTCAGAGTACCTGGCAACAGACCTTATACAAAACACCTACACAAAAAATACACACTAAAGGCATGTAAGTGTTAAGGGAATTAAGCTCATTGATTGGTAGCTCACTGCAGGTAATTTAAGCCTCCTATTCAGTCATCCCAGTGTTAAAATCTACACAAAATAAACCAAACCCCCAACTTCATCCTATTCTTCCCCTCAAACTATTTTATTTCCAATCAGATGAGAAAACCACAGGACATAACAAGTATTTTTTCTCATACTACCCTCCACTATTTAACTTTGAGTAGGCAGTATCATGCAAAATTTCTGAAAATAATTTAACATTTTTGTCAAAAAGAAGTATTAAATGTTGATATAAGTAATGGTGTTTGGAAGCATTTCATGTAGGTTATATGCTTTAGAGCATTTTTTACATTAAGTTGTGTGACAAATTTATCCATGGTGTGGGAGATAGTAAATCTGACCTCACCAAAAAACCAAAACCAAATGTACTCCCTGAATTACCCACCCTAACTCTCCTACTATACTGTGTTACATTCTTGTGAAACTAGCACAACCTCTGCCAAAATTAAATATTTTAATTTTTAAACATTTTAATTTTAAATATTGAAATATTTAATATTTAAATTTTAAATATTAAGCAGGTCAAAACCTGCTTGATTAAAGCAGTCTCTGTAAATTTTTATTTAAGTCCTGCTTTCCTAGTTCTGACTTGCTTTGAAAATAAGACCTTTAACCTTTGAGACAATGAGCAACTCTCAGCTACTCTCATGGTAGCTTATACTTGCACATTATTTCCTAAATAGTGTATTCATTCCCACAATGTTTTACTTGAAACAGAGCTCCTGCAGTCTCCTGTCTGAAGCTAGCGTTGGTTTTGCACATCCTTGGTAGTGAAAAAATTCTATCTTCTTCTGTAGCAACTTAGATACATTTTTCATATTCTTATACAAAGTTTAAGTGACAGCATGAAACTTGTATCAGAAGAAATAAATTTGACTTTTACACCTTTGTATTTTTCCAAGTCTTACCACAGTGGCTTGAAGTGAGTGGAAGGTTCATTGGACATGTACCCTACCTAGCAGAAATCAGCTCCCTCCTCCACAGCAATAATTCCTTCTTTACAAATGTTTCTGTACAAGCAAGGTTCAGTAATACAGCTCATTCTTAACACAGGGGAAGGCTATTGAAATAAAATGAGCTGTAGTGAAGAGCATACTACTCATGGTGATATGTTCAATCATCATTCATCAAGGCTCTCCTCCCACAGCCATTTCAGCTGCTATGTACACACTGCACTGCCCCAACATCTCAACTAAAGGCACTGCTGACACCTCAGGGCACGAAGCAGTTTAGCATTCAACAGCACGTGTTATCAGCAGTGCAATTATCACAAGAGAAAACAAGCTATGACTACACAGCTCCTAAGGTAAGCAGGACAGCAGAAAGCAGAGCTGGCACTGGCACTTCTGCAGGGAGACAGCCAGCAGGACTGGCTTGCACATACTGCACCAAGTGCACACCATTCCCTCAGCTGGACAATTCCTCTCTCTGCTCCAGAAGCACAGTGCAGCTCTCTATCACTGCAGTAGCACCTACTCTTTAAGAGGAGAAAGAGGAGTTTTGTTCCCTTAATTGAGCTCCAAATGGCAATGACAACAGCAAAATACCCTGATGACGTGCTCTTTTATGAAGGAAGAACATACCAGTGAGATTTAAGATTCAAATACTGAATGAAGAATTCAAGATTATTTTTTTATTTGAAGTTGAAGGAATAGTCAATGTTCTTACTCATCTTCCAAGAGCAAATTTTATGCAGACATTCTAATTCCCATACAAAAAATTAACTCTAATGCAATATAAACAGGTGAGCAGGAAGATGCAAGCACAAGCCCTAAGCCATGAATTATGACCTTTCTGCAGATTACACAAAAGCAGTAACTAACACAGATAGGATTTAGAGCCAAAAGGTGTTAATTGAAGAATCCCATGTTTGGATCCCAGGTACCCAAATAAAAAAATCAAGTTATTCAGTGAATCCATCTAAGTACTGGATGCTGAGACACGCTCTTCTGGCAGCCAGCTCCAGATAATGGGTCTCATAAGCCTCCAGGGAATGTCAAACTTTCAATGCTTTACAATCACAGAAACAAACCTTTCCAGGAAAGATGGAAAGGAATTCTACTGCAGAAAAAGGATAATGAACTGAAGGCAGAAGGGACATCAAGACTGTGCTTCTATGTGTGTCATACAGAAATTAACTATACCTCTGATGATAAAATTCATGGTCTTGCCTAAATAGACATGCACTACTTTCTATAGATCATTTACACAGTCAGTTGTTTCACCAAGTATTGCTAGAGTCATTTATGCTTTAAATCAAATGTTCTTGTATTTCTTAACCAATTTAGTATTTTACAAGCACGATTGCTCATGTATTGCTAACTAAACACTATCCTTTATTTCTACTTTTTTGTTTCCTATTGGCTTTTCCAAGACTGGTCCAATACTTGGCAACATTCAGCTACTGAAGACTTTTGTGTGGTTTCATTTAATTATTCAAATTATAATTATTTATAAAATTCTTCACACCACCCTCTAAAAAACTAAAATAGGCTTTATTTGCAATATGAGCTTAGGACAGAGACTATGCAGTTGAATTAGCAGTTTTGTCAGCAAGGATGATCTGAGACTTTTCTTTTTCCCTCTCCTTCTTCAAAATGGTTGAAGACAATTTATTTAATTCCCATTGCTTTCCATGGGGCTTTAAAAAGCCCCAGAAATGCCAAAAAAGATGAGAAAATGCATCCTATACATTCAGTTGTTAAATGAACAGCAAAACCCAGCATTTGTGCTTCTACATAAACTCGACCTTCTAAATAAACTCCAACTCAAGTTTATTTTTACATATATTTAGATTTATTTGCTATACATCACTGTGAGCTTATAGGACTTGAAATCCATTACAGGATTTTTTTTTTGTTGTAATAATCAGTTGTAACTCCACAAAGACAATAATACTGCTGTGGAAGACCAAAGGGGAGAAAAGCCATTTCAATTTATTTACAGTTCCTTATTTTGTAAACATTTACTCTACACATTGTACTAAGTTCTAAGAAGGATAAAGAGATATACATAGAGACAGGAAAGCCCTGTTTTTCTATTCATATTGAGCATTAGCATATTATAGATGAAACATCTGCCCTTTCTCGTTACCATAGCAGTAAGCTGTCTTCAAATAAGTTTTTTTTTTTAACTTTCCAGAAATGTAAATATTTTGAAATATACAACTACATCTACTAAGCCAACCCATTTGGCTTTTATTCCATTTCTAGAATAATTTAAAGTGCTATAAGCAACCCGTCAATCAACACTTTTCTATAATAACAAAACTACTTTAAACATTAATTTACAAGATAATATACAATGTTTGTCTGAAATAGCTGAAATTTCAGCACAAAGTCAGTCACTGTCACACTTAACAGCAATTTTTTTGTTCTTTTTTGTTTTGGTTTTTTTTTTTTTTTTGCAGAACATAGAATAAAAGCTTTGAAACAAACAGTTTTGTTGAGCTGTTATTGCCACAATGGCTTATCAAGTTTTCTACAAAAGTGGACAAGAGCTACTGGAACTGTATTCTAGCCTGTCATTTATTTTTTGAGGTCACATGACAGTAAGTTTGCATATTCCACAAGTCTACTGAATTACAATATTGTCTACCTATGATACATGATGTCATTTTAATCAGAGCTGGTGCTAATTGTAAATTTACAACATAGACCCACTCAAAAACATCACAAATTTTTTTTTCTTTGGACAGGAATAAGCTATATTCTTGGAGCTGATGTGCTACACGGCTACAACAGTATAACAGTATATATCTGACACTTTATGTTGAAGAAAGATGCATCTGTTTCTGTACTTTTAATGCCCTACTATAGCTACAAATTGTTCACTGAGTTTTGCTTGCTTTAGCCTTTTAGTTTTTTGGAACTATCATATTCTTACATTCTCTTGCTATTTCGTAAGTCTTTGCCACTTAGCTCAATATTGTCAGTATTTGTCCCAAACCTGTGGATCATTAACAGCATGTGCAAAACACTCTTTAAATACAATCAGCATGCAGCTACAACACATATTAACTGACTTTTTTCTACACATGAACAAGAAACAAGACAAGTGGCACTGTTGACTTTGGATATCTTCTAACTTCACCACGTGTGTACTGGGGTGCATTTAGAAGGAATGCTCAGCTTCTCATCCATTTGTGGCACCACTTGAATAACCCATCATTGGTCTGGACCAATCTCTGCAGTGCTGCTGCCAAATACCCACACGCAGCTTTCTCAGAGGTTCACAGAGGGCAACTTCATTCACAGACATAATTTGAATACAAAAATAATAAGCTATATTCAATGAAGCAGCCCCCTAGCAGGATTGCAGGAAAGGTGTGTGTGGGAAACCTGGGAGGCAACTGTAATACGGATAAGAAAATTTTGCAGGCCACAAGGCTCAAAGTAACTAATGTTAATTTTTAGTCCACAAGGTCAATATTTTGTAAAAGAGTCTATAGCTTAGAAAAAGTATGATAGTATATTACAGATGCAAGAGCATGAAAAACATCTGCTATTTAAAAATAATAACTAATGGCCACACTGAAAAATTAGAAAAAAAAACCAAAACAGGTAAGTAAAATACATTATATTGCTCCTAGGGATTTTTAAGCTGCACTGATTCATGTCAGGTTTGGGACAATAACCTGTAGAAATAGTGAAATACTTATTCAAAAGCCCATATTTCTATGTCTTGAATAGTGAAGTCTTCCCGCTTAGAAAGTGTGTGATTCCCAAATGTTTTACATGAATGACTTCTTCCATGGTAGAGATCACCATCAAGCCAAAGAGCAAACTCTCCCCTGCAAGACAGACAATGTATTAAAGCAAAAGACAGAGAATAAGCATTTAATCCATCAATGCATTTTCCACTCAAAATTTAGAAATGAGAAGGAATTAAAGGATTAGTTTTTAACACAAGAACCTCATGGCTGTTAATAAATTTATGCTACAAGGATTTCATTTTTTTTACTACTTATTATTAATTTGGGAATATCCCTCTTGCAGATATTCTGAATTAAGCTAACTAGAGGTTTTCAGCCTCTTCCATTTTTATTAAAGAGATGACATAACAGCACTTTCTTATCTTAAGAGAATGCTAGTAACAAATAAGGAAAACATTCTAGAAGCACATGCACCCACATGGGCAGGAAAAAGCCAGGACATGACAATGATTTCTGGAGACCCTGACATGTTTTAGGGTGGCTCAGTTTCAATTCAGGCTTCTTCTGGTTACATGTAATTTTCACATTTACATCCTTCCACAATCATATTTTGTGTCCATTCTGAATACAGGAAGACACACATGCAAATCAAGCATGGAAGGCATCATAACCTTGCAGGGCTGAAACTTTAAGCCACACTACGGGGAAGACAAATCTCCTGTTTAAGTTTTGTCAGCATTTGAAGCTAAACACTTCACATACTAAAGTTTCCTGGCTGGTAACTGCTGAGTCCTAAGCTACCAAACTGAAGTAAATTCCAATTTTTCTTTTCAAAGGTGTCCAGACAAATATTTTTAACAGATTCTAACTGCAACTTACCCTCCTCCACCAAAAGCAAGAGAGTCCATGTCTCCTTTAATGAAGAACATGTTGTCTCCTGTCCATTTAAAAACCTAAGGGGGAAAAGAAAAAAAAAACAAAACAAACTAGCAAGTAAAAATATCTGCACTTTCCATTTTGGCAGAAGGGAAACCAAACATCAGTAAAGACAGACTATGGGTGGGTAGAAGTCAGTTTAATGAAGCTGACACAGAAAATTCAGGAAACAGCTGCAGACAAAAATTCTCTGACATTTTATGCTAATTAAAATAAGATGATTCCAAACCAGGTCGTTTTTGAGCATCAAAACTCCTACACAATGAAAAATACCACGGAAATATGCTTAGATTAGATGATATGCCCCTAAAAAGGATGTAGTTTATGAATTTTCAGACACGCACCTGGAAGACTTTAAACAGTAGAAAAACCTTCAGTACAATTAAAGAGTTGAATGTGCTCTTCAGCTTGAATGTGTTCTTCAGCATGCAAACACTACCAATTCACTCTGCACTTAAAGATTCCATAAAAAACTAGTGTGATGACTTTTTTTTGGGCCATCTTGTATTATTTTTCAGATTTACAGTTAGGTTTATTCCTTAAGGATTTTAAGATCATGCACTTGGGGTGGTGGTGAGGAAGGGAGCAAAAGCATGAAAAGTCATTACTACTTACCTCAAAATCTGGAGAAAAAGTGAACATAAAGGTCTCCCCAGTGCCATAAAAGCCATCACTCACTTTAAATGGTTCAGATGCTAGTGCACCAAAAACCTGTAGCAAAAATACATCAGAGCAAGAAAAACTTCAGAGAAACAACACAGAATCCAAGAATCTCTAATGATAGTAACTGATAGATCAGGTTGTAAATAATGTCAATTTGAAATTTACTCTCTGAATTTCACTGCACCATGGTTCTGAATGCACTGAGAGATGGTCTTTGCCATGTCAACTTGAAAAAGCAGGATAGATGAGACACTTTTTCTTTTTTGTTATTTCAAGCATCTGGGTCAACAGACTAGACTTCAGAAATCTGGCTGTTAACTTTTCTTTGTCAAACATTTTGTGACCTTAGATTGTACTTAGTGTGTGCAGATAAGTGAACTTATATAGAGCATTTTTAGCATAAAAATCCATACTGAATTCAAATTTAGTTTCATCAATAAATATAACAAAATAGGCTGCTGAAATACATAATCCATATTTAAATAACTACATGCGTATTTTCCAGCAATAGGAACTCTTGAAATTATTTCTTAGTCCTCAAACTATTTGAGTCTCTGTATCCTAACTTCTTTTAAGGGCTCTAGTCATTCTTGGAATAACTGCAGTTCTGGTAGCTAAGCTACATTCAGGTAGCTATGACATACCTTACTTCAGATAAATATCCTTAGGCCTGATACCACATCTAGTAAATAAATATAAGTAAAAAAGATAAAAGTAAATGTAAGTTTTCATTCACAACAGATATTCCTGGAGAGGAATTAACCTCCAGTTAAAGTACCAAACAGAGCTTTGTCAAACCTAAACTATCTCAGTTCAGCCTCTATACAGGTGTCAACTTAACAGAACACTTATACTAGTGTTTATATTGGATCCTCTCAAAGATGTTACCTGTATATCTAGTCAAACACAAAACTAGTCCATTCTAACCATGTAGAAGACCTTACGTATTTTACTTAAGAGACTCTGAAGCTTTATTTCTAATTATGGAATACATTTAGCTATCATGAATCTCAGACAGTCTCTCATATAATTCCCTACTCAATGAAGGACTGATTTTGAAGCTATTAGGTTGACTCAGTTTTGTCCAGTTGAGCTTTGAGTACCCTCAGGAATCAGGATTTGACAATCTCTCTGTGTTCTATATATGCGTCAAGCTGACTCTTGAAAGATCACCTCTTTGCTTTAAGCAACAATAAAAGAATAAGGCTTTACAGAAAAAATGCAATTTGCTTCCCAACAGTTACTCTAGTTCTTGAGAAGGGATGTCCCAGGATTTTTTCATGAGATCCAATTTTTGTGGCTCGTTGTTAGGGTGGATAACTAGAATTCCCATGTCCTAGGTTCAATCAGTCTCACACTTCTGCAGTACATACAATCTGAAGAATGATTTTTTATAAAACTAGACAGTCCTTGAAGTGGTTAACTGCATTAATCCCATTTCTAGACCACCACTTATTTAGTGACTCATGTTCAGGAATCAGGTACCAATTTCTTTTTAAATGGCTCTCAGGGCTCACTAACAGAAGCACATACCAGTAGACAGACAATCCATAACAATTGTAACAATGCAACTATAGATTTCATGGACACCTTTATTAAAGAACTTCCTAGAATTGACTGGAGGAGGCAATTTAGGTTGCTTTACATTCCAAATTCCAACTAGGTATTGCTCAACTTTTACACAATAAAGTTTGTAAAAGTTCAGTGATTTTGCCTGTTGTTTTTCTTTTGTTTGTTTGGGTTTGTTTTGTTGGTTTTTTTTTGAACAGCCATTTCCATAAAATTATTAATTGATCTGAAAAAGAAAGCAAGATTGGAAAAGGTTTTTGAATAAAAAAATCAGTAGCTTTAATGGAACATTATGAAGAGTTACAAGGTACACTTGCTCCTTACTCGACCTATTATCAAGATAATAAAAAAGCACTCTTCATAAACATGGACAACAAAAAAACATATCTGGAGAACCTGGAGAAGCAGCCCAGGAAAGAAATTCATTCTAGTTTAAAAGAAAAGTGTCTCAACCAAGGATATGACAATTCCAGCATCTTTCATAAACATGGAAGATTCAAAGGGAACAGAACAACTAATACAAATGAGGACTGAGCAGGTATGCTCAGCAAATGCCAAGAAACTATCTGGGCATAATTCTGTCATTTTTCAAAATGGCTGAATCTCAGTTAGGATCTTCTCTGAACTAGAATCTTAGAAAACAGGCAAGTGATCTCAGAGTGTAAGGTATGAATAACCATCTAGTCTCTTAAAACACATTTTTGGAGGGCATATACAATATTTATGTCAGCATACTGCTAGTGAACTATTCCTGGACACATTCTCCCACAAAGTACTTAAGAGGTTTTTTTTCAGTCATGGAAAGCAGTTTTAAAGGGCAATCTGCCAGGAAGATACAAGACATTAAAAATAAATTAACCTCTTTCAAAAAAATCAATAACTTCACAAATAAAATGAATTACCCAGACTAATTATCAAAGAGCATAGTTAGTTACTATTGTCTGCTGTTTCATGATTATAGATCCTTGCATGAAGAGGAGAAAGGCTCTGTGCTTAATTCCCATTTGTTTTGAGCAGAAAAATAGTGCAAATTAGTGCAAATTAATTTTCTGCTGTCAAATGCAGACATTTTTAATTAATAACATGAGACAGAGCTACTGAAAACACCACTCCCACTACACTGGTGAAGGACTGAGCATGTAAAACTCTTCTGAGCCACTCCTTCTGCATATGCTGCTCACTAAATAGATGTGGATTTCTCCCACTCTCGTGTGGAGTTCAGTGACTGCTTGATCCAGAATTCCAAGGCATGCTTTCATACATATTCCTAGGTATAAAGCTGTAAGCTGAAATTCAGCAAGGTTTGTTTCACAAACAAAAAAAAAATGAACCATGAACTCCATGTTTTGACATGGCAACCATGACACTTTCTGAACATTCAAGCCAAGATGCTCATACACAGAAAGTAACATGAATTCCTTCAGCAACAGACAATACTACATAGTGGTGGCAAGACAGCCCCACCAGAAAAAGGACATTTTTTTCTGGGACAGATCAGGTACTAGGAAGCAGGTATATCTTACTAATTTATCCTGAGAAGCTAAAAAGTGAATTAGAGAAGTCATCAAAGTATATTTATGAGACTGATGAGTCTGCTGAGACATCTCAGGTCTATTCAATTGTTTCTGTCTTCAAGATAAAAGGTAAATGAAGAAAATATTTTTAAAGAACTTCTGGAAAAGAGTCTACTACTAGCAGAGAGTTAGAAGGGATTTTTCTTTTTAAGGGACTCCTGGGGTAGGAAGCAATGAAAAAATCAGGTTGTGACTTGAATAAGAAAAGATACCCTTCATTTACTGTTTTCATACCCCCTGAATGAGACCATGCTACTGAGAATAAAAACTGTGGTTACCAAACTGGGAGAGGTAAGTGAATTGAATTACTACAGATTTTATAGAAGTTCTGTCAATTTTTCATGACAGCAGTAACATGCTTCCACAAGCAAACACAGAAGTCGCAGAAAAAGAATCAAGAAGTTTCATACTGCCTGCAGTGTTCACTTGTCATGAGATTATTCAAGCGAGGATGTTTGCTATTCAAATGGTGAGATGTGAGGCACTTCCTGAAGTTCATAACCCAGTCAAAAGAAAACAGAGCACAACTACAGAGACTCGAAGAACAAGTTAATAATGTAACAAAGGCAGTACAGCTCTTGAAAGATGTTAGCTGCAGCCACAGAATATTCCAAAAAACACCAGCCACAGCTAACAGCATTCCAACAAGACCTTCCAGAATCAGAAAGTTTTAGAGAGTGTATTTCTAATACCTTAAGTACATAAAAAAAATTAAAATTAAATTTATTAATTGGATATTACCAGACTCTTGCATTACAACAACTAACTTATATAATTAAAGTATTTCCTAGACATGTAGTATGGTAGAGGACTGCTTAAGAGTAAGACACATTTCTAAGGAGAAAATTTGCTTGATATGCAACATTTTAACTTGCTTGATACACATAATTTTATCTCCCATGATAGACTGAAGCATAAGCTATTCCTTTATACTTCTCAAATATTTTTCTTGATGGGTCCCTTACTGCCACACAAGTGTTTTCCTACCTGTCCATCACTGTCTTTGATAACCAACAGCACAGGTGTGTCTAATCCCATCATTGTCCGATACAAGGTCTTCAAGCTCATGCCATGCTTTGCAGTACTGTAGACAAGAGTCCATGGATAGCCAATAGTCCGTGGTGGAAGAGACTTTGTGAGCTATTAACAGGAAAATGACAACACTTTATTTGATATATGTTTTATATTTAAGAATGTATTACACGTAAATGAAAGCAGATTACATTCTGCTCAACCATTTTTACATGGCCTTAAAACCTAAGAACTAGACCTGAAGTTTCCCATGTGTATTTTCTACTTTTGGTCACTCAAGAAGGTTTCTTTTCCTACCTCTACTAGTGACCTGCAGAAGAATGATTCATCAACTAAAGAACATGTGTTTGTTATCCATATAATTATTCTTGCATAACAATATTACATGTCCCACCAATATCTTAGCATTGAGTAAGTAGATCATTCAAGTCAGCAGACAACAGGTGAAGGGTAAATGCTGCTTGTTGCCTTGCTCTTGTGCTTTTTAATCCAAAACTTCAATTAACACATTTGTAATGAAATCACTTTGGACTGGATAGCAAGAACTGCTGTGTTTTCACTGATGTTTTCAAGAAAGAATGGAAGTAGGGCAAAGACAGACAAGAGTCTGTCTGAATACATGGTGTATTCAAAGTTAGGATTTAAAAAAAAAGCAGTATTTTAGCTATGAATCATACTCTGCTTCGACACTTAGACACACACATGTCTATGGTGCCAGATGGGATCCACCCCAGGAAACAGACAGAGCTGGCAGATATGCTCACTGAGCCACTTCCCACCGTTTGCCAGTATTCCAGGATAACTGGGGATGTCCTGGTTAGCAAATGTGTGTCCAATCACAGGATAGGCTGTAGGAAGGATCCCAGGAAGTACAGGCCTGTCAGTCTGACCTCAGGGTCTGGGAAGGTCACCTTGAGTGCCATCACACAGCACATGCAGGAAAACTGGGGAATCAGGCCCAGCCAGGGTGGGTTCATAAGAACTTAGTACTTGGCAAATGTGATTTTCTTCTATGACAAGGTGACCTGCTTGCTGGATGAGGCTGTGAATATTGTCCACCTGAACTTCAGTAAAGCCTCTGACAGCATTTCTCACAGAACTCTCCTGGAGAAACTGGCTGCTGATGACTTGGACAACTGCACTGTTTGCTGGGTAAAAGACTGGCTGGATGATCAGGCCCTGAGAGTGGTAGTGAATGGAATTCAATCCACATTGTGGTCAGTCACTTGTGGTGTTCCCCAGGGCTCAGTACTAGGGCCAGTCCTGTTTAATGTCTTTACTAATGAACTGGATGAAGGGTTGAAGTGCATCCTCAGTGTGTTTGCAGATTGCAGCAAGCTGGGCAAAAGTGTCAATCTGCTGGAGGGTATGTGGGCTCTGCAGATGGATCTGGACAGGCTGGACTGATGGGCCATGGCCAACAGTATGAGGTTCAATAAGGCTAAGTGCCAGGTCCTGCAAAAGTCCCTGCAGCACTACAGGCTGGGAGAAGAGCAGCTGGAAAGAGGAAAAGCACCTGAGGGTGGCAGACAGCTGTGCATGAGATAGAGGGTGCCCAGGTGGCCAAGAATGGAATCATGATTTGCCCCCCTGTACTGAGCACTGGTGAGACCACACCTTGAGTGCTGTGTGCTGTTCTGGGCCCCTCACTAAAAGAAAAACATTGAAATGCTGGTGTGTGTCCAAAGAAGGGCAGCAAAGCTGGTGAAGGATCTGGAGAGGAGTGAGGGAGCTGGGATTGTTAAGCCTGGGGAAAAGGAGGCTCAGAGGGACCTCCATCACTCTCTACAACTATCTGAGAGTAGGTTGTAACAGTCAGTCTTTTCCCCCAAAACAGGACAGGAGAAAAAGTCCTCAAGTTGAGCCACTGGAAGCCTGGATTGGATATTGAGCAAAAGTTCTTCAGTGAAAGGGCTGTCAAGCATTGGAACAGGGTACCCAGGGAAGTGGCTGAGTTACCATCCCTGTTGAAATATTTAAAGGAGGTGTAAGCCATGGCACTTAGGGAAAGGGTTTAGTGGTGGACTTGGCAGTGCTGAGGTAATAGCTGGATTCAGTGGTCTTAGCTGTCTTTTCTAATACACAGTTTATTTTCTTCTATTTATTATCACACAAGGTCTTCTTACTCGTGTGTTTTACACTACAGTTATAGCATTTGTGATACATTAATGTGCAAGAGTAAAAAATGATATATCTAAGTCCATACCTTTTCAATTTGTTCTGGCTGTAGTAATTCACTTGGATCACTAAGATTTGGCCGGAATGCTTCAGGCTCCAGGTCTGTTTTGATATTTGTTGCCTGTTGTGAATTGATATCTTCTCTTGTTGTTATCTACAAAAAGAATAGCAAGAAAATAAGTATATGCCACCCTATTAGCAGACAAGATAAAACTTTACAAGTTTAAAATCATGCAGTTATCAATTATGCAAGTCCTTCCAAAGTTTAGAAATCCAACAGATTTGATCTGATCAAGATTTTCAATCTTTCCAGTAGCAAACTGGTACACAACTATATAACAATAACTTACATGGACACCTACTGACAAGAAAGCTATGGTTTTATGCTAAAACAACAAACAGTTCTCATACACAGCTGAAGAGCTTCAAATGCTTTTCAGATTATACCTTCAAAAGTTTGTGCATTTTAATACTGACATAGCATTCTAAGTATAATTTAAAAAAGAACAGAAAGGAAAGGAATTAAAACTTCAACACAGACATTCCTTAGTACATTCCTTCTGACTCACTACTCTTTTAGAGTACTTAAGAAATTTTTCAGATATGCAGTAGACTCTGGGAAGACTGCTGCCATATATTTTGAGCAAACTATTTGAATGGAGCCTTAGGAATAGTGCTGCTCCATAAGATGATCTGCTGAAGTACTTATGGGAATCAAAGAAGAAAGAATTGAGATGGTGGGGTGGGAAAGCAGCAATAATACTTAAGTTGCATAGTGAGCACTGAGGTCTGGCAAAGACACACTATGCAGGGTCCTGCAGTAATTTAAAATACCTGACCTACATATCTACCCTACTGAGTGGAGATGGCAGAGGCCACAAAATTCCTCATCAGATGTAGCTCACAACAGCTTCTTACTCCAGCCAACACACTGGCACTTCCCAGTTCAAGTGCCATGTCTCGATAACTAGAATAGCTATGATCCAAACAGATTTCCACCTATAAATTCAGCTGCAGGGATACTTAAAACTTTCTAGGAACAGTGAAATTCGACAGAGGAGTAGGACAAAGTGAGGAAGTTAGTAAGATAAACCACTGCAGCAAGATAAACCACGGCAACACTACTAAAATGTTGAGAGAAAAAAGAAATCTTAACAAGATTAAGTGCATCTGAAAAATTTATTGGCCTAAACCAGGTTTCACTGAAAGCCAGACTATCCAAATTAAATCCTAAATCCTGAAAATTTCAAGAAAATACCTGCCAAATCCAGTTTGTCACATCCCTCATACTGTAAACATACAGGACACGACTGCAATATTTCACAGTATCACCATGGTAAACTTTGCCAACTTTTTGTGAACTTCCTTAGTTAATTAAAAAAAAGGCAAATCAAAGAAAACTCTGAAATACAGATAGGAATATTTAAACAAATACAGCCACCTGAGCCAAAAAAAAAAAGGACACCCCTTTAATCTCCCTCAAAACTACAAAAAAGGTTCTTATCACAAACTGTTATTTAAAAATCGGCTTATAAAACCAATGTATCAAAGTATATTAATACAGTAACTCAATGACAGTATTAATTCCAAACCCAAGAAAAGTTGCACTTAAACTGAGTTACAAGCAAGAAAAAAGCTGAAGCTTTCCTTTTTTCAATGGAAGGTAACAAGAACTTCCAACATAGACTAAGCAGTAATTTCCATATCACAACAAAAAGTGCAGTTATCCAAGAGAGTACATGTACAAAAAGATGATCTGCATGCTGCTTTACAGAGTGCTATCTCTAAAATGTTATTTCATATTCCAAGTATTTTCCAGCTTAAATGCCTGTCATCCATCATATTACTGCTTCAGGTCCACAGAAGTTCAGCATTGTCCAACTGTAGAGCAGGGAGCTTTTTTCCCCTTGTCATTCTTTAATTTTCACTAAAGACCACCATGCAAAACATGAATCATTTGGATTCAAGTGGTGTGGCGAACTGAGTTTTTTGGTTAAGAGTTGTTGGTGATTGGTGTATTTTTTGATGGATTTTTTTTTCTGTTTTATTATCATTAAAGTAAAGCAGTTTTCTTCTAGGAAGAAGACTGCTTTGTAGAAGCAGTCAAAGAGTGTCTGTTCAAAAGAATCTGAGAGAAAGCACCCTAATTTCAAAATTTTTAGATTTATTTCCTACCAAAGTTGGACAGAGCAGACTGAGCTATAGTCAGATTTCAGGGGCTTCCATGATTGATAAATGTCACACAGGCTACACCACATTTGAGAGCACAACTCTCAAATGGTCTCAGAGCAGAGTTTATAGGCTACAGCCCATCACATCAGATTCAGATTTTTCTAGTCAGCCTAAACCATGAGTTTGGGCATATCAGGTATTTGGAAAGAAAGGTATTTGGAAAGAGCTCCTACACTTCCAGAACATTAATACAGGGATTCTCCACCACCACTGGCCAAAAACAGAATAGTTCTGTTCTCAAGCGAGAATAATTTTTTTTTGCAAGATTTTTGATTTTCCTCTAACAGTGCAGCTTTTGGATTCAAGGTTCATGCTCATTATTGATCTATGTAACTGTACTACTTACAAAACATTTTAAAGCAATTAATTTTGGATTATCAAACAAACAGAAATATCAGAGCTAAGAAAATGTTTGCTTATTAATAAGTAAAAAAAGCCAAGATCAAAGAAATAAAAAAATACAGAAGAAAAATTTTACACTTTCAGCAGCCAAGTACTAGAGAAAAACTAAATACTCAATGCTTCTAAGGAAATTGAAGCTATGCTTTCAATCAGTAAGGCATGTATAATGTGCACAGCAGCTAACAATTTTATAACTCTCAAAAAATTATGGAACACCTAAAGAGAATGCAAATATCAGTTTCAATCCATAGCCACAGACCTTCAAAAATCCGAAGTGATTTCAAAGTAGTGTTTGTGTGTATGTGTATGACCTTTGCCATGTTGAACTGCCTCAGTTACCTGCTTTTATAATGGGAAAAATACTTACCTATTTCACAGAAGTTGTGAAGCTTCATACTTGCCATATACTGTGAGATTCTTGATGAAAGATTCCTATATAAAATTAAACACCCATGCAAGCAGGTTTTGATTCTTCACCTGTTTTGCATTCTTTTTAGGGAAGCTTCTAACACAACACACCAGTCTAAAGTAGAAGTTAAAACACAACACTGCAAGTCAAGTAGCACTGAAAACAAATTTTCAAATTCTAACAGAAAATTCCAGTGTGAAAAAGGTGGAAGTAGTAATTCCATCATAAAATTACTGATTCCATCATAGAATTGCACAATTAAATACATCCAAAACAAAGGAATTTTCTGCTGGATTCTTGTAGTGCTGTAGACAAGACAAACCCACTGAGTGCAGGAATTGCCCTGATCCAAGACACTACAAAGAAAGATGTTTTAGTATCTGGAGATGGGGTTTAAACTACTGAAGAGGGCACCTGGAGACGTCTGCAGAGTGTGCGCAGTTCTTCGCTATTTAGAGCATCGATCCTGCGGTGATACTCAGCCACTGACACTACCTGAATATGGAGACAGGAAGACAATAATTCCACTGACAGTTGAAGAAAAGTAAATAGGTATGAAAGAAAAAACTGGAGGAGAGTAATGAAGGGAAAGTGTGCAATGACAACAAACAAACAAGAAGGGCCAAAAAATGTTTGTTTCTGCAAGGACAATGCACATGTAGGTGATTTTAGACATATGACATAAACACAGCAAGATTACAAAATAAACACTAAGGGCACTAGCAGTCAGATATCTCACTGATCTAGGATGAATAAAGAACTGATATGAGTACATAAAGTTTCCAGTATCAGGATGCTAAATGAAAGTCAATCTGAGTTACATGCCTTAACCCAAACTCTTCAGCCCAAGGTCCTCTCAAACATTCTTTACACTCAGATTAATGAACCTTGTGAACCTGGTTTGCTTTCCTAGATGAAGACTAGAAGCAAATCTCAGGCTTCTCAGTAAGCTCTAACTCTTGTGTCTGGCAGTGAAGATAAAGACAATGTAGCAAGATTACTGTTTAATAACATCCCAATACCACCCGACAATTTCTTTATCCTGGACTTTCTATTCCCCTCCAAAGCTTCCGGAGTTGCTCATCTGTCAACACATTCACTTCAAATGGCATCTCCACTTTGGCAGGAGGTGTACAGCCAGAAAGTCTTTAGTCAGAAAGCTCTAGAACATGCTGCTCAGGTGCAACAAGCTGGCTAAAGGACTACAACAGTCATTTTGATGTAACTAGAGCAAATAATGTGATTTTGAGAACAACTCAAAATCATCATTGGTATGAAAGCATCTTTAAACAGCTGGTGAAGAGATTAAATGGATGTCCCATGTAGTAAGAGCATATTAAAAACTTCTAGAGCCTACCACAGTGCAAAGGAAGACAACCACAAGTCCAGCAGCTCCCCATCTACCTGTCCCTACTACAAGGAGTTTGGCCAGATACTCGCCACTGTCCTGAGTACAGAGCCCACAGTCATGCATGACTGGCTCTTGAGCAGCGATGGTTCACTCTACCCCATGCAACTGCAAGGCAAGGAAAAAGGAATACTTGTGACATCCAGCTTTAGTACTGAATAATCTGTCATTACTAGCACTCAATTTATCTCCATTATTTTTCTACTGTTCTCTCAAAACAGATAAATATTGTTGTAAATTGCACTGGCTTGTGCATTCTCAGAGTCACATAGCTGTATGTAAAGCTTTAGCAATATTCCACTCAAACATGTGACAGTATAATTTTATCCTTTTATTTGCTCTGACACCTCATTGCAAATTTACACTGTTTACACCAGCAACTTATGAACATAATCCTGAAAGCAATAATGTGAGGACCCTTTAGCCTTACTGCTTCTTTAAGCTACACCCTACCACATGAGAGGCAATAGGTAACTTACAATAGGCTGTATATGTGTGGCTACTCAAGGAGATTCTTGAGGAAAAAAATCTCAAAATCTCTGACACCATTATACAGTTGTTGTTTCACATAGTGGAAATGAGACAGTTTTATGGGCACTGCCATCTTGCCTTCAACCTCTCAAATGCATACTTGTCATCATCTTGCATCTGTGAATTGCTTATCAGCTTTTTAACTCAGAGATCGACCTTTTTGTATGCCATGGAGATGCCTTATTTTTCTTGCTTGAGAGAAGCATGAATACCTATTCATGTGTGTACAATATAATAGCTTCTTGGCATGCTGAATCTGTTGCACACTGTCACATTCCATTTGTTTTGAGAACAAAAACCTGCATAATGGCAGACCACTGGTATGCAATGACAAACATCATAAATAGCATGTCACAGAATGTCAAACTAGCCACTGGAAAATTAAAGGAAAAGAACCCACACTCTCAAACCCAGAGCTTATTTTAAGTATAGAGTCCATACTAAGCATGCAGTTCATACTAAGTTCTGCAAGTAAACCATGAGACACTGTCTCAAGTTTATCCACTCATCACTGAACTAGGCTTCAAATGAATGATTATGTTAAGATACTTCAACATTTCAGATGCAGCACCTGGCCTTCTATATAATGCCTGTGGTTTAGGCCAACATGCTTTATTCTTGCTATGCAGTGGACAAAACTATATACTTCTTGATTAAATAAGCTACAGAATCTTAAAGTCACATATGTCTAAGCTTACTAGCAACTACCTTCAACTTCACTCAGGAACTGAGATATATCTTGCAAACAGACAGCATTTTGTTGCTGCCAGTCTCAAGAGCACTGCTTTGAAATGTTAGTAGAAACATTAGAAGTTTATTCTTCCTTATAAGCTGGTTTAATTAATAGACTGCTTATGCTATTTCCTCTTCCATCAAGATTTCCTCATGTTCCTTCCTTGCAATCTTCTAGTCTACTTCACCTAGCTAAATAAACCAGCATTTTCTTCCATCTTCTGCCCCACTCCCTGCCCCTCACCAGCTGTCTGTTTTCCTATTATTCTAGGACCTACTTCTACCTCATTCTACTTTGAACTTTGATTCTCAAGCAGTACTCAAGCTCTGATTCTACTACAGAATGTAGTCTTTCATACTGTATGAGAAATACCTAGAAAGCAAGACATTTCATAGGAAGATGAAGGTAGGTACAGATCCATATTCATCATACTGGACTGTAGTTTTCAATACAAAATACTCCTTTGTGATAAAATTCTTCCACTAAAATAATTAGTTTAAGGTCTACCTCTATGACTTTGCTATGTGCTTTACTTACTATGCTCTCCTAACTATGCCATCTCAGCATCCAGTTTCCTGAATAACCAAAGGTAATTTTTGAGGATCAGGAAATGTTCCTGAAGGGCACTTTGTTCTCTCTGTAGTTTTTTCTGCTTTAAAAAGAATGTAGGAGAAGAGAAAACCAACTAAACCTCTTATAGTTAATCTGGGCACTGATTGGAATAGAGCAAAACAAGTAATGTGTATAGCCTGAATTATTAGTGCATTTCAGGGCAAAAAGGGCTCTGAAACTGTCTATTGCAGATGATACAACACTGGGAAGAGCTGCTGACTCCCTCAAAGAGATGGAGGCCCTACAGAGAGACCTGAGCAAATCAAAAGACTGGGCAATAACCAACCACATGCAGTTCAACAAGGGACAGTGCTGAATTCTACTCCTGGGATGCAGCAACCCTGGATGTATGTACAGACTGGGGATTGAGATGCTGGAAAGCAATGCCATGGAAAGGGACCTGGGGTTCCTGGTCAATGGCAAGTTGAACATGAGCCAGCAGTGCCCTGGCAGCCAGGAGGGCCAAGTGTGTCCTAGGGGGCATCAGGAACAGCATCACCAGCCAGGCAAGGGAGGGGATTGTCCTGCTCTGCTCTGGGAGGCCTCACCTTGAGTGCTGGAGGCAGTTTTGGGTGCCACAAGAAAAAAGAGATAGAAAACTATCAGAAAGTGCCCAAAGGAGGGCAACAAAGATGGTGAAAGAGCTTGAGGGGAAACTCTTTGAAGAGAGGCTGAGGTCACTTAGTCTGTTCAGCCAGGAGACCTTGCTGCAGTTGCAACTTCCTCATGAGGGGAAGAAGAGGGGCAGGCATAGATACCTGCTCTGTGGTGAGCAGTGACAGGACCCAAGGGAATGTCCTGAAGCTGTAACAGGGGAGGTTTAGTTTGGGTATTGGAAAAAGGTGGGTATCAGAAGGTGGTTGGGCACTGGAACAGGCTCCCCAGGGAACTGGTCACAGCACCAGCCTGACAGAGTTCCAGAAGTGTTTGGACAATGCTCTTGGGCACATGGTGTGAATTTTGGGGATGGTGCTGTGCAGGGCCAGGAGCTGGAGTGGATGATCCTCGTGGGTCCTTTCCAACTCACCTTATTCTGTGATTCCAAGTTCGAAAAGACATGGAATATATCCTTAGAGATCTAATACTACCTGCTGTATTCATATTGGCAACATTGGTGAAAAAATACAGGATGAATTGTATGACTCGTGGCATGACTCTTAAACCTTTTTAACCTCTCCACACTATATATAAGTGAGTTAACCACTTAGCAAAACACCCAGCAGTTTTAATATTTAATGCAATAAGTTGAGGGTTGGCATCCTAATGATTCAAACAATCAAGAAGCCAAGGATTCTACTTCTGGAGAAACTCATGTTTCTAAACTTTGTTTTTCTGAAAATATCTCAAAAGTATCTAATTTGACAAGCTATGCTCGCCACTTGCAGTGAACGAAAATGAAGACAAAATTCCAAATATGGAACATTTCTTGTCCTTCAACAACACACGTGAAAATGCAGTTAAATTTTTTTAATGTTTGATCAACCTCTTCAGCCACTGGTCATATCATCCTGCTACTGGCAGATGTAAAAAAAGCTTTTTACACCAGTTAGGGTTTCCTCAGTTTAACAAAGCCGCAAGTGACACCCCCCACCCCCGCTGCCCCCCCATGCCTGTTTGCTAACAGGGAGCAGCTTTCATTGCTGCCCTCAAAACAAACACAGCCAAACGTTCAGAGCTAGCAAGTAGCTGAAACTGTCTCCACCGAGAATGGGAGGGTCTTATCAGAGCTGAACAGTGCTTCTGGAAGTAAGAACAGATAAAGCTTAACAGCATAAACGGCTCTGAAACGTAAGTTATCAGTAACCTTGTTACCAACTCAGAATATGAAATTAAAAAAAAAAGGCATTAAGAAAGAACACAAGCTGAACAATTTCACTTTGAATCTTAATACATAATACTGAATCTTAATACATAGTTGTAAACTTGGCTGAACTGTAAGCTTCATGAACATTAATTCTTGTGATTCAAAAATATTTCAGGATATTTAATTGAAGAAAAAAAACCCCAATGTAGTTTTATTAGGCCACTTACAAAGTTACTTTAGAATACCTTCCAATAAAAAGGTGCCTATGCAAACTGAATGCTGCTCTGAATATTTTAAGAGAAAACACTAACTTTATTTTTCAGACAAATTTAGTTTCCTCCCATAAATATTAGACTGCTGGAGAGAAGACACTATTGAAGAAGCACTCTGCTCCATCATATCAAATATGATTATTTGGGATATTTTGATTACATCACAAAAATGCATTAATTCATGGGTCATACTGCACCAGATAAACAGATGTAAGGTATCATTTGAAGAAAACCCAAACCTTAAGACTAATTTAATTTGATTAATTTTTAAAGCATGTGGCTGCAAAGCTATTAATTTTCTGGTTTGTGTGGTATTCAGTCAATTCAACTCCCTGTCACTCTACTGGTGACAAAGAAGGGAAGGGATGACAGCTGGCCATTTTATGCAGAGAAGGACCATAGAATGACAGCAGTCTCCTGGTTTGGCTGTCACCATGGTTCTTTCTCTCAGCATTTTAAAAGCTGTCCCTCTTCAAACTGTTGTGCACAGTGAGGTGTTTTCCAGAGCAGGGACAGAAATGCTGAGTAGGTCACATGACAGCAGCATTTTCCCTGTGACCAGTATTGTCCCTGTTAAATATCTGCCTCCAAGCGCTCTAAGCCCACAGCAACTGTACCAGTAATTAACATTTACTGAAGATAAACCGAACTATCTGCAATAACCAGAATAAATGAACTTGAAAAGAATGCAGTCAAAGCCTGAAGCACACAAAGTGTTACATCAAGCCTGTAGACCTTAATAACAAGCTATTTTTTTTTAAGATGGGAGAAAACACTTGTATGAGAGATATGGTAATGCCAGCAAGATAACTAAATTTAGCATGCGAAACATTAAACAGTTTAGGAGGTTTGTGCAAAGAACTAAGAATTAGATTTAAGAAAATTACTTTCTTAAAGAGGCAGGCCAGAAAACTTTACTTATTTTGTCCTAATAAAAAAAGATCTGTAGCAATATGACCAATAAAACCCAGCTCCCTTGCAAAACTACTTAAGGAAGTTTCAGCACTTGCAAGCAGAGAAACCAGAGGTTCAGCTGCTGAAACCACAGCACCTGGTGCTTGAGTGCAAGCTGCCATTACAGTAGAAGGCAGACTGAGCAAGGTTACATCTCAGCTCTGATACTGTCCTGCAAAGATCCTCTCAGGTATGACAAGAAAGCATTACACAGGCTTAGAAATAACTGAATCACAGCCCAGCATGAAAATATCTGTCTCCTGCTTTAAGCAGAAAAAAGTCAATTAAGGACCAACTTCAGATTCCACAGATCTTTAAAGCCCTACAGGAAAAATATAAGTCTTTACTACTCATTTACTTTCTTTTAACTTATAAACAACCTTTTCAAAAACTCCTCTGCTACTTTACCTCTACCTTGCTGAGGTAGACTAATATTTCATAATTATTAAAAATGCAAAGAATGTGACATCCAATAATTCAATGGAAGAAATATAGTAATTGAATAGTTCAGGTTGGAACAGATCTTACAGATCATACAGCTCCAATCCCTCCCCAGTCATGGGCAGGGAACCTTCCACTATACCAGGTTACTCAAAGCCCCATCAAGCCTGGCACTGAACACTTCCAGATATGAGAATTCCACAAATCCTTGAGAAATCTATTCCAGTGCCTCATCACCCTCATATCAAAAAATTTCTTCATAGCATCTAATCTAGACCTTTCCTCCTTCAGATTAAGGCCATTCCCCTTTGTACTATCACAAAGGCCCTTGGGAAAAGACCCCTCCAGCCCTCTTACTAGAGAGCCCCTGTAGGCTTTGCAAGGTGCCATAATAAGGTCTCTCCAGAGCTTCTCTCCTTCAGGCTGAACAGTCCCAACTCTCTCAGCCTGTCTCCATAGCAGAGGTGTCCAGCTGATACCAAAACAACAGCCCTTGGATCAACCCAGTGGCCCTCCTCCAGACTTGCTCCAAGAGGCCTGCATGAGACCATGCAGTCATGGCAAAGCACAAACATGATGCATAACCCACAAATTACCTAGGACAACAGGTACAGCAAATATCTGTCAAGGAAAGGTTCCAGGCCAAATGACCTGTATAAGAAAGTACTGAATTTCACTCTGCATTTTTATTACTAAAAATATATAATTAATTCACTCAATTACTTTAAAACTTAATATGGAAAACTGATTTTAAAAATATTTCAGTAGTATTACTGAATTGATGCAACCGTGCAATTCTGACATGTACACAGAAGAACTAAATTCTCATCTTTAACATGCAAGCCCCTATTATTATACCTTCCTAATTTTCAAAGAAATACAGGCATTAGCTTACCAAATAAAGTTAACCAATAACTCAAAATGTCTGAAGTTGTGCAGGTGTCAAACAATTCAACCTACTAAAACCAACATTTTAATTCTCTTTGCACACCAATAACTTGAGAACATAAAAGCCAAGATCAGTTTTCATTGGTTTTGTCCCCTTTGGGTATACTGCCTATCCAAGCTGTGCAAAGCACAGACAAGCATTCCCAAAGATGGCAATCCACCTTTTGTTCCCTTGCATTGTGTGATGTCTTTTGTCTGAAATGCTTTAACAGGAAGAACCATTGCCTGCATTTTTGACATTCTAGAAACTTACTGGCATCTCTTGTATTGCCACAAAAGAAAGCAACACAGTAAATACCAAACATTTACTAAAACATGGGAAGCTGACATTACTAGCTTTTTAAAGGAGGAGCATAATACACCACTAAGTTGCCAAAATTTTGATTTCTTACCCTGGGAAAGTACCAAATCCTTTCAAATGCACAGCTCAAATTAATAGTATCATCAGGAAAGTAACAAAGGCCTTACTGGTAAATAATCTAGGGTAACTTAGTTGCTTCAAGCTAGCATTTCTGTTTTATTGTATCACTTAATTTAGCCCAGTAACTGTTACTTCATGTCAGATGAGACTTCATCCAAATTCAGAACCACCACTAATAAGAGATTCAGTCAGAAACCTGGACACTTTATATGCTGCCAGTCTCCTTAATATTCTTTCCACAGGTCTTGCATAACAGAAATAATTATACGAATACTCTTTCCTTTCTGTAAAAAGTTTACACTTGCACATTAGGTTTATGAACATTCATTGAAGAAAAAACCCAGCTTGAAGAATAGAGCTTGTCTTATCAACATAGCAACATTTTAAAAATATCCCCATCTGTAGGTACTTCTGTAACTCTTTTTCCAATTTGACTTTTTACATGTTAAAATAGCCTCTTCTCTACCTCTCCCACAGCAAAGTTGATCCTTATTTTCACAGTCTTCTTTAGTTCAAACAGTCCTTAACAGCGGGTAAGTATTGTTTTTATAACATAGACTCTGGCTAAAGTGCAGTATTGGTCCTAAGGGAAACAATTATAACAAAGGATGCTATTACTTTTTAAAATATCTGTGCAAGTTATATAGATATATCTGTGTATCTAGATACATGTTAAAAACCACAGTCTTTGTAAACTGAACTTCTGATAGTTTTTACACTGCTACAGGGTATGCTAGAATAACATTTCAATTCATTTAGGTATTATATCTCCTTTCTACTCCACTACCACAGAGGAAAGTTAAAGAGACTATTACTTCAAAAATGTGTTATTTAGGAACACACATTTTATAGAACCATTTGTTACAACAAGTCAATTTCATATTTTGCAGGTATCCTGGGTAAAAATAAATATAAAAACAATACATAAAAGATAAAGAATAAAAACATGTTAATAAATAAAAAAACAAACAAACAAACCAAAACCAACTCAACAGCACTCTTAAAGTATGTTTCAAAACCCAGTAAGATGTAATTCTTAAGAATTAGACTCTCCTGTCATAAACAGAGTCTAAATGAAAACTATCTTCCAAATTTACCAGAGGGTAAAAGCACAGTATATTGTCAAGATCACTACTTCCCTGTCTTCAAGCTGTTGTTTCGCAGGTCTCACTGAAAACCTTTTCCTTTAGAATCTACTACGTATTAAACAGTACTACAAAAATTCTGTTTGGGGAAAACAACACTGAAAAATCCCAGTTCCTTTCATATATCTAATAAACTGCAAAGCCAGTGTTTTTGCTTCCTCCCCTTCACTATAAACATGAGAATGGGACAACGGGGGACTCATGTCCATGAATTTCGAAGTATTACCAGACCTTTATATGGTTGACTGACTTCTGAGAAAGTCATGGTAAGTCAGGAAATTTACACTTTTCTAATTGCATGCCCATGCAAACTCTTGTTCTTGGTACCTAGGCATAAAGCACATTTTTTGTGAAAAAATGCATTACTCCAAGGGAAAAGAAAGGGGAACAAAACCACCATAAAACTGCTGAACTCCTTAATGCTCAAAGTAGTTTCTATTATTTACTTCAAATGAAATATCAGTAATTAGATTCTATTTCAAAGATAATGAAAATTTGTGACTTAGCATCCTGTTTACATATTCAAAATTTAAACTTCCAGAAACTGTCTCTGCACCACAACATGTAAAGACTGCAATAACAGACATGAACATACTACACTAAAAATTACCAGAGTGCATTTACGATTAACTGGCTGGTGCTTTCTTCCCTTCTTCCCATACCAGAGACGAGACATTTCCCTTCTAAAAATAAAACACAGCTAAAAAAAAGAAATGAAACAAAACCCACGGTTCCAGGCTGTTTGAAAGCATTCTCTGTACCTGCTGTCAGCTCCAGGCACAGGCAGAGCCCCACGACGCCGCCGTCACAGCAGAGTTTGCTGGACGCTCACATTTGACTGACAAGGCAGGCAGCAAATGAGCGAGTGTGCAGCAGGGGATGTATCGCAAATGATGACGATACACGAGGAGGAAGGCTTCCTGTGCTCAAGCGTGGTTGCAGAGCACTAGTTTGTTAAAAGGCCAAAGTATTTAAAGACACAGAGCTGAATTGTTTGCACACAATATTGAAGAACTCAAAAATAATCCCAAAGAACTGCTTGCAATATTTGGCTATAAGGTAATTGCTTAATAACAGTTTCTAATGGTAAAGTGTTTGCATTCAATATTAAACTAATAGTTTGTCTTCTTTGTGCTGACAACCTTACATAAACACTGTAAGTAATTCTGAGAGTCCAGAACCAGTCAGAAGAGTGGTCAGTGAAGATTTAAAATATTATTTTTAAAAAGGGGGGTTTAAAGCATTTGGAAACTGCTAGCCTTGCAGCCTTTTCAGTTTGTAAGCTACAAGAAGAAAATGAATCCTTTTGTCTATAAGTTAAATTTGCCATATGGGTTAAATGGTAGTCCCAGCATGAAAGTATTTTTGGAATCATGATTACTTTTTCCATTAAGGAAGGATGTTTATTTAAACAGGCATGTGCAATTCTAAAAAGCATGACAACCCTGTAAGAATCTCCTTGCAGTAGCACTTGCAGTCTTTCTACCCCACACACAAAATGAAATACCTCCCTTCCCCCTGCAACATCCCCCAAAACAAACAGCAACAACCAAAATAAACTCCACATCACCCATGCTCCACGTTCTGTGGGAAACTATTAAATAGGCCAAGGCAACAACAGAACAACATTAAATCATTGTTTACTCAGGCTGTTGTGCTGTGATCTAAAAGCCAAGACATCCAAGCAGAGAAAACCAGAACCAAAACTTGTATTTTACTGCAAATGATGTATTGGAACACCGCACCTTGCACTACTGTCTAACATTCAGATGTTTCTTTTCAGTGAAACCTTTTATGGGAGCTGGCATCTCTAAAAGCAAATTTGTTCTTACTTATCAGAAGTATTAAGGTGGCAAGTAAAAACATTGTTATCATTGGAACACTGAAGGTGGGATTTAGGAAATTCAAATATGCAACAATGACTTGACTAAATATATAGTCAAATGGTGTATGATTCCAATAATAAGCCATATGTCTATTTATGTGCTTGAGTTTTTTTTGTTGGGTTTAATTTTCAAATACTAAGTGAACTAATAATGAGGGTTGAAACAAGAACAAAAACCAGACACCCTTAAAACTGTTTCAAATGAGAATTATCAGCAATATAAAAATACAATACAAGCTACAGACATCACCCCCTTCTCTGCCAAGTATGGGAAATCTTAAAGGAATGGAGAATATGCAGCAAAAGTATTTCAAACTTTCTCTGGAAATGAAACTTTTAAGGCTGAAAGCAAAAGTTAGTAATACAACTAACTCTTCCATAGCCTACTTTATCAGTCATCTGTTCCCTGCCCTTCAAGAAAAAAAAAATTCTTCCCTAACACAAGCCAACACATTGTTTCTGGGAAGGAAGAAAAGAATCTGTATAATTGAATCCTTTTTCATCCTGCAACACTTAAACAATTCTAACAATTTGCTTACAAGTTTAAAGCTTCTCTCTGAATAAAAATGACTTTTCTCATAGCTTCTCAAAAGGATTTTAAAAACATGCTCAAAAGAAAAGTAAGCAATACAATTCTGTTCGATCTGACAACTCACTTTTTCACTGAATTAGAGCTGCAATTTTCATGGGAATGAATGCACAAGTAACTTTATGAGACCCCCTGACAGTGTTTTGCTGCTCAGCCCTGCAGCAGCAGCAGCTGCCCCTAGGAGGTGGCAGCTGCCCTGAGCTGGGAGCATCTGCTGCAGAGGGAGGGCAGCAGAACCTGAGCAGCACCGAGACACAGAGCACTCAGGGAAGTGGCAAACTTGTCACTCGTGACACATCTCCACCCAGCCACAGAGAGAAGCCCACACAAGAAATCTGACCTCAGCAGCAACACTTAGTTAAAGATTAATAAACTGCCCTTTTATTTTTTCATGCATTTGGGGATTACAGTATTATATATATTCTATTAACTGGAATAAGAACCTCATATCTTGTAGCAATTAATGTAGGCCTTGACATCAGTGTTCTTAATAAAAGATTCTAGTGAGGAGCACCAGCTCACACATGACATCTGTGCAGAACAGCAGCAAACACTTGAGAGCATCCACCTATTTCTTACACAGACAATGGAGCAACAGAAAATATATCTAGTAACACTGAATGACAATCTTGTTAATCTTATCCCTGTTAAGTCACAACCAAGATAAAGATCTCTACACAATCAATGTGCATAGTCTTCTCAGTATTTTAACTCACAATGTCATTTCTTCTAATAAACTAATCTGTCTCAAAAAAATACTTGAGCAACAGCAGAGAAAAAGTAGAGTGACAGCAGAGGTACAACATATGGAATGCCTTATTTCCATTCCAAACCAATTACCTGGTTTAGACCTTTTGCCATACCAGATTTCAAGTTATCACATGGCAAGATTACATAACACTGAAACAGGGCAGTAGGCATAGTAACCCTCAACTTCAGTAGGAAGACTGGACACCAGGTGTAGAAAAAGGTTTTTGCAGCTGGATCAGACGGAACTACTTTGTTTCACATAGTCACTAACAATGTTCTGATACCACAGCAACAGAAAAGTCATGACACTGAATTCTGCAATCCCTACATTTAACATTTATGCTTTTTGAGTAAGGTTGCATTAGTGGAAAATGTATTTCTCATGCTCCATCCCTCTTAAGAGACAGAGGTTAGCCAAGAAGGATAACAGGACAGGCAGGAAGGGATGTAATTACTCAGTTTATTTACAACTTACTGTTGATTCCACATGAGTAAGTCTAAAGTTCAGGAGTAATGAAGTTAGAATGCAGTTGAAATAAAAAAATAAAAAATCAGGTACTGGCTTCTATACAAAATTACTACTCTGCCTTCTAGAACAAGTGAGTCTTTGTAAAAATTATTGGAGGTGAAGCTAACATTCAATTACAGCTAAGTAAGGTCTGATCCCTTTTCCCTTTACAGGTACAAGAAACACTAAAACATTACAAAAAGCTATCTCCTGTAGTGTCAATACAATGTGGACTGGCACAACTTCTTACTTGGCTGAGAAAGTTTCCATAAGAAAGGAAGTCTAATTTGAGAAGTCATCCTTTGTTTCCTGTCAACAGCTTAAGGAAAGGGAGGGTGGAAATAAAAGGAAGTATTTTTCTATCACAAAGTTTTCCTGAGGATTTTCAAAGGTATGCTGAAAGCCATTAAGAATCTCAAAAGCACAAGCTTTTTAGCTGAATGGCTCTGCTTTAACTCTTAGTAGAGGGACCATCCCAAATATCTTCCTCTATTAGATACAAGAAATAGCCATCAATTAGCCAACTGCACATTCATGACTCCAACTACAGGACAGCTCCAAATCATCAAAACCTCTGATTTTCCACTTACAAGTTATAAATAATTTGAAATAGATTAAGTGGTGACAATAAATACAGCAAAACAAGAAATACCCTGATGCATGAAGGTTAGAGACAGTACAATATCATTCAAGTTAATTGCAAAAATAATGAAATTGCAAAGAATGAAAGTTACCAATCTCTGCAAAGAGCATTGGATTATGCAAATAGACACCAGAGTCCTTTTCTCCAACCACCACAAATTAACAGAAACATTTCTACTATAGCACATGACTGCTAGAATTGAAGAGACTCATTCTCCAGTAAAAGAGCAAAGCCTATTAGAAATTCTGTGTTAATGCACAGCAACACATGCATAGTGACACATCCAATTTCTTAACTGACAATACATGATGTAAAAACCAAATAACCACCTAGCTTGTATATCCAATTCGTTATCACAAAGAGACAGCCTTTCCAGAAACATATTGGAAAAAATATTCTTCTTCTGAAGACTTAGCATGGTTCATCTTTACAGATCCTGTGCAATGTTTCATTCAAGAAGCCTACAAGTTTCAGGCTTCCTCTTCTCTCTGATCATCCAGTACTATCGAGCTTGTCATACAGCATTAAGTTCATATCACATTTTAAAATGCAAGACACAACAAGCAGATGTTGCACCAGCATCCAAGCACTGAAGTATACAGCAAAGAATGGAAGCAAATTTACAGAAGAAACATGATTAAGAATACAAAAAACTAAGATAGCAGTGATTCTAAAACTGCAATATCCACTTTAATATAGAAGAACATTGTAGGTTCCAGTCCAGATCCAATAAAGAACTTAACATCTGAGAAAGGTTTCAAGACTGGGATATTGGATATAGGTGCTTATCTAACCAAGAGACAATCATTGTTTGTGACCTTCACATTTCCATAAATATACAGAAATAGAATTCTGAGACACTCCAGAAGATACAACTTCAGTAATGTTGGATGGCTGAGTGTCCAAGTCAAATACCATTTCAAGAAGACAGAACCTCAATTGCAACTAAAGGCTTGATGCAGCAAGCATTTTCAAACCACATCTTAAGTTCTAACTGAAATTCAGTTGGACAAGTGAGTGACAATGCTTTCAGGAAGCATTGTATTCATGTTTTCTACAGACATTCAATAGGCAAAAACAAAGGTAATTACTATGAAATGCAAGTCCAGAACATGACCTACCATGTCTAGGAAAAAATATTTGCAAGTTTCTATCAACTCAAGCATCATTTTGGAAATAAACTTCTAGACAGTTTAAAATCAAATTATTTGTATTTTCTCCACAATTAACAGAGTTAATAAAAAAATCAAACTGATGAGCTTCCAACTACTTTAAGACCAGTTTGCGGGTCGTAAGACAAGAAATTTCCTGTTTTTGAATACCTTGAGAATGAGTATTTATATTTACATGGACACAAAGTAAAATTCAGTCTTGAATAATGGCAATGAGATCAAGTGACAGGGAAGGGAAAGGAAGAATCAATGTTTTAAACAGGAATTACTGTAATACAGAGCAATTCAAGTGTTTCCTTAACAGATTTCAGGTTTAAATAGGAACCTACTATATACACTACTTGAACTTAAAAAAGAAACAAGATTAGAGCATAAATACCAATGAAAATTGTTTCTGAGACACTGCACAACAGAAGGAGTCAGCTTGCTGTCAAGTCTTGCCATGTTTAGATGCAAGTACAGAATATGCTTAGGAGAACGAGTTTGTTTATTAGCACATAACAGTATTCATCATTTGTGCTAACAGATATAGAAAGCCATTAGCACTTGAACTTAGACACACCAAGTAAAAAAAGAATACCAAGATAAATATACCTTATAGCTCAGTACAGATGGTAAAAAAACCAAGCACCAAAACAAAAAAAAAACCAACAACCCCAGACAAGTCAAAACACCCTCTTTCTTGGTGTAAGCCCATTCATTTAAGTACAAAAGAGATATTCAAGAAAAATGGATGGGAATAACACAACTGAGAATTTAGCATCACTTTCATTTCTTAGATAGTATATTAAATAAAGTTATTGCCTATTCATTTCTAGTGGGTACCAGAGACAAGTCTTTAGTAAGGGCTGATCTTAAGTGAAAAAGTATCCTTTTTATAAGGCTTTGCTAATGACACAGGCAGGAAGACAAATACCGAGTAACAACATCAGCGATAGCAACTGCAAGGTGCCTCAGACAGATTGTTTCAGACTCTGTGATTTGGTCACCTTTACTGATGCTAACATGAGACAGCAGTAGATTCATAGTTATTTCTAGTAAGTCAATTTTCTATCAAGGCTACAACACAAAAAGAGAAAGTTAAAGGAAGTGCTGGAATTTTCCCTGACACTATGTACAATGCAGTATTTGATCAAGGTAGAAGTAAGCAGGCAAAAACTGAAGTTTGAATAAGCATTCAGTCCTATTCATTGATTAACTTAATAAATCAACACCTACTACTTATTTCATTTACTGATCTTTGCCTTTGTTTATTACTTCTTCCCATAACTTCTTTTCCACTAAACAAGCATAGAGTTTCTCAAGGTCTATTAATAAAAAACTGCACTTGAATGTATTAAAAGAACTTGCAAAGAAACAAAAGCTGTTTCAGAGCACCACCTGGGTTACCCATTAATCCTCTTCCCTGTCCTTCTAGTTTTAAGATACTGTACAATGAAAGCAGGAAGAACACATTTTGGAAAAGAAAGGTACTCCACTACCTTCATCCTTTGCTAGATGAACAGTACTTTGTCATGCATTTCCACTTCCCTTCCACCCAGAGCTCTCCTATCCTTGTGATCTGAAAAAGGCAGCCTGTTTTTCAGCCAAATACCCAGAAAAAGGCTTCAATTATACTGTACACCTGCTATTTTAGATTGAACCTGGAGCAAAAACTGACAGAAGAAAAGCTTGCTGCATTGAAGGAAGGAAGTACATTGATTGAAAATAATGACTGGAATTCAGTGGAAATAATGGGTATGACAACAGTGGCTACAATTCCCCATATTTACTCATATTTTCTAGCATACATGTTAAAAGCCACTAAAATGCAGTTTTATGTAAGGACAGCTCAAACCATCCGGTACTGTCAAACATTTCTGATTAGAAGTTTTTAAGAGCTTTCAGATTTGTGCTAAAAGTCAGTCATAGGAAGGCACGTTAAACAAATTAAAATGCACAGAAGACCACACTAGCATATTTCTTGTACTTGCATAACATTTTTTATAAAGTTATCCATCTCACTAATCACATTAGCATAGAAATTCAGAAAATTATTATTTGATAATATTAAGAGAACCAAGCTTGACAATGTCACTTAACACAAAGAAATTACAATATTTTTGAAATGTTTTCTATGACTGTTTCCAGAGAAGACCTAAATACAGGCTTAATATCTTGCCTCATTCTGTGAGAAATAACTTACAGATTTTAATACTTGCACAAAATGTATTGCCTCAACTACTTTCAGAAATAGTTTCTAAAACCTAACACATTCCACCATGAAAAAAACATTTTCACTCTATTTTGTGGAAATTATTCTGTAGTTATATTAAGATGTCAAATTACTGAAGAGCTCAGTAAAGGAGAGATATACTGTGCTTTAAACCGTAACATAGATCACTATTCACTGATACCCATGTTCCAAAAGGCCAAATTTTAAAACTCCAAATATTTATAAAGGCTTTGAGCAAGAGTTAACACCAAAATACATCGCTGGTAAAAACTCAAGCAATACATATGCTGAAAATATGAAAGTTAAAAAGACATGTTTTTATGATACTAATTTCAATGTCTCAAAGCAAAAATGCTCCACCCAAAATCACCAAGTTGCAGGGAATGTTTTGCAACTATGGCCTAATTCTTCAACTAGCTACATTTCAACTCTGAATCCAGAGTTCTATGGTTCTAAGTTTTGGAGCTAAGCTACGACCTGTAGTTAGACTATTGCAGTTCTTTCAAATTTCTTTTATGCTCTACATAAAATAGTGTAGACTTCCTTAATTTCAACATGTTCCACTGCAGGGTAGGGGGAAGAAAAACAAAAGAAATCTTACAGTCAGAGATTGCAATTGCTGTCCCAAGACTCAAACAGTGCAGATGGGATACTTCTACAATATATATATGACAAGAATCATCAAACTTTTGACCAACATTTGAATGTACAAGACTGGAAGTGCTTTAACTGTATGTACACTACAAAACAAAACCACGTAGACGTGTAAAGATGTGTCCATAGAAACACAGTGGACACAGATTCACATGAGAGAAATGTGCTTATTATTAAGAAAAAAAAAGAAATAGTTCCAATTACAACATATTTCTAAAATACAGTCAACAGCATTATAATGCATGAATAATTCACAACTGAAAAATTAATTACTAAATTATTTAAAAGACTTGTCATTAATAGCTGTTCTTTTCCTCTTTTGCTGTCCCATCCCTTTTTTAGAGTCTTACCAATAAACACTGGACACTCTAAATAGAGGAATAATAAATATCAGAAAACTGTCAGTTTATGAGACTGAACATTAAGTCTGCTTCACCAAAATTCTAACTTTGTTGCTGTACTCACATTCCTTTCCCTAGGAGTTTTAAGTTACAACTTGCTCCACCACAAAAAAATGATTTGGAATTGTGAAATGTTGCCCTGATCTGATGTTAGAGTAAAGCATTAGGATGGCATAAACTGAACAGCCATGATCATGATCATCAGACTAATAAGGTGTTTTTTTTTTTCCTCCTGGAAAATATTTAATAATATTTTAATATATTCTAATGTGTGTATCAAAAAAAAAATAAAATCTCTGATACTGCTCTTCCTTACCTCCCACTCTTTAGCAGCATCTTCAGTACTCGATTCTTCACTAGTTTTAGGCTCATCCTTCTTTTTTACCACTATAAATCCAGGTTCCCGAAGAGACTCCCCAGTGTCTTCTGCATATATTTCTGGACTCCACTGGATAAAGAAGACATACAAGTGATCTGTCCTAGAAAAGTCAAGTTATGACACAGAAAAAAAAATAAGGTAAATTTGTGATGTTTAATAATATTAAGTATTTAAAGTTAAAATAAAAATACTATTTAATATTTTACTAGATATTAGAGACAAATTTGAAAAAAACCTAGCTAGTTCTTTAGGTTTGTTTTTAGTTTTTAAATATATGAAGATGTCTCTGGAGAAAAAACCAGGAAGCAAGTTGGCAATGGATTAGCTGTGATTTCATATATAAGTATGATCCTTCAACCACTTCTGCCCCATTGGATACCTCTGCTTAAAACTGAAATAGCTCCCAAAATAAAACACAAAGACTTTTTTAATCTTATTTAGAAAGAGTTACATAAAGCCAAACAAAATTAGAATTTAAAAGACGTCTGCATGTTTGTTTTCCCTATGCCTGAAGAACAACTGACCACTTCCAAGACATAATCAGAATTATACAAATTGTGGAAAGTACTATAGATGTGGGGGAAGACTGCTGAAAGCATGCAGGTGTATATATGAATCATAAAATCATGAACTACAGGCTACTCTAACTATAGTAAGTACGAAGATTCAAAGTTACCTCATTTTAAGTTATGTGCCACAAATTACACTGTTCTCCAGTTAGAAGAGCAAAGTCACCCAAATTCACAGGAGGAAATTTTTTGTAATCCTAACAGATGTCAGTCTGTTCTGTATTAGCTGCAGGTGCACAGACAGAGTACTCAGGAAAAGGACTTGCAATGCATCCACTAGTATCTCTTGATCATGGAAAAGAGAGTAAGAGCTAGAGCTTCATGGCTTTGGTTGCAAGACTTTGAATATTCCTTATGTCTTTCTCCAGAGACATATGCTATATCTGGGTATTGTATTAGCATGAAGAATAATATTTGAGCCTTTTCTTCTCCCTTCCTTAATAATCTTTGAAAAACTGAACACTTGAAGAACAGCAAGAGATACAGAACTTCAAAGTTTCTCAAAACTGCAGTTATATTTCTCATGTACCACTGCCCAAAAAATTTCTGCACACAGGTATGTAGTAACTGAACAGGGTCAGTTATCCAGAATCACCCTTGTTAAGATCGAGGCTCCTGAAGAACAACAATAAAAGGGGAGGAAAAAAAAAAGGGGAGGCAAATCTTTCTCTGGCAGTAGCAAAGAATAAAACATTCTGGAAGCATAAGTTTAGGTAAATTCTATCACAGAAGTCCAAAGCAAGAGGCTGCAGACTCCTCATGGACTGAATGAGGCATCAATTTTTTGTCATGCAAGTATGAAAGTTTTTTTTAAGTTCTGATTTTAGCTCTTCAAGAACTTTGAGTTATGTATAATTATAGCAGTTAGAAAAAGGACATGAAACTTGATGCTTAAGGTACTATAAGACTCTCCATCCCAGACTTGCTCCTTTAAGAGTATGAACACTGAAATAATGCTTTTCTCTCTTTTGTACCACTCAGTGACACAGACAACTGGATTGGCACTAAGTACTTTCATCTATGCAGACTAGCACTCAGCAAGGTTAACACCAAATTAAGAAAATGAACTCCCCACTATGAGAACATAGCTTTTTCTTTACAAAAAACATAGGACACACACTGAATGAAAAAAAGAACTGATACTCATAGTAAACTACCCCATTCAGTTAGAGAGAGAGAGAGAGATTGAAAGAGAGAGACCCTTCACAGATGAAAATAATTTCCAAGGAAGTCAGTACAGACTGAAAAAATAAGAAACCTTTCGTCCAAAATATGTGATCAATTGTGCTTTATGCTGAAGGTAAGTACTTGATACATTAGAAAATGAACCAAAGAGACAGTGATCATTTTAATCACTAATCTAGACACCATTGCCATATATGAAACATCTGATTTCAAATTAAATACAATACTTCTAGAACAAGCAGATTTGAGTTAACTATAACCACAAGCCAACTCCTGGCCCAGACAGGATTAACAGCAGCAGAATTAGTGGGACAGACCTTTGACTCAAAACTTTGCATCCTCTTTAGCACTTAGGAGGTAGCAGAGGTGGTGTTTAAAAGCTGGTCAGTAAAATCACTACCATGGACTCAATTCTCCTTGTTGGATAAGTATAAGCCAATTTCAGTATAAAATAATTTTATTTCTGTAATCAACCTCTTCTCCTTTAGATTAAAGAACCCCACTTACTTCTAATTTTCTTTATATGTTACACTTTCTAGGCATTAAATAGTCTTGCTGTTTTCCTCTGGACTCTCTCCAATTAATCCATATCTGTCCTCAACTGCAGTGCCCCAACTGGACATTCTATGCCATTCAGCTCAAAAGAAAAGACGGAAAAGTGACTTGATCATTGTGGGTAGGTATTTACACCAGATGATAACTAAGATTTTTTTGTTTTTTTCTTTTCTCCTCACTCTTTGACAAGGATGTAACACCCTTAAAAACCAATTTCGGGCTGAAAAGAAGTCACAGTTTCCTAGCAGTAAAGATCATCTCAGAATACAAGGCTGTACCAGTGAGTGAGCATGAACAATGTCATGTCTTTGAATGAGTTCAACAAATTCAGGTATTTTTCCAGTAGACATACTTAAGGTGGCTCATGGAAAGGTTTTACCTTCCATATACAAAGATAAGACAAAAGAACCCCACCTAGCTCTTCTGAACTCAGAGAGGATTTTCAGAAAGTTTCCAAATAATGGGTAGCACAGATAAAAACAAAAATTTTGCTGCAGAATTTACTTCCTCCACCAGACACCACTCGACTCTTTCTTTTGTTATTTACTTGCTACAAACAAGAGCCTAAATAGTATAGTAAGAAACTACTTGCCAAACTCACAAGTAACTCAAGTAAATCAGTAAAATGTCTCTAAGGTAATGAGGTACTCCAATGGCAAATACAATACAAGCCAATCAACAACATCTTCAGACATTCACCTTTTTTTGTGATTACTTAGAGACACAGTGGCTGCAAAATTTTGAATGGTGCAGAAAAAATGAAAAGCTCAAACACCTACTGGCAATTGCTGATTTTTTACAGTTTGCCTCTGTCTTACCTTTCTTGTGGAACAGCAAACCAGTACTCATGTTTTTTGTCCCTTTGTGCATACTGTTGCATTGTTGCACTTGCTTGAGAAACGAATGTTTTTCTCATGGGTTTTCCAACCCTGAGACACAGAAACTTGTGAGATCGATGTCGTCTTTTTTCTTTCATAACAGAAGAACCTAATAATAAAGACAAAGTAAGCTGTCCACAAGGTACTAAAGAGCTTAACAAAATCATTAATTTATTTTATAATAGACAATTGAGGGATATAGGACATTTATGTAAGTAAGTAATGGGAGATGGGATAAGTAGTAATAATAACCTGCCCCTTTTTGTTATGAATATCACAACAGTGGAAGTAATTTCAGAGCACAACATACTAAATTCTAAGATTCATTTCTGCTTCCAACTACAGATCACATTGTTACAGCACTTCATCCATGCTTGGAAGTACTCAAAGTAGTCTTGATGCATACTCTCAACACTGAATCACCACCCTCCCACTATTAAACAGTATCCCACATACATGAAAAAGACACTGTGTTAAATATGTATTTTGGCTTGATTCACATGTGTCAGAGATGTTAGTTATTTATCATTTACAAGGGAAAACCTTCTGGCCCTACTGATACCGGATTAAGATGAATTTTAATTTTTTAGCTATATCAAACACCTCAATGGTATGAACACCACCTCAGGATGAAGTATACTGGATTTTGCAGTACAGGATTTTTCTCTCTGGTGGTATATTTAATTGAACTAATAGAATTATATGACTACCCTCAAGGTCTGAATTGTCAAGTCAGCACAAGGTAAAGTAAGAAGCCTTCTTAAACTTTTTCTTTACTAGATGATTTGCCTTGCCAAATCCTCCAGCCACAAGAAACTTTTTTTATAGCAAGAAAGGAAAATGTAATTTTAAGAGTTATTAGGATCAGTTATGACAATAAAGGGTTTATCCTAGCTCTGGTATTATATGTACATACAGATAAGTTTCAGTTTCCCAGGACACGTCTTTTCTTTACCACTAAGCACAGAAAACATCACCTTCTTGCTCTATAAGCATTTTCTCAATAAGATTTTTACCATTAAGTTTAGAACAGCACTGTTCCACAAAAGACTATTTTTTTTCTCGTAACTATTTAAATGTGTGACTCCTAAGTTTCAGTCAACATTTTAGAATTACACCTGCAGCATATAGTATAGTAAATTAGCCATATAAACATGCATTATTTGGAAGTATTTTATTAATGTGTAAGCTCAAAGGTAAATTGACAGATTGAAAAAAAACACAAAAAGAAACAAAAATAAACAAAAAAGCCTGTTTCATAGGACTGGTATGCAAACTCTGTGCCAGTGTTAGATAAATACTCTTCAATGATTTGGCATTTTTGATTTTGGTCCTTCAGAGGCAGCAGATTAGGACTTCCCTGAGCTCAGAGAAGTGGGATTTTGGTTCCAGCTATCAGATAAAGTAAAACCAAACAATTTAGCTCTGCCCTAAGTCTCAAAATTACTATTTCAGATGCTTTCTTAAGTGAGTTCTCCAGTACCTTCTTGTATATTTGATACAGAATTAATGAGAAAAAAATTCAGCAATGGCTACTGGGTCTCATTCTTCTTGTCTTTCCTTTCAATGTCTGCCAATATTCAGCTAAGCTGTAAATATTTTGTCATGTTATCATTGATTATATTTTACCTTGTTTTTACACACACAAAATTAGAGATTGTTACAATTTCTCCAAAATATCAACCACACCTAGCTTTATTTCAGTCCAGTGGTTAACAAAGGTGTCTGTAAAAATAGAAGCTTGGGCAATAAAAAAAGCAGATACAAGTAAGACCTTTTTAGTTATTCTAAACTTGATGTGTCTACTCATAAGTGTCTACTTGCATTGCATGACCTCAACATTCAGAACAAACATTCAGATCATTAATTCCAAACTCAAACATCTGACCTCTTAAAGTTCAAAAAACAATAGTTCTCAAAACCTAAATTCTCAAAACTGCCACAAAAGAGAAAAAATTCAACTAAGTTCCTGCTATATGAAAGGGACAAAAAGACTGTCTAGGTAAGTTATTGATCCAAAACTCATAGTATGACTACTTCAGCATTTTATTTTGAGAAAGGCTACTTGAAAGTGTTTACTATATTTCAAATTTTAAATGACCTGGTGTTTTTAGTGACCTGCTGTTAATAGATGTCATATTCATTTTGAAGTTTTTCAAGAGTTATAAAGCAGATCTACGTTTTCACCTTGGTTCTGTTTCATCATGCCTGTAGAAGCTTCACCAAATCTATCTAGATTGAGAAATATTACTTCATAATATATTCATTTATTTGCATTCTGCTAATATAACATGCAAGAATAAGAGATGTAATAAGTCCTACTGAAGTTGGACTGAATTGTTACAAATCTCCAAAAGGCATCTTGTGCTTTTTGTGTTTTTTCCTTTGTACTTTACCCCATCAACTTTGAGTGAGGCAGCAGTACTATGTGTACATAAGGTTTCCAGCCAGCACTCTTCTGTAGGACTGTATGCAGACACTTTTTTGGTTATATATATATTTACTCTGCAAATATACAGATCACATAACAGACGAACAACCTGCAGCCAGTCAATGATACAATCTTACAAAAAACCAAAACTAAAGCATTTAATGCTACTGAATTAGAAATATTCATCTGGAAGAAAAGCAGCAATTGTGCCAAAGAACACTTAGTACCTGATTTTTTTTAAAGTTACAACCAGCAACTACTGCTAGCTGACATCCACCAGAGGTATTAGAAAGTAGTATTAGTAAGTATATTAGAAAGTAGCCAGAAGAATTAGAATATTAGGGGGCATAAAATATTTAGGGCATAAAAGCCAAATTTATCACAGAAGTATTCATCTGCTTCAAATTTCAAAATTCAGATTACTTCCTTAAAAGAAGAAAAAAACCCCAACCCAACCAACCAAAAAAAACCCTCAAAAAACCCCAACATGCAAAACCCATTATATAAGATTTTGAAGCGTAGAAAAACTTCTGTTAACCAAAGAAGGTACTTCTATTCAATATAATTTCAACTTTAATAATTAACATAATGAATTTAACCTTCAACACTTCACTTATCTTTAATGCCTGTCACACACTAATAGAGTCTTTTCTAGTCCCCCAGATATTGCACAATTAAAACAAATAGTTCAGTTATCTCTATTAGTAAGATGGGAAGACATCAGAAAGTAACTTGTGAATTTTTTGGAAAGCAGATTTAAGTTGTGTAAAGGCACAGCATATTTGTGTATGATAAAAACTTGAACAGCCTTTAAGTGTAACTTCCAACCAATAATCCCAGGACCTTAATCTTTGCATAAGAATTAATGTACTCAAGAAATAAAACCTAGCTGTTCACTGTATCTACAGCACTAGCTTCCTAATATCTAGCTCTTACTTTTCCTTAATCAGGCTTTTTGGATGCTTAACCTTGTTCTAGTCATCATCAAAGTAAGACAAGATGCAAGTGAAACAGCATTCTGAAAGCACCAAATATTTTCTCCAAAAGTTTATGTAAAGTTTAACTTTGGAGTATCTTCAAGTCAACGAGAAACATAACCAGCACATGGAGAAATATGGCGTACAAAATGAAAAAAAATTCAAAATTTCCATTAAATTGGAGGGTGATACATTTTAAATATGAAGGTTAATACTGTACCCATAAATACCCACAGACTCACCTTCTAACCGCCCATCTCCTGCAGATACAGCTTTCTGACTGATCTCTTTTTGTGAATCCTGGTGCATGTTTTCTCTTTGTTGTTTTGTTTGTTGCATAGTGTGGGTCTTCCAGAGCTTGCGGAGTTCTTCTACTTCTGCCTCTGAGTCTTGACTTTGCTCTCCCACTACTTTTCCTTTGCTAGGTGTCTCCTTCTTTTGAGAGTCTGTGGTATCTTCACAACCCGGACATTCCTCTTCCATCTCATTATCTGTTTTTTTTCCTAGTGAGGAACCCTGATCCTTGCCCACTTCTGTCTCCTTGCTGTGCTCCTCACTACCCTGTGATCTTTGCAAAGACTGCTGGAGGACATCTGCAGTGTTTTCACCAGATTCTTGTCCCCCCTTTACAGACATTTTAGCACTTTCTGAACTTAAGTGGGTACCAAACTGTTTAACACCTACAACCATTTCGGCACTGGGCTTTAAGTCACTGGCAGCTTCACTGGAGTCTGAAATGACTGTTAAACATTCAGCACTAGTCTGGTTTATTGTTTGGACAGATTCCGACGATGCTCCAGAAGATTTATCTTGTCGAAGCTCATCTGAGGAAACAAGTTCCTCCCGTATTGGAGAGAGTTCTGATTCTGTGAATACATCTTCTGAAAGAGACTCCTCTGTGCTTCTTGGGGCAGTACTAGCACTGTCGTTGCCCGTGTCCCGAACCCTGGAATCCGTGTCATCTGTATTGCTCTTCGCAGCTTTCTTGGAATGGCCAAGTTCCCTTACTGACAGCTGCTCTACATCTCTGTTGAGCAAAATAAGAATGTTGTTATAACAGGTACCTTCAAAGTATCAAGCTCTTTTCTTCACTGTTTTGTTCAAGCTCTTAAAACAAACAAACACCCTAAAAACCAACTTAATCCAGAGCATTAGTAATAAACAAATATAAAATGTGATACCATAATGGTAAACGTGGCTGACCTTTTGCCAGCACAACAAAGCAGGGACTTCCCAAGTTCATGACATTACTTTCACAAGAAACTCTCCTATAAAACTAACAAGATTGTGAGATGCACTTGAAGTGTAAAAATAAAATATAAACCAAAGTAAAACCAACAAAAAGCTACACACAGCCATAATCTCTAAAGGTGAAAATCATCCACAGTTTTTTAGGTTTTGTCTCCCCAAGCAGTCAGTACAATTGTACAACAGTACAGATATGTCCCACCCTACAAGGAAGCTGATGCCTAGCTCACAGGTAAGACATGAATGGCAGAAATCATCTGGTCTAACCTCAGATATCTAAGCCAGTAAAGGCAGAACAGTGGGAACCATCAAAGTATATCTCACTATTCTGCCCATAGAAAATACCTGAAACAGTGTTTAGTGTCTTTAGCAGGATTTAGCAACTTTGAGGATACCACTGTTTGGCAAAATAAACCCCAAACTACTTGATAAAACTGAAGATGCTGATAAATAGTGTAAAAAAAGCAAGCATAAAAATTTATTTTACCCAGAGGAAATAATCTTGCTTAAACCTGCCTTTCAAAATAAACTAACTAGAAATTCTATGACTTTTAGAAGAGGAAGACTAGAAAGGTACTATGAACACGCTCAAGTAAACCTACAGAACTCAAGCTTTTCTCTGTTGTCAAAAAACCCGGGCAGTACACAGCCATCACAAAAAATTCTCATATTTAAACTTACTCATGACTAGAGCTCTCAATGTCAAATTCTTTGCTATCAGAAGCCTACCAGCTCTTCCATTACCTAGTACTAAATGCTTTTAAGAAGCTTGTATATTATTCTCTGTTTTGAAGGACAATAAATTCACGCCACAGTCTCACAAAACTTCACATTCACTTATATCATATTACTGAGATGCTGCTAAAGTTCAGGATGTTTGCAAAGCACATGCACCATCTTATCTAAGCATCAACATGAAACTTGCAGTAAGCTTTAGCTGACTGAATGATTTTGTTTACAAAGCATGTGGATTCAGCTTTAGAATTCATTACCTATTAGACTAGGCCATTTCTTTAAATTTGCAGGATTATGCTCATTATAGGTGCTCTTATAGAAGCACAATGTAAGGTTCATGAAATCCGTAAAACATACAGTCAGATGTTTTTGTCCAGTTTTAGCAGATTGTGGCTTATATATAGAAACCATACAACATGAAATTTTAGTTCTAAGAACCAAAGCATCCATTGGGCTTATGACCATTTTCCATATCAACAATCTGAATACTGAAAATAAGATTGCTTTCCCAAGTTTTAAGCAGGTTTGACAGTTGGAAAAATTGTGAGAGTGGAAGGAGGTTAACTACAACAGCAGAATATGTAGGAAAAAAAAAAACAGTGAGAAAACATGATTTAAGTGTCAAATACCTGAAGACACATGGGTCTTGTCAGAGCTAGCTGAAGATGTTAGGACTTCTGTTTAGACTTAAAAGATTTTTGTTTTCCCCCAAATTTACAAATATGCCTCATATTTAGCTAAGGCACAAAAGTGCAGGGACTGAAGAAAATGCTAGCAGCTAGTGTTCCACCCACTAGTTGATACAGCTGACAAGAAAGATAAATCAAATTGGGCATACAGGCCTCTGAATGCAGAATATGACCTTTTATTAGCAGACATGTTTTCATTCCACATGCATTCATATTATAAACAAAAGAGAAAATGCATGTGCTACAAGAGCACAAAAATCAATAGCATCATTAAGTCATTAACAAACTAAACATTTTAGAAAAATACTTGTTTTGCAACTACAATAACATGACTCAAGCATAGAGCTCTCTAATTCTTTCCAGTGTCTATCAATTGAAATAGGAACTGTGACCTACTTTTTAAAACTCAGTCTGGAAAATAAACTTCTGGAAAAAAATTATGCTGAAGGCATCATTGTTCTACATCAAAAGCCCCAAAAGTACTACTGTAGCAACATGTATTTCAGTTGCCCTTTCAACAGACACATAACATTGGGCAGCAAACAAGACCATACCAAGATACCCGTTCATTCCCAGGTTTATGCCAAAACTGAGCTCATAAATGGTATGAGGCAAGTTATCACTTCTGAGTGTCCATACAGTTAAGATTATCAAGAAAGATATGCTAGGGTACTACCTATATGAACTGTAAGAGGATATTTTTAAGAGTATCTTAAAAAATGCAACTATTTTAAGTAGGGTATAGCATTACATATCAAGCAAACAGCTTTACACTCTCCCGGTAAAAGAAGGCCACTTCCCTACAGCTAGGTAATTGAGGCAGTCTGCAACTGTTTGTGTTTTATGGGCTGTGATAGGTAAAGGGGGTGTGATTTTTTTTTTTTAATCCTTTTTGGATTTCAAGACAGAATTTATCTTTTTCTGATGATAATATAAAAGCTCGCCATATAAAACCAGAGAGAATGGAACAAAGATTTCTTGTAATGCTCTTCAAATTTGATTTTAAATGCCTGCTGCACTAAACACCAGTGCTTAGACACACCAATCCAAATTCACTGTTTACTCCAAAAAAAGACTACACCTAAGGTGAATATGCAGTCCCTCCCCTAGCCATAAAGGGAAAAAAATATACTCCTAGGCCCAGGATAATATATACAAATCTTAGAAAATTAGTTTAAATCATTTGTCAGAGCAACAAGATTGAGAAGCAAGTGAAAAATGCTAAACAATGAAAATTTGTACCTAAAATTGTCAAAGCTGCCCTTTCTTATTGTGAATACCAGTTCTTGAATTATTGAAGAACCAAACAACATCGACTACTGTTTCCATAGTGGGGAAGGGGCAGAAGAAATGATGTGGTATCGTAGATCTTTATAAGAGACTACTGGAGGAAATTAGACTCCATGTGTATAGAAGAAGATTTATCGTGCATCATATATAGCATGTGAGAACTAAAGGTAAAGCAAAGTTTCTATAGGATCTTTCCAAGCCAATCTTTGATATCCTTTCCTAACAAGAAAAAGAAGGAAAATGCTGGTTTGCTAGTTTTGTATGGTCAACAATGTGGCTACAGTTCAGATTCACTCAAAGCTTTACAAATACTGTTCTATCTTACATGCTTAATGACTCCTTAATTTTGCTGTCCACAATTTCCTTATACAGAGCAGCTGACATCACTTCTTCCATTGGACACATGATGCCATATTCTTCACAGCCATTCTCTTGGACCAGAGGATCCATTTTATGAGGATCAAACATTATATTATTTGGCGTCACTAGCAGCACACCATTGACCGTACCCTAAAATGAGAGGGAAAAGAAGTGGTAATTTTTCTCCTTCAAATTCCAGCTTATTCTTCATTTTTCAGTAGGAAAAAGGTGTTTTCTATTTTTTTTTTAATAAAGCCATTTTTAATTTATTTTTAAGCAACCTGTTATGTTACTAAGTCACTGTTAAACACAAGAAACTGTAACTTTTTCTGGGGAAGCAAATTAATACCACTTGCTTTCCCAAAATAAAACAGTTTTATTCCTCACAACTAATCAATAACTGGTTTTAGTAACATAAGAGAAACCTTACACACTGAAGAACACACTAAACAGCCCCTCTGAGATAAGGAAACATCTTTCCCAGATAACCACAGGGCTTAACTGGTCGGTTTGAAAGCAATTTTTGTCTAAAACTTGACTGTTAACTCTTCTGTCTCATTTTCTAGTATTTATTTAGAGAGACCTTAAAAACCTATCATGTATCTTAATTTATTTTACACAAAAGTAACAGAGAGGGTGATACAAATCCTTCTAACTTAATGGACACGGTGAATGATTGGAGAAACACATTTACAGAATGAAACTAGAATAAAAAAGACTCAAGATTATCAAAGACGAAATTTTGGATGGTTTTAATCACAATGATACTACTGCAGAGTACACGAATGCAAGTAGAGTTTAAAATTTAACTATGAAAAACTTTGAGGTTTATATTAATACTATGAATTGTAGGGTTCTTATACAATACAAGTATAAAAACAAAGTTAATTTACAATATGTTCAACTCTCTTTGAACAAAAAAAGTTAGAAACACATGCAAACAGCATTTGCCTGCTACAGAAATTCATTTAACTGTTGAAACAGTGGAGTTTGAGCTAAAACCATGAACAGAAGTAAACCTAGCTTTAAGTAGAGTGACAGGAATACTTCAGTTACAGATCTTGACTCCTAAAGACTTTACAAATCTTGTCAGACATTCCAAATTTTCATTCAAGAACTCAGTTCACGTGCTGTTGAAGGAATTAAATATTTACCTTACTGATAAAACATTCATAACTATTATAAAGGGTGTGTATTGGAGGAGACTGTTTTCAATTTTGTTTTGAGAAGACATTAGCACAGCACAAACACAGATACAGTTCTTCTGAACTTGAGAAATTTTGTTCCCAGGTGATGGTTGATGACCTTCACAGTAGGAAAACAAAGATACCAACCAGTAAAAAGAAAAGTGCAAGTTATAAAAAAAAACCCAACCAAAGCAAAAGTGTTATTAAAGTCTCGACAATGACCAATGCTATTTCTAGTATGGAAAAATGAAGACATGTCTCAAAAGCAGCCCAATCATCTGTGCTTGAGTCTTTTAGTTGTTCAGTGCTTAATCAGATTTCATATACATCTTTTAGAGTACAACACATATGCTGAAGACTTTGAAGTCAGCAGAAGACATATACATAATTCCAAGGTGTTTGGAAAAGTGTTTATGGCCATTTCTGAAAGAAGGCGTTTATGGCCATTTCTTTCCTAGACCTGTATCATGGAAATAGACTTTCAAGGTTGTCCTCCAAGAGGACAACTGTCAAGAGAAGTCTACATTTTGTTATATCTATTGTAGTCTAGAAAACAAATTTAACAAAACTGCAGAAGTCAATGAGTCTACTCAGAAGAATGACTGCTTCTCTTTAAACGAATATAACTTCTGTAAATTCAGTGCATAATTAAAACAAAAAAGCAACAGCTTTTCTACATCTTAGCTCTTTAATTAATGGTCATAAAAATCAAATTTTATTAATACTCTTTAGATCTGACCCAGAAATTGTCATAGTGTTGCTCGCAGTTGGATTAGATGATCATTGTAGGTCACTTCTAACCAAAATATCCTATTCTGTTCTTTCACTGCCCAAATACTGCATGTGGATCTTCAAAACAGCCAGGCTGAAGAGAAAATGATAAGGTTGTATGACTGCTCTATCTAAAGGATTTAAGTGTTCAACTTCCACAATTAGGTATTACTCAGTAGAAAAAAAACCAGTAATTGAACTCATTAGAGAGCTCTTCATTTCCAGAATAATAGTGTCTTCATTTGTCCGCTATCTCATGAACCTTCCTTGATAAATTAAGTGCACAGGATGTGCTAAAGCCTTTGAGGCAATAAAGAGATGATATTTTTCTGTCAAGGGATGTGCTGTCACAACTAAGATATCATTTGTGTCAACAAACTCCAATGCTTTATAACTTGCTTTCAAGAGCACAGATAAGGCTGCCTCAGCTGAAAGCATAGGCCAAAAATTGATTAAAGAAAAAAAGCTTCATATGTTTGACATAGCTTATCTGGATATTAGAGTCACATCATCAGAATAACATGTATAAAGAACCAGTTACACATCAACCACTAATTTCAGTTGTCTTGCTTCAGAATCAGTTTTAGCAGTTCAGAAAACACCAACTTACCCCTCCCAAAGCCCACAAGCCAGGCTTGTTAGTATCTTAAACAAACAGCATATCACCATAAAGGACAAAAATCTGTGCATGTGCAAGGCTACTCACTATATAAGAAAAACAAGTTTAAGAGACCTTCTATTGTAAACAGAAGCTTCCTAGAAAAGACTGACAATGACCCACCTAATGGCAAAGAATCCCAAACTGGTACATTGACACGGCCTTAGCACATATGGAATTAAGGATTAAAGCTTACCTCTACAGCCTCAAAGACACGGCTAGAAATAATAAAAGCTTATCTTGACCTTAGAAGAAACCCTCAACACCAATAGGTAGGCAGATATTCAACATGCAAATGAATTGGAAAGCGTATTCCCACGCAAAACTTACTACAGCAATAGAAATTGAGAATTCAGACCTAGCAGACTTTTATCTGGATTTGACAAAGTGGCTGATCAAACACTTGACTTGCAATTACTATAAGGAAGTGAAAGATTACAGAGGTATCTTGAAAACAACAGATTTATAGCACCTTAACAAGACATGACCTATTTCATCCTTATTTGTCTAAAAAACATAATGCAACAATTCTGGTTCACAAGTTACTAGGCACAGTCCACAGTTACTAGATGAACACTTTGGTATAGTTTTCTAGAGAAGAACTGCTGCTCCAAATTAATAAAAATTAAGTTCCTAATAATACACTAATTAGCATTAGTATTTCTGTCACTTTTCATTATTACCTCCAAGGATCACTGAATGTTAACCCAGGTAGCTAAGCAATGCTCAGGTAAGAGGCAGATAAAGAAATATTTGGTTTGGCTGCAGATTTTAGTTACTCATTTTCAGACATGCCAATGTTTCTGACACTTGCTCTTACAATTTCTGTGACTCTTATAGGAAAAATACCTTCTGTCTTTACTACCTTGTTTGCAGGAGTAAAAGCTTCCTTAAAACCTATTACTCAACAGATGTTGTTTCTAGTATGGACAGAAACCAAGTTCTGTTGATTCTGGGAGGAAAAAAGAACATCAGAACAATACATACAAGTGGGAGCACACAAGCCTTTAACCAATTGCTTAAGAGCTGCTCATTACGCTCAGTCTTTCCTGAGAGATGGGAACTGCACCAACTCCAGCATTTGAGAACTAACACCACAGCTTTGCATAAGTCAAGAAAAAATTGCATCTATTCTTTAAAGGAAATACCTGAAACTTCATTTCCTTGTTGGAAATGAAGGATCAGACAGATTTCTATGTTAGCATTCCTAAAATACATATTCTCCAGAACTATTGTATCAGAGTACACAAGGATGAACTCCTGAGCATTTTAGTATCATGCACTCATCATTTAAGGCCCTAAAACAACTTTTCTGGTTACTCATACATATTTGTGCACTATGGCAGCAGATGCCACAGTCATATCATAAAACATCCAGGAATGGGTAATACAGGTGACACCAGAAAAAGCCCTGGAGTATCTCTGTATCAATAGTGTGGCTGGCAGGACCAGGGCAGTGAGTGTCACTCAGTACTCAGCACTGGGAAGCTACATGTCAAATACTGTGTTCAGTTCTGGATCCCTCAATTCAGGAAGCACATCGAGGTGCTGGAGCAAGTTCATAAAACACCAGTTGAGCTGCTGAATGGTCTAGAGATTAATTCCTGTGAGCAGTAGCACAGGGAACTGGGCTTGTTCAGCCTGGAGAAGAGGAAGCTCAGGAGGGACCTTATTACTCTCTATGTGAGAAGAGGTTGTAGCCAGGTGGGCATTGGCCTCTTCTCCCAGGCAACCAGGGACAGGACAAGAAGAAATGGCCTCAAGGTGTGCTAGAGGAGGCTTAGGCTGGGCATCAAGAGGAATTTCTTCACAAAAAGGGTCGTTAAGCATTGGGATGGGCTGTCCAGTGAAGTGGTGGAGTCACCATCCCAGGAGGTTCAAGTAATCACCGGATGTGGCACTTAGTGCCATGGTCTAATCAACAACATGGTGATCAGGAAAAGATTGGACTTGACCTTAGAGGCATTTTCCAACCTGAATGATTCTGTAATGCTGTTCTTGGTAAGTAACTTCCAACAAACTAACCTCCCCTGCCATTTTATAAACACCAAAGATGAATGAGAGCCTAGTCTGCTCCCCATATGTAATCTCCTTGGTTCCTTGCCTTTGGAGCAAGGAAAAAGTTCCCAAGCTCCTTCTCTGACCTGGTTAAGCTACTGAAAATATTTTGAGTGTGAATATATTCTTCAAAGTGAAGAATATCATGGGGCTTATTTATGAAAAGCAAAGCCCTTATCTACCAATATTAAAAAAAGATGACCCCAGCTTCTCCTTTGCGGGCTATTAAGTTGGGTCTTCAGCCCAGATCCCTTTAAAATAAATCAAATACTCACTTAACATTTCAGAAGAGCTCTTTGACTCAATTTTTTACAAATTCAAATTTTCAAAATAGCCACAAGAATTATTTGTGCTAACAATGTTGTTAGAGATCTGCAAATCAGAGCACAAGCTCAAGCAAAAACACTGGACAATGTCATACACGCTACCAACTGCTACATGACTCCAGTATACTGATGTTTGCCCTAATCTCCTCATTTTCTAGTCCTTGGGAAAAAATAATTTAAAAGATGAACTTCTATAAACAACTCAGTTGTTGCTACAGAACCCTGAGAAACACAATTTTAGGGCATCCTCCACAAAATAACCAATGACTTGTTTCTCTTGGACCATAATTACTAAGTAGTTGTTGAGAGAAAAAATACTAAAAATACTGGCTATGAAAATGAAATACAAACTAGGCTCCACATGCATCTACTAAGTAATTCAACACAATACTGTTACAGGAAGTTCTGGTTCTGGAACAAAACTCCCCAAAATAGCACTTGTAGAAATGAAGTTTCCTGTATGCAATAGATTTTAAAGATGTGAAGTAAAATTCTGTTCAGATGAAATTCTGATTTAAGATCCTCAAAGAGAAATGCTAAGCCATTCTATTACTAAATACCATGTGGAAATTCTAGGTTATTAAAAAAATAGATCCCTTGAGTCTTAAAGCTGCTCTAGAAAATACTAATCCAGATACATAAAAACATACATATGGAAGGTAGATTAAACTGCACATGTAGATATTCAGTTCTGAATCAGTTGTGTAGTCTTACCGTTAAAATTCCTTACACCTCAGGAAAGGGAAGCTCTAACTCCCATGTAAAACCTGAGATGGAAATCTGAACAATCATTATAAAGGGAGGTTTAAAGCCAAACTATCACACCAGTGAGCCCACACATTAAGATTAAGCAGCTTAGTAAAACAGTTCTAAGAAAGTTTGAAAGGAGTCCTAACAAGAAGTTCAAAGATAAGTTCTCTAAATAATTCCATTGCATTCTTGAACACACAAGGTTGAATAAAAACTGTAATTTATGATTTATGAAGCTTTTATCATGAAAATAATACTTCTTTTATGTCTTCTTTCTTGTAGGAGTTTTGAACCTCATCATTATCCTTTTCACCTAATGAGCAATAAATGTGTGTTTTCTGTGCTTTCATTTCCAGGTCGGTGGTTTGGGTTTTTTCAAGCCTTGGTATTAGTAACTTTCCTTTACCTACTACATTTCAAAACAGTTAAGTAAAACTTAGCAAAAATAAAAAAGAATTCCAAATTTCCCTAACTAGTTTCAGTTACAATCATGCAGAATTTTTACAGTACCTTTCTTTTGGCACAAGGAACAGTGCAAAGAAGAAAAAAAACCCCAGAGCAGCACACTTTTCTACAGTAGAAGCCAACAGTGCAGCTGTAAGACAGGGCACACCTAGCAAGTCAAGGTGGGACTGCAGCACACTGGTCCCACTGATCTATTGTCTGTACAGAATATTCCCATGACCCTGCCTCTTACTGTGCTCAACACCCTGCCTCCATCAGTAGCCAAAACCAGCTAACAGAGCAAGTGCAATGAACAGAGCAAGAATTCCAGGTTCCAAACCCTGCTCCTCAGAGGATTCCTCTGTGCTTGTCCAGAAAGTCACGAGTGTGACTAAATGCAACTCCAACCACATACAGAATAAGCAGTTTTAAAAAGTGAGAAATGAGACAATCTTACCCTAATGGAAGCCCTTTTGTACAGACACACTGTAAAATAGGCCTTCACTAGATTTCAGCCTACAAGCAGCAGTCACAGTGATGACAGACTTCACAACTGAACCCCTAAAGAATGGCTAACTATGAGCTTCAAAAATCCCTTTCAGAGTAGAAGGCAAAGGATGAATCTTTTAAGCTTTCTACAGAAAACTTTTGCAAGTTTATCATCCTGCATAATGAGGAAATGTATCGAGGAGAGGCAAGACAACATTCAAGAGGACATTCTTACCATATGTGGCACAAAGTCTAAATTACATGCTAAACTTACAAGATCTGGCACTCGAATCTGAGCAAGTCAGTATTCATTTTTCTCCCACCCACCTCCCCAAGTATGGACAGACACAGCAATGGGTTATGCAACTTTTTACAAACAAAATTCTCCCTGAAGCACTCAGAAAATAGGCTGTAATGCTGCAAGCCAAAGACCATTAATACTCCCTGTAATATCCTGAGGAAAAATTACAGCACATAAATAATATGCTGTAAATTTTTACCCCAGATTTTTTCCAGTACATCCAATTTCTAACAAAGGCTCACAGGTCTCAATTCCTCTGCATAACAGCACTTAAAACTGATAAGTAAGGATGCACCTAGGATCAACCTAAAAAAGTCACCTACAGACAGAACACTACAAGTGAAAAAAATTACCTGCAAAGCAGAACTACAAGTGAAAAAAATTACTTGCAAAGCAGAACAAAGTAAAAAACAAAGCTGTTCCAGTACTTGCTTCACCAACTTCTAACAAGCAGCTTTTGTCAATACACACATATTATCAAAAGGCTTCAAGCCTAGACACACATAGATTTGCAATCCTTTCCCCATCAGCCAAAAAAATAAAAAATCACAGTTTTAGGATACTTTTATTAACCTGTTTATCATTAGTGTACCTTGTCTGGAAACCTATTGCTGAACAACACAGAAACAGCGGTATTTCTATATACACACCTGAACTTCAGGCAAAGGAAGAAATATTACAAGTACTTGGAATTTTATTGCATTCATTGAGTGAAGGCATTTTTCATAGATAAAGGGTCTACTAGTAATTTTTCTGTGAGGTAGTGGAGCAACACATTTTGATTTTTGGTAAAGTGCTCTGAGATAATGTCAAAACACTTTACCTCAGTCCCTAGAAGTCTGTGCAAGAATTGTGCACTTATGAGCTAAACAGAGGTTAATTAAGTGTCACTGACTTGGAGGCATTTTGTGTAACGATGCTATTGAAAGATCTCTAACTGCTTCAAAGAAAAAAACAAAATCAAGGTTTGTACCATACCACACCAAGCCATATGGTGAACAATACATACAGAACTTGTTTGCAGAATCAGAAGTTTATTCTGCTCACCCTGTCCTGTTTTTTTAAAAAAAAAAAAATAAAAGGAAGCAAAGCTATGCAGCTGTATATTTCCTAGCACAGTTTAATACATGTTTTTTTCCACTGTAAGTAAAGAAAATTACCTAAGAGAGATATTAACATAAGGAACAAACAGACCTCATGCCCTCAACATACAAGATTTATTTAACAGTACAGCATCAGAGATGTCTGTCACATATCAACTTCTTGCATCAATCATGTCCTGAACAAGAGGCCTGGAGAACCCAAAGGAAACAGTAAGTTAAAAAAATTAGTATATTTATACAGACATATGCATGTGAGTTGATTTGTCTATTCATCACTGACTAAAGTCTACTCTGTGTTTATACTTTAAACATGTTTTATTATTACATTCTATACAGTAACAGTAAAACCTGAATGTTTCAGTACCTTGCCATTAGTGATGTACTTGCAATTAATTTTTAGAAATTTCTCTGTAAATGCTTCCTCCTCTTCGGAGGTGGATGATACCACTCTTGAAGGACGAACACATGCATGTGCTGGTGAGACAGCTGACTCCTTCTGCTGGACTCCATCTGAATCCTGAAAGGAAATAGAAAGAAACAAAGAAGAACTTAGCATCTTGCTTTTTTCAATATCAACTCCTGGAGATTTTCTGCTGTGTAATTTGACCAGTCAGGTAACTGATGGACAGATTATAAAAGAACTGCCCCAACAGGGACTCAAGGATTGAAACTGACCACCAAGACAGCAAACAGTCTTCAAGGCTAGGCTGCATAGGGGTGTGAGTAACCTGGTCTAGTGGAAGGTGTCCCTGCCTACAGCAGAGGGTTTGGAACTGGATATCTTTAAGGTCCTTTCCAACCCAACCTAGTCTATGATTCTAAAAAAGATTTAAAAAAAAAATCACATACACAAATGCTGAATAAGTTTGAACACAATGATCCTGGCAATGTTTCTGGCCCATGTTCTACTCTACCCATTCAGTTCACATTTTTCCAGTATTTTAACAAGGCTGCTTTGGAACAGTGTCAAGGGCCTGGCTCTAGCCAGGGTAAGAAACATGCCTTCCCTCATCTGCTGAGCCTGTCATTTCCTCACAGAAAGCAATCAGTGTTGTCAGGTATGATATAGCCTTGGTAAATTCTCTTTGGCTGTTTCCAACAATCTTTGTCATTCACATGCCTGGATTTAACTTTCAGAGGATTACCTTCATTACTTCCCTGGGAAGATAATAGAGTTACCTATCTCACTATCTATCAGAATATCCAACTAAGTAGTGCACACGGAACCCATGGAACAGGACAGACAATGAAAAAAATTAGTTTTCAAATGAGAGATAAACAAACAGTAGACAGCCTTTACCAAAGCCTGTTTTATAGCCACAGAAACCCTGTTTTGGAGCTTTACCCACATCTAAAAGCCTCAATTTCATACATAATTGCTATTTTTAGTTACAAATACAATATTACTATTTTTAGAAAACAGGAACTCCCACATTCCCTTTGGTTTTCTGCTTTCCTGTTCAGTTCTATTCACCAGTACAGATTGCAGATAAATGCCCTTAATCATATCTAGGAACATTATGAACAACTGTTTTCAGTTCATCATCTCTCACTACTTTAGCCTTTGCCAGCATCTTTCAACCTTCATTACAGATCAACCAAAAAACCAAAACAATATACAGAACACTAAATTGAATTTTGGCGAAAAAAGCTAATCAAGGTATAATTAGGAAACAAACCTCCTGGAGATTAATTCTCCTTCCACATATGCCTTCCTACTGAAAACTACAGGGTCACTCTTGTGATACATAACTCAGCAAGTGGTTCTGAAAGTGCTCAGCTGATATCCAAGTCCACTCTGAATAAGCCAGCTATTTCTCATCATATTGCCAACATGACACAATCTCAGATCCCAGTATGGCCTGGGAAAGTGAGGGGCAGTGGGATGCACCACCACAATGGTAGACTTTCCAATTTAATGATGATGCTTTTGTCACTACATATTATTTTGAAGTGGAATTTAAGCTTTATAGGTAGCAAAGCATATAGGATCTTCTCAAATATGTGCCTAAGACTGCTGAATGAATCTTTCAAAAACCCAGCAGCACCAGAAAAGCTTCAAAATCTAAGCTAGTTCTTACACAGTCTTACTGACAGCAACAAAATTATTGAAATACACAATAAAAGCTTAAGCATAGCAAAATTAAAACAAAACAAAAAAATAAAACCAACAAAAAACCCCTACCAAAACCTCCCCAGCTTTAACAAAAAGTTATGCAGGTCTTTTATCACCCACATAGTGGTTTGTATCTAGCCTTATGTCTGTGGCAAGCTACTCCAATTTTCAATGAAACAAAAGAACAAGAGTCAACAACAATCAAACAAAAGAACATGTCAGCTTATTTTTGACTGAACAGGCATTCAGATATTTGTTAGCCTTCTTATTGAATTTGTAACAAAAAATCACTGATTCTATTGACCAGAGCAGAGAGAAGACTCCTTTACATTATATAAGCAGAGGAACACATCTTTACCTTGAAACATGCTCAAATTTAAACTGCAAATCTGGAGTCAAAACTGGGGGACAGTCAAAGAAGATAGAAATCAAGAGAGCATTAGAGAATGTATGTCTCTCCTTCATAATGATAGCAATCAGCAAAAAGAGAAAAGAAACCATGAAAGACAGGTGCTATGATGAAGAACAAAACCCTCCAGCCTTAACTGCTGACACAGAAGTAGAGTGTCTTTTGAGCTGTTAGAGAAGACTGAAAACAAAACCAAACACACACAGACCACACTGACAAGTACAAGTGATTTCTGTTCCTTGATTTTCTGACAAATATTTCTTCTTTCCTTAGATGTACTTTGAAAGGCCTCAGAAACAAAATAATTACATTACATATTGTCTCATTGCTAATTGGACCTTCCTTGAAGCACTTAAGAATTGCTTGTGATGATCCATGACATGTAACAAGATACTTTATTGTTGCATAATTATTTTGTGCATCAGTTAAATGAAATTTAACATTCCAGTTGTTACTAGCATGGGACTGACTGCATTAAATGAAAAAATCTTTTGCAGAAGAGGTTTTTAAGTATTTTAATTTACTTTCTTTCTTCTACACTTGCAAGTTTTTATCTCTCATATGAGCATACAGTCAACAAAAAGTTTTCAAACAAATTACAGGTATGATTACATCTCCTTATCTACTCTATGCTAAGAGATACACAAAATAATTGACAAAAGAAAGCATAAGGTATTTTTCTGGCATGGAATCTGTAGGAAAAGCTCAGATTTCCAATAGTAAAATTGATAACTTTTCCCTGCAGTAACTTCTTACAGCATATGTTACATGGATAGGTTTTTCTGAGACTGATATAGTTAGAAGATTTATGATACAAGAATGTATTCTTGCAGGCGAGTTTGCTTACTGTGCTACACTACCCTCAGTTTGCCATCAAACACAAAAGAAATTATTCAGCACCGATGACAGACATAAAAACTGGCATGCTAAGACAGAGAAATGAGATCACAGCAAAACCAAACAGTGATTCTCAGCAGAGGGGCAACCATAGACTTTGCAATGCAGCTTGGGAACCTCATCAGCAACAAAGCAATCTTTATATTTAAACTTGGCTGGACCAAGTCATATAAGCAAATAATTCAATGCTTTAAGTCTCAAACTTTCCTAAATTTTGAGGACACAGAATCCTGGAACAGATGTTTGACAGTTTGACTGAGTAGTGTCAAAATATGCTAACAAGAAAATTTCTTATTTGAGAGGAAAAGATAATAACTGAGAAAAGAACAGTGGTGGTGATGCATGAAGAAACATCCAAATGAGATCATAGCAGCAAAAACTGCAGAGCAGCTCAGGCTCAAATACTGAATCTTCCTGGTTGGACTGTTCCCTATGGGATGCTGCTGACAGCAAACCAGTATTCCTGGAAAGAAATACTTCTTTCTACAAAGCCAGCTCCAACCCAAAAATCTCCATTTGAGCTGAATTACAGCACAATACAGATTGCTAAACATTTTTAGCATTTTGAAAGTCTACAAATGTAGAACTACTGAGTAAAAGTCAGCTACAATTAATTCTGCATTAGTCCTTCACCAAAACCCCTTTTTAAACTTCATTTTGCGACATGAAACTAGAGAACCCCCTCTGACACCTCTAGAGCAAGCAGGGGGAAACTGAGCATTCCTGCCAACAAATCTTGTCTGCCAAAACCATCAATAAGATTAGAGACAAATGTTTAATAAGCTCTGAAATGTAACAAATACAGAAATGCAACAGTAACTATTAAAGATTTCCGTGTGCAATGACAGTATTTTGCTACAAGTAATTTGCTGTCAAATCAGTTTTCACATTGAAAACTATAATTTAAAAAGATTAAAATCTTGTATTTACTTTTTAAAATGAATAATTTTACTTTCAACTCCAAATACTGTCTAATACTTTCTCCCCAAAACAAAAGGACAGTTTAAGAAGAAAGCATAGCATCTGTAACATTTATCTTGTATCATTTATATGTAAGGGAAAATTAATTTTAAGGACAATAGGTATACCTACATTTACTGTAGCCTTGTCAAGCTCTGCTTCGGAAGATGTAGGTGATAGGGGACTTACAGGACTTAGAGAGGGGGAGCTGTCCACACTAGATATGTAGTCTGGGTCAGGAACATACAAAATCTATAAAGAAGATATAATGTAGTTAGAAGTTAGATATGCTTTCATATTTACTTTAGATTTCCCACCAGTTTAGGTATATTTACTATGCTCTCTCGAATTAGGTTACACAAAACTGTTTCTGCTCCCATTGCTTTTAAAAAAATTATGAGTTGAGGGAAAAAAACAATACTGAACAAAGCGCTTGAAATTTTAGCACTTCAAGTTTTAAATGCTATATTGATATGCTTGAAATTTTAGCACTTCAAGTTTTAAATGCTATATTGATATAATTTTGATTTTTAGTCATAATAACAGAGGAAGAGGTTCAGATAGAAAGCATTAAAAGTATACAGCATGACAGAAATAAGAGTGTCCAAGGAAGATGTGTCCAAATATTTCTCTTGCTATGACTCTACTTTTTGAGCAATAAGGAAACAGACTCACTGAATATATAAAAAAAAATTTCAACTGAAAGTATTCACACTTTAAATACATTATTTCAGCCATGACAGGCATTCAATCTACCTAGAGAAAGTTCTGCAGCAATCAAAAATGAACACAGAACTTTATCAAACAAAGGGCAAATACCAAATGGCTGATACCAAAGTTGACCTATCACTTGTTTCCAGGCCTGGCTTTTAAGGAGAAGTGAAAATTGAAGGCAAAAACAGGAGGGGAGAAAAAAGGCAACAGTGACCTATAATAAGTGAATGGTAATTCAAATACTGCTGGTAAAAACATCAAGTTTCCTAAGCGGAACATAAACATTATTCAATTTATTAAAAGAGAATTGCAGGCAGTGATATACAGTCACAGAATGTTGCTTGTAAGCTCTACCCTGAATGTGTCTGCTGAGCTAGAGTTCACAAACAGCTTGCTATATTTGCAAAGCAACAATGTGGCTTGTATCTAAGTGTTATTGTTGTACCATTAAGCACATCTAGTTTTAAAAGTCCTCTGATCTTTTATAAGGGACACAGGTAGCTTCCTTACGTGTTTCCTTTTAGGCAGTTATTTAATAGGCACAAGGAATAGACTTGAGAAAAAGGAAAAATTCTTTTACAAAGCCAATAAGAAAATCACTAAGAGAAGTACTTTAGCACTCTGGTAGGAATGAGAATTCTAGTAAAAGAGGACTTTGTAGAATAAGTAACATATATAGTGCAATAGTACCTGTCCAGGAACGACTGCTCTGGAGAAAAGCTTATTTAATTGAACCAGTTCATTGGGTGTTGTATCAAATTTCAAGGCAATACTGTTTAAAGTATCTCTTGATTCCACCTGTATCAATTGAGGAAAAACAAACAAAAAAACAAACCTGTAAGAAGTTAGTTCAAATAGTGGCTTACATATTTTAGCATGTGTAGATTTACCAAGATTCTGATGAACTTTAATATCTTTATTTCTTATGACTGCTCACCCCCACAAAAAACAACAAAGCCACCACAAAAAACATACCTACCCCCTAAATATTAGTCTACTGCAATCCCATGTAAAAGCACACACCTTCCCATTTTTTTTCCAGTGGCCAGAAGTGTCAGTCACACAGTTTGAGCCGTCAGCTCAGCTATTGCACCAGAACTTCTGATCTACAAATGCACTGCTGGTTACCACTGGGCAATATACCACTGACTGGGTTCACAGAATGATTCACTCTCTCTCTTCAACTGCTTTTCTCCACTTTTCACCTACAGAAAAGCTGAAGAGTTCTCTCAATAAATATAAACACACCCTCTTACTACTGAAATAAGTTTCTGTTAGACCCTGACTTTCAGGTAAAATCCATCACTGAGAAAATGCACAAATGCTGAAGCAAAGCATGTCAACTACTATGACAGCAGATGGAGCATAAGCTTTTTGAGAAAGTGATTCTGTCGTGGTTTGAGAGGAAGTAAGTTTTCTGGGATGCTGTGGTCACACCAATAGGTGCTCAGATTTGAATACTGGCACCTGGTGTGGCCACTGGGGATGTGGATTGGCCTCTGAGAACACAGGAGTTAAAAGCAGAGCACTCCAGGGGAAAGCTCTCTTGGGTTCCAGCGGGGAAACAGGTCAGACCTCCCCCGGCCCAGCTGCCGGCTGGGCGGGGATGGGGAAGCCATGCGGCCGGGTGAGGTAGGCCTGGGCCTTGGACAGAGATGGGAGGTGAAGAGGCCCCGAGGATGGAAGGGTGGGAGAAGCACTAGGAGGTACCTGGCAGCACCCCCCCAGGAGAGAGAGAGCGTACAGCCTGTGCCTGGGACTGTGCTACCTTGGAACTTGATAACATGTGCCGGCAGCACGGCTGAGGAGAAGAAGGGGGGGCCTAGCGAGAAGGTGTCCCGGCCCGCTGCGGGAGTTCCTGAGCAGGCAGAGCCCGAGTTTTTAACCCTTTTTTGGACAATGAAAACTTTGCAGAACATTAACTTTTCCTAGAAGAGAGATAGAGATGAAATGGAAGAAGGAAATGTGCAAGTGTGAAGGTCTGGGCAAGTGAAAGATGTCGGAAGAGTAGAAAAGAATCTTAGGTGGGAAGAGATGGAGTAGCTTTAGCTGGACTTTCCTTGTTATAGCCACGGACAGAACCATGTTCCTTGTGACACAGAGACTGCATCCAGGGGGAGGCAATGGCTCAGAGCCAAGAGGGTTCAGTGTTGGTACCCCTCAGCCCCAGGGGGTGAAATCTGGGGGGGACAGGTGTCCCAAAGGTGAGACCGTGCTCTTTTTGGTATGGGACAAAGCATCCTTAAAAGGACAACCCTAGAAGCAGCTCTGGTCCATGTGCAGTGGTGAGAGCACTGGGCATGGAAGGAAGATGTCACTATGGCAATGATCTCCGGGCAGGGCCACGAGTGACATGGAAACACACGAGGTTTCAACGGTGTTTCCTGGGGAAGCCTATGGCACAAGGACTCCTCTCTTCTTGATGAACTGAGAATTGATTATCTAAAGGGTGGTGATGGACTGAGAGTTGGTGATTTGGGGGATGGATGTATTGGAAATTTGGTGGGGGGAGGAGGAAATGTATTTGGAAGGTTTTCGTTTTCCCTGTGTGTTTCTTTTTACTTAGAGTTGTAGTTTAGTTAACAAAGTTTTCTTTTCTTTATTTCTAAGTGGGGGCCTGCTTTGCTTATTCCTGGTCACATCTCACAGTAGACACTAGGGAGAATGTATTTTCATGGGGGCACTGGCATTGTGCCAGCCTCAAACCATGACAGATTCCCAACCAAAGAAAGAATTTTTTTTCAACCTCAGATTCTGACCTCCATCTCCCAAAGTGTAGTCAAAATTACCTACTAGAAAAAAGCAAAAGGAAAAAAGTTTTACACAGAAAGACTATTTCAGAATAAAGAATTCAAAGCCTTAGAAATAATGGAATTACAAGGAAACAAACAACTAAAAGGTTTACTGCATAATAGCACAAGACTTCATAAACACCAGGAAAAAATAGATTTTATCAGTTAAGACAAGATGAAGCCATATGAGCTAAGATATATTTGCAGCTAAATGTAAACAGAGCTAGAGAATTCTTTTCCATATAATTTTGTAAAAATGCACTTCTCAACCTAGATTCACTAACAAAAAGATATATATATCTTTTTTATACAGGAAAGCCAATAAGCTAAACAAAGCAGCAAACATCTTTCTACACTAGTATTTCCAATATGGAAGACTGTTCTAGTAGCTCTCAGTCATTCAGTACTGTATGATCAAAGATACTAAAAAAAAAAAAAAGAAAAAAGAAGAGTATTTTCATATGCCATGTTTCACGCTGTATTACAGAAGAAATCAGAACAGGACTGTAAGAAGACCAGGTATGTACTACATGCCCCACAGACCACAACAAAACTAACCACCAAATCATTGAAGAGTAAGGTTTCCATCAGAAGCTCTACATGATATACAACGTTTGCTAAAACAAAGTGTGAAGTGAAATTCAGAAGTTTTGCCTAAGTTTGTGCTCACATAAATGTTGAAGGGCAACAGCTGCTAAGTAAATCTTTCTTATGTATCACTTAATCATTGAAGCAGGTGAGATTTTAGACTAACTTATGCCATAAAACAAATTAAAAGCATTCAAACCACAAAGTTTAGGCATGCATTCACTCTTTACAACCTTCTGAAATAAAAACATCTTGTGAAATAGCTTGGCAACTAAAGGGTTTCTCTCGCTCATGACAAACACATTGGCAAGTATAAGCTTCCTTTTTGTTTGGCTGTCAAGTTTGCACAGGCAAATTTCCACACTGCATGGGACTTCAGGGACCAGCAGAGATACCTTCTCAAAACAAGCTCAATGACACTGCTCACGTAATTCCTGAAATATCTTCCTAGATTCCAAGGCCTATTTTCCAGTTCTCAGGCCCTCTACTGTTCTAAAAAGTAGAATCTGAACAGCCAAAACCTCAAAGAATAATTTTGTAGAAAAGCACAGAACTAACAAGATTTGAATAGTGCATGGATTCCCAGCTTTTCCCTATCAATTCACTACTACAAGAGAAGGCAAGAAGTTATTCCTTCCCTCTAAGAAAAGAAACTTTCTATATATTGAGGTAGCTACTTAAATGCTATTCTGAATGTTAAAAATCTTATATAAATATTTGAATATTAAATCTTCATTGAGAATGCACCCATGTTTCCCAGGTGCACTTATGTATAACAGCAGACAGAGAACTTCAGCCACCATTATCTCTGGTTCAAACTACCTTCATTTCCCTCAGATCAACAGCTGGTAAAGTTATTAAAAACTTTATTCTACTGGTATTTTAATGAATTCTGACTTCACTCAACAGTCAGAATTCACTCATTCCTCCATTAAAAATTAAACGTCAAATACATATGAATCAGAGTGAAGAAATAATTTTTTTTATTTCAACACTAGGTGTCCAAGAGCCAGAAAATCAAACATAGTTTAAGAGCATTGAAACACACTAACAAAATTAAACAGACAGGAAGACAAAAAAAAAGGTGGTAACAAAAGGGCACAAATAGCACAGGTTTGGCACTGTACTCAAGCCCTTAGAAATACCAATTATGACCATATTAACTAATTGTTAACAGGCCTAATTTATATAATATGCAACATCAGCAAAACAAACCCTGTAAATATCATAAAGCCAGCATGAAAAATAATTAATAAAAGACACAGATGAAGTAACATCACCATTATGATCCACATTTCCAATATTCCCCAAAGCAAGTTAAAAGATGATGACAATGGCATGCTCAAAGAAAAGTGGCCGCCAAAAAAAGAACATACTCCTTGGGTTTGAAATGGAAGAGCCAAGAAATTTAAAAAAAAAAAAAATCCCCAAAACTCCTAAGTGTGTAGCTTTCTAAATAGTATGTAAAGGTTTACAATGGCAATAGAACTAGTGACACCAGAAGAGAACCCTTAGCACACTCTACATACAGGTAGAAAACTCAGTCTCAAGCCTATGGTCTACTAAAGGCTTCTGTGACCTTCAGGAATTGATTGGACTCTTCCTTAACCTGGACAACATAATCTGTGTATTAAGTACTTAATACTTCAGGAGAGCACAGCCTTCAATCTCCAGAGAGATAAAGGGAAATCTTAGATTAGATCTCCAACACTCATAAACCAGATCATTCATTTCAACTACTCACTTACAAACATTTTTCTAAACAAAAATCAAACCTATCTGTAAATAACCACAATTATTTCTTTCTTCTCCTCAAAAGGAAGAGCAGTTAGAAGGCTTTCACTGAAGTCACAAGCCTGCTAGCATGCTACAATCACTGGTGTCAGAAAGCAGCCCTCTGCTCATGCTCCATTATTCACCCGGAGCTGGCTCTTCTGACACCTACAGGCAGGCACCAGTTGTGTTTGTGTAAGATGGAACACAAAAGGCTGAAGGGGAAAACATATGGCTTGAGCAGCAACTGTGAATTCTGAAATAACAGACAATATCAACTTGCATCTAATACGCTGACTCACATGGAGGAAAGGATAAACTCTATTAAAAGATATCTGTTCACTGTCTAAGCAGTACCAGCAAAAATGAACCACTTTTGTCTATAGCCTTTAGAGACAGTTCAGGACTTACTTCTGTTCATTAGTACCATATCTGTTGACATCTTCTCTCTGCTGCTACATACAGAACAGCAGGTTCAGGTTTTCATGCCTTGGGAATTTTCAATTAAAATCTTAAACATTAACTGCATTCTGTCTTTAGCTTTAAAGAGAAAATTTATTTTATTGTTCATTTGTCCCATAGTAATTTTTTTTCTAAAAAAATTCCAGTATGAAGTCTACTTCCTATTAAAACCCCATAGTTTGCACAAGAGAGATGTCAACTCACTCCAAACTTCATGAATACAAATAAGACCTTCCCTCCTAAAACCTTGTCGCCATTGGAAAAATTAACAAATTATTATCTTAAAAAAGGCAAAAAACCCCACTAATTTCAACAATGCTGGAAGGTGAGGGGGAGTCTGGTTTCTGCCTTCACTCTCTACTACTTCTCAAAGAAGCAACACATGCAGGTACATAAATACACGTGTGTGCACACATATGTTTTCACTGTGACAGGAAGTAGGATGAAGTCAGAAACAAGACACAAGTGCACCTCTTCACATATAATAAAGTAATAAATGATAACAGTAGCAAATTATCACAACAGCTACCAGATCTCTCTTACAATAAGCATAAGCTCAGTTCCTAAAGGTTATATCCGTGCATTTTATTAAAATACACGCACACAAATTAACCTAACATGATGCTACTCAAGTGTTTCATGAGCCTCGTGAGTGAAATGTACAGCAAGACCTGACAGAATACAGTATTTGTGAAGCTGAAATGCACCATCTTACATACATGCTACAGGCTCTTTTAGAAGGTGGACTAAGTTTAATGACAAAAAGCCTTTGATTCCTGTGAATCATCTTTTTTGACTCACAAGGAAGTGATGCATACTTCAGTACATATTAAGAAAGCTATTTTTGGATCTAAAACTCCACCTACTGGAACACAAAAACCTGCAGAAGTACATGACTACTTGACACAAACACACACCAAGTTAAAAAAGGAAAGCTCGTTGCTTTTACTTTGCCTGGAATGTTACATACCAAAGTAAAAGCACTCACATGGTGGCAAGAACCAAATTACTGGATTTACTGAGTATGGATGCCAGTAATACAGAGCTACACCTGACTGTTTTTCCCAAGTATTTCAGACCAAATAGAGTTAATATATATATATATATAACATCAACAACAGTCACATTTACATTAACATTCTTCAACTGCTAGAATCTAAGCAGCAGGAATTTCTGTTTTGAATTCCAACTTCAAGGAAGTCTTTAGAGCAGGTTAGAAATATATTCAAATTCCAATAAAAGCCACGCTAATGAAATGCTTCTCGCTCCACTACACACTTACTCTGTCTCTATCCAAAAGACTATCACAGTCCTCTCAGTACTTAAGCAATTATCATAGCTTGGCTTAATGTAACAGAGCTAAGTCTTCCCTGTATCTCTTATTCTTGGAGTAAGAGAACACCAAGAGGTCAAGTGAAGACTTTTCATAAAGAAGTTGTCATTTTTTTTGATCATGTCCAGCTTCAAAAGCTTTTAAAGATAACTGTGGCAGACCATCCCTAATTTAACATCAACTCTATAAGCATTATTTATAGGCTTAATTGTATTTCCAGTACATAACACAAGACAGATACTTCTCACTTCTGTTTCCCTTAGTAACCACAAATATGAGAGCTGACTGCAGCACAGTTTGAGGGTCATTTCAAGAACAGAACAGGGAGAGAAAGGCTCCATTTTCAGATACTGATGCAGAAACTGAGTTATACAGTAAAAGGCACAGATCTACAGCAATTATTATAAGATACCAGGAAGTCAGTATTCAGTATTCAAGATGCAGCTTCCCTTTACAACTTTATTCTGTTATTTCTCCTGACAGCAACAGTTTAATAATAATGCTGAAAGCAGAGAACTTGCACATAATTATATAACTATTGCTATTTGTTTCTAACTAGTTACCTAAAAGTGAACCAGTCAACAGTTTGATTAGCTTGAAATTTCTAAGGAAAAAAAAGGCACTTAAAGGGAAAAAACAGTATTAGTACTACTAGCTAATTCCCTGATTTAATTTCTGTCAAACTAAACTATGAGATACACAGAATTCTAACATTAAAGGCAATACACATTACAGTTTTGCTTATATTTTGTAAGGCAACTTTTTAGCCTGCATTTGCTTTGCAGTAACATTCTAACAATAAAGCAGTAACTTACAGAATATTCAAGAGTCCCTCTAGGTTTTTGAAAAGACATTCGTCGCCCATCTTTCTTGTCTGGGGTCTTCTTCTGGCCAGCATCTGAAAAAAATTGAGGCAATGCGTGTGTTAAATTCATTTTCCTCTCTCAGTACTGTCACAGGCTGCTGACTACAGCCCCGTGGGCAGACATCTAATCCACCAGTTACACAGCTTACTCCTGCTGATTCCAACAGACACCAGCTGCTAAAATAGGGACTTCATTCCTCTGCAATGCTTTAAGAATTTGACCAATACAAACAACTGATAACTGGAAACCAACTAACTGCAGAAGTACTTGCTGCTATCCAAGAAGAGATTAATGAAGACTAAATAGGACATTGAACCCATCAGGGAAGAAACATTTCTGGAATTGCTGTGTTTGATTTTGTATCATACCCAGTCTGCTTTCATCTGAGGGGAGATATTTTGTCACTGTTTGATAATTACAGAGTATTTAAAGCTTTTTTATAAAACAAAGAGCATTAGTATTAAATTCATAATTATCCTATCTGTAGTTAACACACAGAGCTAGTAAATAAACACTAAAGATTCTACATAAATTGTACAAATGAAAAACTTATTTTTATTGGGGCACTGTATGTTGATGACCTGTTTCACAGGCTAAGCAAGCAACCATCTGTAACTAAAGTATGCTCTATTATTTTAAACTAACTGGCTTGATATTTATGATAATCACAATGCAGCTGTGTAGTTACATGGTTCAAAAGAAAGCACATACAACTCTAGAAAAGTGAGAGTTTTAATATCTGCATCTATACACACACACGGATTTTTTAAATTCATCTCTTCAACCACATGGCCTCCACCTTCAACAGTCAAGTATCTGCTATTAAGGAGCCCAAAATACTTATATGAATGAGACATTAAGTTTTCATGCTACAATGGGATTAGTTATACTTCCATTTTGATACATTCAAATTTTTTACCATAATTTACTCAAATATTTCAAGCTAAATTCAATAGAAGCAGGAAACCTTATAAAATGTATTTAAAAAATATTTTAGCTTGGCTACATTGAGAATAGAATATTTAGTATAATCCATTTAAGCATCACCTGAAGTACTAAGGAGACATGCTATAAACCAACAGCATCTTTAGTGCACTATTAGATTTAATTAGTATCACAGCTCTGACACTGGAAGAAACTAGACAAGTATCAGTACAACTTTCCTGCACTCCCTCCCAAATTTCTACATGGATAGCCAAAACTATTAAAATATAGAGGGTAGGGAAATCACAATACAAATTACACAGCAAGTTCTGCCAAAGAAGAAGAAACAAAATGAAATCTTGAAAAAAAAAAAAAACAAAAACGCACAAGAGAAAACCTACCTCAGAAATATCTTATATTTGCTATATAGGACAAGCTGCACAAGACAACAAAATAGTGATTTCTAGCAGACCCAACATAAATAACCTCCTGTGGTACTCTTTATATAGATAAAAAAAGAATATAAACTTTGGTCTAATTCATCGGTTTTTATATAGCATGAGGAATAATGCACCCATACCTAAAACTGATCCATGGATGGTATTAATTTTGATACGTTTTTATAGCTATGAATAACATTGAGAACTAAGCCTACTTCTAAAAAGTCTCTAGCAATTCTACAAACCTATACACTAATTCTGCACACTGCTATCTTCATTCAACACATTAAAAGGTACTTCTTCCCTTATTTACTAATAGCAGCTTTTTAGAACTTAGTTGGAGGAAACATTCATTTCTGATTATACTCATAGCGTTTAAACTTACTACAAATGTCTCTGAGGGAAATGAAGCCTACTCAGTAACAATAAAATACACTAGAAGTTTGTGTGTAGGCTTAGTAGCAGCCAACATTCTCCTCGTCTAGGTCAAATATTTTAGCAAATTTTTTACCTGACCTTGCAGCACAACAGGTGCCTCCACAGCAAGCTATAGAAAACCTAACAGTTGCTTGACTGTAGCTGTTCCAAATTTTTTAGCCCTTATCAAAGCTTTGCCTAATTATTTTCTTTCAAGAGCAGTCTGGGTCAAATAATCCTAAGAAAAAGAGAAAGGATGGAACTGAAAATAGACTGATCTCATCCAGGATGCCATACATGCCTTAATAAGCTATAAATGGAGAACCCTTATTCCAGAACAAGAAGTCTTCTTCCCCTCCTCCCCCACCATGCGATGGAAGGAAAGAAGCCCCATAGCACAAATATATGTACATTCACTTCAGTTGTATACAGCCCAATGTAGTTTGTGGGGATTTTTTCAACCCAACTTTAACTTTCTTTTTTCTTCTTACTGGTTCAAGTGTCTGAAGGCACCTTGCAGACAGGTGCCACTCAAGAAGTCAAGATAAATTATCCTCTCTCTCTCCATTCTGAGCAGCAGAATGAAGTTGTGCAAAAATACCCACTTCTGTTCCTTATGCCAGAAATAAGAATGGGAAATTATTTGTTCTTCCCAGCAGAAGAACCTTCACTGCTGCTTTAGACTTAGAATCACAGAATGATCATTAAAAAATCCTGAGGTGGGACCCACAAGGATAACTGTGTCCAACTCCTGGCAATGCCCTAGACAACATCAAGGGTTGCATCATGTGCCAAAGAGCATTGCCCAAATTCTGGCAGTCTTGGTGTTGCAATCACTTCCCTGGGGAGACCGTTCCAGTGCCCAGTCATTCTCTGCTTGAGGAAGCTTTTCTTAACACCCAGCCTAAACCTCCCCTGATGTGGCCTTATGGTGTCCCCTCGGGCCCTGTCACTGGTCAGAGAGAAGAGACCAGTGTCAGTCCCTCCCACTTTCCCCTTCTTGAGGAAGCTGTAGGTCTCCATGAGGTCTCCTCTTCTGCCAGCTGGACAGACCAAATGACCTCAGCCACTTCTCATGTGGCTTCCATTCTAGGCCTTTGATCTTCAGAGATTTGAGAGAACTCTGGTAACTTCAGGAAAGTATGACCCAACAGAGGGTAGGGGTGGGGAAGACAGGTCCCTGTTGAAGGCATCTTGTAAGAAAGCCAGGAGAGCTCCTCCCACAAGGTTTCCAGAAGTTTATAGTCTGCAGCTAGGGTTTTTGATGTCCCCCCCTCCCATATCTAAGGCAGTAAATCCTACCCTTCCCATTAGTGCCCACTTCCATTCCTTCAGTCTGTGAAGGCATTACCTCCCCCTCACTATATGGGTACAGATTCAAGTGTTTCATAACCTGACATGATGTGAGTCTCCTGAGTCAACAAGAGATGGAGGCAGGCAACACTGAGCTCCCTATGTGCTGACTACCCAGCTGGCCAAGCTACCAAAATCCACACCTCTGCCCACAGCCCAAGTGCTCGAGCTGTCTGCTCATACAGAACACATCAATTTTGACCTAACCTCTCAGAAACAAAACTAGAATGTATTTCAGCTGTGAAAATAGGTCAGAGTAGTAGAAACATGAATTCAGCCTCCCTGATGACACACTACAAAGCCTCTATCTGTCACTAAATGAGCCAGCTATTCATTTTTGAGGGCAAAGGAAATGAGTCTTCCAGCCATTCCAGTGCCCCTAGCATTCTAGGAAGCACATGCAAGCAGAAACAACTGCCAGCATAGAATGCAGTGGTCTAAAAAGTCCTCAGACCCAACAAGAGTCAGTCTGATGCTTTCATTTTACTTATTTTCCAGGTAACTGTTGCAGAGGTTCTCATTTTGTTAGGTTACATGCAACCATTACTTCATCTGCCAGCAGCAAGACAGTGAGGCTAACAAAGGTTGATGCTCTCAGACCACACCAAGAAAAACCTGACACGACTGACCACACTTAAACACAACCTCAAGAGTCAAGTAAGTTGTTTAACATGGGATCTGGGGTGCTATGTTATCAGAGCTCTTAGCTGTGCTGTTTTAGGCAGAAAGAAGACAAGACCTTTTGTAACAACAGGATTCATGCTTTAATTCAGGACTGGGTGGGCCTCCACAACAGCTTGAAACACTGAAGTCAAAAAGTGCATGCCAGATCCACAAATGACAAGAAAATATTTTAGCTAGGATTTAAAAGACTAGAACTAGAAAGATGCAGAACATGGTGTTCAAAATGACACAAGACCAATATTTAGTCTGAATACACAAGCTCAGTCTTGAGGTTAAAGCAGCATAAGAACAATTACATATAATCGTCCAACACAGAAAGGAGGACTTACTGTTCCAACATGCTTACACAGGATAGGAAAAGGGGGTTTATGGACATTATGTTTTAGGAAGATGCAGTTTTCAATAAGGCAGCTTTGACATTAAAATATTAAGTACTCAGTGGCATTCAACTCAAAACAACTGAAGTCAAATCCTAACATTTATAGCAGGCCTTCTATAAACTGCCTCTACGTGGCCCTGTGCCACTGAATTTTGGTTGACTGAAAATATTCTTGTGGCACTTGCTAGCTCAAATAATTATGACAAGAGAGGCATTTCTCATTCCTTAGTAAGCCATGTCAGCTTAATTGTAGACCTTCCATTTACTGTTCACTGATGCTTTTAGCACATCCTTTGGATTTCTGGCACTAAGAGTTGATAAAGATAAGGATACAAGCTAGGAAGTGCTTAGGAGGATCTTCAAGCTCTGCACAGAGCCAAATGTATTCACTTTAACCTTGTTGTCTGCACAATAAGATTAAATCTCAACTTGCAATGTTTCTCAGCTGCTATTCCATTCATTCCAATGTAACAAAAATAACTTTTTCCAGAGAAATAAATTGATAAACCAAGCAAGTATCCTCTGAGAAAAAGCAAAGAATCTGGATAAGTCCACAATTACTGCAAATGGTTTAAAATTAATAAATGAACTTGAAGTATCAAGCTTATTATGATCAAGAAGGTAAGAAAAAGATTACTCATCCACTGTCCATCAAGAACTGCACATTTGTGCATCAGATTTACAGGTATTTAAAAAAAAGGAAAAGGCAGCAACTTCATCAAATTCTTGTCTAGGACACAGTTTTTCACAGGATCTTAAATATGCAGCACATATGGGGTAATGAATCAAACCATGAAAAGTAGTCTAAAATATTTTCAAATACATCTTTATTTAGCAGTGCATGGAAACAACTCTCTAATTGATAAAACAGGAAGCACAGATATTACATCTTTATTAGATTAGCTCTGCTCAATAACAATTAGATCATTACAATTTATTCATAAAGAAACAAAAGAGATTAAAGTAGGAAATCTTTATATTCCAAAAGACCTGGTGACATGACTCTCCTAACAGCAGGGACTACATTTCAGTCAGCAAATGTTTCATTAACCCTCCTCCCCTCCTGCAGTTAGATATGCTTACAATAATTACAGGAATATTATTTACAGTTATGTTCCAACATCTTAGGAACCAGAAACAGAGGCCCTAACAGTAGCCTACAAGATACTTGTAGTCTGCAGTTTTTTAGCTAAAATGGTAGGCTTTCAGACCAAGGCAATGTCATAATGCTTCCTTCAGTCTCTTCTTGCTAAACAACTGCTATCTGTTCTGATTCAGTCTTTCCAAGTCATGCTCTCAAAACTCTTGATCCTTATCACTGCTCTTCACATGATGCTTTTGTTCACATTTTTCTCAAGCAAACCCCCAAGCTCAATGAATCTGAGACCTTGCTAATGTTGCATTAGCACGTCGAACACATCAAAATAGCTTTTTCCTGCAACAGATACAGTATTAATCCAAGTTCATTTTGTGATCCCCCTTACACACAACACTGTTATCCAGTCAGATGCACAGCATGTAGGCAGAAATAAATAAATTGATGATTTCAGGAATAAAAACAATTGAAGAGAAAAAAACTTAAGACAGGACACTTCTCCAGGTGGCGAGGATGTGCTCTGTTCATGATACTCCTGGTATGTACATCACATGGGCTTTCTTCTAAAATAAGATTTCACATTCAAAGTAAACAGAAATGCTTTAACAAATTTTCAGATTATGCCACATAATGTCTTAACCAACAGTAAGTTGCCTTTCCTGTTCGATTTACAATATACATGTATACACTTCAATACATCAGAAACCACCAAACTCCAATCTCCACCTTCTGTAAAATCTTTCTGCAGTACAAATACATCTTTTAATGGAAACTTGCAGAAATCTTGTCTGCACTACCGATATAGCAAGTCAACTTTTCCTAACTCACCACCTCTTTCAGATATTTAAGCCCATTTAGTCGAACATGCTCAAGCCTACCCAATATCATATCAACAGTGTGACCATCAAGCAGCAATATCAAGTTATGTCCTTACCTATCTTCAAGAATTTACCCTTTGCCTTATCACACTTCAGCCCATGATACCTACCCCTTTCTAAGAGCCCAAAGTCAGTCAGCTTATCCTGCTGACTTGTGCACTACAACTGCTCTGCTGACATGCAAATGGATCTGCTTTGGATGTGGAGTAATTCCCAGAGCCTCCATAAACATCTTACTGTACAGGTTTATTGCATTAGGTTTGCAGATAAGTGGGGGACCAGTCAACATACATGATGGCAGGGCTGCTGTTCAGCAGGACCTGGACAGGTGGGGAACAAGCTGAAAGGAACCTAATCAAATTCAGCAGGACAAGTCTTCTGCACAGGAAAGAAGAGCCCTTGGTGTTGTACAGTTGGCACAGCTCAGCCAAGGAGCAGCTCTGCAGAAAAAAAGCCCCAAGGGTCTTGGTAGGCAGAAGCCAAAACAGGAGACAGAAGCATGACCTGGAAACAAGGGGGATGCAACAGCATCCTCAGCTGTATTACTATGAACAGAGGTCAGCAGACTGAGAGCACACCTATTATCCTTGCACTGCAATGCCTTCGGAATACTGGCTCTAGCATCCCTCCCCCTGACCATATTCAATATAGGGAAGGCACAGATAAACAAAACTATTTTGGTGAAGGGACACCAAGGTAGTCGAGGGCTGTGAGAAGAGGTCAGGAAAACAGAGCCTCTCCAGTCTGAAGGAGAAGTGGTTTTGAAGGACTGTAACAGCAGCCATCCTGTACCTTCTACATAGCTTTCCCAGAGGTGTCAAGTTGACAGAGCCAGTCTCTCCAGTGATACACAGCAGGAGAACAAAAGGTAACAGACAAAGAAGAAACAAAAGTGCTTCTGAGTAGACAGAAGGCAAAAAACCCTAATTGACCAGTGCAGCTGTGTAGTTTCCATCTCTTGACATTTTCAAAGCAGAATAAAGCACTGAGAAACCTAGCCTGAAGTCATCACCTTGCCACCTTTAGCAGGGTTAAACAATCCTACTTGCAATTTGAGTTATCTGTAACTATGATTCCTTCCATTTTTCTCGCAGGCAATACAGATACATAAGGCCACCCCATCAAACCAAGCCAGAGGGAGATTTACACATATAACACAAGGTGTGTTGCTTGCTGATGAACAGAAAATTATTATTCATACATGTAGTGACCTGAAATGTTGCTATGAGTACGCAGGTTCTCAATAAAATATCCCCTTCTAAATTGTTTGAATGTTAGAAATGGAAATTAACCAGAAAAAATAAGATAAAAAACACAACTAATATAATACAGTAAAACAAAACTTCAATTCAAAATTAGTATATAAACTAAACTTCAGGTAAACATTTGATACATCAGAATCCTGCTGAACAGCAAAAATTGGATAAAGAATTGTGAAATATGTAAAAGATTCAGTGAAAAGGAGAGAAATACAAATCAGGAGAATGGAGAGGTATATTAATGAGATCCCAATGGAGTAGTTTTTAACACAGTACAATTGCACATCAGCAGACAAATTCAAAAGGACAATCAACAGCAAAGGCTGTGTAAAAGGACACACAATGAATTCTGAAGTTCCAAAGCTTGGAGGAAAAAAGCAGGGAAAGATGCAACAGTACAAAGCAGAACCTGAAGTAAAAGATCATTTAACATCACATGCACCAAGGGAATACTCAAGAAATCCTGTATGCTAGTAGCACAGAAGTCTGAAGAAGAGCTTGTGCATACATTAACATATCACAAGATGACTGAGTCACCAGCCTGATACATTCCAAGATCACATTTGCTTCTTATGCCTGTACCAACTGAATTATTTTCAGCCATAAAAGCAAAGCATTAGCGTCTTTGTAAAGGGTGTTGGTACATTTCATATGTGCTTCATCCGGAACAGTGTGAACAAGAAAACTCACAGAAGTGCGTCTCCCCAGTTTGAATCCTCTTCCCTACTTTATCATACACCTGGTAATTTCTTAAAAATGAAGTACTGAATAAAGATGAAAGGAGAAAGTAACCTGCCCTATATTTGCTTTATTCTAAGATTTTTAGAAAGAAAGATACTAACTTTTATAGCAGGATTTGAGAAATGTATTTTAAGGTGGCACTGCACATTTATCCTTCTAATGTACTGCTGCTGCCTTGACAAGCCACACACTTTACTGGATATACTGCGTATGGTAACCTTACCAATCAAGACTCCAAAGCTGGTATGAAAGAAATGTAAATAAGCCCATAGGCCAGATGGTTCAGAACTGAACAATCAAGTTGAACCTGAGGGAGAAAAACAACAACAACAAAAGTTTCAATAGAAGGCAGCTATAAGAACTTCCCTGACAGACTGGTTCAGAAGAGTCTCTGAATCACTGATTTTTATTTAACTTCTGTCCTTAATGAAAGACACACTGCAGGAAGTCAGCACTACCCATTCAGTGTATTTTCTCCCTCCATTAAGTGAGGTGAAAATATCTAGGAGGGAAGAAGCGTAAGACTCCAGGTACAAAAGTATATCCTCACAGATCAAAGGGTTATTCAGAAGAGAAGCCTTTTGAATACATTTACTCCAGCTTTCAGTTTTAAGTAGAATTGTTGTCAACATCAAATCAGGTCAGCTTACAGCTGTCCCAGCGATAGATCACTCTGTGTGAAGTTTTTTCTATTGTCCAATTTGAACCTCCTAAGCTAAAACTCATGGCTGCTCCTCCTCCTTGATCTCCTAGCACTGAGAAGAGTGTGTCCCTCTAGGTAGACACAGGAGGTAATTAGATTGCCTCTAAGTTGTTTTGGTCTCCCCTCAGCATCACTAAAGCCCAGCTCCCTCAACCCCTCCTCACAAGTTGCATGCCCTGTGCCCCTAGATAAACTGGCTGGACCCCCTGTAGCTCCTCAGCAGCTCTCCTGAACGTGGTACACAAACCAAAGAGCACATTCAATGTATAGCCTCAGCAGCATCACAGAAAAGAAGCAAAACCATGTCACTCACTGCTGGTCACACTCTCCCTACACAGCAAAGCAGACTGAAGTATGGGATGCACTGCTAGTTCATTTAAGTAAAAGGTTTGTATAGATGAGACTCAAATTAAACTGAACCTTCAAGTTAATTCTGCAGAAAAGATAATTCTTAATCACACATTGCCCAAAGCCTTGAGTTGCATCCCAAAGCAACTAAAACCACATTTAACTTCAGCATGCTAACATCTACAGTACATAACAATAATCAAGAAAATGACACCACCATTCTAGCTAAAGTTTCTAGGTAAATCCAAGCTTGAATACATACATATTAGCTCATCCTATAAAATACCAACAGATTATATTTAGAAGTTATATTCCAAAGCTTACAGGTATTTTTTAAAAAAGAAAACCTTTACACTCTGACATTGAAAGTGTCTTTACTAAAGCCAGATGTTTTCTCTTGGCTTTCTGATTATATTTGCATTTTTGTCCTCCATCACAACCATTAAAAGACAAAAAAACTTTATAAAGTTCTTTCACTGACTAGGCTGCTGACACAAACAGTGTAAACCGGATAAACAGGTTTACAGCCTCCTATGGCACTACTCAGTCTTCCAGTGTGTACTTTCTCCCTACCAAGAAATACTATAGACTGTTCTGCATGTGTCCAAAGAAGTGATTTAAAGCACAGCAATTGAACAGACCTGCCTCCTTGAACTTGGAAACCTGACAGAAAAGCTGTTCAACTGCTCAAAAAGACAAGCATGAAAACAGTAAGGGCAAAATTATTAATATTACATTAATTAAATTGAGATACTTCGTTGTAGAAGCTAAAAAAGGTTGCTTTTTTGTTTCAAAGAATTTGAAACATGGTTTTAAGGCATTTATGAAGCACTGTTAACAGTTCTTAACAAGTAATTCACACAGTCACAACTGAACCACTCAAACAAAAACCCTACCAAAAAAAAAACCCAAAAACCAACCAACCAACCAACAATCCACTGAAAGCCCTAGGTGGGGAGGAAAAACTACAGTAATAGGTAGGCCTGGATTCAGGACACTGCAGAGACTGAGCATTTAGAATCTGCTATTAAGTCTTAAGCTAATGCCAGGGGACCCATCTCTAATTAAAACAGAGGTTTGATTTCAAATGAAGCATTGTAATCATTGTTACAGCTTCCACAGCACCCATTACCAGGGCACAGGTGGTTTGTAAAAGCCAGCAAAATGCTCAACAGAAGAATTCTACAGTCACAAGAATTTGTTTTTGCCCATAGCTGACAGAAACCCTGTGAAGGGGAAGGCAGCACAGGAGGGCCAAGGTCTACTTGCCTTGCACATACTTCACCTAGGTGAGGAAAAAGGTGCATTAAAGTCCATATACACAGAGACTCACCCTGCATTCTAGAACTTGTCATTAACACAAATTTTAGGCATTATATTATGAAAGCATCTGTGAAGATACATTTTCTGCTCAAAGCTAGAGGAAAAGAAAATGCAGAACATTATAGCACTGTGAGTTAAGCCTTTCTCCCAGAAGAAGGGAGGAAAATAGGGCCTTTCCCTCCAAGAAATCTCATGTATCACAGGAGACACTTTATACTAACAGCTGAACACAAGGCCTTGTAAGAGATTAAAAGTCCAGAAGATGCTAAAGCATTTTACTGCTGTTTTGGTTCTGCAAAAAGAGTGTAAGCAATCTTTGTCAAAAAGTCTTTAACTATTTGCAGAGACCTTATTCAAGGCACTTCATTTCACTGCTGAGAAACAAGTTATAGTCTCTATCACCCCCTGGGTATGCTACGGGGAGGGACATGAAATAAATAAAGAGTGGCAATGTAAATATAGCCAGTTACAAATTATCCTTTCTGTGCAAGAACTGTGACCCAATGCACACAAGGAAAAAACATCTACATCTGACTGGCTGCACAGGCATTCCTATTACCTTGCCTACCACACTGAGTAGCAGACCTAGTTTCCCTTCAAGGAAAACAACTATTTTACTCTTCCATAATAACCTACAATAACAAAGAAACTTAATGTGTTTTAATATTAATTTCAGTAGAGACCTGACTTCAACTTCAACTAGAGACTATAACAAATATTCATTCATCTACTTCACACAGAGCTTCTCAAAACAGGGAAAAAAGGGAAAATACTTACTATTCCTTGTACACTCCTCTTTATTTATTACAAAGCACTTTCATAAATTTAACTTCATATTTTGTTTTCTTTCCAAGCAATCATTAGATCATGCTGCTCTTACTAGTTATGCCATGACTTGTTTTTAACTCCCAATCCATAGCATTACCTCTCTAAGAGTTCTCACTGTGTGCTCCTCTTCTGCATGAACAAGGGTGCGTGCGTTTACTGACCAACCCTCCAGTTTTCAGTGTATTTCTTGCCAATGTAAGTGCTTACATCAGATACTTACAATACCTATACCATCAGCCACAACAGCATTATCAAGAAAAGGGGTGACAACAGCAGCCCTCTTCCTTCCAGGCACAGGACAAGGAGCCACCTACTGCTGTCTCCTGACTGACCTGTTTGGCCACTGAGTGGCAGAGGTACTACTTCTGCCCTTAGCATCCCCGAGCCTACTTCCCAGTAATGCTGCCCGTTCCTCGGGAGCACCCGGGAGGCAGAAGCAACCTCGCAGATAAAAGACATCGCCAATTGAGGAGCTTGTGCTCCAGGTGCTTTCCTACACCCTAGTCTGCAAAAATGCCAGGAAAGGGAAGTTAATAAAGGAAGTGTAGGAGTTGTGTCACGGAAATCAGGAAGACGTTCAGTTGGTTTGCTGCCTGTAGATGCAGCTCCGCTGCAACCGCTCCGTGGCGCGGCGCCGGCAGCGCCCGGCCCCGGCCCATGTGCCGGCCCTTCCCCGCCCGCCCCGCGCCCCCTTCCCCCGCCGCCTCCTCCCTCTCGCCCTCCCCCGACTGCCGCTCGGAGCCGCCCGGAGCGGGGCACCAGCCGCGGTCGGTCCCTCTCCCGACCGGCTCAGCTGCGAGCCCGGCTGAGAAGGGACCCTGTGCCCCGGCTGCTCCCGCTTCCCGCCGAAGCCCGCGCACTCCAGGAAGGCTCGGGAGGGGCGAGGAGCCGAGCCCGCTGCTCGGGGAGGCCCGGGCCGCCCGTTGCCCGCCGTTACTCCCGGCCACCCCCGCGCCCTCGGCCCCTTCCCCAGCGGTACCTGGCGTCGACTTGGCGGGGCCCGGCTCCCCGCGGCTCCGGCCATCCTGGCACCGGCCGTGGCGGAGGCCGCCGGGCACGGCGCCCCAGAGGCGGCTGGCGGTGCCGCGGAGCAGGCGGCCGCCCTTGCCGGTGAGGGCGGTCAGCGAGTCCATGGCGGCGCTACCGGCCGGGGGGCGCCATGGCCGGGCCGGGACCCGCGCGCCGCCGGCCCGCGCCGCAACTTGGGCAAACTTTGGGGCGGCCCCGCCCCCTTTTAAAGGGGCCGCGCCGCCGCCGCGGGGCGCGGGCGGGGCCGGGCCGGCCGGCGGGCGCTCCGTCACCGGGACGACCGGACAGCGCTTCCCTCTGGCCCCGGGCAGGCCCACGGCCACCTGCTTATCATCACGGGCTCACCCCTAGTCCGGGGAGTCGGTTGTGTTTCGTGGAAGCGCGGGGCTTTACAACCATGTGCTGCAGTGCTTTCTATGAACTTTCAGCTTTCCTGTCTCAGCATTCCCAAGCGTGAAAATCAAGGCAATCCCTCACTTTTAAATCTTTTCACAGTCGCGGATACGAAGATGTTTTTTCCCCCGTAAGTGTAAACCAGGACCAGCCGTGACACTGTGTGGTTTTGCTGTTCCTGAGCCCTGCCTCTCTCCGAGTGTCCCTGCCTGCCGTGGGATGTCGCCACCCTGGCTTGTGCCAGCCAGCCACGTCCCGGTGCCCTCCTTTGAGGGTTTGCCAACATCCATACCCGACTCAACCTTTGAACCGACTAGGTGACTTCCAGCAAAACTTACTAGGTATACGCTTTTTCTTTCTTTTTGAAAAAGATATTTGATTTGTGGTATTCGTTTGTACCTTTGCATTCTTCATCCCCATAATTCTTGGAACTTTTTAAGTTTTGAAAAAATAAAACTAATCAAAACATGATCCAAGAGTTTCACAGAAAAAGAAATACCTAAAGCATTGAATCTCATTATTAAGATTTGCCTTATGATGTGTTCTGCATGTATTGAGGCTGAAAGAACAGCCATATAATGATATTTATACCTGTGCCATAGACCTTGAGAATGCAGAACTGTAAGCTAATGTGCTTATATTTTAATATGAGTATGATACAATTATATGCTGCATCTAGCTGCAAATGAAGGCATTGTTTAATAAAAAATGCTCTTGTTGAGCCAAATCTATTGTGTACATGCAGAACTGTCGAACAAAGTGCTGAGCTATTTCAACTCCTATTCACTTGTAGCAGCTGCTCAATTAAATCAGAGTTTAATGTCAGCATTTTAGAGTGCTGATTTCTGAGGGTTACTTGATTTAAACAGTACACTCAAATCAACCTTTCTACTACTCCAATCATTTCTTGCTCAGGAGATAATGATGTTCAAGACTTTTTTCAAATAAAACTTTTCACTGAAAGAGAACAAGAAAATTTTGACAGATTTAGCTCCTCCTTCCTTTCCCCAAGATCTTCCAGTAGAAATGGATGAGTAATCTGTCTGTTCAAAGGCTAGTGAATAAATCTGGAACTGTGGAGTCACTGCATGGTCTGAGTACCACTAGATGTTTAGAATATAAACAGTTCTGCCAATCAGATATTGCCCTAAGCAGTGTAATTAGTTTTCATTTTATGACAGGATTTCTGCCATGAAGAAGTTATGATTGGTCTTTTACCCTGGTGATTCTATTTTAGACAAAATCTATTACATCTTTGCATGAGAAATTAGTTTACAAATGTGGTGATCAGCACATTTGAAACTTCCAGATCAGTTGCCCACCAGTACTCCAGCCACATATACACCACTGCCATTGTATTGATTGCATGTATTCATGTATTTCTTCTGTGATTTGAAATAATCCTTTTTTTTTTTTCCTCTTTCAGGTTGATATTTATAGAACCATAAAATTGTTTAGGTTAGAAAAGACCCTTTAGATCATCAAGTCCAACTGTTAACCTAGCACTGCCAAGTCCACCACTAAACCATGTTCCTAAGTGCCACACCCTCTAGGGATGGCAACGCTACCACTTCCATAGGCAGCCTGTTCCAAGGTTTGACAACTCTTTTGATGAAGAAATTTTTCCTAACATCCAATCTAAATTTCCCCTGGTGCAGCTGGAGGCAGTGTTTTTTTCATTATATTGCAGTAATAGAGTCTACAAATTCAGATTCAGATAGCATTTTGATGATGTATTCAAGATCAATGTTTGATAATTATGAATTTATTTTAGCTGCTTTCACCTGCTTTCCTCACAAGTAGTTCTTCTGGACTATAAAAAGGCTACTTCTTACTGAAATGTGGAGTTTTTTCAGAGTATTGAAAATTGTTGTCTATACTCAAAAGCATCGATTTAGCAATGTTTTTACTTAGCAAGAACAAATTCTTCAGTTAGATTGTTTTAACTATAAAATCAATATTAAGGTATCAATGCTCAGAAAAGTAACAGCACTCTTTAAGATACATGATGCTCATAAACTACTGATAAAATTTCAAGGCATTACTGTAATACAAAAATCAATATTACACTGTTATTAAATTGTGAAGAATATAGTCAGAGTTATACTACTTGCCATCCAGAGGGACCTTGAGAAGTGGGCCCATGCAAAACTCATGAAGTTCAACAGGTCAGTTATTATCCCAAGCACAAAAAAAGGCTGAGCAGAGAGAAGCCCTGGTGAGAAGGACTTGGGGATTGGTTGATGAGAGGCTCAGCATGACCTGGCAATGCAGCCCAGGATACAGTTGGCTTTCTGGGCTGCATCAAGAGAAGTGTGGCCAGCTGATCAAGGGCAGGGATTCTCCCTCTCTGCTCTGCTCTCCCACCTGGAGCAGCCACTTCGAGCACTGCATTCAGCTCTGGGGCCTCCAACATGAAAGGGCACCTGTTTGAACCAGTCTGTAGGAGAGCACAAAGATTATCTGAGAGTTGAAGCACCCCTTCTATAAAAGACAGGGCTGGGGTGCAGTCTGGAGAAGAGGAAGCTCCAGGAGACCTTAAGCATCTTCCACCTACAGGGGACCTACACGAGTGTTGAAGAGGGAATTTCTACAAGGATTAAGGACTTTAAATTGAAAAAGGTCAGGTTTAGATATTAGGAAGAAGTTCTTTACTGTGAGTGGTGAGGCACTGAAACAGGTTGCCCAGAGACATTGTGGATGCCCCATCTCTGGAATTGTTCCAAGCCAGGGCGGACAGAGCTTTGAGAAACCTGGTGTAGTGTAAGGTGTCTCTGCCATGACAGAGGGGTTGGAATTATATGACCTTTGAGGACCCTTCAAACCCAAACCATTCTATGAATCTTTAGTAGGTATCATCAATACAAATATCCAGTGGTATGGGCTTTAAGATGCTGTTTCAACTTGGTTATGCCTTAGTTGTACCACACCTGTGCTAGCAAGATTTTTAACAAAGATCTCTGCTCTGAAAATTGACCAGACTTAATCCAGTGTCACTTTAGATTGTAGCCTATATTTCCATGTGAAAAGCTCTGCAGCATTCCTTTTTAATTGGTAGAAGCAACCTGAACACTCCATACATAAGCAATGTGTGTCCCTTTAAGCATAAAGCTAAACCAAATATAAATGGGTTCTACAATATTTATAATTTTTTACACTTATATTCATCTTGAACACCTTTACAGATCATTCTACCTTTCTGTCTCAAAATGTCTGGAAACAGCCAGGATTTTGCTGAGGAGGACTAATAAATCTGTGTTTGATCTCTAAATGTGCAACAAGGATCTCTTCTGGGTTTATCTTCTGGCCTGTGGTATCAGTGGAGAAAAGAGTATCTCTGTAACTCAGCCACTTAAAACTGTCCCTCCAATAAAAAGGAACAGGTTCTACCTGCTTTTAATTGCTTGTTTCTGTTCCCATGCTAGGAGTATAAGCACAAGGATTCATTTAGCAGGTGAATGAACTGTTAGTAAAGCTGATCAATTTAAAAGTACCTTTTAGTTTAGTAAAAACTCACTAAACTTTTTTTGTTAATTTGTTATTATTTTGTTTTGAGGTTACAATTATCCCCAGTTAGATCTCCAGATCTGAGTGGTGTCTAAACACCTGTAGAAGCACAAGGTGCAAAACAACAGATGAGTCTAGGTAGCTGGGAGGGCAGAAAGGGAGGGAGGGAGAAAGGGGAAGTTTCATGTCAGCCTCTGTCTTCAGTGCCAGTGTGTATTATTAGCTCAAAATGAGAAGTCAGACTGTGGCACAAACAGAGACACCTTCATATTGGTATTATGCACAAACCCACATTCAGTAGCTACAGAAGTGTCTCACAGAATACGTCTGCATTTATGATGTAATATTTAATAACACCTTATGCTAATCTATTGCACAACCTGGTCTCGTAGCTAGATCTCCAAATCCTAAACCAGAGCAGGTAGAAGCTGATTGAGCTGCATCCTAAAAGATGGGAAGAGAGCAGGGATCTATCTTGGTCAGATAGAAAAGGATGCAATAGGGTAAAAATATTTCCAAAATCCGAACATATATATAAAAGTATTTCATAGGAGAATAAAAAGATAAAACCTTAGCAAGTGGTAGCAATATCACTTCTTCAGGGATAGATCTGCTCTTGTGACAGTGCAAATTGTAGCAACTAATCCAGAAAAATGCCAGCAGATGCTGTTCAACTTCCTCAGGGCTGGGCCAGTCACATGCCTGGTGTGCAGGATATGGGCCTCTCTCAATAGGTCTTACCAAATTTGTGGTGTGACCAAGCTGCAGGCAAAAGTGCAGCAGGCACTAACCCAACCTCTCACTCTATTTTGTGAGAAAGAAGGTTTGTACATGCTTTCTGAGGTGACAGTCTTGGTGTCAGTCATTTGGCAATTAGTCAGCGTTCATTTGTGTATAAACAACCTCTAGGCAAGTATGTAATTCTGGCAGCTTGAACCAAATGCCCCATTTAAGATTCCTTAGTCATTCTGGAGGCACTGACTGTCATCTAATGCTATGGGGATGCTGCATGCCTTTGTCAGGTATTCTAAACTACCACCTCTGGTCAAGACATTAGCATTTGTGTAATTGCAAAACCCATAATTGGCAAAAATATGAATTGGAATTAGAACCTCTTAAAAGCTTAACGTCTTTCTTGATTTTAATGAAACCTATTTTTAATAATGTAAAATAATTCAGGATTTGTTTGGGCTTTTGTTTCCTTGTGAAAAAAATAAACTCTTGAGATGCAGAAAAACATACTGCACTCTGTTTCCAATGCTGTTTCAGTAAAAATTGAACAGAATGCTGAATGCACGTGCAGTCCCTGAAGGAGAGACCAGAACTCAGGCATGCAGAACTCCCACATTCTCAGGCCTATTTCCCTAGGAACAAACTAATTTGAATGATGAAGTATGGAAGTACACAGTTCTAGAAGCAAAAACATTTGCACAGATCTATTTTTGTGATTAAGAATGTTCAATTTATTCCAAAGGGAAATTCAGTGTCAGTATAATTTTGAAAGAAGTTGAAAAGAGATAACCAGTAGGTGACACTAAGTAAATGGGTGTGTTTAAAGCAGGTTCTTCACAGAGCACTGTGGCCTAGGTGCAGGTGTTCATAAGGTTTCACAGACCACATCCTCTTTTCAGATTCAACAAGAAAGAAACTCCCATCTGCATACTAGCTTCAGAAATGGCAAACCTGGAATTTCAGACTTCAGCAGGTAGGGATATAATTCTGATTTTACTAACCAGCTCCCTGTAAGATTGAAAGGACATGGGGCCCATTCTCTACCGTGACCACTGATGCTGTTCACTGGTCAGCAGAAAATGTCACTCTGAAGGGACAGACCAGAATAAACATGGGCAACAAGGGAATTTGGCAGTCCCTGATTTTGAACTGGGATACTTCAAGTATAGGTTATGTTTTGTATACAATTATTCTTGAAATTACACTGAAAAAGACAGGAAGCCATAACAGCATCTCTTTTAGGAGACTTGTTTTCTTAGTAGAAAACTGAATCAAACGCCTGCTGTGTTTGTATTTCAAATATGGCTCAATAAATCTTTAATTTCTTAAGAAGCTGTACAAAATAAAGGTACCACACCTAGATATGAGGTTTCTACAGGCTGAGGAGAACATTTGGACTTTTCAGCTTACCCCTACAATATATTTTAGCATCAAAAGATGCACTGCTCCTTATGTTTAATTTCATAATAGCTAAGTACTGTAACATTCACTATGTGATTTTGTGTTTTTACCAAGAAATTGATTATATAAACATTATAGTTTTGTTAGTTTGTTTGGTATCTAATCTAATCCAAGAGAGACTATTTATTATTAGGACAGCCCAACAAGTCCATTTCACCTTTAGGGACAAAGGTTTTTTTTGCTTTTCTCGCCAGATTTCAAAAATCTTCATACAATAATTTAAATTTAGATAATAAAGATAGAAAGACCATGCAAATAAATTGTACGAACCAATCTGGGGCATACTGTAACACATATATGAAAAATGTTAAATGATTCACAAGTGTCCTGTACTGGCATACATAGCATAGTTACAGGAATTCATACTAAGCATATGAAACCCAGCAGAAGTGAGTATAAATTAAGAGTATTTTACTCCACTTTACCTCATCTTGCAAAATAATTTTATCAGATTTCAAAAACATGCCACAATTTTTTGACACTTTTGGATGTACCAAATTTCAGCTGCATATGGTCTGAAGTTTCAAAGATTCAGGTAACTGACAAGCTTTGTTGCCTGCAGTTACCCAGCTTCTCTGCAAAATTATACAATCATAGTCCCGATCCAGCTTGTTTTTATGCTTTTATTTTTCATGAAACAGCAAAAGAATTAGCATTACAAAAATGAATATTCTAAGACTAAATATGTATTTTTTCTCATTTTCCCAAAGTATGCATATGTTTGGATGTTGAAATTATCCATTCTACAATAACATGTCAACATTTGTTAGAATATCAATGATGTCAACATGGAAGTTTTCAAATATGGCCTTGAGAACAAAGGCACATCAAAGGGGGACTTCTCCATGTTTATGGCAGAACTTTAGTTTCAGCTGCAATTACTCAGCTCTTTATATGGATTACCTTATCAAATAAACATGAAACCACCTCCAGGTCTTCAGTTCATATTTATCTGGTCAGTAGTGGCTGAACAGCCACTAAAAAAACAGAAACAGAGCATTCTGTTCTTTCAGGGAGTTGTATGAAATTGAATTTGGACTCCAGGTGGGCATGAATACATGTTCATAGAAACACCCATGCAGTTTAAGGATGCTTACTAGTTATGGCACGTATGTAAGTTTTCAGTAGACACATCTTCTGTCTTTGTGTCTTTGTGTCATCAATTCACTGACATTTTTTTCTTTCATCATGTGTTTTGCAACTGAATGTGGAAAACACTGACAGTATAATTGATGACTCCATAGTATTTACTAGCTAATCTCATCCTCCACAGAGGCATAAATTATGCAAATTATAAATAATTGCTTATGAAAGGTGTTCAGAAAATTGATTATTCATCAGATATTTGAATCATAAGCAAACAGTATTGAATTTTTTCCTTTTTTTTCCTTTTTGCCATATAAGTGTAACTATTTTTTCCTTAACACTCACTAAATGCTTATCAAGTTGTTAACGCACTATATTCCTGTAATGAAGTTGCTCATACTTGCTCAGAAGCAATAAAGCCAGATTCCAATTCACTTTTTTCACTGATTGATTGGTTCATGTTAAAATAGAATGTCCCTCTGGTTCCTACAGTTGTTTAAGTAGAGTCTGGTTCTATACCATTTCTGAAGACTAAGCAATCATAGCACAACTCAGTTTTCAAACGAAAGCCTTGATTCAGAGCATTAACAAGAAAAATGTTTTCAGATCAATATCTCAGAACCTCATGGCTGGCTGTATTCCTCATGTTTACAGGAAAAGCCACATACTTTAGAAATCCACAGTCCTTCTTGGGGTTATAACATTAAAAATCTTCAAATTAATGTCTTTAAAGTACACATTTAAAGTAATATAATGAACTGGTTCTGTCTGTTTGAAGAAATAATTAACTGCTTGTCACATACTCTCATTATGCTTGGCTGGCACCAAATCAGTTTACAATTCAAAAAACATTACGGCTTTTAGTAATGGGTTATGTGTTTTCATTGCAACATTTAGACCTGAAGATATCTAAGATACAAGATGCTTTCAGTTCACTAGAACAAAATTATTCTTCTCAGACACCTGGGAAAAAAAGGCTTAAGAACAGTGATGAGCAGTCAGTTCTATGTAGAAATGCCATCTAAAGTACAGTGATATTTAGTAGAAAAATAGGTCCAAAATATCATCAGAATTTATCTTAAACCAGAATAAGGCTAATGGCAACAGCTGATCCTTTTGATTGCAAATTTTTAATTCTAATAAGAATTACTGATTTTCTATTTTACTTGCTCCTGCTTAGGCAGTGCATTCTAGGATTAAGGATTAGTTAAAAAAAGACTGAATTCTGTTCCAGCCTTTGCTACCTGTTTTTTTGTGGTTGTTTCCCTTAAGTAAGCATATGAAAGCCTTTAGTACATACCTTTTCCTGAGCCACCTAAATTTGTGCAGGACATTCCTGAAATTTTCTTTTGAATTAAAACCTAGAAGAAGGATGTTGATCTTACTAGGAGGAAGTTCTGCTTTTTCTTTCTTGTTAAATCTTGCTTCTTAAGGAACATCTGGTGTCTCTCCCCTCCCCCACTGGCACCACATCACAAGCGTATGCCTGATTCATTTGCTCCCATAATATCATGTAGAAAACTTGTGGATGGTTATTCACTCTGTCCTTTTGGGGATAATTACTACAATTTATCCTCCAAAATCAAATCCACTGCTTCTAGATAGCTAAAGCATTTGAAGGCTCTCCATTACTGTATTATCTCTGAATTAAGAAATTTTATCCTTTATACAGTAGTGTTTCCCCCTGAGATTTCCTATCTTAACTCCTGCTCTCTCTCACATTTTATTATCTTGGTTTTGATTGCTGTCACAGTTTCCCCTGAAATGATTTGCAGTATGTTGTATCTCTTGAGTTCAGCCACATTCAGCTGCAAGGCTGTACACACTATTAAGAACCTATGCACATACACAGATTTACAGATCCTACTTGCCTCTTATTGATCTCCTTCTATTTGTTTAGATGGGATCTTCTGTAGGCTTTATTTAAAATTACTAAAGGCATGTCTTGCTATTTTCCTTGTATTTCATTTGAGGATGAAATATTATGAACATAAATTGCGTAAAAAAATCTCAAAACAGTTTTTGTCATAGGTAATTAATGGTTATCTGTCAAGGTTTTTTACACCAGTGCTCCAGGATCAAGACTTGGAATTTGTAAGTGATTTGACTCACAGGGGTTAAGGGTGAGGCACTAGTGACATGCTTTCTATCAAGACAACAGGCTGTTGTATTTCTCAGAAGTCAAAAGCTTATTTCTTCCAACAATAGGTCCTAATATTAATAAATTATGCTATGTTGGAAATACATACAGCATACTAGTTTAGTCATGAACCTTAGTAAGGTCAGCAAATCTCAGTGAGAAAGGAAAAACAACTATTGTCTAACCTTGATCTATTTTTGTATTAAATACAAAGGTTAAATCAGTTATTTGAATTGGAACTTGCCTCTTGAGTTCCTAATTTACTGCCTTGGGTGTGACTCATATCTCAGTGTCATTGTAAAAGACTGCAAGGCTGTTCCAGCAGACATGCTCTGGAGCTGGCACAAATGGAGCTGCCCTGGAACCATCCAGGTGTCAGGCTGCAGGGCAGTGGCACTGGACAGCAGGAGAGGTGACTCCTGTGTGGAGAGTGGCCAGATGGATGAGCTGCTCACCTGGGTGGCAGAGCTAAAGAGGGGGTAGAAGGGTCAAACAGTATCAGGGGCTCTGAGGAGGAGATTGACTGGTGCAGACAGTCTCTACCATTGCTGAGGCACAGGCACCAGATCTTGCACCACTAGAAGGAAAGGATGCCCTCTCACACTTTCCTGTCCACCTTCCACCAATGGGATCAGGAGGGGAATCAGGAAAGAAAAGCAAATAGAGCCCTGGATTGAGATAAGAACAGTTTAATGACTGAAACAAGGTAAAATATAATAATAATTAACAAAGTAAAATTGTAAATAATAACACGCAATAAATAAATAATAACAAATAATAAACTACTACTACCACTAATTGTAATAAAAAGGAGAAGGAGGGAGAAATGTGAAAACCAGGAAAGACAAATGGTGCACAGCACAATTGCTCACTACCTGCTGACTGATGCCCAGCCCATTCCCAAGCACTGATCAGCCCCCTTCCAGGCAGCTCCCCCAGTTCATACACTGGGCATGACATTCCATGGTATGGAATATCCCTCTGGCCAGTTTAGGTCAGCAGCTCTGGCTGTGGTCCCTTCCAGTTTTTCTGCACCTCCTCACTGGTGAAGAATGGGATAGTGAAAAGTCCTTGACTCAGAGTAAGCACTGTTCAGCAACAACCAAAACATCAGTGTGTGATCAACATTATTCTCATTCTGAATCCAAAACACAGCACTGTACCAGCTCCTAAGAAGAAAATGAGCTCTGTCCTATCTGAAGCCAGGACAGGATCACTAAAGCAATTCTGAAAAAACCCAGCACCACAACCTTTTAATACTTTAGACTTGTTTTATAGCCTCAGTAACTTTCCTTTTTGTTTTGTTTTTTTGCACAGAAAGCTTTGATGGACTCTGTGTATCAAAGTACCTCTCATTTTACTTAAGATTTCATGAAGAAATTAAATTGTGATAATAAAGTTAGAAGGCATCTGGATAAGTAGAATGGCAAAAATCAACAACTGTTTTAATCATGGCTGGCAAATCTGTAATTATCTATAGGAGTCAATAATCATGTGGATAAGAATAATCTGTTGATAGCAGTGTACTTGTACTTTCAGGAAGCTTTTTACAAAGTCCTGCAGCAAGGAAATGAAGCTGCTGTAGGACAAGATGGCTCATCATTTAATAGAATTTAAAGTACAGTAAGTAAGAGCCCAGCCTTCACAGCAGAGGAAGAAAGATTCTCAATGCAGCCCAACAGAGATGCATGTTTTTGAACTTACAGCATTATTAGGCTAAGGAGAGAATAACAAGGTGATGGAGTTTGCTGCTGACTAAATTATGTAGAAAAGTAAAATATGCTAAAAAAAGTTAAAAATTGATTCATAATACAAAACATAAACAAAGCAGCAAGTAAAATTCATTGTTGATAAATGCTGGATAAAGATAAGTTTTCCTCTAAGTGCCTATGTTTATACATACACAGTGATGAGCTTTATGTGAGCTATCCAGTAGAGATATATGAGAGTGTCAGTCAATAGACATGAAAAAGTAAATATGAATTATTAGAAAAAAAATATAGTTACACTATACTGTAAATTCTTAAAATTAATATAGATTGAACTGCTGGTCACACTGTTTCAAAAAAAGATGCCACGTACTCAGAAAACATACTGAGAAAAGCAACAAAGGTGTTGAGCTGCTGCTTTCTAGGAAAGCAGAGAAAATAACAGAAAGCAGGTAAGCAGAAAATAGATCAGAGAAAAACTATTCACATTTCTTGTGATAAGAGAAGTTGGGGCACCTAACAAAATTACTGTGAAGATAAAAGGGAACATTTTGTTACACAACATAACTGAATCACAGAATTCATTACCATAGGATGTTGTATATGACAAATCTATGAAGGGTTCAGAAAGTGATTAGAAAAATTAATGGAAAGCCCATCAAGACCCAATGAGCAAAAGAATGCAAATGCAAACTGATTTCTGGAAATCCCTATGCCACAGATTGCCTAAAGCTTAGAGGAAATATCAGCAAAGTGTCCTTTCATACTTGACCTCTTCTATATTCTTTCCCTAATTTCCAGCTGCTGCTGGCTGCTGTGGTAATAGTACACTAAGCTGGCCATGAGTAAAACATTACCTTCACCCCACCCTGCCCAGCCATGATACCACCCTGTCCCCCTGCTCTGGAACCAGGAGAAATTCTCAGCAAGTGCTTTCCTTGGGTCACTTGCAGTCTGAAGGGGGTGGGTGACCATCCTGCAGATGGAGGAAGCTCAGAAGATCAGTTCTGGGGTCTCAGTGAGATACAAAACACCTTAATCACTATGGATGTTGAAGCAGAGAGACAGAAAAGCTATAATTTTGCTTTAATTTTTCTCTCTTTTTAAATCTCCTGAAGTGAATACAAGATGGTGTGGTTTTTCCACCTCAGTTGCCTTATCCAGAAAATTGGAAATCTCACCAAGTACAAGTGTTGATAACTTAGTTTGAAGAGGAGTCATAAACATTGAGTGTTTTTGGAAAAGAATCCAAATAGACTATCAGAACACTCTCAGATGTCTAAGTCTTAAGGGCTCTGAAGTTGTACTCTATACAGGGAAACAAATGTGAAAAAAAGAAGGCATTGACGTACAATCAGGAGATTTTGCCAAACAACCAGGGTATATTCTACTATATTGTAGTGGCTGTAGACTGCCCTGAGAAGCCCCTGGAAGGGCAGGGAATGTATCCTACAGCAGGTTTAGGTTTAGCACACAAATATCCCTCTGTGCTGGTGCAGCTGCACTGCCAAGCTTGCTGGCAGGCAGGGAGAGGAGCCTGCTCGTGCCCTGACTCCACAGATGCTGCTTTGCACTCTGTAATACAAATAGTTGGCACAGGAGCTTCATAGCACTGTTCCTCAATGTGCAGACATAGGATAAGAGATTCTTTGGTTTTCAAAAATTAAAGCTAATCTTCAGAATTCAAGGCCTTTAGGAAAAGAGATTATATTTTATGGTTTGTTTTTTTTTTTTTTAATCCAAAATAACTTTTTTTACTGTCATGCAAAGTTATTGTCAGGAATGGAAAACCTGTTGCAATTAAGAGATTAAGTGCCTACAGAAGGAAGAGGTACTGAGAAAAGCTTGTAACCCACTATGCATATTTCATTTTTAAAAAGTCAACCTGGAAACAATTTATCATCAAGTATAATGGTCTATTCATCTATGACTTACCAAACAGAGTGATACTGTACCAAAATAAAGCAGCAATACCCAAGATTTGTTTCCCAAAGTCTTACAACGTAGCAGAGTCAGTCCTCTAGAGGTATGACAGAGTCATACATCTAATAAGGTACAAAATTCCTACTTGAAAAAGGTGCAAGATTGAGCTAAAATAATTTTAAAACATAGTCAGAGGGATGGCTTTCTTCCTATTGATGCACAGCACAAAGTACTGGGAGCTGTTACTTTGCTTTCTTTAGCAAAGCACAGAGACTTTGAGCATGGCCGTAACTTTTTCCCCAAAAGTTTTGTTCCATGCCAAAATGAAGAGGAACCTGAGGATTGTACCATGGAGCTATGATCACTTGTGATTTAAACCTTCAACACTCAGGTGTTCTGGCTGCTCAAGCACCAGGAACTATCATTTATTTTCTACCAGTTTGAATCAACTATCAACTTCCACCTGTATCACCTGGTAGAAGGCTACCTTTTACCTTACCTCTCTTGATGCTACTACATTTCTCTCTTGTTGCTGATGGGATGACAGAGTGTTCTGGCTGCTCTTTTAGAGTGCCTTTCTGATAGTTCAGTAGTGCAATCAGAGAAACAGCACAGAATTCGCTCTTCATTCTACCAGAGACCAAAGGAATCAGACACTGAATTATCAGAATTAGTATTTTAATAAATACCATCATTATTATGACTGTCAACACTTTTAGGAAAAGTGAAGGGAAGCAGACAATTTGGATTTGTTTGGCACTGAGACTGTATTCAGCTGAATGAAATACATGGATATAAAACAAGCCAGTGGCCCAAACAATTCATCATTTAAACAGATTTCTGCAAAATAAAGTCATAGCTTCCTGATGCTGAAATCCTTTTTGATTAGGCATCACATGTGTGAATTAGTAGGTACATAATATCTACCCCACCTGCAAATATTTTACATTTTTCATATCCTCCTAGCTTCCCATGTCCTCTGGATTAACAATATTCTACCTGATTAATCTATTTTGTATATAATTCTTTAGTTGGCCATTGGACTTTGTTTTCACTTTTTAAAAGGAATTTTATTTTCTCTGTTTTTATGAAACTCAATTGTCATAAGCCTTAATAAATAAATATTTATAAATAAATATGCCCCACTTGTTTTCATATGATGCTCATTTTCAAGTTGCATGAAATGAGCAATGTTTAAATTAAGGTATTCCCTTCTAAAAAATTATTTTAGCCTCAGTACCATAAGGTTTATAGGCTTTTTACTGTGTAATTTGCATTCAGCATTCTCTGCATAAGGACATCAAACTAAACACCATTTCTGGTATTAAATATTTTATTTCAAACAACAATTTTCCAGGAGAGTATATATTTTGTTTTTTAATTCACAGAAAAACAGTAGTCTTTCAAATGAGATGTGTAGTAAATTTTAAACTGAATAGTATTGGCCTTTCTGTGAAGACTAATGCTTTGCCTTTACATTTTGAAGCTAGCAGATAGAGAAAAAAGATAGTATCATTTTATATGTTTTCTTATGCATACAGTGTTTCCTTATGGCATCAAAAATGTTGAGGTCTATTAGAACTTTGAGAAGCACATTAAAGTTCACTATTTCTCAACATCTTAACACGTAATATTACTTTTAAGAGGCTTGATGACAAGGGACCATGAGCTAGTAATAGCATTCACTTTCCAAAGTTACTCACACTGGATGACACAAGGACTTGCTTGTACCATAAATATTCCCCACCCCTCCTACATGGACTGCATGAAAGCTGCAAAACAAGCTTTAAAGTGCTGCAGGGCCTTGGAGGAGTGGTTTGGCAGATTTTTACTGCATGAATAGCAAAGGGGGGTAAGCCTCTAGTGGTAATATAAATAGGGATTTCAGGAGCACTGTAATGTGTGTGTTCATCATAACAAAGTGCTACCTGTGACACATTCTGACCAAATGGTCTGGATGTAGAAGCTGTGTTTCCATTTTGTAAATTGGTCTGAATCAGGCCAATGGTGTCTCAGTCAACAAACCAGCATCACTGGATGGTTAGTCTAGGCAATATTCTGTCCTGGGAAACAGGGTGTTTCACACATGTTTGATATCCACAGCAGTGTTTTGACTGTGTTTGATTGTTTAAATGCTTTTCTGTTTGATTTTATAAAAAGAACCTTCTTCAAGTATCAGCATTATTACTCTGAAGAAAAAGAATTAGGAATAAATTGTGTGCAGCTTGCACAATCTCACAAGTCTTTTGAAAGAAGTAATTGGACTTTTGAGGGCAGATTGCCATAGCATATTGCAGATAGGAAAATCTTGCTAAATTTTGTGGTCTGCCATGCCTCTTGCATTTTACAAAGGCATCTTGCATCATGTGAGGGTAAAGCATTCTTGTAAACATTAAAAAGCAGAGGAGCTATGGGGTTTTTATTGTCAAGCAATATTGTCCTTTCCTCCCCCAAAATTAATTTTCCCTTTTCTTAAAGACTTTCATACAGTCAGATATTAGTACCACTAAATTCTAACACTCCCCTTTAAATGAACTGCTCTTCCAACACTTTTTCAGCCTTAGTGTCAAACAGAATCTTGTGGAAGTTATAAGCCAATGAAAGTGTAACCACCCTGGCCAGTCAGCCCTGCTGTGACACAACACACACTTCATAAAAAATATTTTATTGCCATTTACATATGTAATGCAGAGTTGCATTTCTTTGATAACAGGATCTTCAGACAGATCTCCAGTGTCTGGAGGTGCTTTGTTTGTAAGTGCTTTGCCTTTTGTTTTCCAGAACTAATGTTTCAAGAAGGAAATACAAATATTAGTCTAAGAGTAAGTGCAAATAGATCCATAGGGATGATCTCCAAGCCATTTTCAGTCTTCTTACTTTCTTTCATACTGAAAGATGATGTGCAATCTCACCCAAACATACTTGAAATATTTCACGTTTACTCCCTGTTACAGATCATAATGTTTTTAGGAGGGAAAAAAACCCTGAATTTCAGTGAACACTTATCAGTAATAGATTCTCCTTCCATTAGTTAAAGTTGAAGGATCCTGTGAGCCACTTCATTACTTACAGCAGAGTAGAAAGCAATTGATTCTGTTGTACTTCAGAAACTTAAATTCCTCCAATGCCCTTTTTTTCTTTTTCCTCTTTCATGGTTTTACCTATATAAAACACAGGAAATGTTTTGACTAATGCTATTGTAATGTCTAAATTAAATTTTCAGATGCTCAGTGGGCTGGTTCTGTAACAAAATATGGTGCATTGAGTGAAAAGAGGGCATTGCACAAGAGACTGAGCTCTTCCAGATCTAGAGAGAAAATTCTTGGTTTCTCTAATAACTGATCAAAATAGCACAGCAAGGAGACAGCAGAAAACTATAAGTGACAAAGTGTTTTCACAAATAATAATAAACAGTGGATTGCCTACTTGGAAATCTTATTCTTTGCCTAAACTCTATATAAAGTGTTTGAAAGAAAGTGTATGAACAATCCCCTCAAAAAAATATCTTTCAAAATATGCCAGTGAATTAAAACAGCATTGCTAGAAAACAGTAATAAACTGCTTGACTCACCCAGTTTTCTCAAGGACATATTATGCTAGATGTTGTGCATGAAGTACAGCTGTTTTTCAGATTTACAGTGCTAAATGCTTCATATAGTTTTATATGCTTTCTATAGTTTCATTTATAGTTTTACACAGTTGATGTTAAAGATAGACACTAAAGTTCCTGAAGCTGCCTTGAGGAGATACCAAATTGTGCATTAGCATAGTATCAAATAGCATCTTTAGAGGCTTCTTTTCTTAAAACACTTGATCTCACTTGATTCCTTTTACTATCAAGGACTGTGTACTGGATCCTTCAGTGTGGACACTGGGGGAAGGAAGCTAAGAACTGTTCCACTCACAAGAAGCCTTTTATTTCACTGTTAAGAAAGTTTGACAAAGGGCGTGAACATTTAAGGCTGTATCTTCCATTACAACCCACGGCTATTGTTCAGCAGGACAGAATTTACAAGTGAAGAAAGCAGTTATTTTCCACATCTGATATGATTTCCTGCAGAAAGGGCAAAGTATCATTACATGATTTTCCAAAGAAAGGACACAGTACCATGAGTCACATACCCTGGATGAATTCCTTATATGTACAGGAACAAATCTTGCCTTACTGACCTCTAAGAAGGTACAGTCTCTGGTGTTAGCTTTATAAATCATATCCTGGAAATTTCTCCACAGAGCAGTTTCATGCAAGAATATTGCTTCAGTACAGAAGTACTTGATGGCATTGGTATAACAGCTTGACTCCAAGGCATAGCACTGTAGTGAAGGGGCACAGTCAAAAATGTGAAAGATTCTCTGAGCCAATTTCTTCTGGCTACTTGGGTCATACTCTTAACTCAGCTCCGTTTCTGGGTCAAGAGAGGGTTTGTTTGAAGAGCACAGAGAGAGATGGAAAGCACTGAATGTAGATCAATGAGATTTTACAGCAGAACTTCTGTGGTGCTACTGCAAGTCCTGAAATTGGCTTCTCTTATTCCACTCCAAGATCTTATTTCCAAATGTTAATAAACTGGTTAGTACCCTGGGCAGCAGAGGGTTAATCAAGAAAAAAGTGAAAGGGAAACATTCTCTACTTCTTAGTTTGAAGAGCTAACCCAGCATGCAGTAGAAGAATTAAAGAAAGCATTTGACCCAAGATTTGTTCATGCCAGCCACACCTTTTCTTGCCCCCTCACAGAATACAGAAATGTGTGTCTCCCTGAGGACATTCTGCCGAGTTTTGAGATGTAACATCTTGACAGTGGAAAAGTACAAGTCTAAATATAGTACATTTTGTCAAACTTTGTTTAAAGGAATGTTCCAATAGATATCTGTTCAAAAATGCACCTTGCTATTAGTTCCTATGCAAACCCCTTTATTAATAGGGATTCTGCAAGCCAATACTACCTGTATGAGGCCATATAAGTGACATTTTTGTTTTGGCAAGTATTCAGGCCACACAATAGCCTTTGGCTTTGCAGTCATATTTGCCATAGTCTGGAATGCAGGAGGTCTTACTATTTTGTTTCTTCCTTTTTGTTTACTCACTGGTTCCTCTTCTCTGGCACAAAACAAACTGTGTCCTTAAAAGGCACAAAAAGTAGAGTTAGCTACTTCATTCCCAGAGCATTTTTTTCCATGATGGATTCTAACCCACAGCTCACAAATCTCCATTTACACAGAAGGCAGAAAACCTTGCAGTGAGCAGGGAAAAAGAAGAAGACAAGTCTTTGAGATATGGAGATTCAGTATTTGAAACTCTACAAAACATTGAAATCACAGATATCAGAGCTAGAGTTTTAAGGGGAAAAAAGGTAGAACTAATAAGAAGACCACTTTGTCTAGCAGTCTCTGCCTCCATCATTAGTGCTCCCTCCTTATACAAAAAATTTTATGATACCACACATTTCATACTGTCAGGAGCAGTGGAGGCACGGGCACACTTACTGGAAGAGAAGGAAAGAAGCATATTCATGCAATTTTTATTGGTGTCCTTAAAGCTTTTTTCTTGGTGCAAGTGAAGGACTCATAGGAGGCACTTCATCCTCTCCCTCACTTCTGTTTTTGATGGAATCCCTGATCAGGAGAAGGTGACCTCCAGGAAACAGCATGCAGGGGATAGCAAGCAGGTCAGGATCTCCTCATGAATAATATCACTTCTCTGGGAAGCCTAAGAAGTGTGATTTTTCACAGTTTCCTGAAGCATTAAGTCCAACATTTCACTTCTCCTCTGTGACCACATGTATGGATTCTGCCTCATCTAAATACCTAGGAAATACTTTATATTCCCCTCTCTGTTTTCTTATTTACTTCTAAAGCTACCTATTCCTTGCAGTAGGTTTTTGCTCACATTTTATAAATGAGGCAAAAAAGGCACTGCTGTGATACAGTACATACCTACTGGAGTGAGAATGTGAGAATGACAAGAAAACAAAAATTATGAAGGCACAAGAAAAAATCTCAGCAGTGATGAGACAACACATGGTGCATTTTGCAGCATCCCAAGTTGGAAAACAAGGTCTTAAATTTAAAAAAAAATTGAAGCAGAAGTTATGTCTTCTGCACACTCTGATGACAGCAATTCTTTCTACTATTTTTCTTTGCAGCAATGAAACTCTGCTGAAAGATATGGCTCCAATTTCCATGTAGGAAACAATGTGCTGGGGGATACCCTCCTCCCTCCTCCCACCTCCCACCAGGACTTGTTAACAGCAGGTGAAGACGCAGCAGGACTCAGAAACTAAGCTGATTTTTTCAGCTCTTTTCCCCCCAGATCCTAACCCAAGAAATGCTTAGGTAGCCCCTGATCTGGGCCCTGGAACAAGACTATAATTTTCCTGCTGAGGAAGCACAAACATTTCAATGTTCCCCATTCCTCTTTGGGAACTTCTGTGCTGGCACTGTGGCGAACTCACTGACCTCTGTGGAGGGACTCACAGCCTCCATTGACATGGATTATGAGAAACTGATGCCACATGTGGTAATAACAATGGCACAACCTGAAGAGAAATTCACAAATGCTCAAACAGAACTTTGTAGGTAATGTAACTGAGCAAAGCTGCAAGTAATTCCATGGCTCAGGCTCTCTAAATGTCAACTGTGAAGTCTCATTTATATTTAGTCAAGGCTCATCCTCAAGTTTTAATCTATCTTTGACATCAAACTTAAACAGCCTTTTCTTGGGGAGCTCTTCAACCCAAAGGCAGTACAGCTATGGAGGATGGGACAGGATTGGAAAAGATTGACTGTATAAAAAAATGCTTAGATAAATTTCTCCATTATCCAAAACCATACATTATCATTCCCATGAAAGAAGAACGAGAGATTTGCAAAGGATTCTGGGTTTTCTAGGTATTTTTCCACTGAGTAATTTCCGTGTATGTGAATCTTCTCTTGGAGCTTGAGACAGAACTTGCTCTAAACTCAAAATGAGGAAGCCCAGAATTTTGTATTTCCAAGGAGTTTATACACACAGCTCCCCTTTTGTAACTGACCTTCTAGAGGATATTCATTTATTTATTGGATCAAAAGTTGTTCTCTTTAAAAATGCTGACCATGTATTATAGCCAAAAGATGTTCTTTCATCCCCTCAGAAGTGGACTGGGAAAGGGAAGAGCCTCCAGAATGCAAGGCCTGGGGAAAACAGTGGCCAATAGCCATGCAGAGGTGTATTTAGAGAAGTCCCTGTCACATCAAGTCCCAGCTGGGGCACAGATGTTGTCCCCATCCAGCTGGGAAGAGTGGTGATCACAAGTACAGCTACAAGCTTTAATTAGCAGCATGAAATCTTAAGTAATTTCTTAGAAATGCCTAGAACTCTAAACTACTGCATGGAGATTGTCAGTTCATGGCTTTAAGAAGCCTGCATGAGTTGTCTGTCCCAAAATCATAGAATTACAGAATCATAGTATGGTTTAGGCTGAAATAGACCTTTAAGATCATCAAGTCCAAATGTTAACCTAGCGCTGCCAAATCCACCACTAAACCATGTCCCTAAGTGGCACAACTGCATGTCTTTTAAATACCTCCAAGGACAGTGACTCCAATACTTCTGAAATAGCCTGAGCCAATGCTTGACAACCTTTCAGTGAAGAAATTTTTTCAAATAACCATTTTAACCCCCCCATGGTGCAACTTGAGGCCACGCCCTCCTTTCAGGTCCTTGTAGAGAGCAAAAAGGTCTTCCCTGAGCCTTCTTTTCCCCAGGCTGAACAACCCCAGTGGAGCGGTGGCCAGTGGAAAGTAAAACGCCCCGGCTAGATAAGTGTCCAGCCAACCTCCAACCAGTCAGGCACTTCCCCAGCCCGAAGTCAGGGCTTTGTGCCCAAGGCGATGTCAAGCCTTGCGGACGTGTGGCCGCAGTAGAGAGCTCCGAAGTCGCAGGATGAAATGAAGAGGCGACTCTCAGTTTCTTCAGGGAGGGTGGTTTTATTGGTAGGGAAACGTGGAGTTTCAGGTAGAAGAAGCTGAGAGCCCCGAGGCAGGGAAAGCCTCGGGTTTTACAGAGGGTGGGAGGGGTGAAAGATAGCAAATCAGAGAGGGATACATTAAGGATTGGCATAATCGGAGAACCCATCAAACACAGTTGCGGGAGGGACCCTGGCCCCTAACCCAATCACTCGACACCCTGGCCCGAACTCTCTAGAAAAAGAGGCAGGGGTGTCGAGTGACAGGCAGGCTGCCAGGGGTGGGGAACAAGAAAGATAACCAAGACAACTGGGGAGGGGTTTGGGGATTGACACAACTGGTAACAGGGCAGGACCTTCTGAGAGAACAATGGGGGGAAAACTGAACAAGCATAAAACACACCACAACACCCCAGCTCCCTCAGCCGCTCTGTTCCTCACAAGACTTGTGCTCCAAAGCCTTTACCTCCAGCTTGTATCCTCTCTGCTGTGTTATATTTCCAGCAGACATCTGGTCAGTTGAAGTCCCCCATGACAACAAGTGAAAGCAAATATGAGACTCTTTTTAGAATATTTTCTTTGGCTCTTTGTCCTGGTTGGGAGTCTAAAGCAGACTCCCACCATGATAATTGCCTTGTTGGCCTTCCCCTTGATTCTGACCCAGAAACACTCAACCCTATCCTCACCGTCATTAAGCTCTAGACAATCAAAATACTCCTAACATAGAAGGCTACCCTAGTGCCTCTCCTTCCCTACCCATTCCTTCTGAGGAATTTATAGCCATCCATTGCAGCATTCCAGCTGTGTGACTCCTCCCACAACGCTTCCATGATGCCATGAATGAGGGTAAAACATGAAGGCTGTTTGTATATAAGACAGCATTGTACACACACCAAAAAAAAACCCCAACCCAGCACACATTTTAAAACAGAAGTTATATATTTGTTCTTCACTTGACTTTAAGGTAGCAATCACTTATCCAAGTGTAAGTGTATTCAAAAGACATAATGTTCTCATTTACTATGCTCCTGAAAGAGTTCTCTGTAATTTCCTTAGTAAAGGGTGCATATAAATATTCCTGCCAAACTTACAGGCAGGAGCTGAAGATCATCTCTGATTCAAATTGAATTTACCAGTCTGAACCCTAAAATTCTGGTTTCACTTTTTTTTGTTCCTGTAGAAACTCTTGGTCTACCAGAGACAGATCCTTCAGGAAAGACAAAGCACTGAGAACTTCAGACTTTCAAGTGGTATCTCCTGACAATTACCATCCTGCATAAAGAGACTGCCATCACAAGCTGTATCTGCTATGTTCATCCAAAACTTTTACCAGTAAGTAAAGATTTAACCAGTCAGAAGGGCTTTTGACAAGAGTAGTGATTTGTCTCTGCTCTCCTCCAGTCTCTTTTACCTTCTAGAGAGAAACTCTTCACTGCAGTTTGAATTTGCAAGTGGCACTTCTGGTGTTATTTCCCTTAAGTTTTTGCAGTGCACCTATAAGCCTACCTAGATGAGCCATAAGAGAATGCAGTTGACAATTTTTCTTCCTTAAAATTGTATTTATAGAGGATAAAGGATATACAAAACTATGCAAGGAAAACACATTTAAAAATAGGAGCTGTGGTCCCTCTCTATCAATTATGATCTTAAATAAGAGCAAAAAACAATCTTCTTGATAACTTTTCAGCCACTGAAGTTGAGTTTGTATTGAAGGAGAAGACTGTATTAATTTTAAATTGCTTCTCCTTTTTATTACAGGTGATCTAAAGAATTGCTTTCTTATAACAAATGATGCAGTGCAACAGAACCTACACTCAAGCAGTAAGAGCAGCTCATGTAACTCTGAGCTGATGGTGACTTCTGAGTACTCTGGATGCAAGCTGTAAGTTTTGACTGAAAACATTTTGTGGGCACAATACTGATCCTAAAAGGAATGCCCATCAGGACAAAGTCAGTTTAAGCAAAGCACATTTTAAATTCACAAAGGAGCCAGATGTTGGAGCCATTTGAGAATCCAATCCAAAAGCTGCCAGTAGTGGAGGAACTGCATGAGGATCCCTCAGCAGTAAGGTGAGCACTGGTTTGCTATCAGACTCAACCCCAGATTTCCCGCATCAGACTTTTGCCAATATGCACATTTTGTACATGATCTTGGTCTGTGTATTACAAATCTGCATTGCAGCTCCACAGATGGCAGGTTTGGTCTTCTGGATGGAAATATTACAACTTGTCTTGGAAATTTTAGATCTGGGCTTCCTTTCAAGAGAATCTCAAGTGTATGTTCTGTGCAGAAATGCATTTATTTCATCAACTAGCCAAGCCTACAATATTAAAACTCAACGCCAGTCTTCCTTCTCCGGCAGAATGTGGCACTGTTGACATTCTATTAAAACCCAAATATCCTAGGGTTGTACAATGCAAACCATAAGAATAGTGACTTGTAATAAATCTTTGTAGAGATGAGGAATTCAAAGCCACAAATACAACTTTTCTAGTTATGTACTAAAATAAAACTACATTTTATGGGGAGATAATATGTTTGAACCTACTTGTGAAGTTTCTAGTAGCAATGCAATCCTTAATTCATATTTACAAAACTGACATCCTCATTCTTGGTGATTCACTAGATTGCAAAAGTTTTTCTTTAAAAAAGGTATTTCAATAAACCCTAAGATATATTTTAGTCCTTTGGAGGTAAATTGAATAATTCTTCCATGAAAATGTACTACCTTGACATGGAATGGAATGAGAAAAAGACAATTCTGGTTGAAACTTTATGGTAGAACATTGGACCTGAAAGTATATAATTAAGTTATTTTTCTTGCTCTTGCTGTTTTATTGAGGAAAAGTTTCAAGCTAATAGTTCCATACAGTTAAGGTTTCACATTTGATAATTCTCTGACTGCTAAGAGTTGTTTCTAATAGACAGCAACATGCTCACACTTCAACCTGCTCCCCAAGATGAAGGGGGTTAGACCTTCAAAGGCCCCCTTCAAACCAAACTATTCTATGGTTTGTGATTCTATGGTTTTTCTAAGACTAAGACTAAGTTTTTCTAAGATTCTAAGACTAAGACTTATCTGTCACAGACTAGCCTAGACTGCAAATGTCCAGTAAATATAAAGAATACAGACATCACAATAATTTTAAAGGAAAATTGCACATGCTGGAAAGGAACTAAATAATGAGACAGATGAAGCACATCTAATTTGTTCAGGGAACAAAATAAACATTTCCTTGTGGCACAGGAGGAAAAGAAAAATAGAAGAAACGTTACTTGTATTGTTCCTTTTAATAAAAAAACCCCTCAAATAATCCTTCAATATGTTGTTAAGATATTCTTTCACATTTCAGGTATCACTTATAACTGAAAATTACAATAATTTATTATGACATTATATGTCCATATATATATATATATATATATATATATATATATATATATGTATTTTTAACTTTTTTCCCCTATAGTACGTTGTTTTAAACTATAATAATAAAATATTTTGAGCACTACAGTGTTTTGCTAATCTTTTGTAATATGCAATTCTGGAAATAATTATTTCCACTTCTCACTTTTTCTTTTTTTTTTTTTTAATTCATAGCTACACAGGTTTATATAGCAGATAAAATTTTTATATAAAACTCTGAAATTACCAGAATTGTTTCCAAAACAGTTCCGTGTAGTCCCAAAGCAACCTACAGTTATCATAATTACTTTTATAGAAACTAGGTGTGGTTAGACACATTGCAAAAATAGGGTTCAATTCTAAATTGACGGTCAGCTGAATCTCTGCTGTTCTAAGGCTGGTTCATCAAGGCCCCAGTTCATAGTAACCACACTGCTAGTCTGACATATGCCAGTTGAGAATGTCCCTAAAATGCCAGCCACCATCTGGGAACAGCTAAAGCACAGTAGCTACTGCTCTGATCCTTTCTGCTCCTCCAGTATTCTTCAGGCAAAGAAGCCAAAACAAAACCAACTACATCAACAAAGCTACCTCAATGACATTATGTAATTTACGAGTATCTGTCTGCATTTTGTCTAGCTTTGTAAACTGTCTTTTGCTATTTTTTTGTCTCCAAGTTATTCCCAGCTTTCCCATTCTGACCTCTTTCATGTCTACATCTTCACCCACATGCCCAGACCCTGAGCATTCACACCATGCAAAAGCTTGGGTGCACTCAAAAGTGCTGGAAGAAAGTCCTAACAGGCATAAGGGGGTCACTAAGACCTCAGGACTACAGATCCTCTGCAGCACTCTGCATTGGATACTCATTGGCACCTTGGGATAAAAAACTGGCACAGGAGTGCCTTGGTCACTCCCACGTAGTGACCCACAAAGTACCTGTGCTCCTTCAGGGCTCACAAACCTTCATGTGTAGGAGGGTTCTCAAGAAAAAAAAATGGAATGGCCTAAACTTTCCACCTGGAGTCAGTTTGACTCACGTAGTTTTTCACTCTATGCTGCACAGACAAATTAAAGTTTCCTCAGTTAGAATTGGACTATCTCAAAAGCCAGGCCTAGCAGAGCCTGGGTGTGAGCTAGGACAGATGCTGTGCACTGGACATACATACTTGGCAAGGCTGGGGCCAGGGGCCTATGACAGGTCCATTAGAGGGCTCCTCTTACTGCTTTTTGTCCCCTCCCTTCAATCTTTGCTTGGAGGCTGATGGAAAAATATAGAGTATGGTTGGTTTTTCTTTGGAGGGCTCCATTGCTACTCACAGGAGCAAATACTGCTACCAGAAGCATGCAGTTTCTTTGGGGGAAGGGTGGGCATCTTATAGAGGACAAGAGGCTGGATCTTGGTATTGGGGATGAATTACATACAAAACAGGGAATCACATATAGAGGGCTTGAAAACAAGAAAATGTTTCCTTTACTGCAAGATTCACCAGGTGGGCTCAAGGTACTTGAAAAGAGATCTTTAACAGGTCTTCAGAACACATCTTCTTGGCCTGAACAAGAGACTGGTTGATTGAATGAGAGATTTATAGGAACTTTGGTTTTTTTGATGTGCATTTCCAAAGTTCATGCTAAATTGTGGCACATTAATGTATATAGACATGGCTGATCTCAGACAAAGCATAATCTAAAAAAGCAGGGTATATCCAACGAAGTCAAATAAAAAGTAAGTATCAAAAAAAGAGGGAATAGTCTTGTTTTGCAACTCTGCTCTGTGTTCCAGCAAACATCATATTCTTTGGGGTTTGAAAGTACTGATTGACAATTATATCAGATTTAATCAATCTAGCACATTTAAAAAGACTTCTTTTGCAGGTACATACTCTATTTTTTCATGTTTTGATATCCTTAATTTCATTCTTGTAATCTGGTTTTCATGTCCGATACATATAGGAAGTAACAACAAGTTTGAAAACCTGAGATACTGAGTCCATTACAAACACATATTTTCTGTTTGCATGCTCTGTGCAAAGGGGCCTGTTCTCCCCACATATAGGTGCCTATGACACTGAAACCATAAAAGCCAACCTCTTCCAGGAAAGTAAATGTACAAAAAATGCAATATCCTCTGATTGAGTTCATGTTTCAGAAAAGCTTCCACAGTCAGTGGAGTTTTAATATCCCAGCACATCAGTCTGCAGTCAACTCCAAGCATATGGGCCATGGGCTGAAGCTAAAGCTCAAGCTAAAGCCAGAGCAGCAGCATGGTCTGCACCATCACAAGGCCATGAATGAGGAAAGATGGCAAATTATGCGTGCAAAAAGAATGTGTTACATTCATTCATTCCCTCTCCTTACAGCTGAGTAATTTCCACAAGCATCATGCAATAGCTCTGGTTGCTCTAGCCACAGGCAGTACATGTCCTGCCCACACCTTCCTGCATCAGACACATAAGTGAATCAAATACAAGTTCATTAATCAGCCATTATTCCTTCTGCACAGTTTTGACAAGCTTCTGAGAACTACTAATCAGAAAACATCTTCATTTTCACAGCAAGGTCAAAGTTCCACCTTTTATTTAATCATGTAACCCAAATAAATTCACCAGAACATTTTTACATAAGATTGTGAATGCACATACACATATCTGCAACTAGAATAATGGAGCTGACTTCCTATTATCCCTGTTGAATTTAGTGAGACATTTACCTTACTGTACATTTCAAAGAAAAAAAACAAACATTTTTTTTGACACAAGAAACTTAAATTATTGAGGTTTTTTATTTCTAAGAATTAGAACTTTCATACCCATTTTTAAAATCCCATGAAGGAATATACATTTTGGAATTCATACGTGATTTTACTCAACAGCAAAGTTAGTGTCCCTTTCCATGAGAACCAATGTAAAAATAAATTTTCTTCTATATATACACAGTTACTGCTAGAGAATTAATTTTTTATCTCTGAAATGCAACAAATGCTGAGCCAGCTGAAAAATAAAAAGAAAATGAAAATTGAGTTATCAGTATTAAATTGACATCCTGTTTTCTTTAGCAATCAAAAAACTCTGCAATAATAAATCCATCACAGTGTTCCTTGATCTATATTAACAGACCATTACAATTGTTGTAAGCTGACTCTTCAGCAGACCAAGCTGAAATCTGCTTTTGCAAGCCCATACTGAATGATTTCCCATTTTTTTAAGGATAAAGTATGTTTAGGCACAATTTGCAGAACACTAAAACTGACTGTAATATTTGAAAATAGCCATAAAGCACAGTTCAATTTTTTAATGAGACAGGTAACATTATCTTCTGTCAGCCAAAAAGGCCCTTGATTTTAAAGACAGCCACTACACCTTGCAATTTTACAGAAGAGAAATGTGCATCCCTCCTACCCATTTACAATGAATGATAAATGACATGCAAATCTCTGAAGTTTCTCACACAGTTCTCCTTTTTAAGTTAAAACAAATCAAATTATCTTTGAAAAAAATTTAAATTCTCCCTATCCTACAGTGGAAAACTACCACAAAATATTGTGTTGTTCTGTTTCTTTTTCCCTTTAGAAACAAGAAGGCCATTCCTCTGAGTCCAGCATGATGTAACATATTATTTCTGTGAGCCGTGAGCCTTTTGAGTGCAGCAGTTTCCTTTTAACCACTTATGTGCTGCCAGCAGTGGCCCAGCAGCTGCAGGCAAGGCATGAAGAGCTGACACTGAAGTACTGGGTGCCTCCTGCTCAGCCACCCTCCAGCCAGCCCTTCCTTCTCCTGGGCATAGGGAAGGGACCAGCCACCAATTTAGGGCACTGGGATGCACATTGGAGGGGATGGGTACAAGGTAGCTGAGATGAAGAAGCCCTCGGGGAGTGTGAGGGGAGGAGTGGGACACAACATGAATGCTCTAGTTCTGACTGGTCCCTTGCTCACTAAAACAAAACAGTGAGTATTCACATACTACTTGCAGAGTGTCTTACTTGTATACTGACCAAATTTGTATTTGAATTACGGATTTTGGATTTGAATTATGCTCAGATTCTTGCACAGCTGATCTGAAATAATTTTTGCCATATGCATGTGCCTTGATTCTCACTGACTTACTTTGCCTTCTGGAGGCAAGCAGACAGCACCAGAACACACTTATTCCTAACTAGGATTTACCAGCCTATACCAGAAGCAAAGAGTACATCTTGGAAAAGATGTAGTCATATGGAAATTTAGAAGAATTATATATGATCATGAAATCATAGAATCATAGAATATTCTGAGTTGTAAGGGACCCACAAGGATCATAGAGTCCAACTCTTAGTCCTGCACAGGAGAGCCCCAAGAGTCACCATGTGCAAACACATGGTCACAGACTGTGCAAACACTTCTTGAACTCTGTCAGGCTTGGTGCTGTGGTCACTTATTTGGGGAGCCTGTTCCAGTGCCCAGCCACCCTCTGGGAGAAGAACCTTTTCCTGATATCCAGCCTCAACCTCCACTGGCTCAGCTCCATGCCATTTCCATGAGTCCTGTCACTGGTCATGAGAGTGAAGTATTGGTACCTGCTCCTCCTCTTCCCCTCGTGAGGAAGTTGTAGACTGTGATGAGATCTTTTATCAGTTTCCTCTTCTCTAGGCTGAACAGACCAAGTGACCTCAGCTTCTTCTCATACAGCTTCCCCTCAAGGCCCTTCACCATCTTTCTTGCCTTCCCTTGGACACTCTGCAATCGTTCATATTGTGTCACCCAAAACTGCCCCCAGAACTCAAGGTGAGATTGTCCCAGAGCAGAGCAGGACAATCCCTCCCTTGCCTGGCTGGTGATGCTGTGCCTGATGCCCCCCAGGACACTCTTGGCCCTCCTGGCTGCCAGGGCACTGCTGGCTCATGTTCAACTTGCCATCAAACAGGACCCCCAGGTCCCTTTCCATGGCACTGCTTTTCCAGTGTCTCGTTCTGTCTGTCCGTACATCCAAGGCTGCCCCATCCCAGGAGCAGAATCTGGCACTGTTCCTTGTTGAAATTCATACACAAGGTGATTGCCCAGTCCTCTGTTTTGTCCAGGTCACTCTGCAAAGACTCTAATTGAATCCTTAAGTGTTCTTCCCTTTTTTGGTCAGAGCCTATGTTACCTGAAGGCACTTCATATGGTGATCCACATTTTTTTTCTGCTAAGTTATTTTGCCTTCATGTACCTGTTTATTTCCAGAGTGGAAAATGTGGTAACTCCTTCTGATAACTAACTCTCTGTGCCTTTCACAAAACACTATTTTCAGGGGCTTTTTTCTGCATGAATTTTGAAGATAAGAGTTTAAAATATAAATGCATACACATAAACATATATCTCTCCAATATATTCTGAATTACTGATGTGGAGCAACATGATTCTCCTAAAATAACAATGCCTCTGATGAAGTACAGCAAAGCAGTATACTTAAAATCACAGACAAGTAATTTTAAGTCAGGAAGCATCAGGAATAACCTGGCATGACATCAGAGAAAGAAGCATGCTATGAGGGAGAGTTCAAACCCTGGAAATATGAAAGGAAAATCATATTCTTATTCAGCATTCATGTGTCTTCAGGGTTTAACCACAGTGCATGTCAGTACTACTGCTGCTGCTACAATTTAGGAGAAGTGAGAAATCAAAACAACTTAATCTAAATTAGGTGAACATCAGTTATGAACAAATACAAAACCATAATGCAAAAAACTCAGTGTAAAAATAGCTGATGTCATCTGCATGGGCAGAAATCTGCCATTATTCATGCTCAAAACAGGGAACAATTACAGTGGATGGCAACCAGCACCCTAGAAGCAGAATCCCTGCTCTGAGTGCCTTATGCCTCAGGAGAGCCACAACACTGACACCTGTCAGCTGGTATTTCAGGTTGTACCTATGAGGAAGCAAAGGCTCAAATGGGGAATGCTCACAGCAAGAAATAATGACTGACTGGAGAGGCTGTTTGTGTGCAGAGTCACTAGCAAGGCTGTGAGGATCCCCAGCCACATCTCCTGGAGCTGCCCCACCACCAGGTCCCCAAAGGGGGTCAGCAGTGATTGAAAATATGGGTATTTCAATACACATATGAGGTGAGGAATGGGATAAGAGATCTGTGGCTGGAGCTGCTGAAGAAAAGGAATCTGCCCAGCAAATAGAGATAGCAGTAAGGCAGAAGTTTTAAAGAGACTTTAAGGTAGTCTTCCATGAAATGTCTGTATTATTTGAGAAATTGAGAATATACATATGCTACCTGCTGGGACTCTGCCTGACAGCCAGCTATATCTACAGATGACTTCCTGTAGAAATATCTACTCTGTGAAGTCTGAGGAGCTAGATGAGATCAGTACTACACAATAACTCGTTCACTATTAATAAAACTTCCAACTTAGTGTAAACCAATTTCATTTATCCTGAAAATCAGTCTTGCATTATGCAGGAAGAAAAACAGAGTTTTACGTTGTTGCTGCGGCCAATAAAAATACTGAAATCTGCATTAAGCCAGCTCTCTAATAGTACTAAACCATCAAGAAAACAAAGTTCAATGATTAAAAAGAGAAATAATTTCCCATTTTCTGTCTTTTTTATATGAAAGACCTGATCAATGGAAAATAATGAACAGAAACACCTTCTAGCCAAGAAGCTGCTCCCACCATCTGGGAGGCAGCAGGGGCAGCCCCACATCAGACACTCAGCTCCTTTGCTGCTCATTTCCATGTGTTTCAGGGAAACAGGTTTGGCATGAAGTACAAAGTGAAAGGCAGAGCCTCTCACCTTTCATCCAAACAGTGACCTCGGGGGGAAATCCCTGCATTTCCCTGCAGTGACAATGCATCAGGTCTTCCAGCACAGAGTATGGAGGAAATCCTTTTGTGCATTCATGTAAATGGGTTGCTATAGGTATTCACTCTCTGCTGGTTGTATTAAAATTTCAAGGTGATCAGAATCTGAGTATAATAAACACCCTGAAATAGTTGCTTAATTGAACTAAATTTCTCTCAACCAGACTTAATCCTGGATGAAAATCAGGAATAATGAAAAATAAGACCTATAACAAGTAAACACTCCAAATGCAAGTACTAGTACAGCTCATGAAATCAAGGCTAGAGATCTCTTTTCCAAATGAAATATGTTATTTTTCTTTGACCATCTAACAGTCAGTCACACTAGCTGTAAGCAAACCCAGACACATTAATTGGACAAATAAACAAGATCCAGCTCTTCTCTTTTGTTTTTCCTGCAAATTCTATGTTTATTTCTCCTTGCAGAAATGCACTATTCCAGCATCATAGAAAATACTGTGAATTGATTCCAAGCACTGGTATGGTCATATAAAGACCTTTCTGCACCTTAGGTCATCAAAGTCTTGGCCTCTGGAGCAGGGATTTCAGACCCCTGAAGACACAGCAGTGCAGAAGACCTCCAGAGTGACCCAGGGCTCAGTGCCAAGGGCCTCCAGGGTGTGAGGCACTGTGCCTTCCTCCCAGTCTGACCTGGCACACACAGGTGCATTGATGTGCAAAGATACACTTTGGATTTAACATACACTTTTGGCCAACCTGTTTGCAAGATGCATGGTGACAGAAACAGATTCAGTAATGAGGGCTCTCTGTCCCAAATTGACTGTCATCAAATATGGGTGCAGAAGATTTCAATCAGTAGTTATTAAGAAACACATTAAAGAGGGAGAGGAAAAGAGAAAGAACAAAGCAGGCTTATCTCCTGAATCATGAAAGGAACAAATCCACAAATGCTGACAAATTTCTTCTAATTAGTCTTTAGTAAACATCTGCTGCCTCATTAAAAAAAAAAGAATAAAGAAAAAAAAAACCAACAAAAGAATTCAACAAACAGCCCCCCAAAATACACATTCTGCTTAGTAATAAATCTGTGTTATCTGCCATAGACTTTCATGAGGGCAGAAAACTGCTCTCTTCAGAAGTTACCAAGGTTAGTTATCTAGAAATTTATCATTACTTCTTTGAAGTTCACATGAAAAAGATGCTAGAAGGTCCTAAAAGGATATAATCTATATTTTACCATTAGTGACTATAGAGGGTTTGTGACACATTCTTGATCTCACTCTAATCAATGGCATACTCATTCACTTTGATAGGCATAAGATGAAACTCTAAAGTTGAAATCCTATTTTCCTGAAATCAACAAAATTTTCTATCCATTTTGCTGGGTTCAGGATTTCAACCTGAAGTTTTGAAGAGAACAGAAAATATTCACTCCTCTGTAGAGGCCTAACATGTTGTCTGTGTGCCTAAAATCCCCCTAAATGTGGTCTGAAGGCTCTGTATAGTACTTGCATATCTCATCTGAATAATGGCAAAGTTGACCCCAGAAAGTAATAGAGCATTTCTGGCATATTTTAAAATTTGAAAGTCTATAAAAGAAATACAAGTTTTCTTTTTTTTCCAAGCAAGACTGCATACCCTGTGTGTGCACCCAGTTAGCATTCTACACTCATATTTAGCCCTGTGTTGAATGGCAAAATCTGTTTCCTACTTACACTCCAGTACCATTTACAGACATTGTGGTATCAGATGCATGGATTACACAAGTGCTATCCTGTTTCCCTTGTTTATAGGGTGGAAGTTTCTCTTCACTTAAGAAAAAAAAAGGTAGGAAAATACTCCTTTTATAACCAGCTGTCTAGACTACCTGCATTATAAATAGACCAAAATATTCTCTTCCATATGTATTTCTGATTCTTATTTAATTAGGTAGGAAGAACCCTGAAGATTTAGTGTTCAAATTTAGTGTTCTTGTACACTTCAGACTCAGCCTGAATTAACATGTAAGAAATGTCAGGGGATTCACTGGCCAACACTAAAATGCTGCATCTATCCCATTTGCACAGCTCCCACTGCCTTGAATGAGCTGGTCAATTTGATCCCTGTTTGCTGGCTTAGCATTTTATCCTCAAAAAAGAACCCCACCTGTGGGAACCCAGAACATCCCTCTGGCTGTCCAGGACAGCCAGGACCCCTGCCAGGGAGCACAGAAGCCCTGGCACAGAGCCCAAAACACCTGTGGTTTTGATTATGACCCATGGAACAAACTACCAACCTTATATGAAGATCAACAAGCCACAACAGTTTAGGTAGAATATCAGTGAAGTTATCACGGGGGGGAAAAGTAGATTTTGGGGTTTTTGGTATGGGGGTTCAGGAGGCAAGATGGGGGGAACTGTTCAGCCTTTCTCCTTCTTCTTCTTGGCCTCCATCTTCTGCTGTGATGTTGGCACTTTTAGATTGGTTTAGGGTAGAATCTCACTGTCTAACATAAGTGAAGGGTATTGGAAAGTAATTGTAAACATTGTATACGTAGTTTTTAGTGTAAAGACATAACACTGCCCCGGGGGCAGGCAGAGTGCCTCTGACTGTCCTACTGGATGGACCTCGGTAGGGCAGGAGAAAATTTTTTATAGATAAGATACAATAAACAACCTTGAGACCAAGAAATGAATAGCCCTGACTCCTTCTTCAAGCGCCAGGCTGGGAAAAGGGACTTTCAAACTCTTCTCGGGGTCACTCTGACCAGCTAGAGATCCCGACACCCACCTATCTCTAGAGCGTCTTCTCTAGTCTAATTTAGATCAGGAGTAGCCTCTGGAAGTGACTCCAAAGCATCCACTGCTGTCCCTTCATTCAGTGATGCAGTCACCTTGCCAGAGGATGCATTCAGTTTCCCAGGCACTGCCCTTGGTAGCCCCAGGCTGGGTGTACCCAGTCATGCCTCAGCATCTGGGGGCTTGCATGTGGCTGCTGCTCCCACTGAGGGGAGCCTGACTGGTCTAGATCCTCCCTCCTGAAGATGGGTGTGCATTTGTTCATTTCCAGTCCCCAGGGATCTCCCTGATCTGCATGGACTTTCAAAGAGACAGAGAGAGGCCTTACAACTGGCCAACTCCCCAACACCTTCAGAAGCATCATGGATTCATGTAAACTCTAGTACAAACTTCATATTTAATTAAGGAACTGTCTTTATAATTTTGACCTTACAGATAGGACTTTTAAAGCATTACATTGTGGATTTACATACAGACAAAGAAAATCTAGTTATATTCTTACTTTGTTAAGAATACCAAAAAATGTAAGGCATATATATAAACCTGTTCTAACAGTAGCTTCAGTTTATCAGCAGCATTCTGGCCCCCTGGAGTATAAGGTCTCCTCAGTTTCCTATTCAACTCTTCCACCTTTTTTTCTTTGCTCTTCCTGTCATTAATTTTGTTTGTGTCTCTCTCAAAAATTGGGGATTTTCTTCCATATTCCTTATGACACCTCAACCACACCTAGTAATATTACAAGCTATATGCCTACGCTCAGGAAGGCTAAGATAAGCTTTCATTACAACATATTTTTGTAATTAACCTTTTGTAACCATGTAGAAAACAAGGCAAGAACAAGGCAAGAAAAGCTCTTGCTCAACTCTTCCATTCTTAAATAAGAAATAAGCAATTTTCCTTGTTAAGGAATGGTATTCAATTCTAAACAAACTTTTTGTGGTAATAGATTTCACAGTACTAGTGCTGCACTCACCTAGTCCTGGCACGTGGGACATCCAGGCAATGGTACTACAGACATTCTTAACCCATGAACTTTACATAAATGGGCACCCCTCAATGTTGCTGCAATTTTTACTTCATGCACTTTAACTATATAAATGGAAAGCCCTTTGTTTTATTTATAAAATACTTCAAAGAAACAATGCAGAATCTGTCACGCATAGAATTGGCGGACACCAATTCATCTGAAGCATGGCAATGGGCTTGACTTCAAAACGTCCTGGTACCAGGGAGAGGACAGAGCCTGAATGAGTGACACATTGCAGGGAAGTCCCAGATGACAGTCAAAAGGAACCACAAACTCAGTATTGCTCAGGAATCAGTTCAGCTCCTCCCCAACCCAGGGCTGACACAGACCTAGGGCTCACACAGGTTAACTGAAAAGATCCCGAACCTGCTGGGCTGGATGGACCATGTAGACATGAAAAAATCTTAACAAGAGATGGTCTCAATGACTGCATCAATCAAAGCTTTGATCTCTTGGATACGTTAGATCTTGTATCTAGGCAGTGGCAGCTCATAAACTGAATGGCTGTGCTAACAGCTCTCATTCAAGCTACAGGAAAGCCAGCTGAACACTTCAGTGGACTGAGACAACAGGACTAAAGAAACTACTGCCTAGGGCAATCCTGCAGTGATAAAACCTTATCGACAAAATAAGGTGATCCTTTCAATATCCCTATCTATCTTATCTGAAAACAAAAAACAAACAAAAACCCAACAACTTTAATTCATTCTCCATTTATCCAGGGAGAATAGAAGTCAACATATCCATTAGCTTCCACTATATCTGAAATTGCCTGAAAAAAATTCACAGAGGAGGCAGCACAGTTCATTAACTCAAGGGCAACGCTGCTTTTGCTGCTTCCAGGATCCATGGACAACCCAACCACTTGAGTTACCCAGGGCAACCATCCTGCACAACCAAGGCAGCTCACAAGCACAATATGCACTGAGTAACATGGGCATACAAATGGCTCTGCAGAGTGTGTTAAATCCAATGGGATTTTCTTTTCTCTACAAGGCCTCCCAGAATCACTGTTTTGCACCAATTTTCTCTGCATGCATGGCTTCATCAGCCCTCTCTCAGGTAGGTCACAGAGAACCGAGCACATCTCTGTACAAGCCAATACAGTCTTCCAGAAATGAGAGCACTGAAAAGTAAAATGAAGGGATGCAAAGTAGTTTGGAGACAGCCAGGCTGTCCTTGACACGGATGACAAGCAGATCCTGCTGCAACCTAAGCAGCTGCACACAGTGCTGCTCTCATGCCTTTGCATCATAGGTCACATGCAAACCTTCCCTTATCCAATTGTCACAGGTCTCTCTCCTCCCCTTCCCATCTCCTGGGAGATAAAAGCAGGCTATTGGAGACAAATCCCCAGCCACTTTCTCAGAGAGACCAAACCAGCTGCATGGATTTTTTTGGGGTCAAGTTATTATTTTTTCCTTCTTTCAGAGCTTGTTACTTTTGCCAGTATTATTTCCTAAAGAAAATCCTACACTTGCTTTAACAGATAGTACTAAAATACTCACCAGTCCTCTGAAAGCTCAAAATCAACCTGGTCCATGAATGCAAGAGAAGGCGTATCAATGAACAATAAAAAACCCCACACAACAACCTAAAAAACAACCCCAAACTCAAATGAATTCAGTTTTTTTCCTAATTTTTCTAATATGTTTTCCTCAGTCAAAAATTAACACCAGCAACATCTAGTTCTATATAGTGAAACTATGATATTCTAAAGCCATATAATTATTACCAGTAGCTAAATTTAAATTTTAAAGTACTACTATTGTATACAGATATTGAAAGACAAAAAGTAATGACAAATTATTTACTATATTTCTAGAAACCTAAGGCATAGATTCATTTAAAATACAGTATAGTATGATTGCTTCCTCTGAATTCTTATACATCCTTATAGACAAAAGGTAATGACAAATTATTTACTATATTTCTAGAAACCTAAGGCATAGATTCATTTAAAATACACTATAGTATGATTGCTTCCTCTGAATTCATATAAAATTGAATGATTAACAGGGTAAAACAAACTTACTTAGCAAAAGAAAAGCTCTGTCACAACATTGTATTTTAGGCACAACACTGTATTTATAAACTCTCCCGAAAACATACTGGAACTGCCAAATCTGTGCTTGACACACAATTCATACAGCTCTGCTGAGAAATGAGTGAAACCAGGCAGTGCTGGGTATGTAGGCGTGCAAATGCCATCTGAAGACATCTTTGTGGAAAAGTGCCATTTTGGTTGTGTAACTGGAGGCCCAGAACTCTCATCAAGGAACAATTCTATTCTCTGCTACTCTGGCAATGATCTGATTAATTCAATCTAGCTGATAGATGTCCTTAGCAATTTTAGTTAGCAAATTGACACCATTGTATTTGCAGGCATGACTTTAATGCTATTTGGGGGCTGTGCCATGTCAAATGGCAGGATTTGTGCCTGACCTATGTCTGAGAAAGTTATCCACATCATATGTCAAGAAGTAAGCTTGCTGAGCACATTGTGCCCTTTAAAATGCTATTCCAGGAAGAAGCAGTCACCACGCAAGTTGTTTCCACGGTTCACTATTGCAATTGCCTGTCCTACATGAACTCCATAGGCTAACAGGAATGATCTCATTTGGAACAAACTCAAAGAGAAAAGCAAGACTGAAATATCTAGCAAGGAATCACTCACACAAAAAAAAAAACCCACAAAACCCCACAAAAATACCTCCACAAACCAAACCAAACCGACCAATCAACCAAAAACACCCCCCACCAAACAAAACCCTGAGATGTTTGTGTGCTATTTTTAAAGGTTAAAAATATTTTCAGACTGCATGGCAGAGTTCTGTGCACTTTCACAGGAGCTTCGAGTCTTTGTGGTTTCTGCAAACACATACATAACTAACATTTTCTTTTCTTTTAAATCATCCTACCATTATTCATCTCTTTTTGTATGCATAGAATTTGCCAATCCCTCTTCATCTCATTTTGTGCCACATAAACTTCCAGTCTGTCACATCTGCAGATTTTCTAGCCATTTAAATATATATCTGAACCCTGAAGGCCCAGCTATGTGCCCTGGGGGCAGAATAAAACCACAGCAAAATATGGTGGGTGCTGAGAAGACACTTTTATCTAGGGAACATGCACATGCCCCATCCTTTGGAAGTGACTGCTCTGAGGGCTTTGAGGGAGAGCTGGAGAGCTCACTCCCTCTGCTCCACAGGCACCAGCAGAGTGCTCTGTACAGCCTGGATGGGTCTTGTTCCAGCTTCATCCAGGCAGGATGGTTCACAAAAAAACCCCCAAAAATACCAAAACAAAGTCCTCAGCAACCTTTCACTTCATATAATCAGTTTGAAGGTGGAACCAGTTTGTGCCTGAATCCCTATACACATTCTAAATGATGCATGTCTTCTAAATTAACATACCATACAGTCATAAACTCATAGCTACTTTATCATTAACCATACAGCAACTGAATATTTAGAAAAAGGAAATAAAAATGTATATTGTGTTGACTTTTGGCCTGTTTTCAAGGTGCTTAAATGGTCCCAGTTTGGGCTGGTTTCATTGCTCCTGATAGCCCTCCAAGGCACAAGCACAAGTTAGGCAACCTTCAGATTGAACTGCAGGTTTTGCTGGCATGAGTAAGCAAAATGCTTCCTTGTGCTACACACGGCTGGTTTGGTACCTGTTCTCTACGACTTGCAGCAGAATTTAAAGGCAATGATGGTATATTAAACTGCAGACTGGAGACCCTGCTTAATTAAATGACAGATAGACTGCCCTGCTGCAGCCTGAGCACATTATCATGCCCTCCTACTAATTAGGTTAAACACCACTCTGGAGAGTCCACTTCATGGGTGAGACTGTTTACGTGCTAATGTTTACTTTATGTTTCTCCACCTTTCAGACTCGATGCCACAGCTGCTACTACAGCAGCCCATCAGTATTAATTGGTATAGTGGTTTATGATACACTTGAACAGTAGAAACCATTCCCATATCACCAGTTCATTTCAGAGGCACAGATCCTGCCCAGCACCACCAGCCTAAATTAGTTCTGAGCTAGTGACCAGAGTGGGAAAGCTGGATATCCTCCTGTTAATTCAATGAGCTCTTACTAGCATAATTGCAGAATATTAGCTCAAATAAGTGTAACATGACTTTTCCTATCAGGTTAAATATATTCTTTTCTTTTCTTTTTAAAAAATTTTATTTTAAAATGTAACATTCAGTGCTCAGTTGGGGAGCTGCTTATATTCTCTACAGAATCACTGAAAAAACATTTGACCCCTCAAGGAGTAAGTACTTCAGTAAATTCAAAATATCATAACACTGAGTTATTATTACACACAAAAAATCATATAGGTCCTGCAGTTTTAATATTTAAAAAGAAAAGTTGTTCTCAAGAGCATGAATGGTTATAATATATGAGTTTGTAAGGTAGTCGCTGTTCATCTTTGACAAAGAAGGACAGATTTGTAACATTTTCCATATATATTCCTCTGGCTGCACCAATAAGATCACCTCATATAAAACATAAACTGTGGTATAAAACATAAAACTTACAGCAAATTCTTTAAATACGCTTCTGTGAAGTACAAAACATTAGATAAATAATAAACAAACTGTAGGAAATCATGAACATCTACAACTTCAGGACATCAAAAACATCAGTTAAAGCTTGTCTAATGGCTCACAAACCAACTAAAGATCTTACTCAACTTGCTACAAAAGAAGAAAAAAGAGCTGAGTTTCCTACTTGCCTCACAGGCAGGCAGATTTGGTAAGTTCATCTGCTACAATAAAGCTTTGTGCAGGGAGGCAAAGGCTGTTGTGGGAGCAGAAGAGACACAATTCTGTACAGGATCCATTTATACCTTAATATCTGTGCTGGATCCCCTTGGCTCAGTTTGTCACTTTATACACAAACCCAAGTATCTACATGCAGGTGTCTTCAGACCAGCCTCCTGAGCTGGGTCTAGCTCCCACAGGGCCAGCTCAAGCCCACCGTGGGCACAATCACCCTCTCCCTGTGCTGTTTATCTCCATGCCTTCCATGCAGCCTCTCAGATGACAAATCTGAGGCTGAAGAAGGGACAATGTGGCTCTCTGGTCCTGACTGTAATGCTCCAAGCACTGGAGGTTCACTAGTGGGGCTCCCAGGTGTCAGAGTAATTAAGAGTTTGACCACTTTGTATTACTCATAAACTGCTAAATGAGATAGGTATTGGGAAGACACCGTGTTCATTAAAGATGCTGTCACTGCTTAATAAAGTAATCTTATCATTAGCTCGAATCAGTCAAAAATTTTAACTCAAAAAAATAAATAATAGGCTTTAACAATGTTGGGGCATCCTCACTATCAAATTTTAGTAAGTGTCTAACATTTGAAATACTTGACATGATGAGGGAAGTAGTTAATTCATTATGTGTTCATTAATAAAATGTTTGGAGCTAAGTTTCCGTTCTTAATTAAAATCTTAAAAGGTTTGAGAACAGAAGATGCAGAAGTATTTCTGTATTTTTTTTAATGAGCCACTTTTCTACATTATATCTCCTGTCTAGATAAATATGAACACAAAATATTTGTGTTATCACTGCTATAGAAGTCACATCATCTATTTACACAATAGACACAGAGCTCATGTCTCACAAGTTGTGCTTTCATACTGACAAGTCTAGAGCAGTAGCTGTAACAGAAGTACTACACATATCTTGAAAAAGTATTTTGCTGCCACATTAATGTCACAGCAGAAGTTAAGAACTCTTAGATTTGATTTCACATAGGCACAGGACAGATGTCTACAGACGGTTTGGGGTGGATGGTTGTGAAACCACAACAGCTGCGCAACTGTGTGCAAGACAGACCTGCAGAGAAGAGGTTTATTTCCTTTGCTGCTATGATTACTTTGTGCACAAACCAGAACATAATTTTTACTCTCTTTTGTGCCTCAAGAAGTTTTACTTCAGTGATCAGGTCCTGATTCACAAAGTTATTAGAAATTCCCACATGGTGCTCTCACTGCATGTTTTTGTTTGAAAAGAGGTGAGTGGTCTCCAGGAAGGACATTTTAGCTCTGCAAACAGCAAAAAAGGCTCCTTTCTAGTTAGCTTCAAAGTAGTTTCACTGAATTCTTTCCTGAGTGTTGTTCAGCTGTTTCAAAGAAAAAACAACACACAAAGTAAACAATTATTAAAAAGCACCCATTTATTAAAAGCCACCATAAGGTGGGGTACAAATGTGGACAGCAGATGTGGACACCATTCGGGAACGACAGTGGTAAATACCTGGAGAAAGCTGAATTAAACATTTCCAATTAAGTTAGCAATTCAAATTTAAAAGGAATTCCAGTTCTTGGGTTGAAGCTGTGAATTCAGTGGGGGTAATTTACAGTTCTACTTTTGGTGCAAGTCTGTTGTGACAGGAAGAGGGGGAACAAACAAACAACTTTTGTCCCACGCAGCACTCTCCTTGGGCAGTGCACTGTGTACACACACATCCTGCCTGGAAGGGAAGAAGCTGCCAGACTCATTTTGCTGCCAGCATAATTCCATACTTGTATTAGAATCTCTGTAATTCCTAACACACCACCTTTAGGCAGGTGAAGCTAATTTCTCCACTACTCCCTACAGCCTCCTGAATGGCACTGTGCAGAAATGATGGGCACATTCTGCTTAAAGCTTTCATGAAGCAAACTCAGAGTCAACTTTATGAACACTGACAGTTTGTGGAGATTTATATCTTCATCTAGGACTCACTCCTGATCATAGTAGGGCAGATCATATTTATTGTACATAAAGAAGTGTACATTTTTGCCTCTGCCCCCAAGTTTTGTGAAGCTTGCTTGTTGTTTTTAAATTATCTGAATTCATAAATTTTACAGAGCTAAATGGAAGGCATTTAATCTAATTTGATAATCAGATTTGTAGGCATTGATGCTTTGAAGTGGTTAACTGGGTAACAGCTAATTTCCCTGTGGGATGAGCAATGCACTAACCTCTCTTCCCTCTGAATGATGGCAGCATATAAATATCTGCTGCATTTGAAAAACTCCTAAATCACTAGCCATTAAGAAACACTAATAACTTGACTGTTTCCATACATAATTTATTGGGAAGAAACTAATGTGGTCTGTATTCAGAGCATGTCTGCAACCCCTGAATCTGTTGAAATTTTTTCCAATTCTGGTGACTTCTGCTAGGATTTCCAGTTGGTGCACACTATCATCTACCAGCACTGCCCTTTACCAGCAAATTTTACTTGTCTGGTTAGGACAGCCTGCCCTCACATATTTGTAGAGTTGTTCACAGGCCAGAAATATGAGCTGGAATCAGGAACAAGGAATGTTATAAGACAGCAGAGCAAATAATCTGCCTTGCAAAGAAACTAATTCACCTGCTGGTATTATCAGCATATGAAAACAAAGAGGATCAGCACTCTTAAAACAGAGAAGAGCTACCCATTTAATTTAGCCCACAGTAAGAGTGACTGAATTTGAATTCCATGGGAGCAGTTCAGTTCCCTTGAACAGGAATTTGTATATACTTCAATACAAAATTTAGAGCATTACATAACTGGAAGAAAGACTCTTGATTTCCTAAGAAACTAATTAATCTCTTTGATTTCAACTGCTTTTCTGGTGAGGTTCTGCTCAGAAAGGTGGTGGCAAATTGCTTGATTCTGCTTGCATCAGTGAAACAAAACCCAGGATAAAACAACGTGATGAACAGAAATCATCTGCATTGAATAGTTTGGGCTGAACCTGTTCCTGTTGTATTGATGGCAGCAGTATTACAACAGTTTGTTGGATTACAGGCTAAACAGACCAAAACCATTCTCTTTATAGGTCACTTAAATACAGCAAGAAAAAAAGTGCATTTAAACCCTCTACCCACCAGCAAATATTGCAGCTGTCTTCAAAGTACCCTTCTACTAAGTTTTTTTTTACTAAGAGAAGTAAGTTTTATAATGTACTTATTTTATATACAACCCTACTTCTTCAAGTGAAGAAGGATTCACTCCAAAATCACAGAAAATATCAGAATGGCATGATGGCATGTAAGGTAAGGGCTCTCATAAACCTCAAGACACCCTAATTCTGCATTATCTGTTTGCTGTGATTTCAAAGAGGGAGGGAGGGAGGGGCAAACATCATCTTCCCCCCCCACCTAAACAAGAAAAGTAATTTCCAAGAGTGGGACGTATCTATGTTTCTTCTATATCCTTGCGCCCCAGGAAAAAACAAGCTCTGGTAGAGGGAATGAATACAAGTATTAAACTGGTTAATGGTTCCACCACCATACATTAACTTAGCAACTTCTAGCATTTCCCTGAGTGGGCTATGCTTTGGGGGCAGCTCGCTTCAAGCAATGAGATCTGATTACACTTTAACCAAAGATCCTGTTTTTATTAACAAACTTGAATACAGCTAAAGAATAAATTATTTCAAATCCTTAATCGTTCTCCATGACTTTGATCAGTTCTTCCTGAACATACTGCAAGGGACTCTGTTTATTCAATTTTGTCTTGCTGTGGTGGTAGGCTGCATGAGAACAGGTTTATGGTGCTAATATGTCTACAGTGTTAACAAGCAACTGACACTAGTTGTCTGTAAAACTCCTCAGAGTTGCAAATGCCTTCTTTTGTTAGTATGAATTTCTCCACCAGGATAGAATCACATTCCTAGGCACTTCTCTACATTAATTACTCTAGCAGGATCATCACAGATATCACAGATAAATGAAATCTGCCCTCAAATAGCATTAATTGATGCTGAACTGTTCAACATCTGCGTGGACAGCATGGATCTGCTGCTGGCACCAAGCTGTGTGGTGTGGTCAGCACACTGGAGGGAAGGGATGCCATACAGAGGGACCTGGACAGGCTTTAGATGTGAGGCCATGCAAACCACATGAAGTTCCACAGAGTGAAGGGCAAGGTTCTACACCAGGGTCACAGCAATCCCAATCCCAGGCACACCCACAGATTAGGCAGAGATGTGATTGAGAGCAGCCCTATGAAGAAAGACTTGGGGGTGATGGTTGATGGTGGAAACCTCAATGTGAGCTGGCAGTATGGCCTCATAGCCCAAAAAGCCAACAAAGTCCTGAGCTGCCTCAAAAGGAGCATGGCCAGCAAGTCAAAGGGGGCGATTCTGCCCCTCTGCTCTTGTGAGACCCCACCTGGATTGCTGCACACAGTTCTGGTGCTCCCAACATAAGAGGGAACTGTTGGAGCAAGAACTGTTGAAGCAAATTGGGCCATGAAGATGGCAGCCTGGGAAAGCTGGGGCTGCTTAACCTGGAGAAGAGAAGGTTGCAAGGAGACCTCAGAGCACCTTCCAGTACCTGAAGAGGGCTTACAGGTGAGCTGGAGAGGGACTCTTCATCAGGAACTAAAGTGATGGCACAAGGAGCAACAGGTACAAATTCAAAGAGGGAAAATTTAGATATTAGGAAGAAATTGTGAGGGTGGTGAGGTACTGGAACAGGTTGCCAAGGGAGGTTGTGGATGCCTCATCCCTGGCAGTTTTGGGGTTGGATAAGGTCTTGAGCAACCTCAGTAATGGGAGGTGAGGGTTGGGCCTAGATGATCTTTAAGGTCCTTTTCAACTCTTAACATTCCATCATTGTATGAATAACCTAAATTCAAACTGCCATTGTAACAATTAAAACAATTATCCTGCATGCCTTGGGGTGTCACAAAATAACATTAGACTGATACTTGTTAGAACACTGTTCTGACTCTTCTTTCATCTGTGTTTTTTAGAAGTAGGCAAGTTCAAAGAGATGGATCCTTCTGCCATAACTAAAACATGCCTCCTGATACCCAGAAAAATTGCAAAGAACCCCAAAAGCAATCTGTTCCTCCTCTCCTCCTCCCTTCTTCCCAAAAAATCAATAAAAGCTCTCAGACATAGGCATTGTATTTATGATGTAACTTACAGCAGAAATCTGTTAGTTTTGTCTGAAGATTTCCTAACACTAGCCTTGGGAGGAAAATGATGCTTTACAACAGAGCTGATCTGCAAATAATTGTTGCACCAAATTCCTGTAGCAGCAAACCCTACATTTTATGCTATCACCTGGTGGCACTGTTATACAGCCTGCAACATCTCTGTTTTCAGCACAGGGCTCTGGGAGTGCTCCATTTACCCTGGGGTTACCCTGGACCTCCCACCCAGGAAGCTTTGGGATGGGGGGAGCCAGCTGACCTGGACACTGGGTTTTGCTTTGGACTTCAAAATACAGCTGATCTCCCAAAACAGGCATTGACATTTGGGAAGAACACAAATCTAAACTCCATCTCAAGGCTGGTGTTGATATAGATAATAATAATTTGCATGTAAGTTTCATATTTCTGATACTTCTTCCATAAGCAAGACACTAGCAAGCTAACTGAAGGCCTAGGAGGTTTCAGTGGGAAAAAAAATCCAGAAGAAAGCTGTTGTATTACTGCAGATGTTTTTAAAGGAACTTATTTCACTGATCAGATAAATATGAAAGTCATGTAATATAACCCCCAGAAAATAAGAATAGTTGCAAATATTAACAATCTGTCCAGTTGGTAGAGATTATATTTTTAACTGCTTCCTTTAACAAAGAGAGAATAATCTATACATTGTGCTAAAAAACCCCAAATCAAACTGACCAAACCTACATCTTCCAGATAGTATCCTAATTTACAGGCAACTGATGAACATTCAAAACTGAAACATCAGTTATGCTAATAAGCAACAGATACCTCTTCAGTGTATGAGGTTAGATAGCACTATACATAATTTTGCATTCATACATATGATGTGCATTGGTTAGAAAAACATGATCCCAGTCAAGTCTCTAACAACTAAAAATCAAATTATATTTAGGTTTTCCCCCTCTATTTTTACATCCTATTCACATGTAAGTCATCCTGACAGTAGGAAAGGGGAAGTGTAAGTCTGCAAGGCAGTGGGTGCCTAAAACAGACTAAATGTTCCCATATATTCCCCCTCACAAAACTATAACTGAAATTATCAATATACAAGAGCTGAGATTTCTGTATTTTTCCTAATAAGGTACATTACCTACAAATTCTCTCCCTGTTCTTTAAAATTAAAAATGTCTTAATACCAAATGTGATGGATAGGAATGTTGTCAGCAGAACAAGGATCTGAGAAGGCTGGTTAATTAACAGAACACTGGGTTATGGTATGAGACAGGGCTTTTCTGATGTTCTGTATCTCTACTTGTGTTTTCATCAAGTAAATATTTTTGATAGCTTTGCTCCTCTTCATTGCCTGGGCTCCCCTCTCATTTACTTGCACACCCAGCCTTGTGCTGCTCTCTTCCTGTATTGGTGCTTCACTGACACTATACTCTTCATATCTGTGGTGCTGCCATTCCTTGACTCCAACACCTTTCCCTGCAATCTCTTTCTTTACCCAAGCAGAGTTTAATAACTCAGGGTTTATTCAGATGAATAAACATCCCTCAGACATATTTATTTCAACTCTGTGAAAGAAAGCCTCTTTTAGCCTTTCTTTGCTAAGTAATTTAAACTGTAATTGTAATAAAGAGGTTTTTTTCTTTCTCAGTGCAAGACAGCTTCACTATTCATGTGTAAAAAATAAAGAATCCTTTTTTCAAGTTGTCCTTAACTGTCACTTAACACATTCTCCCTCTTGAAAAATATAAAAATTAAATCAGTCAAAAGGACTTGCAGCATCTTGTTCTTAGCAGAGTAGAGAAAAATATTTATTGTTCTGAAGAAGAAGTTTGCCAACTATCCAAAAGCAAATGAAGCTATGCTTTTTCTGTCTCTGGTAGATGAAATAGGAAAATCAATTTGATGGCAAATATGGTGGTAAAGCAGTGAAAGAGATGTGCCTTTTAAAAGACCATCAAATACAGGAACCTCATTCAATGAACACTGAGACACTGAGTTGAACCCAATCCATCTTTATTAATGGGGCTTATTGGAGAAAGTGTTTTCTGGCAGGTCATTTACAATCACGTGTAACAACGACATGGTATTGCTAAGCCTACACTATTCCACTTGGTTATATTCTCATTCAAAAAGGCAATCCTTCAGAACCACCTTGTCAGGGAAAAATAAATTCTCCTCTCTTGGAAGAGCCTGCTGTAGGGTTCAAGGTGAGCCCTTTACTTCTCAGATTATTTATCTTTACTCTCATATTTTTTACTTGTGATGAATTACAGTCCCACTAGTAACCCTACCAGGGAAATGTGGTGTTTAAGGAAGGCTAAACTGCTTGGGCTTGGTTTGTTTTCCAGCAAACATTGAATAAGAAATAAGTTTTATGTTTTTCATTTGGCATATTATTTTCTTCTATCTGACAGGTTTGAAATGTGTGCATTTAATATTGATTAAAAAAATCACAAGAAATCAGTGCAGATTTAGATCAGTGTCAGATAACATGACAAAGGTGTTCTACTCTAACTAAAAATATCCAGATCAACTCAACTGTGCATTATGTAGTTGTAATCCCACAGGGATTTATCTTTTACTACTGGAGCTGAGTTTGGGCCAAACCACTAGACAGCTGAGAGTCAGCAGTGGTATAATTCAGCATTTTCTCAGGGTTCACACTGGTGATGGTTTCTCTCCAAGATCCCAGCAGATTTCAGTACCTAGCTGATGCTAACATTAGCAGCTATGTTAGGAAGTCTTGACCTGTGAACAATCAGTGTCTCGTGTTTTATTAAAATGAGAATTTCTTGGTTTTAAATAGAACATGTAATCCAGTTTGTAGACAGAATTTAGGCAAATTTCTCAAATCATAATTTTATTTCCTAGTACATTTATGTTTTTAAAAGTGACTGTAGGGAGGAGCTATTTTCTCTGAGATTTATTCAGAGCAAGAACATCAGAAACTTGGCAAACTATCAAAGAGCCAACCTCAGCACTGTCTTACATAGAAGTGTAAAGAGAAAAACATAATTCAAAGTGTAGATAGGTGACAAAAGCACCTAATTCCATACCCAAGTGGTCACACAGGTTCCTTAATAAATGCATGGCAAAAGTGCCTGAGAAACTGCAAGTCAACAACCCTTAGAACAGGTCATGCTTGTCACATTTCCTCTGGCAGAGGAAACAGTCTGTCATTCTATCTTCTACAAATTAAAAGAACAAAAGAATCTCTCAAGCACATTAATTAATGAGATTCATTGGAAACATAGCAGGCTGCTGCCACTATTTAGTTTTCATGAACGTATCTAGCCAATTAGTATCTAAATTTATAAAAAGAATTTTTGTACATGTTGAATATTTTATGCTTGTAAAGTCTTTGCATACTGCTATGTGCATACTAATGCTCTGTAATTGTGGGATGTTCAACAGTACAATAACTCCATGATAAAATCTAACTGTTTTTCTTGGTTCAAGATAAAAATCAGGGTTTAGTGACAACACTCAGTTCCCATAATGTTTTTGAGGGAAAGAAGCAAAACAACAAGCCATTTTATTAAAATACAAAAGGACCTTCACAGCAAGCTGTTCTGAGGGTGATCCTAACTCAGAAGACCTGTCTCCTGAAAATCAAATCTGACTCTTATTTATCTAGCAAAATCTTTATCTAGCAATATTTATCGAGCAACATCTAGCAAAATAATATGATAAATAATCAGAAAACATGAATACAGGAAAGGGTAAAAATTTGTTTAAAAGGAAGACATAAAATGACAATCTGTTTGAAGCCCAGTGCAGGCTTCAAGGTATTGGATAGCCCCTCATGTTAAGGACCCAGAAATATTAGGCAATGGGTAAGGTTTGTTCTGGCACAGTATAAATGGCTTGAATTACATCTTTGAATTGGATCATTCTCACAGGAAAACAAGCTCCTTGAACAGGAGGGAGATGGTCCCACCCCATCAGCACAGGCACCTGCTGGTGGAGACTGCAGTGGGTCATGCCTGAGGATCCGTGTCCCTGCACAGAAGGATTTGATCACTTTATTCCAGACTGACTTTGGTTTCAGTGTAGTTATTCTACAATAAATAAGTCCAGATTTTGATCTTAGATTTCATGCTCACATATATGCAGTATGCAAGGAAACTCAATGGCCTCATTCACCATCTTCCTGACTTCTAAGGAAGTCACTTTGCAAACAGGTTACCAGCAGTACTTGTGGTTTGATCCTTTCCATAATATCTTTGTCTACCCCCTCACCCCTCATCTCAGAAGGGCTTTTTATGGATTTAAAGAAAGTTTAAGGGAAAAAATAAAAAAAATATGAGGACATTTGACACCACTGAGTTTCAATTAATGCCCCAAAATTATAGCTTTCATGATATATGTACAGAGAACTGAAACAATCATTAAAACAGAAATATCACACTCCCCTTGGACCAAGAGATCTCCCATGATATTTTAAGACCTTTTAAACATTCTTTTTTTTTTCTGAGAGTGGAGAAGCAGAAAAATTCAGCTACCTTAAACTTTATTTTAACTATAAAATATAACAAATTTTTATAATCAATTTTAGCATAATTTTTAGCTATTATCAAGCTGTCTGAAAAAATTGCACTTGATTTCAGAATGAATGAAATATGAATAATCACAACAGGCGCTTTGGTGTGCTAACATTCCCTGTACTTATAGAAGATGGAGTTGTTGGGTCTTAAAAGCAGCACAACCTCTTTGTACATTCTCTTGCACTGGGGAAAAAAATTTTTCCTTACATTAAGCCTAAATCTCTTATATTTCAATCTCTAGGCTGGCTGTGTGCCATTGTCCTGCCTTGCACCACTGCAAAGAGCAGACTACAGATATGTCATTGGCAGCCTCCTTGCAGACAGCAACAGGCTGCTCTAAGGTGCCCTCAACGTGTCCCTTCTCCAGCTCCCTTAGCTGTTCCTCACAAGGCCCCTGATGACCTTGGTGACTGCTGTCTTTAGAGCTTTTTCCAGCCATGAAGTAGTCCAAACACCTAGGCCACAGTGCCCCAACATGGACACAGGGCTGCTCTGGAAGATGATGACCATTAGAAGTGAAGCTGAACAGCCTATGGAACAGCCCTGGAAAATCCTTCTGGCCCTTTTTGAAAAGGGGTCTAGCATTTTTCTTTTCCAAGACATCATGGGCCTCCCATGATCTCCATAACCTTTCAACAATGAGAACCTCACAGTGACCTCAGCAGTTCCTTCAGCATCCTTACTATGTATTCCAATGGGTCCCATCACCTCCTGTGGATCAAGATTTTTCTCAGAATCACTGACTTAGCCCTTTTTCACTACCAGTAATACTTGTTATCCCAGAACTATGTCTCCAGATTCAAAAGCCTCATTCTTATCTGCCTCTGCTATCACTAAATCACCCAGCTATTTCAGCACTGAATCAGTATTTTCCTTCTTTGTTCTTGCACTGCTAGGAGGAAGACTTTGCTATTTCCCAGTACTCAAAAGACTGGTGCTCAAGGAACACTATGTTAGAAATCAGGTCCTTTTTTCTCTGTCATTTTTCTCTTCTACAGAAAGCTCCAATGAGAGAGAGAGAGACTGAGGATGATGCAACCTCTTAGAGCTGAGAGCTTATAGGTCAGATCAGTTTTTTTTTTTTCTTCCCCCAGGGATTCAGTTTTAGTATCCCAAGAGTACACATGATTAGCTGATCTTGCAAGCTGGGTAGCTTGTCTGCAGAACTATAAAAGATTTCATCTTTATCCTGAGGAAAAGCAAGAAAATTAGAAAATCCTGAAATATTTCTTGCCCAAAATGACTCAGCAGATGATATGATAGCATTCTATATGATTAAAACCAAAACCAGATGCTAAGAAAAGGGAAATACTGAGATGAAAGGACATTAATGAGCATCACTTTTCTGGTGGATGCTGTCTCTGTAGCTCAGAACTAATTTATATTCAAAGGATATGCAGAGTATCTGTAAAGGACAAAAGAAGGATACAACATTAAAAACTGGCCTGTAATGGCTCCAAGTTTGAAATACTAAAAAAGAGAAAAACAAAGACAAGAATAAACGCTTGCTTGCTCATCCAGAGTAGCTGTGTGATCTGAATCACTAATAAAAATCTTCAGAAAGGTTGAATGAGTAAGGATTTTGCATAGTTACTGTTGCTATGAGAGACACTTTCCATATTATCCACACATTCCACAAATTATTTCCCTTTCCTTATCACTCACAAACAGGTAATGAGGTGCTAGGAAAATAGCCTCCTCCTCCTCCTCTAAAAGTTTCTGAAAACATATTTGAAAGAAGGCAGTCAGAATGATGCTTTTCAAAAAGTCCTGAGTGTTCAATAAAGAAATTATAAAAGGAGTGAATGGGACAGAGTCAAACTCTGCAAACATGTCCAAGCAGCATCTGGATCCTCTGAGGCAGAGTTGAAAGCTCCATCTCTCACCTCTCCTTCTCTAAAAGTGAGAGGATGAAGCTGAAATTTACAGCACCTACTGCATCAAACTCCACCATTTATCTAACAGCTAATACACCTGTGTATGTTATGTGCTTTGCTAGTATCAGCAACAAATAACCAAAGCAATTTGGGAGCCACTACAAAAAAGAACCACATTCAATTATGCAGGAGAGTAGAAGCAAATATATTCAATGGCCAAATGACAAGAGTGTTATTTGGAAAGAAAGTGAAGTATTCTTTGCAGGAAAACCTCTCTACAGTAAATACACTAAATATCAGATAATGTCTTCTAAAAAGAATAATATCTTTCTAGAGTATCCCAAATAACATCTTGCAGAGCAGGAAAAGGTTTGCACACTGAAAATAAGAGTACCAGAAGTCACAATGTCTGTCTTTCAAACAAATTTTATGCTTATTTTAGAGGAGAATGTAAGAGGCAACCCCCCAACTCTGTTTTTAAACAGTGACTCGATAGCGGGTAGTCCCATGAGGTAAACCCCATAAAACTCTCAGCTTGATTGTAAATAAGCTTGTATTTTCAGGTGGATCTCAATGTTGTCCTTTTCCAGTTTTGAGTCCATTAGCAGATTCACTGTAATGTCTGACTAATTCTCCCAAAGAAGCTCCAATAGCTCCAGCAGAGGGAGAGATCTCTGAAATATGAAATCACCACTTGAACTGATGTTAATGCCACACATTAATTTTATATTGGCAGATTCTGTGACACTACATAAATTTAGTAACAAATGTGTATAAATTCATATTTAAACAGATATTCCTGACATATTTTAAAGTAATATTTTTATGGAAGCAAACTGGAATGTATGCAAACAGCAGGAAAATTAATCTACTGCATATCTAAACAAAATGATATTTATTTATGTTTCCAAATCATTGCATTCCAAAACAGTCATGGCTTAAACAGACTCACTGGAAAGCATATATCCCAAAGGTTAGCTATAATTGTATCTACTAAATAGTAGCTGACCACTTTTCATTTAGTTCTTCCTTTCATAACAGGAAGAATGGATTTATTAATCACTTGATAGATACATTATGTTTTAGGTTTCCCCATAAAATAATTTCTAATATACTCTCACTTTATAAATACTGTTTTATGCAGCTTTGTGCATTAGTAATAATTCCTGTAACCAGTTATAACTTATATTTCTATTCATTAAATTCTTTGGAATATCCATCTTCTTTTCACAACAACACATTTAGAAGTGCTGAATTATTAGAAGTGACTTGGGGGTGCTGGTTGACAAGGAGCTCAACATGTCCCAGCAATGTGCACTGGCAGCCCCAAAAAACAAATGTGTCCTGGGCTTCATCACAAGCAGTGTGGCCAGAAGGTCAAGGAAGGTGTTTCTGTCACTACTCCACTCTCTGAGACCCCTCCTTGAGTATTGCTTCCAGCTCTGGGACCTGCTGGAGCGAGTCCAAAGGAGAGACACCAAAATGATCACAGGGCTAGAGCACCCCAGCTATGGAGACAAGCTGGGAGAGTTGGGGTTGTTCAGCCTGGACAAGAAAAGGCTCCAGGGAAATCTTACAGCAACTTCCCAACCTACAAGAAGGGAGCATACAAGAAGGATGGAGAGGGATTTCTGGCATGGGTATGAATTGATAGGACAAGGCTTTAAACTAAAAGAGGCTTAGTTTAGATACTACAGAGAATTCTTTACTGTGAGGGTGGTGAGGCATTGGCACAGATTACCCAGAGAAGGTGTGGGCACCCCACCCCTGGAAGTATTCAAGGCCAGGCTGGATGGGGCTTTTATAAACCTGGCCTAGTGCTAAGGTGTCTCTGACTATGGCAAAGGGATTGGAGCTAGATGAACTTTAGGTCCTTTTCAACCCAAACCATTCTGTGATTCTAAACTAATCCCTAAAAAAAACTAATCCCAGCTAAATTTGAAGCAACTACGCACTGAAACTTTGTCTCTTACAAACAAGATTAGGAACTCACATAAACATCAGTCTTTTCCCAGTTATCACTTTGGCATTAGCTACTAGACAATTGTTTTGGAAACTTAGTCAATTTATATGTATTTATTCAGAATTGCTTATCCCAAAAGCTTAATTTCTCTTCCACACTGATTTTATATTAGTTAATTCAGAGTAATAATATGGCAAGGTTAAGCTAGCAGAAAATATTTTCTCTGTTAAGAATTCTACTGACCTCATTTGCAAGAGAGAATGAAGGAGAAAAGAGCTTCTTTCTTTTTTTCCTCTTTTTTTTTTTTTTTTACAAGCGGAACATGAAATTAACTTTTTTTTAAAAATGGACCACTGTAGGGAAAGGAACTTTGGCAATTAGTATTTCCCAAGTGTCCCTACGCTGCATGTTATGTATATATACATACTTAGGCATTCTGTCTAAACTGCTAAGTGTGTGTAGTTGTAGCAGCAACACCTTCCACCAATGACAGAGATTGTGCCAACAAAAGATGTCTCCTGAGGCAGTTGATGGTTGTTCTAAATGAAATGAGCTGTGCTAGCAAGAGCCTGAACAACAACACTTGCATTAGGGCTTTTATTAGAAGATACAATGAAAAAAAAAAAAAAAACCAAACCAAAAAAACCTGCATTCCTCATCTCCCCACCAATACTGCACTATAACATTTTCTAGTATGAACTTCTGCCCTTTTTCATAATTTCTTTTGCCTGATCAGAAAAATATTTTTATCTAACCTTCTTATTTTTAAATCATGTATTTACTCTATAGCAGTGCTGCAGTTTTATTTTAAGAATAAAGAAGGCCTTTTACACAAGAAGGCCTTTTACATCTGTAAAACCAGGGTTATTAGGTAGGCAGTCCACTGGCTATGTCCTTTTAGAGGTATCTAAGCACGATACACCAGGCTTGCCCAGCTGAGTATACACCTCAAATGCATGTCTCTATAGGGCAATATTAACTACTTCATTCACCTTAATAAATTGCTAGAAGTATATCCTGGGGCATCATGATGTGAAGAATAGTCCTACAACCCTTCAGCTGGGTCCTACAAATAACACAGCTGAGATGTGGCCACCTACAAATGGCTCTTGTAGCTGGACAGGGCATTAAGCTGATACAGCCTTACTGCTTTGAATTCAGGTTACCCATATCTCCATTTTTATTTAATATTCCATCCCCTTTTTCAGAGTGCTGAAGACTCAGGCACCTTCTTTTTCTCTTTTGAGGGAGTTGCTGAACAAAAAGCACTTCAGAAATAAGTGGCCTGGATTTTTAAGTGCTTGAAGCATCTAAAAAGTCTAATTTTAGGTTTTTATTTTTAAGGGTCTTGGGTGCTGTTTCTAGAGTTCTCCAAAAAACTTCATCCAACCCACCATACAGACTGTTTTTCCTGCACTCATCTTATTAATCTAGAGGTTTCCACTCAATTTCTTCACACCAGTTCAGCACTGGAGGTGCTGGAGCCTTCCTGCCTGCTGAGCCTGCCATATGGAAGAGCTATTTATCCCCCTCAGTGACTCTCCATTTTTTATTTCATTTCAAGCAAGCATACAACTTGTTCCCCATTGCTTCTCCTATCAGTTCTTCTCTTTCTTACCTACTTTCCCCCCCACTTTTAAAAAGTGCAACTAGCCTCACTAAGTTTGGAAAGCACCTGAAGTGTAGTCTGTGGGAAAGATGAAATGCAAAATAAGTAACCTGTTTATAGCTATCTAAAGTAGGTGCAGTACTGATGAAATTTAAAAATCTCTTGGAATTACCAGACATTCCTTCCTCATTACTCAATCAGTTTTGGAAGATCTGGGTAAATCTGTGTGCACATAAGGTGGCACAAACAAAAAATTAAAAATATTCTGATGCTAGAGAGCCTTTAGAAACCCAACCTCTTAGACAATTGCCTGTGCCTACTCACGGTAGCTGCAAGCATACACAAACTGCTACAATTTCTTCTGCAAGGCATATGTGTGCAAGGTAAATGCTCACATCTCTGGATCTGCAAAGCAGAGTTTGATTTACAGAAAGATCTCTGAAGTGCTTTCTGCATAGCCAAATAAAAAAAACCCACATATTTTTAAAATACCTTTGATTTTTTTTAATACTTCCCATGAATTGATGAATTAAAACTGGTTACACATTTCTTACACATAATCATATGTTGCATGGCTATTTAATAAAATGGACAGATATTAACAAATCCAGTTAGGCCCCGAAATAAGTTTTGGTTTAATAGACAATGTGATGCTGACAGTTCCATTTTAAAGCACAAACCGTCTATATGCACAAGTCTAAACATATATGTGATACTTTTTTTTATGTATTTGAACTCAGTTGTCACATCTATAAAATACCTTACACATCATGACAATTACTTAAAATAAATTCTTAAAGAGCAAGAGAGTAACACAAAATACATTTGGCACTTGTTAGCTCAAGCTCATAAACACTGTCATTTGCCAATTTGTTCAGAGGTTAAAGTAACAGAATACTAATTTTAAAATAAAAGAAAAAAGTCAGCTGAGAGCATTACTTTTCTAACATATTTTCTCAATCCATTTACTTGATCTTGAACACAGGTTGCTTTTAGTAGAACAACATGAAAACAAGGGCAAAAGAAGGTAAACATCTGTGTAATTGTATTAAGTTGGCCACAGATCTAGTGTGCTTGTTTATGCTATATAACAGCCAATCAATCTTACACAAAACATCACAGGAATCTGAGGGGTTTTTCTATTTTAGACTAAGGGTCTGTTACAGGTGTGTCAGAAAATTCATCCTCAGAAAGTAATAGATTATTTGATTATATTTTAAATATCAGAAGTTATTTTTGAGACAAGTGACATAAAATTTATTTTAAATCAAGAGGGTGATATAGGTCATAAATTAACATATGCCCTAAGAAGATAATTATTCTTTCAGGTACCAAAGCCTGACTTTGGTCAATATTGATGGGGACTCAATATTTGAGCAACTCAGTGCAGTAAACATGTTCATCTGGTGTCAATACTGTGCTGTCCAAGATTAAACCATTCATTTTCACAGTCATCAGGAATGTGTGCCATCAAACATTTGAGAAGATACAGAGCAGCTCTTGTCTCTTTAATTTGCCTGTCAGCAAAAGTCAGACATAATGCACTATGTAGTAATACTGGCTCTAGCAACTTAATCTTTGTGATTTAGACAAGTCCCATAGACAAGGTTGTGTGTATAAGAACAGAAAACCAACACCTCTCCCATCCTGGGTCAGTTCAGATGGCTCTGGACTCTCCCAATACAAGGATAGCAGAAGATGATATTTGGAAAAAACATGCAAGTTTGGCCACTTTCTGTGGTCTGTTCCCCTCATACTTCCCTAGGGTCTGCAACTGTTGTTCACTAACGTCAGCATCTGTTTATGGGCAAGTTGCCCACAACTGCTGGACACACTGTTCATGTTCCAGCATGACAGGCAGAGAGGCAGTGGAGTATCCACCCCTGGAGACTGTCAAAACTCAGCAAGACAAAGCCTTGTCTGTTCTATCTGGTGCTGGCTGAGGTCCTGCTTTAAACAGGACACCAGACTATACAACCTTCAGAGGCCTTTTCCAGTCAACAAGTCTGTCGAAAAAGTGCTGCACAATATCCAAACAAACTATTCAAATGTACAAACAACATTCTGTTACTTCAGCACAGAGGTTACATCCTGAACAACTAGGGCTCAGAGCCTGTGATCACTTGAAGCACATATAGATTGGAGTTCACAATATAAAGATTGCATAAACATAAATGGGTAGATTGCTAATGCAGTTTCCTTTAAAAGCAACATAACTTATAATGACAGCCAGTTTCAAGGGATTAGACATAACACAGTGAAAGATGTCTAAGGAAACACATTTTTCTTGATCTTTTAGTCAAGTGAAAGACATGTAAATAGTTCCCTTGGAGCAGAACAAACAATCACATTATACTGCAATAATTCAACAGCTCACAAACTATTGCCAAGCAACAGGATGAGAGGCAATGGGCAGAAGTTGATGCATGGGAAGTTCCACCTGAATATGAGAAAGAACTTCTTTACTGTGCAGGTGACCATGCACTAGAACAGGTTGCCCAGAGAGGTTGAGGAGCTCCCTCACTGGAGATATTCAAGAGCCATGTGGACACAATCTTGTGCCTTGTGCTCTGGGATGAGCCTGCTTTAGCAGGGAGATCAGACCAGTTGACCCACTGTGGTCCCTTCCAATCTTGCCAAAAGGAGTCAAGCACAATCTCAAAATTATCTGTGGGGAAGCCGGCTGCAAAACATGTTCTGGGGTGCCTAAGATGGCTTTAAAGAGTCATGCAGATGCTGACATTCCAGATGAAAGTTCAGAAAACCAAAATATTCAGGGAAAGATACCAATAAGTCCCATAAAAAATTCTTCATAACCTGTGTGCCTCTTCCCTCTCCAAACTGGAAATCCTTCCTAATCAGGAACCTTCTAAACAACCTCTGCTGAAATTCCAATGCAATCCACTGTAAGAATTACATTTTTCCTAAAGCATCCCTTTCAAAATTGCTTTTACGCCTTCTTCAATACTTCTTCTTATGGAGAAAAAAAAAGGAGCAAGAAAGAGTTCAGGTAAATAAAGCAGGTCAATTCTTTAGAGCAATTTGACATCAGCATTAAGATATGATAACTTAATGCTCACAGCATTAAGATATGATAACAAATGCTCACAGTGAGCATTTGTAAACTTCGAGGCCAGCTGCTGTTAAGCAAAAGAAATAAACCACAAATGAAGGGACAGCCCCTGCTTTCATACAAAGCATATTTGATTTTTCCTGTGGAAGGAAACTCACCAATGGTGTAATATCTCTTCAGGTCGCTCCTCCGCGGGTTGCGCCTCTGGCTGTGGGTGCTGCTCTCCTGCTCCTCCTCGGGAGCTGCTGTCTGAGGGGCAGGTAAAGGTCTGCTGGGCTGAGGTGTCTGAGCTTCTGCTGCCACTGGGTTGCATCCTGGCCCACTAATATCCACCGACTGGGACTTTTTCTTTAATCTAAAGGCAATTTAAAACAGTAAAGTATTACTAATCATGATTCTATAGCTAGATTATGTGTAGAATAACAGTGATATTCTACTGTTCGTTGTACAATAATTCATGCATGTCACAGCCGAACAGGGAACAGCAGTGATAAATTAGGCCTTGCATCAATTTCCCCTTTCAGGTTCTGCTAAATCAGTCACAGCACATCCATCTCCCATGTAGCTCCAAATAGTAAACTGCCCTCAGATCAGCCTGCAGAGCTGCTTGAAGGATCAGTCCCTAATCTTTTTCCAAGCCGGGCTGCCCAACATTACCCTGTCATTAAGTTGCTTGGCTTAAGTTTCCACAGATGAGGGAAGTACAAAGAAATTAAATAATTTGCACAAAGTCACAGAAAGCCTTGAGAGAAAAGAATTTATGTAAGATCTTCTGAATTCAGTTGTAGCTCCACAACTGCATTTTCCATTCTTCAATATTTTCAACACATTGTTTCTCAAGAATCCCACTAACCTCAGGTATCATTTTTGCACTGCAATAGCAGTCAACAAAGAAAAAGAAATTATCTTTTCTGCAGAAGAAATTAGTGTTCAGCTCATTACTGGCAGGCAGGTATTGTATGAATTATTAACCACTATTCTCTGGCCCCAATTATCAAACTATTTTTTTACCCTTCTAGTTGCACACACATCCAGACATAACATCACAATTTGTGCACAAGTATATTCTGAGACATTGTTAAAATCCTTTTGAAAGTGGAGGCAAATGACATTTTCACTCTCAACTCCTCTTCAGATCTAGACATTTTATCAAAATTCTGAGGGAAAGACTCAACTAACTCTCAAACCCCACTTTGGAATGGGGTGAGTACACCCCTGTCACTGATTCACCATAGTTCTGATATCTCCACTATCTCTAGCAACATAAAATAGAGGTTACTATGATGCTAAAGTTATTGAATAGAGACAAATGACCTGTTACAATGGAGTTCACAGCATACACATTGGATTTAGTCAATACTTTTCTTAAATTAGATCTCTACAAATATATATAGCTGAGTACATTATTTGATCCTGGAAATAAAAGAGGTTTATGACATTGCAGTGAGATATTGATTTGAGAGGAAGGGATCATAAAAATGCTGAAATTTTGCAGTGAGTGAAGTAAAATTATAAAGTTCTGCAATGCTAGAGGATAATTTTATTAGGCTAGCAATTTAATGCTAAGCATCCCCCTCTTAACTCTGCACTTCCTTATTTTTCAAAAATTTTCTCCAGCTACTGGCTGCAATTGAACAGCATAGACTACTCCACTGAGTATGGAATCTGCTAGTTTAAGATATTAACTGATTAAATGTTGTCATAATAATAACAACTGCTCTAAATAGGTTGGAAAATACACAGGTTGTGATCAGCCTCCAGAAGTTATGTTAATGTATCAACATGTATGTAGAATATTATGAATTACACTATGAGGGCAAAATAACTATACTCATATAGAGTATTGCTTAGTCCAGGGAAAGGACTAGAAGTTAGAAAATTGGCAGTCAGAAATTAACTTCTCTATGTCATTCAATTTTCACTAGAACCTTTTTCTGGACTAGTTCAGGGTGTCTTGCATTTGAAGTAGTGGTTCTCAGCTCCAATTGCTCCACATAAACAGTTTGGGTTGACAGGGACATTTATCACTCCTACATATAAGAAAGGCTGTACTGCATCATCTAGACAAATATCTCCAACAAGTCCATCAATGGATATCTTTCCAGCCTCCAGTAGATTCTGGTTTATGGGTTTTCTGAGTTAGACACTGCACCATTGGATTTATATTTCTTGGCTTGTCCTTAATTACTCCAGAACTCATTGAAACTTCTGAGGTAGGCAGCATCCAGCCTTGATGGTTTCTGGTTTAACTCTGCGCTGTGTTCAGACAGCAACACCAGTAGCTTATTTTAATGACTTTTAAGAGTGACATGAGAAAAAATGAACAGCTACTGCTCCACATAAACCAGCTGCTTACATTGCTCTTGCTGTTCAAAGAGCCCTAGAGATCTGGGATAAAACTATCACTGTGACAAAACTATCCTTACTTGAAGGGCCTTGGTCAGTGGACCCACATATGGAGTCAGTGGAGACACAGCTTGGGATATAACAGCACTGTGAGCACTGATACATATAAAATCAAGAATGGGCAGGGAATCCTCTGAGTAAACATTGTGTGAGAAGAAAAGAAAGCTCTTTTGCTTGAAATTATGTTCCTGAAACTGAGACCTTGTTTTTAACACTTCCAGCTTTAAGCCTACAGCTGGTCAAATATATTTACCTAAAATGAAGGCTGGAATATTTCACTGAATTATTAACAGTGAAGTGCTGTTCTATCAGAATGTTATTCTGCTATATTGTTGAGTATACCATCTCTCAGGTGATATAAAAAGTCTTTGTAATTCCTTACCACTAGAAACTTTTGAAGATTTAAAGGATGACTTCTGAGAAGAAAATCACTAGTTTTTAAGAAGTAATTCTCTACCTCAGACCACAGATTTCACTGTGATTGCAGGGTATTGCTTCTGGTTTTTGCAAAATAGCTGTGGGCAAAGAGGCTGCAAAGTGTTCAGCACCTCTCCATAATCCTGAGGCCTCCAGATCAATAAGGGTACATATGTCCTGCATTATGCAAGTCTATGTTCTGCCCCAAAGGAAGACAGCAGGTGAGTGGAAATAAACGTTAAAAATTGAAAAATACTGTTATGATTTATACTTTCAGCTGTGTTATGAACACATTCTTCATCACCAAGGCTGTCTGAAGGACAGTCCAATTAATAAAGCTGTCTGGAGGTAGCTAATAAAATAGCTTGCTGCACTGTGGGGAACACCAGATTGTTATTACAAATACACTGTCTATTCTTCTACCATCACATAAGAATAAAGGGATAATACCTGTCATCTGCACAGTAAAATTTTCACATGGCCTTTTTGAAGTGACTTATGATTAAAAAATGACTTGGTTGAAATGCCTGTAGCAAATTAATGTCAAAAAATTATCTATTCTTGCAATTGAGAATAATTTAAAAGTAAGACTTCCAAAGAAATAAGTACCAAAATTAACAAAGCAGGAGCATGACAGCCAAGCAAGTGCATGTAATATTGTCAAACTGTTCATGAGAGACCATGGTGACAGTGCTTTTGCTGGCAGGAAAGACACAGGGTCTGAATTAATCCAGACTGCAATAACAGGGTCAGCTGAGCAGGACACAGGTTCAAGCAAGGACACAATTTTATGGCAATGACTTGACAAAAACAAGCAGTTTACTCTAATGCATCTTCCTTCAGCCCACCTTAATTGGATATTGATACAGCCATGGCTAGCATATAGTTTGAAAAATCACTTTGAAAAAACACTGTATCTTCAGTAGACCACATGTCTTGAAAGTAAGTCTGAATTCTTCATGCATTTTGAAGTCAAGAGAATGAATTCTACATAAGCCTGACCCTTCTCCAACACCCTGCTCTATTACTAGCTTTGTGTTGCACTTGGTTTTGGGTTTTCTGCTGTTTTCTTTTATATATATTACAGCCTCACAGTTGGGCTGAAATTATTTATTCCTTGTCAGAAAGAAATCTGAACATGAAATGTCTTGGGATCAAAGTCCTCATTCTTCCTTTGTTTCAGGCTGCCTGCTTGTAGAAAAATAAATAAAAGGTATAAGAAATGCTGTGGCAAAACTTTTTTATCTTTTATTCTATGTATTTTGTAGCAGCCTTCACCTAACTTTTCAACAATGGACAACACAGGTCTTTCCATATTGCCTGGTGTGATACAAAATGCTGCTGCTGCAGCCTCCCAGCTGACAGCCAGATAATGATGGCTGCAAAGAGAGCACTGCACTGGTGGGGCTGGGAAATGCTTGTCTAACAGCAAGGACAAAGTCCTAACTTGACTGAGATCTGAAGTAGAAGGGGCAAAACTTTCCTTTTCTGCAACTATGCTTAAACCATAAGAACTCCAGGGGAGAGAAAACCATGCAAGAAAACTAAGAAAATCTGCATCCTTTGGGACATGTGGAACCCTGAACTGGTTACTACCCTGAGCTGTCTCCTGGCTACAGGCAGCTTCTGTGAATTTTGGTTGTTCTCTCCTTGGGATGTTAGAAGAGACAGGCATGTTTCTAGCAAAAGTGGCTCACTCAGAGGAGAAGTTAACATGGAATAACTCTGAAGGACCAGCTGTTGACAAGTAATCAAGACAACACATCCTAGGGCCAAAGCTGGGGTTACTCAGCTGCTGGTGACCAGGTCTGTGCTTGCTTGGAACACAGCTGAGCAACACCTTGGTTTGACACAACCCTGCTCAAACACACCCTTGATGCACCCGTTTCTGTAGTTCAATTGCACTATTGCTAATAAGCCATTAAACTCCCATTTCTCCATCTCTATCTCACTGTATTTTCCTAGGACATAACGCTGCTCATCCCATTAACTCCAGCTGTTGAAAACCTTCTATGCAGCCTTGGTACCTCTAATCTACTGAACAGAGGCACAAATCCCAAATCAGCCTCTCAGAACTTTTTGATTACTAATCACTGAGGGTTAATCATTCAGCTAATCCAGGAGGAATGTGCATCTCCAAGCTGTGTGATATGACATCCCTGTAGGTAGGTACACTGACTAGCTGTTGAACTTGCACTTTATTTCTCTGTCCTTCCTCTGCATACAACTGCAAGGTTTTCTACTGCATCTTAGAAACCACCTGACAGATGCTTTTACCTCCTCCTGCCCAGCTGGCACCTTGAATTCTCCAGCAGCACTTCCCAGGAATGGGTCACTTTGAACAGTTTCTTACCAGTTCCCTTCAAAAAAAAAAAGTCATCATGTGCTTGGTAGGCCATACATATAGGAAGTCCTGGGGCAAGTGAATTACCCAGAAACTCTGCTGTAGAATTTATGAGCATTAGGATTTCATTCCTGGCATTTACTATCACAAACCTATTCCATTCTTAACAAAATCCATGCATTTTTTTTAATATTACAATGTCAAACTGATTTTTTTGTAAAGCAGAATGAAAAAAAAAAAAAAGGGCACTATTTTCTGAAGAGCTCCTGAAAGCACCTAAAACCTTCATGGCTAGTAGTCCAGACTGAAACAAAAGGGGAAAAAAAGAGAAGAAACCATTTACAGTGGAAACAAACAGCCAAAAGAAACATCTCAGGAGGAGCTGGGAATCTGAACAATTAAGTCTTTGTGAATTTCTAAGAAAAAATCCCTTACTGCAACAAAGATTTGGAGGAAAACCTAGCTCATTCTTATCTACCGAGTACAAAAATCCCCTCTCTGTGCCCCTTGTGACTATTGCAGAGATTTTACTACACAGTTAATAGGAGAAGCAAAACCTTTCATTAGAAAAGTGATGTTCACTCTTCAGAGAAGCATTTAGGAATTTTGAATGCTCAGAAGAGCTGGTTTTGAATTTGATTTCTTTGTAGCAAGAAATGTGATTGAAACTGATGTCGACTGCCAGGTTTTATCTGATTTTGAAAAAAAAGCCCCAAAAAACAGGCAAACTTCTGTTTTAAATCCAACACTACAAAGGCTTGGCAACTTAAACACAGGAGAAGGCCTAACCCCCTGATGTCTGCACAGAGAGCCCCCAAGTTATTTTATTCTCCTGTGGACACACTGCTTGTACCCCAGAGACAGGACAAAAATCTGCATTTGTACATGGCTGGGGCATTCTTTGCCTGCTTTGGCAATTCAGAGAGGTCAAGCAAAAGGCTTGAGGTCTGCAGTCAGGCTCCACTTACCACACTTCTGCCTGCCTGCAGCATGGGGCAATGCCATGGAGGGCTGCTAGAAAATCTTTTGCTTAATGCTCTTGAGTATGACCTGGCTATGGCTCTGGCCAACCCCTCCCAAAAGGAAGATAGCAGAATTAGACTGGCACAGAAGAAAACACCTGTGATGATGATGAGTTGGTTCCTCATGGCGCAAGGTGAAACAGACTGTGGGAAGGAATTACCAGCAGGGAATCACCCCATCAGCACTCAGAAAGGGGGAGGCAAATGGTTTTACATCGATGGAACTTGCAGAACAACCAAAGGAAGGCAAGCAACATGTTTGGAGCAAACATAGCAAAGTACTTCTTTGAATGGTGTATATATAATTGCATGACAGAAATAATTGTACAGACCAGGAGTATCACTTGGTACAGAAAAGAAAGCCACGAGTCAGGCAGAAAGCATCCATTAGAGGCTGTGAAGCATGCAGGTACTTCAGCAAACAATTTCCCTGAGCCAGGGATTGCTGGAAGGTGGAGGTTTTTCACAGGGAAAGAGCCACTCAGTGCATGCTCCATCTTTTGTATTATCACTAATTATCCACTACCAAGTACTGCAGGCAACCGAGTGCAACAAACTTGCAATTCAAATCTGAATTGGCCATTATGAATTGCAGAGGAGAAGAAACCAAACGCCAGAACGCAAACTAGAATTTAGGACGGCGCTAAATCAATGTCTCACAGTAAACAAACAAAAACCTGCAGAACAGCCCTTCAGCCTGTTCCTTAATGTGTGATCATGCAGCAGAGTTTTCAGAAAATGCAAGCAGCATATGAGATCATTTGACGGCGCAGAGCAAACACAACGTGATCTTCACATGGGTGGCGATGGGAAAGGATTAGGAATGAATTCACACCTACTCAGCCCACAAAGCAATTCAAAGTGGCAGGTATGTATTAACAATGTAACACTGAGCCCAGCTTCAGCAAAGAAAGCATTGCAGGCATGAGAGCTATGTGAAAAAAGAGGCATTTCAATATTGTATTTTGCTTTATACTTTCAGCATTATGTATTTGAACAAGTAGAGGAAGCATACAAAACACCCTTTTTTTTCCTTTATACACATTACTAAAAATTACCATGCAAAGACACAGCAATTGTTAATTGTCAGAGTACCAGAAAGCAAACCAAAACCACCTATTGTTGTGGCCACAGCACATGCAGAAAAATCGCCACCATCCCTCACTCTATAACAAAGGACAATATCGAACCAGAAGTTTTGACCAGGCTTCAGGGAGAAGATGAATAGTATCTAAATAATTGAAAAATAGCTTTTTTTGCTGTGTGGAACAGGCAACCCACACCCTTTTAACAAGATTTATAGACAAATTTGGAGCCTCATGGGTTTCAAGGACACATCACAGAATAAAGAGTTACAAAAATAAACACAAACCTTGTGATTATTCCTGGGAGCATGACAGCACTGCTACAGGTAAACCCTTGGAGGATCATTTACAGAAGACATAAAGATTGGTGGCTGCCAGGTTAGATCCATGAACTCCAAGCGGGAGAATCCAGAATCCACTTGTGGTTCAAGTGTGACAAGGCATTCTCACTGCCTGGGAGAGAAGCGTTAGTGAGTCCACGGGCAAAGGAGTCAGAGTGCTCTCCACACCACACATGGGCCTGGAGATGTACATCCAGGAGGATGAGGCATGGCAGGAGCAGGGAGGGAGGTGGTGATGATGATGATGGAGAGGAAAATGGCAGCAATCACACTAAATACATAATTCAACTCCAATAGTCATAGCATATACAATTCATTCTTCTTTTCCTGCCTAAGCCTGTGCAAGGATTAACAGCTCAAGAACATATGGTTTCTCCATGGCTGTATAATATTTTACAGCTGCTTTACATGGTGGAAATAATATGCTCTGCTACTAAGGTTGGTGTTTTGTCAAGGATGAGAATTTCTTGATCTTTCAGAATTTTGAGAAGGTGGGTTGCAAGGCTGTACTATTTGCTGACAGATATCTTGATTCTGGGCATGTTTTAGAAGAAATGTGTAAAGTAAATTACTACTTTGAATCTCACTATTTTGTTAATAGCTGCTATACTGTTATTTAAATAACTCCCACTAGTTCCATTTTCACAAAAGCTCTTCCAGTGCACTATGCAAATCTACTTCAGTACAATTTTCATGGGTCTTGAAATTTCCAGCTCTGTCATACTAAGCCCAGAAAAATTTTGCATAATGGTTTAAAAGTGATAATGATTTCTATTTCATTCTTGTTTGTCTCATTAATGCTGCAGGATTGTATCTATTGCAGTTTTATTTATAAAGATGGATTCAAACTGTCCAGACTATTTTAAGGTTGTATCTCTAAGTCTTTACTTCACCTGTTTAGAAGTTTCCGAAATTTCTTTATTATAGGCTATGCAACCAGCACCCAGATCCTATTCCCCTGAAAATTACTGTGAGATTGTCACACATCCTGTACTGTGGAGGATCACATTCTACATTACCATCTTCCCTCCCATGCACTGAATTGAGAGTTTTCAAGGGCCAGGATATCCAGTGGTCTGGGAGCTCCACGGTATACTCTTAGACATACAGAATACCTTGCTTACAGTGAAGCCATACAAACTCATAATATTTTTCCATGTAATTAACTTTGTCATAGTATCAATTATTTTCTATGTTAGCTGCAGGTAATTTATACATCAACAAAGCTGTTTTATCCACGGACTTTAATTCGGGCAATTGCATTTACATTTCTGATTCCAGCCCTATGCTTGACTGTTTTCTGAGTTGTTTACAAGTCAGCTGCAATATCCCTGGGCACTTAATGTTCCCAAGATTGCTGTGCTATATGCAGTCATAACATGCATACATTTATGTAGTCAAATTTGGAAGCAAAAGGGCCTTTTAACTTCTCAAAGAGATGGCAGAGCAGGTTGAAAGTTACAATGCTCTTACAGTACCACAGATTTGTGTGTTCTAGTTCTACCATCTCAACAAATAATCATCAGCACAGCAGGCAACCACAGCTCAGGTTCAAATAACAGGCTGTGGATATGTTGTCACAAGATATGGAAATGCAAATCTGCACATTCTTCTGCCTTGCCCAGTAAATCATACAGCTTGAAACAACTTTAGGACCTCATTTGAAATATAAAACTAATTTATACGTCATTATTATCTCTATTCCATGAGATATAAATGGGATAAGACATTCTGATCTCACCACTAAAAATTCAGCGAGGTATAAAGGCATTCTGTGAAAGGGGAATTGATAATAAACCATCAGTGATTGAGATCCAGCCAGCAACATCTGAGCCCAGGCAGATACAACAGCCCTGAGGCTGCAGTGCCTCCAGGCAAGCGGGGACCTTTTGGTCTGGCCTTCCTCCCGCAGCAGAACATCCTGTGCTGCCTCCTGACGCCTCTGCCTTGTCACAGGGAGCTGCTTGGCAGCTGAATGCCAGCCCTGGGGCCAGAGGTGCAGCAAGCCAGGGAGCCCTTGGTGAGGGCATTAAGACATGCTGCAGAGCGTAAACACCATGCTCTGTGAGCTGCCAACAGATCACAGGGCTGAGGAGGGGACTCAGTCCAGGGCAGAGAAGCACAAATCTCACAAGAAATCATCCAAACTCTCCTCATGCTCCTTTCCAAATGGAACATCTTCTTCCTCGATCAACAAGATTTACCCTTGTACTGAGCCTGAAGTGCCCTTTGGGCAAAGTCTCTATGAGGAGGCTAAAACATCTAGAATTTCTCCTTGCTAGGATCATAAACTGGTTCTCAGAGTGTTCTGCAGGATATAACTCCATCACATAGATCTCTGTGGAGACACCTAACTTGTCAAAGGCAAGTTAAAGACTAGGCAAAATGAGAAATCTTTCATCATCATTACCAAAGCAGAATTGAATTTTTGCCTTCCAACTTATGTATAATTCTAGTGTTTTGAATAATAAGTATCATTTTAGCATTTTAGTGAAATGTGCAGAAAACATATAGCCAGTATAAAATGAGCTTTATATTGCTTGGCTTTTTTGAATATTTGATCTATACACCACATCCTTATTGAAAAAATGTTAATTTAAGCTCTGTTTACTTGAGGGAGTTTCACCATGTACTGGCCACACAGGTTTTAAAAATTTTTATCTCGTTCTTTTTGCATTTCTTATTCATAAATAAGGTTAGCTTATACTAGATGGGAAATAAAGATCTTCAAATATACAGGAATATTTTATAATTAAGACAAAATTATCGTTCTGTCTGCCTTCTGTCAGGAGACCCTCCTGCTCTAAGCACTGAGCTCTGATTAAGTACATCCAGCTTTCTCTTTTCACCCAGGGTCTTCAACATGGCCAAGCAGATTCTGGCACTTCCACCAGGGCTCCCAGAATGGCCCAGAGGGCTGAGTGGGGATGCCAGCCCACACTCTGCTCTTTCAGACACTGCAGCTGCACAGTAGCTGAGATCCAGAGCCCTGGTAAGGACCCTCCAGACACAAATAGAAAACAGGAAGTCTGTTAATGGCACCTTTGGAGAAAATGCTATCTTGGGCATATATGTTTTCATTTCTTGTCATCCTAAGAAGTAAGAAATGCCCCTTCATAAGCTGACTAATAACAGGCTGTACTGAGAATCTATATATAAAGGAGAAACATACTTCAGAACAGATAGGTTGTGAAATACTGCTTACTTATTTAAAAACAAATGGAAAACCCACACAACTACTTTGTTTCTCGGTTCTGTGGAAGTAGGAGGAACATTTTCAACAACTTTTTACTTTGTGTTCACAATAGAATAAAGGTTGTAAAGGTATTTCTTTATGTTTTTACCCTCCAGGCACAGCCCACAATGATGATGATGATATTCCCCCTTGGCTGCAGAAGGGACTGTGCACCAGGGGAAGCTCTGCTGCACCAAGCAGCAGAAGCCACAGGAGACAGAGAAGCTGCAGGAGTGGGAGCCAGGGCATGAGCATCCCCAAGAGAGAATAATTTGGCTCAAGCAGGCATAGACATGTGCCTGCATTGCATGTGCAATGATCAAAGCATATCACTGGCTGCCAGAAGCCACTGAAGATACAGCTAGAAGATTTCCACTAATTTAAAATACCCATCTTCAATAAAAATGCTATGATTCATTTGGATTTTTTCCATTTAGTGGAAATAAGGCACTCCTAGACTAAAGAAAATGTTGTCACCACCAGATCTCCTGCTGGGAGGCCGTGTCTGTGCGCAGTGCCCGGGCTGTGGGCTGCTGGAGGTGACACAGGTGTCCCTCTTGCCTGAACTTCAAGCAGGCAGGGTGGACTTTCCCCTTACATCTGTCACAGAAAAAATAAATATGTCCTCCAGTACTTACATAATTCAGATTTATATAAACATGTAAGATTCTTTAGAAGGTGTACATTTTTAAAAATCTACTTTTAAAAAATATTTAAGCACACCAGAAGACATTTTTCAGGCTTTTCCTGAAAAAAAATCTATACCTTGTTTCTACACCACTATTAATAGTTTAGCATTAGGAAAGGACATTGCCTAAGAAAGGAAGGTACTCTTGTATTTTACAAGTTATAAAGTTCATTTTGTTATCTACAGACCAAAGGCTTAATTTTTAATTTTTGTGTTCAATAAACCCAACTTGACAAAATGTACTGTAGTAATCAAGTTTGTCAGCATTTTTGCAGAAGCTGAACTTTCTTCTGACAAATGTTGCCAGTCAAATTAGAATAGAGAGCAGCATGATGAAGTGTGTTACTGCTCAGTCTTTAATAAATCAGTTGTGTTTCCTGAGTCTCTCCCAGCTTCCTGACAGGGCTACTGATTCCATGGCATCCTTAGGTCCCTGCCTGATGCTGAGGCCACCAGCAAGGTGGCTCAGCTGTCTCCATCCTGGGAAGGAGGTGACCATCAATGCACCCCATGGTTTATCGAGTGATACCACCCAACCTTTTTTCACACATGTGATGTAAATCTCCAGCTGTCCATTTTAATGCCAACAGTAAAAAGAAAGATCTGACTTGCAGGAGGTGAAGATACCTGGGATCTTCTCAGCATCCTACTCTGGCAGAACTGTATTTCTTGAACCAGCTGTGGAGGCAGGTCACAGCTTGCCAAAGACCACTCGCCTCAGTAGAAACATGCACATGCTGAAGTTCAAGAGCAGACAGCTTGCCTCCTTCTGTGGAGTTATCTACCAACTCACTATACCATAAAAACACTTAAATATTAAAATACTGAATATGTTGTAGAGCATTTAGAAGCCTTGTAAAAAATTGCATGAATAAACATGAAGGAGTTGATGCCTGAGAGGCAAGAATGTGCCCAGGATGATACAAGCCTGTTCAGATCCTTGCCTTAAGGCACTGATCTTGGAAAACAAAACATTTCAGTGCAACACCAAAGAAAAATGATCCCTCTCAGCTTTTCCCTCAGTTTTTTTTTCAGGACATATCTTGCCTCTGTGTTCCTGTGCTTCAATGAACTCCCCTGGTCAGCAGTGTTTGAGCTGTTTTGTCTTCAGTAACAGCACTCTCTGTCCAGGAGCATGGGAAGGATTTTTGGGACCACAGTGCCTGGGCATGCACACTGCAATAAGCACAAGTATTTTATTCTTTCTTTCCCAGACATTTACAGAGGAGCTGCTTGACATTTAGGAGCAGTTACCACCACAGTCTTGGTGGATTGAGAAGGAAGGAAGATGCTCCTAGCAAGAAGTGGAGATACCCAGAAGGGCAGTGTCACCCTGCAGTGACATTGCAACAGGTTTAAATGAGGTGACCAAGCTTGATGCACAGATTAGGGACCTTTTTAACCTTTCAGCTGCAGGTGGGGGAGAGAGTGAGGCAAAGAAAGGAAGAAGAGGAAGGAAGGGGATGACAAGCAGCACTCCAGGCAGCCACCCCTGCCTCTGTAGAGGCAGCAATGGCTGCTGCCCAGGCTGCAGCTCGTGTATGCTGGGAAGGACCTCACCACCACTCATGCCTTTTCCCTTTGCAGGTGGGACTCACAGGCTGCACATTCTGAGATTCAAGAGGACAGTCTAAAGCCATAATTCAGTTTCATACTGAAGTAAAGACATGTCCTCTCCAGTAGATATGGATGACCTTTCCCTTGAACCACCATTTAGATTTATGCCTGTGACAAGCTACAATCTTTTCCTATTTTTTTTCTGCTCACAATGATACAAAATAGAGTTGGAAAAACATAGAAACAAGAGATTGTATAACACAGCTGCCCTTCAGTGTTTTTTATTTTAATTTTCAAATCAATAAGTCCAGACAGCAGAATAAGCACTGCAGCTGCACCCACTGCCAGACACTGGCAATCCATAGGTACAGTAAATGATATTAATGAAAGAAGAATCCAATCAAAAAGCACTAAACTGAGGCTTATAAAAGCACAGTGAAGTTTTTTTTTTCCCTAGTCCAGAACAAAGAACACCTCAAGGCTGGTGCCTGGCTGACATTGCCAGGTTAAGATCCCCATGATCAAACATAAGCCTCAATGGATAGATGAAGAGAGAAATAGAGGAGATGGGGAGTTAGTGCCTAACAGTGTGAAAAAAAGAAGCCAAGGAGATATTTAAACAGTTTGAAAGAATCACAACCAGAGCCCAGAAGACAAATGAGGCCACAGTATGTTAAATGAAGCAAGTGAGTTTGGAAACATTTGTGTATTTAGCTTCCTAACTAGAGCTCAGCTCCAAGGCAGAAGTGTTAAACAGCCACCTGATCAGAATTTGTAAGGAAACAGCGTACAAGCTAAAACATGGAAGCTGCATTTAGATGCATGCAATAAAACTGTCAAGATTTTAGAAGTCCTGTTAGATAAATCAGATGCTTTTTGTCTAAATGCGAATCAGTAAATCACATTTCCTTTTCAGGAAGTATTGGCAGTATTTCAAGATGTATTTAACTAATCTCACAATGTGTGGTTGTTTTCCTTGGTTAATCTTCTATGAAAAGGAGCTATTAGGAAATCAAAATATTATGGCTAAGCCTTGCTAATTGCTCTTAGGCACAGAAAGGTAAAACCTCTTTCACCTCACATGTGAAAAATGTAAGAAATAAGAAGAACTTAAGAATATAACACAACAGAAAATAAAAAATAAGAGATTGGAATCCTTTCCCTTCATGCTGTTCAATAGCCCTCTGTATATATATAGACTTCACTCAGGTAAGTAAATTTGTACCCCCAGTAAATTTGGGGGTAACTTCTGACCACATTAGTGGTAGAACACATCTGTTAAAATCTTTACACAAAACTCAAGGGAATAGAAAAGGAAAAAGGCAGTAGGATTGCTCACTCTCCTGCCCATCCAGTCTGGATGGAGGCACAGTTTGGTACCTGCCCTCACTGAGCATATCCTGCTCCTGCCTGCTGTACTGGATGGATGGCTCTGCTCCAGCTGCATGTACCAAGCAGGGTCCTCTCCTTGAAACCCTGGGAGCATAAATACTCAAGCCTCACTGCTTCAGCACAGACCTCCAGTGTTCAATGAAGTCAAGACTTTCAGAATCGTTTAGGCACAAAACCCCCAACTTTCCAACAAAGTCAAAACCCAGAGGTAGTCAAGCTTTGGATTGGGAAGTTCTTATACTTCCCAAATTTTGTCTAAAATACTAATTCCCTCTAGAAAAATGCCTGGTTTTGGTAAACTAACTCCAGAATTAACAGACTCGGTCTGGCTGTAAGATTAATGTCAGGTTTGTATTTTATAGAAATATTTTAAAGCAACCACAAAGGTTCATCTGGAGATACCTAAAATCAGACAGAAATGCAGTCCAGTGTCTTTCTTAGTAGTGATCATTACAGTGACCTCCTGCTGATCCAGTCCCACAGCTTTTCCAAGATAATTGGGTGCCCAGAAGATATATATTTAGAATATTGTTGCACTCATAATTAATGTGAACAAAATACAGAGTCCCTTGACCTTCCATTACATTTATTCTGCAGTATATACTGCAGGGGAAAAAAAGGCTTGGAATTCAGTAAATCACTAAAATGCATACATTCTGAGAATATAAAGCTTTTAATGTTAGTACGGTAGAAATCAGTAATTTCCTTCTATAAAATGAGAGGTAACAAACAGGGGAGAAAGGGTAGATACAGTATGTTATGTATGGGAACTGACATCTTCATCTGTGCTGCAGCTACTACATTTCATCTTTACAGAGTGCTGAGAAATCAAGAAGTTATATAACTTAGTGAAAAGCTGATAGGGCCGGTGACATTTGAAATCCTACTCTGTGAAAATCAATTGCAAGATGTGAAAGAAAAAACCTCATCAGGAACCAAAATCTCCATCCCATAATATATCCGTATATATGTACACTTTAGAAATAAAAAAGAGCAATAAAACTTTGAAGAAAAAGGGAGTGTGGGAGGGAAGTGGAAGAACAGGCAGAGCAGAGAAGGAACAGAATAATCACAGATCATTTCAAGACACTGTTATGAGGAAGCAAAAAGATAATTTATTTTGATGGCACCCTTTTGATTCTGCTTATGCTAAATAGTAAATAGGTAACACAGCAGCAATTTACAACATGGAACTTTATTGGAATAAGAAAGCTAAACAATCCTTGCATACATAAAAAAGCATATGCTTTCCTAACCTAGCAACACAAGAGTCCTACTTGGATCAGTCTTTACTTTCCTAAGGGAAAATGGCCCCATCAAAAGGATTTAAAGCTATCCATGATTGGAAGCAGATCAGGAAAAGTCAACAGACCTAATTTATTTTCCAGTTGTCTCAGCAAGAAAAAACAAAAGAGACAATGATACTGACTCAGAAACCATAAAAAATCTATACAATCCACAAAAATTGATTTCTTAATATTCACTACAATCACTCTGACTTTTCATCCATTCAAACATGGGTCACTATGAAAATAAAAGATCTGGTAATTCTCATTTGATTCATATAAAAGTGAAGTGAACTTTCAGAGAAGGAAAGCAAAAGAAGACATTTTCTGTTAAAGGAGTGTAATGGATGAAAAGGAATCCATTCAAAATACACCCAAAGCACATTAAAAGAGAATTCACTGAATGGGTGCCAAATTAGAATCATGTTCCTATTCATCCAGCAAGCAGCTACTGAAAATGTCCACCAGATCATGGTCTGCACATTTTTAGGCACAGAACTACATCTGGATGTAGTCCTGGCAGCAAAGGTGAGAGCTGCACAAGCACGTGGAGACCAAAGGCACCACTGCCCATTCTCAGTACAGAAAAATCCTGCACTGAGGAGAATGCCAAGAGTTAAAACTCTGGCTTGATCATCAAGATCAGCAAACTACAAGCATTTTGATGAGCTGGTCTGTTATAAAATCAATGCTGACTCTTGAGCACAGCAAGCTGGCAAAAACACCAACCTGCTCTACCTGCATAATGCTTCCTACAGGAAACAAACAGTCAATTTTACCAATAAACTTCTCTTGATAAGGACAGATGCTAGCTGAACCTGGCATCTGCTAAACTTGATTTCACAAGAACACTTTTCCCTCCCAGAATTATATTTAGTATCTTTTAGAAACATAAACATAAAGAAATGTTCACTGCATTTTGTTCAACCATTTCAGGTCTTCCCCCTACTCAAACTGCAGCAGCAGAATTTTAATGACTGGGGAAATGCAGCAGGGCTGTAAGAGAATATTGTACTGCAGCAAATCACTGCTTCTGTAGGTTTCCTTCACTGTGACTCTGATCTCCTAAATCTGCTACAGCACTGGTACATATTTCTGTAAAATGCAGCTCCTAGCAGAGATTATGTAGGGGAAAAAAAAAAAGGGCTTGAGAACTTCTTACTCAAGTTCTACACTTACAATACTTAGGAAAAAGCCTAACTAAAAGCTCAAAAGCAGAATTCCCAAATAGTTCCCAGTGCCATCTGATTTCTTCCTTTACTTACTTCTTTTTACCCCAAATGCCTTTGCATTTTAAAGTACCCATACGTTCACTGTACCTTTCTGCCAAACTGCCTTCCATGAAGCAATTAAATGTATAATTGAGATCTTCAAGTCATAACAAAGCAAATTCAGTGACTTTTGGAATGCTTTCCAGGGAGTGAGATGACACAAATCAATTTTATGCCAAGACACACTTTTGCATGCATGCATTCAATATGTATCACACAACCCCTCATAAGCCTGAGGTGCTGTTTCTCCCACAAAGAACACTTCCAAGGTTTTCAGGGAAGGCATTTTCAAAGTTTAAAGATAAAGTTCTCTAATGTGAATGATCTCATCAGTCAAATATTAAGATTTTAAACTTTTTACTGGTGGTAGGTATTTGAGGCTAGATTTGTAGATTTGGATGTTGGTCCAAAGAAAATTTACCTTTCTCCTCTCATTTTGTTCACTAGTCATTAGTGGAGCTAGATTGAATTTTCTTTGAGACTTATTCCCTCATTTGCATCTTAAGGCTTCTGAAAAGAGACTGACAGGAAGCACTTTATTGCCACCTTCTTACAGCTGACATTCTTGTTTCTTCATCAGTGCTTCAGTTCACCATTCACACAGATTATTTAGTTGCTCATCACTACTCAGAAAGAGTCATTGATAAAATTGTGTTTCACTGGGGGCGACAAAGCTAAAAATTAAAATTCCTGCTTCCAGGTTTTGTCAGAAACTCTGAAATTGCAAGAACCATAGACCTCCTTTTTACTGCCTTTTCCACTTTATTCTGATACTAAATGCCTAAAAGGTTTCCACACAAAGATAATATTAACTCACTACAGATTTTCACATCTCCATATCTTCACATCCATACAAATAGCCCATGATTCAGGATGTGTAGGCTCAGCAGATAGTAAGTGCTGTCTTTGATCTGGATGAACCCTGTAAAACCACAGCAAGTCTCCTGTTTCCCATGCTTAGCTCTCTTCTGATTCCTCCTCATGCTCCCACCAAGCAAAAGGCACTACTCTGAAGATCCCCCAATGTTAACCTCCTTGCTTTTTTCTGATATTTCTCCATCCATATTGCTCCACTACCCCCATGATTTCAGGACTAAGGGAACATACACATAAGAAAAAGGCAGATAAGAAAATTCAAAGAACTGAGCTAAGCCACTTCAAAAACTATTTTTATGTGGACTCCTCTCTGCAAGAGGTTTTTTTCATTTTTCTTTTTTTTAAGAAGAAAACATTGGTGAAAGAATAATGTAAGCAATTAGATTTTGGAAAGCTTCCAAGAGCAAAAATATCGGGAAACTACTGCAGATGCAGTAACCTGAACATTTCAAACAGGAATACAAATAATAACTCAAAATCTATTTAAACTAGCTGTACACAACAATGATAAGAAATCACTTCCATTTTGTTTCTTAGGTCTTTCTTTGAGCAGCAGTTTGAAATGATCACCTCCTGACAGAGGCCTTCATTCAGGAAGGCAGGGCTCTATCACAAAAGGTGTGGCCAAAAGACATGGGTCAGGTCATCCCTGCCTTGTCCTTTCAAGTTTGCTCCCTCTTGCTCTAGCAAACTTCTTTCTCACCCTCAAGGCCCATTCTGAGTCTCCTCTCCTCTCCTCTCCTCTCCTCTCCTCTCCTCTCCTCTCCTCTCCTCTCCTCTCCTCTCCTCTCCTCTCCTCTCCTCTCCTCTCCTCTCCTCTCCTCTCCTCTCCTCTCCTCTCTCTCTCCTCTCTGACACCCCAGGCTCTCCAGAGCCCCAAGGAGGCAAACACAGACACCAACCTGCAAGTAGCATCTTGTATGATCATGGACTGTTTGTGGGCTTTTTTGCTCCTCTTGGTTTTTTCTCACAAATAAAGCTTTAAAACAAAAGGTATCGCCCTGTTAATGTTATAATGTAAATGTGTCTTTATAAACCAACTGGAATTGTTTTACCCATTAGCCAGCTTATGAGACAATGAGAGAGCCTTAATACCAAAGCATGAAGTTGGAAGCACCTTTGTCAGATGCTGCCAGCAATCTTAAAGCAAAAAGTCTGCTTCAGAAACTGGGCCCTTTCATACACCATATACAAAGAAGAAAATCTCAGCAAAATCTCAGCAGAACAAGACCTGCATTAAGAACAGACAGTAGCATTCAAAAACCATTTCTCCATGGTGTTCCTCTAATACCAGGAATGTTTGGCTAAAGCAATTCATTTGCTAAGTGGCTTTCTCAGCAACCACTTGCAATGACACTGATGTCAGCCTTTCTCAGGTCAGGGCCTGCCTGTCAAATGAGAGTTTATCTCTTGTCTCTCCAGAGTTGTTGGTGCCTTCACAACTGCTTCATTCAGGAGACTGCTTAATCAGTGCCATGATTTAAAATTTCAGAGCAATTCAGCTCTGAAATGAATAAAAGAGAAGGCTGAACATTACCTTCTCCAGGTGCAAGTCTCTATTCCCTTTATCCTCTGACTTGTGACTGCCAAAGATGCCACATTATCACTGATGAAGCCAACTCCCTTCATCAAAACTGCTAGGCTCATCAAGAAACCACATCAAGTATTTGGGTTTTTTACCCCTAGATACTCTGTGGAGAAGGAAAGCATCTGTTTTTCCCTATCTCTCATCCCATCTCCTGTCCCTCCTACCAAATATACCAGGGACAGACTGAAATGAAAGCCCTTGGAGGCAGCTACCTTCCCTCATCACAAGCCATCTCACTTCTACTTCAGTGACTCATCCAGGGCAATCACATAAATAGGAATTCTCCAGCTTTCCTGCAAGTCACATTTTATTTTTCATGCTCTTCATTTTCACCAGCAGTTGTTGAATGTACTAGCTAGTTCCTAGAGCCATCCTGACACATGAGATGTGAGAACATAGCAAACCACAAAATTTTATCAGGGATAACAGCCTTTTGAAACTGCAGTTTTAAAGAAACTTTGCAAAAGGTTTCTGCCTAATCAACCCCATGAATCACACTGTGCAGTTTTAGAGAACAAAAGGGTTTTAATCCTGTTGGAAACCGGGGAACTGCAATATGTCTTTTTTTCTGATTAGAGGAAGGATAGAAACACTGAAGGTCATCTCTGAAAGGAGGAATACATCCCTAATTTCCCAGAAGAAAATTAGGTTTGAGATATAAACAAGTTCTTGCATTGCCTTTAACTACAAATATGGCAGGGGAGCAAAGCAACACCAGGGCTGTTCACAAGCATCTCTGAAGTTCAGAAAGCAGGTGGCTAAAAGTAACAATTGGAAACAGATAGGCAATTTATTCCCATTTAGCTGTCACTTACAGGAAGAGTGAATATAAAAGTAAGAACTAACTTAGTTATTTTCCCCATAAGATAATGTATCATTGACAACACCTAAACTTGTTACATTTAACATCATGTAAGAGTGAGCCATCCTTTTGACAAGTCTTTTAAAACAAAGCTTCATGAAAAAATAAAGAAGGCATTTAGGTTTCTATTTGATTCCTGGCTCCTGTAATAAAATTAATGTTCCAAAGGCCATAACAGTAAAATAACAACAGTAAATCATAACAGTGATTATTTTAATAGTTTTGGACTCTTGGTTGCATCTTGAAATAAAGGTTTCAGTTGGAAACATGCTGACTCCTAGTCTAAATTTTTGTGTTTCAACACAACATATACTGTGTTTTAACACTTTTAAAAGGTTGGATGCAAATTTAGGAACTGATATGAGCAATGACCTTAGGTTTCACCATTTGCCTTTACTGAAACAGCATTGATCATTAAGATCACCTTCAAAACAAACCAAATCTCATTATATAGCTGATGGTGTTAACATCTACACTATTATAAAACATTACTAATGCAGTTGGTTTTTTTTTTCTGCAATGGTGTCTTTCTTCCTGTCCTTTCAAGGAGATTACATGGACAGCCTTATAGTTATAAGGCACAGCCCATGTCCATTGTTCTTCCTCACTTCCACCTTGTAAACTGTCAGATCAAATTTCATCTTGAAATTTATGAAACAGAAGCATAACATTAGAAAGGCTCATTTCCTAAATTAAATGGTTAGCTAACTCCTTCTCTGTATTACATAAAGGACTTAAAAAGAAAAGGTACTCAAATAAGAACTAGCTATTAAAAAAAAAAAGATTACACCGCTCATGCTGCAATATTTTCAATATTTTCAGTTTGGTATTTTCTAAGAAGCTCTATGTACAGTATTGCTTGCACACTTTGCACACCCAACCCTACATTGCATGGTATCCTCTCTAGCAAGAAGGTTCCACTGCAATTTCTCGTGTTCCTTCATAATGCAAAGGGTACAGAGATGTATAAGCAGTAGGGCACATGCCCATAAATGAGAGAATACAGTTGGGCAGAAATTAATGTCTAGCAGAAGAATGTCCATTCTCTGTAAAATCTACTGACGGATGCAGATACACCAGGAAACTGATATGGCAATGACATCTCTCCAGTAATTTAGGCAGTGCCTAAACTCAGCTTACCACTTGGGAACTTACTCATCACTGCTCAGAATCCTCCCAGTTGAAGAGCTACAGGCTTACTTCTCCATGCTTGCCCCTAATCCTCCACAACTTCATCAAGTGGATGGAACACTTTCTTTGAAACTTGCAGCAAATACACTGTGCTTAATTCCAGATTTTCCAGCTTCAAGAACTTGTTTTCAAGGAAACTAGATAGCATTTTAAAGGCTAAGGAGCACAAATAAGCCAATAAGAGAAAAAACTATGTACTGTGATATTCATGGCATAGACTCTACAGTTAATTTTGTCCTAGCAACAGTTTTAGCATCAACCTTTTGGGAAAATAAGTGTGCATATGTACCTACACTGCTTTGGAAGGCAAAGCTTTATCAAGTGTATTGGCTCAGTTGGTATTTTCCAAATTCAGTAGATAAAAAGTAGAAGTACTGTATTTCTTTCTCAATATTTACATTGACATGTTTCCTGTGCACTCAGGAGGAACATTTAAATTCAGGCCACTGAAAAAAGTACAAGTTGTCTCTCTGTTCTGTTCTCTGCAGCACAAATCTTTCTCTTCAGCAGTTTTCTCTGCTCTGAAAGGCAATGCAATCAGATGCTGAGCAGTAGAATGGTATTACTATTTCAGGCCATGAATTGCACTATTCCCATTTAGAGGAACATCCTCTGTTCAAAAGCACTGAACAGCCAGAAACACCTATTGAAATCAATGCTAGTTAGTGCTCAGAACCAAAGCTAAGTAATACTTTTTTTATTTTTTGCATTGAACAAAGAGTTTAATTTCAGCATCCAAAATGTTAATTCAGTATTAACTTCCAAACTCATGGATTTGAGTTTGGTTTTGTTCAAAGAGTAAATGCCTTTGTCTCCATCTTTACCAGATAGTTGCTAACACCTCCACCTGTGAGTAGAAAATCAATAATGAACTGAAAATCAGTAACAGGCCAGTTAGAACACAGGAGGGCTGCTGTGCCAAACCTCCCTACTCTGTACATCTATAACATCTTCCACTGTTTTCATCTTCCGTGGTCATATTCACCATCAAATACAAGCAGAAAAAACTAAAGACAAAACAGAAACCACCAGCCACATGAGGTGTAGGCAGCTAACTGGGACACAGAGCAGTTCTGGAAAGTGACACCCACAATTACAAAACCCACTGTCTTTTCTCAGACTGAGGCCTAATGGCTGATATGACCAATTTGGGGTTTTGCCATAAATTGGGACATTAAATAAGGATCCATTGCCATGGAATGTGTGGTCTGTCTAATTAAGACAAATTGAACTGTGAGTCCAGGATGCAGAGATAGAGGCTGGTGATGTGGTACATGAACACACAGGTCCTGAACTTTCCTTGGAAGACCATATCTCTCCTCACTCCCCAACAAGCCATATCTGAAACAAAGCTGGGTTGTGACAGGTCTATTTAATAGTAAATCACCAGTACTGAGAAGCTTCCACTATCTCTGCACAGCCATTTTCATAATGCTTATATTTCCTGCCACTCTTCTTTAACCTTCTCTCTTCTCATGTTCATAGCTTCATATTTGACCCACAGCTTCCCAAAACACCACCAGCTCCTTAGAGTGTCCACTGAAGCTTCATGTCATGAAAACCACCCACAGCTGAATGATATCAGCATGCACAAGCCTTGTGCCTGTCCACTCAATGGACACAGAGAGGAAGGATCTACCCTGTAATCCAAGCTGATCCCTTCATTCCAGTGCTCAATGCTCCACCCCAACTCCCCACTTTGTCACTTGGGAGTGGTATCTGTGTACACCAGAGGAACTGTCACCTGTACCCCACCTCCAGCTCTGCAGAACACCCATCTCAGGAAGAGCGAGCAGGACACAGCCAAAAAGGGACCAGGCATGCCAGGATGGAGGAGAATTCAGGTAGAATGAAATCTCTGGGGTTTCCACCACTGCTCCTAAGAAAGGGCAGGAGTGGTACCTTGCTAATACTGCATCCTCAAAAGCTTCTGGGAAGAGAGTAAAAACCATGCAGCTCCTCTGGCCAGTAGATTTGGCCTTTCACTCCTTTGAATGGACAGGGATATTCCTGTATTCCAGTATTCAAGTATTCCTTCTACCTATGATCGTGGACATACATTTGTTATTTATAAATAGTTTTTCTCTTTGCATGTTCAGTACATGTGCATCTTCTTTCAGGACAGATATCCTAAATTAGCAAAATTTGACTGGCAGTGGGTAAGGCCTAAGTATACTTTGTAATGTACCTGTGCTGATACATTTTCCAAACCCTTAGAGCAAAGGAAAAATGCAAGATTGAAAACAAAGCATTGCTATTTTTAATATCGACATTTTATTAATTTTTTCTAAAGATTATGGTAAAATAATTAGTCCTAAGTTACAGCAGCAATCTCCCATTTAAAATAAGCTCCTTAAGAAACCCTGACTTGTAGTAACAAAGAAAGGAGCTAGGAAAATCCTAGAAGCTAGAAGCTAATGCCCTGATGTGGTTAAAAAAACCCAAAAAACCAAAAGTGTGCCTATGAACTCATTAGGGGCTCCTTTGGTGCAAGTAAAGGATGATGACATGAAGACCAGTGTCACTCAGCTCAGGACACACTCTATTTTGACACAACCTACATTAGGGCCAAATTCTTGTACCACTGTAAAAAGAAGCAGAACCATTTTCCTGATGCAACACTGCACTCATGAGGCTGGAACTGAGGCTTGCATTTCTGTAGGCACACAAAAAAGCAGCAGGTGCCAGTAGAGATTGTGGCACATTTTCCTTGCTGCCATGGCTGATCAAGGCTGGACTCTACAGCCAGACAGAAATATTCATTGCAACTTCACTTCTCCATTCTGCCAGGAATATGAGACTGATGCATAACTGCAGGGAAATTCATGGACTTCAGGATTTTAAGCCCTACCTAAGTCCTGGTTAACATCCCTTTATTTATTTATCATATTGCTTGGAGAGAAGAATGGGAATCAGGCTCATTTTGGGCACCTGGTAGAGCCAGAGAAATAAAGCTTGGCCATAGGTAGGAATGAAAAATTAAAGTTTTGTCACTCTGTCATCGAATCTTGCTGAAAGAACTGTCTGTAACTCCAAATATAGGCTGTTCATAAATCTTCCATAGCAGAGAAGCAAACAAAGACAAGTAATAAAACATCTGCCAAGGGATAAAATTAAATAAGGGCTGAGTAAAAATCTGAATAACTAGGGGGTTTTTTAATTTATTCAATACCTTGTATTATGTGGAGGGTGATATGACCATTCTATGGCAACACCATGTATATTGCATCCCTAAATATTTGGAAGAACTCTAAAAGACTTCAAAATTCTACATTTAAACCTAATATTTGCATAGTAAGGACACATCCTTCTGCAATGGGCAAACTTTGATTTTCCTTAAGGCTGACTGGTCTGCTCTGCCCTCCCATACACTCTGCCAGGTCAGGGAGTTCAGTATCTGATGGGTACTGGGAATTCTCAGGACAGTTAATGCTTTACACCAAGGGAACATGAGACTTCCATACTCCATTGCAAACACATGCAGAAGCTACATGCACTTGCAAGTAAGGTTACCTGAAACTAATCCTTTCTATCTCATATTTTAATTGGGTATTCCACTAATTTTTTTCAATGTTTCTTCACTTTAAAGTTTCTCTTGATATTTTGCACAAGTTTTAGGTGATCACTAATATTGCACTGGTCCTCAACAGAATAATACATTTTTGCAAACATATATTATCACTTTCTTTTGTCTCTATTTTATTTCTCCTACATATTCTATGTCTTATTTCTTCATAACTTTTGTCTTTGTTCTTCTTATTCTTATGTCTCATTTATTTTATTGCATTGTTTTTCTTTCTGTTTTCCTTTCTCAGTAGACTGCCAAAAAAAGTTTGCAAGTATTCTACTTTTACAATGTCCTAACAGGGTTTTAAGGATGCTTTAGAAAAAAATCTCAACTGATGAAATTTTTTGTGAACCTCTGTTCTCTCTAAAGGAACATTTTTATGCCCTGTCATCATAATGTTGCATAATCAGCAGTCAGAGAGCATCATGTGGACATGGATGAATTCTGCCTGCATTGGCTGCACAGAGGGCTCAGACTGACATTACAGGACTTGTCACATGTCTTTTCTATGTGACAATCTAGAAGAATCATGTGGGAATGCACTTTCCCAGAGAAATGGGGTATCAATAATGTCAGAACAGAAACAGTTAGAAAAAAAAATTGGAGAGGGCCCAGATAAAAGAAAGGGTGTTTTCTTCAAATTCTGTTGCATTACTATGACAAAGTCCTCCCTTTCATGGCTTTTCATGGCATGTTTTGACAGCTTGCCTCCCAATTTTCTCCATTCCAAACGAACCAGTAACACAAAGTATAACTGGACCTGGCAGCCTGTTAGCATGGCACCCAAGCAGAAACTTAAAATGTCAGCTGTATTCAGGAGTGGAGGGAGAAGTGGCTCTTCACAGAAACATCTCTGTTGGAAAAGATTAAAGAAAACAGAACAGAAGAGCAAGGAATGTCTTTGTCTACAGTCTAATTGGCTTAATTACACTACTGTAGGGCTGCTTTATTCTGCCACATCTACATGCCTTTTAAGTACCTCCAGGGATGGTGACTCCATCTCTTCCCTGGGCAGCCTCCACAAACGTTTGACAGCTTTTTCAATAAAGATTTTTTTCCTAATATCCAATCTAAATCTCCCCTGGTAAAGCTTGTGACTCATCTTACCACTTGTAACTTGAGACAAGAGACCAACACCCACCTGACCACAGGCTCACCCAGGGAGTTGAAGAGATCAATAAAGTCCCTCCCAGCCTTCCTTCCCCCAGTCTAAACAACCCCAGCTCCCTCAGCTGCTCGTCCTCAGCCTTGTGCTCCAGACCCTTTCTCCAGCTCCCTTGCCCTTCCCTGGACACGCTCTAGCACTTCCATGTCTTTTTTGAAGCAAGTGACCCAATACTGAACACAGCACTCAAGGGGTGGCCTCACCAATGCCCAGCACAGAGGCACAATCCCTGCCCTGGTCCTGCTGGCCACACTATTCCTGATGCAGGCCAGGTGCCATTGGCCTTCCCAGCCACCTGGGCACACCCTGGCTCATGTTCAATCCCTGTTGCCCAGCCCTCCCCAATGAGTTAATGAAGAAGACTGTACTGAGAGTTTGCCACTGGAGTGACAGAAAATTATTGGAAAACCTTACACTTCTTATTTTTTAGAAGTTACCAACAAATACTTCCCATTTTCTTAAACAAGTCAGAGATTTGCTTTTGCTATATTTTTTGCATTATTTTTATCAGTTCTAATGAAAGCACAACAAATACTGCAGTAAAGTGATTACTCTAGGAGAGGACCTCCTATTTTATCAAAAGCCACAGTAATTTTGACTTCAGTGAAACTGTCCTACAGCTCCTTTCCCTCTCTTAAGGAACTCTGAACATTTTAAAGGCTATATATAATAAATACCAAATATTATATACACCTTCCTGCATCTAATATTAAGTAAACAAGTGGACTGCATTAAAATACAATCTATTTTCTATTTCTAAACAGGCACACAAAGAAAGACTCCCTTCCAGCAATTCATAATAAAGGCAACACACAATAGGTCATATTCTCAAAACTGAACAAAGCTCTTCATCTTCTATTTTTTAAAGATACTGGATAGAAAAAATGAGATTCTTAATTTCACCAGCTTCTATTAACTCTCTAGCATTCATATCTTGAGAGTTAAATTTAAATGCTCCTCTCAATAAAAATGTTCAAGAAACAGACCTATTGTGATATTTTTGCATTTCATGATTTAGTTGATTTTGCACCAACAGCGTTTCCCATTCTCTACAATTCATCCACGTTCTTCCAGAAGCTATCATACCAGCTTAACAGTAACTTGAAACATATGGCTACTGTGAGAGGAAAATCAGTGTAATATCTTGGTTTCCTTGTTACTTCCATTGCTGGGAATCCAGCAAATGGCAATATTCCATACTAGAAAATTATTTATTCTGAAAAACTCTTTCCTGCTTTCTGTGGTCTTTAGCCTGGATCCTATGGGCTGACAAGTATCTGCTACGATAAGCAAAAGAAGCTGAAAGAACCCTAAGTTTAATGCATTTCACAAGAAGAAATTCATCATTATAAAATAACATCCCTCCTTCAAAATCCTTTTAGATTTCTTGTCACAATTCACATACCATTAGACAGGTCTAACTGTGAGCAGGGATCAAATTTAGACCCAAACTTTTACTAAATTCTGTGCAAGTGAAAAATGGCCACCTGCACAGACACTTTTGGCAATTAAAGGTGACAAATTATCCCTGCAGAAAGAAGTAGCTTGAGGTCAAAATCTTATCACTGTAGAAAACAATAATCATAGTTTTGCTTTTCAACAGAAAAAAGTGGCTCATGTCTGTGCCTATTCCTTGTCAAGATAGAAGTTATATTAAAAAAATTATACAATGCCAGCACATTTCTTCTAATTCTGTGACAATCAAGTTAGGTATTTCCCTTTTCAGACAGTGCCACTGTTTCCTTTTTTTTAAGAGCAAAAGAGAGCAAATTGATTTCAAGTGGGCCGTCAATCACTGGAAACACAGGATTTTGGGTGTCTCTTTTTCCCTGAATGTCTGAAATAGAAGCTATGCTGGGGCACATGCTGGTACGTTACATCAGTAAATTATTTTGATTATGTTTAACATACTTGGAAACAGTAAAAAAAGAGGGAAGGGAAGGGAAGGGAAGGGAAGGGAAGGGAAGGGAAGGGAAGGGAAGGGAAGGGAAGGGAAGGGAAGGGAAGGGAAGGGAAGGGAAGGGAAGGGAAGGGAAGGGAAGGGAAGGGAAGGGAAGGGAAGGGAAGGGAAGGGAAGGGAAGGGAAGGGAAGGGAAGGGAAGGGAAGGGACCTTAATTGCAGACATTACATTTCTAGAAGGTGTAAGGAAGATCAGTGTGGAAAAATCTAATGATGACTGACTTTTTATAATGGCATACAGTAAAAAATACTGGGAAAATATGTGTGAAGAACTTCAAAGGTGTAGATTGCTGTGGTGGTTGATCCCACCTGGCAGCCAAGCAGCCACCTAGCTGCTCACTCTCCATCCCCAATGGGACATGAGAGAACCTAGGAATAATGAGAATGAGAAAACCTCTGGGTAGAAATAAAGACTTCAGAAATCACTAACCAACTACTATTACAGGCAAAACAGTCTCATGTAAGGGACATTTAATTTACTGTCATTAAGTGTAAATATTTAATTAATGATTGATATATTGGGAAAGAAACACAAGATAAAAAGAAACCTTCTCTATCTTCTCTGCCACAATCTTGTTGCAGACCACTTTCGTGTCCCTTCCTGGTCTCCACTCATCATGTTACTACTGTGGGTGGTACTCAGCTCGTTGGGTGACAGCCAGAGGATGAAGGGTCAGACCACAGCAGTTTTTCTCAGTCATGCTCTTTTAACCACTCCTCTCTTCTACTGCTCCTTCCTCCTCACTTATTTCTTCTGCTCCTTCCGTGGGCCATGGTCCCTTTGGGAGAGCACCTGCTCCAGCATGGGCTTATCCAAGTGCCACAGCTCCTCTGCTGTGGAGCACCTCCTTCTGCTTATTATAAATAATAAATGAAATTTATAAATTATAAATTAAATCTTAATATAAATAATAAAAATACTTAAATGATAAAATTATGTAGATCTTCACCGTTTTAGTAATCTACAACCAATTGCTTAAGTCTGGAGTAGTGAATTTTTCTGAGAGGGTCAATGAATCTGGAATTCTTTTTGTATTGATATCTAACAAGAGAAGGATCAGATTTTTTTCTCTGAAATTAAGGTTTTCCTAAAAGTTTTTAAACTTCTTAGATTTATACTGATAAAATTTGTTACTTTTTAAAATTCTATCAATAAAACATTCCTATAAAGTGCTATTTCTTGGCTCTATCTTTATACTTACTTTGTATAATAAATATTAATAGCAGAAAAGAATTCTAGACAAATGTAGTTGATGGCTTTGGCCATATATTTCTCAAGATTTGGTTAGGAAAACTGTTAAGTTTGAGAAACTGCTTGTAAACCAAATAGATTTTTCATTCGGGTCTTCTTTTCCCCCATCCTTATTCCAATTTCATCTTGCAGCTCCTAGCTTCAGCTAGAAGAGGAGAAAAAAGCCTCACAAAGCTGCAGGTACCTAAGTCTGCACATCCTGGGGTGGATTGGCCATGGACTTCTAGGCTCCACAGGGTACTTCTTTCAGAAGTTTATTTCACTAGCTTCTTGTGGAGTTCAAAGCCCATCTGAGCTCCTGCTGCACACATTGATATACACAATTTGATGGTGTATTGGAGAAGATCAAGGGATTTTGAAATTCTTCTTGATATTTATTGAAAGTAAAACAAAGAGTAGTTGTGGGACACTTACTGCAACAACTTAATCTTCCAGTAAATCTGATAGTCAGGCTGTACTCTGACAGTATTTGATGTGAGTTACCAAAGGCATGAAAGCAACTGTGACAACACTCCAGAGTACTGCCTGTAAACAGCAATGGAAAGATTCAGGTATTGAACTACTTCTGGCAATGAAGCAAACTTCAGAGGATTTCAATGGTTGGGTGATTTACATTCTTATGAACTTGCAAAGAGTTTCTCCCATGAAAACAAAGTCTTACGAATATACCTGCTCCTTAACTTTCCAACAAAAACTAAATATAATAATCTCAAGCCACACTACTGCAGAACATAAATCTGCAGCATATTTTGGATATCAATCAGAATGCTTTAGATGCAGTGAATCCCTACACCCAAAGTGTGCTTCAACAGTGCACAACCTTCTACACAGTTTCCCAGAGGCCAGAGCACTCCACAGCAGCTGCAGGAGAGGAGGAAGAGGCAGATCTGCCACCACTTGGCATGGCATATCCAACCAACAACTCAGGCAAGGCCTTCCAAGAGCTTTGAAGCTAACAGAGAGGTTCAAGGTCCAGTCAGAGATGTGCTGGCAGACACACACTGAGGACATGCTGGCAGGCTACAGCACACATGACAGCATGTTCTTGGTTCTTTGTTGTTCAGAATCGGTGGCTCTACCTTGGCCTGGCTTGGCTAGTAAAAAGGTACCAAACATTCAGAAAAATCCCTGTAGCACAGCTGGACTGAGCAGTATGTTTAACAACGACAGTCGGAACCCCATTTCTCACCCTGCTCAGCAATAGGCTCTTGGAGTTTGTTTCCTCACCTATTGTCAGTGACTTCAAAACTGAAGAGCAGCTGATATGAATAGCCACCATACATGGAAAATTATCACTTCAAGAACAACTGGCATCAATGCTTCTTCCAGATAGGAAAATGACACCATGCAAGTACCACAGCACTGACCAACCTCAACTGCAGTGACACAAACACAGTGACAAACATGGTTCCAGAGAGCTGAGTGATACACTACATCAGCCAGGATCAGGCAGATCTGCAAAATCCCAGCTTCTATCCATCAGTAACACGATCCTCCTTACCTTTCCTCTGCCAGGAGATCAGCTCTACCACAAGTCCCAGCTGGGAGTGCAGCAAAGTCACCGCCTCCTTCCTAAGGGCCACATCAAACAGTGAGCTCAGTCCAGCCCTCCTCACTCAGGAAGGCACATCTTTGTTACAACAGCTGGTTTGCACGGATGGGTGCTGCAAACACCAGGGAACACAAAACGCATCTGGAGCACACTGACGCAAGCTTGGCTTTGCTGACGTGGAGGATGACAGCATAAATCTAAAAACATATTCAGCTTCTCTTTGAAGAGAGATTTCCTTTATTGGCTAGCACAATTTATTCAGTGCAGAAGAGTCACTGGGTTTAAAAACAGGATGACTCATACTTGTTTAGATGTTTAGGAGTTATGTGCAGTTACGGAAGATGTTTGGAGAAAATGTCAGGAAGGTTTAAGTACTGTTCTTTGAAGGTGGAGCTAATGTATTCATTTCTGAGAGCAGATGGTTGAGCACTAAAATCAAAGTGACTTGACTTTTTCCTTCATCATTTTATCAGTGTACAACTCAAGCTAATAAAGATATTTTAAATATTAAACAGAGAGTTTTATAACAGTGTGCAGTGTTTAAACACAAAGAAAACATGATATGGATTGTCTTGATGTTACAGCCTCAAAAATGGCATTTTACAGCAGAGACATACAAATGTGGCTGATAGGACTGTAGAGCTGATGTAATAATGCTCAAATAACCCAAAGAGAGTTGTTTCTTACTCCTGTCTATATAATTAGAGTAGCACAATTTATCTACTGCACACAGTGGTAAATATTATGAAATTATTATTATTATTAAATTATTATCACTAATGGCTTTGTTTTCTCTGTTTAACTTGCTTGGATACCAAGGGCAGAAGAAGAAAGTTGTGTCATACCATCCACTACAGCTACTCTTGAACTCTGCTGCTCTGTAGTCATGACATTCCCAACAACCCACAAAAGTTAAGACAGAAAGAGAATTAAATTTTTATGCCATGTGGAAGTGTTTGGTCTTTTCATTCAGGGCAAAAAGGTAAGGTCTAACTGAGTTCTACTCCACATGTTTTCCTATCCCCTAGAAAAGGAGGCAAAACAAAGCAAAGGCACAGCACACCCCAAGCTAAATCTCCTCTTCCCTACCCCTCATAACAGCTAAGTAAAGACAAACTAATCAGAGACTAATTAGTTACAATTTGCACAGTTTTGTCACCATAAGTAAAAGAACTTTTTCTCAAGATTAAAGGGACTGGAAAGCACTATGTAAAACCTTTCTTGACTTTTTCTTCCCAGGGGAATTTTTGCAAAGCTTTCTTCCAGTACTTCATGCAAGGATCTGATTATATATTTTAATTTACTTTCTCTGTAATTAGTCTAAAAAGCTAGGTCATATGAATATTTAAGCTACTTTAATTTGAGCAAATCTTCTACAGGGATACACATTATATGAGTTAGAATTTGGGGCACTGAAGTCAGTATGCCCACTGGTTTAAGAAGCATTAAAGAGCCCTGGAGGATGGGCAATTGCAAATGAGATTCTGATTCTCTCCACCCCGAAGAAATCAAGAATTCATACATTTGCCTAAATTTACAAAAGGTCTATAGAGCAAGTTCTCAGAATAGTAATCTATGTCATGCATAAGGATATGGTCAAATGATCACCTATCAAGCAGAAACAATGATTTGAAGGAGTTGTACCTCTGTTGCTGAGATGTGATAGTTCACCACAGTGCTCTCATAATCTGCGTTAAACTAATTTATCTTCCTTTCCACTGAAACAGATCACAAACACTCATATTTTTCAGTAGAGGGGACAGCAACATTTTGAACACTTTGTCTCATAAGGAAACAATTTTCTAAGAGCAAGGCTTCCTGGCTGGATCCCAGCCTAGCTGGTTGTTACGTGTTGCCCACTGTACAAAGAGCTGAGTGCCTCTTTTCTCTTGCCCTTGGATCCTCTGCCCTATGAGCAAAGCAAAGCTTTGCCAGATTGATTGGTTTTCCTACACACCAACCAGCAGTGAAGGCAGCAGAGGCATGTGCTCCCACAACACTGACCATATTTAGAATCCAGAGACAGGGTTAAGAATTTTCTCTAATTCACTGTCTTGGAGAATTACACACAGAAATCACTTAGCCTCACTCTGAATTCCAGATACACCAAAGAGCTGCATGACAAGCAATATATCTACCTTTTAAAACAGCTATATTGTCATGGCAGTGTTTGCTCATTGCATAGCACAGTCAGGAGTCAGCACTTCCTCAGAGGTTTTACTTTTTTTTTTTTTCTCAAGCATATTTCATTACTAAAGCAAGATGAGTGCTGTTAATGTGCTAAAAGTTTACAATCTTCTCTTAATGTGTTTGAGCATGAGATGATTATATTACTGCAAATTTCATTAAATATTTTATTTTACGATCCTGACCTCAAATATTGCCTATATATTTTTCCTTGATCATTTTACGACGTCATCACGGTAAATAGCGGAACATGCTAACTGTTTTACTGCACTTCTTGTTCTTCTTTAATAAAATAAATTAGTCTAACACTGTATTAATGAATCATTTGGTTTGGTATTTTAAAATTTTAATCTTTAAAAGATGATCAAAACCACATGTTCAAAAATGCTGCAAACCTAGAATCCAACAGAGTCTTACCCCAAAATTTCTCAACCTAATATTCTTTCAAATGGAACCTGTTTATTCTACAAGTCTATTGACATCTGAAATCAAAGAATTTCAAATTAATTGTCCATTTTATTAAATGGACACCAGCCTATCAGTACTATTGACAACAATCAAAAGTAAAGGATTTGTATATGCTAAATTGAGCTTCAGTCAGATGATGGCTGAATGAAAAAAACAATCTTAGAAAGATAAAAACAAACAAAAAATGAAGAAATATTTTTGCACCTGTAATAGAAGAGGGACAATTCCTTCCAACCATTTACTACTAACAAAAATGTCAATGAATCTGGGGAGCTCAAAATTTTAATCCAAAGTGAAATCTAGTCTCAAATGAAAACCTAACTAAAAAAATGAAAATACAAACCAGGGCTTGCAGTATTTTACATTTAACAGGCACATATTTAACAGAAGTTGCATTTCTATTGTACCTACTTCTATCTTATGTGTAGCATTACTATGAATATAATATTGATACTGCTAACAAATTATTTGCTTATAGCTGTATTTTCTGGAACTGTTCTTTAAGCAGTATTACAGAGGAATATTTCTCCTTATCACCCAGCCATAAGATGAGCTTCTTTTAGATTGGACAAACTAAATCTGCTGGAATACTCCTCATTATAGTCAGGCCTTCTATAATTAGGTCAGTTGTCAGATCCCCCACCCATTGTTACTTTAGGTTCCTTGTAAATTGTGACAGGTTTTTTTATCATGTAAGAAGTCCAGTGACATTGTCTTTTTACTGTTACACATGGAGGGGGTTCATGCTCTGTCACAGATGGGGTTCAACTAATACACACATTTCTGTTGCTTAGTATTTTATCAATACAATATTAATAAAATTTTATAAGATCAACACTAATCTGCCATTTAGAAAGCCTCATCATCAGCATAATGGTTATAAGGCAAGGAAGAAATACCCCCACCTTAAACTTACAACTGAATCCAAGACATATTTAACCCAAAACCACAATTTGGGAAAGACTTTGCTTGATCCAGTTCCTGTCTGATGTCCAGACTACACAGGTCCAGCTGAGCTTGGGCTCGGCTGTGGGCTCTGGGCAAGCTTCAGAAGAGCAGCAGGGCAGGTCTGAGCAGCACAGCTGCAGATCATGGAACTATGGAACCATCCTGGTCCAGCTGTTTGTTACCCCAGCACTGCCAGGTCCACCATTAAATTATGTCCAGAAATGCCACATTTACATGTCTTTTAAAAATATCTCCAGCAGTGGTGACTCCAAGCACTTCCCTGGGGAGCCTGCTCCAATGCTTGACAACTCTTTCTGTGCAAAAATGTTTCCAATACCCAAACTCTCCTGATGCAGCTTGAGATCATTTCCTTTTGTCCTATTGCTTTTTACTTGGGAGAAGAGACTGATCCCCTTGTTATCCCCTCCTTTCAGGGAGTTGTAGAGAGTAATGAGGTCTCTCCTGCCCCTCCTTTTCTCCAGGCTAAACAACCCCACTTTCCCCAGCTGCCCCTCATGAGGCTGGTGAGGAAACAGGGCCTGGCTGTGACCACCTCTGTTCTGCCAGGTTTTTAACATATAGGCAATGTTTTTCTGTGGTGACCACACGATATGAGAGACACTCAATAGACAGGATGGCAAGGCTTTTTTCAACATCACAGGCTTGTGGTGTTGGGATGTGGGGTTTGAAAAGATTTCTCTTGAAGACTGCATTTACACAGAGGTCAGGACAGGGAGTGTGCTGCTTTGCAAACCATCTCTTGAGCCATATCACTGATGATGGCACAGATAAATGACAGAGACATCCTCAATTAATAGAGATCATGGAAAAGAAGTCTGTGGATATGCCAAGAGGTAAAGCAGCCAAGCACTCCTCCCCTTTTGTCTCAACTTCAAATTTTTCAGGATCACAAGATGTTTCCTTTCCACCCCACCCTTCCAGACACTCAGGTAACTCTTAGTTATAGCTCCTTCAGAAAACAACTTTACTCCAATCTGTCTGGAAGTTTATACTGTGTTTTGTTTGCTGAGGCACTTCTTCAGCCTGAGCAGAGCACAGACATGCAGATCAGTTTGCATATTTCTGTCTCTTCTCACAGACTGTCTCACACTAACATGCTCCTCACCATCTCAAGGCTATGCTGGCTATAAAAAGAGTTGTGAGGCACTAGCAGCAAGCAGCCAGTCCTGCAGCACATGCTGGCAACCATGAAGCAGATGTGGCTTCAGAAAATGTGTGTCTGATTTAGATCCTGAGCTTTGTATATCAGAGAGCACATGGAATAAGAATTAATTAATTTCTCATTAAAAGTTTTAATGACAAAATAGATTGTGCTCACTTTCCTAATACAGCTGGTAATTAATCCTTGTCTCCAGCCTGTAGTTTCCCTTCTGGTGATGTTCTGTGCTTGTTTCACACAGTGGAGAGTTTGCTAAAGTCATCCTTGTCCAGAAGGATAAATCCAGAACAATAAAACAGATGTCCAGCTCCTAAATAACTGTTTCATCTGCTTTCTTTCACCTTCTGCTTGGCTGGCAGTTGAGCTCACACAGACAATTTTCCAGTTACTAGGTGGGGCTCAGGCTCTGGACAGTTTTACTGCTCTTGCAATGTGTTATTTAAGCACTTCATAGCAATGGTGCAGAGAAAGAAATAACTGGACACATAGTGGGAAGCTAAGTCCTTCATGTGTCCACTGGTACTGGATAACAGAGTCAGGTCAGGATGATGGAGGACACAGGAACAGTAACCACTGTACATGATTTGGGTCTTCCTTTTTGGCACAGTGCTTGCATTACCTGGCACTTCAGTCTTCACTCATTTCCTGTGCTGCTTCTGTACAGGCTGTACACATCGACACTGAGTCTTAACATTTCATGTTTAAGGTACACTGTGACTCCTTTGAAAGACTTGTTTAGATTTTTTTCATGACAAATGCAGAGGTTTGGGATTAATATAAAAACTTACCTCTGTTTCACAGAGGCCTTTGAAATTCTCTTTGTACACAAATAAGGTATGCAGACAAAACACAGCAGAATTTTGCAATATTTTATTTGTGAGGCACTAACATCTGGATTCCTACACTCAAATTAATCTATCTCTCACTATAAATTAGGCAAAATGTAGGGGGAAAAGATACAGTTTTATCTGATTCTAGCTTTTCATATTTTCTTTTTTTCAGTTAATTCATTAATTAAATGTAGTTAAAATAAAGAAAAACAAGGAAGACAGTCATGACAATTTTCATAGCCTACCACTGCAAAACTTCTACAAATGTAAATTTTCACCACATTAGTAAGAACAGAGAATGAATATCTGTGTTGAAAACTTCTTTTACTGTAGTAATCTGAATGTGCATGAACAAAAGTAATACAGAAGCTATTCAGATTTATAAACTAAGCAAAATACTACAAAAATATCATTACATGTAATATGCACGCAGACTTTAAAGCACTAAAGAAGACAACACTGTACACCTAAGTACTTCTGAGCTTTTATCTTCCCCAGGAGCTGATCCAAAACCTGCTGAAATTCAGCTCTGTTGTGCAAAGTTGATTTTAAGTGGCTTGACCCAGAGAAGTCCTTGGGTTAGACACTCTCTGACACACCAAGGAAAATGCCCCACTGGAAATCAACAGATTAAGAGCCATCTCACTGTTCTATTGGCTCTCTTCTGTAGTTGTTTAACCAACACCTTTGGCAGTTCTGTTTTAGAAATAATGGTATTTTTAAAATATCTCTTCAGACCTAGCATTTTTCTATAATTTTGAAAAAGCTCTAATTAAAAACAAGAAAAAAAAATTAAATCAGAGGATATATCAGTATAAAACAGCAATATTTTCAGTGCCTCAAAAGAAGAGCAAAAATATGCCATGAAAACAATTCCTCAGATGCACACTATGCAATTTTACATCTTAATACACCATTCAGAACCAGCACTTTTCCTTCTGTCCATATTAAATCAGAGGCTAACTGGCCTTAGCAACTTTAGAAAAAGCAATTTCTTTAATTCCCATGATATCTGGCACATGGTGAGCACTGGTAATTTCAAACACTTACAAGAGCACATTACACCTGCTTTAATGTTTGCTACCTTCTCTGCAGGATATAATTTTTGAAGAAAACATATCAAAATGTTTAGGAGACAAGATGCTGACCAAAAGTAACTTAGAGCATTATGTAATCACATAAATAATTATCAATCCTGATGTAAAAGATATTACAGACAGCTACTGCAAATCTCCTTGAAATGATATCAAATCCTTCTAAAATATCTATGCTTTATTTGATTGCAAATTAAACACAAAGCAGGTACAGGTAAAAGCTCTTGGATACTCCACATATACCCACACTTCCTGAATACCAAGAATCCTGATTTACATGCAAGTTTCATAACAGCATGGTTATACAACTTACTGACTGTGAGAGAAAGGGGCATATGCACTTTACACTGTTCCCTTGCAAAATGTTTAAATACATTGACATCTTCAACAGAATTGGTATTTCCAAGCACTAATGTTGAATAGCACTGTTATTGGCAGTTTGTTATCCTACAAATCCAACAGCATGCAAATAGGTATTAGCTACTACATTTCTATCTTTGGGCAAGAGTGTGCAGCTGAGCAGTCAAAACTCCAGCAGCAGACTCCTGTCTTATCCACCAGGAAGTCACTGTGAATCATGGTGTCAAAGAGACCAAGCAGCAATCCTGTGTTCCACACCTCAATCAAAGACTCATAAATATTACATGGACCCTCCTAGTTGCATGCAGAGCCTGAGAAAGGCAGCCTGGCACAGCTCAGTTAAGCAGGTATGTTTGCAATAGCAGAACAAGGGGGAAATTTTTTTGTTTTGGGGTTTCTTGGCTTGTTTTCTTTTGTTTTTTTGTTTAAATATTCTTTCACTTTCCATTAAATACCCAGCATAACTGTGACAGTACATGCATGTCCCTGGGAAACAATTTCAAACTTAGAGACTGCTAAATGTAATGGATGCTGTACAGACCATTGTGTGTGTATATATATACACATATACTTGAACCAGCCCAAGAAACTCATTTTCTCTTTGTCAATCCTATTCCCAAGAGCAGCCAAAAACTGGAACTTACAGAGAGAACACAAGGAAAATGGCAGACATACTATTCCTCTGTATTTATCCTGCTGAAAGTAGGTAGCTTAAGAACTTGCTAAATAGATCAAAGAGATTATATCTGAACTACTATGTTTGATCCCTTTTTCAGCCTACTTATGCTTTTTTGTCCCTCCAGGAACTTGTGACAATTTACTTCAGTCTGGGTGAAAAATAAATTCCTCTGTTTCTGTGTCTGGAACCGCATTCCTGGGCTTGGGAATATGTTTAGCAGAAACAACACCATTTTCTAAGACAAACACCACAAGATGTCAGTGTGCTGATCACACCCCACCCCCCTCTCTCTTCCCCTTTTCAACACCGTGGCTGTCACCAGGACATGATGACCTTGGAAGAGATGACCCTCCTGTTAGCACTACAAGCAGACCATTTGCCCACCAGGTTGTGGAAACACCCATTAGGGAATAAGGAAGGCTACCAGAATGTGAGATATTGCCCACAAAATCCAGCAGCTGCAAGTCCTAAGTGGAATACAGACTGGAACTGCTGCTGGACAGGAAAACCCACAACCCCTGGGGGTCTGGAGCATCCCTGCTATTCCCTGCTATTCCTGCTTCCTCTGACTCCTGTTGCTTTAGGTAAAGTCTGAGCCTAGACTGTGGTTATTGTATCACACACAGATTATTGAGAGTTGGACCCAAACTGTAGCAGGTCCAGGTAATGAAAAGGCCTAGAAAGCAAGAAAGCTACATTCTACTAATTGCTAGAAATTCTGTTTAACTGAAAGCTATGATAATTGCTATGATAATTGCTATGGATACTCTGCAAGCTATGCTAAGAGTAGCTATGCTGCACTAACTGCTAGAAATAGTAGATAAGAATAACCTATGTTGATTATTAAATTTTAATGCAATAAAAAGGCTCTAATTATAACTACTACCCTGCAGCCAATCCTTACTCTGCCAAGGATCCCTAAAAGAACCTGCATGTCCCTGGGCAACAATTTCAAACCTACAGACTGCTAAATGTAATGGATGCTGTACAGACCATTGTGTGTGTATACATATACATATACTTGAACCAGTCCCTGCATACTTTCTCCTTCTGTGGAGGTCATGCCATACTTCTGAGCAGCTTTGCCTCCCTGCTCTGCCTGTTTCTGGTAAAAACTGATTAAACAAAAACCCCCTAACTAATGCCAAAATTTTGCTATATACAGCAACCATCCATTCCCATTGGTAGGCAAATGCTAAAGCAAATGTGAAAAACTACTTGAAAGTTTTCCACATAAGTACAGACAGCTGAAGATGGCCACGCAGCTAGAATTCAGGTTTCTGTCTTTGCTAAATTTTTTGTTGTACTTGAAATAGGAAAAACAAACAAACAAACAAAAAACCAACAGCAAAAACTGAAACAGGTAATTTCACTTTATTTGTTATAATACTTCCATTCATGGTTTTCCATATATAGGGCAACAATGCTAGGATATTCCTTATTCAAAGTAAGCATGATGAATTACAGAAATGAATTAAGTATTTTCAACACAAAGCTGCCTTGGGGAAGCATAATTTGAAATAAATGTGTTAACTTTGAGTTGCATGCTAAAAATCATACCAGTTCCAGCACTGGTAGTAATTGTGCATTCTGGAGTCATCTGCAGTGCTCAAACAGAAACCTAGGGCAGACCTGTCTGCTGGTTAACAAACTACTCCAGCTCAACTTACACAGTGAATGAGTGACCAAAGGCTTACATTTTGTGCTGGAAAGAGCCATGTCTGTCACCATGGAACACAATTTGCCCATTCCAGGACACCTTGAGCCTCTATATGGCTGTCCAAATTGCCTATTTCCCAAGAGATATATGACACGCTGTTAACATACCACAAAGTTATGTTTGTGAACTCTCAGGTTCCATCACCACCTTTCTCTTCTGCAACCACTAAGAAAGGTGGATCTGTCTTATTTTGAAACCTAACTTAACATGCAACCTCCCATTATACCTAAGTAGGTGAGCCAAGGAGAGATTGAAAGCTTCACAGAGTGCTCTGGTTGGAGTCTGAGCAGTGACCTCACCCAGTTCTTGGTTATTTGAGAAGGAGACAAAGACATGTGGGTGAAAGGGTTCTCATTTGAGACTTCAGAAGTGGAAGACAGACACCACTCAATCTAGAAATGGCTATAAGGTACAGTGTCAAGTTTGCCAAAAAAGGCTAAAATCTATACTGCTGGGCCCAACAAACTCTGTCAGTTCCCTGCCAGACCTTGCTATGTCCTACCCAAAAGAAATATGTGCTCCAGACATGAATTTACAAGACTAATTTGCAAAAAAACTGAAGCACTTCAGGATAAACAGTTAAACAGCTCTATTCACATGTAAGGAAGGACAGTTTGCAAAATAGGACCTCAAACCCTAGGACAGGTTCCATTTTGCTGCAGGGACAATACATTCCAAAATATGCCAAGTGCAGACATCTCTGGGCTCATATTACACTCTTGACCATTTGAAAAGTGTCAGCTCCTTAGATCTTGCAAAGAGATGCAAATTCATATGAAGAGATAGAATTAGTCTTTGAAAGATCATCCTGAGGTTTGAGAAAAAAACAGGGCACACAGAAAATGTCTTGCATGCAAAAAAAAGGCCCTCTCTTCCATCAACACTATCTGTCTTAAAGGAGAGGTGCATCTGCCTCAGACTTTGGCCACTTGACAAAATAATATTAGACCATTTAGACCAAACTCCTGTTTCTTTCATCACAGTTTTCCACTTTCTGGCTTGAATTACTTAATTCAAATAGTCCTGTTCAGGACACTAAAAAGAAAACTGAAAAGGTAAATAGCCAACAGGAATGAGCAAGACACTGGCACTGCCTGAGGCACTTCTGCTGAGAGGAAACTAATTAGCTTAAAGATGCCCAGATAAACCCAACAAGGGAACCACTAAGTCCCTGGGTAAAAGATCTGGAAGATGTAAGATATTAAGAGGTCAGACCTATCATTTTAACAGCACAATGCAAAGAAATAAAACTTGAGTCAATGATTCAGCAACAGAAAATCTTTCTACAAATACTTGTCTGAACATTTAGGTTCATCCTGAAATTACAGTCACACTGAGAATTTACTTATGTTAATATTATGGGAGTCAGTAACTTCAGATGCATTCACTTTTTGATTTTTGGAGGCAGAGTTGGACAGGAGGAAAGAAGTATAGAGCTACATCACCACCCATTTAAAGCAAGTAAGCAAAAAGCAAAAACAAAACAAAAAAAACAGGTTAAAAGAGGAATAAATAAGAAAAACTTTGCAACCGCTGTAAATTGAAATAACAACTCATTCATTTCTAAAGGGCAGGAATTCTGAGGGGTGCACAGAATCTCTCAAGGATTTGTTATTGCAGACAAGTTTGCATGAATCATGCTTAGTTACTGATGGAAGTACAACAGCACAAAGCTCCAACATATGTCAGGAGGACCTCAGAAGCAGAGAGCCCATCAGTTTTGCATCATGGTCAGCCTTGTTGTTCCATCTCCCTGAATGTCACTGAGATCTAATTTTTCACCAGCCTAACATTTCTACCAGTTTTTAATGTTTGTATTGGCCCCTGGGACCTGCTCAGAACAGCCCAAGGAAAACAAGAAAAGAGGCCCCTTCAGGCTGCTGCCACCAAGAAGCTGTAAGATGTGTAACAGCCCTGCACAAATCACTTCAGGTCTGTCAAAGCACATCCAGACAGCTTAACTTGCTCAGTCCCTGTGTTCCCTGGTGCACTTGTATTGCACACCATAATAGAGGTCACTGACACCAGCAGGGCATGCTGCCCTTTCTTACATACATAATAGAGCATCTTGCCAGATCAGGCATGACAGCTGCCTCCATCTGCTGGGAAGGGGCATTTTTATCATGGGAGGTTTTGCCTGTGCTTGCTCTTCTGCCTACTGATAGCAGTCTCAGGAGAAAAGGGCACTACCAGCAGTGCTCAGAGTTCTGCAGCGCTACCGGCACTGGCCACTTCTGACCAAGCAGGAGCCCTGTGGCCAAAGCAGCCACCAAGGGCTACTGACCATGAGAAGGCCCAAGAGAAACAAGTTCACACTCCCTGCAAAAGGCTGAGGATGGCAAGCCCTGTTAGGCAGGGCTGCATATCTATGGGTCAGGGCTCCCTCTCACTCCTCCCAAACCAGGGCACAAGTTAGAGGCTACCAGGGGCAGCCACAGGAGAGGGGCAGCAGAAAGGCACGGATGCTCAGAGGCTCTTGCACAGGAGGCCTGCAGGAGGAACAGCTCCCTGAAATGTGGGTCAGCACATGCAGAAAGGTCCCAGTGGGCATGTTCTAGGCCAGGTATCCTTTCAAGAATGCTGCTGCAGAACAGGCTCTTCTGATTAATTTCAAGGTAGCATTAAAGGGCCTTGGGTGTAAAAGGCACCACAGAGTATAACAACACAACAGGCACCTATTCTGTGCAACACACTTTCACAACACTTTCACACTGTTTGCATGCTCTTATCTGATGGTATGTGAATGAAGATATTTTGCACTGATTTTGCTAAGAATTGTGCCATTGGATTATTAGCAATAATATCAAAGTAATTAGCCTTAAATAGGTTTTTATCATAAATTTGTTGATTAAGGTTGTTGGGGGATTAGATACAACTTTAAGTCATTTAGGGGAAAAAAACTTCTGTTTAGAAAAAAGTTCAGGTTAAAAATTTGTTTCATTTCAGGAATGCTGGAAAAATTTGGGTCAGGCTGCTATTAAAGTAATTTTCTTTCCTTCATCATCTCAGCATTTTAAAAGGGTAAAAGCTAATATATTGCTGGAGATAACTAGTTTTAATTATTGTCATGTATGGGGTTTTTCATATTCTAGGAAGCACATCAGTGTAGATTTCAGTCTCTGTGAATTTGTTCAAATGTTGGAAAAGTAAATCATAGAATCATTTAGGTTAGAAAAAACCTTTAAGGTCATTGAGTCCCATGGTAAACATAACACTGACAAATCCATCACCAAACTATGTCCCTAAATGTCATAGTTATACATGAAGAGATAGACACAGCACTTGCCTACTGATTAGCTTAACTTTTACTGTTTGAGGGTTATTTAATCTCTGTACTGATGAGAGGGGAGTCAAGGGAAAATTTGTCAGCAAAATGTGATGTGAATGAATTCAACCCTGTGTGCCAAACACTGTGCAGTTCTCTGATCCAGGCAGAGAGTTCATTTGAGCAGAAGCTGTGCATTGGGGATTAGGCTGTTTTTGTTAGAAATGCTCATAAAGCAGAACCGACTTCAAATGGCAACAAAATTGAAATTAGGCACTGTGAGAAGATCAAACATCTGTATCTGAAGAAATAGCTAATGATATTGTTTATATTCTTCTTCATTTTAAGTCTAATATATACCACGAATTTTCCTTTACCAGATTAAAACATTGAGTAAAAACTAAGAGGGGGGAGGAAGCTAGACAGGAAAGGAAAACATCCATAATAAAACAAAGCAGGAACTCCTTTAATAAAATTAGCAATCTAGAGCTACTGTGCACACGTATGCTCTGTGCATCTATATCCTGATGTGCATATATGCCTGTTTTCCTGATGCCTCTATTGATTGTATAGAAAGAATATGCAGGAAAACAGAAACCAAAAGGAAATATAGGACCATGGATGATATTTTTTCAGTTTGACACCTTGAGTGTAATAGGATTTGGGGAAATTAATCCTGGTTTTGATGTTACATGCACTTTTTTGAACAGCATAATTTCTTCTAAATGTTAAGTAAGTAGAGCAGACCTATTTTGTTTAATTCCAGTTACAAATTATTATTTGTATATATTATATATTAGGTTCCTGCAAGGATTGTAAGGCAAAATATTTCTGCACACTATAGCTAGGAGGAAGAAAAAAAAGCAACAACACAATTCTAGTAACTGAGAAATTACAATTTTTCTTCATGTAAAGCTGGAGGTATAAAAGACAATAGAGTCTCTGTCTCATTACATACCTTAGATAAAGTCAAACAAATGGCATAGGAATTGTTTGTCCAAAGTGACTGAGAGTTCTCATTCCTTGATATGCAGATCTCTCATGCACTGGCATAACAAGTTGTGTTTTCATGGACATGGTGCCAGGTTTTAGTATTTATCAGTTCTTGAGGCAAGTTAAACAACGGACCATGAAACATTGGAGCTTACTTACAACCAATGAGCCAAAGTCAAAGAAAGGCTTCTAAAACTGTCCCTATATGATATATAAAATAAACATAATAAGAAGAATACAGAGATTTTGAGGCTTTTTCTTAATTCTGAAAAACTAAGATTGTTCAATGCTTACATAGCAAACAAGAGTTAGAGTATTAGTGCTGAGTCTGGTCTGTTGAGTACAAAAAGTGATGCTAGACATGCATTCTTGTTTCACTTTTAAGTCTTAGAGATCTACTCCAAATTTTTTGTTTTAAAATCTGGTCTCTTTAACAGCACCTGATGTTTGTGTGTGGTGGGCCTAGGCTGCCTGTCAAGTGCCAACGAACTGCTCTCACTCCCCCTTTTCAGAAAGACAGAGGGAGAAAAATAAAATGGAAATGTTCATGGTCAAGATAAGAAGAGGGAGATCACTCACCAACTACCATCACAGGCAAAACAGACTCGACCTGAGGAAATTAATTTAATTTTATTACAAACTAATAGCAAAGTAGGATGGTGACAAAAAACAAAACCAAAACCACCCTCACCAACCCTCTTCCTTCCTAGGCTCAACTTCACTCCTGATTCTTCCATGTCCTCCAATTTTTCCCCTTTCTTAAATATTTTACTCACAGTGGCTGATGGGCTCAGCTGTGCCTTGCAGTGGGTCCTCAGAGAGGTCACCCCACAGCCCCAGCTGACACCCAATACACACTGGTGGGTTTAAGACACATGAAAACCCGTTTCTTTGGATCTTATTTACCACTTTTAAGGAAGAACTGCAAAATCATGTTAATTCACATCTCCTCTAAGTTATTTTTAAGTACTTTTAGATACATCCGAAGATCTCCAGGAGGTCTATGAAACAGAAGTCACAAAGATGGGTCTGGGTCACCCACTCTTAAAGCTTTTTTTGGTGCAAATGTTGCATTTTTCACAGAGGAGAAAAACCTTACGAGATATCTGTGACACAAAGTGGTGACTCAGAGGGAGGAAGGGGAAAAACAGTGCCTCAGGAGGAGAAAGAGAAACATTTTCATTACTAACATTCTACTTCCTGTCCAAGAGGGGATGAGCAAACACATCCTGGATCATGGTTACTGAAACACTGACTCAGAGAGCAGTGATGTGAGGGCTGTGATATCACACCATGTGGATTTGTGTGGATGAAAACTTAACTGCTGTCACCTTGTGAGGTTTATTAATAATATTGCATAGGAGGAGTTGATCTCTGCAAGTCCAAAGTAAAAGCTTATGATAGTCCTTCCAGGAGATTCATCCTTCATTGGCCTCTCAAAGTACACTGCAGGTACAGATACTTTTCCATACAAGCTAGGAGTGTGGTCTGGGGTTGCAAGGGACCTTTAATTCTCATATAGGCCATATCCCTGAAATGAGCAGGACATCTTCAACCACACCAGGGTGCTCAAGAGCCCTGTCTGACTCCTTGAACATTGCCAGGGATGGGATGTCTACCACCTGTCTGGGCATATGTAATAGTCTGCTTCAACTTTCATAAAAGGTTAATTGCCTTCTATATTCAGAATAGCTTCAGTAAATAAATATATTTGCTCTCCAAGGAAAGAGAATATGTAAAATTTTCATAAAATTACAAATATCCTAAATTAATTGCAACCTACAGAAATATTATTTTTCAAGAGACCAATGATAATTAAACATTCCTTTGTGATAGCCATGCTACATATTCAAAAACACAAACTCTTTTTTTACAGTTTCAAAGCAGTTTTTTGCCCCACACCTTCCCAGCACTTATGTAAATTTGTAGACAGTCCAGTCACAAGCAAAGACCTAAAAAGTCAAGAAGTCAGTCTCTTGTCCGTGCTGCTATGTCCTCCATGGCACCACAAGAGCCACTCGGAGCTGGAGCAGAGCGGAGCAGTGCATCCTTTAGAGCCCAAAGCCAGGGACAGCAGCGAGGCCTGGGCTCGGCTCAGCCTGCCGACCAGGAAGCAAGTCACAGGTCACACTGCTGCCTAGAGGAACCATTTATTTCACGTGCTGTTTCACTGCAAAGGGTCCCATAACCTTGTGCAAGGATCCCGCCTCGGCAGGATTCCACCTCCTGCTGCTGCGGGAGAGAGGGGGACAGACAGCCACAGGCGCACCCACCGCATCCCCGCGGATGGTGGGGCGGGGGTGCTGAAGCGCAGCTCCGTACGGCCCATGGAGCGGCCTACACAGCCGGACGGGCACGGCAGCGGGACCGAGAGCGGCTCCGTAATCGCCCCTGGCCACGGACACCGCCCGGCTGCTGCTCCGCTCGCTGCCGGGCCGGGCCGGGGGGAGCAACGGTGCCACCCCTGCCCTGCCCTTCCATACCCCCGTCCCCTCACTGCCTCTGCCTCCCCCCGTCCCTGCCCCTGTACCCTCACTGCTCCTGTCCCTTCACTACCCTGTCCCTTCCCTGCCTCTGCCCCCTCACTGCCCCATCTCTTCACTGCCCCTTCCCCTGCCGCAGCCCCCAGCCCCGATCCCGGTGGAGAACGGAGGGGTTTCCGCGGGCCCCGGGGCGCTGCCGGCGGGCACGGAGCCATCGGCAGCAGCACGGGCTCTGCGGGCAGGATCAGCCGAAGGACACAGCGTGTGTGTCCGCCTGTGCCCCGCAGACGTGTAACATCACCTGTGAAAGTGTGCCCTATGTCTGCGTCGGGTTTAGCCCTGAATGCCAAAATAAATTTTAGTTTCACACATAGAGTGTTCCATAGAGTGTGGAACGCTGTGGAACTGCCAGCACAGGGAGCACATTGACCTGTTGGAGAGAGTCTGGAAGAGGCCATCAGGATGATTAGAGGGATGGAGCACCTCTACTGTGAATAAAGGCTGAGAGAACTGGAATTGTTCAGCCCAGCAATAGGAAAGCTTCAGGAAGCACCTAATTGCAGACTTCCATTTCCTGAAATGAGCCTGCAATAAAGTTGGAGAGGGACTTTTGACAAGATCATAGTGTCATAGAATATAGAATGGGCTGGTTTGGGTTGGAAGGTGTGTGGGGACGGAATGTAAGAGACTAGAGATAGTGCAGAAGGCAATCTCACCCTTGAGGAGTTGCAGCTGTACTAATTAGCAAGGATTAGGAACAGGCCTGCACTTAATAGGCCACAGCTATGTCCAATAAGAATGAGTGCTATAGAAGAGTGGGTTAGGTAGTCGAGAAGAGCTCCTGGAGTTTGTTGGCTATGCTGCAAGGAGGAAGGAGTCAATTCCTGCTGTGAGGAATTGCCTGTGAGAAATCACTGAGAGGGTATGGAAGTTTTGTAATAAGATAACAACAGGAAGAGACCTTAAAGATCATCAAGGTTTAGCCTCCCTGTTGTGGAGTGTTGGAACCCATCCTGTGCTGGTTGTCCCAGAGCAGGGTGCAGTACTCCAGGTGGGGTCATACGGGAGGATCTTGAGATCAGCTTTTAGATACACTAATCAATATTCTAAATAAAATTTTTCATTCACATATCACCTGCTACTTTCAAACAAGCAGTGTGAAATACATCACTACAACATTATTAAAGCAGTAGTGTATTTTTTAGCAGACAAGCTCTAACCTGTTGGACCTATATGCACCACATAGTGCTCCTGGGAGTACAGAAGTAATGATTGCAGGCACAGAATTTTGACTGATATGTGCAACAGACTGCCAATGCATCTGATCCTCAAAAACATCACCAAGGACTAGCACTTGTCCCAAGTGTTGTGTATCCCTTTCTACCACGCATTTGGACTAAGCACAATGTTGGCAATTTGCTCTTTCTTACACAGGTCTGTAGCCTGAGGAACAGGAGGAGACAGACTTTGGTAAAATCTCTTGACAAATTAGAGAAAGGCAAATTATAAGGGCACATAGAGAAGCATTTAGCTTTTCTAGCTAACACTTCTAAGTCTGAATGACACTTTTGTTCATGTTAGTTTTCAATGAGACATTTGGATCCAGGCCAGTAATTTTTTTTATCACTTAGCAGACAGTGCTAGATGTATGCTTGTGTCAGAAGGTCGGGGGCTGCAGTATATTTAAAAAACCATATTTTCAAGGAAAAATCATTCTTTTTTCCTTCTTTCTCTTAAGTGAAAAAAGGGGAACCAAATAGTTTGAATTAATCTGTTCACTCTGAGACTTCTCTGAAAAGACATTAGATTTTGTCAAAACTTGACAAGGTGTTTTGGTGGGTTTTGCCATGTTGGTTTATTTTTCCCACACCCCACAGAATTATGCTGTTCCATCAGGGGTACAATGTTTCACAGGGGTGTATCAATTCCAATGGAAAGGTTTCTGTATGCCACGTTTTTGTCAGTTGTGGTCCATTTTTTGTTACTTCCAAAAGAAGATGCCAAATTAAAAAAAAGTAGAAGGGTCTTTCTAACCTGAGAACAGATACTTTCACATAATTTCATTTGTGATGTTGATATGAGGGGTTTGGATCTATTTCAGCACAGAGCAGAAACACATGGCAAAATGAACTTGTCATTGTTCAGAAAGTTCAACTTGGAAATCACAGATCTGTGCCAGCATGGCACTTGTGTGGCTGGGCATCAACATAAGCACCTCTTTATTTGCATGCACCATGGCAGATTCTTGATCTCCTTTTAGACCATATTAAATAAGAAAAAATATACATATTAGTTTAGAAACAAATATATATATAAATTTAGAAACAAACATATCTAGACCTTCCTTCTGAGGCTTTTAGTTAAAAGGCTGTAGCTGTTCTGACAACTTCCATGTGGCTCAGGCAATGGTTAAGAGCAATGCTCTAGAAATGCAGGCTGTATTTTGATATTTCACCATTTAACAGTAGATGTAGACTCTTGTGTCTTGGGATCTATATCCAGAGCATATGTCTGTGCTCCATGAATCTGTCAGATTGAGGTATGTGAAACCAATTTTGTGTTCAAAGGGTCTTCCCAAGGGTAAAAAAACCCCTTAGATTCTTGCTGGTTATAGCCTTCTGTCACTGCCTATCATGTGACACAGTGCATAGAAACAGTTTAGGTACAAAGGGGTAGAAAGCTGTTATACTTCACCCAAATCTGAGAATTCATGGATAAAAGTCAGACCAAGTGTCCTATGCCAACATAAAGAAGCAGTGACAAGAAGTGGTGGTGGGGGGGGAAAAGAAACCCTAGCCCAGCAGTGAAGGTTCAGCAGCTGGCTTCTGGAGCAAAGTATTGCTTGGCACCTTGTCTTGCAAAACAGAGAAATCCAGCTAGTCCAAACAATTAGGAGATCTAGTTGCAAATGTATTTGGAGTAGATTTCTATCCACCACTGATCTCAAGTTTGCATATATTCTTTTCTTGTATTGGACTCTTGAGAAGAAAACTAACTTCCCTGATGAGAAATAGTCACAGTGGTAGTAATTTCAGAAATATCCATGTACGCTTCCCATGCAGCAATATTTTGCTAACAGTTTATCCAGGACTTCTGTGACTTATAATTTTTACTTTCCATATTCTTCCCATGTAGTTACAGGTTTAAGAAGCACTACAGATGGACGAAACAAGAAATCACTGTTTCTCATTGAATTTCCAATGCACTTGATACTTGATACTTGTACTCCACAGTACCACAGAAAACTGCTCACAGCAGCAATGTGAGTTGGAAGGTGTTACTAAAGTGATGACTGTCATCATCCCAAACAGGGATGATCCTATTAGGGCTAATAATAAAAACATTCTAGCAAATATATAATCAGAGCATGGAGATAAGTTTCTCTAGGCTAAAAAAACCTCTAAAAGCCTCTTGCTATAAACAACTCTAGCTCTGCTCCTAATGTACATTTTCTTTCTTCATGCATTCCAAGGTCTCATGTGGACACAGAAGCCAACAGCTTACATTCAAGATAACAAACAAATGGGAAACCAATGTAACAGCTAAAAATAAACAAATCTCTCTTTAGTGCTATTGTTGCTGCAGTGTAGTGCTATTCACATGCAGAATGGACTGGGAACCAGTTTGTCTCTAACCCTCTTCCTCTCCAAACAGGCCTTTCTTTGCCTTCCCTAGCAACCATTTAAACAGCACAAAGGCAGAAGATATATGAGCCTCCTGAATACAAGGATTTCACACTCATCTTGCTGTTGCTAGACCCAGCCATCACAGACAGAAAGAACCACAACAGCTGGACCAGCACTGGCGTGCAAAGGTCAGGCACTGTGTCAGTCACTCTGCCATCACGTGTTACTGCAGTAACGGCTTCTTCTGTTTAAAAGCAGTTGTCAACTGTCAAGTGGTATTTATTTCTTCACTCAGAAAATAGTCCTGTACTAATAACACCTTAGAGATTTTTAGTACAACACAGGGAAAGAAAAAAAAACCTACAGAAAAACAAACTCAAACCCAGAAACACAGCTAATGTAATTAAAACCTATTTTACCATGAAGGGTACTGTGGAAACAAAAGAAAACATAAATATTTAGTATGATTATGGAACAATCTGTTATAGGGTTCATACATTATTATAGGCATAAGTAGATACATGCCTATCGAGAGAAGAATATGTCTGAGATTCCCTGGTAAGAATTACAGGAGTGCTGTATCTACTCCAAATTAGCAGCAAACTAAGGATGCAAGTATTTTTCTTACATTATTCCCTTCCAGACACCTCAGAAAGAGCTGAAATAAGAAAAATACTAAAACATCAGTACATTTTGCACACACGGCCTGAGTGCTCTGCAACCTTAAGACCTGAGAAGAGGGAGAAAGAAGAGTAGAAGAGAAGCTGGGAAGAGGACCCCTGCTTTACTCTGTGGCAATGTACAATAGAGAAGGAAGAAACTAATACATAAAACAAGGCATGAGTGCTGCTGCACTATCTGGCTTCTCAGTACACCACATTTGTGGGGTAGAAGTCTTTTGCCTGTGTTGAGAGATGAAAGGAGAGAAGTGACAATCCCCAACTCTCTGAAATTGTTCATCAGCAGGGTACCACAACACCGAAAGTTTCCCTGTGTTTTCTAGATTCTGTCTTACTTTCAAGATTATGTAGTCCAAAAAATTAACATTTGTTGCTTTTTAAATCACTGATAAAGAGAGACTGGCACGAGTACCCAGTCTATCACATTGCACTGGGAACCACCTTCACAGGAAGAACAAATATTTGTCTAAACAGACAGGAATTGCTGTCTGAATTCTAAATAAGTTTGAATGTTTTGATAAACAAACATTTCTAGCTTTCCTTCATCTTTGCTGCCAAGGAAAGAAAAGTGATTTTTTTATATCCCCAAACTGAGTTTATAGCTTTTAAGAAAATCTTTCAGAAATAGGTAATAGCATAAATAATTACAGAAAATCACTCTTAGGGGAAAAAGATCAGTCTTAAAATTCAAACAACACAACACATTAATATTTACAGAAGGAATATGGAAAGAAGGGAAGGGACAAGAATTACACAAGAGAGAGATTGAATACCAATATAATGATAAGCTCTGTCCTTCTGCAGAGCAGCAGCAGCTGCCTCAGCCCCTGCAGTTCTGCCTCTGGGAGAAGGCAGGAGAATCAGAAGCTAGTAAGATGCTGCAATAATTTTATTTACACACATTTACACCTATCTGAGGACAAAACCAGTCAAAGAAGACTTAAAGCCTGTTCCTTATAATAGTAATTTCATGTTATACTTGTAAATGTATGATGAAACACATTTTCTTCCAGAAAAGACTAGTAAAAGGACTGATGCAGCAACTTTGCTATTCATAATGCTTCTGGCAAAAAAACACAGAAAAACTCAACACTAACTGTTGTTTCACACAAAGGCATTTAGTCTAAGACTAATAACTTACTCAGCTATGACAAAAAGATGCTGTATTATTACTTCCCTTCCCTAATACTATTGTACAACAAATATGGAACTGTTCCCAGCATATAATTTAATGGCAGGCTCTAGCAGACACAATGTATTTTATTAATAATATGTCTCCAATTTTGAATACAAGCTTCACAGTGGGAGACTCACTGGATGCTGAACATCACTCTGACTTTAAAAAAAGAAATAAATACATAAGGTTATAAAATTATAAATCATTCAGAAAGCTGCTTGGCGTTAACTTTTGCACTAATTGTTTGGAACTTATTTAGCTATCAGTGCAAAAAAAAATAAAAAATAGGTCAACAGAATAGTTCCCTAAACAGAACAGAATAGTTCCCTAAACCATAAATCTCAAATTTTAATTACCTAAGAATGAAAAAAATATGCTTTTCAGAAAAAAAAAGTCACAGGCTGAAACAAAGGTTGTAAGGTTGTAATGTCCATAAAATATCTTTTTCTTTCATGAAAAATGGAATCCCCCCCCCCCCCATTTGTTTAGGCATTTCTAAACTTTTCATCAAAATTTAGTTTAAATACAGATTTTTTTCTTTTCTTCTGCTTTTCAAGTGGAAATGTTACCAAACTAATATGCAAATTTTTCTGTTCTTAAGCTCTCATTTAAAAGCACAAAACAGAATTTAAGAGTTCATAAATATTCTTTACAGCATTGTCCTAGGGTGATGTTGTGATGCTTGTATCCCCAGTTGTGTGTTCTCTTTACGCTGGATATTATGTCCTGTGCCTTCAAGACTGGCTCTGAAGACTGAATGTTTTTTTTTTGTTATCAGTTATCAGCCTGTTCACTCCCCCATGATCAGCAGGACACAGAGATGGGGCTGTACATGGTGCTGCTTTTGCTTTTTGCTTGGCTTTTCTCTTTGCTCTTGCTCCTGCTTTGCTCTTGCTTTTTGCTTCTACTCATTAGTTAGTTTAGCTAGACAGTTGGGATTTTCCCTGGATTGTTTTTCTTTCCCTTTTCTTGGAATCGCTTGAACCTGCTCCGGACTGGGACCTGGGAACGCCAAGAGTTTGCACCTTGTGGCTGCAGCAGCTGCTCCAGTGCCGGAGGGACCGATAACAGAGCGACCACTCCCAGGAGAGACTTTCTGAATTTGTCATCTTTTTCAGAGTAGTGTCATCCAGTATTGTTCATTTTGTGTGCTGGGGGATGCTGTGCCTGGTAAATAAACAGGTTCTTTTCACTTCTCTCCAAGGAATTCTTCCTGAACCGGCTGGGGGGAAGGGCTGTGTGGGTTTGCTTCCTGGAGGGACGCCCTTTGGAGGTTTTCTCCCAAATTTGCTCTAAACCAGGACAAGGATTTATCTTAAAAACTATTCTACCATTCAAATTGACCATCACCAATTCAAAGCGTCTCTTGTTTTCAAAATATTCAAAGGTTATGTATCCCTATTGACCATTAATTTTATGTGGTTTTAAAATTAGACTAAAACCACTCAACATTTTTGCCAATTTCTTTAGCACAATGTGACATCTGCAATATTTGCTGAATGAGGGTTTTAGTCCCCACTCAATTTCTGCAAATGCAATGAGTATTCTTCCTCCATTTCAAGGATTAATTTTGCAAATGACACTTTAAGCACTCCAAGCACAATGGAATAAGTCAAAAATAAATCCTTCAAGTGCAAGAGGCCAGTGCAGATGTGCATGAGTCCCAAATGCATTTCATTCCCCATGCTGACAGTCTTATCATGTCCAATAAAAAATGGCCATTGAGACCACCACACTTGTAACATTAAGCTTCATCTTCTCTCCCAGCTGGAAGGGCAGTGAGGTTTATGTAATGCAGCTATTTTATTTTCACCACAATTCTTTTGCATGGCTGGGCAATGCAGGCAGAAGGCTGAAGTGATTGTCCACACATATCTCAAAGCAGACCAGCCCTCTAGTAAGGATTTTATGGGGTTCAAAAAACCTCCCTGTGAGAGCCTGGGAGTTCCTAGTGCTCCCAATATTCACATTCTTCTGCCAGTACTTTAGCTATCCTTCCCAGTCTTCCACCTCCAGACTTACAGAAACCAGACTCTGATGTAACAGTATCAGATGCTGCAGCTAGCAGAGACTGTCACCACTCCTGGGGACACAAAACGAGTAGGATGACTGCTCCAGCCCAGTGCCACACACGGGCACTAAGTGCTCCTGAGTTTGTGCACAAGCAGGCAGGGTTCCTCACCATTTTATACCTCCTTGGGATTTTATAACTAGTGCAGACCTACACGGCACAACAATGAGCAAGACATGGCACCACTACAAAGGATGCAACACCACTGCAGTCTGCATGAGTCCCTCCGCAGCTGGGACATGTGATCACACTTTTAAGGAAATGTCTGGATGCATTCCTTGGGTTGTTTTTGAACCCTTACTCACTGGATATAAAAGGCTGATTTACTATTCCCATAATTTTCCATCTAGTTTTACAAAACTCAGAAAAAATGTTTTCAGAAGTTTCTAATGGGTTGGACACCTTGAAGCTCACTGTAGGAACTGGAGTGAGAGAAAGGGACTGCAGGCAGAGCTCAGAGCCAGGGCTCAGAACTATCGAAGATTGTTTAATAGCCAAAGGCAAAAACACCCCGAAGGTCAGTGGCGCTCCCCTCTCTATTTCCTGAAAGCAGATGGTGGAAGAGTTTGGAATTAATAGCCCTGCAGGGCCCAGCTTGGCACCAGCTCCCTGCAGAGATGATCAGCCTTTTCTGCTGACAGCCTGCGAGACAGCGCTCCATCCACGTGGCAGCGTGTGTGCCCAAGAACCGCCCTGCAAGTAAATCTGGGAACGCTGATCACTGGATGGCATCAAGTGCACTGAGAAAACTTGCTTTCTTGTTTATAGTAGATTTTACAGTGCAATTCTGTGAAAGTCACTGACTCTTTTTTAATTCGGTAATTCTAATAAAGAAATGTGCATATCAGATCCAGCCCCAAACAGTGTTTTGCTCCAATGAACAATGTAGCAACATAAAACATTGCTTTTGGTAAAAGGCCATCCTCTCCTCTCCTACACACACTTAAAATTAACTGTAAATGTCTATACTTAGATTCAAAAGCTAGTTCAAAATCTTTTCTCCTCATTAAAATGTGATAGCATTTACTGCTACCTAAATATATCCTTACCGCTCACAGAAAAATTCAAGACCTCTAAGGTTTTTTCTTTAGTGTTGTCATTGTAATGTTTACCAGTAATTATATGCAAGAAAACTAATTCATGCCAGTCAACAAGATTTTTTAAGAAAAACTTTTGTCATTTCAATGTTCTTTTCTTGTTGTTCAAGATAATGTGTTCCCAAGTAAGGTTGAAAGATTTTGACTTAGAAGGAGACAGCTCAAAGACAGACTTGGTTATCTAAAGCCATGACTGTATTCTCATAAAACCTGGGTCTGGTGCTAGGGTAAAAATAGTTTAATCTTTCTGTTCTTATGTGATTGAATTAAAACACTACCAGATTAAAATTACTTTTCTGATGATAAAATTTATTATTTCTACTTACTTCCTGAAAACTTTGAAGGAGAACAAAAGTAACCCTGCAGCTGAAAAATAAGCCCCACAATGCTAAATTAAAGGAGTTCAATCTAGTCAGCTCATAAGGGAAGGATGAAAGGTGAATTGTCACTGAATTTAAATGATTAGGTATGGAAAATACTAGAGGAAAATTACTTTCCAGTCTTGAAAACAAATGCAAAGGATTCAACTGTTCCAACCAGAGCTTAGATGAACAAAATCTTAAAGAGATTAAATTTCCAGACAGTAAGGGAAATTAAACTTCTGCCTATACTTGAGGCAGAGAAAAGGAATTAAAAAGGTGTCAGTCCCCAATCCTGGTGGCTCTCATTATCCACAGTGGTGATACCACTGTCCTTTAAGTATAATGACAGCAAAACCCAATGTGAATACAAGGCTTCTATGAAGGAATTTTTTTTTTTTAGATTATCCCTCAGCAACAAAATCTCTATAAAAGAGTTTGTACATTCAACTGTTCATTTACTTTTATAGAAATTTTTGTAGGCAAAATATATGAGGTGATAAGCAGTCCAGCTGTAATGCTACCGAGGGCAAGACCACGTAAATCACATAAATTTTCATGTTGTACGCCATAAAATTACACTTGGTCAACAGCTCATCCAGACTCACTCTTACCACAAGAGATTTAATATTCAATGTTCTAGGCAGGTCAGAAGTAGTCCTAGTAAACTGTCAGCAGCAATTAAGAGGTTGTCTTTTTGAAGGATTTTTTTTTTTTTTTTGTGGAGTAGAAATTCATTGAGGATATGTGGAAACATTTAGTTGAAGTACTCCTAGTCTTTTAGGAAGATGAACTGGAGATCCATTGGTCCTAGGAGCCACCCATCAAGGTCACACAGCCCCCAGGAGAGTCCTCTTTGCTGCCACCCTCCTCTTACCGCCTGTGTTCCTTGAGAAAAAACAATCTCTGCTACCAGTCTGCAGCATTATCTGAGCAGCTTCCCATATTCTGCCCAGCACATTCACCTGACATTCAGGGTGTTTCTGTACTCTCCTCCACAAAAGAGCCTGATTTGTTCAATCTGCTCTGCTTTGATCAACAGAAGGATGCACTGAACACAGTGGGAGTTAGGAAAGTCCAAAGGAAGGTGCCTGCACTCTCCGTTCCAGAAAATATTTTTAGTTAGCAAACAGTGAAGAGCCATGTGCAGAAATTCAGCACCTACCTGTGATCTAGCTTGAAGTCTCCCAGGTCTACACACAGAGAGTTCAACTTTCTCAGATTTGTCAGCTTTCAGCTGCAGCTTCTTCCGCACCATGCCTCTCCAGAGCCCACAGAATGCCCTATTTCATATTGCTGCCACTACTTTGTAGCCCCCACCTGACTTCCACTGCTGGTATGTTTTGGAAATAAAAGCCAGAAGAGGCAGTAGCCTCTGAAAACAGGAAAATATGCAAACTGCAGTGTCCAGCAGAGATGTAGTATAAAAACTTTTTATAATTTTTTCTCCAGACGAAGACTACTGGAGAAAAATTCGTAGAGTACTCAGTTTTGGGGGTATTTTAGTTCCTGAAACATACCACCCAAAAAATGCAGTAACCAAAAAGTCTCAATAATAGCAAAAACTACTCCTGAAATAATGGTTAGAAATTGAGTTACCTCTGGGCTTGAAAAACAAAACCAACATAAAAAAAAAAAATTTTAAATGTACTTTTCAAAACAATCCAGCCATCTACTCTGCACGTCAGTTGCAATCCACTATTAATACATCACAGCAGTCCTTCTCGCCAGCACACAAGCCAAGCACTCTCCAGGCCTCCTGACAGCTCTAATCCCAAGGGCTCTGTCCCACCAAAACTCAAATACTAGTAAAAGATCAAAGCCAGACCTTAGAAACTCAGAGTGCTCATAAGGAACCTTGCATGCCCAACAGGACTATTTCACAGCCCTTTGTGGAGCATTAGTTCTAATTAGGAATATTAGAGAAACCAAAAAAACCCTAATTATAGTTATGGTTTTAGTGCCACAAAATATTTTTTATTTCAAAATATTTTGTATCATTATTAGTCTGCTGAATTATTTCATACATGTCATATTTAAATATGCTGTCTTAGCAAATAAAAATAACTAGGAAATTTAAAAAATAAAATATACCCTTTTAAGTTCCCTTCTGCCTTTTCTAATTTATCTGAAGAACTCCTGGTTGAGCATCTCTTCAGATCTTCATTAAGTCCATTGCATAGTCTATACAAGCTCTGTGAAGTACTTCTCTCTCTCATCTCCTAACCTACTGCTATAAAAACAAAAGAAGAAAAATGCCACAATCCTCACATGCAATGAACAAGATAAACCCCCATCAAGAACTTGCAGGTTAATCTGGTCTATAAATACAGCCTTAACATACATCCAAAATCCCTTTTCCTGAACTTCCAGAGGAAAAAACATAATCAGTATCTCAGTGGAAGGAAAGGGATGTGAAGTCTTAGGAGGTTTTGTTTCTGGATTTTTTTAAATTGGAAACTTGGTTTATCAGAGTAAAGCAGGCATTGAGCTTGGTGGGATGGCTACTGTAACTCAGCCATCCCACCCCACAGGAGTCAGCTATCAAAGCTGCCTGGGAGAAACTCTGTGCCATTCCTACTGGGAATACAACTAAAAATACCAGTCCAAATTAGCAGTGTGCAAAGACAGTCATCAAGCACCTTAACATCTTCCTGACAGAACACATGCAGAGCTTCTATTCAAATTGTATTACCATGTACCTGAACTGGGTATCTGTATTGAACCACAGCAGTTCAAACTACTTTTAGGCTACTGCTGGGAAAAACAAAGAAACAGCAAAACAACAGCAAAAGTACTAAAAGGAGCCTATTACAAGAAGAGTTCTTCTCTCCTTCACATATCCATGGAATAGCTACTGTTGGCTTTTTCCTAACTTGGAAATGAAACTTGAGATCATTTTAGTAAGGAGGTAATATAAAAGAGGATCTTTATTCGAAGGCTTTCAGGAGCAGTTATGGAAAGATGTCCACAAAATTTTACCCCCACCAGGGGTGAATACACATTTATAGGTTTTAGGAAATTAGCATAATCGATAAAAAGCACCAGTTAGGAGCACAAGTGGTGATGCAATTCCCTCCCCAGCTCAAGCCCCTCCTCTGGAGCCCCCCTTCAGCACAAGCTGTGCTTTGTCCATGAAATGTATCTCCAAGAGTTGTTCTCAGCCTTGGTTCCCAGGAAGAACCAAGACAGGACAGGGGCCTTGTACCCCAACACCCCTCAGGGCTTGGAGCTCTGGAATTTGTTTTGTCTTTCTGCTTAGGGAAAGGCCATGGAAAATTACTGGGAAAACTAGCTACTAATACAACAGGCTACAGAGCCACAAATATGTGTGAAAAATACAGAGAACATATAAAAGGAAAAAAAAGGCAGAACACAAACCAGCATTACTATAAGTAGCATATTCATGTGTCACCACTTTATCAGCATCTAGAATATTCTTCAGAAAAGGTGAGGTTTTGAGACACTATGCTCTGTTACATTGTCTTCAACTCCACAGATTCTTTTTACCTTCCTATTACCAATAGGCACTATTAAAAACATAGACCATATGTAGTCATGAAACTACTTATATTTTCTTCTGCAGCCACAATTGTTCCTGTATCGCTACTCATTTTTAATTTCCAAAATCCAAGTCTGCATTTACAACATGATTTTAATAACAGAAGCTGGTGCAGGTACCTGATTCAGAATTTCTCAGGACAGCTGATAGCTGACAATTTATAGTTATTAGTGGCACTGTTTCACCTTACTGGTTAGTTCGTTTTGCTTTTTTCCTCTGAGCCAATTTATGTCAAAGCAATGCCACACAGGAATGAGGCAGCTTGGGATTTTGATAATTCAGAGGGTGCTGGTGTTTGGCTGGGGTAGGAGAAGGAAACAGCTATTCACTGTGCCTCTGACCACTGGGAGACAGTGGCAACAAAGCCAGCGCTGTGACTGTGAACCTGCCACACTTTTCATATCACTTTGGTGATATGAAATTACCTGACTGCTTTAACTGCCCTTTTTTGGGGGGTTTAGCAGGATCAGCTCTGCCTTCAGCTCCTCTTCCCCTTCCACCTTCCATCAAACGGACACACATCTAGACCTCTAACTGTGACCCTTATCCATAAAATCCTTTTATTTCCTTTCATCATTTTAATGTCATTGTTCATCTCCTTGCCTTCAGGTAATGGCAATGTCACTTCAATGTCATTTTCAGTGCAACTCTTGATGTTGGAGGCTGAGCTATGCAGGTGACTGAGAATCCCTACCCTCCTTTATTCAGTACAACCAGCATCTTCATGGATTCACAGTGGAGAAGTGAGCAGCAGCAAATGCCCCATAACTAAATGCCACCTCCTCCAGCTGTGCTGCTGCTGCTCCTCTGCTGCCTGTCAGCAGCCAGCACTCAGATGAAGACCACATGTTCCTTTTAAAAAATCGGATACAAATATCAAAAACTCTAGTTCCCCTTCAAATATAATGAATTGAACTCTTCTCTGAATCACCTCTGAGGATTGTCTGGCTCTACACATTTCAGGATAGAAGATGGTAACTGCTACACTATTTTGTGTCATTTTCTTCTTTCCATATCCTTCAGATCTTCTAGGTGGCAGCTAACTCACATTCAAGAGAAATGGGAAGAGGAAGGGAGCCATCACCATGCTTGTTCTCTGCTCTTTATTTCAAAGCTTTGTGGAACACTGTCTCTTACATTACCCCTCAGGTGAAGCTCTGCCAGGCTCTGACAAACTGCTTTGCTCACAGAGGTATGGGCTGCCTGTGCTACCACTCCTCCAGCCCACAGCACCGGCTCCTTCTCCTCTCCTAGCAGGGTCTGGCTCATCAAGGGAGGGTAAAAACACCTTTTTCCTTCTGCAGAGGCAGCACATCAGCTGCTGCTGTGCCCCTGCAGTGTGGGACACATGCTCCACAGGGACTGCAAGGCTCCCAGCACAGTCTCTGCCATCACAGCAGCAAACACTGCAGCAAAACCGCTCATCTGGGTGTGAAATATTGTGCATAAGCATTTCAGCTAATCAGTCTTGGACTGATTTAGTTACAAATGTTCAGGTATAAGGGATTCTAAATACAGACTCTCTCAGTGCAGGTACCTGTGCTAAAGCTTTGCTTTAGCTGTGGTAAAATGCTGATCAGGATGTTGTGGTATAGCTCAAGATTTTGGCATTCAAACAGGATGGAATGGTTACTATATTTAGCAGTCCATCAATAAACTGCAATATAATTTATACTGACATTTTTACAGTTCTTGAAGAAACAGGAAAATTAGAGGGTCGGCTTGTTTAATAAAGTATGACAGGGGTTTTTAATATGATATTTTTCTTTTTTATACTCTTATTAGAAATAATTAGAAAATTAATTAACAATTGATGATCAGACTCACTGATGCCACCATTACTATCCACATATAAAACAGGCTAAAAAAGGCCTAAGGCTAAAACATTCCCTAAAAGTAAACCTATCTTAAGGCAAAAATGCTACAGACAAGATTCTCAACTCGAGTTGAAGCTATCCTTCTCTGTAACAGGGTAGCATCGACTTCCACAAACACTTATGGCCTTAGACTGCCTGGGTAGAGTGTTAGGTCTTTTGCAGTCCAACCATTCTTGTGAGCATCTTCTACTCTCTGGTTAAAAAGGAACTACTAAAGTTAAAAATACTTCAAAGTATCCGACTCCATTCTGAAGTTCTGTCTTCACCCAGCAGTGAGAGCTGTCTCTCATTTATTGCATGTAAAAATCAGGATTTAAATAAATAAACAAACAAACCTTATTTGAGAAACAATCACAACAGCAGCAGAAAAATGGCCGTACAACAGCAACTACTCAAGTGACAATTTAACAAAATAGTATTCATTTTGCACTCAGTTACCAGTTTGCAGTAGTCTGGGATAGCTGCTTAGGCCAAATGAAGTCCTTCTACTCAGAACAGTAAAGTTCATGGAAACTGATAGAAAATATTTTTTTCCATATTATCATTTTCCCAGGCTTTTATACCTGAACTTCCTTTCAAAAGGAATATCAACCAAACAGCAAATCTCATTGGAGAGGAAAAAAAGAAAGATTGTTATTTCTCTGCTATTCAGAATGAGAGAGAAGCTTCAGCAGACACAGGAACAATTCACTGAAGCCTGTATGTCATTTTGAAAAAAAAAAACCTCATGCTTTGATCACAAAATTTATACCATTCACTCAAAAGCTTACCTGCAGTTAGGAACTTAAAACATAATTTTTAATAACTGAAGTGCACAGATATGAGCTTGAGACTCTCAAGGCAAAGGAGATTAAATCAATAAAGATATCAACAGCCAGCCCTCCTTTCCCTCCATTCCTGGTACCATCAATCCACCCTAGATGGATTAGTGAGATATCCTCCTGCATGGCCTTGTTAGCACAGCAAAGGGTGGTACAAGGGTAGCTTATCCCCCCCATCTGGCTGTGGGTAGGGGATTTCAGGCAGCAGTGATCATGATCATATGTGCCACGTGACAAGACCTCCACCAGCACAATTTCCACACCCACACGAAATCTGTCCCAGGCACCACAAACATGGGGGATACCAATGAAAAGTAGGGAGAAATCTTTCACTGCATGAAAAATTCTGAGGCCTGGCATGGACTATTGTATGTGCCTCATCAATTTTGACTCAAAACCGAATTATTTCATCTCTTGATTATCACAGTGGTAGGAATACATCACTAGGTACAATAAAAAAAATTGGAGTGATCCTTGATTCCCCATAGGGTACCTTCAGGAAAACTGGCCACAGAACCTACAGATATGCATCAGAAGGGATCAGGTTCTGGATTTATTGTCTATTTAACTTTTTTGTACTTTTAAACTTTTACAGAGATGGACAACGCCAATAAATTATGACTCACTAAATAAGCCAGCAACATGTAATGTGGAGCCATTGAAATTCTGGAGCTCTGCACAGATGCCCCATTTCTTTCCCTAGGTCAGCAATCACTTATCCTGAGTGCAGGAATACCAACACTGAAAAAGACATTAGGTGCCAAATTCTTTAGAAAACAAGATACTGTAAAGTCCAGATTTAGCATTAGTCCTGAATAATATGTTATGATCAGTTACCTACATTTTTTATTTTTTTATATATATATATAGCTTTAGGCCTTTAAAGCCTCTGATTTACCACAGGTTAGGAAGATGACCATGACCATTTTCTTCCATGTGTGTATTTTAACCTGGCAAGAACACTCAACAGGAAATTACACTATAAAATGATACAAAATAATTTTCATGCCAGTCTCTCCATATTTCTATGAAGAAACATGAAAGATAACCACTTATAAAACAATTTCAAATACCACCAGTCAATCTGCTTGCAAAACCAAACTAGCAACCCTTGTTTAATCTCACAGTATGGATCCTGCTGCCTGGAACTCCAAGTGTTTGATGTACCCATTCAAAGTTGGCTTTGCATTTCATGCCTTGGCTCAGACATAGCAGTCTGCACTGTATCAGGTCTGCCACCTTGTAAGGGAGAATAGTATATCAGTAACACTAATTTCTCTTCCTCCATTGATTAAAAGCTGTGGTTTGTCCCTTCATGGTCTGTGTGATGATGTTGACTGTTCCTCAAAATATTTCTTGCAATGCCACCAGTATTTAAGGACATATTTCCCAACTGTAAATAGAAACTATATCATTCTGGAAAGTGGAGATAGAGCTGAGGATACTAACCATATTGATTTTTGTTGTGTTTATCTGCCTCTTTTTATCTCTGTAAATCCCTAGTGTTTCTGATATTACTTTTTAACAGTGCATTTTTCCTGTTTCCCACTGAAATAAATGTCAGCAGATGACAACCTAATCTTTGTTGTTGCCATTTGGTAATTTAACTGCACTAAATAAGGAACAGAATCTGATTGCAGAATCTTTTTGCACTAGCTTTGTGTTATCTTAACATCTTTTTCTGCTGTCTTACTAGGCTGAAGATCAAAAGCATAAATGGCAAATGTTATCAGCTTATACTTCAGCATTAACCACTTTTAAACTGTGATTCAGCAACTTTGCAAAGATGACAGGTAAAACTTATATAAGAATCACAACTTTGGCAAACATGATTAACTGCTTAGATTTAAGGGGTTTTGATAAGATTATCTCAGGGAAATATGAATAAACAGTCCAGCACATCATGCAGAATCACAGAATTATTTAGGTTGGAAAAGACATTTAAGATCAAGTCCAAGCATTACCCAGTACATACTATACTATTCCCAACAGCATAAACTAATTTCTAACTATTTTCTTGTACAAGACCAATTTTTTTTTTGTCCCATGCTGCCAACTCTTCTGTTTATTTTGGTCTATGCTTTTGGTGTATAAACCATCCATAGAGTTGGTTCAGCCTCCCTGTTCACTTCAAGACTAAATATCTCAGTTCTGCTCTTCTATTCTTTTTAGCCCCTAAACCCATTTATACTGTATTTCCAGATACCCTTTAGAAATATTTTCATAAAGGCTGAGAGAGCCATAGCACCTTTAAAGAGGAGTTATGCTGCCTCTGGTGGTTCTTTAACCCCCATTTCCTCACCTCGTTCACAGGGGATGCAGACTGTTCTCATGGGGCTCCAGGTCAGTGAATGTGCTGGTGGGGGAACATGGTCTAAGATCAGCCCTAAGGGTAGGAAACAGCCTATATCAATTCACCTCTAAAAGAATTTGATAAAAAAATAACCATAAATTGGCAAAGAAAACATATGCATTTCAGAACTGTTGACTACTCTAACAGTTTACAGAAGCTGTTCTAGATCTTGAGTAGCTCTGAGAATTAGGCTCAATACATAAGCAAAGCAATTTTTCAATACCTATAGGAAACCACAAACCCCAAATACTAATGTCTGCAAGTAAAACAGAAGAGTCAATGGCTAAAAATTTAAATGGTTGCTACTAAGCCACATGCTTTAAGACTTTATCAAGGCACTGTCAAATCAGAGAAAATCACGTTTGCATGAAGTTGTCACCCGTCACGTTAGATATTCATTTTTATTTATTGGAGCTTCATCTCTTGTGCAATGAGTGACTCAGGCTGCTCCAGGATCCAGCATCTTTCACAGTAATGGGTTCACTAAAGCTGTAGCACTGCTCTTGGCTTCTGCTCAGCAGTTGGCCTGAGGTTACAAACTGTACTGTTTATTGAGCCTCATTAAAACCACTGTCATGTGGAATCAGCTTTGCTTGGCTTTAAGAAAATGTAGAATTGCCTAAACATGCAATTGCTTTTGAAGTCAGAATGCTAAGTTTGTACCATATTCCAGTGATTCTAATAATGATTCTAATCCTATTCCATGAGCAATAAATGGTCATGTGTGTTTGTTGGTTTAAAACCTGATTCTGCAAAGGCAGTATTTATACTAAAATAATTTGAAGTCAGCTTGCAATTAATGTTGCAAAACAATATTTTTCTAAGTAACAAAACTCAAATCCTAACCCTGCAGGAGTTGTAAAGGCATTGTATGTGTCCAATACTTTTGGCAAGAAACAAATGAAGTATTTTAAATTTCGTATTTAATGTTCAGTTCTGGCTGGCCTGGAGTGTTTATTGAGCTGTTATCTCACATACTATAAAGCACTGACGAAGTGGGTTCTGCATGAGTGCTATTAAATATCCTCAAAGTGCCATTACAACTGGCAGCCTTTTTGTAAAACAAGACCTTAGCAGCTTGTGATATACAGTAATTGATATAACAAGCCTGTGATATATTATCATAATGTTCCTGCTCCAGAAGTGGGGCTGGCTTCTTGGAGATACTGAGGAGAAAAAAACTTTCCCCTAATATGTTTGTATATTCCCTTAGAACCATTTTATTGGTCCATCCAGAAAGGAAGTGTTAGAAAAGAAGTCTGACAGAAAAGGGTATTTAAGCCATCATTATAAAGATGGAACATGGTTAACAGTTTTAAAGTGGCAGAGGAACAGATTTAATAAACATTTCTGAACCTTTTTTGCCATCATAAATTGTGATAAAAAACAAAAGAGAAAGAATGAAGTCAAGCTACAATAAGGAGATAATTCTGAGCAGTAACATCAATTAACAAAGAAATCATCCAGGCATTGAACTTGCTTCTGCTAACATCAGCAGCAAAATTCTTGGCAATTTTGTAAGATTACATCCAGTGCAGGAAAATTAAAACTTCCTTATCAAACTAGATGCTGTGGTAATTTCCTTTGGGAATGAGGCTCTTTTTTTTTTTTTTCTGAAGTTATTCCTATCAGAAACGATATTTAAATGAACTTTTGCCTACAAAGAGAATGGACTTCCCTCTCTTGTATTACCTAAAACTATTCAGAGCTGGAATTTAGCATTAATCTATAACTTTTAGATGAAGGTCTAAACTCATGACCAGAAAGCCCAGTGTTAACTAACTGGGCAATTGTCATGGTTTGACACTGGCACAATGCAGAATACCCTCGCCCTGGTTTCTGCTGTGAGATGTGACCAGGAATAAGCAAAGCAGGCTCCCACTTAGAAAAAAAAATTATTAACTAAACTACAAGGGAAAGGGAAAAAAAAACACACAAGGAAAATGAAAACTTCAGAAATATATCTCCTCCTCTTGCCCACCAAATTCCCAATACAATACATCCCCCAAATCATCCACTCTCAGTCTGGCACCACCCTTCAGAACACTCAATCCTCAGTTCATCAAGAGGAGGAGTCCTTCTTGTGCCAATGGTGACCTCTTCCTTTCATGTCCAGCGCTCTCACCACTGAACACGGACCAGAGCTGCTTCTAGGGTCGACTTTTAAGGATGCTTCATCCCACTCCAAAAAGGCACTGTCTCAACTTTGGGACATCTGTCCCCCCCATATTTTTCACCCCTTGGGGCTGAGGGGTACCCACACCGAACCCTCTTGGTCCTGAGGCATTGCCTCCCCCTAGAATGCAGTCCCCGTATCACAAGGAAACATGGCTCTGTCCATGGCTGCACAAAAAGAGTCCAGCATAAGCTACTCCATCATCTCTTCCACCTGAGTTCTTCTCTATTTCTCTCATGGCCCATTTCCTCTTATCTTTATCTCTCTTCTCATTCAGCTCCAGGAGATTAGCATTTGTAAGGTTTCCATCATCCAAGAAAAGGGTTAAAAATCTGAGGCTCTGTCTGTCCAGAACTCCCACGGCTGCCCAGCCAGGCACCTTCTCGCACTCCCCCCTTCTCCTTCTCGGCCGGCCACTATTAAATTTCAAGGTGGCTCAAGCACAGGCACAGGCTCGCTCTCTGTCTCTCCTGGGGTGGGGGGTGGCTGCCCGATGCCTCTCCGTGCTCCTCCACCCTTCCATCCTGCAGGGGCCTTCCCCTCCCTTCTGTCCAGGGCCCGGCCTACCTCACCCGGCCCCATGGCTGCCCCTGGGCCTACCTCACCCGGCCCCATGGCTGCCCCTGGGCCTACCTCACCCGGCCCCATGGCTGCCCCTGGGCCTACCTCACCCGGCCCCATGGCTGCCCCTGCCCCACCCAGCCCGCAGCCGGGCAGGGGAGCTCTGAACCTTTCCCTGACCAGAACCCAAGAGAGCCTCCCAGGGGAGAGCTCTGCTTTAACCCCGTGTTCTCAGAGACGGATCCAATGTCCCAATGGCCACATTAGGTGCCAATATTAAAATCTGAGCACCCATTGGCCTGACCACAGCATCCCAGAAAACATATTTCCTGTCAAACCATCACAGCAATGCATGTGAAGGGAGAGTGGGGACCAGAAACAGGAATAAAGATATATTTGGTATCTTGGGGTACAGCCACTGGGAAGCATTACCATATTCTCATGGACTCAAATTACCTCCATAATTTGTAAATCCAAAATTTCTTAATCCATTCTTCATTTTCCTTCTTTGAATTATCTTCACTTCATCAGTTTTCACATTCTTTCCTCTACCTTCCAGGGATCTGCTCTACACTACTAAACATGTATGAAAAGAAGCATATATACCAAGCATATATGTCAGTCAGAAAAAAAATCAGACATATGAATTTCATCTTGCATATGGAATACTTGATTACTCCTACATTTTTATGTAACTATTTTATGTCCAGACAAAGTGGAAGCAAGGCTGTGAAAATTCTCTGCTAGCTTGCTCACAGGGGAAAATGTAGTGCTTTCTTTCTTCTTTTACTCTGAGTTACATTCTTCTTCGTTACCAAGTGAATTTAAGATTCAACAGTGCATCAGGAATTAGCTCTTCCAATGTGACATTATCTTTATATTTAATCCAGTGTTTTTCTGACTGCTTAAATTTTATGTCATTATGTTTCTTAACTGTAAATCATACTCTCAAGTAATCATGGTTTGCAAGCATGAAATAACCAGATCAATTCAAGTATCCTTTCTCCAGATGAAAAACAGAACCTAAAGGAAGAAGTGGGTCCAGCATGGTTTGTTGTCCTCCACTAATCCAGCAGGCCGGAAAGAACTGTGAGAAAATAAATTCAAAGCTCTTCGATGTCATGTTTGGTATAATGATATCAATCTTGTCTTTTCCTGTTTGAAGAGTTATGCAAATTTCTTTTAATCTCTCTATCACTGTGATCATTTCAAGTGAACAGTAATCTGATAGTCTGTTTTATAGCCTCTTTGGAATATTCTTAAAGGTCTAGGCCTTTTTTTGCTACTATATCAAAAGTGGCTATTATTAAACTCCAAGAGAGAGTTTAAAAGTCAGTAATTTTAATGAAAGAAATCAAGAAAACTGCAACAACTCCACTCCACTTCAAGGTGACACATAATATATTAAAAAGAATTGGCAAATCAAAGAGCAAACATATGATGGAGATGGCTCTGCAGGAAGCAGTAATAAAGCAACACTTCAGCATTGAAAACCTCAACTCTCCTTTCATTAGCCCAATGAAGCAAACATTTAACTATTGTTTAACAACAAGTACAAATGATCAGAAAAAAAAAAACAAACAAAAACTCCTCTATTAGATGTAGTAGTTCTATGCTGAAATAAAAAGGGTCTCTATGACCCAAGAAAAACTAAAACAAAAGAGGCAAAAATAGCAATATATGTCTTCATCTGGTGAGTAAATTTTCCTTCAGTTCTACTTAAACACCTCATACAGAATATAAATTATCATGTTTTGATTGTGGTCCATTATTATGGCAGATGAAATGCCAGCTAAGGTGACTCATTAGACCTTCATCTAAAAAGCTTTTTCTTCACTACAGAAATGGAAAGTGAATGGAGTGGTGGGCTGTAACTATGATGTCTGCCGTCCCCCTTTTGCTCAGCCACGACTTCAGAAGTGACCTTGGCTGATCATAATGTTTTCAGAATGGTTTATCACTTTCTGCCACTTTTTTCTAGCATGAGTTGCATGATTTAGCCCCATAGCATAACAAGAACTAAAACACCACAAAAATCAGTTTACAAAACCACTGTGAGAATAGCGGTCCTATTACTGACAAGCAGCCAGCACCCATGAAAAACCCAAGGAAAGCTCCTTCCAGACCATTGTTAGCCAGAAGTTTCACCTCTTGAGCAATGGAAATTTTTCCTGTAATCCTTAGAAGAAACATCACACTGTCTTCACAAAATACTTGGTGTTTCTTTACTGCTGACAAATGTGAGGGCCTTTTTGAATTCCCTAGAAATTTTGCCTCTGTGATATCAGCTCCACAGATTAATTAACTTTTTGTGTTAAAAAAATACATGCATTTTCAGTAGCCATAAACAATCACCTTTTAAATTCTTTAAAATGTTTGGGGCACTAAGTATGACTCAGAACATAAAATGCACTAGGGCAAAGTGGATTTAGGTAGCCTTCTCTCTCTGGTTTTCTTCCTTTTCAGTCACCTTCATTCTGTGGTCCACTATTCAGTTTTCCTTTTTCTATTTTTACTTCAATTTTATTTTCTAAATTCAAACACTTAAAAAAACCCCTAAAACTTATAACTATGATGTAAGACACCTGGAATGTTTTCCCCATATTTTAAAAGTTGCAATTTCTATCATCCTATGTCTTACCTTAATAAATAGTCCTGAGTCTACTCATTTTTCTAGAGCTGTCAAAATATTTATACATATGTAACTTCTCTGTCCCTAATTTTCATTCACTTTCTCTCCTTTCACCTCTCTTTTCTCCATCTCCTTTCTTTATTCATTCAGTCTTCTTCTCGGCCCTCATTATTCGCTGTAGCACAGTGAAAAAAAAAAAAAAGCAGAATACTTATAATGAACTAGTTGTGCTCAGAAAATAATAATAATAGAAAATTTAATGACAAACAAATTAGGAAGTCATTAGTATCTGCAGGTCTGTGTGGCACTGAGGTGTAAGATGCAGTTCTCGCTGAACAAAGCTCTCTTCTCCCAAAGCACCCACAAGACAGGCATGGATAACAGCAGTACCCTTTTTAAGTCCAGGATCCCCATGACAGCAAGCCATGCCATCCACGTTACAGAAAACATCTGTCATGGTCTTTAACAGCAAAAGACTCTGCACAAGCACAGTATGAGACAGAAATCTGAGCCATATACTCGATTCAGTATGTTTACTAAATACTGCATTCAAAGGTGGATATTAGATGGCTCTTTCACCTCTATCTGCCAAACATTTAAAAAAAATTGATTGGATAAAACTATCCATCCTGAAGAGCACATTAGCCCTGAACATGCTGTAATCCAGATTTTTTGCATGGCAGAAAGCTGCCCTCCCTAAACTAAGGAAAAAACTGAAGGACATTATTTTACTCTTGAATGCACCAAGTAGTTTCTGTTGAAGCTAATGCACTACTCACAGTGGCAACTGCTGCTCTTCATAATAACCAGCCATGGTCACTGGGTACTTTAGATAATACTCCACATTTGTGTAACACCCCATACACCTCATAACAAGTGCCATACTTTGTGGCACTCTCCCATGACCTGGGCAGCAGAACATTTAGCTATCCTGTACTTTGACACCTACTCACAAAACAGGGCAGGCCACTTTGTGGGAAGCTGAGCGCGTATACTTATTGTACCTATCGTTCCCAATTCCCGAATCCTACAGATCGTCTTTCTGGGGCCAAATGTCACCTTTACTTCTTCACATCCAAAGCATACTCAGAGAGAACACCTCTCAGCTCTATGCTTTCCTATCTATTTCCTATCCTAGCAACTATTTCACTACCATTATGTGTAGAAAAAAGGGACAGGGGGTTGAGTTTTTTAATAGCATACAAATATAACTCTAAATTTCAAAAGGAGAGAAAAACAGAAAAACTGCACTGCACAAATATTACAATATATATAATTTTTAAAAGTTCCCAAATATCTGACAGTAGGAATGAGATTTTTACCTACATAATGCAATTTCTTATTTTTCTTATATTCCGGTATCCCTGGTTTTACTAAAATGCAACGTTTTAAATTAAAAGGCCTCAGCTTCTTCTCTTCCTTGGGAGACATTCATAGAGATTCCACTGGGAAGGGAAGAGTAGTGCCTGAAACCAGGTGGCAGCAGACCTATTCTGACAGCTATTTCTGATCTTATTTTAGCTGAGAGGACCCACCCAGCTCAATGGGTTACATCTCTCTATAGTGGCATGTGGGTGCAGAGATTTCTCTCAAGGAAGGGGAAAATGACACTGCAAATACATGCCTGAAATTGCTGGAGGTTCATGAGGCTGCAATATTGCTAGAAGTCACAGGCCATCAGCCTTTACATACATAAATCTGAGAGATTTTCATAAACAGCACACAGTTAAAGCCTTTTGCAGGCATTACAAGGAAAGCCATTTGATCTTGTCACGACATAAATGCCTCAAAACATGACTTCACTTGGCTGACTGCCTCCAGCTAATGATGCAAGCAGGAAGAGCCATCTGAGAAATCCTTAATCAAAACACTAATTGAAAATGTGTTATATCCACAGGTCAAGGTCGACTTTTCTCCTTATGAAACAAGACAGCCAAAAGGACAATTTACTTAAATCAATAAGCAGTAATACCCACAATGATTTACTGCAATAGTAGAACAACATGCACATTTAAAAGAAGACTATCTCCTCATCTAGGTTACAAACCTCTTTAAAATAGAGCCAGAACAGCATTCAGTTTCCTTTGGTTGCAGTGAATAGTTTGAAGGTTGAAATTACATTCTCTGTTGATCACTGGAAGACAGGGATAGGGACAGACTATTGAAAAATTTCAGTGTCCTTTTGGCTGCCTTCCAGTCCCATCTCCAAGTGGCTGCTATTCTATTTAATGTAACTGGAGTCTACCCTTAGGATGAATATCTTTCTTCCTGACAGTTTTTGTTCTTTTTCAAGGCAGGGGAACAGCCACAGCCCAACAAAGACTGCTTCTTGAAGCCTCAGCCGAAGGGCTCAGGAATGGAACAAACAGGGCCAAAACACTGCTGCATGACTGTCTTACAAGCAAGTCTCTCTACACTTTCACTGAAAATGCAGGCAATATAATAACTGAATTTAGGATAATCCCAGAGACAGGAATGTTTATCAACTGAAAAGATTTTAAAACAGCAATGGGTTTTGAGGAAAACCTATTCCCTATCTGCAATACCAGTCAGAAAAAGATAGTCTTGCTAAAAGATTGTACACTTTAACTGCTTCTTGTAGGAACAACACAGACATTTTTAATAAGACACATGCTAAACAGGCTGGTTGCATTTAGAGCTTCAGAATTTTAATCTGGGATTCCAGAAAAAAACCCAACCTGCTTTAAAAGTCTTCAAAATCTTCACCCATAAAAGGTTATATAAATTCTCTAAGTGGACAGCCCAGGGTTAATAGCTAACATAATTGCAGGTTGTTTGTACTGACCAGATAGTAAAGTTATGGCAGTGCACAGGTTCAACCCACACACATCAGTTTGTGTCTAGCCTACACTGCCCATGGGGCACACTCCACTCTGTGGTTCTTTTTCATGGCTACTGATTCCAAAATTAGCCAAGCCCCAAACTGACCATTTTCTGCAGGCAGAGTTACAAGCTTCCCTGGCCTTCAGGCTTCACCAATTACCAATGCTCCTCATGGACCTTCTTCCTGCTCTGCACTGCAGATATTTGTGCAGCACAGAGGCTCTGAGGCACACAATAAATTGGTACCTTCTGCTTGTTATATCTGCAAGAAGAAAAACACTGAGGAGTTTAGCAGACATTTATGCTCCCCAAAATAGCCAGGACTGATTCACATTTACCCTGACTCACATAAGTTATCACAATCACATTACTTTCAGCAAAAACATCAGTTAAAGGGAATTTGTGTCAGGGCCACAAGCAAAGAACTCTTCCATTACAGCATGCCTGTGCTGGGAAGTTGTTAACATCTACAGCAATTCCCTTAGGAAATGTCAACAGCAGCACCAGAAAAAAAGCAAACATATTTGTTTGTCTAAATATTAAGAAGAGCCTGGAACAGTTTCTAAAATGTCAACAAGAAAACCACACTCCAAAGCAGCATGACTTCTTTTTGTTGCAAACATAAATAATTCTTATGTTAGTTTGGAACATAGTCGACGGGGATTCAGCCTGGGTACCAGAGTGAAGCAGATATTTCCTCTTCACAGTATGCAAGGAACATATTACTCATGGAAATAGAAAGCCTTTTGAGGGAAAGAAAAAAGATACTATGTCTCTTTGGTATAAGGAAAGTAAACATGTAAATATCATGCTTTTAGATAAAGAGGGAAGTCTAAGGGATGGCTAATATTTGACAGCTACTGTGATAGTGTTTTCTGTACACAGTGAATGGTGGAATATCTTGCACTTAAAGTACTGGTTATTTATTTTACATACTGCATAACACAGTCACAAGACCCTAGTACTGACAGTACCATAAGACTTGGTACCACAGTCACTGACCCTAGTACTGCACTAAAAAATCCCACTTTCCAAATTACAACACTCTTAAGAAACCTTCCACATTTTATAATACATTAATCATTATTCAGTACTTTAGTGTTCTTATTACATAATAGATATAATATCATTGTTACTTATTATTTTTATTGTGTGATAATTAACAGTGCTGAACTCGCTGGTTGCATGCTTTTTTTATTGCAAATAGCCCCATATAAAATCAGCTGGAAATTCATTCCCTTTGCACCTCAGAAACAACATTCACCTGTGTATCAGAGAGCAAGAGGCTGCAGATCCCATCCATTCCATCTGGAGAGGAGAGAAGGGCTGCAGTGTTCAAAAGGAGGTTTCAAGCACAACTGATATCCAGTACCAACAGGCCTGGGATTTACTCTTTCCATAGAGTTTTAGTAAGTAGGAAGTGGCTTTAGAATATGGAAATAGAAACCACACCACAGCCAGGTATTGTCCTTTATTCAAAGCTTGTTTCTTACCCTGGAAAATATCTGGAAAAGACAAATCATCTGCAACACTCTAGATAGTCCCATATGGTTCTCCCTTCTCTGGCTAGCATAAGGCAAGCCCTTCTTGAGCTCTCCTTTCACTAAATTCTCTGTTAGCTACATCACCTCTCCACATCCAGGCATACCAGCTAAACCCTATTTAGCCCTGTTTAAAGTAAAACGTCTCTACCATGTCTCAGCCTTCCTGGAAACTGCCAAGAGAGGACACAGGGCTTCCACCACAGGTTGTGTGATAAACTATCTTTGTCATGGGATTTTCCACTTGAGAGTCTGGGATACACAACATCATCTGATTCATTTAATATAAATAATTGACAAGACTCCTTCCAGTTCAATAGTTTGTTTTCTATTGCTTTTATAAATAAGGACAGAACTTTAATAGAGTATAAATATGCAGTTGTGCTTCAAATATTTTAGGAATTTGCTATATAAAAGTAAAAAAAAAAGTCCCCATTAACAATAAAATGTAGTTATTCAGTCACTGTAATTTTCCATGCTTATCACATCTCCAATGATTTACAGGTTCTTTCCTTTTTTTACTTTTCTTAACAAGCAGAAGGATATTTTTCACTGCTGAACACTTGAGCTGGAAGCTGAAAGTCAGGTAAGATGCTTACTCATCAATTAGTAATTAGGATTTTGCAGGTCAAGTTCTGCCCCAGTGTCAGCTATCAAGTTACCTTTTACTGCAGCCTTGTTAAATACTCTGTACCAAGCCCATCCATACCCTGTACTGATAACCATAAATGTAACTACCTCCATCCATGGGAGTTGATGGTTACTTAGACAGGAAGAGGACAGGTTAGGAACAGAGCTGAGTTCAGCTCTTCATCTGAGTGTGTGCAAGTGAAAACAGAGAAGAAATCCACTGACTGCCCTCACAGCTCTTAATGCCTTGCCTTAAGCAGGAACAAAATCCCACTTCCATGACTTTTGTGAACAGCAGACGTGAGACAAAGGCAGTTCTATCTTTTTGTTTGGAAGAAATCCTCAATTTCACTTGGAGTTAAAAGTATTAAGAAAAAAATTATTCCAACTCAACAGACAGCAATGACAGAGCAATGAATTCTCCAGTTGGTGCTCACATTCCTGACAAAATAGTGACTTGGGAGGAAAGAAAAGCTGATACTCGGCACCCATACCAAAGGGAATAGAAGGAATCCTACCTCCCCCGCCTCACACATTGATGCTGTATCTCTCCTGGATCCTACTGATAACATATGCTCCTGAGGCATCTTCTCCTATTATCACAGACAGTGCAGACATGCTATGCCAGCCTTCTCTAGTATTCCTGATCTCCTATAAACACCACATGGTTCCACACATTTAATATGCTTCATATCTTCAAAAGGAAGATATCATTTGGGGAATTTAAGGGATTGTACTTAACTCAAAGGAGGTTTATGAGCATTCTTGCTTAGAAGGTGTTTTGAGGATGAGCTATCTAGGAAGAAAGACCCATTAAATTGAGTAAGATTATTCTCAACATACTTTGAATAGAGTAAGATGATTACTTTTTTTCTCAGTTGGGCCCCTCAGATCTCTAATTCCCACTGGAACAGAGGAAATATGCCCAGGAAAAAGCCACTATTACTATTCCTACCTGTGACTACAACTCAGCTAGAAATTCTGCTGCAAAGAAAGACAGCTGGCAGCTGAGACAACATGGTTCTGACACAGAGCAGTCTTGTTTCCAGCCTATAGTCCCTTTATGCTACTGATATAAATATATTTTTCAAATAAATGAGTGAGTCTGGTGCCTAAAGATTACAGGGGGCAGGAAAAGACCTTCCCACCTCCTTGACAACATTTGGAGTCTATGAATCTCTTTATATTTCTCTTTGTGCCACTAAAAAAGCTTGACAACAGGATTGAAGGTACCTTTAAAGTCAAGCACATGTGCTTTTGTAGAACTAGGAACAAAATGTGAAGTTATAAGTATAGTGAAAAGGAATTATTATTTGAAGTAAGTCTCCATTTAACCACATTTCATCTCATTATCACCCACATAGCATGCTCCATTTTCTCTTTGGAAGGAGGGGGCACCAGTCCCACTAGATAGTCATTCTTTTTTAATTCTTTCAGGGCCCCAGGGAGACACCTGAAACATAAGGAGGAAAGCAACTCTCCTATTTGAGGCAAGAAAAACACAAAAAATGCTCTCGCTTTGTGAGAGGTTTCACGTAAAGCAGGACACAAACCCAAAATGTCCAAGGAAGGGCTACCCAGTAACAGGAGGGATAAGCAAAGGTGGGAAAGAGGCCTCTCATATATGATGCCTTTTATCTCCACTACTGGAGATACTGGACCCAGCCCTGACATACATCAACTGCTGCTATACACTGACAGCAGTGCAAATCCCTGATTGTCTTGGGCACCAGCAGAAGGCAAACATGAGACAATTGACAGGGATACCTTTGCCAAAGAGTTTCTTCTGCACCTGCTATCCCCAGAACATCAGGAACCAGCAGAGCAAACCCTTCCAATGGGTAATACCAATGCACTTTACTGATATAAAGTCCCATGGACTTTCTTTTCAGTGGATAAGAACACACCTGCTGGGCCCATCAGCATCCTGCAACACAACAACCTCCCACCTCGAGTCTGTTGAGTCTGAATGTGTGATGGACAGGCAGTAACATAAGTCTGTGCCAAAGGATTTGGGGGAATACATACATCTTTTTAAATATGACCTTTTTATTGAGATTTTCAGTTCACTTATTAGAGCTCAGTCAGGATGGCAACCACAAACCAAGTACAACAACATTTTACCAAGAAGTCAGCCAGATCTGCAGACTTATAGGGAACAGAGCTAATGCTACAGATCATTAACTCTGTAGTTAATGAAGTTCTGAACCAAAAAATACCCCAAAATGTTAAGGGAGAGCTGTCCAGGAGAAGACTTGAGCAAATTCTTCACCAAGGTCACTGTGTGTTTGGTATGCACTTAGTAATGCTTTCCTGTGTGATCTATCAGTCTAGAAGACAATGGGCAATGTAATGTTTATGACTTAGACTTGGTTTAAATCAAGACTTATTTAGTTAATTTCCCAGAAATTCAAGACACATTCAGTCAGTGTTACATCATCAATATGTCTTGAAGTAGGGAACACAAGGTTTTGGAGCTGCTGGCTGAAGACCCAGAAAGCTCTGTGCTGACAGCAGAAAGAGCGTAGGCTGCAACTGCTGCTCATTCTGGAGTTACTACATTATGAGTTGACTTTTATGGTCAAACTTCTGCCATCTCTATTTCTGCTTATTGCACTCTGCCCATCTTGCTATATCAAAGTTTTGGAAAAAGTTCTGATCAGTCCACCAGCTATTGTTTAGAAAAAGCCAAGCACCCAATCAAACAAACAGCACCACACTGGCTAAATAAGACTCTTATTTCAGCACATACAAACATGTTTTGTGATCTTTCCAAGGCCCTGTTTCTATAGAATTTAAATATATTACTAATATATTTAAAAATTAAAAATTAATTAAAATTAAAAATTAATTAAAAATTCTAAATATAAGAAAATTGCATCTTCCAGGAAATCAACCAAGACCACTGAAATGCAGCAGGAATTACAGCATAACTCCTGACTCCCAACATAACATTTCCAGTATGTTACAAGAATATTGGTTACACAGGCTCATCTTTTCATTCTGCTAGGCCTCAGACAAGACTGCTTGTTGCCCTAGAAAGGGCACATTACAGCATAGCCAAGATACAGCATAAATATTCTCAATTCACAAGCATTGTTACATAAAATTGTCCAGAATGATGGCACATAGTTGTAGAATCACAAAAGAGTTTAGGTTTGAGGGGACCTTTGGCACTCACCTGCTCTAAAACCTTGCTCAAAGCAAAGTCAGCTTTGAAGATAGGACTGACTCTGAAGTCAGGATGAGAGAGAGCCTTGTCCAGCCAACTCTTGTGTGTCTCCAAGGAAGGACATGGACAGTAGGTCAAGACAAGTCATTATTTCCTCAGCTCAGTACCCATAAGACAGCACCAAAGTACTGGGCCCAGCACTTTGGGCTCCCCAGAGAGAAAGACATTGAAAAACCAAAGCCAGAAGAACTGGTTTCTCCATACAAAAGACACACTATCAAATAAAACCAGTACCAATTTCTGGCCAATCGTACAGACAGTGGCCTTTTTTTTGTCATGGGAAAATACTGCTTTTTAAGGTTCTAAGAAATTATTATATAATTTAATATATAAGTTATAAATGCATTATTTATATATTAAATTAGTATACATTTATATATATTAATATTATAATTGTTATTAAAGAACATAATTTATATATTCATTTTTATTTATGTTATGATTTTTATATAATTTTCATATAATGAACATAAAATTTTATTCATTTACAAATAAATTAACTTAATGTATAAATTAAATAACTTCTATTAAATTATGTAATCATTCCTTAGAAACTTAAGAAATTTAACTATATGATTAACATAAATTATATTATTCATTTAAATTTAAAATAAAAATATACTATTTGCCATTTCTGACAGTCAGTTTCTGGTTGTCCCATTTCATTTTTTTTCTCTATTAAGTTTATATTCCAAACAAAGATACTGCACTTTAACCTGATGCTTCCAAACAAGCACACCTCTTGTCTTTCATATTTACTTTTACTCCCAAATCCTGACCAAATTTGTATATTTAGAGGTTCCTAGATTCAGTTTTCAAGCACATGAATTTTTTTGGAAAAAACCTCCAGCAAGGAGACATATAATTTGCTTCAGTGTCACAGTCCCCTTTCAAATATCAGAGAACTCTTACCATGAATAACTTGTACATATCCCAGGGGAATTTTCATAGATATTAAAGGAAACTATTCAGCCTTACACAATGTCCTTGAACCATACTGCATACCACATTTTTATTAATTTCTGTACAGCTTCAAATGTCTGTTTCATGGCATATGTAATAAACGTGCAAAAGTACCTGCTTCTTTCTCCCCACACTAACACTCACTCACAGAACCCAACAGCTGCATGTATGAATAAAGATCAGTTATTATGGTTACCAGAGAGTCAACACAAAATACGCTCTCACTTGGAATGTTTTTGAACACCCACTGTGTGTGGAAAAGCAACAACGCATTACAAAAAATATCTAGAAATACACAGTGAGACCGCCGCCACAGCACCCCCACGTGGGTCAGGATGGCCGAGCGGTCTAAGGCGCTGCGTTCAGGTCGCAGTCTCCCCTGGAGGCGTGGGTTCGAATCCCACTCCTGACATCCTCGTTTTGGGGCGCAGGCTGAGGATTTCGGCTTTACCTATTACCTAATTTGGAAAAAAAGCGGCTGAGGAAAGACTTCATCGCGCTCTACAGCTTCCTGAGGAGCACGAGGGGAGGTCCTTCTCTCATCGTCCTGGTATCCACTGACAGGAAGGGCGGAAATGGTCAGGAGAGGTCTCAGCTGTGTCAGGAGAAGTTCAGATGGGACACTAGGATGCATTTCTTTACTGAGAAGGCAATAAAAAACTGGCACAGGCTTCCAGTGAGGTAGCCAATGCCCAAAGCCTCTCAATATTTTAGAGGCTTTTGGACAATCCACTAAATAACTTGCCTTAACATTTGGTCAGTCCTGAACTGGCCAGCCAGTAAGATGATCACTGCAGGTCCCTGCCAACTGAACTTGTTATTCTATTCTGTTCTATTCTAAGATTTTTAAATGGTGTCTTAAATTAAAATGGAAAATTTAATTGTTTCAGCCTAAAGCAGGGAGCAGCTTGCAGTGCAGCCCCCAAAATCGGGTGGGGTTTTCCTTGCTCTCCACCACCATGGCTGCAGCAGCCCTGCAGCTTCCCAGCACTGCTCTGACACTGGGTGCCAGGCCAGGCACCTCACCCTGCAGGGACAGATGTCACTGCCCTGAGATGGGCTCCTGCTGCTCTAGGGAGTGGCACCCACCTGCCAGGCAATCAGCTGCAGGGTTTTGACACTGCTCAAGCAGCAGGAGAAGGGGAGTGAGCAAGGGAGAGCATGAAAAGGAGAAGGCAAAACCTCTCTCTCCCTCTTGCCAGAGGCAAGCAGTTATTTTTGTTCTAGATGTTTTCTAAAACCACAGCTTCCAGCTCAATGCTAGGTGCTTTTTTCTTACTTTTAACTTGCTCTCCAAAATACCCTGGATTTTGCTTTGCATTCTTGATTTTTTAAAATTTAAGAACCTCTCAAAAGCAGATATCAATCAGTAAAATAATTAAATTTTCATGTTGTATATTTAGAGTTAAATACACATTAGGTGAAATTCTAGAATACAAAGTATTTCTGAGAAGCAAAACCACAAACAATAGTCACAAGAACATTCTTCCTATGAAGGCAGTACAAGACTAAGATTTTTAGTTAATGTTAAATATCCAGCACTGCAAGCCCTCAGCAGGCATACAGTAATGACCTCTGAAAACACATAACACTAGATCATTATAAATGAGCAACTAAAATAGGTGGATCAATGAATTATCCCAGTGGAAGAAACAAACAGGTAGTGTTTTAATTATGTGATAATAACACCAACTCTGACAAAGGTAACTAATTCCTTCCATCTGCAAATTCTACTAAGTAATCCTTGAGTAGAATGCTTACCCGCACAAAATACTTCTCTACCATGCTTTGTGTACAGAGGATATATATCTGTTTTTCTCCAGGACTTAACCCAAGGGGTGGTGTTAATCCATCCATTCTTACTAGGCAAGCAGCACTACAGGCTGTCAATGCATACAGGGATGCTTTCCTGTTGTCATTATAGCACAAGAGTTCTATCATCATTACATTACAAGGGTTCCGTGTTGCTAGAGTTTCATACCTCCTTGATGGTTCTTGCAGGGAGCTCCTCTAGGCACTGACTCTTCCTTGTCCTCACAGCAGCCAACTGACTCCAATTCCCCTGCAGCAACCAATCCACTCTTTTATAACACTCTTCTGATTGGCTACAGCTGCAGCCTGTTAACATCAGGCCTGCTCCTAAGCCTTAATAATTGGCTCAGCTGCAACTCTTTAGGGGGTAAGATTACATTCCATACCACCTTCATTTACCCATACTGTATCCCCCTACACTTTCCTCTGCTGAACTGTTAAAGTGTTAATCTCCACATTCCTGACAGCAATTCTACCACTATTGGAATTATGGAAGCAGCACATTTGCCTGCTATGAACACCCAGCAAGTCCAACGTGTCTGGATCTGCCAAACACAACAAGATCAACAGGCAGCCACCTAAAGCCACCTAAAGCAGTAACCCTGAACTCCGAAGTTGCAGAACTTGCTGGTCTTCCTGTGAGATCCATTTTGGAAAAAACCTGAAAACAAAACCATTAAGTCCCACCAAGACAATTGAAAATAGTAGTGTGTTATCCACCTTATAGAGATATCAAATCAATATTATTAGAAGTAATTTGATCTAAACTAAGAGAGTAGACTCTTCCTAAAGTTTGAAGAAAAAAATATGACTGAGGTAGATATATATAAAGATATACATATAAACCATTAAATAATTAAATGTCAGAAGATAAACAGCAACTTTGAGGTCTTGAACCTCTGTAGCTTCATTTCAATTATAATATGAATATTGAGATCATATAAATCAGCCCAGGTGTACCTACAGTATGAGATGGTTTAAGCATCCTAGAAAACTACAAATGAGAAAACCATTAAATAATTATGCATTCAAATACCTATTCAGGACTGTAGCTTTTTTCTACAATCCCTTCCTGACCCTACTTTGATCCCCACTGAGAGTCTTGCATGGGAGGCAGAGAGAGAGAGAACCACAAAGGGCTCTGGCCACCAATCAAGATAAGAAAAGCCTCAGTTCCAGTGACAGTTCACAAGTTACTTCAGTGGTCCTAGGATTCATCCCATGATACAAATCTTGAGTGAAACAGCAGCAACATTACAGAGCCACAGGATAAAAACTCTGCAGCCTAGAAATCTTCATAGTTTGTAGTTAACAGTATTTCCCTTCTAGTAACACATTGAAATGGGTAAATAATATATGCAGATAAAATTTCATTTGGATTTTCAATATAATCACAAAATAAAACATAATATTCTTCCAAGCCAACTCTTCCATAATTACAGACTATAAGAATGAACAAAACTAAAGAGAGAGGAGAGGGAAGATTAAATCCTAGGCCATCATAAACAACAGAGACCATAGGACTTCATTAAGAAATCTGTATAAAGTTCAATTCCTTTTTTCTCAGATCATTTTTCCTGAATTAAAGGCCTGAACAGAACAGAATAATCTGTCAAATTCTTCATTAATGTTATGTATGTAACAGTCACTTTTACAACTATGCACCAACTCTCAGCAAAACACACGGAAACTTACAGAATGACAGAAATTAATTCTCTGGAGACAAGTCTCTTCCTATAAATTTGCTTTCAGAAACTTTCACAAGATGGACTAGACAGAATCTAGAGAGGTATTTGAGGGGAAAAAAACAATCACTTTTAAAAAAATCTGATTATCAGCATGCATGCTTAGTATTTTATAATGAAATGCTGATATCTGCACTCTTTTATATAGAGGCTATTTAGTGAGGCTCCTCACATGAATAGGTTTAGCTCTGCAGTCAATTTGAAACTAAAATAATCATATCAGCTAGACAAGATCTTCAGATTTAAACAACTTTCATTATTAAAGGAAGCACATGATCAGCTTTTTCTGTGATAGAACCTGCATATATCTTATCCAATGCTGGTCTTAAGGATTGAGACCAAACTCTCAACATTTGCATGTGCTGTGAATATTTCCTGTGAGAAAATGTCACAAGGTGAGAAGTACAGAAAAATGAAGAGCTCAGAATTTTTTTCTCTCTATAGCATGGTGCACAAGGCAGTGCTTCTGGTAAATAAGATACAGAGAATGACAAATCTTTTTCTTTCTCTTTCTCTCTCTCTTTTTTTTTTTTAAGAAAAGGACTATACACTTTTTCAACCAAATGTATTTCAGGGTGCCAATGCCAACAGAAGATAAAAGACACAGAAAGCTGCTGTGCTTTACCAAAGGCCAGTTTGCTTTAAGGAAGCCTCTATTAAATACAACCTTTAAATTAATAAGGAATAAGGATTCTCTTGCAGCTGCAGCCAGAGCTGTACATGTGAGCAGAGCCCTTATTGACCAGAAGGGGAAAGAAGAGAGGCAGACTCCACACTCTGTGTGAAATGCCCTCGAAGGGGTTTCAGGGAAATAGATAATTTTTTGGGCAAGCTGAGACTCTACCATTACCACTACTGCACCATCCTACATGTGAGGATATTTCCACATAGAACTTATTCCTTCAGATAAAAATTTTTCTAAGAAACAAATGGTTATCAGCAAACTTTCCTCCTCCTGGCTTTATGAATGTTGCCCATGGACTAGGGGAGAATACAGCCCAGAAGAGACCATCTCATATGCCCATCACAAAGCATAATAGATACCCAAATCTGATCTGATCTTGCCACTCAGCATGAGTCACTGAATGACTGAAATAGATGGAAACTACTTCCAGTATTTCTCTCCTGACACCAAAGCCACACATCACTTTGAAAAGATTTAGATGAAGTTCACACAATTATCTGCTAAGTATGTGGACACTGAGGGAGTTTTGAGATATCTCATTACTTCTGCTGCTCATTAGTGGATAGGACAGTATATTTCCAACACTTTGTGGTTTTCAAAGGTTTTTTTAAAACCAAAGTAAAAAGAATAATCAGTATACCACAGCTCACCTGCTCCCTTTGTCATTGAAGCAAGCCTACACTGACAGTTCAAAGCATGTCTGAATTTGCGTTTATCTTTGCGAGAAACAATCCATTACCAGCCACTAATGATCTTTCTTTTTGCCCTAATGAATCTGCCTTGAAAGGAATCTACCTCGGGTTCCATGCTGTTCACAATTATTAAAACATGAAAACTGGATTAACTCTGTTAAGGACATTGATGGTTAACTCTGATGTTAAATAAATGTCTGCTTTATGAACTGGAACCAATTCAGACCATGCAAGTCAATCATTGTTCTAAAGATGAAGCATGCAGCACCTCATCTCTCAGTACAAGCATCCTGGATCTCTACTGGCATCACTCATACTGCAGAGGGGCAGGTCCAAAGGGCAGTTTTGACATGAGGAAGTACACGTGCCTGGAAAGTGAAAGTAACACAGAGCTGTTTCTGATAGCACAGACACCCTTGTGACAGCAGAGGCAAAAAGCTACCTGCCACAAGCCATGCGTGCATCTGGGTCTCTTACAGACAGACATGGACAGAATATGGGGCAGTTTGTTATTCTTTCTACTGCTAGTGCTCTTCATAAAAATTATTGGATAAAACAGCATTTTTTGGTAGGCATGCCTGTCCTTAAGCCAGTCTTGTTCCCTTTTCAAAAGCCACATTCCCCTTTCAAAGATAATGCTGGTTTTTTACTGTCAGCCAAACCACTAGTTGTTTGCTGCTAGAAATAGTAACCCTTATCTCAGGGTGTTAATGTCACACTCAGGTTTAACTGGAATTAACTCATTTTCCTGTTGCTTCAGTGCTAGTTCCAGTGTTAGGCTAGGCTCTGGCAGCTCCCACTCTCCCCAGCACAGCACAGCATTAGTTGGATGGTCACCATTGCTGCTGCACAGCTAAACAGACTCCTCACCAAAGCACCCAGGATCTTCAAAGTCTCCTCAAAGAGAAGGGCCCTCCCAGCTTTACATCATAGAACTGATAAGAAAACAAAACTTCTTGCAAAATCTCAGTGTCAGGACTCTTCCTGGGCTGCCTTGACTGGATCACAGGTGTAGCTGCATTGTCTCCTCTCCTAACTAATCTGTCCTCCCCATTAGACTTACTCCTTATCTGCAATCTAGCCCAATATCCTCTTAATACATGCAAGGACATCCATGCTGGATCAGACCAATGCCCAGCATCAGCATCCTCTGCAATAGTGGCCAAGACCAGCCCTGAGACAGAAATCAATACAGACAGTGGTAATCAGCAGGACAAACAGTAGGACAAAGCCTCATTGCTTCCAGAAATTTGGGGCTCAGAGGTTTCGTACTGTAGTGATATTTCTGCAAGAAGGACCCTGCAAGGAGGTCACTGGGGCTGGTGGGGCCTCTTGGGATCCTCCCCACCCAGAGCCAGCTCAGCTGCAGCAGATGCTCAGGGCCCCAGCCAGTTTTGATTGTCTGCCAGGACAGAGACCTGCCAGGACAGATCTTGTGAGAGACTTTTTCAGTGTTTAACTACCTTCCCATTAAAAAAAATGGGATTTGGACATTTTCTGAAAGTATTAGCATTCACATGCTGCTGCAAAATATTCCAGAGCCTGCCTGTGCACTGCCTGAGGAGCTGTGTGCAAGCGAGTGTATAGGCAAGGGCAATGTTCCTCATGTCTTCCTGCACTCTGAACAGGACCACTGCTCTACCTTAACGTGAAGCAATTATCTTATGAAGGTTTTAAGACCACAGCATTCATTACTTTAATTGGAATACTCTAAGATACATAATTTTTCTGGTTTCTGGATTTTCCCTATGTAGTTAATAAGGATTCCTGTCTTTGTCATGAGCTGTGGAGGCATCTAGTATTGCTCTGTAATACCCAGAGAAACAAGATCATTCTGTTTACAACTCACTTATCATAATAAATGCCAAAATATTTCTCATCTCTCACAGTAATAAAAGTCAGGCAAAAGGAAATTATTTGCCACAAGGTAAATAACCTTTTAATGCCATCTTCAATTCTTGGAACTACTCTCATAGCTTTTTTGCTCTTACTATGCATCTGTTGCATTTATTTCTCCGTTTGCCAGGAGATTCCCCATCTACTGTATACATTTGAAAGAAGTGTACAGGAAGGAAACTTTACATATTTCAGTCTTCAGACTCACATTTTCACAACAATAGCAGGAATAAAGACATTAGAATAGAATTATAGAAAGGTTTGGGTTGGAAGAGTCATCTAGTTCCAATATCTGTGCCATGGGCAGGGACACTTCCTGCTAGACCAGGGTGCCTCAAGGTTCCATTCAGCCTGGCCTTAAACACTTCCAAGCACCCACAACTTCTCTGGGCAACCTGGTCCATGGTTTCAATATCTTCACAGTAAGGAATTTCTTCCTTATATCTAATCTAAACCTACCCCCTGGCAGTTTAAATACATTACCCCTTGTTCATATGTCCTTGTACAAAGTCCCTCTTCAGCGCTTCCATAGCCCCTCTTTAGGTGCTGAAAGGTGCTATGAGGTCTCCCTGGAGCCTTCTCTTTCCAAGACTGAACAGCCCCCAGTTCTCTCAGCCTGACTTCTCAGGAGAGGTGTTCCAGCCCTCTGACCATCTTTGCTTCTTTTCTCTGGACTTGTTCCAACAGGTTCATTTCCTTCTTGTGTTGGGGACCCCAGGGCTGGACACAGAATTCCAGGTGGGATCTCACAAGAGCAGAGCTGAGGAGCAGAATCTCCTCCATTGCCCTGCTGCCCACGCTGCTTTTGACGCAGCCCAGGACATGTTTGGCTTTCTGGGCTGCAAACACACATTTTCAGCACATCCTAAGCTATTGATTCACCAGCACCCCCAAGTCCTTTTCTTCAGGGCTGCTCTCAATCCATCCTCTGCCCAAAAGGATGTCCCAATCATTGTGCAGGACCTTGTACTTGGCCTTGTTGAACTTCATGAGATTTGAATGGGGCACTTTTCAAGCTTGTCCATGTCCCTCTGGATGGCATCCCTTCCCTCCAGTATGTCAACCACACCACACAGCTTGGTGTGATTGCCAAACTTGCCAAGGGTGCCTGCCAGGTTCAATCCCCCTGCCCGTGTCCTCAACAAAGCTGTTAAACAGCAGCAGTCCAATCCTGACCCCTGCAAAATGTCACTTGGCACTGCCCTGCACATGGATATCCAGCCCTCAACAGCAACTTTTTGAGTTTAACCAACCATCCAGTTCCTTATCCACTGAGTGGTGCATCCATCAAATCCATGGCTCTCCATGTTAGAGACAGAGGATGTCATGGTGACCTTATTGCTCTCTACAACTCCCTGAAGGGAGGTTGCAGACAGGTGGGGTTGGTCTCTTCCACTGGGCAGCACTGACAGAACCAGGGGACACAGTCTCAAGCTGTGTCAGGGAAGGTATAGGTTGGATATTAGGAAGAAATTTTTCACCAAAAGAATAATAAAGTACTGGAATGGTCTTCCCAGGGAGGTGGTAGAATCACCATCTCTGGATGTGTTTAACAAAAGACTGGACATGGCACTTGGTGCTAAAGTCTAGTTGAGGTGTTAGGGCATAGGTTGGACTTGATGATCTTAGAGGTCTCTTCCAACCTCATTATTCTGTGATTCTGTAATTCTGTGTGGGACAGTGTCAAATGCTTTGCATAAGTCCCAGTAGATGAAATCTGTTGCCCTTCCCTCATCCTCCAACACTAACCCCATCATAGAAGGCCACCAAATTTTTCAGGCATGATTTGCTCTTTGTGAAACTGTGTTGCCTATCACCAGTCACATCCTATTTTGCATGTGCCTCAGCACAGTTACTAGGAAAATCTGCTCCATGATCTTGCCAGGCACAGAGGTGAGACAGATTGGCCTGTAGTTCCTCAGGTCTCCATTTTTTTTCCTTTTTAAAACCAGGGGTTATTTTTCCCCCCTTCCAGTCAGTGGGAACTTCACCAGACTGCCATGACTTCTCAAGTATTATGGATAGTGGCTTAGAAACTTCTCTAAGAACTCTCTCAGATCCCAGGGATGCATCTCATCAAGTGCCATGGATTTGTGCATCTTCATGTTCCTTATATAGTCTTGAACCTGATCTTCTCCTCCAGTGTGTGGTTCTTCATTCTCCTGGTTCCTGCCTTTGCTTTCTGTGACTTGGGCACTGTGGCTGGAGCACTTGTTGGTGAAGACTGAGGCAAAAGAGGGATTGGATACCTCAACCTTCTCTGTACCCCAGGTAACAAGATCTCTCTCATTTCCTTCTGGAGAGGGCCCATAATTTCCCTAGTGTGTCTTTTATTACTCACATTCCTATAGAAACTTTTTTTGTTGCCCTTGATGTTCCTGACTAGATTTGATTCTATCAGGGTTTTAGTTTTCCACATTTGACCCCTGATTGCCCAGACAATTTCTCTGCATTCCTCCTAAGACAAGAGTCCTTGCTTCCACATTCTTTTCTGAGTTTGAGTTTACCCAGAAGCTTGAGTTCATCCACAGAAGCCTCCAAACATTTTGCGTGATTTCCTATTTGTTAGGCTGCATCTCTTCTGAGTTTGAAGGTGATCTTTGAATATCAACCATTTTTCTTCATTTCCTCTTCCCTATGAGTCTTTGTGCCATGGTATTCTACCGAGGAGTACTTCAAGAGGGACTAGGTCTGCTTTCCTGGAGTCCAGGGCAGTGAGATTGCTGTGCACTCACCCTGCTGCCCTAAAGGGTATTGAACTCCACCATTTCATGGTCGCTGGAGACAAGGCTGCCCTTGGGCTCCACATTCCCTTCCAGCCTCTCTTGTGTGGTGAGAACAAGGTCCAGCATAGCACCTCTCCTTGCTGGCTCCTCTATCCCTTGGAGAAGGAAGGGATGCTTTCCAGGAACCTCCTAAAATGCCCTGCTAAGCTCTCCCTCCAGAAGATATCAAGGTGGTGGAGGCCCCCCATAAGAGCAAGGGCTTGTAAGAATATGAGGCTGCTCCTCTCTGTCTCAGAGGGCCTCATCCACTAGGTTTTCCTGGTTGGGTGGCCTGTAGCAGACCCTGTAATGTCACCTGTCCCTGCCCTGCCTTTAGTCCTGACCCATAAGCCATTGGTCAGCTCTTTATCCATCCCAGAGCTCCATGTACAGCTGTACATGGACATGGTCTTTGACATAAAGGGTGATGCCCCTCTTCATCTTCCCTTCCTGTCCTTCCTACAGAGCATGTATCCTTCCATTCCAACACTCCAGTCCCAGGAGTCACATCTCTGTAATATTAGGAAATCAGACATAGAATTCTGTATTCAGAAAATAACCTTGTCCATGTTAAGAAACAAACAAACAAAAAAAATGGGGCTTTGGGAATGGGGGAAGCTTTTATCTGACAGTACAGTTCACAGAAGAACTTTATTTTAAACTAAGATGTCATACAGGGGAACAAAAGAGTTCACCTCTGACAAGGCTTAAGCATTGTCTTTCACTGTGGTTATTTAATGCAAAGAATAATTCATAGTTACATTAGAGATGGAAGATCAAACAGGGACAAAAGTTAAGACAGTGTGGTCATCCCTAGCTCCTCATAGAGTTTGTTGCAGAGTTTCAGACTGGGTGTTGAGAAAACTCCATTTCTTCTGGAAAAACATTTAGTGAGCAATAAAGCAGGTTTCTACCTTGGTTGAAAGATGGATAAAAGGGTGGAAAGCACTCTGCATTGAGGCCTTAAAAAGATTATAGGGATTAAGGCAAATACAATATGACGTAACAAGCCCTGTACAAAAAAAGGGTTGCCCACTTTAAGCTTTGCTGTAATGCAGATAGAACAATAAATTATATACCAAACATTATCCAAAATAAATCATGGACCATATCTAGTGGTAAATGAATTATCGCTGCTCCTTAGACCTTCTCTTTTTCATAAAGAGCAATCCCTCTAGACGGTCTGAAGAGAACTGAGTGCACTTTTTTTCCTGTAACTGTGAGAATGAGGAAATTGGGCTGAAATTCCCATGTGATACGTTCAATTTCAACAGCTAGAATTTTAATATGGCTGGCTGGTTATAAAATATTTGCTATAAAATTTTTACTTGTATTAATGAATTTTTGGATGTTTGCAAGATTAGAAACTGCTACAGAAAGGACGAATCAAAAATACTGGCTCCAGACAAACCATGTTCTTCTCATAACTACAATTAGGGAGCTTAATAAAATCCAGCATATCAGATTAGTTTTGCAACTTCTACTCCTCTAACTTGTACTACCATGACATCTTACAAGTATGGGGCAAATGGGTTAGATCTACAGAATAGTGTTATAGTCTTCCCTTCAGACTGATTTTTTGTCCTTTCTGATAATATTTAAGAAAATATTTTCCAATTAATTGAAAGCCATTTAGTGCTCCCACCAAATTTGTCCTCAGTTACTCTGGAGCAGATACACTTTGTTTTTACCAAATGCCTTTGATTTCTTCTCTGCTGACACAGACATGCACTTAATTAAAACCTTCCATTGAAGTGGCATTAGTTAGGCACACAAGGTATACCAAGTTGCTCTTAGGCTTCCTGCCAGGAAGCCAGCAGTGCTGATACTATCCTTCATTTACTTTCGAGTGTCAGCAAAACAGGCAATTTATGGCCACATAAATAAGGAGCCAACAGCCCATGACCACTATCTGCAGCAATACAGCACAGACACAGACGATGAGCTGGGCCCGTTCCCTGGGACTGATTCATGTTGCTGAATACAGAATCAGAATACACTTTACCAAAGTGTCTTCTGTAAGACCATAATAAAATACATCACCAGTATGAGTGTTTAAAATACATCAGCAGTGTGAGTGTTTAAAATCAGGGAGCAGCATAAAAAAATCCCATTAACAAGCATGGGACTTTTGCAGATATCTATCATTCACCATGCTGAAAATTTTAACTGGGGATTTTGTACACATACAAGCAGGATGCAGACATAGCACATTGTGAAATGAGATCTGGTTTTTATCAGGATATTGGGATTTTTGTTAAGAAATAAAGAACAGGGAGAAAAGCCTTTCAGTCTGATACAGTGTTGTCCTTGTGGGCAGGGATTTAAAAAAGCATCCAAAAAAAGGGAGACATCTGAGAATTCATGTAATTGACAGAAGCATCTGAAAAAGTCTGTAAGACACAGCAACAGCTTTCATTATATGGTACCAGTTCTGCTTCAGAAGGCTTCAGAGATGTATCTGGCAAGCTAACCCTGAGAGAAAATGTATTTCTGACCACCAGTATAGCCATTCTTCCATATGAAAATGCAGCAGAAGTTGGATGATGCCACTTAGTTCTGTTAGGTGCTGATTGTCACATGTGTGCTTTTCACATTGAAGTTGGAATTAAACAAGAGTGGTTTCAAATTAAGAGTAAGTTTCACATATAGCAGCAATAATAATTCTCTAATCTACAGATTTCATTTCCTAAAAATCAGAGAAATGTTACTAAGCTATTTTTGCAGTCAAAATCTAGCAGGAGCAGCTCTGCTAAGACTAGATATATACCACTAACAGGAGATATCTGCAGGGCACTGAGGCCCAAGCTCAGCATGAAATCTGAGCATGAGGAAAAGTTCATCCTTGCCTGGGAAATTTCTTCATGCTTTCCTGTGCCTGCAGAAATGACTGAATTGGGGCATGAGTACCTTCAACTGAATTCATCATTCAGCAAGACTGACCTTCAGTTTATATCTTGGCATATTTTTTCTACAAATGCAGTTTTTAAAAAGAAAAACAAAACATTTTCCTCATCCTGCATACTCTTGCTAAAGACCATTATTAGACAATTCATGTGAAATCCTGGCTTCTAGAATAGAAGCAAAAAGAATTCCACTGATTATGGAAATGCAGCAGTTTGCCCTTCTGCAGGAACTTGAACAGGGTGTAACAGGAAACACATCCCTGTAAAGTAAAAAGCCAAGCCATGTACACAGTATATCTTAAGGTCTTGCTCAGAAATTCTCTGCCTCCTGAATCTCCCAAAACATAAGGGATCTGGAACCACAAAAAGAAAGGTGTCTGCAGTTTTGCTCACACATTTATTGTCTGAGATCAACTGAGAAACAAATAAACACTTTTCATTTCACTGCAAAGAAAACAAAAAAAAAAAACCAAAACAATCCTGTCACTAAGATGTTAGGTCCTTTTTGTATTTTCAAGTGCCAGCCTTTGAAATTTTCTCCCATTTGAAGAAGGAACTTGTGGTATTAAAGGTTATAGCTGAAGTGCAAGTGTAATCCTATAATTAAATAATCTGCGGGCAATGATCAGACACTTCTACAGAAACTCCAAGATATAGCAAATAAACACAACTAGGATAATTAAATACTTCTGAGTATTGGACCTACAGCATGAAGTTGTTGTAGAAATAGAGATGACTTTAACAAACCATACATGCCAAGTTATTTGGTTAGCTCACGTAAATGCCTTTAAAAGGCTCTACATAAGACAGAGTAGAGCCTTACTGTGAAATAGAATTCTGTAAAAATAAAATTGAGAACACATTAACAGTTTAGAAAAGTTTAAACAGACTTAAATTTATTCTCTATTTTCATTTCTTAAAACATCCAATATATTCAGGTATTGATTCACCTTTTCTAATTGGCGATGCAGTTGCTTCAAGAAAATTTTTTAAAGCTGTTCATGATTGTGTAAAAATTTTATGACTTTATTTGTATGTGTAGGAAGTTAAATTTTTATTGGATGGATTGTAAAATTAAAAATATGTATTTTCTGTCTTTTATTAGGCATACAATCATTCTATTGGAGCTTAGGTTTCAGCGTATGAACATGGGTTTTTGCATTGCACTGGGTTGGGCTGGGATGCAGTTAATTTTCTTCACAGCAGACCATATGGTGGTGTGTTTTGAATTTGTGATTAAAAAAACTGTTGGTAACACATCAGTGTTTTGGCTACTGCTTACACAGTGTCAAGTTCTGCTCTGTTCCCCACTCTGTACCCCTGTCTGTGTCTGTTACACACTGGGCTGCCCATGTACATCTGTATTCTAGACTGCATCTGTTCTGCTTGAATAAAATCCGAGTGTCACAGCTGCCTTATCATTTTACATTAGTCAGCCTCCAGATCCCTAAGCAATGAAACAGTGCAAAAAATTAAAAGTTCATATTTTGGTAGTGAACTTAAAAAGAGTCCATGTCAATAGATATTATTTTGCAGTTCACTACCATAACAAAGTTCAGCAATAAAATAGTTAATTCTGTAACAGAGAATACATTCACAAAGTATGTTATAGCTTCATTCAAGGAGTGTCACTTCCAATTAAAAATCAAAAGAAAGGGGATGGTGAGCAGCAGAATAAGGGTCAAAACAGATAATTATTTTTGTATACTTACAAATCCCAAAGAAAAAACTTTGGCATATGGTCCTAGTGTTCAGTAATGGACAGGGCTTTGTGGGCATCCATTTTCCATGCTTTAGAATCTGGCAGGGGTATCAGGACAAACTTAGCAATAGTTCAGGTCTAATGCAATCAAAACCATGACATTTAGAAACCCTGTGTAAACACAGTCTCCCTGTAACTATAAGAAAATAAGAAATTAGGCTTATATTATCTTGAAAATAATCTTGAAAACACTACAGTCTGTTCATATCAGGAGTTTATAACATAAGTAAACATTATTTCCTTAACTTTCTAATCAAAACCAGATATGAGAAAGTCAGTAATTGTCAGTGACTAAAAAGCTGATGTGTCTTTCCAAATTGCATCATCCTCCTATACCAATCATACTATTTGTCCAGCTTAACTATTATCTAAGTTCATAAACATGGCAATATGATTAGACACTGGAAGAGAGGTTTGTTTTCTAGTTATCACAGGATTCAAATTGCTGCTGACAGACCTGGCCTAAGAAAATTGACTGCAGCTTTCCAGGATGGCTGACTGGAGTACAATTTGGAAAGAAAACTATTTGCCTCCAGAAACAAATGCTGTGTTATGAAACTCTTGGACCACTGGCCAAGACTGACCTGGCCAACCATCACAAAGCACCAAACCAGCCATCAGCACCCAGCAGAAGCTACCAGCTGCATTGGCCACAGTGCCTGAGGCTGGAATCACACCCTGTAAATAAAATGCTCTCCACAAAAAAGAGTACAGTTAAAATGCTGAGTTCATATCAGGGCAATCAGGGTGCCTGAAAATCAGAGTCCTTCCCTTTTTTTGTTTTTTTCCTTTTTCTTTCTTTCTTTCTCCAAAATAGTTTGAGTTAAACCTGGTAACACTGGCCCTCAACAGCCTAAGTGCTGGCAGCAGATCAGCAGATCACATAAGAGCCCCTCTCTTAGCCCTATGGACCTTCCTGAGGTTGAAACCAAAGGAGGAGAAGGAATCACCATACTTCTTGCAGGAAAAAACAGAGTTGGATGTGGCAGCTAATTTCTAACTACCCAGAGGTACTAGTGGACCCTCAGGACTAGTGGACTTACAGGACCAATGTGGTATTCTCTGCAAGACCATCTAAAACATATACCATGTGCAAGGCTCTTAACAAAGGCACAAATGGATCCAGCTCCTGGAACAGAGCACTATCACACACACACTTCAGCAAATATCCTTGTACTCCTCACAGCCTGCTTCTCACAATTGCTTCCTTCAATCTGCTAAACTCATTTAGGGACCAAATGGCTTGGCTCTGAGGGCTGGGTTTGTCACTTAGGCTATCTTTTGAAGCACTTCAATCTAGGCTAGAGAAGGAAAAGAAAGCTGAGTGAGCCAAGCAGGGGAAATACTCTCCAGTTGCATGGACAGTTTAAATGAGCTATACAACATGAGGTTTCCAAACTACAGAACATAAATAACTGCAGGTAAGAATATCCCTATGTGGCATTCACATTCTCTGGAAAAATCCCTTTGCCCCAGATTTTTCTCCTGAGAAGCCTCAGAGAAGGCTTATCTCATTTGCTTCTCCTGTGTTGTGCTCACATGTGGAATGTGTTTGGAGATTGTTTACCCACAGGTGATTGTTTCATTGGATTCTGGTGTGAGTTGTTTTCACTCATTGGCCAATAAGGGCCAAGCTATGTTGGGACTCTGGAAAGAGTCGTGAGTTTTCAGTAGTATCATTTTAGCATTGTGTAACTATCCTTTCTGTATTCTTTACTATAATATAGTATAGTATTCTTCAATATAATAAAGTACCATAAAATAATAAGTTAGCCTTCTGAGAACATGGAGTAAGATTCATCATTCCTCCCTGCCACGGGGGTCCCTGCAAATGCAACATCCCTGAACATCATGAAAACAGTGGTAGGTAGACAGTCAGACCTTCTGCCTTGGCTCTCATATATTGCTACATACTAAAATCTTAAATCTAAGTTTTTTCACTCTGTAAGATCACACTTCTAATTAGTTACACACCCATAATCCCAGTGTTATTAATAAATTTTGGAAGGCTTCTCTACAGTCTTAGGTCAAATGCAGTGTTCTCTTGTGGTTCTGTGCCTTTCAGCACAGAAAGTTTAAAATTCTTAGTAACTAGGGTTCCAACAAGACCGACCTTGCAGATCCTGGGTATGCACTGATTTGGGGCCTCTCTTTGCTGTGCTTCTTCCATACATAAGGTTGGTTCCCACAAAGTAAAAATCCCTTCCCTAAAGTCATTTAAATACTTCTGTATTCCACTTGAGGAGAATGGAATCAGCAATTGCTCTTGAAAGATAGCAGTAAGTAACAACATGAATAATACACCATACAGGAACTCATTGGAATATCTACTGACCTCTGCTATTTCAATGCTGGTGTTTATTGCAGATTAAATTAATTGGAGAAAAAACAGCATGATAGAGCAATAGATGAGAGGAGAACACAGTAACAACACAGAGAACAACAGTTCAGCCTTTAAAATCATGGGATCAGCTCTCAAATTAAACTGAAATTAAGAGGAATTCGCCTCTTTGTTAGCTTTGTCAGTTCACATTAGCAACAGTCTCTTATAAAGCAGCTGAGAAATATCTGCCTCACATACGAAGTTTTTCAAAGCTTTTGTGTTTGGAGAGTCACTTTTACCAGCCTGTCCAACAGGGATTATCCCCTAAAAATTAACTTTATATGCAAAATTAAGAGAAAATTGTCAACGAAAAAGCAGTTGAGATACTATATACACCTCACAACTTCCATAGATTTGGTGACAGGAGATAACTCCATTTTTGAGTCAAAGTTATGCAATTTCATGAGATTATAGAGATTCATAGAGATTATAATTAGTAATATATTATTAGACTGAATTAAAACCAAATTTTTCAAGAAAATAAATCTTAAGTTATCCTTTCCTCCAGAAAAACACATTTGTTCTTTGTTATATCTCCAAATGAATACAGTATTTCTTTTTAGGAAAAGAACTAATGTATCAAACCAAGATTTCAAAAACTGTTAACAGAGGCAGTTTATTTATAGACGTTTACAGCCTTTAAAAATAATCAACAGAACCTCAAGATTTTCTTGATCACAATAAATAGTTCTCTATGAAAATTAAGTTCAAAGCATACTGCAATAGTTAGAACAGAACAACTGACAAGTACTCAATCACTGCCTAACTAAACCATGGTACCAATCTCAAGAATACTTGTAATTGTAATGTCCTAGTCTACACATAGAAGGCTACTGTTATGGAGGTCTACTGTAACACTTTTCCTCCTTTTATTTATTGCAAGTGATTCAGAACTGCATAAAAGTGAGAATCTGCATAAAGTGAGGTATAGCAGAACACGGTACAGCAGAGAAACAAAGAACTTCTGCTCCCCAAATGCACTTTTTTTCATAAAACCTTGTTTGTACATATGGAAGAGAATTTCACATTGTTTGTAATATTCTTTATGACTAATTTTCATTTGCATAGTAATCAAGATTAAATTTGTGAGAAAAAAAAAAAATTTCAAGCCTACTAATCAATTCTTTATTTTGCCATTCCTTTATTGCACTAAGATAAAGAGGTAATCCTAGGAGGGAAAAATTGTTTAGGTCAGGCCATAGAGAGTTCATAAGGGGTTAAACTACTCACTGGAAAAAATAACTAACCCGCCTAAATATAATGTAATATAATAAATTATGTCACTTAGTAGAATGTCTTTGATTTACTTGAGTGCTAATATTTTGCAAAGACAATTAGTTAAAAGCAGAAATCCTCAAATGGGAAGTTTTTGATTGTTACTGTTCCCTCTTCAGCAGTTATCTCATACTCATCACACTGACAAAACAAGGGATTCTGTCCTTATCTAAAAATACAAAGTTTCATTTTAATGGAAAGATACCCTAAAAATGTATTACATATGCATCTTGTATACAAGGTAGCAGTCTGGAGTTGGCTGCCAATCCCCCTTCAGCCAGACACAAAACCCCTGCTGAATTCTTGGCCATGTGAGTGGGAGCACAGGAGAAGGGGAGCCCCGGGCAGCACCCTGACTCCAACAGGGCTGCAGCTCACACTGAGACCTCCTGCAACTCATGCAGGAGCTTCAGAAAACCAAGCAGATTTTTCTTATCATTTGCCACCTCTGACTCCTGCAGACATGCAAGATGCTTCTTCAAATGTGCCTCTTAAGGAGAAGGCAGCCTCCCCCCTTCACAACAATTCAGAAGAGTGAGGCGTTTCTCCAGGTGCCAGATTAAAGGAGCTCTGCTGCTGCACAGGGCAAACATTTCACTAGGCTGCCATGCAACTGGGGCACAAGTGCTGAAACCTTTGACTAGCTTCTACTAAAAACCCAAAAGCTGCCAACAAGCATAAAAACCAGGGAGTTCTCAATGAGGAGAATGGTCTATAGTATCTCTGTTACACAGGAAAATCTCCCTGCCCTGCAGGAGACCCAGAGGTGCAGTAGCTGATAACCTGACAGGTGTCTCAGGGTGCCATGAGGGCTCCTGTGGCTGCAGGAGCTGGGGGGGGAGCAGGGGCACACTGTCTGATGACAGATACAGATTACCTGATGCTTATCAGAGACACATGGACACAAAACTGTTGAGTTTTTGGAGTCATTTAGGGTATGACATTAAATCACAGAGAGTAACAGATGGACAGTACCTCATATCAGTAGAGACTCCCTAAAATGACAGAAAATAATCTATCTTAGACTTGTGCTTTGCTGTCCTGGTGGTATTTTCCATACTAGAAAGCAGGAGGGATATCCTCCAGCACTAGTACAGTGGCATTCTTATACATTATACATTTGGCATTCTTGCCTTGGGGATTCTCTTTGCCATTTAGGCTACCTGGCCTGCATGGCATGTACCTGTCAAAGTAGGCCAGGGCTTTACAGCAAAGAAAACCTAACCATTATAATAGAAAAAGTTACATATCTAGCTGATGTGTTTTTTATAACAATATTTTTAGAATATGTCAAAATTTCAGATTAGTCACAACAGCCATACTATTTTGGTTTTTTTGAGATGAAAAGCATAAAAAAAATGGTGGAAACTGACCTCTTAGTGGCAAACATGATGGTGCGGGCTTGTTTCACATTTATGAATGCAGTGCTCTGCACAGGCTGCTTATATTGACCTGGATGAGAAGAAAAAGATATATTTTTAAATCAAGAAACTCAGAACCTTGCTTTTAATATCCTGAAAAATAAATACACATAGTAACCATCTTCCAGTGAAACTTCAGAGAATAACTGGCAATTTTACAGAAATAAAAAGGTTAGCAAAAGTATGCAAAGGGTAAGGAACATGAGATAAAAGTTAAAAAAACCCTAAGACTAAATCCTCCTAGTAGGGCTTAAACCTGGCATTATTAGAGCAGTTACTCAACAAGAGTTAGGCATAATAGTATATGATAATGCAACATCTAAAAGTCCTTGCTTCTTACAGTGAAATTCATGTGCCCAAGCAAAATGCATGTGCTTTAAAGCAGCAAAACAGGTCTCTCTGAATTTCCAGTCTCAACAAAGCTACATAAATTTATATCTTAATTGTGTTTTGGTGCTCAATTTGTTGAATTACTATCTCAGTAAATTAGTAATTTTTCCAGAAAGAAAACATTATTATAAATAAGAAATTTCCTGGTGTGGGTCTATTTATACAGATTAAGTATTAATTTTATATTTATATATATAAAATATATTATATATATTAATACTTAATACCTCAGGAAATATCATCATTATTATTATTATTGTTGTTACTATTACTATTACTATTTATTACTATTACTATTACAAAGAGAAATTCCAACTTCTCCATAAAAATATGAGATTACAAAATATTAGAATAATTAGGTCAGGAGAAAGTGCCTAGTCCAGCCTTCAGTTCAAAGCAAGTATAATTGGATCATTTTGCTTACAGGTGTGTCAACTTGGGTCTTGAACATGTCCACAACCTCTTCTGGAAACCAGTTCCTGTACCTCATAACCACCATGGTAAAAATAGATTTTGTAACATCTAATCAGACTTTTCCATATTATACCCTGTGTCTACTGCCTCTTATCATATACTTTTATATATCATATATACTCTTATATATCATGTGTCTACTGTCTCTTATCATACCTCCAAGAAAAATCTAGCTCCATCTCCTCTACACCCTTCACTCAGGTACTTGTTATCAATACTGAGGTGGTCTCTTGCCATTTCTGACCCTCAGTTGATTCAGCTCTCTCAGCCTTCTGTTGAATGCCATTTGCTACAGTCTCCTGGCCAGTTCATTTGGTGTCCATAAGCTGACATCCTTCTTGTTCTGGGGAGCTCAAAACCAGACAGAGTGCTCCACAGTCAGTCTCACAAATACCAAGCAGAAGGCAAGGATCTTCCCCTGACCTGCTGGCTGTTTTTGCCCATGCAGCTGAGGGAAACAGGTGAGTTTCCTTGCTGTAAGGGCTCCCTGCTGGTTCTCATGCAAAATGCATCTCACCAGGCCCCTCAGATCCCTTTCTGTACCACTGCCTCCCAGGCATTTCATCCCCAGCCCATCATTTTACACAAGGTTGTTCCATCCCACTGGAAAAACCTTGCACATGCTTTTGCTGAAGATTCCTGTAAGGTTCCTGCCAGTTCATTTCTTCAGCCAGCCCAGGTCCCCCTCAGTGGCAGCACTGCCCCCCAGCAGCTCCTTCCCCAGGCAAGTCAGTGCCTCATTCAGTGTGTGGGTCCCCAGGAGAGGCCCCTGGGGCTCTGCAGCCCCACACAGACCAGCAGTAGCCTCCCTTGATGTGCCACCCAAGTCCAGGGCTCCAACATGCAAAGGGCTTTAGCACCAGTCTGCGACAGGGAACCTGCCCTGTGGGGTGCTGAGGCCACCCCTGCACCGCCCCACACCACTGCAGGCAAGTGTGAGCAGAGATGCTGTGTGTCTCTGCTCTGCTAACACCTGGGACAAGGCTGACACTGCTGGTCCCCAGGAGCTTCACCCTCCCAAAGCAGGATTCAGGCATTTCCAGGAGCAGCCAGAAGCAGCTCCCAGCAGAACTGAGAGCAGAGACTCAAAATGCTGCACAAACTGGGAAGAGCAGCTATGAGAAGACCAGGCAGTGCTCTGGAGGCCCTGCAGACTCCCAGCTCCTCAAATCAAGCCACTTTTGCAACACCAGTTCACAGCACTCTGGTCCACCATTGCCAAAGGAGCAGCTAAGTAGCACCTGGAAAGTGCCAGCCCCTCCAGATGAAGCTTCTGCCACCAGGTCCTTCCCACAAGAATGCAGCAGCTCCCAGCCCTGGTTCAGCTCCCTGCTGATTGCCACTGCACATTCAGACTGCCCTCACCGTGCATAATATTGATGCCAGTGCAACCTTTCTGCCCTTCTCTCAAATGTTCAGTTTAAAGCAAAAATAGCTTACAAATTCAGACATTCTATCCCAGTTTAGTTGATTTGTTAAATGTAAATGGGATATCTAAATACAAATGTTTTGTCCATCAGGAAGAAGCTGTGATTACATGATCTTGACTGACAGGAGAATTTTTGTCTACAAACTCCCTTCTAAATTTGTAAGATGCTCTGGGGGACTTCACGTCTCCATGTCAGATCAGATAAAATGACACCAGGTGAAATGGCTTGTTACTTCCAGATGAGGAAGCAGCATTTTCACAGCACTATATTTCATTATGGGTTGAGGAATGACATTTTTGTCTCAATTTACCAGCTGCTCTTAAAGCATTTTCTTTTTTGGTTTGTGCAGGCGTTTTTGGGGTTTTTTTGTTTGTTTTAGTGTGTCTCCTTAACTTGTACAGCTGCAATAAGTTGAAGGGAACCTCCTTCTTCCTCTCCACACTCTCTTGTTCCAGAATCACAGCCTTGCAGCTGGGCAAGAAGCACAAGTATCATCAGCCTGAAGTACATTTTCCTTCCCATGCAATTATTCTCCCTGCCACTTACTAACACCAGTCCCTCTACACTGAGAGCATAACAAATGCCTGCTTCCAGTTATTTGTCTTGATTGGGAATTTCTGAAAGCTTTAAGTAGGCCAAGTGTCCACTCCAACTGAAAATCAATGGTTTTGGGGCATACACATTCCCAGCATGTTCTGAGAAGTCACACTCCAGTTCCCTATTTGTGATTGTCAGGCTAACCAGAAGCTATGCCTATACTGTCAGATATGCAGCTCAGAGATGAAACATGATCAGATTAAGGATTGCAGCTCAGCCTCTGCCCCAGTGCATGTAATAAGTGTCTCAAGCCATTCACACAGCTGATTATACAACATGGACCCTAACTGTGTAAATGTGCTAAAAGATCTGAGTCAGGCATTCAATTTCTCTTAGAAATAACAAGGTTCAAGCTCCAGAATCCAATTCAGAGGTATTTAAATTGTGACCTAGAAGTCCAGCTCCCATATTTAAAAATGGCAGTTGCTTATGACCTCGTGAGCATCTGTGGAACTTTGACACAGAAAATTTTAAGCCAAATTTATTCAATCATTTGATGATCTTTTCCATTTCCAGTAAAGAACATCATTCATAAGCATCTTAGATTAGTAGGGAGGACTGCCTTTATGTTTGCAAGCACTTTAAATGAAGGGCTCTGATGTTTTCTGTCTCTTTTTGGATATAAATAAAAACATTAAGGATTGACATAAGGTACTGAAGTTCTCTGGAAACAGGACAAGCTATTTGAGGGAAACCAACAGGTATAGAATTGATGAGTAGCTGAAGCAGGTCCCCTTGGTCCCCCTGAAGGTGACTGGTGCAGAAGTAGGAAGAGGAAGGTGTTGGATACAGAATCACTGAATTGTTTAGGTTGGAAAAACCCTTTGAGGTCAAGCTCAACCATTAACCCAGCACTGCTACCTATCTCAGCAGAAACTTTGCTGGCCTCTTCAACTTCCTTTTCCTTCAGGCACAACTACCCTTTCTGGGGGAAAAAAAAATTTAAAAGACTGATACAACTGATACAGTAACAGAATATATTAAATGAAATATTAATTCAAGCTTTGGACTTTTTTCCTTTGCAAAGAAAATTGTTGGTTTTGCACAGAAATATTTCCCATAGCATTTCTCTGGCTTATTGAGGGTAACTGTGTCAACTGCTGCCTTTCAGCTGAATCTACTCCTTCTCAGGTGGAAGGAACTGTCCTCAGAGCATAACAGCCTTGGAAAACCACCCTCACTTTCCTGCAGTCACCTTGCATGGAAGCAGATGTGAAATATCATTCATCTACTTGGAGATAAATTCTGAAAGCTATGACTTAACAGCAATACTGATTTTAAAATGTCTTAAAGAGGCTACTAAAACTGGCACAAAATCTCAGTGAACCTTTTCATTTGCACCAGATTTAAGCATAATTTACAGAGATTCACACTGACTGCTGAAAGCCATGCAAATCTGAGCACAAGGATCAAGAATAAAAATATTCTCAGTTAAGAAACAATTGTATTAGAGCATAAAATGTGGCAAAGGATGTTCATACAGAATTACACAATAGGATCTTTATCAAAGACCTGGAGGAGGCAATGGAATGCACAACCATCTAGTTGGCAGATGGCCTCAGATTAGGGGAGATCAGTTGATATGCTCAGAATCCCTACATTGGAAGAGACCTTCAAGACCATTGAGGCCAACCCAGCCCTAACACCTCCACTAAACCATGGCACTGAGTGCTACATCCAGTCTTTTTTTGAACACATCCAGGGATGGCAACTCCACCACCTCCCCAGGCAGGCCAGTCAAGTACTTTATCACTCTTTCCATAAAAAACTTTTCCCTAATATCCAATCTATATTTCCCTTCGTGCAGCTTAAGCCAAGGCTGCCACCCAGGGAGAGCTGGACAGGCTAGAGGCATGAACTGACAGGGATCTCGTGAAATTCAGCAAGGACAGATACAAAGTCCTGTATTTAGGAAGGGAGAAACTCTTGCAATGGCATAGGCTGGGCACTGCCTGGCTGGAAGGGCAGCAAATTGAGCATGAGTCAGCAGCATGTTCAGGCAGAGAGATGGTAAACAGCATTCCAGACTTTATTAGCAGGAACAGGGCCAGCAGACAGAGGGGAGGGATCATACTGCTTTATTAAAAAGTCATCAGACCCTTCCTGAAGTACTGCATCCAGTTCTGCAGCCTGCCCTTGATGTAAGAAGGACGCTGATAAACTGGAGCAAGTTCAGGTGAGCACTGAACCTCATGGCCCAGAGAGGTTGTGCAGCCTCACTCATTTGAGTGTCTCAAAACTCATCTAAATAAAGCTCTGAACAACCTGGACTGATCTCAGAGCTGACCTTGCTCTGAGCAGGAGGATGGACTAGAATCCTTCAGAGGTCCCTTCCAAACTGAGTTATTCTGTGATGCTGTAAGTCTAGGTATGAAGAAGGGAAAACAGAGAAGGGGATGTGAAATGATGTTTGAAGCTGGGATCATTAAAATATGCTGGTACAAATACAATGACAGGATAATACTGTTTTCTGCTTGAAGGAAACAGCAAGTGTAGCTTCTGTCTCTAAATCCACACAATATATTCAATGTGGTGGTGTAGCTGTGCTCTATCACTCATTCCCTGTTAGATCATCCAACTCTGCCTGTAGGCAATTCAAGACAAACCCTAACTAATGTAATAGGAAATCATTTCTTTGCATGATCTCTGTGGGCATGCTAAAGAAATGTATTGATTTTTAAATTGAAGAAAAAGACAGGAAAAAGAAAACATTTGCCCTGCATACTTTACCCTCCTTCACCTTCATGGTAGCACACAGAGCTTCCTTTCCTAAGATTTCAGGATAAAGGGACATTTCTCTACATCTTTTAGATGGTCTTAAAATCTAAGTTCCTTGGAAATCTAAAATGGGGGGGAGGGGGTAAGACTGCTAAAAACTGCTTGTCCTCCTCTTGGCAGAATTGCTGGACCATCAATTATTTATTATTAATTAAGCAGTGGATGTGGATTAAACAGCATGAATACAGAAAAGACTCACAGGCAATAGCCAGAACTGATCAGGTTTTCATTATTTTTCTTTATTTACAAAGATTTATAAAGCTTGATAAAGTTTCTCCCATCCTCCCTTCTTTCCTGGCTCAACTTTACTCTTGACTTCTATCTCCCCTTTTAGGCAGCTCAGGGGGATGAGGAATAGGGGTTGTGGTCACCCCAAAATGCTTCATCTCAGCTGCTCCTGCTCCAGTGTGGGGTTCCTCCCACAGGAACCAGCCCTTCATGAACTGCTCCAAGGTGGGTCCTTTCCAGGGGTGACCTGTGCCAGCAGACCTGTACCAGTGTGGGCTCCTCTCCATGGGCTGTCTGCGGGCTGCAGCCTCCTTCAGAGCTTGCATTGCCGTGGCACAGCCTCTCCACTGGCTGCAGAGAGGATGAGAGTGGATGTCTGCTCCACCATGGCTCCCCATGGGCTGAGGGAGGGCAGTTTACTTTCTTCTGCTCTTCTCCACAGGCTGCAAGGAATCTCTGCTCTAACACCCAGACCACCTCCTCCCCCTCTTTCTTCATCTTGGTGTCTGCAGAGTTGTTCCTCTCCTTTTCCCCTCACTCCTCTCTCAGAGCTGCCCCACAGGTTTTTTTACCCTTTCTTATAATAGTTATGACAGAGGCACCACCAGCATCACTGACGTGCTCAGCTTTGAGCAGCAGCAGGTTCACCTTGGAAAATCTGGAGCTAGCTCTGTGAGACATTGGGATGGCTCCTGATGTCCCCTCAGGGAAGCCACCCCTGCAACTTCCCCACTACCAAATCCTTGCCATGTAAACCCAGTTTTATTTCTGTCTGATTACAAGCCATTTGAGAAAATGTATCAGATTTCCATATGCTGCAAACAAAATATAACACAGTTATATAATTTACAGCAGCAGAGGGAGGACTGCAGGGCTCATAAGTAATTCCACATAAACAAAGATGTAGAGATAAGACAATTCCTGGGACCAAAGCTGATGAACTGCTCTTTTCTGTACTTTTTTGCTCTATTATGAAATGTAGTGGCACTGGAAGCTAATCCAGTATTTCACAAGCATTGTATTTTTTAACAGATAAACACCCTCTCTCCACAGAATAAAATAATGTCCACTATATGTGATCAGCAGCAGGGAACAGAACTGTACAGACCTGAGTCTCTAGTCAGCCAAACCAAAGCTAGAAACTCCTGGAGGATAGAGAAATGAAGATAAGCTTTGGCTGTAATTATCTGAACTAATTCAAGAGACTACAGTGAGTACAACTCAGATAAATAAAAAAGAATATGTCAAGTACATGAGTTTATTAGCCTATTATCATAAAAAGAGGCATAACAGGGGGGTTTTGTACCTAATTACAGAAGCTAGAGACAACAACAGTAGTAGATTCATCTTAGGAATACACAGGTTCTGTTCTTCAAATTTTGACTTTTAAACTAATGCTATGATAATGATTTTCATTTTAATTACAGCTCCAGTGGTAATTACTTATATCTAAATTAAAGATGTCACTTAGCTATACAGAACTAGTGATTTCAATATATCAATTTCTTATTAAATAGACACTCAAACACTTTCATTTTGTTTAGTTTGATATTCAAAAAGAAGATAATAAAAAGAATGACATTTACTCAATACAATGTGAAGAGTATTTGTGCTTAGTCACTAGCTGGTTGAAGACTATACCTCAAGATTTGATAATGCAGGTTTTTCCTAACTGTATTAAATAAAGCTCTTCTCAGTTCACTTACTGTCTCCCCTAATCAGCTGCCAAGACTATCTATTTATTCCTATGATCCCAACACCAAAATATTCCTTTCATTCATAGTCACTGTGGTTGTCATTCACTTAATGACATTAATGGCTTCCATGCTATTTGAAAGTCACGAATACAGAAATGACAATATAAAATATTTACAGAACCTTATTTTCCTTTCACAAATTATATACATCCAGTTTTGCTGCTTTCTACTTCTGCTCCTTTTGAAGATGAAAGCTGTACAGTGAAGTTCTCAGCTAGAATCAGATCCAAGAGTGCTGCTGCCTATAGACTCTATCACTCTCAGACCAAAATTTTGGGCCAGATCTGTAAGAACGAATAAAGAGGTCCTTTAGACCAAATCATAGCCTTTCAGTTTGGTGAATAACTAAAGCATTCCACTTCTTGGCACTATGCAGCTTTCACCCCACCAAGCACAGCTGTAGCTCAGGTGGATTTATCATAACACAAAAGGCTCATGTGTGACTGTGGCCCCTAAAAGTAATTCATCACTAATTTCTCTCTCAGTACCACCCTGAAAAACACTGGCTGCAGCACAATTCTAACTTTTCACTCCTAAAGATCAACAGACCAAGTTCCACTGTTTTTCTTTCCAAGCAGAAGTTACAAAATTAACTCTCACAGAATATACTATTCTTAGAAGACACATTTATTTATTTTACAAAGTCAGCAAAAAATAGAGAGAAAAAAAAAAACCCAGGAGCACCCCAAAACTGAAACCAGCCAATGATACACTCAACGAAGATCATGCTCAACTTTTAAGGCTCTATTTGGTAGAACAAACAATAAGTGGATTAGTGTCAAAAATTTAATGAACACAGAAGAGTGCTAAACAGTTAAAAATTATCAGGAGACTGCTTATTGTTTAGTCTTTGCCCAAAGCAAAATATTATGTATTTAAGCCATTTCTAATATATATTGGCCTAACTAGAACCTGTTGTTAAAAACCTCAGAGGATGGAGACTGTACAACCTGAAATCCTTTGTGATCCTAACATTAGATATTTGTTCCCTGTATCAGTTGCAGCTGGCTTGTAGCTGCCAAGTAAATTTGGTCATATCAGACCTTCAACCTCAGCCAGCCTAAGGTGAAACAAGTCCTGAGATGAGGCAGGGATAGGCTGGATTCAAATCTCCACAAGACTTCACATTCCATCCACAGCTGCAGACTGGGCAGGGAGCTGGGCTGGGTGGGGTCACACCAACCAGCAGCTTAGATCAGGGTGTTTCAAACCCCCTGTATAAAGTCAGTTTGAACAGCAAAGCTCTCTGCTGTCACATGGATCTGAGGGGGGTGTGGTCCCTGTCTCCAACCACCGACCCCACAAAACACATAATCCCCTACAGAATAGTTCCCAAAACCAGAATTCTTTGCCACAACTCAAGCTTGTTATTTGCTACTTTCCCAGCAGACACAGACAACAATTCTTTACTCTTTCTCACAAAAAAAATATTTAAGCACTTTTCCCCTTGTCCCCAGTGGTTTGGGTTTTTTTTACACAAAACATTCATGTAAAATTAATTTTTTACTAGACATTATGTTTTTTACGTTTCTGATCACCCTTATTCACATTTTAAACTGTAGATACCCAAAACTGGAGATGGTATTCAATGCAAACTGAGTAAAATAGAAATTATTTGCTATCTTTCATATGGAGATGCTGGGTTTACATTCCATTTTGGTATTTTTCTTCTTCCTCATCAGTCTATATCAGTAACTAACACTCAGTTTGCTGTAGTTCTCTCAGGATTTTTTCCCAGTGTTCCTATAGAGCTAATCATTCTGTAAATTCTTGGAATTTACCAAACTCTGTCTCATATCTGTAAATTCTTGGAATTTACCAAACTCAGCAATATATCACACTTCTCAAAAAGAATTTATGAATGTGATTGCTTCAGCCAGCTTCCTATATATCTTAGTTTGGAAATCATTAAGCTCATAGGAGTTCAGGTTTGAATAATAAATTAAAAAAAATAAAATATCGAGTCCATCAATCATCTGTGGGGCCAAAATACCATTGACACTAAAGCTAGAACAAGTAGTCCAAGTACAGCATATTTTACCACCATCACCCTGCTCACTGTCATGTAGAAGGACAGGAAATACTGCACTGCTGTTAACCTCTGCTGTCCCCAGGCCAAGAGCTGGTAAGAACAAACCACCTCAAAAAATAGATTAAAATTATTTTTCCCTTACATCTTCAGATAAGAAATGTCTTATCTGAATTGCACTAGAATGCAAGATATTTCTGTATTTTCTTGACATGTGTCCTTTTGTCTCTTACTCTTGCAGCTTTCAACTTACTTCATCTACTGTCCTCCCCCTGCCAAAAAAAAAGGGAAAAAAAGTCAGATCTGGACTACCACAATCTCATATTCTGCAACAGCAATGTAGCCTTTGACCAGAAAAACAACTAAAGAAATGTCTTGCACAGTCCTGGGCTGCTACAAGTTTGCCATGTCTCTGAATAGGCCCCTGTGGCATAGATACCTTTCTCTAGCAGCGTTATAGCCATGGGTGCAAGGAACAGACCATAGAATCATAGAACATGTTCAGTTGGAAGGGACCCACAAGGATCATTGAGTCCACATCCTGGACCTGCACAGGACACACCCCAAAATCACACCATGTGCCTGAGAGCATTGTCCAAACTCTGCTTGAACTCTGTCAGGCTGGTGCTGTGACCATTGCCCTGGGGAGCCTGTTCCAGTGCCCAGCCACCTCTGATTTCCACCTTTTTCCTAATCTAACCTAATCCTCCCCTGACACAACTTCAGGCCATTCCCTCCAGTCCTGTCACTGCTCACGACACATGAGCCCCAAAGTGCTCAGCCACTCCTGACAGGATGGGGACTTCAGCCCCTTCACCAGCTCTGTTGTCCTCCTCTGGCCACATTCAAGCACCTGCATGTCCTTCTTAAATGGTGGGGTACAGAACTGTGCTCAGTGCTCAAGATGAGGTCACATCAACACCAAATAAAGTGGGATAATCCCCTCTTTAGCCCAGCTGGTGGTGCTGTGTTTGATGCCCTGGATGCAGTTTGCCCTCTGGGCTGCCAGGGCACACTGCTGGCTCCCACTGCCCCAGATCCAGCACCCCCAGGTTCCTTCCTGCAGGGCAGCTCTCCAGCCACTCCTCTCACAATTTATACTTGTGCCCAGTGTAATTTTGTCCTAGGTTCAAAATCTGCCTTTTTTATATTTATGATTAGGAAGGTAGCAGAGCAGACACCAAGAGTTAAAGCTGAGTATTAATATGATCCCTTCAAGTATAAAAAACATCTCTGAGACCACATAGGCTGTGGGAATGAACAGCCCATAAGGCTACTCACATCAAATAGTTTATTAATAAAAAATAAGATATTTAATTTGGCATTTGAAACTATGTTCCAAGAAAATTTTGCATGGTATGTAACTCCTCCCAGCAAAAGGCTAAACATGGGAATTACAGATCTTTAATATAAACACTTCTGCCTGTTCTGCAGTTTAAATTATTGCATCCATTCACCAATAATGGTATTTCTATTGCTACAAGAAGTTTATAACACCACCAGATTATAACTTTTACAACTTTTCTGGGAGACATCAGTCTCAGGGTTACATTTTCTCAAGTGCTGATGAATTCCCCATCTGCACCTCAGATGACAGCCCCTCTGGGTTCCATGTATGCCAAACACAGATGGCTGTTCTGCAGGGTTTGAGAGAGGGCTGCTCAGATATCAGTTAACTATAATGAAGACCAGGTTCCTGACTGCCAAACTACCTTCAAACACAGGATCTGCAACCTTTATTTCCAAGATGATTTTAGGGAGACAGTATCACAAGAGGTAAGACTATTGTAGCTGTTGGCCCTGCACAGCCCTGGCACTCCAAAAGATGGCTACTGGAAAAACTGAAAATCCTCCTTGTCAAGGGTAATGTTGGTATTACAGGATTTTGCAACCAGAACAAGCATTTTGGATAATATGGGAAACTGATTACCGCTGATTTAGAACACAGGTCAAGCTAATGATTTTGGGGTAAAATCTCCTGGAGTGGGTCACATGCAACTGCTGGAATAGCTTCAAAGGACTCCATAGAGAGTATCTCCTAAAAAAGTGCAAAAATGCCACACTGCGAGCTGAGCCCAGGAAATCCCAGTTGTAGAGATGCCATAGCCTTCAGCAAGCCAAAAAACCAGGCAGCCTGCTGGCACAATGCAAATCCTGGCACACCTAATTAAAAAACTAAGACACTACAGTGTGTGCAAGTGAAACTGTTCTTGCATCTCTTTCCTGGCATGTTATTCTAAATCAAAATTTATCACAACTGTTTAAGAATCTTTGGAAAGCAATGTTTTTTCCAGGCTCTAGATATTGGGATGTTCTGTTTGGACAACAGCTTGCATGTCCATGTCACTACCCTGTAAGAGTCTACAGCTTCAATAAAGTCAGACTTAATTACAGGTTTTGGGGGTAAGACACAAGCAATGAATAGGTCATTCTGGTTGCCTTTGCACCCTGAGGAATCAAATATGTCTGCTGCACAGTAGGTTCAGAAGGAATTAGGAACAACCTGTTAAGAGGGAAACATGCCTAGTGTAGCTTTGCTGTAACAAAAACATTGCACGTCATGACTGAAGATCAGGAAAACATTGTAGGATAATTGGATTGACCCTAAGATCTGAAAACTAAATAATGTAACAAAAGGTAAAGGATTGTTCCAAATCCTTATAATCAGAATGTTACAGTTTGTATCACAAACTTTTCAAGATACCAATCAAACCAGAAGCTAAATGTAAAATGAATTAAAATCAAGCATGAGATAACAAAAACAGGAAAGGAAAGGAAGGAAATGGACTCTTAGAAATACTTTGAAATTCCAAATTCATCAAGAACTGATAAAGCTACTGCTGCAATTATCTAAATACATGAAAAGAATATTCCTACAAGCAGATAAATGCAGCATTCTTGGGTTTATTTTGTCTGAGAGAAGAAATCAAATCTGATCAATAAGAAGTCTTGATCAGCTTTATTTATGAACAGCTTGGAGAAACCATACATAAGTCAGGTGTTGAAATACATTTTTGTAAGCCTTGAGAAAAATAAAAAGTTGTATAGAGAAGACTAAAAACCATTTTCATCCATCTGTGCTAACTTGCGGTTCCTCCTCCCGTTAACAAAGTGAATTTTGTTAGTTGGTTATGTTGTACACAACAATAAACTGTTTTTTCTTTTTTTAACACTTTAAACAATTTTCCTTTTTTTAGGATTTTTAAAAATTTATTTCACCAGCTAAGATTAAGTAACAAAACTGAGGATCAGTTTATTCTTAAGATCTTTCATATAGGTCTGCTGGGAGGCACAGTCAGCAACTCAGAAGTGAAGTCAGGAGGGATGTCATTGCCCTTGGGTAGCCAGCATTCATCACAGCAGGCAGCCTTTATTGTCCAGCATGCTATAATAGTTTCTCAGTAGGGAAGGCAGCATGTAGTAGCATCATGACGTGCAAGATAATGCCTAAAAACACAAAACTGTTTGAAAGAGTCTGTTAGGAGAGAGTGTTTACAGTGGCAATGGAAGGGAAGAAAGGCAGAATGACCTGGTTCTCTTTTTAGTAATGAATGCCAGTCAACATTTTTCATTCTGTATCATGTTCAGGGAACCAAAATAAGTTTCCTTCCATGGCAGTTTTTATTTGGTCATTGCTTACTTACCTCTCTTCTGCAGTTCTCTCCTTAACTCTGCCATTTATATCATCTTTTTTCCCAAAATAGAATCTGAATATAGGCAAGAAACACTTAGGTCTTTAATGTACTACAAACTGCTTCATAGTTCCTTATATGAGACCAATCATCACTGTTACTGAATATATTTTACTTACTTAAAATGGCTGGAGAAGCTGAAATGATGTCACAGAATCATAGAATGCTTTGTGTTGGAAAGGACTTGAACAGACCATCTAGTTCCAAGCTCCCTGCCATGGGCAGCAACACCCACTAGACCAGGATGCTCAAAGCCACGTCCAACTTGACCTTGAACACTTCCACTGACAAAGCATCCACTGCTTCTCTGGGCCACCTCTTCTAATGCCTTACTGTCCTCACAGAAAATAATTTCTTCTTTATCTAATCTACTCTTTTTCAGTCTACAGCCACTGAAGTCAGTTATGGTCATTAGAATTAGCTGAGAAAAAGAAAACAAAAAGGTTTACAGCCAATAATTTTATGCAGGAAAATGGGTAATTCAGATGCAAAATCTTTCTCTGAATATGTGGCCACAGTATAGCATGTCAAACTAAATTGCAACTCACTGCAAATTTTCCATTAGAGACAAAGGTGCTGTGCACATGGGTATTAGTGCACACACGTGAATGTGAGCAAAAAAGGCAGTACTTTGCGAGATGGCCATTCTCACATTTCTCAGAAAGTCTCTTCCAGATTTCCTTGAATGAGATTTTGAAACTCTGTTTACAGCTTTGCTCCTAATTAAGTAGCTCCACTCACCTCAAGGAACTTGGTGGCTATTTAGTGTGAATTAAAATGGCAGCAGTTGCCATTCTACCACACAGAGTAATGAGATTCAGTGAAGGACTAAAACACCTGAAGTCAAGATCCAAAATGCCTTCCAGAAGCCTGTCAGCTTTTCTAGCAATGCAAGGTGACTCTGATATCAGGTGCAAGAGGCATGAAGCCAAGACAGGTAGTAGGTGAGACAGATGCTTCAGTCTGCTATAGAGTTACTCAATTTTGCTTTACAAAGTATCTGTCCACTGATTGCAAGATACAATGTGCCAGGACATCATGTGCTGCATGCCATCTTTGCAGTGGTGCAATAGTCTCCAGTATCAGAGCCTACTCTTTTACTTTTGGAAGATGGAGGAGTTCACTAAGCATGAAGAAATACAGCAGCTCCTGCAAGATTTTGGGAGACTTCACAAATCAATTAATATAAATCAATTAAAGTTCTTTCGATAAAGATATTAGCCATATGCTCCTTGGTCAGCTTCAGGTATACTTTTGGTTTAAAAAAAGAAGAAAGAGTAAATTGATTACTTCTCTGTTAGCAGGGGAAATTGACTGCAACCAGCACTTCTGAGTAATTCACACTGTACAGCTACTTGTTTCTGGATTTGACATTTTTTAATCATGGGGTAAAAAGGTCATGTAAAAGGAAAATGAGTTGCTACAGAGCAGTAGTTAGATCCAGAGTCAACACTACACTCTCACTCTGCAGCTGGGATTCATGGATCATGTGCTGATACTCTGAATGGGCATACAGCATGAAAACCTATCCAGGGGCTTAACTTCCCAGACAAAAGGCAACAGGAATACCATCACCCCACTGCCAAACTAAAGCACCACTGACACAAGAATAGATATGATTGACAGGGCATATACTGGATTGAGGAAAATGCAAAAATATGTAGTCTTTGTGAAATCTAGTCCTATTTTCTCAATAAAATCTCCACAGTATTACCCAACCTGACACCTTTTTGGTTTGCTTAATCTCAGAAAGATAAAGGTCTGCAAGCAAACTTCCAAGGATGAGATGTCTCTGAGATTCCCACTAAGGAAATTCTGCTTTCTGTGTGAGAAATGGAAGATACAAGCCACTGGATTACTATTTTACATGTCACAGCAGTAATACCTTTTTAATAATTTTAATTCCTTCTCAAGTACCTTATTAGAAAACAAACCTACTTGATGTTCCTTCAGTCTTGCAGATGTTTTGCTTTCACACAATTATAATATAGTCACATTGCCTCTCAAGACAGTTTCTACTGAGAAGCCCAATTAACACTCAGCACTTTAAAGAGGTAGAATTTAAGAGTTTGGTGTTCACCTTTTTTCAGCCAGCTAAATGACAAGCATGATTTATTTTGCCTAATAAAAACAAGATTAAAAAAAGTAATAGAAAAAGACAACAGGCCCAGCAGCAGAACACTTAAATACAGCTCGTTATTAATCAATTTATTTCACACAGTTGTTTCTAAGCAGGACAAGTGTATGTGTACTGTGAGCCCATAAAAATAACGGGAATGAAAAACTGGACACTCTAATTCTTAAAGGATGCTGATCACTGAGGATTAAAAGCATTGCATAAGAACATGAAAACAGCACTAGGCCCTCAGCTATGGGATAATGCAGTTATTTGAGAAATCTATGGCAGAAAGCTCTGGCTTTCATTTGTTTTTTGTGCAATTTAGGTAATGGGGAAAGTGTGTCTGCTTTTCTGAAGCTACGGTGATGAAGCACATCCAGAACAAGCAAGGTCAAAAACAGTATCTGTTTACAAACAGGCAGATTACAAATCTGCTAACTTGCATCCCGAAAGCTCCTTACTAAGTCAGATTAACATGGAGTTTCTGTTTATCACCCTGACATAGCTAAAGAACATAGCCCAAAGAATACAAATCACTCCCTGTTTTCGACACTGTAAACTTCACTAAGAGCTGCCTATTTCCTGAATTCACAAGAGAATGTGTACAATATTTCCAAAAAGCTATATAGGAATCACAACTTGTCTACCAGGTACATCAACTGTAATCTCATCTGTCGCCTAAATGGATTTCTGAAGGTTGAAAAAATAGTTACTATATTTTATTAATAACTAAGGCCTTCAGCATATCTATGTATGCAAAGCAGAATTAAGAAACTCTTTGTTAAGCAATGAATGAACAGAATGACCATTTTTAAATGCATAAATCTAGTGGGGCACACACCCCACTTATGAAGGTTTATGAAGATGTTAATTTTAAGTCATTCAGGACTAAGTATATGTAGCAAATTACAGTGAGACAAGCAGATTGCCTGGATTGCCCTGTCACCCCATCATAGGGTATTACAATGGGCCTGCCTTTTTGGGAAGCAGAACTACTGTTTGGAAGCATATTTACTTCCAACAGAAATCCTATTTTGCCGTTTGTCACAGCTCTAAATGTAGTTTTTAGAACTGACATCCTTCCTTTCACTAAGATTAAATCAAGGGTGTAGAAGATGATAGACATTAAAGACTCAATATTAAACACACAGAACTTAGGAAAAATGCTGGTTTACATATTCTGCCTTTTAATGAACTAAATATCCATTGCTCTAAGCCCTTAATCTACTCCTGAGAACGCAAACCATCACTGTTCAAGACACGCTAGTTTATGAATACACAAATACACACAGGAGAGAAAATAGAAATGAACAAATATCAGTACATATGTTTAAGAATGTGAACTCCAAGTGAATAAAGCAGCCCAGATGGCGAGTGATGGTGGCAGAAGCATGCTCTGGGTCCTCACCTGCTCCCAGAGGGACCTCCTAGCAGGCTTCCCTGCAAGAAATCACAGTTTCCCAAGGAGGGGTGGGCAAAATGTGAAAAATAGGATGGTTTTACAGAAGGAACACACTCCCATGAGACTGTGAGGAAGGAGGGCAAGCCACTCACAGAGTATACTGAGTATCAGATTTTGTCTGTGATTAGACTTATCTTTAAACTATTACATTTTTATTTGCTGCTATATGTCTATGACCTAATTATTGTATTTTGCAGCAGCCAAATGTAGCTAAAGATTAGAAGAGATCATTCTTTCCAAAAAAAGTCTTATATTTTATTTTTATTTTTCCTAAGCAGTTTCCAAATGAAAATTAAATCTAAAATGAAAAACTGCAACTCATGAGACTGTCTCCAAGATTCTGCTGAAGAACTTATCTTTTTTTTTTCTTTTTGCCTTATCTCTATGCCTGTTTTTTTTCCTGATATGAAAGGATGCTGCTGGGCTTCTTTTTGTTAATTAGAAACAAGATCTCAAGACCAATCTAGCAATATCAGAAGAGACTATTCCCTCCATAAATACTTCACAATGATCCTCTGTTATATGACAGGAATTTTAAATATTGTAAAAAATTGCTCACAAAAGGCTGAGTCTAAATTACCAACTTTCAATTGCATATGGAAGAAACAACACTTCACACAATACTAGACACAATACTTCATCTGACAGCTAAAATGCAATTTAAAAAAAATTAAATCTTTCCATTCAAACTGAACTATAATTTCCAAGTAGTGTTTGCAATAGAACCTAAAGAACTTGCAAGAAATCTAGGTCAAAGCAATTTTATTTTTGACTTTGCGAAATAAAAAAAATAGGAAAATAGATAAATTAAAATTAACATGTTTGAGAGAGAGAGAGGAAGTCATAAACATACTCAAGAAAACATAGATCAACTAGGACATGAAACAGTCTGAAGTTGTATGTGCACACCTAAATATACTAAAAAAGATTTCCAAAGGAATCCCTCTTTATCTAACATACCACTGGTCAGTCCCAGTCTGAAACAAATAACTTCACAACAAGCTGCACCAGAATAACAGTTGGAATTAATATCTTCCCCAGATGGAGTTTTCAACTTAATGAGCAACAAGTAGAATGAAATCTTGCTGCCAAAATTATACCCACTCCATTCTGAAAGAGGGAGGAGCACAGAGATGAATGGAACAATTTGTGTTGCACGAACCACCCTAAATACACATCCAACACAGTCTTTATCCAAAGCACTTGAAAGGACACAGACAATGAATGACTCAAGATATTCACATCAGAGCAACAGACTACAGAAATCCTAAGGAAATGTGTATGACAAGATCAGAGCTGGATCAAAAATCCCTTTAAACTTCCTAACAAAAGCCTGTAAAATCAGTTCAGTGCTTATGTTGTACATAGGAATTTGCCTCACTCAAATAGAAAAGGCAGACTGATTTCACAGAAGGGAGCTTCTTGACTCATAAAACTGAGGTCATAAAGTCACTCTCAAGAAAAAATTAAACTATGAAACAAATTAAAATTCACCACTTGAGTAATGAAACAGCACACAGGTTTACTTTGCCAAATGAGAGATATTGTAGAAAATATATGAATCACACTGACAAGGAAGTAATTGAGCAAAACCTACAGCATTTTCAACAGTAAGAGGCATAAGACTCCCATTTGGATACTCAGGAAATTTAATACCACAACTAGAGAAATTTAAAAGCAGGTTATATCAATTCCAAAAGGATTACTGTAAAATATCAGAAAAAATGCTCAGTTTGTTAGCATCTTCTAGCATTTAGTTTTGCAGCCAAAATCTAACAATGACTCTTTGCTTTTAGTTTGCCTATAACGTGTACACAAACAAAAAAGAAGTTAAAGGGTTCAATTGAGTTACCTGTACTGCTACTTTCAAAACATGAATACTAAAGATGCCATTCTTAACCTGAAAAATAAAGACACAGTATTTGTGAGGGCTGAATTTAAGAAAATAAAGTAGTATGTCAAGTAGATAGGGTCATCCATGAATAGAAAGATAGACACCCTCATTGGGAAATTCAAGAGCAAAATTGAAATTTAGTTATGCAGAATTCAATGATGGAGCCTGGCAACATAAGGTCTTGTGTACACTGTGCCCTGGCATGCAACTTTCTGTCTGATTTCAACCACCATCACCACACACTGCTCTTACTGTCTTCAGCAAAGGCCCAAGTATTTTTGAACTTTTAAAAATCAGTAAGAATTTAGCACTGCGGAAAATCACGTCTAGCAATGACTGAATTTAATTCTATTTAGGAACAGCTAAGACCCAAGATTTAGAACAGTAAAAAATATCAGCACAGACATTATACTGCTTTGACCTTAGCATTAAAACAGAGTAGCCAATTAAATGAACATTTTATTGTGGTATTTCTTTTGTTTCCTGGCCAATTACATGTACAGGAATAAGACAGGAGCCACAAGCACCACATGTACTCTTAAGTCACTTTGTTTTGCTTTCATCACTAGGAATACTACAAATACTACCAATTCTAGAGTTTCCTTATCTTGAAGATAATTTATGCCATGACAATTAAGTTCTGTTGAAGCCCTAAATTTTATCTTATGAAGCTGTAATTCCACTAAAAATTCAAAAGAGAAACAATCTAATTATTTGTTTTTTCAGAGAACCATGAAATTATGAACTGTTACTATTGCTTTGTGAACCTTTACCAATCAAGTTGTTTGAGGACATTTCTTTAAATCTACTTGGGACTGAAAACAACATGGAAACAGAAAAAGGACTGATAAGCCTGGATAGACTCAGAGGTATTTGCATTGTAATATTAAAGTGCAAGAAGTTCTGAGTGACAGCAAATGGTAATTGAAAAGACAGATCTCAGACAGAGGAGCCTCATGAGAGAATATCATGCAAATGGCAAGCACTTCAATTTTAAGATGGATTTGCAATTGTCTATTTGTGAATGTTGACAATGCCTTAAGATCGATAAGACAGAAGTGAAATGTGGTGTGGGTATTCAAGTCTTCATTTGCAGAGTTTTAAGATTTATAAATGCTCACATGAGACATTTCAACTACAGAAGAAGAAAATGGGACCTAGTTATGTCTTTGTAATAAAGCTTATTATACAGTTAATCTTTTTCTAATTAAAACTTAGAATTGGTTTTAATTTTTTTTTTATTCTTTTTCCTCAGAAACATATATCTAGTTGCTTCTAACTTTTTTGCAAGTCATTATTAATATGAAAACCATCAAAAAGGTTAAGTAATATCTTATTTTTTATTATTAATTCAAATCTATATGCAATGAGATCAATAATAACAGTGCTGCTTGCTCAACTGCTACTAAAATGACACTGGACATTCATTCCACTGTTTAGTAGTCTGATTTTTAGGATTACAATAGTAGAATTGAAATCAGGGTTGAGCAAAAACATCACACATCACCTACCAAACATTTTGACAGATCACTGAATAAAGGTCAGAAATGTGCCTGCTTTAGGAGGCTGCTCTCAGCAGATTAAAACAGGGAGTGTCCAATGTGGGACTCCCCTAGATCTCATTAGCTGAGGAGGAAGGGGGTTTTCATGTATTCTTGCAGTTCCAGGTGGAAGTCCAAAGGAAAGCCTACATGTGCGTCATCCTCAAGCTTAGCACAGTTCTTTTTTTAGCCAAAGGGGGCTTATCTTATTACCCTTCTTAGCTGGGATGTCCACATATAACCTGAGAACTGCATCATCCCAAAAAGTACAGCAGCACACAGGAAAAGGGGACATCCAGACACCTGTGCCCTGCAAATGCCTAACTGGACACTGTTGTTAGTTCAGCTTTGTTCATCTCATAAATGTAAAATCATACTGCTTCTTTTCTCTTAATTCAGGTAAAATTGATACACTGTAATAATTAAGCCCATGCCTATGAGCTTTAAAAACTCATATGGCTTTGTTGAACTAGAGTGGAAGTCAGTATTTTTTCTGCCTGACTGGATGCACACATGAGTTTTTCACCAGCAGCTGATGATTCAGGCTGCCTATATTTGTGCATAGTTTCCTCTATTCTGTTTCTGGTATTAAACTGAGGCTATTACAAGCAGGTTTCACATAATTTCAGGCTGTCTGCATTAGGCACTTTTTCCAGCAATATTCAACTGTGGCACTTGCAAAGCAATTCAGGGAATAAGAGGAGCAAGAGTGACAATGTACATTCTTACCAAAATTACTTCACCACTACCCAACAGAACACGAGGCCACAAATTACCTTCCCTTCACTGCAAATGCATGCACATAATGGGGGTGCTGGAGAACAACAGAGCCCTCTGACAGAAACCAAACACTAGCACATAATTGAAATAAAATTTCAACACTTGTCAGAGGTTATTTATTTAATGTTGGTACAGGCTTACAAATTCTCCATTCATGTAGAAAACTCACTACCATGACTATAGCCTCATAAGTAAGAGATGGAGCTGCCTGCACCATTAGAATTACAACATTTTCTGAGTCACAGACAAAAATCTGGCCCATGCTGATACATTATGCAGAGCATCTATAAAAATGACTGTGCTGAAAGCATTAAATAAGAGCTATGACCATGGAATGGGAAATGTCATTATTGATTCCACAATACTAAATTTATCTTTCATACAACAAATAGAGGGACATGAAAAAATGAACACCATAAAAAGATAATGAGAAATTCAACAACAAAAGATTCTACTGCCTACTAATTATTTTTATTCAGGTCACCTAGTATATAAGCCAATATTTACCAAAACATTTGAACTGTGAACTACAATGTTTCAAGGTCATTCCTTTCCAAACATAAACAGGATTTTAGCAGGAATCAAATTAGTTGGAAGAGAATGAAGGGGGGTTTTGCTCTGTTCCTGTAATCTCTGTTTTACTGGCAAGCACAGTAGAGGTACTTGCAATTTTTGAAACAAAAGAGTTATACAAAATACTACTGTATAAAAAACTTGTGGAAATTATTTTTCTCACCATGTCAGGCTGGACCTTGCAAAGAACAAAACTGAGGCATTTGTTCCTATCTATACTACAATTAAAATACTCAAGGGTTTATATCACAGAATGACTTCTCTCTTCTGACCACACCACCAACAGCAATATGTTTTGCAGCCATTCTGTCCATTGGGGTGAACAACACTTAGGTACCACTCACATGCAAAAAAATGTCATAAGATCAGTGGTGTTGCACCAGAAAATGCCTTATGTGCTTTTAAAGCTAATTAAGAAAAAAACTAAAAATTCATACTTTTAGTAGCATGCATATCCAGTTCATGGCAGCTTAGTTCCACCAATCAGCCAGAAAGTAGAAGACAAAAAATACACATGGACTTATTTATAATAAATATATAAACATCATTGTTTCTCTATTGATTAACAGAAGGTAGGAATATTTTCCACACATGGCTCAAAGCTGATAGCAATACACTATCTGACCCTCCACTAACACATGGGAAGAATCTATTTTTTCACTACTTATTGATTTGTAGAGGTGTTCAAGGGAAAATTATCCAGCTCTTCCATATGTTAAAATAAAATTAGTCAAAGTCTGTCCCTGTCCTAGACTCTAGAGCCTAATGAAATAGTTTTTTAACAGAAGAGTTAAGCTTCTTTGTTTTATTGAGGAACTACTGTTGCCCTGTACAGTTTTATTTGGTTTAGATCATAAATTCATAGTAAAAACATCTGTTGATAGGAAAGATCAGAACTAGAACTTCCAAATACACATAGCATGCAAGAAAGAAAAAAGTACAAGTTTAGGTATGAATTTCAATGAAGTAGTACTCATAGAGACTAAGCCATCATTTTTGTAATCTCCTGTCACAAGCTTTATTAGTTAATACCTTAATTTAAAGTTGAAATTAAATGTTGTTCTTGTAGCTCACCTTTAACCAACCATTCTCAAGTCATTTTATGAGACCAGGTTCTCAGAGTGCAACCATTCTTAAAACACTCCCCTAGAGGTCTCACATAAACTACTTTTCTGCATCAGCATTTTTTAAGAAAGGAAAACTTAGTGTAGCCAATTAGCAATACTAAAAGTATATCCATAATAACTAAAGATTCAAAAAAGCCAAAAGAATGCAGAAGCAGACTAGATGATTTGGGGCAGGCAAAGAAAAGTTTTGACCCAAATGGTCACCGCAGATTCAGAGTTGTTTTTCATAATTAGGAGTCCTGCACACTTACAAGGACCTTAAATCACAATGATATTGTATAAATGCAAATGCTCATTTGCACAGAGTAAAACTTTCCTTCATCCAAAGTGATACATCTATTTTATGCATCAATACAACTATGTTCTCTTCAACATCAAGAGCCTACTTGAGACAATATCAAAACAAGTAACACAAAAAAATTACTGTTTCAAAGAACAGAAACTTTTTCTAAATATCACATACTAGGGAACAATGACAGTAATCTTTCTTTAGCTGTGATGATTTACCAGAATGAAGTCTTGCCTGTGTTCTTCTAACTGGTCTTGCACAAGGCAATAGATGTGTGTTGGAGAGAGCATCTTACAAGGTTATATTCTGAAGTCCTTCAGGAAGAATGTTGCATTTCTAATCCACAATCAAGAAATGGATGATAACCTTGTTTTCTTTGGAGAAAATACTATCATTTTACCTTTCTTGACCTGTGAAGAGGTATGATTAACAATGCACCAAGAACAGTCTGGAAGATGTAATAAGGCTGTCTTTCAAATTAGCCCACTGCTCGTATCTTTAACATAAACACATTTGCAGGATTCAGATGTCCTACAGCTCAGAGTTGGTCACAATCATTAATTTATCACAGTTCAATTTGTATTAAATGGGAATCTTCCTACACAAAGACACATGACAAAACACTAGTGGTTTAAAATTGCAACAGTCCAGAACTCCAAACAAACTTGAGTAATATAATCCTGGCATGGAAACTGAATGCTGGATGCACTGAAATTTGCATGGTGCCACTGTTGAAGCACTGAGGTATAAAATGTCAGGTACAAGCACCTAGAACACCACAAGCTGCTGACACCAGCTTCACTGCCTCACACCATATCAGTCTTTATTTCTGTAGATTGGCACAATATATATTCATTTATCCCCACTTTTTCAGACTACTCTTTAAAATCCTCCTAATAATCACAGAATGATTCAGGTTGGGAGGGGCCTCAATGATCATCTGGTTCCAACCCTCCTGCTATGGGCAGGAGCACCTTTCACTTGACCAGGTTGCTCAAAGCCTCATCCAGGCTTGCCTTGAACACTTCCAGGGATGGAGCTTCTCTGGGCAATCCATGTCAGTGTTTCAACCTCCATTTAACATGAAGTGACCTAACTCATGGATATTAAAGCAAACTGGTCATTGCTTTGGCCCTCACACAGTGTAAAACTAGCTCATTTTGACAAATGTGAATTAATATACCTGGAAAATACTTACATAACTTTGGAAAATTGAGTTCCTGTGCTTTTCAGAGGAAGTTATTAAAACCAAATCCTCTTATTATCTAAAGATGTACTGGCTTACATAGAGGTATACATTTGGAAAACTAAACCCAGACAACTGATCTACAACATGACTGAGGATTTTAAAAATGTGGAATAAATAACTTTTTTCTTCTTCCTTTTAGATTCACTCAGACAGCAACAGACAGGTACTTTCACTGTAGTGAGCTGTAATTAACTACAAAGGGGAAGTAGAAAACAGGATGCAATCAGCAGTTACAGGAATTTAGAGACCATGGAGATGGAACAATTTCCTCCCTATCAATGACAATTTTCGTATTTCCTCAAGATTTCCTTTATTTCAGTTCAAGAAAGACCCATGGGCTCCAACCACTGGTATCTTATGCTCCCCAAAGGAGGTGACAGAAGATGACATACCAATTCATTAGGAGAATTCATTTTTACTGCCCTTGCCACAAAATCTTACCAAACTTCTGCCTTCAGGTGTGTACCTGTGAAACAGAAATGGTTAGAACTGACTGAGGGCATACTGGGAAGAGCAGTAACAAGTTTGCATTCTGCCTGTGCTACAGTTTTACCATGTCTGACTCACAGGACCTGGAAATCTGGGGAAAGCAGAAGGTAAAGGAACTTGGGGAAAGTACATATGGGAAGGTGAGGGTATCTCTTCTGGGTATTTCTCAGTATTACTATATTTGCAATATCTTCCCTTTAAAGCTTCACTGAGGTCAAGCTTTATATCCAGGAATAATCTAAGCCTTGCTCAAAACTTCCTGCAACACTTACTGCAACATTTGTGACAGAACTGCAGTGAGACAATTTGTTGTTCACTGTGTCCCAGTAAAAAATCAGGTACATATTGCCCACAGAAACTGTGGCTGCCCTATTCACTGGCAGTGTTCAAGGCTTGGTTGGATGGGGCACTGGGCAGCCAGGTCTAGTGGGAGATGTGCCCATGGCAGGGGGGTTGGAACCACATCATCTTTAAGATACCTGCCTGTAATGTCTGGTTACATTTCATTCCAAACGTTGCAAACTCCACCCAGCCATGCTGTTCCTCCACCTGGCCAACAACAATCACTGCCTCTACCACTGGGTTTAACCACTTTGCAGATCTCTGCTAGTGCTGGTGGATATGATGTACATATGTACTAGAGTTCCAGCAGACATATAACATGATTTTGATGATATTTCCTTTATAAAGTGTAAGGAAAAGTATCACACTCACCAAAATCAGGACCATTTGTATCTTAATTATGTCTTACTTGCTGCTGTCTGTATTCACTTACTCTCACTAATGATTGTGCAGAGAGTTACACAGATCTCTTCCTTCAGAGTCACATTTTCAGTACAAGGAGCTTTTCTCCCCCAGTTCAGAAGGCTGGTTGTAGTTTGATGGGGACTTCAGTAGGAACCAACACCTCATACTGTGGCTGCTATTTGCAACACAGTTAAGAACCACAGGTCACCAAGAGTCTAAACAATCTTCTCCAAAAGGAGAGATTAAGAGCTTTACACAATTTTCAGCTATGTCTTCACAGAGCACTGCACTTGTTTCCACAGCACTCAGAGAGGAGCATTTACTGAGTAAGCAGATAAGGTATTTGGTGTCTAGTCTGACTAGAGCTGTTCGGTCTAAAGCCTTAGGGAACTCTAGTTCAGCTCTGCTAGGATGCCAGAAGTATCAATTTCCTCATGAGCCTCTCCAAGGTGATCATCACTACAGCATCAGAGTATTTCACCAACATTAATGAACTTATCTTTTCATATCATGCTATGCTGTGCTGCTAGTAATATCTTCATTGTATGGATGTTACTGCCACTTCAGTTAATGCCACCTCAAAACATTCCTTACAATTTCTTACACTTAGCTATTCAATTGTTCCCATTTTAGAGGTGTCTAAGTCTCTCATTTCTTCAGATAAAGTTTTATCTCAGTGGAGCACAAACTCAGGTATGTAAGATTTCAGGTGAGGCAGACCTCAGTGAAAAAAAAAGGAAGAAAAAAGAAAAAGGAGGTATGACAGCTTGCATATGGAAAGAGTTTCACAGTCAAGCATTCCACATAGCCTAGCCAATTCCTGCTACTATCATCCTTTCTGGCATATGGAAACTGCATGCAAAGAACAACATAATTTATTTTTGCCATGGTGATACAGTAATGGCAACAGAAGGTATGAGTGGGAATTCTATCGGTAGTTTAAGTCCACAAATAAAATTAGAGTTGTTCTTTGAAAACTATTCAAGCAGGAAGTGCAACAAGGGGATTGAGGTGTCATGTAGAAGTGAGATTGACTACTAATCAGTTAGCATTATTCCTATGGCTATAACATTTCACCGCAGTTAGTGTTTATAGTCACTCCAGGAAAAATGAAAAAAGGAAAAATAAAGTAATCCCAGAGAAAATTACTAAAAACCCAAGGACACTAACAATAAGATCCCAATAGAGAATTAAAGCCAGGAGAAAAAAACCATTTTGCTTCCCATTGCATCCTTTTGTCTTGCAATTGCTTCTTGTAGTCCTGGATAAGAGTTGTTTCCTTTTCTAAAGGGGATTTAAAAGCTGTTACAGTTTCTCTTTCCAGAAGCTACAAAAATGTAATATTAAGTGATCAATCACCTTGGAATATCCTTTCATCAACAACATGGATGCCCTGGCTTTTTTATGCAACAAAATGCATAAGACCACTTGGAATTAAACTGTCAAACACATGACTGAATAGATTGGATTTACGTCAACAGTATACAAATATCAATTTCTGAAATAGAACAGTATTAATAATTTAAAATCAGAAAGGAAGTATAAAGAAAACTTGCAAGTGAATCCAATTGCACTGCAGTGACTATAAATACTAACACTTTTAGTGTGCTCTGTATTATTTATGAAATATGATTTATTACTAAGGTTTTATATAGCTATGGTTAGATTAGGAATATCTAATAATGTATTTAGAGTTATTTTAGGAACCATCTTCATGGAATCCGGTTGTGTTATGCTCTGGGGAAAAATACAGTTCTGACTACAGTATCAAAGTCTTATCTTTGTATGCATGTCATATATAAAGCTTATGTAAAGATTTCTGGATACTATTTACCTATGCAAGTACTTCAGTTGAACCATGTTTTACCTATAAAATGTGTTTCATATCTATGTGTCCCAAAAGCTTTTTATATGAAGGAACACAGGAGGCAGACAATTCTTTTCTGTTCCCACAAGTCAAGTTCACAGTGAAATGAATGAGAATTGTATATATAATGTCTGGAAAGAAAAAGCATATCATTTAAGTAGCCATGCTACGTGTTCACATTACATATTTTTTCTCCAAATTTGGAGCTTGGGTGGGTGAGATCACCCACTGAAGATAGACAGGATGGATTCTAGTAATCTATCCTGATGGCTGTGACAATACCTTCCAGAACAGAAGTGGATACAAATGGTATCAACTGAACAAACCAGGTGCCAACACTTTCAGGAGGTAATATTTCCACAGTCATCCCAGGTTTGAGACAGAACTGCTACAGCTTTGTTTTACATGGTCAGTAAGGAACATTTTACATCCACGATTGCAAATATGTCAACTGTTCTTCACAGGGATGCAAAGGGTGCATGTCCCAGGCTGACCCAAAGTGTCAGTCTTTGGTCACTGATGACTGAACAATGTGTAAACTGCAGCACTGGATCTTGCACAACTAAGGCTCCCATTCACAGCCTAACAAAGTTCCCATTTCCACAGAAATGGTCTTGCTTTTGCTAAGGTCTGTTAAGCTCTGCTTAGTGTTCAAAATTTCTTTCATTCATCTTTCACTGTTGACCACTGATAGATTTCCCAGCAAAGGATAAGACAACCTGTACCTACTTCACCATCAGAGCTTTCTTTATAGTCTCTCCTTCCTTTTTCTTGCCCCTGCCATTTAATTTGTGTGCAAAGTTACTGCACATTAGGAAAAGCATTTGCATCCAGGGTGCAGTAGGTGCATAGCTTCCAAGAGACAAAAACCAGTATGACTGACCAGACACAAAAAGAAAACAGGAGTGAAAATACGTAAAGAGCAAAAGATTTGATGAACTCAGTCTCATCAAGAGGCCTTCATTAATTGATACATATTTTCCTATTAAAAAATCTTTGAACAGGCAAATAGCCAGACCTGCTAGCTGGAAGTTGAATCAAAACAACAGTAGCCTAAAAATTAGTTAATAATAGCAAAAACTTGGCCTAATTAACTGGAAAGTGCACAATGGATACACAAGTGTTGAGAGGGATTTACTCCAAAACATTAAATTAAAAAAATTTTTTTTCTAAGTGGTAAGTCTCATCAAGTCACTCCAAGTCCCTCAAGGTCCCTTCAACTTTTACAATGCCCACAGTTGTCCTGGGGAAATCTTCTTGTTCCTTCAAAAATTATAAGTTTAACTCTCCCTTTCAAATCAGTCAGCTTTCCAATGTTGATCCACTATTACACCTTGGGGTGGGGTAGGGTAGTGAATAAGACCCAAATCATAAGGAATAAAAGCTCACCAGAAATACATAAATTGATTTAGATTATCACTCTAAGCCTGAAAACAACCAGCTCCAGAAAAAGAAAAAAAAATTTAAAAAAAAGGAGACTGATACACCTTTCATATTCTCAAGTTATTAATTTATTAATGGAGGAACTCATACAATCCCATTTTTTTCCCCTCATGTTACCATCCCTGTGCTATATGGGCAAGACATTACACATTGGTCCCAGAGAAAGTCCAATCCTTTGCTTTGTGACAGGCAGTGGTTTTGCTCTGTGTTCATGCTCTGCTGAGAACTCCTCTATAACACACATCCAGCTTGTAGCTGTCCTCTCTGTCTTCCCTTTGCTCCCATGTCAAACACCCCTCTTCTTTCATGATTTCTCAATCACCAAACAACAAAGATAATAAGTGTATTCCTGAGGAGTAACAAAGTGAGGCTCATGGTCCTCATGACATTTAAGAGTTAGGGAAACAAACCTCAAATTAGCTCTCAGTATAATATCTGTGGAACATGGAAGACTGACACAGGTTTATGATTTTCCTTCTCTCTCTCATTTCACCCTATTAGTAGGCAGTAGAATAACAACAACAACAAAATTGAATATGTGTTAGATCCCTGTTTTGCCAGAGTAATGTAAGAAAGCAGGAGGTCATCACTTGCTTCAATGTGTAGTTGAAAGATACAAGCAGTAGCTTTATGTCCAGGAGGAACTCACTACTTGTACTGCTGCAGCCACAGATAAGGTTTGTCTGTGACAGGGGCCTCTGCTCCATCTGAAAGATTTTAACCTGCAGATCAAATAACTTCCTGTCTTTAAGTGTATGACACATCATGAGATATCCAGGAGCTACCTTCTCTGTATCTGTATCTAATCTTCAGTAAATCTTGTTGGAGCAGATGCTGGAATAGCAGGGTAATTTACAGCTCACTGCTGCAGGAGCCACACAAGCATCTGGCCCTGGCACAAAATACCCCTGATGATAATAAGAGAGCAATGTCTGTTTGAATGCCTGAAGATCCTCCCCACAGGCTTCAAAACTCACAATTCTTTGCCTATTTCAAAATGCTCCTTCTGCCTCTCATGGCAACAGTTCACACACCAGAGACACCCTACTTAACAAATATCTGCTGCAATGAACAAGGAAGCCATATCCCACGTTCAAGTAAACGGCTTTACTAAACAAAAGTATCAGTATCTCCTGAGCTAAGCCATCCACAATCATGTAACAATCTTGTGCTAATCTGACACCCGACCAGGCTTGCCAGTAGCAACTGTTTGCTTCTGTAAGGTTGTCACCTCCCATATGCTTCAATAGTATGCATAGTTTAATGTTTTTGCTACAGTAACTTAAGAAACAACAGCAACTCACTAAAGGCTGAAGAAGAAGCAAGTCACAGTAGCTCATCAACAAAAACAAGTGCTCAAAGGCCTTGTGAATTAACACATGATCATTAGTGCTGACAATCCTAGACTACTGCCTCCTGCTACCAGCCTTAAATAACCATCACATCCCTATGAAAAAAACCCTAAAGTGTCATTATTATCAGGGTTTGGGGATTTGGGGGGTGGGGTGGGTGGAGGACCAAGGGGGGTACAGTTTTTTAGTGAAATTCAACTAAAAAAAAGTATTTTTACATTTCTTTTAATAGTCCTGTTATTCCCCCAAATCCAGGAGGAGTAAGTATGTACATTTCCTACAGTGCAAGATGACACACTTTTTAAAACTTGTTTTAAAAAGTGAAAGATATTTCTTTAGATTAAGCAAACAGTGGAGAAAAAGTTTTAACAGAAAGAAAGATTTGCACTGTGAAAGAAGATTAGTTACCTTTTTTTTTTTCTGCTTAAAGGGAAACAGAGCTGTGCAAACACTGCAGCTGCTAACTAGACATTCTCAAACAACTAATATGTAACCCCACTGTTACTATAACAATTTTCTCATCTCCACTAGTTGGGCTCAAACCTGGACAAGAAAAAATAATCAACTGAGACTGCACAGGAATTATAATTCCCAGCATATATTTTAAGGATATCCTTATATGCTCTATTAGCATTTGCTTGACTATCAAAGAATCCTTATGTGGTTAGGACGCTGAAATAATTCTATTAATATGTATGAGCTCTGGAACTAAAATAAATAGTATTAAAACATCCTAACAGTAAAATACAATCCAAATAACTAAACATATTATTACTCCAGGAACATAAGGAAAGGCATTTTTAATGTTCCAACTTTGACTATTTCTCATATTTTAAACAAATTTATTCTTTAAAATACCGGGTATTATTTCAGATCAAATCTAATCACATGAGAAAAATGGCAGGTTGCCATGCACAAGAATTTCCCTTCTTATTTCTCACTATGCTGTCAACATAGGCAGTTATTTCTTGCTGCATTTTCCTGTGGTCTTTTACAGAAGGCAAAAAGCATCAACTCAAGAATTCCACTGCCCCCATTATTGCATACTCATAAAAATGGAACTGACAGGACAGCAGTTTATTTGTGCACAAACCAGAGCCGAATCACGTAAACTGGCTTTCAGAAACCCACGGATCAATTGTTACTCTCTGGGAGCGCTGCCTCGGCGGGCGGAGGTGAGGGAGTTTCATCTGGGAGAAGGGAAAAGTTGAGGAGTTGCAGAGGTACGGAGTCCAGCAGTCTTCCCGTCTCCACTGCATAGAGCTAATTAACAGACTCCAGTACATACAGAGTAGCAATGGCATCTTCTGCGTCTGTAACTATTTTTAAATGCACCTAAATTCTGAAGAGGCTTAACATACAGACATTTAAGCCTACATGAATATTCATGTCTGAGTACTACATCAAATCTAAGTCATTGTGCAAAGATAAGCATGGCTTAAAAATGTTAAAAGTCGGGTCATTAGACTAACAACACCTACAGACATAGCCAAATAAAAATTAAAAGAGGCTGTCTACCAAGAGCATCTTACTGGTCCTCAGTCCAATTCTTCCACCAGGGACACGCTAAGCTCCTCAAATTCCCCTTCCCCTATTATGATTTTAATTAGAAAACTATCTTAATACAACTTTGCAAACATCAAAAAGCTTCCTTTGAATAGGGAAGCAGCTTCTGAAACCTTTCCTCGGTTTAGAGCACAGGAAAAGAAACTACCTACACCATGCCACTTCCAACGTTTAGTGAAAAACTTTACATTCCCTAGTACTAGGGACACGTAGCGTTAAACCCATTTACAGGTGAACTGAACAACAAAACAAGCATTTTTAAAATTAATATAAAAATCCCATTTTCAGAGGCAAAAATCTCGGGGCATACTTCGGTATTTGTCGGTTACTGACAATAAGTTAAAACACGGTACCACTTCTAAACGGAAAGAAGAACTAGAATAAATTATCACACGAGAGAGCGAGAAACCTGTGTCGTTACAGTTTCTCTCCGCAAACTGTTTCTTTCCTGCGGCATCATCTGTTAAATCAGAAACTCCTTTGAACACCGCAGCCTCGCTGACTCTTAGGGTGCACTGCCTGCGCCGACACTCTCTCGGTATTTTCGCATCGCGCTCTCTCCGCGGGGCCAGCGCAGCCGCCCGCCTCTGCCAGCGCCGCTCGCAGCCGCGCACCGCGCTCGGAGCGCACCGCACCGCACCGCACCCGCACCGCGCCGCGCTCGGGCCGTCCCCGCTGGCGGGCCCGCACACGCACCGAGGGGACGCGCTCTCCCGCCGCCGACCCGTGCGGCGCGGACCCGCCTGGCCGAGCCGAGCCGAGCCGGGCCAGGCCGCGAGCCGTGACCCAGGGGCGGGCAGCGGAGAAGTTGCGGCCGCCCCGAGGCGCGCACCGAGGCTCACAGGTGCAGCCGGTCCCGCCGCGCGTCCCGCCCGGCGCCAGCCTCCAGGGGCGGGGGGCGCCGAAGCCCGAGGACGAACCCCTGCCCCGGGCCGCCCCTGCGGCGCGGAGGCGGCACCAAGGCGGCGGCTGCTGCCCCTCGCCCGCCGCCCGCGCCGGCACCGCGCCCGCGGACAAACTTACTTGCGGGCGGCGGCGGCGGCTCCCGCGCCCTCCTTCCCGCGCTGCGAGCGAGCGCAGCCCCGGCGCGGCGGCCGCTGCCGAGCGCGTTCGGACATGCTCAGTCCCCCCGCCGTGCGGAACCTACCACCGGGGGGACGGGGGAGCGCGGAGAGAGAGGGGGCAGAGCTGGATGCTACCAAGAGGACGCGCTAAAAATAGGCGCCGCAGAAAGGAACAGCTGGAGCTTAAAGGGGCGGCGGCCGCCGCGCTCCCCGCAGCCCCGGGCAAGGGGCGCCTCCTCCCGCCGCACGGGCCCTTTCCCCGGAGCCGGAGGAGAGGCTCTGCAGCCGGGGCCTGCGCTGCCGCGGGGCTCTCCCCGCGGAGCCAGCAGAAGAGAGGCTCTGCGAGCGGGGCGCTGCCGGCATCCCGCGATGCCCGCGATGCCTGCGCCACCGCGTCCTGCCCGCGCCTTTGCGGCGGGAGCGCTGCGGTGCGCTCGGCTGCGGCCGCCGAAGAGCGCAGGGGTGCGCAGGGCGCCGGGAGGGCTGTGGGAGCGTCCGGCGGGGCGACTGCCGGGCTCTGCCCCCCTTCACCCCAGCTCCAGGCCGGGAGCGTACCTCGGGGCCGGGCCATTTACCTCGGGGCCAAGTGCGTATCTCGGGCCGGGCCATTTATCTCAGGGCCAGGCCACCCCGTGAAGCAGCAGCTTCAGAAATGAGTTCTACATAGCGAGGGAGAGGATGCCGAGCGGCGTTTTCATGTGGCGTTTCTCTGGAGACATCTCCATCCTGCTCCGAGGCGTTAGCTTATGCGGACGAGGCTTGGGGAGTGACAAACACTCGGGAGCTCTCCCGTGAAGCTCAGAGCAGTCAGATGAGAATGTGGCAGGTCCGAGGCGAAAAGCGTGAAGAACAGCCCTCCTAAATATAATTTTTTAGGCTGGAAGATCTATGCGGCAACAGAAAATACATGATCACCTCTCACTGACAGTACTGTGTTTCAAAACTGAGAGCTGTTGAAATTGAAAGCAGCCTAAGTATTTATGAATGGGAATTTCTGATGGGTTTTTTTAGCCGTGGCTTACCATTCTCTATCTTCTTAAAAGATCGACAAGAATAAACATAAGAGCACACATTGTTTTACATTTATATGGATACTACAGATTCTAAAATTGTATTACCCTAGCAGGAGTTCAGAGGTATTACTGAATTCTGCTTTTATGGATACAGAAAATTACTATCGCGCACACACACACACACACACACACACACAAAAGAAAAAGAAAAGAAAAAAAAGGGCATCTTTAAAAAATGCTAAACTACTGCTAAGAAAAAATATCAGACAACATCTGCATCATGATAATCTGCTATTCTGATGATATCATGACAACATGTACAATATACATATGTACATATAACATGTACAATAGTACATGTTGTACACCCAACACTACATTCAAAATTTTTCATTTATTTCATTAGACATGTGAGATCACTTGAAGTTTATCTTCATTGGAAATCTAACACAGCCTTCAGCAAAAATTACTGCAGAAAAACCCCCTCAGTTACACGTAGGTGGGTATAATCAGGAAAGGAAGTGTTACTTGTCAGCACTGTCAAATAAAGTGAGAGCAAGGAAGCAATTTCCCTTGCAGACTGACATACAATGGCATAGATTATTAGACAAGATTGTGTAGGTAACTACTGCGGTACTTGGAGATACTGAAGATGACGTCACAAAGATTATAGTATTAAAAAGGGAGTGAATCAGGTTGTATTGGGTTTTTAAGTCCAAGCCTTCGTATGCAGGAAGTGGGGGAGGGGGCATGCAGAAGGTGGGGAGGTGCAGGGATGGCTTCTGTGGGAAGCAGCTGGCAGCTTCCTCCATGTCTTGCAGAGCCGATCCCTGATAGCTCCAAAGATGCACTCTGCCACTGGCCAAGGCTGGGCCAATTAGAAATGCTGCTAATGACTCTGTGATAACAGATCTAGGAAGACATTTAACAAAGATTGGCAGCTGTAATTGTGGCCAGAGAAGAGCAGAATGAGAGTATATGAGGAACAACTCTGCAGACCAAGGTCAATGGAGAAGGAGGGAAAGAAGGTGCTCCAGTTATGGAAGCTGAGATTCCTCTGCAGACCACAGTGAGGCAACTGTGCCCTGCAGCCTGTTGAGGTCCAAAGGGATGCAGAGATCCACCCACACCTGTAGATGAGACCCACACTGGAGCTGTGGATACCTGGAGGAGGTTGTGACCCTGTGGAAGAGCCAGTGGAGAGAGGGCCCTGCCCCCAGGCTGGAGCAGCTGTCCTTGGAGGGCTGCAGCCATGGCAGAGTGACCCACACTGCAGCAGTGGTGGGAGGACAGTTGTCCATGGGATGGACTCACACTGCAGCTGTTCACACAGAGCTGTTGCTCGTGAGATGGACTCACATTGGAGAAATTCATGGAGAACTGTCTCCTGTGAGAGGGACACCCCTCTTCTCCCTGAGCAGCAGGAGAAGCCTCAGGTGATGAACTGACCATAAACCCCATTCCCTGCCTCCTTGAGCTGCTAGGGGATGAGGTAGATCTAGGAAGGGGTGAGGGGAAGATGTCTTCAAGGTTTTATTTTACTTGTCATTATCCTGCTCTGATTTTGTTAGCAATAAATTCAATTGATGTTTCTAACTCGAGCCTGTTCTCCCCATTATGGTATTTGATAAGTGATCTCTCCCAGTCCTTAACTCATGAACCCCTTTATATATATATATATATATATATATATATATATATATATATATATATATATCTTCCTTGTCTAGCTGCTGAGGGGAGTGAGAGAGAGAGAGGATTTAGTGGGTGCCTGGCATCCAGCCAGGGTCAGCCCACTACACATGTTCACTAATTCTCCTCATTGTGCTCATTCTCTGTTCTTCTAAGACATGAGACACACTATATTCTCTAGTCCATGTCTAACAGCCACCATTACACCATGTATTATAAAAAGTTGTAAGCTATGCAGGAGACATAACTGTACAAAGAATTATGTAATTCTTTCAGCTGAAGCTATTGATCTTGAGACAGACAGCAGGGCAAATAGAAAAGGCAGTCTTCTGAATGCAGACTCAGATTTGGGATAACAGTGGGATAATGTATTTCTGGCTGCATCTGGATCTCTGCAGGAGCAGTAGGCAGCCTCTGGAGAATTTCCTAGAACAGTTTGCACCTTTACCATCATACAGATCTGGGTAAATCAGGAGCCTGAAAGATGTCCCGAGTTTCAGGAGAGTAGCTTCCAGCAGGGGATTCTTACTGTCTAGGGAGTTCAGAACACTTTTCATCATGAGAAAAAATCATAAAATACTGGCAAAGAAAACATGGGTTTTTCTGCAGTCTGTATTATCATTCTGCTCGTATCTATCATATATGGGTAATTGTACTATAATTCTCACACATCTCTGTTTATAAGGAATCTCTTTAGAACTTATCAAATATAGTTCCTTTTCACAACGAGAGACAAACATTTATGGATTTTCCTCACTCAAACCACAGTGTTGTAAATTGCATGAAATTTATATATATATATACACACACACACACATATATATATATATACACATATAAAGCCTAAGATAGCAAGTTCCAGCTTTCAAAAGACCAAAATCACCCAGGTGCAGATTATCAAATTGGACATTAGCAAGTAAGTGGTGGCTGCATCTGCTGTACCAGCCAGTGAACTATATTTAGATGTAGACACCCATCTGAATATTGAAAGCTGTTCTTTTCTTCTTCAAGTTTTGCTCAGCAGAAATATCCATAGAGTTGCATCTTGTTCCTATGCAGCAGCAAAGATTTAAATATCTGCTGTGCTGCTGTGTCCCATGAGACAGAAGGAGACCAATTCCTCATTGCTCAGAAAATGTGCAGCTTTGCACTCCATGCAGAGCACGGCGCTTTATCAATCTCTCTTCATATTGCTTGAGGATGCTCTAGTGAATCTGTATTCCTCAAATATATCCCCTATAATTCCATATTGTTGATGAACTAAGGCTCTGACATACCACTGATTGCTTCTGGCTCTCAGACTTTCACCTCAGCCCTCCCAGCTGTCTCCTCTCAGTGTTGTTTTCACCCTTCTCCTTGACAGCAATATTCAGATTCTCTGCTGTCTCCTTGTATAGCTCAAAGGTACATTCTAGCATCCTTATCTTTTGAGTTAACTGTCCTAGGAAATTTTTCCACATAGTGGAGTACCCAGGCTTCCTGTGCAGTAGATAGAATATTCCTCTTTTTTTTTTTTTCCTTTGCTTACAGGGCAAAGCTTATTTTCAAGGGATAGAACTTGGATGTTTGAGTATCGTAGACTGATCATAGAATCATAGAATGGGATAAGTTGGAAGGCACCTAGAAGGTCATCCAGTTCAATCCAGCTGCCATGGGCAGGGATACCAGGTTGCTCAAAGCTCCCTCCACCCTGGCCTCTCCTACACTCTCAGAGATGGGTCATGCACACAGCTTCTCTGGGCAGCTTGTACCAGTGCCTCATCACTCTCAGAAGGAAAAATTTCTTCCTAATATCTAATCTAAACCCCACTCTCTTTCAGTTAAAGCTACTATCTCTTCCTTACCTACCCCTGTAAAGACCCTCTCCCACACTCTTGCAGGCCCTTTCTTAGGTACTGGCAGGTTGCCCTAAATTCTCCCTAAAGCTTTTTCTTCTCCAGGCTGAACAATCTCAACACTCTCAGCCTGTCTTCAGAGGAGAAGTACTCCAGCCTTCTGATCCCCTTTGCAGCACTTCTCTGGATTCAGTCCAGGGCATCCACTTACTTCTTATGTTGCATCCAGAACTGGACGCAGTACTTCAGGTGCTGCTCTCACCAGAGTGAAGTAGAGAGGCAAAATCACCTCCCTTGATCTGCTGGCCATGCTGCTTTTGATGCAGACCAGGGTGTAGAATCACATGAGACATGCACAGAGAGAATCCAGTTATCAGTCTGTGGTCCAAATGGGAGAAGTTCTTCAGAGTAATAGAAAATATTGTGTGCTTAATATGTGTAAAGCTGTGCTCAAGGTGAGAGATTTTGGGTTAGAGTGAAGAAGCACAAAATAAAACCAGATGACTGATGCTTCATAGTGCATTTGGATTGGAAAGGGGACTAGCTCCCAACAAACTGAAAGTACAGAAATTCCAGGGTGGGGATAACAATGGTGGTATGGGTAATAAAGCAGGGAACTCTGGCACATGAATGTGGGCCAGATAATTCTCCTTCCTCCTCCTGCTTTTGGAGGGAATGAGAACAGAAAACAAAGAACATTTTTGTTAGGACAGGAAAATAAGACATAGGGATAGAGAAATGTGGGATTTCCATAAGGAATAACTGAGACTATTACATGGATTCCCTGGAATGAAGGGGAAAGAGAAGGATTCGCAAGGCATATGATAATAGGCTTAGAGGAAATTGTCTAAATAGTGTTTACTGAGCTCAGACTTTTCAGCTGCAACTCAGTAATGATCTCTTGGAGTCATTGTTGACCACTCTCTGGAGCTCCCACTTTGATGTGTAGCAGAGGTCAAAAATGCCAATGAAGGGTTTGGCATCCCTGGGAGCGGAGGCTGGGCTTCATCTGTGACTGTGAAGGACAGAGCTGGAAAAGATACAGAGAAAAGCAACTGGCATGAGCAGGCAACTGCCTTGTGAGGGGAGAGTGAAATGGTTGGGATTCTTCCATGTGAAGAGAAGCATGAAGGGCCATGTGGCTGGGATTTATGAAGTTGTGAAAGCAGTACATACGGCAAAAAGTGGATGAGAATGATTTTTCACCAAATCCCACAGTACTGCATAAACTCAGTGAAAATACTGAAACACTGATGAAAGAAAGTACTTTCACCCCCTCGCCTGAACAGTGATCTTCTGGAATGTATAACCCCAAGAAGTTTGGTTGGCAGACCAGCAGGCTCAAAAAAGGATCAGCAAAACCCATAGGCAATATATGTGTGAAAGGCCAGGAAGTGCCTTCAGTACTTGGAACACAAGGGCTATGAATTCTAGGGCAGTCCTAGGGGAACAGACTTCAAAATTTTTGTCTTATATACTGTCTTCTAATAGTGTCTCCTTCTGTTACTGCTGGGACTGTATGCTGGGCTAGATGATACCTATGATAAAATCAGTTGTAGCAAATTATGTATTATTGGAACATGATCCCAATATTACCAGATGGAACGTGCCTGGGCTAGTCCGGTCCTTGCTGCTGGACCAGAGGCAGCAGCTGTGGTGTTTTCACCTCAGAGACACCCCTGGCTGGCTGGATGCTGCAGCTGGCACTTGGAACAAGTCCAGGCAAGCAGGAACTCAGTTTTACCTCTGGTGGAAAGGCTTTAGGCGATGGTGAAGGAGAAAAGGAGATGGATTCTGCCGGAGGGTTTAATCCAAAGTTTCATTCCAGGGTCACAGACATCTGAATCTTGTAACGGCTCCAACAGAATCACGACAACATGGTCCCTGTGTCCTTTTAAGCTCGGGGAGAGGGGTAGGGAAGGGGCAGGTATGCCACCAACCAGGTGGGAGGGGGGGAGTCTCAGGAGAGAAGTGGCACCTAGGTAGCCCAATGACCCCAGGGCTGAGAAGCATCTTTTGAAGTTCACCAGTCAGACGATGGCCTTGCTGGCCGACTGAGATTGACGGACAGCTCTCAGCAGGAGGCAGCGGGAGGGGAAGGGAGAAGGTATTGGAACACCTGGGAGGGACTGAGATAGCTGAAAGAGGATATTGCATCACACTGCAACAACTTATGATCCTCAGGATGGATCATATCCATGCTTTGAACCAGGAGAGTGATCTCTGTTTACTCTGCAGGTAGCTGATGGTATGATGCTGCTTTTTAGAATTCAAGGGTTACGCAGCAAAAACTTTCTTTATGTTTGGTAAACCAAGATGTTATATAAAAATTCCCACTTCCACTATCAATATTCATTAAGCATTAAACCTTCGGAGGCTTGCTATAAATAGCCTTCCCTGAACTGGAATTCACAGTGGCCAGAATCCTATCTCCCATCTAAGTCCTGAATAAATAGATATCTTGCAGGAGCCATTCAGAAGACTTCTATAGAAGGGTCTAACCATATCCCATAATTCTTGATAATTGGTGGTTGCTATCAATGACTGTACCTCCTGTTTAGCACCCAAGGGGTTTTGCTACCCTACTCTCCATAAGAAATGGCCAGAGGACTTGAGTGGTTTGAAACCCTTGGAAACACATCCTCCTATAATTCATTATCTTTATGATATGCTTTCTCCTTCTCCTCCTCCTTCCATTTTTGTTGCTAACAGCTCAGAGCAGCAGTTTTTGGTCCATGAGAGAAAAGCAGTGACAACCCACAGATTTTCTACAGCCTCCTGACAGAGGAGTTTGATAAGAGCACAGCTGTAAGGGTTCATCCTGCCATTGCTACACAGAAAATGCACTGACACCAATGCAAGGGTTGCCCAGCGAACAGGTCTACATTTTTGTTGCAGAAAGGTTTTGCATGTAAGAAATAGAATTGTGAGAAGAAACAACTCAAAACATAGCTGGATTTCAAACAACAAATTTCATATTAATTCCTTATGAAAGTGAAAGGAAAATAACTTTGTATACTAATATAGGAAGAATATGGAATGTATTTTTACTCAGAGTAAGTTCAGCATTTCCAGCATTTGAAATTTGTTGATGACCATTGTCTCAGGCATTTTCTTTATTGTAATCAATATTTTTCTCCCAGTCAATCTGAAGTTATCTACTTTTTATGCCCTTTGTGGGCTTTGAAGGTTTTTTCCCTTGGACATTGAATTTAAATATCCATCCTTGACTTCTTTAACCTAAAGTTCTACCAGGCAGTTGGGAACTTGGAAGTGAATATTTTACTGTAAAAATTTTTGTGTGCTGTTCTCAGCAGTGTTTAGGAAACTTTTTCAGTTCTTGCATTACTTTCACACATTATACAATTTTGTATACATGAGATTATTTTGCTTTGTTTTCAAAGACACCAATAAGTGAACAAGGTGTTGTAAAAACAGTCACAGGCTTTTATTACTAGGGAAATTTATTAAATGCTTCAGAAAGGTTTTCTTAGTTCTCTTCAGTAATAAAATTAAATGTAGATCAGTTCCAGGCTTTCTTCAACATTACTCAAGATGAGCCCCTGTGAAATAGAAAATCATAGCTTTTCTGTTATTTAATTATTTTAGGGCATACCCAAAATAAACAGAGAATATGAGATTTCTAATGTGGGAAGAAGAAGTGCATGTGTGGAGTACTCTGCTCCAGGAAGCTGCTGGAATATCTGCCTCAGAGTGCAGCAGTAAAAGCAGCGTGCTATTAGGGCTGCTATTAAAAACTAGAGAGAAGTGCAGCATACTGCTTTGAGATCAATATTCAATCTAATATGGTCCCTTGCTTTCCCTCAATAATCTCTAACAAGTCATATGCTTGTTTACAAAGGAAGGCTCTGGTAGTCAGCAGAGCCCAGCCAGCAGCGTGCATCAACACGACTGAGCCATTGGTTGTCTTCTGTAAATCAGTACAAAGATCAGAATTATGCTGTGATCATCTGTAATTTCACAGAAACCATATATTCCACTATTCTAAAAGCTAACAGCAATCAAGGTATGATCATCTTTAAAAGGATGGCCTTTAATAACTAACAGAAATGGAACAGCTTTGGAACTAATTAAAAATTTTCCTTCCATGCAATTTCCATGTGGATTTATTAAGCAAAACCCATTAATAAAAAAACCAGTCAACAATAACAAATAAAGAAAAATTAAGGTTTTCAGTAACCTTTATTAAAAAAAAAAAACTTGCTGAAAATAGCAATATTTTACAGATACTGTTCTAAGGAGAAATAGTTATATGCTTAAAAAAGAGAGACATGACAATGTTTCATAAAGCATTATGAATTTTCAATAAGCTTTGGAAAGCGTGGCTTTTAACCACCTAGAAAACTGGTGCCACCATTTAAAATAAATCTCAACAAACAATGCAAACTAGAATGAATTGAAAAATAAATGTGAAATCTCACTTGTTAAATACTACATGTCATCCCTGATATTCTACCTCTGGCAGAAAAACACAGAGTTGCAGTAAGCCAAAAGGTAAACTACTTCTGAGCTTGTTTAAGGATAAATGCAAAATTTAAATTCAAGCCACTGGAGAAAATTATTTTAGCTAAACCAAGATCTAGATCTATAGCATATGTGCTGTTACATAATGACATATAGGCTGCCCAAAAATAGCTGGTCAGGGTATGTACTTGAAGTGGCATTTCAGTGTTTGTATTCAGGCATCATGCAGGGTTGGCACCCAGCAAAAGCAATGTTAAGGAGCATGGAGCATGAGGCAAGGAAGGCACAAAAAAAGACCATGAAACATTCATGGATTGTAGAGTTTGCTGAGATATTAATGAAGATAGCTGATTGAATGTGCCCCTTAAGCACTTCACTCATGGAATCACTGTGAAAAAGTTGCCTTGAGATTTGGTAATTTCACCTTGGGCGTAACCAGCCAAATTTCTTTTGCATGTTTTGTGTAAGCTTTAAGAAAAACTACCTAGAATGAAGCATTAACTCCAACTGCTAGTTGTCATGGGTGTCCTTGGGAGTTTGTTGACAAAATATCAAGGCGATGGAAGTTTTGCTGTTGATGCTACTGAAAATCAAATGGGTGTTTTAGGATCAGGGAGCCCCCAGCCATGCTTGTCTGGGGAAGGCAGCATCATGATGTCCATGTACTTCTGTCTGGAGGTAAAAAATGGAATGACTGGATTGCAGAACTGACATGGCTGATCTCAGACAATGCAAACATATCCCAGCTGCTGAAAATTCTTTATTCAACTCCAACCTTGTTTGAAGCTAGACTAGAAAAACAAATAGACCAACAAATTCTCCAGCTACCATAAAAATACTGACCTAGAGTAAATAAAAATTAAAATTGTCTATATTTTGATAGAAATTACATAAGAACGCACCAAATTAAATTTAAAAAGGGGGAAATGGGGATTTTTAGGAAAAAAATCCTAGTGTTTCTTTTTATATGAAATAAAAAAAAGAAAAAAAATCTCTGCTGCACAATTTGACCTTGACATTACAGAAACTGTTTTCCTTTCCTTTAAAATATGTATGGATAATTTTTTTAAAATTTCAAAATAAGACCAAAATTATTCAAAATTATGCAAGTGAAATAGTTCAGAATTTTTCAATTCCCTGTAGGACAGAAAGATGGAAAAATACAGAGGTATTTCCTTTATTGAACCCAACTTTTAAAGGTTTTAATTCTATACCTTTGTTTTTTGATAAAATATTCACAATAAATTTTCCCATACTTAAGATCTGAATGTACATACCACTTTTTGTTGTTGCCACTGTGAATTTCTGGTCCCCATTATCTTTTCTTTGCTGAATGATTCAGAGGTAAATGGCAGCAAACAACCCATATCTTTTTTTTAAGCAGTATTTAAGCCAATGCAAACAGGGGCTCTGATGGTGCTTCTGTTACAGCAAAAACCTGCTGTTTCTCAACAGGCTGGACACTTCTGGTATCTTCTGCTTTCAGGTTCTGCTTTGCAAATAGTTTTGGAAATGAAGATAAAGCATTTGCAAAAACAAGTAAAAGGGTCACAGGTGCACATTACTGGCTGTTTTGATTGTGGATTTTCAAAGATTCTGAGTCACTATAGATATTTTTAGCTGTGCTTTTAACCACTATTTCTGCTACATTGACTAGATCGAAATTATTTTAATAGTGGTTTGATCTTGGTGCTCATTTGCATTTAGATCCTTTGTCAAACAAGTAAATCTCTCAAATTTCTTTCAATACATAGAACTTTAGCTACCTGATTCTTGTAGCATTAAGCCTGCATTTTAAAAGGCATGTTCCTTATATGTCTTAGGACAGAAATCTCTTTAATTACATTTTTGGATGTATTGTGTGTAATATAAAATTACCAATTGCATTGTTGTAAATTCCAAAAAGGGGGCTGATAGAAAATTTGTGCGGCTTTGTAGAACAAATACCTGTGTTACTATTGTTCTTTTTTATCCTAAAACATCATATATTATTTATTTTTAACTCAAAGAAAGTTTCTGTACGAGAGGCTGAAGTATAATTTCTGCTCTTACAGGCAAAATAAAGTTTAAATTATTCAAAATTATAGAAATTTTTAGAAAAACATCAGTTCTATTCAGGTTTGTCTTCAATCCTTGCTCCTGTGAGTTCCAAAAGCAAAACATAATTTTTATCTGTAAATTGATGATCATGGGGGATTGCCTCCTGATTATAGGTTTATTTCTGATTTCTATATTTTGATTGAGCTTTTAATTGAAGAAGAATCATTTTTGGAGATATTTCAGAAAAGACATATTGGCAGGAAACATCCCAGGGGGCAAAAACCTGAAAAGTAATGCAAATATAGGTCTAACAGATCTTCTCTATTTCTGATTTTTGCATGTCCTCACCTAAATTCATAAATATAACCAACTCACTCTTTGATAATAATTAGTGATGTAAAGTGGAATAGGTATTGCAAAGTTTTACCAGGAAGATGGAATGTTCACTGAGTGAAAAAAGGAAGAGCAGTTTAGCTTGTTTAGCTTTGCAAAGCAGAGGCTGAGAGATTTTGTTTTCCCTAAATATACAAGAGGAATTGTCATTAACAAGAGGAAGAACAACTTCTTTCTCTGAGGGCAAATGTTGGTAGAGGAATAAATCACTAAATATCAGCTATATGCACATACACAATAAAAAGAGAAGAGGATCCTTGTATGACAAAGCAATAAGTCTCAGGAAATTTCATGGACATGATTGTGCAACCTTTCTGCTTATAAAGCCAAGGTTGGAAACCAATGACTGGAGAGGTCTTTCATTTCCTGTGTTTCTGTCCTCTAGGCAGCCCTGGTCAAAAATTGCATTACTTAAGTTCCTGGGAGATTGGTCAACATGGGGAAGAGATTGTGAACCCAATCAATTTTTGATTAAAATTTTATATATGATACTAATATTGTAAATCAGAAATTTCATTGCTATAAATTATAAAGCATGCTGGAATCTCTGCTCGTTTTCATCTTAAGGCTCTAACTCTCATTAGGGTTTATATTTTTCTGCCTCTGGGTATAATTTGTTGGTTTGCTTTTTTGCTCCTTTGTGAAGAAAATGAAAGGATGTATACAACTCTAAAAAACCTGTGAATTCTGAAAAGGGATTGAAAATAGCACACACAGAGAAGCTGTTGAATATTCTTTTTTTTTTTTTTCTTCCTGCAAGTAGTTTATTTTATTATATCCCAACTATTCTCAAATTCAAACTTAAATTCTATTATGATTGAGTTCAGTTCTCTTTACTGAAGTGAAATCCTCATCAGCCTTCAACAGAAAGTAACCCAACTGAAAATGTTGTCATGGCCTATTCCTGTTTGCCATTTAATTAATTCTTGTGAGAGCTGGACTCTGACGATATCACTGGGTGGCCAAATACTTTGGAAGTGATTTTAAACTAAAACTAGTCAGGTTGAGGGACATGAGACATCAGTGATAAAATGCCTTGATCAGATTAGAATATACTGACTGACAGTAAAAAAAAAGCCAAACCAAACCAAACCAAACCAAACCAAACCAAAAAACAACAATAACAACCCCAGAATTTTGGAGCATTCTGGTGATTTGAATTCAAACTCCTTTTGTAACATGGGCTTCCTCTATGTTTTCAACTAAGCTGCTGAGGCCTATTTCAATGTGTGTATGTGTGTGTAACACCCATATTGTACACTACCAGTCTTAAGGTGTCCTCCAGAGTTCATAGCCCTGTGTTAGATGCTCATAATTCCCACAGAGAGTTCCCCACTGGAAGAGTTTGCAGCCCGAGGATGACGTTCACAAATGAGGGGAACCACTTAAGCAAACCAGTGAAAAGCTCCAGGGAGAGATATCAGGAAGGAGCTGTAATCCTCACAGTAAATGAAAATGTAATTCTGTGCAGTATGGTGAACTCTTTTCTAAAATGGTGAACTTTCTTCTAGAATGAGCTAGTTAAAATAAGGAATAATCTCAGTATTTTCTTCCCAAAGCAAAATTACACCATATATGCTAACACAATATATACATGATTTTGGTTTTTTTTCTCTTTCATAAATCTAACACAATAAATCTATTAATTCAAGAAACAATTCCCTGCCCAGGACTCATACAGATCTGCCCTTTACCCCTGTAGGTCCCAAGCCACCTGATGCAAACATGCTGCAGTCAAAAGCTGCTCTGAGTTAAAAATCCCACAGAAACAAAGTATTTTGAGGCAGGGCTGGTTTGTTACCCATGGCTTGGGAATCAAACATAGGTGAAGCAAAAGGCTTTAAGCCTAGAAGGACCTTTAATGTTAGATAATGGAAAGAGTCCAGGTAAAGCTTTCCTGATTTTTCCTTTGAAGTGCAAATTCGAAGGTTGTCATTTGGATGTGGCAGTTACCATGTCTGTTGTTCACACCTGCCAAAGAGGCAGATGTGTTTGGGCAGTTCACATTTCCCAGGTGTATGGGAATGATGGATGAATGTAGTTAGCTTTGGGGGACTCTCCTACCATTTAGTGGGGTCTTCACAGGAGCTATCAAGAGATACAGAGTATGGTGGTGTAAGTATAGAGGCATAGCTGTATGAATGCCTACTTCCAAATTCACTCTTTTTTTGTGATGTGTTTGAATGATGAGATGCTTCCTCAGAACACTTCTGCAAAACTGAATTATAGCCAATGGTTTTGTTAGATATGCTTTAGGGTTGAAAGCTCAGGATATTTCCTGTAATATTTTCATATTTAAACCAACTTATAAATGTTCCCTGGAACTGTAATTTTTTCCCCCTGATGGCAAAATGCAAGATTTTAAAAAATCTTAAAATATCCAGTTAATATAAATTAGTCATTCCAGAGTTCTTTTCACCAGTGCTTCCTCCAGGACTGTTCAAATTCAGATAATAAACACTACATGAATGGATGTCCAATGTCTTTAAAGCAACTCATTGTGACAGAGATTACCTAACCTCAAATCTTCAGATCCCAGCATGCCCTGAATACTGTGTATAGATAACAGTGAAGACCACAATGAGAAGAGGTTTAATATTAATTATACTTTTTAGACAAAATTAAAATGGATATTAGTACTTTCTTGTCATTTATTTCCCAACTTTCTCTAAGTATGTAATGTTCTTTGGCTTTTCTGATAGACTTTCTTAAAAATTCAAAGTAAACCAAGCAAATAGTGCTGAAGAAAAATCCAAAGCCTGATTTCCTATGGATTTATGTCTACTGTGAATTAAGGAATGAGATCTGAGTGAAGCATTTGCTATCATATACAAGATTTTTAACTATGCTCTCATTTCTGGATTCTCTGACATTTGGTAAATCATGGAGTGACACTATAGCCATTTTTTTTCTCCTTAGTCATTCTGCTTGGATATGTCATAAAAGTCACCTTTCTTAAACTAGTGCTATTTTCCTGCATTGGAAGTTTTCAAAAAGCACAGACAGAGAGGAATGGACAGAGCAAGGCTGCAATTGAATAAATTTCATTTACAAAACAAACTGTGAGGAAACACAAGGGCACCACAACCTTCACTCCTGCAGCAGAAATATAATTTTAACTCCTTTGTATGTAATGCTGAATTCTTGTGACAATATAGATTTCTTGCCCATGGACAATGGGTAAAATAGAGATTATATCCAAAGTTAATCCTCAACTCTATCACTCATTTGAAGATAAAAAGCACTACTTAAGATTTTCAGGGAACCAGAGAATAAATCAGATATTTCTTATGTTTCCACATCATACTCTTCCCTGTTTCTGGAAAGAAAGATGATAGTTTTCACAAGGACTAGGTGATCATATTGTCTCAAATAACATATTCCCCTGAATATAATCAATGACATTTTATCAGATTACTGACAGGAGCATGGTGTATTTTAAAGATGTATACACTTCAAGACAACATTTCCCAGTGACTGATTTGCGAGTATAGCGGATCTGTTCACTGGATGAGCTTGAATACAGTGCAGTCAGTAAATACCATTCTGGTGCAGGAATGTGAATCAGACAAACGTGATGGAGTGAGGACAAATGCCATCTAAGAGGATAGTCACAGAAAGGGTATATTTGTTTTGAGGGTTACCTGTGATGTACCTCTGCACTTACATAGTTTGGAATTCTTTTCACTAGGTAAAAAAAGCTTCATTTCCTACAGTGAACCTAACAAATTGTTTTAGAACTGTGGGATGCAACACACCCTCAATGGTGGAAATAAAGAATATAGCCACATAAACTTGTTTCCCCCTTCCTGTGCTGCACTCAGACCTGTAGCATATTTGCAGCACAGAAGTAGAAAGAGTCGTGGTTGGTAAGAGGAGACTGGGGAGGTGGTTTGGTAGCTGAAGTACGAAGAATTCATGGCCCATTGCCTGATCCCCTCACCCACTAACAGATGGCAAGAGGGAGATTTATCTGCCTTAAAATGTAGAGAACAAGCTAACACACGATAAGGTTTTGTAAACCTCTGAGAATATTGTTCTCAATGTCATTCTTAACAGCCTTTTGTGCTGCACACTAGTTAACATGAGATTTACATGTTTAGTATTACTCTTGAAAGTCACAAATCTATAGAACCATTTCAGATGGTTAGTAATATGTGTGGTTGAACTTTACAACAGATGTATTGACAGTTATAATGAATTCTACAGCTTTTAGAACTAGATCCATAAAGAAAAATTAAGTCAAGGATTTACAGGGTGTCAATACAAATTTATTGAGAAAACTTCATAATAAACTTAAGGCGCTCAATAAGGGCTGGTTCTGAAATACCATAAGAGAAACAAACACAGTATGCACTGCACTGAATAGGACATGCTATCTACAGGAAGTTACTTTAGAAATTTTTATTTACGATATTCATTATGGAATTTCATTACCGTGAAGCATTTCAATACTTCACAATTACTCTATAGGAATAAACAGCATTTTCTTACTTTGTTTCTAAGTTTAGAGTTTGGAATGCAGCAAAATGAAGGCAGGCTTGTGATAAAAGTTTCTAAAAATCTTGTTCTTAATAATTTTCACTATGCTACTGCCAAATCCTGATCATGATCAAACTCCCTCATTACCAAAGGTTTTGATAGTAGTGGCCCTTTAAACCTACAGATCTGTTCTGGAAATGAACAGAAATGTTTTTTCAGCCACTGCAGTCTCATGAGTTTCTCTACACAAATTCTCCCAGGGTTCACAGACATAGCATGTTTCTTTTATTTGGGTGAAGAAACAATTTAAAACCTGAACAGATTAGGTTTACACAAGAATACAGCTGCAAGACAAAGAGGTATTGTCATCTCTCAAGTTGTTTTCAAACTCTTGAGTGTTCACCCAAAAATCTATGATCTAATTGCCTCCTCTGCCTGACAGATCTTAAATCCCTGTCTCCCACTTCCCTGTAGGATAATATCCAGCAATCAGACTCCTGAGTAGTCTAAGGTGAAGTGCTGTGTTTGTCTCTTTTGCAGAAGATGTTTCATTTTGCATGAAAAAAGCAGCAGCTCAATGGACTGTTCAGTGAGGATGGGAATGTCATTCACTGCTCTAATGATGGTATTCATCTGGGAAGGGGGATACTTGCAGCTAAGGAATCCACAAGTATTTCAGATTAAGTAAGTATTGGAGAAGAGTGCACAACATGAGTTTCTCTCCTTTCTGCACAAATTTCCTTATCAACAGGCTGGAGGAAAACTCACTTCTACTTGCTCTCCAAAATACACAAGATGAGTATTTAATTATCATTTGCAAGCAAAATAGTCTTGCAGAGGAGTCTTACTCCAGGGCACCAGACTGCCTCTGCTGCTCAGGGCACTCTTCTGAGAGGTGGGAAAGAGGTTCCATCTATGCAGAAAGAGTGATGGGTGTACAGAGGAACATTCAGCTGTGATATTAAGTATTTCTTATCTTAGTTATTTTAAACAAATTACCTATTAACATTTTGGGCTCAATAAATTCTATTTTGGCCTGTCTTCTTCACAGTTCAGGGCTCAGACTTCATTCAATAGTCAGGCAACTGAAAGTCTATAATTTGAGGCTTGTCTCATTGCCAGGAGGTGCAGATAATGCAAAGATCTTCGCTAAGAAATTACTGACAGGATCAAAATACACATAATGGGAGGAGCCTTAAGCTTGCACATTAAAACCTTAAAAACCAGGGCTGAGGATGTGTGAAAAATACTTAAATTCTCTTTATTGCATTTTTTAAAAGGTTTATGATAAGACATACAAAACCTGTTTTCTCTCAGCTTGCCTTCTATTTAAGTAGCCAGAAGGAACACAGAGGGAAAGGCTTTTTCAAATGAAGATATGGCAACTGAAGAGACTGAAGCAATTACATCCTTTCTTTATTGCAGAACAATTTTCAATGAGATTAATGAGAGAAACAAAATTAGTTTAATAAAGAAATTATTAAGGGATAAAATGTTCATGCTATGCATCTACTGTTACCATGTAATCTTGTTTTAGCTGATTAGATTGTTTTATCAGAAGCCTGGGTAGAAATGTAGTGGAAGATGGAGCTCAGCATGATACTTCCAAATTAAAGCATATAATAGTAGTCTCAGGTCATGCTGTTTGGTGTCACTGATGCACATGCAGGAAGAGTTAATAGCAATTCATTTCAATAAGCTGTCAGATTTCTGTGCTGTGGATGGATGTGCCATTTTAGTGGGAGGTTACTCAGATAATGTAGAATGATATAGAAAAGTCTTAAAACTTGGTCTCACGTTGCCTAAAAAAGGAAATAAGATTCAGGTGTGAAATTTATTTGAGGAGGATCACCTGTGGGTTTTTTTCTACATAGAACCTGTCCTCTCTCATGGCTATGTGAAGAGTGTTGTGCTTTCTCTTAAAAAGTCACTTACAGATCCCCTCCTGTTTGAGCCTTATTCCTTTTCCAGAATAAAGAAATACAGGTACACTGTATAATACATAATATTTAATACAGGTATACAGATTGGTTTTTTTTTTACTATTTGAATACAAAGAATGAAGTGACACTAGTGTTATCTGGACAAGTTACTGAACAATTACTGAACCCCTTTAACTGGTAGAATATCTGGTTGGATGGTGGGGAAAGGGTTTATAATAACAGAGAAGAGCTAGAGCTGATTGTAGCCAGCATACCCCAACACTGTAAGTAGGAGAGAAGACTGAGCTGATTTAAGATGGAATTGAAAGGTTCCATTCCAACAGTCTCCTGAAGAATGTGAAAGCAGCAACCAGTAAATCCTTTTTTTCTCTTGCCTTCTTTTTATACCAAGAGACCTGAAACACATGCATTTAAAACCACCAAAAAGGAATCATCAAATAATCTTTCTCAGCCCTGTATGTTGACTTTTAATAAAGCCTAAAACACAGGGGAAATTACAAAGAACTGCAAAAATCTTATGCCAATATTTTAAAAGGGCAAACGACCCATCAAATCTCAATCCTAGCCAAATGATAGAATGTTTGACATCATCATTAATAAATAATTTTACTTGCCTCTTTGTAATATCAACTTTATTTTATGAAAAATAAAAGTTTTTAAACTTGATATTTTTCCTAGATTATGGATTTAGTTGATAAATAATATAAGTAATGTTTTCTTTTTGAATAACTCTGTCATGTATTTGCCCTAAAAGTATTTCACATTTTTATTAGGAAACAAGAATCTCAGTTATTAACTTAGCCTGAAAACATTAAATGGATTCAAAGCTTTTAAAATGGGGTTGCAAAGAGAAAATGGTAATGTGTAATAGAGGTTTCCTACAAAGATTGATTTGAAATCTATATTATTTATCCCTAATCTATTCAACATTTTTGTTTAAAAATAAATGAAGAAAAACAAAATTCTATATTCTATATTTTGCCAGTACACTTCTGTATAATTTTGACCTCTTGAGAATATCTGGTGGGTGCTTTTCCTGTGTGCTTAACCCAGAGTAAAGAAACCTCAGTAAACACCCTTGCATTTAAATGTTTTGGGGTGTTACAATGGGTCTCACACACCTGTCCTTGAACAGTGTTGGTAAGTGTGAACAAGTTGGATGTTCTCACAAGCAACGAAATACAGCTTAAATAGTGCAGCACAAGCAAGCCTGTGTGTGTTTTCTCAGAGAGCCTACAGCTGCTTCCCTTTGTTGCATCCCTATCTGCTCAGAACAGCTTTTCTTGCTAACTTGTTCAACAGTTGTGCACTGTGGGGTCTTTGAGCTTCAGAAGAACTGCTACTTGATCTGTTCCCACAGGACTGTAGTGAAGTAGAAACCAAATCTTCCCTTGGGTGAAGTCTACAGTCCACATGCTTCACATACTTATTAACCCTGAACTTCTGTGTGGCCTGCGGTCATCTGTATAAGGATGATAAAGTCCTAGAGAAGACAAGCGCCATCAGCTCAGACACAAGTCTTAACAAGGAGCACCTAATGGAGCTGGAGTGTTTTACCCTGGAGAAAAGGAGGCTCAGGGAACACCTTAGCACAGTCTCAATCTGCCTGGCTATATAGGAACACCTTAGCATAGTCTCAATCTGCCAGGCTATATAGCAAGGTGAGCTTTGGGTCTCTTCTCCCAAGTAACAAGCAATAGGACAAGAGGTTATGGCCTCAAGTCAAGTCACATGAAGTTTGAAATGGAAAAACAACTTCATGGAAGAGATTGTCAGGAATTGTAACAGGTTACCCAGGGAAGTGGTTGAGTTGCCATTACAATGGTATTTAAAAGATGCGCAGATGTGGTGTTTAGAGACATGGTTTAGAGGTTGACTTGGAAGCGTTTGGTTAACAGTGGGATTCAATCTTAGAAGTCTTTCCCAATGCAGGCAATTCTATGATTCTTTAATGCTACTATGTGTCTCTGAAGAGGTAGATAATGTAGGGCCTACTGTTGTCTATCTGAGGTGGCAAACACTGTACAGTCACCCAGTGCCACAAATCCACTGTGATCTAGGAGCATTAGGTGCATTAGCAATACACCATAAAGGCACAGTGGAGCAAGTTTCAGGTGTACAGACTTTGCTGATCAACTTGACACTTCCATTGGCCCAGGGAACATCAACACTACCAACCGCCTTGAAAAGCCCAAGATACTGTAGGTAACTAGAACAAAGGTATCCAAGTCTAGTCTGAGGAGTGAATTTCCCTGTCTCAAGACACTGTCCTGGTGAAGATAACCAAAATCCAGGTTTGCATGTGGTTTCTGCACATCTGGGCATGAGGATGAGTAAGGTGGCATAGCAGGCTGAGGCTCCTGGAGGAAGACACCGAGCATGACTCTTCACAGTCAAGTTTTCCTTGCACCCACAGTCTGTAAGCTCAGTGCAGAGCATGCATTTGCTTTGATCTCACATCTTTCTCCTTCAAAATAGCTACATTTTAACCAATAGCCTGGCTAAAGCCTGGCTCTAAATCAATGCTTCAGGAAAGAGAGGAGTAGTTGATTTCTCAGGCAGCATGATTAATTTATCCCAGCAGTGGTGTACAAAATAAGGGTACTGTCTCCTAATTCATCTGGGTTTGCTTTACAGGATAGCAACAATATTCAAAGAGCAGAAACTGCTGAAGAGTTATAGAGAGCATCCTGAGAGTAACCTGGAAGGAGAGCAGGCCCATGTAAGACATTTACACCGTTCAGTTGCAAATTTGCACGGAGTAATTCCTGTGTATAATTTTGTCATTATATTGGCTTTCAACAAAAGCTCATCTGATACACTCTCAAGATACCCCTAAGCCTTAACACTACTGATAAAAAGAAGTCACTTCTCTAAGAACTCAAATACTGCTATGAAGGAAAGTATTGCTATACGCTGATGACAGCAGGATGAAGGAATCAATGTAGCTGTGATAGCTGTAATACCGCTGCCATTGAAAACAGCACTGAAAGCGGGGAGAACAAGGCTTCAGTCCTGACAAATAGAGAAAAAACAAAACCTGTGGGGACCCTCTGTGTTTACTCTGTCTCGACAGTTTACATGCAGAGATTCTGGCATGAGCAACTTTCCATTGTTATGCAATATGGCCTGACCTGAAAAAACCTTCACTTTACTCAGCAACTCATTTCAGGCTTGAATCAGTGAACCAAAGATGAAAGATCAGCAGTTTATGCAGTATAATTCAGCTTCATCAAGCACACCTAAAATATGAGAATGGATGTTGCAAAACTAACAGCTCAGAGTCAGAAGATCTTATTTACATGATCATCAGGAAGCTTCCTGCCTTTTCAAAACCTTACTAAACTTTGTAGCATAAATGCAAGACTTGCATAGTGATAAGCTATATATTGGCAACAAGGTACATTGGTTTGAAGATGATATCCACCGTAAACTAAAATTCTATTAATGCTAACAAAATGCCAGTACTGAGACACTTAAAGCATCTTTGCAGTAGTTACAGTTGTATCTTTATCCAGTGCCTGTTTTAAAGCTGAGGTCTCAGTGTTTTACACCTTTCATACAATATCATGTTTTTTTCATGTCACACATGAAGGTAATCATGGATTTGAAACGTGAATCTAGTCCACTGCATTATTTAGTAAAATCTCACAGCAAATGCTGCAAGCCTTGCTCTCTCCCTTTTCAGTACAGACAGTTGCACAAAGCCCAGCACATTCCCAGATTCAACCCTGAAGGAACTACAACAATCTTCTACTTAGTGACAACTTATATTTTAACTCTTTGTGCATGCCAATTAAATGTCAGCCAAACATTTTTCTTTCTCTTTCCAAGAATGGCTAGAGACCTGGATGCAAGCAAGTTACAAATACATAATATTTCACAGAATGTGTGTTTGTATATATATATATATATCTTTTCTTCAAGGAGAACATAAAAATTTTGAGCACTAAGTTCCTCATCCATTCATATGAAAGAAGTGGGAGACATCCATTTTTGAATTGTTTCCTCTTCCTCCTCAGAAGGCTTTTTTCTAGAAGTTCTCAAATGCAGAAGCCACAGCTGTTTCTCCAGTTTACAGTTGTTCCTTTATCCTATTCTGCAGTTCCTAGTCATATTCCATCTATGGTTCTCTAAGGCAGTATCCTTCAATGGCATTCTAGATCTTGGAAAAGATGAGGAGTGCCCTTGGGAAAAAGCCTCTTGCTCCCAGTTGTCTCCCTGGAGTCAGAACAGGCAGTAGCACCAAGAGTTCTGAATCTGAGAAATTTAATATTAATTGGTTCACCTGGAGATATTAAATACTTGGACAATTTATGGGATGTTGTGGTGTGAAGCAGTATCCTGTTTCACCTTTCCCAGTCCCTCAGGTGTACCAACCTCTCCCTTCCCCTTGCTAAGTGCTGTCCATCAATCTTAACATTCCAGCAAGGGCGTCATCTGGTTGGTCAAGTACCAAAGATGCTGCTCAGCCCTGGGGTCATTGGGCTACCTAGGTGTCATTGTCCTCTGAGACTGCCCCCCTCCCACCTGGTTGGGCACACCTGCCCCTTCCCCTTGGCTTAAAAAGACATGGGACCATGCAGTCAGGATTCTATTGTAGCTGTTACAAGATTCAGATCTGTGACCCTGGAATAAAACTCTGGATTAAACCCTACAGCAGAATCCGTCTCCTTTTCTCCTTCACCATCGCCTAAAGCCTTTCCACCAGAGGTAAACTTGAGTTCCTACTTGCCAGGACTTGTTCCAAGTGCCAGCTGCAGCATCCAGCCAGCCAGGGGTGTCTCTGAGGTGAAACACCACAGCTGCCACCTTTGGCCCAGCAGCAAGGGCCGGACAAGGCCAGGCACGTTCCATCCGGTAATATTGGGATCATATTTCAATAATGGGTAGCTCTGGCAGTCAGAATATATGAGATATACATTTTGAATAGTTTGTAACTAGGACAGGTGTGGGCTGCTTTTCAAAATTCTGTTCCTAATGCAAAGGTTTCTGGGACAAATTTCAGATTCATTTTTAAATTCTAGAGACAGATTTCTTCAGGTGCAAAAATGTATACTTTTGTTCTTGGCTTGTTCTCAAGAGCATATAAATTATCTTAAATAATTCGAAAAGAAAGCAACCTCCATTTAAATCTTACTATATTGTGCCAGACCAAAATTAAAGTTTGGCAAATGGTACAAACTGAAAACAACATGGTACCCAGTTGCTAGCAACATACTGTGAACAGATAGTTGTACAGTATGACTTTTAATTATTGAAGGCACCACTTTAAAGGATTATAGTTTCATATATTATCATAGAATCATAGCTCCAGTGGTCCCTTAAATGAATAACAAATTTTACTCTTGTAAGACTGACTTCCTACTGTCTTGATCAGTGGAAGCAGTATGTAAAGTTACTTTATATATATACTTTATATGTTACCTATAGTACATAGGTACTATATTAGTGAATAATTCATACTGGAATTTACTAAACACCAATAATTTCCAGTAACTTTCTGTTTTATATATGCATGGAGCTCTAAGTCTTCAGTAACAGAAACTACTTGACACAAGAGAAAATATATTTAACCCTCCTTTACACAAATTTCAAGCAAGCATTATATTCTTGTTTTAATCTTAATAGCAGTATATAGGGACGAAAATGTTCTGGTAACACTGAAGATTCATTTTTTCTTTAGTTGTGTCAGAGGTAACCACTTAGAAAGAAAGATACAATTGCACCATTCCTATACAATGCACACCAGACCAGCTCTCATTCATTCAGACTCACATTCCTCCAAGTAAACAGATGCAGCTTAAAGGTAGAAATATTACCCCCCAACATAGAATAATCCCTGCCAGCTCTGTAGGGTTCAAATACAGGAAGATAAAATCGTATTGCTGAGAACCTCTAGAGATTTTAAGTTATAGAAATGTTTCTTTCAAGACTGCTCTTTTCTCAGGTTTTATTTCATCACTAGCAATGAAAAAGAATCAACCAACTTTTCCTTCTTCCTACTCATCCTCAGTCCTGTGTATAGGAAGGCACTTTGGACCAATTTCCCCTCATTTAACCCTTCATCTTGTGCCTTACTACAAGGTTGTTCTACTGGGAGACTATTTTTGAATACTTTCAACTCCCTGTAAATCTTGACGTACACTGGCAGAATTACACACCTGTTACCTGCCTTTCCGTGGTTAATGTATTTCATGTTGCATTAAAATATGTTTTAGAACATGAAACATCCTGCCAGACATGGGAAGAACACAAGAATAATTTTTCCAGAACAGTTTGTGTAGTGGCTCCATCTATCAGGTCATGAGACATTGAAAGTCACTGCAGGTCACTGTTAAGCATCCTGTAACAGAAATGCCCAAAATTGCATAGTTTCCCTGTAATGTACATTAATGTTGCATTATAATTCCACGTACCATAGCTCTTTGGTTGTTCTATGACTCAGACCTTGCCTCATTATTAATCATTTCTAAACCAAAAAATAAAGATTAATGTGTGTACTTTCTTTAGCCACAAACACCAGTGTAGATAAAGCACAATATTTGCTCTAGCAGTGCTTTGCACTCTCCATACAAGCACATAAATGACTAGCCTCTTTTCTACCTTGTAAAAATGAGGTTCATAAGCAGTAATTGCTCTACTCTGTATTCCTTGCATGAACTGCTAAATATTATATTTCTAGTAAGGTACTCTTGCATTCTAAAGATAACTTAAATGCATCCTGCTTTCATAAATAATATATTGGTGACTCACTGATGTATCATAAGACACAGTTAAGTAAGAACCATCTGGAAAACAAATCAATATTAGGTATAGGACTGTTTTAACATCTGTTGGTTCCTTTAAAATGAGATTGTGGAGACTTGTTAAACAATTAGTTTCCAACTTCTGCTTCCACTTACAATCACATCTACCACATGTTTTTTCCTTCATGAAATTAAGTTAGTTTCAATCTAAGCACAGTATTGTGGTTCTGAAAGCACTGCAAATGTCAGCCATAGGATGTCGTTGTCATTGAGCGCACCTGAATGGAGATGTTGGTGCAACAAATAGTCTTCGGTGTGAGAGAATGTTTGAGCTTTGCATATACTGAAAAGCAGCTGAAAGCAGTGTAAAAATCCCACATAAATCAAAATAGAAAATATTAGAGAAGGAGTAAGTGAAGAAACTAGAAGTTACAATGTTTAGGTAAGGCCAGTATTGCTTTAAGAAGCTTTTAAATAACTTTTCCTCTGGCATGGATTTTTTTAATTTGATAATTGAAATCCGTATGTATAGTCATTACCAAGTGCATTAAAATGATGTAAAGACCAGAAAACCTATAACTTCAAGGAGCAATATGAAAAAGGGAGGCTTGTAAAGTGAATTTACACTGCTTTCCCCATGGGTTTTCCAGTTTTAGCACATACCCCTTCCCCATTTTCAGGTTGACCATGCAGCTGAAACAACATCATCAGTGTGTACATTTCCCACCAAAAAGTTCGGGTTCTTTCCTCTCAGCTCTGTATCTACTGAACACACTTTCGTTCTTGCACTCCTGAAGTCCATGGTAGGCAGGCAAGGACAGACACTTCTTGTTGGCGCTCTCTGCTTCTGGAAGATAAGAGGGAGACAGCACAGAGTCTGGGTTTTCCACAGACACCAGTTGATTCTGCCTGGAGACTGTCTTCCCTTCTTTCCCATTAACTCACCCAGTATCTTAGAAATTAATGTATCCCAGAATGAGGATCTGTCGTCATTATACTGTAAGAGTTCTATTGTCATTATATTGCAAGGGTTCCATATTGCTAGAGTTTCATACCTCCTTGATGTTTCTCACAGGCAGCTCCTCTAGGCACTGACTCTTCCTTCTTCTCACAGTAGCCAACCAACTCCAGTTCCCCCTCAGCCAACCAATCCACTCTATTATGGCACTCTTCTTATTGGCTACAGCTGTGGCCTGTTAAATTCAGGCCTGCTCCTAAACCTTAATAATTAGCCCAGCTGAAAGTCCTTAGGGGTAAGATTACTTTCTATACTACCTTTATTTTCTTATATTCTATCCCCCTACAATTCCCCCTTTTCCTTTTAATTACAGAGTTGCAGCATTTCTAGAAGAACATGTTCAAATAAATTAACATTATGACACATTCATATATTTCATTCAGAACTAGTAATTATACAAATGCTCAGATAACATATTACAGTACAAATATATATATTTCTGAGTGTTGGTTCAATTTTGCAGCTTTTCTCAGTTTACAAAGTACTTCAAAATCTTTCATAGTCATGCTTAACAAACATTAATAGCTGCAATTGATACATTTCACCAATCAATAAACACATTGTACTAAATAATAGAGCTACTCTTTTTCCAGTTCTCACAGTTGCTCTAGTAAATGCTCTCCTTCCACTTTCAGTTTTATTGCTCTTCCTCTTTCAGTTCTCTACCCAGATCACCATGGGATCATGTTGCTTAATGTTTAAGTCTTCTTTCCTGAATCACCATGGGATCACATTAGTCAATACTTAAGTTCTTTTCCCAAATCACTGCAGGGTCATGTAGTTTAGTATCTGAGTCCTTTATCCCAAATCCACGGGGTCACCATTTGTTGTTATTATATTGCAAGGGTTCCATATTGCTAGCGTTTCATACCTCCTTGACTTTTCTCATATGCAGCTCCTCTGACTCTTCCTTCTTCTCACAATAGCCAAGCAACTCCAGTACCCCCTCAACCAACCAATCCACTCTTTTATAACACTCTTCTTCTTATTGGCTACAGCTGTGGCCTGTTAAAGTCAGGCCTGCTCCTAATCTTTAATAATTAGCCCAGCTGCAACTCCTTAGGGATAAGATTACTTTCTATACTACCTTTATTTTCTTATATTCTATCCCCCTACAAGGATCATTTTACAGGTATTTTCAACTCCCTTCACTAAACATACATGTGAGAGGGAAAAAAAATTATTCCATTAAGCCCCTAGTGTGAAAATTTGAATTTAGATCAGTCCAGCACAGGTGAAAACATCTGAACATACGTGTTATCAGACACACTGGGTTCTGTCCTAGTATCTCATTTTCTAGTTATAAAAAAGCTTAGTGATGTATACTGTCTACATGTCAGGTTAAAAAAAAAAGTGGGCACAGTCCAGAAGTACACACTTCAGAAATTACCCCCAACACCCCTCTTTTTTCATCTATCATTAACCCTAACAATAGCTCAGTGCTAGCAACAATCCAGTCATATCAACAATGTAATTACTCAAGTCATTCCTTACAGTCTGTTCAGGAGCACATAAAGATATGAGGAGCGTGGCTAACAAGACAGTAGTTTCTTAACTGGTTCAAAAAGAATTCAGCATTCAATTCTCAGAAGACAGAGGCACAACCTCCTTCCTGATGCTGCAATTTTATTGGTTTGATCCATAATTTTCATTTTCTCCTAAACTCTGACTTTTCACTCTTAACACTGACTTTACACTCATAAAAATTGCATAGGTATCTCCTTAAAGAGCCTCTTCCCTCAATAGATATAATCCTAACACTATCCCTAAACTTAACCCTAACCTGAGTAGAGAAGGTCACCTGTGGGGTGTCTCCTTTGCCATGCTCCTGATGTGCTCCCCATGGAGATCCCCATGCTGCTGAGAAAGCTGCACAGCCAAAAGCAAGGCTGAGCTCACCAATGCTCATTGCACAAAGGCTTCTGCCCTGCTCTGCTCCACACACTCTCCCCGTGTCAGAAATCCACCTGGATTGCAGGTCCTCTTCCTCTTCCCCTGCCTGCAGATCAGCTTTGGGCTGATCTAGATCTCACAAGCTCTTCCTGCTGCTGACAGAGTCTGCCTGAGGAGCAGAGCTCTGCCGGCCCTGCTGTGTCCCAGAGCAGCTGCTGTGCATGGCAGTGGCTGCCCACACACCTCCTTGCCTCCCCACCAGCCAGGAGACACGGCCCAAGCAGCCTTGCAGCTTCTTATAGGGAGTAATGCAGCCTGCAGACAGCTTACAGGTGCTCCAAGGCACTGCTAGAGAAACAGGAGTAGCTTTTCCCTACATGCAAAATGCTGTGTGTGCTGCACTATGTGAGGAGGGCCTGTGGCCTCAGCCCTGCAGAGTCCTCATGCTGCCCCTGGCCAGCAGCAGCAGTGGCAGGCAGGCTGGGCGGGGGGGCAGGACACTGAGCATCCATGGAATCACAAGTGCACCCTGACTGCTGGGAGGCAGATGTCAGCCTGACAGCAAGTGCAGGCTGGCAGGGCAGCTGCCAGTCAGTCAGAACATGGTGCTGACAATGCCAAGGTCGTGGATTGGGTCCTTGCACGGGCCATTCACTTAAGAGCTGGACTCAATGGTCCTTGTGGTCCCTTCCAACTCAGAATGATCTGTGACTGCATTTCAGTGTAAGTTTGGGCAACCCCTGAGGTTCACAAGCTTTTCTCACCTGCAGCTCCCAGCGTATCCTCTCCTTGTCAGACCTTCCATCCCTGTAACTTGATTATCTTCCCCACACACTGGTTGTCATTGCTTTGGGAGGATCCAACATGTTTGGTGCTCATTCTCTGTAGACGAGGTTTCTCTAGAAAGGAGACTTCTTCTGCACAGCTGGCCAGTATATTGGGGCAGGCACTGTGCTGCCTCTACCCTCAGACACTCTATCCACCACTGATGGTGAGAGAGGTCAGGCCAGTCAGGGTTGTTCTGATGGTTCTTCCAGGGACAGGAAAGAGTGAAGAGCACTTTAAAAAAGGAGTTAGATGTTACACTTCAGTGTAACATCCTAAAATTCTTCCTATAACGTGATATTAGGGATCTGCATTTAAAGCCCACTATTATTATTTAGAATCTGCCATTAGAACCTTGCTGGTTTCTCATATCCCACCATCTCCTGGCCTTCCTGAGTTACTATGAAACCAGACAGCTGGCAGAGCTAGCCTAGAGGCCTGAAGAAGGGACTGTGAAAGGCAGGAGGTGCTGTGAGGATCCTCTTTGTCCATGGTGCCCAAGAAAAGCCCTGGAGAATAACCTCACCTGATTTCAAGAGCTGTTGCTTCTCAACAGCAGAAAACCTCACCAGAGTAGGATATACTGCAGCCCTGCAAATGCAGAATTTTAGAGAGTGTGGGTCATTATGCGTCAGCTGTGGTTGTGAGAGGGAGAGGCAAAGATCATTGCCAGATCCTTGCCAGATCCTGGTGATCAGGAGGGGGACAAAGCAGATGTCCTCAGTGTGAATCCAGTGACAAGCCTTCCTTGCTCTTCCCTCCTCCCCACGTGGTCCTCCCTCGCAGCTGCCCAGCCTGCCAGCCTTGACCACAGGGGGAGTTTTGCACTGCCCAGGACACATGGAGAGAAAAGTGAAACCTCAGGGCTGGAAAGGCCAAGACAGGAGCAGAGCACAGCCAGAGTTGGGCCTGTAAGCACAGTCCTGATTTTGAGGGTTGGTAGGGGAAGATGTACATACCTATGAAAATGCCTTGTATCCAGATAAGGATGATTCCCACAGGTTTTTCTCTTTCTGTGTGCTTATGCAATGTTCTAAATTGGCCATGAGGGCATGGTTACTTACTCCAAAAGGCCACTGTGGGCGGAGGCATGCAGGGTGTCTGAGCATTTGCAGTGTGTGCATATGAAAACATGCCACAATTTTTTCCTGCTGATCAGGGTCATATACAACTGTTTATGAGGTAATTTGGTTTGCTTAGCAATGTTTTTGTACTTCTCAACTACAAATGTTGGGCCAGAACCCTGCAGTGACCCTGAGGAAAGGGACACATCTGAAAACCAAACACCCAGGGTTGAATTTAGCAAGAGCTATTGCCCAGTCAGTTCATCTGGACTGCTCCCATTTCACCTGTGCACAGAAAGGCACCTAATTGTAAAATGAAAGCAGTATAAATCTCAGGGAATGTGATCTCTGTGGACAAAAAGTACCCCGTTGTAATAAAAATCTTATGGCAGACCACACAATCTCTGATCTGACAGTCTAAAGATTGTTTTAAGAAATGGCTTCTCACTGCTGAAGTACGTGACCAGTAGTGTCAGACTGACTCCATCAACTTTCTATGCAAATCTGCTCAAGTACTGAAAGACTTTCTGCTAACTGAAGTCTTAATTTAAAAGAACAATTGTTCCTAGAACAATATTCCTGTGAAACTTTCAGTGAAGGAAATCTTCTTTCCCTGTCTTAATTTCATAATTGACTGTTTTGAATGAAACTTTCCAAATGTCATCTTGAAGTAGCACCTGGCAGGCAACCATGAGAATGAGAGTCTAACACAGTTATAAGTAATTGGAAGCAGAGTCTTATAATGCAAAGTGCCAGGCAAGCTTAATAACAGCCTCTGTTGCTAACCCTCTATGAGAGAATGGAATATTTTTATTCACGAGATTGGTTTTGCTGAAGTTGTGTAGGTGGCAGATTTTAGCATGTGCAGAATAAATATTTCCTGAGAAATATCACTGAAGAAGAAATTAATTTGAATTATTAATTAAGGTGTTAGGCTAGCCAAATTAAGTACAGATAATGGTCATATTAATTATTCTGCCATTTCACTGTTCTCTTTTATACCTAGCTTTTTAATAGCACTGCAGATCTCCCTCATCCTCTTCCTATCCTGATCTGACAGGAGAAAAGGCATGCAAAAGTGTGGCTTTTTGAAAGGCACCTTTCTGCCTTTCTGTAAAGTCAATAAATTTCCATGTAATGTATGAAATAGTTTTCACTTCAGTTTAGTAGGGGATTAAGGGAAGGATTTTACCTCTTCTGAAGTGTTTAATAAAACCAATAGCAATATATATTTTCAAGAGGATCTTTCTATGCTTATCCAGATTCTTTTGATACTAGATGGAAACTAGTAACCGCTTTCAACAGGTTTGGAGTCAGTCCCTAAACTGTTATTACAATTTATGAAAGTCTGAATTCCATGAATAATTGATTCATTCTTCAGAAGCAGTTGTAAATATTTTTAGACCAGCTTCTGAGAAGAAACTACACACACACACACACACACACACACATACACTCACAAAACCCAGTTAAAACTGTGGCAATGGTAATGCTCTGCTTTAGTTCAGACTCATGGCAAAATCTGCAGAGAAACCATGCTACAAACCTGCTTTGCACTCATTTCTACACTTATCACTGACATAAGCTCACTACCTCTTCTCTTTTTTTCTAAATAAGACGTGCAGGAATGCTGTCTTACATTTATTGTGAGATTGGCTGCTTACCTGATAGCACAGGATTCCTCCTGCTATACTCACACTATCTTTACATGGAAATAAAAGCTAGTAGATGAGCAATTTACCTTCATTGTGGGCTGTCTAATCCAACACAAATCAATACACTAGTTTACATGAACAGGTCTTGTTGGCCATATTTTCTCTTCATAATTTCATAGTCTTTTTAAACACCTTCCTATCTTGACTCTTTTGTCACATCTCCAAATGTTTTCTTGCTGTGTAGGCAGCAGACCTATATTTGGCAAAAAAGAGTTGTGAATCCTAGAGCCAAAACAGGATACAGAAAGGTCCATAAAAACATAGCTGACAGATCTGAAGCAAGTCTGCATTTTGAGGGAGAGGATGAAGAGTTTTCAGCAGGAAGACAAAGTTCTGAAATCAGTTTTCAGTTCAGTTTTCATCTGCAAAGCAAGATGGCTACAAATATGTAATATTCATGCTTACTTAATGCCATGGATTAACCTCATAGATGAAGAAGGTGAATATATATTTTTTAGGAAGACTGAGAGAACTTTGTTTTGGGGTTTTGGGGTGGCCCCCCAGAGTGGCACTGTGCTCTTGCTGCTGCTGAGCCCTCTTTGCCTTGATGCTGCAGGTGGGTAACCAAGAGATGAAGGTTTTCCAAAGGGAAGAGACAGAGCAGCAGTACCAGGTTCAGAGAGCAGCAGGCTGAAGAGGCACAAGGCACCTCTGTAATCAGTAGCCTACAGGGTCAGGGCACTCTAGGCAGGGTTTGTGGCACTTTGGTAGGGTTTGTGGAGTGCAAGAAGAAAGCATTGCAGCATTCTTCTGTGGAGAAGAGGTAAAGCTGTGGGAGATCTCAATCACATCTGGGGGAACAGAATGGGCAAATGCATGGGGCAGGACATGGATGACAATTCTGGAGGAGGAAGTCTTGACAGGATGCAGAGGGATGGGGTCAGGGAAAGAAGGTATTGACATATTTGCTCACAGTATCATATGCTGAGAATGGGAAGGGCAGTTTGTCCTACACTGGATATGTTTAAAATAATTAATTAAAGATTGGGAACTGGCACTATGTCTGTCCCTAACAACACACTCTTCAGAATGCAACTAGAGCTCAAAGATGGAGCATGTAGATTTTGAAGCCTAAGTTCAGGTCACTTCAAAAATTATTTTTTCATCTTCTGCTCCTTTGAAGTAACTTTTCCATTCTGTTCAAGGGTATACACTGAGGAATGTGTTCAAGAGCTAAAATACCAGCAGAAACTGTACATGTATTTGCATCCTGTTCTCTAACTCAACACAGAGCAATGTTCTGTGCTTGCACTGTCCTTGGGGGAAATGGCTGTAGTGCAGAAAGAGTTCTTGTTGAGTCACCACATGGTGAGGTTGTAGTGATGAGGAATTAATTAGTCTATGCACTGCTGACCTGCCTGGTATTTTAATTACAATTTTTCATCTAATCATGGTATATGAAAGGAAAGCAACTTACATTTACATTTCTAATTCTTCTAAATGTGGGTGCTACACCAGTCAGTCATGCTGAGGGATTGACAGCAACTACCTTCATGTGAAAATTTGGTGTAGTGAGTGTTGTCATCTTTGTTCCCTTTTTGAGTTGCTAGGCATTATCCTGTGAACTTCTTAATTTCTCCTATGGCTTGTTCAGGGCTAACACCAGTATGCCAATTATATGACAACAAAATCCCCAAACCTTCAGTTCATGCAATAGCAGCCCTTTGGTGGAAGTGCAACAATGTGTAATGAGACATACAGAAAGTCACTGGGTAGCAGTGAGGGGGAAGAGGAGAGACTGCCATGAAAAAATGTACAGAATTTATAGTGATTCTCATAGCTCTGCATAAGACTTGTTTTAAAAATGCAAGATTTTTTAAAAAAATCAATAGGTCCATACAGGATGTTCCCTAACTCCTTTCTGCAGAGTTGCTCAGACATAAAGTGAAAAGCAGCCAAATATTGCTGTCCATAGTGGGGAACTTCAGGAAATGGTGGATTCACTAACAATGGATCTTCCCCAGTGCTTCTTATTGTTCAGGCCGTGCTTCTTTAAGTCATTAGATATATGTTGAATTTTCAAGTTGGCAGAACTCATATACACATACCCTCATATCATAACACAACAATTTCTTTCACACAGTTCCTGGGGGCTGAAAAAGGGAGTAGTATTTGTGACAAGATGGCAATGATAAGGCAGATGTGTCCTTGTACACAGTAGTAAGATTTTATGTCTCACCAAACGGGAATTCAACACAGCAGGAATAAGAAGAGAGGCTGCCAGTACTCCTCTTGGCACTGTTTTAATCTTCCACATGACCTTTCATGTGGCCTCTTCTGGTGCTCCCCATGATCTCAGTTATTCCTGCAAGACCTGTAAAAATTTTACAAAAAGAAAAATCCTTTTCTAAAAGCTTAGAAAAAGCTATTTAAAATGAGAATTAATACAATTTAAAATGAATGTACTTGATAAAAAATATATTTTATATATAGTATCTCTTAAATATTTTGTTTGTAAATTTAAAAAAACCCAACCTAACAAACCAGCAACAAAAGCCCCCTCTCTTACTAAAGATTTTATTTAGACTACTTTTTTAATAATTCTTTTCCTCTTTTTAATAGTCTTGAACTATGTCATCACAGCTTTAATTAGGATAACCTTTTATCTGTTTATGTTCTACAGTGACATTTGAAGATTGGCCTTCAGTGAGAGCTTTGGGTGATGTGCACACTGAGGCTTTGGAAACTTCTTCTGGACAAGCTGCCAGCAAACAATTACCCTTCTAAATGTCAATAAGCTAGACATCAATTGTCAGCTTGCATCATTTCTAAAAGCCTGCTTTCTCTGTAGATCACATCAAAAGCAGAATGCACACTTTAAAAAACAGAACTTGATTTTGATCATTTTTATCCCTAGGGACTTGGGTAAAGAGTGTTATAATTCAGAGCCTTTAAGTTACTCTTGTGCTGTTCCAAAACCAAAATATTTACAGATAATTTTTTAGAATATTGAGCATAGGCCCTAAAGTGGTTTTTTTAATATAAAGTTACATCAAAAAATGATGTTTACTGAGAGGAAAAATAAGCAATGGTAGTTTTAAGGAAGTATCAGTACTAACATTTGTGTGTGTTATGGGAGCATGGATTGGAAAGTAGTTGTGGCTGATGTTGAGTACATCTAGTGATGAGACCATGTGTTTTACAGATCAAAAATACTACTGTTGAAGAAAACACTATTTACTTTCACTGTCATGTAGCCATTTTTTTCCCATCTCATATTGATGAGTTGACTTCAGAACAAGAAAATCACTAATTATTACCAGCAAGGTAAGCTAATTTTATTAGCAGTAAGCTAATTTTAATTCTCTTGGTGTTACACTGTTTCTCTCTTTTGGCACATCCAGATATTTCTGGATTGGTAGGAGATGTACATTCCTTTCAGTAGGTTCTATGGCTAGGACAGCTTCTAACATAATCTTCCTCTTCATTGTAGTGATATGCTTGAAGAAGAAATTACAAAGTATTTCCATTTATAAAAATATGAAAATGAATGCTGTACTTGATAAATATATGTATTAATTAAAAATACCTTAAAATGTGAAGAAAATAGTCCACACAATGATTCTACCTTCCTTTCTTCCTACCTTTCCTGACTAAGGGACATGTATTTTTCAATTATTGACCATCCAAAACAACTTAAAACCCCCAACAGGGCCATAATCATGGAACCACAGAATGCTTTGGGTTGGAAGGGACCATTAAAGATCATCTATTCACAGCCCCCCTGCAGTGTGCAAGGACACCTTCCACTAGACCAGGTGGCACAAAGCCCCATCCAGCATGATCTTGAACAACATCTTGGTATGGGACATTCACAATGAAGATATCAGACCCACTTCTCTGGATACAGACTGTAAAATCTTAGTTACCTGCTTAACCAGCTACAACACACATTTAAAAAAGCTCCACTTGCTTTTGATGCTGCTACTCTTGCAGAAGCTCCATTGTCTGTGCTTAGATTTTGGGCTTGGCTTTGTCCTCTTAGGGTTTGATGGAGAAAGCAAAGCACAGTGTGATAATCCTGTCATTAGATCCTCCACCAACTTACACCTCTATGATGAACCACTCCCTTTCCCATTCCCTCTTCATGTGCTTTAATTGATATTCATTTCAGAGCTAAGAAAATATTTGCCCCAGAGATATATAAAGCATTTATGATTGTATTTCAAAGATTTATACTTGAATCCATAAATCTGTGACATAAGTCCCTCATATATCACCTCTTGATCACAGCACTTTACTTTGGCATGTGTCTGACAGACAAATTGATCAACTCTTCTATCCCAACCAAACCTCCAATATCCCTTCTTAGGTTCTCTTTTACTTTGGCCTTTATCACAACTGTCGAGTTACATTATGCTACCTCTCCCTGGTAATAAAATAAACGATGGGAGATGGAGAGATCCATTTAGTGTTGACTCCATCTGCAGAACTTGGAAGTCATTCAGTGGTTAATTAGAGATATGCTACTGATGTAAAGTTACTAACTTGACTTATTACCAAACTTCTCCCTGTCTACAGAGTTTTACCAAGTGTAATGATGTACTTTACCAGTGAGATGTACTGACATAACTCTCTACATATCATCAGAAATACTGTTAATATAATTGTTACCACTAGGAGCCAATCAATGGATGAGCTGAAGATCTTCCTCTTAGTAAGCAAAAAAATACATAATAGAATACATTTGTCTTACTGTTGGTTGCTTTTCTAATACAGACTTTTTCTCTCTGCCACATCAAATAATCTCTGTTAGTCTCTTTTAACTTGAATAAACCAAAGACAATATGAAAATTGCTCATCTGTGCCTTTGACTGTGTAGTGGTTTACCCCACCTGGCAACTCAGCCCCACATAGCTGCTTGCTGATTCTTCCCTGGTGGGAGAGAACTGAAAGGGCAAAGGTGAGAAAACTCATGGGTCGAGATAAAGTTTATTAAGTAAAGCAAAAACTGCATATAAGCAAAGCAAAACAAGGTGTGCGTTCACTGCTTCCCATGGCCTGGCAGGTGTTCAAACATCCCGAGAAAATAAAGGTTCCATCCCATTTAATGGTGTTTTGGGAAGAAAAACAACAGTACTTTGCACATCCTCCCTTCCTTCTTCCCCAGATTTATATTCTGAGCCTGATGCCATATGATCTGGGATATCCCTCTGGTGGGATATTCCCACCTTGCTGTGGGAATGGGGTGAGGAGAAGAAATAGTCTTGACTCTAAGCAAGCACTGTTCAGCAATGAAAAAAACATCCCTGAATTATCAATACAGTTTCCTGCACAAATCCAAACCACAGGCCCATGTCAGCTACTATGAAGAAAACTGACATTATGCTAGCTAAAACCAGCATGTGCTGTGTGAAGAAATGAATGTTACAATGACATGGCTGGGATGCTGTTGCAATTGGATTTGTATTCTACAGAAATCATTCATCTTTAGTAATCTAAAAGTTAGGCAGCAAGTCAAGGCTGTGATTGAGGCTTCACTATAGTCAGGGGATAGAGGGTGATTCCTGCCACCTCTTTTAGACATAAGCTCAGAATGAAATGAAGCACACTCTGGAGATGCATCCAGTCACACAGTGCACTAGAAACAGAGATGTGCAAATAAAGTTAGATAAATCCAATGCAAACACATTGCTCATGGCTGTTTAACAACCTGAATTAGCTTGTGCAAAAGTGAAACCTTACCATTGATGTCCACGGGACCAAACCCATTTTCAAACAGTAGAATAGTTATAATATTTTGTTACTGCCTTGTGCTAACAGTTGTGCTAATGAAAGTGCTGATATGTGATCACTGAAATTACTCAAGACATAAAATTGGATGACAATTATTTCTGAGGATGGATTTCTTGTTCACGCATAAATCTCTATTTCTTTGCCCTTCTTTCATTATCAGATAGCTCATGGCTCAGAAAGAAATGGCTTTTCCATTTTAGAGCTGGATTAGATCACTTCCATTGAGGAAGCATTATGAAACCAGCATAGTTACCTACTGAGTATTGACTGAAAGTTGTACTTGTAAGTGATTCATCTCTTCATGTGTTCCTAAGCACTTATTAAAAAAAATATAGGCCTAAGACAGATCAAATAGAAAAGGATAGAAGGGATTCAGAGGGATCAAAGTGAGAAAAGGTTACTCCCAAAAGCCTTCTGAAATGACAGTCTTCAAGTCTTCAGCACTGAACTGAAAGTACTCCAGTTATTATCTATTTGCAAACAGAGCTTGGAGCATGCCAACAGGGAAATGGTCTTTCCTCTGTAGGGATCATTCTATATCCCAAACAAAACCTTGTTTCTTAAATTACACTTGTTTTATGAATTAGGAACTTTCAGCTCTCTTTCTGCATTCCTTTTGCATTTGTATAACTTATCCTAAGTGTTGCTATGGTGTGCAGTGGGATGGCACAGCACTGATTGGAGCAATATTGCTCTAGCAGCTGAGCTTACTCAAAATGTTCTAACACTCAAGGTATTTCTGAGCATGCATAAAGCTTCATTTAGACTTGACATATTTTTTATGATATCTCCTTGTAAATTGTGCATTCACTGTCTATCATTATGAATTATAGGCTCAGGATGACACAATCTTTTCAAACAGCTTGGTTCAAAAACAGTTACTTTTTGTTGATAATCCCATCCTAAAAATCCACATTTTTTTAGTTTCAGGATATATTCTTACTAATATGTTCTATATTTATTAAAGATTTTTGCAAGTCAGTAAGCATCACTTTACACACACCCTAAATGATATAATTTGTTCAGAATTCTCAACATCTCTTCTTTTGGCTTATTCTGAATCTTCTGCTGTTCTTACCCATCCCTCATGAACTCAGACATCTTGTACTGCAGCATTTCATTTACTTTTTTTCATTTGTATGTTAACTGAAATTGAGGCTGTCAAAATGTTACTGCACATAACATCACCTTAGAGTCATGGTTTAAGTTGAAATTTGAGTTGAAACTTCCTCAAACAAGACATTCTCTATGTTAAATTTCATTAATGCCCAATCACGTATATCTCCTAGTGATAAGTTTAGCTACAATTATATCACTTTCAGAGACAGCATTTGAGCCTCTGTTCCCCATAGCCCAAGAGAATTGGCTGTGCTAAGGAGGACCATCTTCTTTTGTACCTATTCAACCTGCACTATTTTGTATAGAAAATTACTTATTACACCAGGGGCAGGACAGAAGATAGGGATAAAGGAGAGAAAGTGAGGAGCTGTATCTTATTAGTTAAGACCTCTTTTAGAGAGTGCAAATATTGGTGGTGGGTTGCAATAAATAAACATAAGAGAAAAATCCACCTATTTGAGACTGTTACCTAGTTTAGTGTCCTAAATATTTGGCTTACTGTACTTATCCAGGGTGTGATTTCAGGTCCATGATCTGGATCACACAGATCTGAACACATTTGCCTAAGTGTGTGGGTCACTTTGCTAGAATATGGCTCAGCAGACATTAGGATCTATGTTCTGTGGCACTTTGTTCTATTACCACTGCAGTGATGACAAATATTTTCAACTTTGGCCATAAACCTTAGGGAATTTTTATATTAAAGATAGTCAGTAAACTATGAATCTGCACCTGATAGCTATGTCTGTCCTCAGTGTGTTTATTTTTCCCTTTTTTTTTCCTTGAATAAAGCTTAGCACTTGAAAAAGGTACATTAGTTATGATATTTTAGGATCAAAGGCCTTACTCAGCCATCTCCAGTGAAACAGAATATTAATTGAAGTAGCCCTCTAGCAAAACAATTGTAATACACCTTTCAAATCTGCAGAGGGGGTGGCCACCTTTGGTATTCAGATTCAAAGATTTCATAGGAATGTTGACTTTTCCCTCTCTTCTCACGTTCATGATCAAAGAGTCCATAAAACTTCAGCTTTGATTAGCCTCTGTCTTTCTAGGCAGTACCACATGCACTGGCAAACTCTGGCCTGGATTTGTAATATTTTTGAAGCTGAATAATTCACTGATTCATTAATGCTGGGGACTGCTCATAGCACACTAATAAAAGTGTGCTCCCCAGCTGCCAGAATTTTGACAAGATCCAAGGCAGATGTGAGACATCTCCATGTCTCCTACCCTGCAAAAGGGCTTAATTGCTCTCTCACCACTCTCTCCCAGTGGCAGCCTCTGGACATTTTGTCACTCTTGTAGCATGAATTGTGGTTTACAGCTACTACTGAATGCAGCTGGTGGGATTCAATCTGCAGCCATGCTGCAGGCTTTCCAAGATATCTACATGGGGCTGGCAGAAATTGCACTGGAGCTGGTACAGCAGACCATTACCCTGAAGAAGACATAAAAGGCAGAGAGGAGAGATATCTGTGGCATCTCAAATGACAACACACACTTTTGCCTGGACAACCGAGTCATACCCAGTAAGCCAAGGCAGGAACACTGCAGGAATTCACAAATCTTCAAAGTGTACTGACTAACTTATTTTCCATCCTGTTTTAAGAGTATATTCTGATCTAATAGCCTCATTTCAGTGTGTTTTAAATGATGTATAAAGTGATAAACCCAACTCACTAGAGGCATGGATATTTTTCTATCATTATGCTGTTCAATGAAGTTAGTTTCCCTACTTGTTGCAACCAACACCAAGCCCCATGTCCCTCCCTGAAATTTCCAAAATAAATATTTTGAAGTATTTATGAGACATTTATCTTTAATTATTCCACTCTTCATCTTTGCAGGGTCTTGACTGCCTTGATCCTCTATTTCCAGTAGCTGCATTAAGGTGTATAAGCACATTTGCCTACACAACTTCCCTTATTACAGATTTTGGTTAAAGATACAATTAAGTGCAACTTATCATGTAAAGAGATGGGACTAGAAATACTCACAGTTCTTAAATTAAAATACTTGAAGGGTTTTTTTCAGTTTTTTAGTTCATGTAAACAGTACAAAATGTCAATATCAGCAATTATTTGGGTAGATCTGGCAAGTATCCCAGACAAGGTATAAGTGGAGTACAAAGATGGATTGAATATCTTTCCACAGTTTCACTCAGGTCTATTTTCTTCAGTTCAAATAAATGACATAAACCAATGTGGAAAGCTTCACATTAGTCAAATAATATCTTTGCTTTACAGTAATTGCAAATATTTACAGTCTTTAGAGGAAAGAATAACAGCATTGTTAATAACTACTGATCATCATTTAGGATCTGGAAAAATGTTCGGCCTGAAACCCTGAATTAAAAGAGATCAAGATATCACCTCCAGTTCTTTCATGTTTACTTATGCACTTGGACCTCAAGGGGAGTCAACTAATGCTTAAAATTATTTTAAAAATTCAAGCTGGTAGTATTTGAGTATATCTGGCCTGCTTCACATCCAAATTTAATTTTCCTCTTTTGTCTTTAGATAGTTATTGTCATCTTTCTTTATCTTTTTTCGTTTGAAATGTGCATTAGTCGTAGTACCTCTTTAACAAAGGTCATCTGGCTTGATGATTAATGCCTCTCATCTTCAATAAAAGCACAAAGAATACTAAAATCCTCATCAGACTAATTAGTAAGAATGCCCTTGAGCCAGCCACAAGTCTTAGTGAGGATCTGTCATGAGTTCACAGAACTGCTATGTCTGATCTTTTTATTTACTTCTTTTAAGTAATATCTGGTCATTCAGTGGAGATCACAGACACAGAAATCACTGGCTTGGGAATATCAGTATTTTTTCCCATATAGTTAATTTCAGTGCACTGAGTTGATCACAGTTTTCAATAATGAAAATTGCTCATATGCAGCTGATTATATGGCACAGTAACAAATACTGCCCAAGGAAGAAAAATAGAAAAATATAAAATACTTTACTTAACAAATTGAAGTGAAAAGCAATGAAGAAAAGTTAGTAATCTTCCAAAGATCTGTATTTTGTCATATAAGGAAAAATAAACAAAGGCACAGTGGTCAATTTATTTCTGGTTTTGCTTTAAGAAGGACTATATTGTGTTTTAATAACTTTTCTGAAGTTTTAGTCAGTCCTTTCTTTTATTTACTTTAGTTTTGCTGTCATTATCATTGGAGTAGTGTTTTTCCTATTCAAAATGACATAATTTACCAATGAGTCAGAATCATAGCTCCATATAGCCTTCCATTTTTAACATAGAGTAAAAACAATGAAAGATTTGTTTGAAGACAGAGCAACCAATCCATATGTGTCAGTGTCAGCTTACTTCTCCAGGTCACTTCAAGACTTGATTCATCACTTTTTAAGACTGCATAAACATCTCAGGAAATGTTAATGAGCACAAGTCTGCACTAAACAGTTCTAGATTTTGTTGTCATTAGCTGTCTGTTTAAATTTTAATTTTATCGCCCAATTACAAATTTTTGCCCAGAACTGAGATACTGGCATTTCTGAGAAGTAGCTCAGGATTTATTTTTAAAAACATCAAACTTATTCTACAGTTGATTAACAACATTCCACAAAGCAAAATCCAGTGAGATTTCTTTTACTTTTCAATATTTATGGTCTTGTTGTTAAGCTTCAGGATCAGCACTAAGGCATGTCTTCAGTCCTGGAACCTGCACTCCTCAAATCTTAAAATCTGTATTTTCACACATCATCTTATTTGTAGCTGTGGAAATTATTCTGTATCCCCAACATGCTTTATGATTTCCCAGTTGCATACTCTGGGATGGAATAATAGAATAATTTGGGTTGGAAGGCACTTTAAAGATCATCCAGTTCCAAACCCCCTGCTATGGGCAGAGACACCTACCACTAGACCAGGTTGTTCAGAGCCTCATCCACCAACCTGGTCTTGAGCACTTCCAGGGGTGAGGCATTCACAACCTCTCTGGGCAACCTGTTCCTGTGCCTCGTTACACTCACAGTCAGTCAAGAATTTCTTCTTAATATCCAATTTAACCTACCCGCATTCAGTTTAAAGCCAGTACCTCTTGCCCTGTCACTACAAACTCTTGGATAAGGTGCCTCTCCAGCTCTCTTGAGGCCCCCTGTAGGTACTGGAAGGTGCTCTAAGATCTCCACCGTGTCTTCTCCAGGGTGAACAATGGGACCATTATTTTTACTGCAAATGAACCATTAACTATATTTGCCTTACTGTACTCAGAAAGCTGAAACCTTCTTCTTCCTTTCTCTCTGTTAGGGCCCAGCCCACCCCTGGAATTTCAGGACTGAAATTTCAATTCCTGAAATCTAGATAGGTAGATAGAATTTTATTAGAAGCTTTGTCCCTGAAACAAACTTTCTATATTCTCCAACATGAAGTGCATAGTTTCTGCTTGTTGCTTGTGACTTGACTGTTCCCAGTATCAGCAGAAATACTGACAGTAACCCAAGAGCTCCAAGACCCATAAAACTCCAAGAAAATGGTTTTCCTGCCCTCCTTGCTACCCTTCCCCTCACAGCTATAAGACTGAATAGCACCTGCAGATTTGCCAGGCATTCCTGACATCCTCACAAAACCTTTTCTAGTTTTGCATTTAGTAGGCTTCCTACAAAAACTATGAAAAGTGATTTTGGCAGTGTCAGTGGGGTGACTTCACAGTAAAATTATTTCATCATTAGCTGACAATTCCAAACAGAGATGTATTTGAATAGGAAAGCAGGAATGACAGCTCCATCCTCTGACTTGCTGGGCAGCAGATCCTTTAAAATGCTGCTTTACTCTCAAAAGCAATGCTGCAAGTAACAGCATTGTGGGTTCTATTCTCTTTCGGGATTTCCATAACAAAAAGACGGGACTTGTAAGTGACAAGATGTTTCATCTAATGCCTCCTTTCAGAAGGGAAAGTCAAGTCATACAGTGACATACATCCAACTGTTAAAAGTATTAATAAACCCTTCTGTGTTTGCAATAGATAAAAAACATATTTGGTGATTCACTAAAAAAAGAAAAACCCAAAGCACTCCAGTTCATTTTCTTAAGAAGGTGTCAGCTCTGAAACATTTATACCAGGCAGAGTGTAATGTGGCCATTACCACAACCCAACAAGGTACAGTATACATAAAAACCATTACAGTTCAATAGGTTCTATTTTCAAATAAGATTAACTATTCAAACAAATTCAAATTGAACATATGACCTTTTTAGAAATGTGGTTTTAAAATATGATAATAAGAGGTAATTGTTTCAGCACTGCTGTCCTGAAATTTTTTTTTGTTTCTGTTTAAAAATCTACAACTTTCTCAGCAGGTCCCTATAGAACTAAGTTTTGTGGTTGATTATCTTTGATTATGCACCTGTAATTATATTTTGAGTCCACTGAAGAAGGGATTAGAATTTTTCTACCTGGTCAACAGGTTCAAGGCTAAGATATGAACTTTTTTTTTCAGGACCTAAATTTTACTGTTCCTTTCCAGAACTGTTTACTGATATTTCCAGCCTATTACCCTGCCAATAATGTTTCTATTATGAAAATATGTATGTTTGTGTCCAGATATGTTTATGGAGTGATTTTTCTCCTTCTAAAATTATTGCTTTGGTGGTTTGTTTTTTTTCAATTTTCATCCTCAATCACTAGTACATAATACTTTGTAGAGGATGAGCATCACAAATCATTAACATTGCTTTATTATTTGTTATGCCAAAAGACATGGCCTAGCAGACAAATTAGGCAAACTATCCTTTCTAGTCATTTAATCCTAAACAAGATTCCAAATTTTACATGAGAAATACATATTAGTGTTATATATTTTGCAATTTTTCTTTTCTTAGTTGATGTTAGTTTCCTAATCACAAATATTTGCAGCATATTCAGAATATCATTAATCTCTTAAGAACAGTATTTGTTATATTTCCACAATGCAGTGTAGATAAAATGTCATTTTTGGTAAAAAAAAAAAAAATCCACAATCACCAAGTTATCTGAGAACCTTTTGTAACCTATTCCTTGCACAGAAGGAATCCAGTGCTTAGGATAAATTAAGGGGCTTGCTGATAGCATCCAGGAAGTATACATGGGAAGTTACAAATCCAGCTCTCCAGTCCACTGCCTAACAGATTTCTAATACCAAATGAATACTTTAATACTTAGGTGACATTAAACTGAGCAAACAATATGCATCACCCATCTTCCTTGTTTTATGGAAAAGATACTGGCAGTCTCATTCTAGTGCCAGTCACAGCTTCATTCTCTCCAAACATATAGTTTTCATCTTCTGCATTTGAATTCTGAAGGTGTTTTACTTTATGCAACATTTTAATACATTATTTTATTGCTTCAGGAGAAATCAGAAACCGGGATTTTACTTTGGATTTTTGGACTAGGCTTTTTTTTTTTTTTTAATATTATTTGGTTTTAGAGACCAGAATTTCAAAAATCGATGTCCATTTGATTGATAAGCAGTTGAAAGAAGACAAATAGGCAATCCAAGGGTAGTAATCAGTGTCGTTCCCACCTAATTTGAGCTGTGTTGATTTTCTGAGGGACTAATGTGTTAATATGTTAATTGCTATGTTTCTTACCTCACAGATGTTATCCTAGTCAACTAGACTCCAGCCAAAAATACCCAGATCCATTGGACTAACTGAGTTTCCCACATAAAGCAGACCTTGGTCCTATAAAGCTTCCTAATTTCTGACACCCTTAGGAGAAGTGCAGTCAATCAGCACCACATGAGCTAAGTAGGACCTGAGAGCAGCCAATGCTTGGCCTGATAATCCAGATGTCCAATCTCCTCTTGTCTCCAACACCATTTTTAATACTCCACTCTTCTAGAACAGAAACTACATGGGAAGAAAACGTAATCTTCTTGCTTCATGATTGGAAAGAAGAAGCTTATGAGGGGATACAAACTTGTTTTCCTCTCCACTAAGTGAAGAGACAAAGTTTTCATTTGCTGTTTCTCTGCTATGGAGTGGTTCTGCATCCTTTCACTCCTTTAGATGAAGGATCAGACGTTTGTGCTTACAGTTTCTCTGAAAATATTATGTAAAATGAAGAAGCTTTGTCTTTCTTCCTCCAGACTTGTGGAGAGAAATGACTGATCAATAAATTAATAATAAGGTTTTTGCACTTTTATTTAAAAAAATCTGGCCTTAGATTCTGTACATTTTTCCATTAAAATAGCTAAACAGATAATCATTAAGTGCTTTCTGCATAAAACAATTGTACTTAAAAACTCTGTGTGAAAATGAACTTAGTCTTTTTGCCCATCTTGAACTATGTTTTTGTTGCTTCATTAAGGTATTATTCCTTGTGACTGGCAGAATTTTCCAATTACTTATGATATTGTCTTCTAGTGGCTATGTGAACATTCAGTCATATGACCTTCAGTGGGGGCTATACAAATCCTGATGCATTCTTTAGGGTTTGGAACCATTATAGTCAAATCTTGATGAACATTTTCTGTCAACAATAATCCAATTAAAAAACCACGAAGAGTAAGCTATGCCTAAAAAGGACATTTATGCTATTATCTGATATTGGAAAATTCCCCTGAGTTTCCATTTCCTTGTTTTCAAATATATGGGGACTAATTCTACTCTCGTCAATAGCTGATGCCATGGACCTGCACACAGGTAAAGGAGAACCTGGGAAGGACTGGGAATTTCATAATTATCTGAATGCTGACTGTCCTGACATTTCCATCTGGTAGAGCAATGCACGTTTCTGAATATATGGATTTGCACTCCTCTCTGGTAATGCCATTCATAGATTATTTTTGTCTAATCTTTTCCAAGATTTACGCTTGACAAAGTATAATTGAACATTTGAACACATGAACAATAAACTACAGCCATCACTTGCCCTTTCAACATTTGTAGCACATTTTGGCATGATGTCTGCTGTATTCACCAAATACGTAAGCAATCTGTGACAGAGCACTGTAGATGAGATTGATGAGGATTAGGAAAGGAAGTTGTCATTTTTGTCTGTTCCAGACTTTGCATACCCATCCTAAATGTAGAATATATTGATTGAAAGATTCTGACATTTCATTTTCTATTATAGCAGCTGTCCCATTTTTCCGAAATGACAGACAATAAACATGACCAGTGCCCTCCAGATATTTGCAGGCTTCTAATTTTCTAATGGCTCATTATACATTCCCCACATAGTGTGTTTGCTATGGGATGGCTAAGAAGTAAGACATAGCATTACATCAGCCACTTAGAAAATCCTGTTATGACTCCGTGCCAGTAAGAACATAACTAATTCCCCAGTAAGAATATCACTGTTTGTTCCCTGAGTTTCAGCACTCACCTCTCGAGGTGCTGTGTGTGCCTTCATCCTGCTTGAGTGGGAGATATGTAGCCCACTGGGGTAAAGTTTAGCTACATCACTGGACGAAGGGAAACCTTGTGAAGTTGGGTCTGCACATTGAACTGACACTGTTCAATGGAAGGTGTCCTAAATGCACAAATGTTAATCCTGTTATTCCATCAATATTACACAGGATCTCTTTAGCTGAAGTCTAAAACCCTTTTACCAAATAGGTTTCTGTGTCCTATTTAAAAATTCCTAGATTTAAAAATCTAGAAAATATTTTCCATGTTTACCTAATGCAGATCTCCTTTTTTCTAAATGTCTGCTGGTCACCTCTCGCTTCACAATGGCAGAATCCAGAAGTATGATAAGAAATTGAGATACTGAATCATTCTGGATAATCAAAATGTAATTTACATGTTTTCCCCCACTGGTTCAAAGATTTTTTTCTAAAGAAATACTCAAGGTGTATATCTCTGGCATCAGAAAGCTGCAAGTAATGGGTGCTTATGAAGCCCCTGTTGATGGGATGCATAGCCCAGTGGCCACTGCCCCCGGGGCTGACAATGCAGTACATTTGTCTCTGATCTTTAAACCATTTAGCACTTGCTTCCCTGGAGTGATTACTTCAGAACTGAAGATGATTCAGTGTTCCTTTTGATAAATGGTTCTTGAAAGCCCAAGACAGGCTCTGTCTGGAAGAATTCACAGCCATCTGCTGGGAAGTTAATGTATTCATTTCACACATACAAATGGCTTTGTGGATGATGTTTCACTGCCTTGCACTAATATGACTTTATTTGCATTGAAATCAACCTGCACCACTGCAAAAACGGATTTATAATCTGACCCATGGATTCCATGACACAAACCCCTCAATTACAGCAGCAGGAAAACATGGAAAGAAGGAATTCCTGTAATCTCTTCTTTTCCTTCTAATTGCTCCTTTACTAAACTTTTGTCTCACATTGAAGAAGAAACCTAAAAGACTATGTTCCTCTCTTTTTTTTGGCTTCTGCCCCCTCCTCCCCCCCTCTTTTACTCCCCACCCCCACCCCAATTTAATCCAAATCCTTTGGTTATTCCTAAATTCATACATTGTGTTGTAACTGAATATGAATAGTTTTTAAATGGGTTAGGAAATCCCTCATATATTTTCATCACTGTCATTGGGATAAATGTTTCTGAGTGATATGTATTATTTTTTATTTCCATGTTGGTGATGAATATAGTTTTCTTCAAGCTACAGAGATTGTACTATTTCACCAGTGTGATCTGTCTTTGAGACTTGCCTTCTATGCTTAAGAAAATGTATGGAAAAAGCTCAGCCTTGCACCTCTGAAGTGTCCCTGCAAGACATTCTGCTGGGTATTTTTCACCTTGAGAAAAATCTCATGTGATGGATTTCTTCCCTTACATTAACCTTCTTGAAGTCACAGGAAAGAGCCTATTGACCTCAAGGGTACAACTTTGGATTTAAAACTGACTTGGAATATAAATCTATTGTTTCCAGCCTTCACTTAATAATAGTCACAAGAATTATAAAATCAACATTTTCAAAGCCAGTAATGCAGAAACTATGCACTCCTATTCTGATGCATCATCGTATCAGAGCCTTTTGCAGTCACAGCAATTCCGCTGAAGTCAGGGAACCCACCATGGCTGGGGGATGACACAGGTGTAATTGGAAATAACTCTAAGTGAGACAATGTGTTTAACAGTTGTAAACCAATTAACTTACAGCACAACCAGGGGCATATGTTTGGGCTTGTGAATCCATAAACATCAATGGGCATAACTCTTTTTGCTTCAATGGAATTAATTTAGACTCCAAGTCAATGGAGAATTTGGCCCCTCTCTTTGGAAATACAAAACCTACTCCATAATCTCTTTGCAATTTAGATAAATACAGCTTAATATCTAATTGGTGATGTTTACACATTTTTTGTGGATCTCATAATTCATAGTACCATTTTAATCATCAGTATTTCCGGATAATTTTCCAATTAATTCAGTAAGCAGGACTGAAGAATTAATGAAATAGCCTTTAGTCACTCCCCAATTTCTTATTGTAATCAGGTGTTCCATAAAGAGCTAGGTCCTGTTTTCCATGTCCTTCTAACAGCTTTACTCAATATATCAATAAATGTGTTTTCAAGCATAATATTCTCTTGGCATAATCATCTGTTCATTCAGAATTACCATCTGTGCCTTGCTGGAGATTTCATTCTTTTATGAAACTGGCAGTGATGGCAAAGTTCATTTGAATTCCCAGGACATACAACCATCAAACAGTTTGAAATTCTCTGTTCCAAGCCAGTTTTTCACACTGGTAGAACTTTTAAGAACAGAGAATTTATGATTTTTTGTTGTTGCTGTTGTTGTTCCATGTTTCACGGAACACTGTCCACCATCCTTCCCCTCCTCCTACCATCATTTTCTCTACCAAGTTCTTAAGTTAGGTTTGATGGATGAGACTCCCTGTGAAGGCCATCAGCACTTGTATTTTAATCAGCAGTACAGATTGCAGTTGACTTAAATGAAGCATATTTCCCACCCAGGGGCTGAGCACATTGTCTCCAAGCAAATCATATTTAAAAATAATCCTACAAAAAGATCCTATATCATATAAGGCATGAGAAAGATCCTATATCGTATAAGGCATGTACAAGCAAATATCTTTTGAATGCAAAGGTACATATCTTTTCCTTATCATATTTATGAGAGGGAAAGGTTTCTTTTTTCTTCCTTATACTTTACAAGCACTGAATTCACTGCTAGAGTCCTGTAGCTTTTGAACCTAGCAGCTAAAAGACAAGAAACACTCATCTTTTCTTGCTGTTGATTCTTTCTCCTAGATATTTTCAAAATTTCCACATTTCAGTCACAGAATTCTATAGCAGGTAACATGGTAATTTACTTTTCTGCTTATTTTAAGGATCTTTTTTACAAGGAAGATAAATGTATGACCTTGTTTCTTGGTACTATGCAGGTCTTTCAGTCACAAATGGAAGAATTAAAAACCCTGAAACCTCACTAGGAAATATAATGTATTGAAGATACCTAGTTCCTTGAGTTATGTCTGAATCACATCCCCCTTTTTCAGAGCTTTCAGTAACTAATTTCGACAAGATTATCATATATGATTCCCTGCACATTCTGTTGGCAACCTAGCAACCTGACTTGGAACATGAATGTGGAGATTTTTAAGTGCCCAAGTGGTCCTTCTCAGTGTGGAATTCTTTAGGCCAGCAGAGATAGCTATACAGGAGCCTAGAATCTGGAACTGGCCTCAGTGTCCCTCTACAGGAGTCCATATCTCTACAGTGATCACAATGCCTAAGGTTTTGCTCAGAAGGATCTGAATTCCAGGTCACCACAATGGAGTGGAGCACTGTAGGTAGGTAGGTAACACAACTTGTAAAGGGGTCTCTGGCCTGAAGAAATAGGTAAAAATGTGGAACAAGTGCAATTGTGGAGCTGAACTAGAAGTTCAGTTTCACTGTCTGTACTGGGTGCATGCCAGGTTGGTTTGCTGTTGTCATTCACTAGAAATTTCTTTCCATACTGTTTCCCTTTGGTTGTGAGAGACATCCTCAGAAAGCTATTTCTTGGTGATGTGGTTCTAATTTCAGAAAACAACTGCATGAGCATGATCCAGACATTTTCATTTGGCTCACATATAGAATAGTTTTCCAGAAACACGGAGAATAAAACTGAATCACAAGCTGGTGTGCAGTGTGCAATGCATAATAATGCATAACGTTATAGGCTGGGGATGGTGTAGCTGGACAGTGCTCAGGAGGAAAGGGACCTGGGCGTGCTGGTTGACAGTCGGCTGGACATGAGCCAGCAGTGTGCCCAGGTGGCCAAGAAGGCCAAGGGCATCCTGGCCTGCATCAGGGATAGTGTGGCCAGCAGGAGCAGGGAGGTCATTCTTCCCCTGTACTTGGCACTGGTGAGGCCACACCTTGAGTGCTGTGTCCAGATCTGGGCCCCTCAGTTTAGGAGGGACATTGAGATGCTTGAGCGTGTCCAAAGGAGAGCAACGAGGCTGGTGAGGGGCTTGGAACACAAGCCGTATGAAGAATGACTGAGGGAGCTGGGGTTGTTCAGCCTGGAGAAAAGGAGACTCAGAGGTGACCTTATCACTCTCTTCAGCTTCCTGAAGGGTGACTGTGGTGAGCTGGGGGTCGGTCTCTTTCTCCAGGCAACAACAGACAGAACAAGAGGACACAGTCTCAAGCTGTGCCAAGGGAGATACAGGCTAGAATTAAGGAGGAAGTTTTTCACAGAAAGAGTGGTCAAATACTGGAATCATCTACCCAGGGAGGTGGTGGAGTCACCATCCCTTGATGTGTTTAAAAAGATTGGATGTGGCACTTGGGGCCATGATCTAGTTGAGGTGTTAGAACATGGGTTGGACTCAATGATCTTGAAGGTCTCTTCCAACCTAGAAATTCTGTGATTCTGTGATTCTGTCCGGGAGAGATGAGCCCTGTTTCCCCAGTGCCACAAAGCAGAGTCCTGTGCAGTGGACTTCTGTGTGCTGAAGTGGGATTATTAACTACTATCTCGAGGAACAGTCTTTTCACTACCTGATGTTAGACATTTTTGCCAGAAAAATTAAGGTGTTTCAAACTGTTAATAATTAAATTATTAAAAATAATGTAAGAATAAATTAAACTGTAGGCTTTTCAGGATGTGTTCCAGAAAGGTAATGGAGCCTTCCAGTAACTTCCATGAAGGCTTTCTATAGCATTGTCACCTTCTTCAGATCCAAGGAGGCAGCCAGTACCACCGGGCGCTGTGAGGGATGGCTGCTGCTCCAGGTAAGCCAGGAGGGAGTGCAGAGAGGCAGCAGGGCTGGCAGTCACCCAGACACCAGCCAGAAGGGGCCGGGGTACTGAGCAGCACGTTAGGGTTGGACCGGGTCTGGAGACAGTGACCAGCCCTGCCAGTGTGCAGGGCTCAGACAGCACCCAGGCCAAGTCAGAAACAAGAAGCTGCTCCAAGCTCCTGCTGCCAGCAAGGGAGCTGGCCTTGGGCTCAGGACTCACACCTTCACCCTCTAGCTGCATCCCTGGGAGGGCAATGCACTCAGGGCACTGGCAAGGTCTGGGATAAATAGAAGCTGCAAGTTTTAAGTAAAAACTTTCATAATAACCAGCCAAAATAGCTGAAGTGTATTTAGAAAGAAATTTGTTAAGAAAGGCAGTACTACAAGTTTTTATTGATTCGCTCTCAGTTTCTAAATGCCAGTGATTAATTTACACCCTGAAGTGTGACTTTTACCACAGTCATTAGTGGGAACATAGCAGATGTTGAACTCTCAGCAAAGCCAGCGATATAACCTGTGCTGTTTGGCATTACTATGAAGGAAAAAAGTAGGAATACTTGAAAAAATGCCTAGTTTAATGACTTCTGTGATATCAGTAAAGGGTTCCATAGTTTTTCTCACATTAACAGGGGGCTTTTATTTTTTATCCCTAAAACCTCATCTCCCTGCTATGCTGTGCAGATCAGTTTAGTCATATCTAGCTATTAATACTCTTCCAGCTATAGGTTTAGGGGAATAATAAATATACATTTCCAAGATCCTCTCTTTCCAAAGAGAGGGTTATTGTTCTGTATGCTAGATTTCTTGATCCAACAAAAACTGACACAAAAGCTCCCAGGCTTGATTAGGCCACTGGTTTATCTAATGCACTATCTTGTTCACAACTCAGAGAACTCAAATAACAGCAGGTTTCTGAATTTTAAACCTATGCATCATAGTGTTCTGCAAATTCACTTTATATGACATAAATAGTCTAAAGTGATCTCAATAGCTTGGAAAATCTGTTTCATCTTATGATTTGGTAGCTTATGATTGCATAGCTTTGACTATTTACTGAGGCACTTGCCAATTTACATCATAAGATGCTGAAAAACACTTCAGAATTTTACTGCATTTTTCACCTGTAGCTTTGTTCTAAAGCCATTGAAGTTTGGAACATTTCTGGATCCATGCCCACAGCTCACAATGGCTAGTCAAAGATTTTGTTAGGCCTTCTGACTTGACTTTACAAAATACACTGCAAAAGCAGATCAAGATTTCTCAGTAACGTAGACAGAACCGCATTGTCATCTAAGGAAAACAGCTGGAGTCAAACTCTTGGTATGGGGAGAGAAAGGGCAGCAGGTAGAGCCAATGTTCTGTTCTGCTGGAAGGAATGTGTGACTTGAACATCCCAGGTTAAGAACCTTTGTTCAGTAGATACACTAACTTTGGAAGTTAATATCTCACCATCTACCCTGAACAGAGGAAAATTAAGCTCTAAGCTCCAAAACTAGCAGAGGATTTTCAAATATTGTTTGAAAATGACCAGAAGTGGTTCTGGCTGAAAGGATCCATGAGAAGCATTGTTTAAAAACACAGAACTGGCAGTTCAAAGACAACTTCTCAAAAACATCTAAGGAAAGGATCAGGTAGAACAATTGATAACTTGTCTTGCAGCTTACAGATAAAATGAGACTTTGAAGATTTAGTGTATCCAGTGTAAAGCTCTTTAACTTTTGTTTTGGTTTTTTTTTTTTATTTTGTAGTAGTAGTAGTGAGGAAGCTTTGCAGATGCTGAGCCCATGGTGCCTTTACTAATATAATTGGTTTCTTTAGGTTCATACTTGATGCTGCTGTTAGGCTTGTCTCCAGATCTGTGGCATTATGGAGACTGAGATGAATTAGGTCTTCCAGCACAGACTGCTCCCCTTCAAAGTAAGTTGCATCAGACTCTGCAAAAGCCAGAATTACTTGCTTTGCTCAGGAAAATTTGTGCAAACATCTGTCAACTAAATAGACCTTACCAAAATAAATTCACAGTATATGGAACTAGTAGTATAGCTGTCCCTTCTTTTAGTATAGAAATTATCTCAACTAAGACTGTCCATAGAAGATACTCTTTTGATACATAAGACTTGATGATGTTCTTAAAAAAAAAAAAGGGGAAAAAAGGGAAGTAGTAATAACATCTTTCTAGCAGATTCCTTGCGGCGTATAAGAATACACAGAGGTTACACAATCTGCAGTCACACAGGGACTGTGTTACCTTTCTTATTGCTGACAGTGGGTTTGAAGCTGGTGATGACAGACCCAACATATTAGCAACTTGATTGTTATTTTATAACACACAGATATGGTGAGGGAAATACCCACAATGTCACCTTGACATGTCACTTCTGAAGTTTCATGAAAGCTGCAAAAAAGGCAGGAACTTGCTTTTCATGTAGTGACCTAGTAACTTTAGAGGCCTATTCTTTTTTAGAAATGTAGTGCAAACCAGTATGTTAAATACATGATTAAATTAAATTTTTTTTTTTTTTTTGTGCTTACAGAGGACACATCATCCTGATTGTCATTGCTGTGGTCTGGGCACTACACAGCCAAAAGCAAACAGGCAGATAAAGTAGTCATATTAGAGAAAGAATGTCAGCATAACCAACTGCTTGTTTGTTTCTGCTTGCACCAATCTGCCAGCAATGTTGGAGCCAATGCATTCTACCAGATTGTTCACACTTAATTCAATCCCTTTATTTCACAGATCTTTGTTCATAAAATGTTGTTTTAATTTGGAAGCCAAGGGAATGCCTTACACTTCCTCATCCATGCAACAAGTTATATACTTTTACATGCATACTGCACACACACACACACACACACACACATATATATATATATATAAGCACAGAAACAAATTAAGAGCTTTGTTTTGGTATTTTTCTTTCTTCATCACTTTAAGTATCAGGAAGGGTGACATTGCCTAAATAACTTTAATTCACAGCAAGTGATATAATTATGTGATGCCACAGTTATCAGCTACTAGGTGGATTGTGCATTGTTGATACCTGTGTATTCATATGCATATTTTTGACAGCTTTTGACAAAGGAAAATTATATTTGAAGTTTTTAAGGAAACATGGTTCAGACAAAATCAGTGGCAAAGGGCAAATGTACTTAAAGAAGTGTGAGTTTACTTCTTTGTTGTAGAAATGGCTGATTTCCTTTTCTGCATAAAAATATTTTATGATAATCACTATGAATGGAAAATACATCTAGTCTGACTTCAAAGTTTCTTATCTCAGATGATAAAATGTTATTAGTAACTTTGGTCAGGAAAATTACTGTGAGTACACAGGCAAAGACTGTGTCTTTACTTTTCATATGAATTGCCAGTGTTGTCATATCAAAGATGTGGTAGCTGGGTAAACTAATGCTGAGTTTTGCACAAAAAAATATTTCTTGTGAGACATTTACCATCCATTCTAACATTGTCAATCATCTTCTGCAGCAACAAATGAATTCTAAGTTTTAAGCCAAAACCTAATGATAGCAGAGAAGTTCTCATTACAACTTAGCAGGAATAGGCTTTGAGTGTACGTTGGGTGCACCAGGTCTGATAATAGCTCATTTCCCTTTCTGAGCAGAGGATAAGAAGTCTCAATATATTGTTGCACCTGAAGCATGAAATTACTTATTTTTAAGACCCAAATTATAAACTTCTAAAACAAATAAAAGGAAAATTTTTCTGGAAGAATAGTTGTTATGACTGAAGGCCTGTACCAGCAAAGTACCTGACACCCTACACCCAAGACATCAAGCAAATACAAATGTTTATTTTTCTCTTTCTAACCTGATGAACATGGTATAATTTCATCAGGATCTTAAATTAATGAAGTCTAATGGAGACAGCTGACTGAGAAGCATTCCATGTGCATGTTGAATAATATGCTCCTGTGTGTTTTCTCTATGTGTATATGCATTGCAAATCTGATTCCATGTATTCAGAGCCATATGTTACAACACTTCACAAAATAATGTCATATTTTACATTGTGATTTTACAGGCTTTCTTATTATTTAACCATCCTTAAGATTATAATTATCCAAATTATTTAACTGCAAGCACAAGCTAATAAAGAATTTCTTTTACCAGGTTGCTGAACATCACCTTGCACTGCCATTGCTTCTCATCCAGCCACATCTATGACTGGTATAATTTCTCTGTCCTTAGCTAACTGGATTTTTAATTCTCAAAGCAATTCTTTCACAGTGAGGATGGATACAGTAATTTTTAAGAGAGTGAAAAATCCTTGTTTTATATATACAAGGAATAACCCCCCCTCACATTTCATTTTGATCTTTGCTTTACTCCCCAGCTGCCTGGGGAAAGAAGGACATTTGGTGCAGGTGAATGACAGAGCTCAGGGAGGGCAGGAGCATGGATGTGCTTCCTCTCTCCCTGCAGAGCTCCTCTCTCCTCTCTCCACCTGAGTTTCTGAGCCACATCTCAAAGACACAGAGTGCCCATTGACTACATGGAAATAAATACCATACAAGAGGACATTTGATTAGTTTCTAAATTAAGATGAATTAGTGTTTTGTGTCTGTTTTGAGGGGACAGTCCCAGCTGCCAAGGCGTGACTTGTGGTGAGCCTTGCTGGAGGAGCCTACAGGGAGTGTGGGCAGATCCTCAAGCTTCCATGGATAAAATTTGTTTTCCCACTCCACCATTGTAACTCATGCATAGAGGATGAGAAAATAGGTAGTATATTATTAGCTGATAATTAACATTGAGGAGTATTCATAGGCTCAGTTAGTTACAGGTAGTTTAGAAGAAATTATGCCTAACACTGCTTGCAGGTGAGAATTTCTGCCTCTGACTCCATGTAGGAGTTCAAACTCACCCAGGCAGAGTCTTTGACTTTGAATCATTTTTAGGGTTTTAAGACATAGGGAGGATGTCCCTTCCATGATTACAAGTGTGCTTGTCTATAAAATATCATGACTGGGTATGTGGAAACCTAACTTTTTCTCATAAGAACTTAGGACATTTCACACAACACCTTGGTACTAGTATGCCAGAAGTAATTAAAATTTACTATAATGTATTTTTTGTATTTTTTCATATATTAATGATAATGTACTCAGAGAGAATACACATATTAACTGCAATATTTAGACAGTGTAAATTTTTCTTTGTTCTCCTCTACAACTAAATTTTATTCTTATCAATATAGCCTTCAACTTTTTTTTGCATGACACAGCATCTTTCTGAAGCTGAAGTTTAGAAAAAATCCTGTTTGAAATTTTGCTGGCATATGCAAACCTGCCATCTATGGAGAAATTGGAGGCATTTCAAATGACTGATACACAATAACAGTGGCAGATTTGCAGTGATCTGAGCAAATTAACATTAAGTATGAGTCTTAAACAAACCACATCAGGAAAAAGAAGAGATCAGAAGGATCAGTTTCTAGGAGATAGACTCCCATGTATATTATCTGCTAAACCATAAAACCAGGAGGACTTTTTAGAATGGATTTTCCAAAAGGTCTTTTTCTTGGCATTCAGTATAAAGAGACACAAAATTTCATTATGGGTCCTCCAGTGCATTAGGGAAGTGCATTGTGATTACTCTGCATCATCCTGGCAGTATGAGATACCAGGACTATCACAGATCAAGATTACAAAGTTTTCCCCAAATTCAGAGCTGCATCCCAGGTACTTGCCAAGTCAGCATAGGTAGCAGTAAAGGAGCGGCAGCATAAAATCAAATATTCTCATGTGACTGTAGAGGCAGTTTCCTGAATCTCCAGATGTGCATCACAAGTGAACACATTGTAAGAACTCTACCTGAGATTGTGTAGGTTTGCCATGACAAGTCAAAATTTGTTTTTATGGTTATGCAAGCCTAATTATTTCTTACTTGGTATGAGAAGGAGAATCTGACCATGTAACAGCCCATAAAACTGCTGTGAGAACAAATGGGGGGAAAAGGTCAGTCACACAGGCAGCTCATGCTACCACTGAATTCTTTGCAGTAGTCTACAAACCGTGCAATGCATTCTGAAATATGGCATCAGCTAAAGATGCACAATGTCTCTTGAGTGTAACTTTTGAGGGTAGTATCAGGTTCCTATTTTCTGTACTGTGTTTGTGTGGAAAGGTTTTGGTAGCTGGGGATTACAGGGTTGGCTTCTCAGAGAAGCTTCTAGAAGCTTCCCCCATGTCCAACAGATCCAAGACAGATATGCTGCTGGTCAAGGCTAAGTCCATCATCAGTGGTGGTAGTGTCTCTGAGGCAATGTATTCAAAAAGATGAAAAAAACCACCTGTGCATCCAACTGCAATCAGAGAGGAGTGAGACTATGCGAGAGAAACAGCTCTGCAGGCACTGAGGTCAGTGAGGAAGTAGAGGGGAGAGGTTTTCCAGGTGCTGGAGCAGAGATTCCCTGTACCCTGTGGTGAAGACAGTGGTGAGGCAGTCCCTGTGTCCATGCAGCCCATGGGGGTCCATGGTGGAGAAGATGGATGCCCAAAGGAGGCTGTCACCCCACCAGAAGCTCAAATGCCAGCAGGCTTCTGGCCAGGTCTGTGGAGCCCACACTGGAGCAGGTTTGCTGGAAGGACTTGTGATCCTGTGAGGGACCCACGCTGCAGCAGTAGCAGAACTGTAACCTGTGGGAAGGACTCACACTGGAGAAGTTTATGGAGAACTGTGAGAGGAACCCCACTCTGGAGCAGTGTGAGAAGACCTCCCCCTGAAGGAAAAGGTAGCCTCCATCACCCTGCACCACTGGGGAGGAGAAGGTAGCAGAGAAAATCAGGACTAAAGTTAGGCTGAAGAAGAAGGTGGGGAAGGAGGTAAGATGTTTTTAAGATTTGGGGATTTTCTTCATTGTCCTACCTTTTTTTTTCCCCCCAAGCCTGTTTTGCCCATGATGATAACTGCTGAATGGACTCTTACTCTCCTTATCTCAACCCACAAGCCTCTTTGTATCTTTGTCTTCTGTCACGTTGAGAAGTGATAGGGTGGCTTTGGTGGACATCTGGCATCCCTTTAGGGTCAACCCATCACATGCAGCAAATTCTACTGAGGTAACTACATGATAGAAATACTGATTATACACCTGCTGGCTTTATCTATTTTGTATTTGCATTTATGTACATGGTGTCCTCTTCACAGTTGTGCAAGTATTTATATGCTTAGTAGTGAAAAAACCCATCATAACTTTTCAAATAAGATGAGTCTGTCTTTAAAACTGGAGCTGAAATGACGAAATAACAAGTCTGTGACTCATCATTGTTGTACATTGTTATTGTCACATCCACAGCTAGACCAATACCTTTTGAGAGCTGCTTATTTTTAAGGACTTACATAAGTGAAATGACCAGGGGCTTACAGCACACTTTATCTCTCTTGGAACAATTTTTTTCTGTTCTGGCACTGTAAACTTGTGATCTCCTTTCTGTCTATCTTTTTTCTTCTGGCTATGCAGTGCAAGATGTGTAATATTTGATATTTCTTTTAGATTACCGATATCTTAATTTATTGTCATGTCCATTTGATTTGGTTCTCTACTTACTTTCCTTCCTAGAGGTAGTGAGAACAGAGTTTCATTTTACTTTTGACAAACTACCTCTTCAGTGACAGTATCAGTGCTGGAGAAATTGTCAGGTTTGGGTTTTTAATTTTGTGCTAAAGAGACTGATGTGCATAACAACTCTGAATGCACTCTAAATAGATCCTACTTCCATTTTGCTTCTACCTTAATAGGTACCAACTTTGTAACTGTGTAGGATTCAGCATCAGTTTTGAAAAACTACATTTTCATTGCTTACATTCCATTTCTTTAATATGTCTTAGTCCTCAGGCTGTATTTGATGCCACAGATCCTGGGTTCTCTCAATTATCTGATCTTTTAATTTGCTGAGGACCTTATTTTAACAGCCTCATTTCAAATGAGCAGTCCTTTACTCTCACTATTTACTATTACTCACATTGAAATCAATTGGAATCTTATAGATCATCTTCAGGGCAAAGATAGCAAAAATTTGTTTTCCCATATCTACAGAAAAGTAATAGTTTCTACTGGTTTTTATTAAATGATGCATTTCAGGTTACCTATTTGCCTATATATTGTAGCCATTGGACTGTATCCATGCATTGTACCCATTGAATAGCTTTCCACTCCAGAGTCCCCTGACTCTCAAGAGCAATCACTAGTACCATTTTCCCTGAGACAGGTTTTTCACAAGGTGGTGATATCTGTTTGCTTTTCAAAAATTTATTTCTTCTCTCTTTCTGTCTGTTTTTTCCTCATACTCATTTGCTTCTTGATTTCCCCCTTGTTTTAATTTAATTTATTCTTTACTGTATTCAGCTAGTTGTGCAAGTTAACTTGTGAGACTGAAACCCTGATTTATCTCACTGAATTTTAAAAATATGAGGTTCCAAATTTAGGAATTTATGATAAATTAAGAAACACCTTCAGTGATTCAGGCTTTCTAAAATTTCAGTAGTCCCTTGAACATGATTATTCCTCTGTACTTACTATAAAACTCCTGAAATAGGTACTTCAGTTATTGAGGTTGTAGGTGGAGTGAATCTAAATGCTATTTCAAGCTTTCATGCATCAGATGAATGACTGTATTTCTGGAGAAGTTATGTCAATTGATAATCATGTTTCTAATCTGGGTTTGCTTGACTTTAACTCCCAGCAACTGCATCTTGCTGCTCCTTTGGTAAAACGGAATGGGATTGTTAAGCAAATTATCCAATCTCCAAATAAACTTCCCATCTGTCTTGAAAACCTCTTTTATTTTCCTACTGTTCTTTCTGCAGTGCTGACAGTTTAACAGAAAGCAGCCTCCCAACAGTGCCACGAGCTGCAGGAGTGCACAAAGGTCCCTCCATGCCTCAGCTGTTTCATCTTCATGTGTCCAACAGTTGCATTGAGTCTCTCAGGCACTGGCGACATAGCTCCTTCTGAGGTCCTGAATCTTTTTCTTTTTCTCTCAAATACCACATCTTCTCATGCAAGATAATGGCCAGTTGCTGCTCATGAATGCTTGATTTGTGCTTGGCTGTTTCACCTGTGTGCTGTTGGCATGGGTACCCCTGGGCAATGGGGCCATGGAGCTCTGCAGAGCTGTCCCCCCTCTGCAGAATTCTCTCAAGTTATGACTCTTTAACACTTCTGCTCCATTTTAAGAAGACAAAATATTTGAGTCCTAAGCTATACCTCGATTCTGTTCAGGCAATTATTTCTATAGAAGTGACCCTTAAGAAATAAACCCACAATGGCAGTAAATGCCTCACCTTCAGAAAGTCATTCTCCAGAAATTCTAGGTGAGTTTAGTAGCAATGTAAGAACTGATACAAAGAACAGTGTACGTTACGTGAGAAAAACATTCTGTAATTATAATAATCCTAATATCAGAATCCCTTCCTGTGCACAATATTGTATTCCAGGACAAACTAATGTACATACATTTCTGATTTCAGTATTGCTCAAAATCCCTGTTTACAGGACCAGAAAATCTTTCTAATGTTCAAGTAATTTTTTTTCTTTATAAATTATGCTGGTCCAAATGTTACTTTCTAGCTACAGGGCTCTGAGGCAGCTGATGCTGTCTCACTCACACCAGTAAGTCTTTTTCCTGGACATTTCTGTCGTCTGAAAACCATATGTACTTTTTAAACAATATATTTATACCCTCTAAGTGATTCATTGAACCAGCATACTTTTTCTCCCTGTTTTTCTGGTAAATTCAAATTAACTTGTGCTGCAGTGCAGAAATGAAAAAACAAGTGCATCATGTAATCCATTGTTTATACATAGAATCAATACATCTAATAGAGATGTAAGCTCTTACTGCATGTGAACTTTCTGTCTACCTTGTTCACTATCACAGAATATTAGAATTGAAGACACCAGCTTCTCACAGGCTAACAGTTTTCATGGGATTCATACAACATTTTCATTTCTGCAGGTAGACATCGATCATATCATAGTTTATCACAGTGGGTAGATTTTTAGTTTTCTCTGCAGGTGAAGCATGGTAGATATAAAAAGGTATTCACCCAGTAACCTCCAGAAATCTTATCTCTATTACACAGTGCACAGGTAAATATGCAGTATTTGTGTTAATAATTTTCAGCAGTGTAAGTTCCCTGAAGCTGTTGTTTCACATCAGCCCCCAAACAAATGTGGGTACTGACCAAAGCCTGGCTGCTCCCTTTTGCAGCTGATAAACCAGGGTTCAGCTGTCCAGGAGTGAGACCCACTTTGGTGAAGCTCAGTTTGGTAACTTAAAACTGGTGTTTCAGAAGAAGAAAATATTCTTGAGCTGAAAGTGAATTCATAGGCTAAAGGCATGTGACAGAAAGAAATAAAAATACATAGGTGCTTATTGAGCTAGTATTAGTAAGTCTTAAACTCAGGAAAAACAGAGTGAAGGAAAGGTAAAAAATCATGAAGATGAAAAAAAAGCAGTGTTGGAGGTTTAGCCCAGGTTTTCAATATGAGCAGTTTGCAATGAGTGATGGAAGCCAACACTTCCCTGCTGAGCTCTTCACCATCAGTCACCAACAATCATTCCTCAAATGCCTTTGTTTGGGTCTTGAAGAAATTGATGCTTAGCCTTATATTATTTTAGTCTTGCCTCTCTACTGTGTAAATAACTGCTATATACTCATAAATAGTTCACAAATTTGTTTTCAGAAGGTCTGTATGTACCCAAACCAAATTGTTCAGGTATTATGCCTTTTTTAAAGGTAGGAAACAACATATCTCTGTTGTGTTGCATAGAGACATATACAGACACACTGGTCTTTACAGATTATTTCTCATTAGTAATTCAGCAATTTAAATTCTTTTACACTGGTACAAATAAGATGAGGTGATGAAAAGCAGTGATCCAGATGTCATTTAGATGCACCAATTGCAACAAATTAATTTCCTACCTGTTTTCTTTAACATCCTTGAATGGGTTTCAATCATACCAGGTTCTGGGAAGATTAAAAAAAAAGCTCATGTTAGAGAGGAAAGCTTGAACATAGCTTTCCCAGAGGGATACTTTGTTAGTTTGATTGATAAACTCCAAATAATTGTTATTGTCATATCTACTGCTAACAAATGTAGAATTTGTGTCTGTGTATCTGTGCATGTGTGTGTATGTGTGTGTGCACATAGAAAGGTAAAGGTAGTTGTGCTAGAAATTTTCACACTGCTTTGGTCATTTGTCACCCACAGAATATATATTCCTATGCACACTGAAGCATATTACAATTTCCAATGGGAAAAGGGAGTCTTTCAAATGAACACTAACAGCCAAATGCTAGGATTATCACTTGTCTTCTCTTTGTAATTGTAATGTAATTGACATCCTACATTATATTTCCATTTCAAAGAAACAAGGAGCCCTATTCAGCAGCTGTGCAATCACTCTCCAATTACCACTCACATTTAGTCTACACAGATACTCCTGCTGGCCCAGGTTTTAGATTTCACTTCTGTATTAGAATAAAACAGATTCATTTTAAAGGTCAGTAATCATGCAAGTGAAAGACATTTTTAATGGCAGAAAAAAAAATCACATTAATTCCTGAAATTATGATAGCCAGTGCAGTGCACACTGTCCTATCAACACAGGATTCTAAAAATAGAGCTACTGTCGTGATTAGTTTTGGCTTAGATCTAATAGCAGTTTAATGTATGCAGTATCACTTACCAGCTTTCTTAATGTAGTTGTGGTCCACATATCTGTGAAAATAAAATATTCAGTAGCATTACTTTTTTATCCAAAGGAGTCGGCCAAACTCTTCCAGTTATACTGTATCTACTTCTTCAGATAATAATGAGGTTTCCCTCTGGAAATTGACAAATTAATTGTTTGCTATTCAAGCAGATTTCCTACTAAAAATGTGTGACCTGAAGGACATCATCATAGGAATAGGAAGTCAAGTTCCTGACTGAATTATAATTGTGGAAATTTTAGTTTTGTATTAGAATGCAATCTGAAGATAGTGATTTTCATTGATTCAGAGAACAAATAATACAGTCTTGATGACTTAGAGAACCTAACAAGAATTATGATGTCTACAGGCTGCAAAAGACTGTGAAGACCCCTGCACAGCACATGTAGCCCAGCTCTCAAGCACATAAAGTTTCCATTAATACTAGGACACAGCCTGTGTGGTCTAAAAGGAAAAAGACTAATAAAAATACAAAATACAGAATTAATGAGAGACAAAATTTAGACTAAGAGGATATGATATACTTAATAAAAGCCACTGCAGATCTGATTTTTCCTGAAGTAATCAAAAAAATTATTACTACCTCAGAGCTAAGACACAAGGGGAAAAATCCCTTCTTTACAATTGAGAATGAAGAAAAAAGAAGGTGGCCCACTTATTTTTTCATTCAAGTATTGTAGAAATGTTCTAATAAAATGCTTGTTCTGTATATCCTTCATGTTAAACTCTTGCATTGGTTTTCTCCAGGCAGTTTTCTATGTAATATAACAGAGAATTTATTGGTTATCTTTTAAAGGATAGGTTTCATATTTTACTTATTGGTGCAATGAGATTTGTCTCCTTCATTTGTGAAGACACTTTAATAGAAAGGCCTCATTTTCATTTGTCCTGCAAGTCTAAAAGAAAACTTTCTTTGAGAACTCATGCTGGTTTCAAAACTTGACAAAATGAAGTGAAAATATGTAGATCAAAAAGAAAAAGCAAATGCTGCTTGAAATGAAGTATCTCAGTAACAGAGAGGTAAGGGTTTAGATTTTCTCAAAAATATTAGTATTTCATGTGGCATATAAATTGTATGTTCCATATGCCATTTAAGGAGTATAGGGAATTCTCTGAGAAATATCAGAGTATCAGCATCCATGCTGTTTTCGGATTTACTTTGCTTGGACAGCAGAAAAGTGTTTATCCACATGTTTTGAAGACACTTTGAGCCTTAAGTTGTATTTTTGAATCTCTGTATAAGTAGTCTGTAATTTAGACCTTGCTAGCTGTATACTCAAAATGGTTGTCTCACTGAAGGATCACAGACTCCAGTTCTTAAATTAGCTGTCACATGGACTGTGCTGTGGAGTTCATGAAATGAGCTTTCTGAGTATGGAAACTCACTTTAGATTCTTATTTGTGTCTTAAACCCACCAATAAAATTATGTATTTGTCTATTCACCAGACCTTTTCCTTTGTAGGTCCAGGATTCCACAGTTATGAAAACATTCATTTATTTATTTTACTTCCAAGTGAAGAAATCTGATTAGCATAAATTCTAATGAAAATTAGACATCTTTAAATATGACAGTCCTACATACAAGCTTTTTGTAATTGTTGATTTGGAGCTTCCAAGTGTTGTGTTTAGCTCTACCTCTTTACAAAGCCCCACACTTTTTTACTTGCTTGATTTCCCTTCCCTCCCTGGTGGAGAATAAGAGGAGCAAAAGTGAAAAAAAACCATGAGTTGAGATAAGGACAATTTAACAGGTGAAGTAAAACAGTGGAATTCATTCACCATGCCCCATGGGCAGGCAGGTGCTCAGCCATCCTCAGGAAAGCAGGGCTCCTCCCTAAGGGTGCTTAGGGAAAACAGATGGCATCAGTGAGAATGTTCCCCCACCCTTCTTCCTTCTTCCCCAGCTTTTTGTGCTGAGCAAGACACCACGGTGTGGGGTATCCCTTTGGGCAGCTGGGGTCAGCTGTCCCTCTTGTGTTTCCTCTCAGCCCCCTCACCGGTAGGGAAGGGTGAGAAGCAGGAAAGGCCCAGCAATAATGAAAACATCCCTGAATTAACAAGACTGCTTTCAACACAAATTCAAAAAATAACCAAATACAAGGTACTATGGAGAAAAATACCCCAGACAAAACCAGCGCATGCAGTTTCACTACTTTTTTCTCTTATTGTAGCTAAAATAATTTAAATTACATAAATACTATATTTCCCATAAAATATACTGGATACATGATGGGAATATATTTATAAAACAACTATGGCTTGGTTTGCATAAAGTTAAAGCATCTCTGCCCAGGCTATTTTATCTGTATTTATTCTTTGAGTATGTTTCTGGACAGACCTACATGCCAGAGAAATAGTGATGAAAAGAGTGTTGTCAAATACAGTCACACTAAGAAAAACTGAAAAACCACTAGCTTAATTTAATCCTGTAATGACCTTGATTTTATTATTTCTGGATTGGATGTAATTGCTTCTGGAGAGTCACAGTACTATTTCCTTCCTTGTGCTGGAAAATTATGTTCCTAGATGAGTCAACCATGGGTTTGAAGCTTTGCTGCAGAGTTAACTCACATTATCTTAAACTGGGTTACAATAAATGGTTTTCTTGAAAAAAAGAAAAAAAAAGAAAAGGAGAGAAAGTGATTGAGAGAAAAAAAAAGAAAATGCATGTAAACTGCCCATTTGTGCTGCTAAATTGAACCTAGTCTTTGAATTTGTAAGCAGGAAGCAAATTTATAACACTTCTTTGCTTGTTTAGTCTCTGAATTCAGTTCCTGTCCCAGAGAAGGACAAGGTGATCACTGAGGTACTGTCACCCACAGTCAGAAAAGGCCAACTAAGTTCTGACCATGGTGAAATCTTCCCCCTAGCAAACAAGGGTCACCAGCTAATCCCCACACCTAAGGGTTCTAGGAGGGCTTGAATTTGCATCTCAATTTCTCGATCTCTGGACCAGGGTCACACAACCAAACTTTCTGAATTATGTAGTAGTTCCCCACATTCAGGTTGTCATTACCTATCAACAACCTGTACTCAGAGGTCAGATCAAAACAAAGTAAGATTCTTTTTTCAGATTTTGATAGCTATAACAACAAACTAATTTGAAAGTTAGGAACAAGAAAATATTGATATGTAAAGGAAATAAAAATATTCACCCTTTGGTCAAAATTGCTTTGTTATCATGAATGGCATTCTTTGCCATTCTTTGCCATTTGTGTAGCATCATATAAATATTGATGAGTGAGTAATCTTTTAAATTCTTAAGTGTGGTGAAGTGTTTCCATTAATTTGTATTAAAAATGTGTACATGTTGTGCAAGCTTTTTTTTTTTTTGTCTTCTATGTAATCAGTTCTTTTCAAAATTTATGGTAAAAATTAGCTCTACATATTATGATTTTCATGTAGAGAAGTACAGTTTAAGAATCAAGACATAATATTTTCTTCTATATCATTCTTGGACCTGTTAATAGATTTTTCTCTTATAGTATCACCTTTTTTTAGCTTGAAATATCTGATAAGTTTTAATTAGAATTTTTATTTTGATCTCATTCAACTCTGAGTAACAAATTATCCTAGTGACAAATTTAATGAGCATAATCTTAGAAATTTGCCTATGCAATATTCTTTTCTTTCTTATAATCAATTTTGCATCCTCTGCCTGAAAAGGATCTGAAATGATGTGATCTTTTTACTCCAATGACATCTAAAGCTAAGAACAATCAGGGGCATCTTAGGCTTCTTGGAAAATGTCTTCAGGAATCAAAGGAATTAACATGAAAATGTATCAAATTAAAATATCATCCATCTGAAATGATGAGTGGTACGTGTTCAGAGAATGGAACCAATTTGCTCATCTTAAAGTAAAATTGCTGTCACCATGTGGTTTTCTGACTGAATCATTCAACTTCTTTTATTCCACATACTTTGGCTGATATAGTAATATTCCATTCTCACAATGTTCCACATTAGTAAGCCTCCCATTGTTTCACATAGTGGCATTTTTAAGATGAGCAAACTGCTCACTGAGAAAAGATGCCTTTCCTTTTATCAGACCATTAGGAATAAAATCTTGATCATTAGGATCAAACTTGTTGCTTTGCTGTCTCAAAAACTTTATGCAGCATTGCCACCAAAGAAATTATATTGCATAATTAAAGTCAATAAAACAGGGACTTTTGTTCAGAAATCTTAGAGGTGGATTGAAAAAATAAAAAAGAAAATCAAAAATAAGAAAAATTCCTCTCTTTTTTGCTTTTTCTTAATCCATCTAAATTGCCAGCTGTTGGGTTGATGAGAGAAACTCTGATATCCAGTTAAAATGGATAAGAGGGTGAGAATTTGGCTTATAATACAATTTGCTTTATCTTAGATGGTCAGACATGGCAGCAAAATTCTGATTTCACAGTAGGTCACTAGAAGACACTGACATTTCCATGAGTCATTGCAGGGGTGAATGGGGTGGATGACAAACTTTTAAAATGGGAAAGGAGGCATAACCCAAACTTTCTAAGAGTTGCGCTAGTTCCCCTGGGAAGCTCTGCCATCTTGTGTTCAATGTGAAGATAAATCTGGTTTCCCCAGAGGACAGAAACTGTAGGGCTTTGTGAGTTCTAAAATAAGTGCAGGCATAAACTCATCAGCTTCTGACCACAGTGTAAGGGTAAATTCTTAGACTGGCTTGTTTTTATGAGCGTGGGTGGTACATTTAATGTCACACATGAGTTTGTACTAGTTTATCAAACTCCAGTTTGCCTCAACTGGGCAAGATTAATGCCTTTGTGATAGGTAACACAGCTAGCCACATGAGCTTGTCCTCACATTTACAGGATTATGGCACTACTTAGAGAGTTCATTCCTGTAGATTCCCTCTAACAAGTCAGGAGACAAAGTGCTTCTTTAGTTGCTGAGATGTTAGCTGTAAATTGAATCAGATGATCACTTGTTTGTGCTGAAAAAAATTGAATCATGTCAGTCACTAATGGATTAGCTGATAATGCTATTAAGGTACAGACAATATTGTGAGTGACTTCTGGAGCCTGCAGAAAGAAACCTTTAAAATCCTGCTTCTGAAGAATCCTTCAGAAGTCTTTCTAGAGAAGGAAATTACGGCAAAGCATAGGATGTTATGTGGCAAAAAACAAGGGACAATGCTGACTTGTGAGAGATATAAGGCAGAAGGGTTGCTTTCCCAGAGGTGTATGACATGTGTCTGTGAATCATGAGTTTGCTGGCTTTGACAGTTTGCCTCCATTTAGCTTATTTGTTTTAGGAAAAGTTTTGCTTTATATGAGAAGCTTGAGAGATGGAAAGTTACCTGAAGACTTGAAGAGGACACAGCAGGATCACTGGAAGATATGTATTTTTAGTGTAAATCCTAATTGCTGTTTCATTGCTATATGTAGCCCTGTGTTTGTTTATTGGTGTGTCACAACTTGGCTTTTTAATATGCTTGGGAAAATTATTGTTTTTGTGGCAGTTCTTGGAAATTTTATAAATTTCTAGGTTGTCCTAGTACTTGAACTAGAGTTCAGGAAACAGATGTTGCTCAAGTAAGCACAACCAAAGCAACAGCTTGACTGAGAGATCATAGCTACTGATTTTTTGGAGGGGACCAACTAAGTTTTCAGACCTTCATTATTTGGATTATGTCTTAGCTGTACTCTTAGCAAATCAAACTTGCTAACTTGAAAATCACTGATAGTCTTCAATGACTACCATGTATAAATACATATACTCCTTAGTACCTAGCAAGAGGAGTTCCAGGGATCGCATTCATGAAAAAGAATATCTACCTTCTGTAGATATTGATTAGTTTCTCCTTGCAAAGAGATGATGCTCTTCTCTCTGTTCATGTGGATGCTTCTGCCCATGTAACTTTTCCAGGGAGGGTGTTCTTCACTGTGCCCAGAATATTGGACATGGCACATGTGGAAGTGCAGGGTGCTGTGCTGCGTGCACATGAGTCCTGCCCTCTTTAAACTATGGTCTTAAAGAGTGGAGTGATGGTGGTTTTAGTCTAATGCTGATAACAAATAAAATAATTCTGTGGCTGATTTTACTTTCAGAAGCAATGAGCACCTCTGTTTTCTAAGGGTCAAGACAAACTACATAGCAAAAGCAAGCTAGAGAGTTAATTTTCTGAAGATGAGCACATGCTTCTGCTGAACTATGTTGAATGGAAACCTGAAACTCAGTCTGTTGTTTAGGTTTTACATTTATCAGAGAAACAAACACTATTCATGTTTTTCTGCTGATGTAAACTAAAACAAAAATACCACAGGAAAAGAATCATTAATGGAAAAAAATGAGATGCATAAAAATGTAACTGTAAAGGAACTTAACTTTGGCAACAAATGAAGGTGAAACTGCTTGGTGCTTGAATGTCTGTCTATGTCTCCAATGTCTAAGTGGAATAACAGCCTTTTACAGCTTTTTTACAAACTGGTGCATTAGTTGGTACAACCTGGCCTTTCAGTGTCAAGGAAGTGGATAATAATTTTTTTTTTTTGTCTCATTTTGAAGCCTGAATTGAAGGAGTGTGACTCATCAGTGTAACAAGCAAGAGATGGCTAATATGATATTTGTAGTACCACTCTCTCATGCATTTTTGGCTGTAAAACTAAAGTGCTTTAACCTCTCTAACCCTGTGAGCCATTTTGGCTTGAAGTGTAGATTAGTTTGTAGTCTCCAGTGTTTTCTGCCCTGATTATCTGCTCACACTGCTACTTCCTGGAATGTCTGCATTGCAGGTACTGCAGTTCACATTTAAGTTTTCCTGGATATAATGGTGATACCTTGTCACAGACATCTTTCATGAAAAATCCTTTCTTAGGATTTTTCCTTGTGAGAAGCTGCAGTTTTCAGCAACCAAAGTAAACAATGGTTATCTGCTGCTGTGGAATGCAACAGGTGATTGGTCTCCTGTAGGTGTTTGGATTTCTTGACCACTCATGGCAGAGCTGGCTCTTGCTCTGTCTGAGACACAGATCTTTGTTATTCATTCTTTTCTATTCTTAGCTTAGCTAGCTGCTGAAGAAACCTTTCCTTTCTATTGCTTTTTAGTATAGTCTAATGTAACATATATCATAAAATAATAAATCAAGCCTTCTGATCATGGAGTCAACATTCTCGTCTCTTCTTCATCCTGAAAACCCTTGTGACCACAGTCACAATACCTGTCACTGTTCTCTTTGAGAGGATAAGTATGGAGTCACAGGGAGTTACTGGAGTTTTGCAGCCCTTTTTTTATAAATGGCATTCTACTTTATGCTTTTAAGATGTTATATAATTTTGAAATGAGTCAATATTTTTTCAGTATTTAAGTCTTATCTAACATGTTACACAAAATTCTTGTCTTCTGGATCCAGCAGACTGTCACCATGAAACCAAAAATTCCTTTCTTTTGAAAATATTTCATAGCTGGATTGCTGTCCTACCTGATCTAAATTATTCTCCTTATTTCTGAAATCCACTTGTGTTCTTGTGTTTCCATGCCAAGAAGCGAGATCTAGTAGTAATTTCAAATTAAAGGAAACAAGTAATTAGTTCCTGGCACTCATAGTCATTCCATACATATATGCAGGCCAATATTTTGTAGAAGTGAAACAACAGAATAAGATGGAAAAAATGCTGTTCTCTGCATAATGACTGGAAGAGTTTAAAGTATCATTTGCATATCACTGAAAAACTGAAAAATAGAGGATGGTCCAATATTGAACCACTGAAACTGCAAAAATATTATTAGATTATGAATCTAACACAAAAATATCATACCAGAACACAAAGTACTCTCCTGTTTTCTTTACAGTAGCTGAAGAGGGCAGCAATATTTGCTGATTTTCAAGCAGGTGTGAGAGCAAATATGCTGCTTTACAGAAGCATAAAAAAGGGATGGTATAGGTTAATCATTGCAATAAATGTGCATGGAAATATACTGACATATGATCAGAATTTAAAGGCCCATTTCAGATGCTTTCTCTACCCAGAAGTTCCCATTGTGATATTTCTGGTCAGGCTAATTAATCAGTTCATTAGATAAGGTACTAGACTCTTCTGAAAACTTGATTACTGTTTTCAAAAAAGTGTGGAGGCAGGCTTCTGAAAATAAGAATCACATAATGAGATTCTTCTGCTCCTTTAATCTGGGTGTAACCTGAAACCAATAAAAGTCACTGATCTCAGTAGTCTCTGAGTCAAAAATGTTCACTTTTAATTTCTAGCTGGGTTGACATTATTCTGAAACATATGACCATATGTATGTATTAAAAAAGCAGAAATGAAGACAGAAAAATGGTCAGTACACTGGCTATTGGGAAGGTTATTAGAGGGATATAGTTTCCAGAGAAGCGGCCAAGAGCAATTTTGCTCCTTTTCTGAAAATAAGCTTTTTTGGCTCTAGAGCATGGGTTCAGCGAGACAACTGTGTTTCATGAAAACACATAGGACAAAAAACATATGATTATGAGAAACAGGCTCTACTCATACCCTCATGATTGTTTTTTCTATTGTATTTCATTTATCATATACAGCTCTCATGCAAAGCCAATGAAAAACAGTCGCTTGTTTTTCTTGACTAATGCTAAATCCATAATAATGCACAGGAGAAATTACCGGATATATTTTAATGACATCACAAATTGAGTTGACCCAGTGCTACAAACATACAGTACTCAGCTCTAAGAAACAATTCAGAGCATTTCCAGCCACAGACATCATCCTAAACAGCTACTACCTGGCACTCTGGGATGTTTTGTGGTCTATAGGCTTTTAAGGTTGGAAAAGAGGCCTTCATCCTGACATTCTTCATCCTGACATTCTGCACAGATTCTAAAATTGGTGGAACAAAAGGAATGATTTCTACAGAAAGTACCTCAAAGAAATGTAGTTGGAATGATAAAATTTCTCAGGCATTTTTAAGGTTTTAGATTTTCTGATTTATGATACTAGGAAGTAGCGATTTGGCTAAAATTTTACATTTGGATTAATGCCATCATAAAATGTAACTTATTAACCTTTCCTTTGCTTTTATTTAAACTTCTGTGTGTAGAGGATTTGAGTTTTGTCATGAGGGAAAGAAAGGTTCTCCTAAGCTGAAATAACTTTTGTCTATAAAGCAAACATGCAAATGTTTCTTTCTATCAAGTTTCTCAACTCGTTCATCAAGTAAAAAGCTCCAGACTAAGTATACACCTCACCAAAGATACATTTCAGTTTTTAAATATTATATTTATGGCTATTTCCCAGGGAAGTAGCCAAACTTACCTAATTTTCAAATGCAAATGTATTTCGGAGACTTTTTATCTTATTGTTTGCTAATGGGAAACCAAATTACATAAAACATACAAATTGCTTCAGTGTACTGTTGACTGAAATATATGAGAAGTCATTCTATGCAGACTAAATTTAATCAGAAGTGTGTTACCAATCTACTCCTGTATCTATTACTGTAAGTGTTTCTAGAGGAGAGAATGTGATTTCTCACAGACGTCAGAGATTGCTGTTTAATTATTCATCCTAAAATTTAATTTCAAAGCTTGTAATCACTTAACTGTTTAAGATGGAATTTGTCACTGAAACAATCCAAGAGGAATTAGAGCATTATTTAACACTAACTCATTTCAGTTTCAGCATGTTTAATAACTGGCTCATTTCATGCAAAATCTGTGCAGGCCCCTGGAACAAGCCACATATGGTATTGATGTTTATGGTTTACATAGAGTAAGTGAATTTCTCCATTTATGAATGGAAATATTTTCTACCTGAGAAGCACCGTTGCTATTTTTCCATTTTATTATTTATATATCAGGATGTCTCCTGTTAGTGAGAAGAGGATAGGTCTTCTTTCTCTGCCATTAGTTCCAGCCTACCAGGATAGCTTTGCAATACCCTTGCTCAGTGTGGCCTTGCTAATGCAAACCAAAAGGTTTGTGACTCAAAACACAGGTTTCACAGTAAATGAAGTATTTTTTTTTTTAATGCTCCCAGATACAAATCAATACTTAGTACATTGCAGAAAGTTTGTCTCTGTACGGTCAGGTTTTCTCCTCCAGCATAGTCAGAGAAGCTAAAGAGGAGCTTTAGCAGGAGGAGTCAGAGGAGCTAAAGTAGTATGAGCTGTCCCTGCACTTAAAATATGTATGTGGGGTCAGCATAAACTAGTGGCAAATAGCTGTCCTTTAAAGCACCTGTTGTGTCTCCTAAGGTGTTTTACTGTAGGCTGGAGCTCTTTTTACAGAGATTTGCTAGGAAGCACGAGAGGTCATGATGGGACAGATACTCTGATAGATGCCCCTATGAAATGCATTCAAACTTTGCTTCCAACAAGACTTGCATTAACAGATGGCTTCTCCATCCTGCATCTGAGGCTGCCTGCAGCAAGTGCAGCTGCTCTGGTCTTTGCCATTAGTGTTGTTGCTGACTGAGTTGGTGCAGTGCATCCCATGGCAAGGCAGCGTGAGCCCAGAGCAGGCTTTGCTTTCTCCATTGTGTGCAGAGCATTAGTCCTGCAGAGGACACAGACCCCAAGGCAAGTACCCCACAATGGGGCTTTCCACACATGCTCAGCCTGTGACCAACTAAAGAAGCTCACGTGGACCTATGTCATGGTGTTGGGCCCCTTCAGGGATCCCACCCTTCTCTGCAGCTCGCTGGCAAGTGCTTGTGAGACAGTCATTCCCCCACAGGTCTGTCATGCCCACATGGCTGCACGGTCCTGCAAACCCCTCAGAGCTTTGGTACTAGAGGTTCATGCACAGAATTGTGAGAGGCAAAATCTGAAAGCCAGGGAGCTCCCCAAAAGACGAGTGTCAAAGACATGAATTGTGTATTCTTCCTCAATCTTTGCTTCAGTGCCTCTTTGTGAGCATTTCTTAAGCACACACCTGTAAGGATGCAATGAATAGTCAACAGTTGTTCACAGATCAGAATTCCACACGATGCTGGAGCAGCACAACATTGCTGCAGCCTCTGTGCACACCATAATTAAGCCAATTTCACAGATTAAAGATAACTCCAACTTATCCAAAACTTTGTTCAAAGTTATCAGAAATTATCACTGTAGAAAACTGGAAATACAGCGTAAATTACAAAGCATGTCATTAAAGGCATCTGTGTGAAGCTCTCCTCCAAAACTGAAATATCAGGAAGTTTATATATGCCTTGACTTTTGAATAATCACATTTCTTTTAAATCTAGGGTGATCTTAAATGAGGAAATTAATTCAAAGTTAATATTTTGATCTTACCCCTTCCTTTGTATAATTCCTACCAGATATGAATTTCCTGCCAATTCAAAGTTATAATTCAATTAAAATTGAGTACAAAAGCCAGCCTTGTTGGGCCTGCTTAGTCTTGAGAAGACTGAGAGGAGATACCATTAATGCACATAAATATCTCAGAGGTGGGTGCCAAGAGGTTGGTGTCAGACTCTTACCTTTGTGCCCAGGGACAGAACACACAGCAATGGCTGTACAGTAAAACACAAGAAGTTTCACCTCTACATGAAGGAGAAATTTGCATTGAGGGTAGCAGAGCACTGGAATGGGCTACCCAGGGTGGTGGTGGAGTCTTCCTCTCTGAAGACATTTCAAACCCACCTGGACACATTCCTGCATCACCTGCTCAAGGTGACCCACCTTGGCAGGGGGGTTGAACTGGATGACTGGGGGGTCCCTTCCAACCCTGACTATTCTATGATTTTGTGCTATATTAATATCCCTTTTGTGAATTCATTTCTGATATGTGAAAACATTTAATTTTGGGATAAAGAGTCCCTTACCTTCCAGGTTTTTTTTCTCTTGTGGTTAATTTCTTCATCTTCCCTTTCCTAAATAAAAATTGCAATAAGACATCTTTAATTAAATACTTGAAGAACATCATCCAGATCTGAAAGATAGAGAGTTAAATGTACTCTTTAATGTAGATATTATGGCAATATGATTGAACTCTTCATTTTTTCTTTTCATAGCTGAAAGGCCAGAGCTTGAATTAGGTATGTACAACTGTGCAGTATTTCCTACACTGACTCTGGAAAGTAAAACAAAATGAGAAAACATAAAATATTAAATCTTTTTATGCATCAATTTTTATGCATCTGTTTTGTGAAAGAAAGGATGGATCTTTCTATTTAGATAGAGAACATATTTGTTGAAGTAATCACATCCTGTAACAAAAATACTGTTTTCAGTTTCAGGAGAAATAAACAAGAACAACTATTTTCATAGTATATACTGAAGCTAAATTTTGCATAAACACTAAGTCATTTTGCTTTGACACAAATATTTAAGAAAGAATAAAATGCACCTTAAACTACTCATCATTTTTGTTCACCTTATTTTAGTGGTTGATATTTGTTACTTTATTTTTAAGTTTCCTTGGCAAGTCATTAGGGTTTAACAGAAAACTCATCAGGAATAAGTACCAAGCAGAAAGAGAAAAATAACATTGCATTATTAGTTGTCCAATTGCTTTGTAAACACCATTCTGTACCTCCTCTTGCTATTCTTACAGACAAGGTCATGAATATTCTGTATTTTCAGTGTTGATGTAAAGTTCACTGAGTCATAGATCAATTAGACCAAATGGATTCCTGTAGGGAGAAACCAGTGTATCCCAATTTAGAAGCTCAGTTGAGAGAATTTGAGATAACAACCCGTCATCTCCTACTTTGAAATACAATACGTGGTATAGAAAGCAAAACAAATGAAAGATAAGCTGCAAGATTCTGACTGGTTCAGGAGATTGTTCAATTGCATTTGTGTAATTATATTCAATATTATATGTTCAATATTATTTGTGTAAAAATAATTTCTTCTGGATGCACACACATATTTCTTACAGAATTATTTTATTTGATTCAGTCCCAATTTATATCACATTGGCTGATTTATTATTTTCAGACTTATTTCATGATAGAAACAGGTAGAAAGTCCTTACTGGAGACAGAAATCCTTCCTCTGTTTTGGAAACTGTTTGCTTTTATATTTTTGCAGTATCTATAATAGCTGAAAGAATATCGCATTTAGTTAGTTACTAAAAGAACATGAAAATCAGAAGATTTTTCACTGTTTTAGTAACAGTCTGCTTTTATATTTTTGGTGGTTAGAACCATAGAATAACAGAATCATAGAATGTCTTTGGCTGGAAGGGACCCTAAAGGTCATCTAGTTCCAACCCCCTTGCCACTAGACCAGGTTGCTTAGAGCTCCATCCAGCCTGGCCTTGGACACTTTCTGGGATGGGGCATACATAACTTCTCTGTTCCACCAATATGTTCCAGTTCCTCATCACCCTCACAATAAAAAATTTCTTCCTAATATCTAATCTAATCTAATCTAATCTTTCAGTTTGAAGCCATTCCCCTTTGTCGTCTCACTACAGGCCCTTGTAAAAAGTCTCTCATCATCTTCATTGCGAGTTCCCCTCAGATCCTGGAAGGCCTCAATAAGATCATCCCAAACCCTTCTTTACCAGGCTGAAAACCTCCAGCTCCCTCACCCTTCCTCATAAGAGAGGTGCTTAATCCCTCCAATCAACTTTGTTTCCCTCCTCTGGACTCACTCCCAACACATCAATATGCTTCCTGTCTTGGGGACCCCAGACCTGGCTGAAGCACTGCAGGTGGGGTCTCCAAGTGGGAGAATGGAGTAGAGGATCAGAATCCCCTCCCTCAACCTGATCCCAAAGTTGATTTTGATGCAGCCCAGGACATATTTGGTTTTCTGGGTTGCAAGCGCACATTACTGGGTCATATCCAACCTCTCATCCACCAGCACCCCCAAATCCCACTCAACAGGGCTGGTCTCAATCTGTTCATCCCCCAGCCTGGATTGACACCAGTGGTTGTCCCTAACCCATGTGCAGCACCAGCAGATATTATTAAACCTCGTGAGATTCCCATGGGCTGCTTCTCAAGCTAGTCCAAATCCCTCTGGATGGATCCCATCCTTCAGGTGTGTCATCCAGAGGTGTGTCAGCTTGTTGTCTTCTGCAAATTTGCTGAGGGTGCACTCCATCCTTTTGTCTTAATAAATAAAGATATGAAATAGCACTGTCCCCATACAGACCTCTGAGGGACACCAGTTGTCACTGATATCCATTGGGATGCCAAGCTGTTAACCACTGCCCTCTGGATGTGGCTGTCCAACCAGTTCCTTATCCATCTAACAGTATCTACCACCCATCAAACTTCTCTTTCTCCTATTTAAAGGGCAGGATGTTGGGGGGGCCTATGACCAAGGCTTTACAGAAGTACAGATAAATGACATCTGTAGCCCTTCTCTTGTCCACCAGTGCACTCACTCCATCACAGAAGGCCCTCAGTGAAGCCGTGCTGGCTGTCTCCCTGAATCACCTCCCTGTTCTCTGTGTGCCTTAGCAGAGCTGCTGGGAGGATCTTTTCCATGATCTTCCCAGGCACAGAGGTGAGGCTGACAAGTCAGTAGTTCCCAGGATCCTCTTTTTTACTCTTTTTAAGATGGGTTCAATGTTCCCCTTTTTCCAGTCACCTGGGATTATTGGTCACTGATTAAAATGTCACTGTTTTTCTCTAAAAAATTGAAGTTAGAAACAGTTTCCCAGGAGTGGACATCAAACTAGGAGCAAGAAATTGAATGACTACATTGTCATATCAGCTTTTAAACAGTTCTGGTCTGCCTTGAGTTGGTTTCTTAGGATCTTATACACAGAATTAAAAGTTGCCATTAAATTTTGTGTTAATTTACCTACTTGGTAGTTGTTTGGACAGCAAAGGAACTAGTACTGAAGAAAGTAAAATAAAGTGTAAAACCCCTGCATTTACTTAATCCTAAAAACAATGCTAATTAAACAGTGCTATTTATCTTTCACAGTATAGAAACAGAAGAATATACAAAGGTAACATATTTATTAGACTGCATGTAAATAGTGCACATATCAACATATTCATATTCAGCCTGTGAAAATCACTTCCATAGAACAAATGGAAATGGCTTTTGTTAAAATTTTAAAAGGAATAAATCTATATCCTAACTTGCTAATTATAAGACATCAGTTCTCAGCTACATTCAGCTATCACATTGACTCTAACATTATGCCCATTCTCCAAACTCACCTACAAAGAGAATATCCTTAAATCCATGAAAAAATGACTTTCTAGTGCAAAGTCTCAGTACACATCATTCTAGGGGTTTATCTCTGAAACAGCTGACAATGACTGCTGTCAAATTAAATAAATGTTTAGATCATTTGGTATAGCAAATTCTTCACTGGCAAAGTAGCTATTTGTCAGAATAGCTATACTTCTTCATTTATTCTTTCATATAACACATAATGAGAGTAAATTAAAGAGATAAATATAAACTTTTTAATGATGCAGCCTAGCATACAAGCCATATAGATTGTAGTACACTCAGCTATCTAAAGCAGATGATGTCTATGCTGTTCTTTGAGCACAGGCACACAGTGGAACTTGAATTCCTGCTTGGTTAGTGTTGAACTGCCTGGGCACAAATCTATGCTCTGGTCAAGAGCCTGGAGAAGCAGGAGCCCCCTTTGCTGCCCAGTCTGAGCTTAGCCTCAGATGCCCTTTACGCTGTGTGATAGTATCATACAAGTAACTTCAGGCAAACAACTAAGCCCGGAGCTGCTTCTCACAAAACTTACTAACTTGTGCAGGAAGGAAAGGCTCTGTGACAGAAATATAGCAAAGGAAATGTATGGGGTATGCACAGACAACACTGATCAATGAACAACTGTTGGGACCACCCATGAAGAATGTACAGAAATAAGCAGAACCAGTGCAGCCTGCAAGTGCTTGTAATGAAATCTTCATGATTCTAAATGCCAGCAATAAAAAATTCTAGAAAAATTATATAGAATGAATGGTCATAAAAGAATAAAATAATTAAAAATATTTAACTTTCAATTTATCTTTGTTGCTTTTTTTTCCCAAATTCCTGTGAAGAATATTTTCATGCTGCATGTTATGTTCTCACTACCTAGAATCCTAGAATGTGTTGGAAGGAACTTTTAAAGGATTTAATCCAAACCTCTTGCAATGAGCACGGACATCTTCAACTAGATGCAGGTTGATCAGAGATCCAGCTCACCCAACCTGGAATATTCTTGTATTCTACCACATTTCTGTGCAACCTGTGCCAGTGCTTTACCACCTTCATTGTGAAAAAAACTCCACACTTCTTCCTTACAGATAATCTAAATCAATGCTTCTTCAGTTTAAACCATTATGCCTTGTCCTGTCACAGCAGGTCCTGCTAAGAAGTCTATATCCCCATCTTTCTTTGGCTCCCTTTAAGACTGAAAGGCCAAAATAAGGTTCCTCCAGACCCTTCCCTTGTCCAAGATAACTCAAGTTCTCTCAGCCTTTCCTCACAGGTGAGGGCCTCCAGCCCTCTGATAATCTTCATGGCTCTCCTTTGGACCCACTAAAACAGTGGGTCCCAGTCTGTGCAGCAGTCTGAGTGGGCTCTCACCAGAGCAGAGCAGAGCAGAGCAGAGCAGAGCAGAGCAGAGGGGCAGAATCCCCTCCTTCACCCTCGTGCCCACACTGCTCTGGATGCAGCCCAGGACACATTTGGCTTTCTGGAGTGACCATTGCTGGGTCGTGTCCAGCCTCTCACTCACCAGCACCCTCAAATCCTTCTCAGCAGGGCTGCTCTCAATCTGTTTATCCATCAGTCTATAACAATACCAGAGGTTTCCCCAACCCAGGTGAAGTGCGCTGCGCTTGGCTTTGTTGGACCTGAGGAGGTTACCATGGGCCCAATTCCAGAGCTTTTCCAGGTCCCTCTGGATGGCATCCTGACCACAAGGCAGACTCCTGTGCCAGTATCAGTTATATATCACGTTTTGGTGTCCAATGGGTTACCACCGTCTGTCACTACCTTTGAAGGACATCTCAGAAAGCCAACATACAGTAAATCACCCTGTATCAAACTCCAATTACAGCTATTACTAGACATGAGTCATGTATTAGCACACATTAACCAGGTTTTGTTGGCAGAAGAAATTCCAAGAAAGGAGAATTGAAGATGAAAAGGAATAAGAAAATAAATAATTTTTCTCTTTCCTCTTTTTTCAGCTATACTTCTCTTTGAATGAAGGCTCTTCTAAATTTTCAGGTACTGCAAGCCTTCAGGTTTTCATTCTCTATAATGTCCTGAGGTATTTCTGCCCACACTGCTACAGCTGCTGAATTGAAGATGGCTGCATCTCCCATCATGCCAGTTCAATGCTTAGTCTGGTGAAAAATTCAACCCATTTGATAGTTTGGTTGAATCTTCATATCTGAAGTGTTGAATCTTTATGATTCATATTTCATTTTGTAAAGACTCATTTTCTAATCTCTTTTGTGAAAAGTTGAATATTTCAGGTTGTACTTCAGGAAACTGAGGGAACATTTTCTTCCTGTCCTTGGAAGAAAAGAAAGTTGAATTGCGTAGTTCTTCTCCTATTTTTTTTTTTAATTTTTTCCAGAAATGGGCAATGCTGCTATTAAAGACAGTAACAGTTGTTAGAAGCAATTCTAATAACTTCACCCAGGGAGCTTTTTTCCAAGTATGGTTTACAGTATGACCTACAAAATGTAGCTTGTTATTGGAAAGGCAAGGACACAGACTTTTCAAGGGCATTAATAGCACAGTCTATGTTAAACTTGCTGCTTCCCATTTGCTTTCATGTTTATAATCCAATAAGTGTTTTCATTGCTTCCAGTAGTTTAGTCTTTAATATAATTAGATGTACTCATTAAGCTGTTTGATATTATATAATGCAGCTGTTTTTCCTTTAAGCAATATCTTTATGCAGGCAAGAAAAATTCGGATTTTATTCAAACAAGCAAAATTCCCACAAGACAGTCCAAGTTATACTCAAATTAGAGATATGCTAGAGGCAAATTGATACTGTCCTTCATTAAAATCTTTTTTGTGGTTTTGGATGCTTGGCTAAGCATTACTTGTAATGTAAAATACATATCCTGAGGTGTTGCATACATATGTCTGGATTGTCTCCATGTGAATTAGAGTCCACAGAGTTGAAAAAAATTCTTCTGCTTCCTGTTTTCCTACCCACTGGTGTGAAGATTTCTATTTGCTTTTTTGGACAGCATTGTTATGATGGCAGTAGGAAGAAATAATGGCACATAAAAAGCTCCATAGGAGTATGATAATAAGGAATAACACTTCTGAAAACTAAACACATAGAACAGTGCATTTTTCAGTATATTTTTAGCAGTTGCCCTCACGATTTAACTGAATTAACTTCAGCAGTTTTAATTAAAGAAATTGTACAAGTGGTGTAAGAGCTAATACCTGGATTAAACAACTCTGGCTTTCAGTTCTGGTTTTGTTTGCTTTCCTTCAGACATTTTCTGTAGAAGTATCTAAAGAAGAAAGTAGAAAAGCCTCTCAGACTTCAGTTTACTGCTCTTCCATTATGAGAGACACACAGCTGTCCTAAAGTTCTTTTGCTGTTGATGTCACTGTCACACCTGCCTTCATTCCTTTTTGTGTGGTGGTTTTATTGTTGCACTGCTACCAGCCAGCTGCAGCCAGGGGTTTCATTGAGCAGGGGTTTCCATTGCTTGGAGATCATTGCCACTGCTCTGGTTCTGATTGCTGTGATTTATGCCCTCTTCCAGGTGTTGGGAGGTGGATTTCATAAGCTCTGATGGACCTGTTTGAACCATCCATCTCAGCTGATTGATGCCTAATTGCATGAGTGGTTTTAAGGTTTTAGATTGCTTTATTCTGAGATTTTTCGTTTCAAGGCAGAAATACTTACAAATAGGATTTATAAGACAGAGCTACTAAGTCTGCAAGTACAAGGTTGGACATTGCCCATTGAGGGGTACCAAATCAATTTATCTTTAAAACTTAGTGACTTGAGGCTTGTGAAGGCTAAGCACTTGACAGGTTTTTCAGTTATTCCTCCCTCAGCAAGACAACAAGAGTAAAGGTTTTGGTTTCACTGCTCTTTCAGTAGCTCTCAAAATTGGGAGAAATGATTACTGTGACTCCAGCTGCACTCAATGCTCTGCATTTCTGGAGCTCTGCTCTTACCGAAATGTGAACTGCAAAAGAAACACTATGAAAATTACTTAAGAAAAGGAAGTTTCTGCAACAAATTTATGTCTGTTCTCTTGAGACAATGCCCATTCTCCAATAGCTGAAGTGATGTAATATAGAAACAGAGCAGGTATGCAAGTTCATTTTCTTGCAATTCCAAAGTAAGGAAGTATTCAGGTCAATGTAACAGCAGTGAGAATTCACACTTTTCCTGCCATCAGAGTCAAATGTCATAAAATATTGACACATCATCATGGTAGGAAATCTTGTTAATGTGTTCCTACCACAGGGTTGGGTTTTTTTGCTGCCACTTCCAAGAGATTCTAAATATAATCCATAGGAAGTCTTACAGATTATAAATTTGTAAGGAACTGTAGCTGCTTATACCTAGAGCTATACAAGATATGAAAGAGTACTGGCATGATTTTTTTTTCTACAACATGAAAGCCATGATCTGTGAAAGTAACAAAAATGCCTGGGGGTTTGCTTATAAAATATGGAAGAAGATAAATTTAATTATTAAAATCAAAACCTTCCCACACTTTAAAATATTCCTTACTTTCTACATAAACATTCTTTTGAGAAAAAAAATTTGGAAACAGTTATTTTTACTAGTAGCTATAGTTTGGTTTTTACTAGTACTTTTAGTTGGGTTTTTACTTAAAATCCCGGGTTCATGCAGAGAAAAGTTCTTGCTATTTACATTGTGAATGCTGCAAAACCAGAGTACCTGTTACAGAATTTTCACATTTCCTTTGAAGTTTTTTTTAACCAATATTGATTTTTTATATTTCTTTCAGTCCAGTCTTCTGCAGCAAGTATAAATTATTCTATAGCCCTTAAATACATTATCTATGCTTTGAACCAAAGTTAGTATTTTCTCTTACTTTTTTAAAAAATCTCATGAGAAAAGTTCTAAAAAACTTTATTTAAAAAAATTTATTTATTTAAAAAAATCATTATTCCATTCGGTAGTTCCCGTCTGAACTTCTGCTTCATATAGTTCAGCTAGTTAGGGAATCAAGCATAGTGAGAAAGCTCAAACTAAGGAAATAAATGTGCATGGCTATCCTTAGGAAGAACATCTTATTGAGGTAGAAAAAGAGACAGAAACTTCTTTTCTACTTCCTGAAGATCCACTTGAACACTCCTGCTGTTTTATTCATTCCTCCTCAGGGTGCAATTTTGGCCTTGAGCCCATGAGAAAGGAACATGCTTTGAGCACATCAATGCTGCACCTCAGAGTATACCTTTAGTATAGATGTAGAACAAATTTGTGCACCAAAGGAACCCCTGAAGTACACCAAGTAACTCATATGGACCTACTATGTGTGACTCACAGCAGCCATGACCTGGTTAAATGGGAAGGGAAAGGTTCCTTTGGGTAGTTATGCACCTTTTTTGCCAGCTTTTCTCCTTGCAAACACTCTTGACCCACATACAGCAAATTTCTCCCTCTAGTAACTTGAGTCATTTCATAGATTGCATTTGTCTGTGGCAATTTTGATTTATCTGTTCACCCAATAGAGGTTTGTGTTTCATATCAAGAGGTTCCAGTGTTGAAATTCATAAATAAATTGCTTAGAATACCATTATTCAGGAAGAAGCAATATGAAGTTAGAATTAAAAACTTTGCAATTTACCAAGGGTAGTAACCATAGATTTAATGTCAATCTACATTTACTGTTTCACTTAAATCTGCCCATGAATTCAGTTCTACTGATTTAATAATGCATACTTTTAGAAAGGGAAAATGTCATTGACTTAAAGAACCTTTGACTCATTCCCTGTGTGAGAAATATTCTGAAACTGTGCTGTTATCTCAGCTGAGATGTGTTACATTCCACGAGCTAATGTGGTGTCAGTTCACAGGGGAGAGTGGGCCTTCAGTCGGACCACGTTTCTTGGAAAGTTCTTGTTCCTTAAACCTGCAAATAAGACTTTCAGTGCACTAAGGTCAAACCATCTGATTTTTAATATTTTACCACCCCTAAAGCAATTTTCAGATAATAAAAGTTTTCTTTGATTGTCCTTGTGGAATTACTTCTGAACTGTGCACCTTACCACTGTTCTGTGATTTCTATTCCTGTCTTGGTTCAGAAATACTTCTTGCAATAATCCCTGACTTTTCAGGGACTCAGGTCAGAAGAACTTCTTAGACCCTGCAACAGATACAGAGTAACTAATTCAAATACCAAAAAGCAAACCAAGAAAGTGAGAATTAACCTGAGCAATACTGCAGTGGTTACCCAAAGCAGCATAGGCAATGCTTGCCCTCCATCTCTCATTGCAGCCTAAATTCTGGGTAACTCCATGAGACCAGGAAAATGGAAGAAGTTCCTGCCAAGACCTATAGGAAGACCTCAGAGAAAGGACCAGGGTTTTGCAGGTAATGGTGGAGTAGACACAATCACTGTTACACTGTAAATATTAAACTCAGACAAATAATAGCAAGACTATTACATTTCTTGTGACATACTAGTGTCAACAGGACCAGACTAGGTCACAGCTGTGTTACAAACCATATAATTTTCACACAAACACCAAGAAATTATTCCTGTTCTTGAGTGCTTGCAATTAGAATGGGTGTAAGAAGAAGAAGAAGGGCTGGGGAAAGGCAGTATTGTCAGCCATGCTGTTTCAGATGAAGAATCCAATACAGAGACAATAACTAACACTACAGTTCAGCTGCAGTCTCCTGTGTTGCAGGTTGATGTGTTAAACACAATATTGTCCTTCTGTATTCCTGTGCTTTTAAAAATTAAACATCAATATCAACCACCTTATATCTATTGTTTAACATTTCTGAAGAGCAGTAAACTTCAATATCTCAAGCAAACTTCATCTAAATCATTGCATTAATACAATGTCAGGGCACTGCAGATGTTTTACTAAAAAAAAAGCTATGTGTCTCATTTAATGGAAACAGCAATAGTCTCAACATGAACTATATTTCCCAAGCTTGTGCAGTATTTAATATTACAGTTAGTTCTGAGGATTTGCTATTGCTTATCATAATGTCCTAGAAAAAGAGCAAGATGATTAAGCAATTTTTTTTTATTTCCTCACTTGCTATTAGATGTAAAATGTAAATCTCATGAATAAGTGACAGAAAATTGGACACAAAAAATAAAGCCTAGGAAAAACCACTCCATCTATTTCTTGAAATTGTGGACGGACAGTGTTATATACAACATGTTTAAAGGATACTGCCATTCACAGTTAAGTACTAAGAAGTGCAGAAATGACAGAAAAATCACAGCTAAAACTAGGTACAGCCTACCCATTTCTGCCTTGTGATATGGGCATGCCCACTGCTACAAAAAAAAACCACAAGCGTTTCTAGGGCCTTAGTCCAAGTAATTATCAAAAGAAAATTTTGTCTCTCCAGTAGCTTGTACAACACATGAAAAAGGAACACTGCAGACTGCACAAGCAGACTTTTCTTTAGAGGCAATGATAATGGCAGCCAAAGTTAAGCTGTGAAGAAGATTTTCTCAATTTGAGAACTTGAACCCACACTTCCACCCATCATAATATAGTGAGTTCTATAAACTGATGAGCAGAAAGTAAGAGATTGTGGCCTTCATCTGGGAGGGAAATAATCTCACTTTCCCTGGGTAGCTCAGTCCATAAACTTGTAGCTCTTGTTTAGAGATGCTTTTGCTCGCTGTCCCCAGGCTGGAGAACAGGGTGGGTTCCTGCAGTGTGTACACTAAACCCTTCCACTCAGCACTGTCAACACCCCAACATGTCTCATTTCCCATGAAGAAATTCTCTGTTCTTGGGGATGCTATGCTAAAGATAGGTCTCATTGGTTGCTGTTGAATGGAACCTCTCCATTCCTCACTACAGCTATTCACACCAGACCTTGCAAGTGCTCCACCTACAACTGGATCACTAGAAAGTTTTGGATGAAAAATGTGTATGAGAGTAATGCCTAAAATGTTTAGATCCCAAGAAAGTAAGGCAGTTCTAGTTCACAGGCTTCTTTACTGGGCAATCAAGGTAACATAATCCTGGATTCTAGCACACAGTGTTAAAGATACTGCAAGGAAATTAAATTGAAATTCCACCTAATTTCTTCTCATATTAACATATTTTAGTTAATTTTAACATTGTATTTATTCTCATTACTATATATATCTTTCATTTACGCATATTGGGGGTGGGAATGGGGAGAGTATTGTTTCTATATGTGTTGTATGCTCTCTGGCCAGAGAAAGTAAGAGATGTGACTCTGCAAACATACAAAGCATGTATTATCTCCACATCACCTACATTTCTCTTTGTTTCATTGAAGTTTGGAAATAAGGTCCTCTGAAGCACTCTTGAAGCATACTACTTCCATTTGAAGGCTTTTACAGAAAGTCAGAATATTACAGGCTAGTCTGACTCAGTTGCCAAGCTTCTAGTTCCAGCAAGAGCACAGGAGTATTAATTTACTCTTGACAGTGTGTAAGTTCCTGGGGATATTTTTAATCTTATACAAATATCCTGCAATAAAAAGTTCCTGCTAACTTTATTACCAAAGGACAAAGTAATTAAAGAGAAGGTCAATGGGAAAGACCTGCAAATCTTTGATGTTAAAATATGTATCACCATTCCTCTGGATTGTGTTTTCTGTAGTCTAAATACATAAACTTAATTGTACAACATTATTTCTGAAAAATATTGAACTTACTTTTCTAGAGTAGATGAGCATATTCAGATCATAGTTATTTAGGTAAAAGCACAGTATATGCTATGTTTTTAATTTAAGGAACACAGTATGAGGAATTGTGTATAAAACAGTGCATACCCTTTACCCTTGCCAAAATAAAGTTCTTTTGCATTTCCATGGCTTTCAGTCATCACCTTCAGGGTTACTACAATTCCCTGACAGAGACTAGGGGTAGGAAGAGAACAAGTTGGGGTTTCTTTACCATTTCACTTTGGTTAGCTACAAACCTCATCACTGGCCTGGGCCCATGCCTCATGTCTTTCCTTCAGTGATTTAAGGCGCCCAGTGGGGCCGAAATTTTTAGTGTGAGTGAAAAGAAAAGTGGAATGACAGGGATTTGTCCAAGCCCAAGAAATGCATCTGCTGCAGCAGCTGGAAGCAGAAGTCAGAAAAACCCCAGTAACTGTACTGTCCTATAAAGAGAAAAGAAAAGAAAAGAAAAGAAAAGAAAAGAAAAGAAAAGAAAAGAAAAGAAAAGAAAAGAAAAGAACAAACCAACCAAAGCTGCTTTATGATTGAACAAGGATTATTGTACATATAATTTATTAGTTTAAACTATTTCTAGACTTCCAGACACCATGCCATGCAGGGAACCGACTGCAAATATCTCAGGTAAATTTCTTGGTAAGTTGCCTCTTGTAAAATAGCTCTTTCTTCTGGGGAAAGAAAACCCCCAACAGAATAAAAAAGATAACTTGTTAATAGTATGGGATGTGACTTATATGAGATGAAGGTATCTTCACATAGATCTGGCTGCTCAAATTACATTTGCTCTGCCATTGACACTTGAGCAACAAACCTGAATGATGTTATACCTAAAGCTTGTGAACTTACGTATCTTTTTTGAGTTAACCATGAGATAGATTTTTCCAATATCTTATGAATATAATTCTAATTAAACTTAAGGAACAGTGTTCATATACAACTATTATCCGACTGCACAGTGGAAAATAAGACATAAGAATAAGAAATATGGTTATACTGGGAAGTAGGGATATGCTCATATTCCTGGAAGATAAGAGAATCCCTAAAGATCACGTTGGTTTTTTATGAGAAAGGAAGAAAAGATAAACTTGATATCTCCCAGAAATATAAAAAAGTAAATTCCAGTTTTGGGATTAAAACATTTGACAAAAATTAAAACAAACAAAAAAATACAATAGATAAAATGGAAGCTGTGGAATGCAGCCTGACTACTATTGTATTCATGAGGAGAAAGTACTATATATGGAGTATATTTTAATAACAGTGTGCTGTGTTAGTTTGGGTTTTAAGTCTGTAGAATTTCATGCCATGAAATAAAAGACTTCCCTGCACATAACAAGGTAGTCATTCTTTATTGATCTTTTTGAAACAAGAAATACCCAACACATGGAAGTAAGGCAAATCTGATGTTTTCAAAAGATAAGTACAGGGAGCACAGGTTAGTAGAGTCATTAGATCAAGTCCCCTGCTATTTCAAACAGCTGTCTCATAGACACCTCTCCATAAACTTAACTAGATGAAATTTAAATGGGTGACATTAGTAGCTCCCCATTGCTATTTCTATGGAAAGTTGTGTTCAAGAGTGTAAGTGGTTAAGGAGCCTCCCTTATATATTTAGCCTGAATTACTTTATTCATTGTATGCCAAGATGGTGTCTTAGTTAACATAGCCCAGCAGACTTGAACTCACTAAACAAATCAATATTCTCTACCACACCCTCCTTATGCTGAAACCCTTTCATTTGTTCTATTTGATTTTTCCTTTTTTTAAAAAAGGGACATATTTTTTCCTACATATCTTTGCATGGCTTCGGTCTTTGATTAGAAAAGAATGCTTTTACTACTGTGTAGAGAATCAGGTTTTACTGACTAGTCAGTAATCTTAAAAACACAGTTAAATTTGTTAAAGCATAGTTTTTCCATCAATGTTTAAAAAAAACTGGTTAGTTTTGCATTAATTCCAGTAGCAATATTTACTGCAGCATTGGTAAAGCACTCAAACAAATACTAGGGGTGAACAGATCCTTAATTAACATGTGCCTGTTATTGCATTGGCAATAGTTAAGGCAGCCACAGGCAATCTTAGCTCTTGTTCTCCATGTGATCATACAGATCTGAGTTTGGTTTGTATAGGTTCAAGCAGGAAGATCAGCAAAAGATCGCTAAAAACACATACAGATTTGAACAAATCTATTTGCAAAGAAATATATTGATAAGACCAATATTTTCAGTCACTTAAGTGAAAGGATAAACTGGACATTGTATATCCTCAGTGAGCCCTGAAGATCTGTGTTTTCTGTCAATCTAAAGTAACAAGGAATTAAACATTTACTATCTTTGCCACCAGATAGATCATTGAAACGTGAAAAGAATAGTAATACTCTTTTTTCTTCAGAGCAGAAATACATATTTGATGTTTAATGCAGGGCTACTCTCAACTGGGAAATGTCTGTTCATTGAGTAAAAAATAACAATTTTTTTGCCAGCAGGCTTTTTAAACCTATGGTTTTGCTATCTGTCTAAGGCTGTTTTATATTAAAGTAACAGGACTAAACATTTAATGGGGATATCTTAGTAGAAGAAACTGAAACAAGCTAAACCCCTTTTTTAAGAGTATAATTTGCTAGGCATTCCATAATTTTTAAGTTAGGATTCATGGCAACTAATTTTAGCTATCCAAAAATTGAGTAGCTAATTAATGAAGCAAGTCAACAGAGAGAACCAAATCCAAGGGCATTTATTTTAATTTTAAAATAGGTGAAATTACTGACTGGCTTATCACAGAATTTCTGTAGGATGTCTCACGTTTGATAGTGGAGGGATCCTGAATGCCTATGTTGGACTGGAAGCTTAACTGTTAGATTGCTAAAGCTGGCTGAGAATAACATTTTAGCCTTTAATAACACTTTTTACATTAAAATTTCTGACCAGTTAATTAATTATTAATGACCACTGAATTAATTAAGGCCTTTATGTGCTATAACCATAAAGACTAGTTGTTCAATTTCTTTATTAACAACATATCTGCTTTTATTGAAAATGCTGAAAGATAAAACTTACCACAGTGAGATTCAGGTCAATGAAAGCTTGAAATGCTCATGGTCAGAGATGTATAAAACATACATATATGATTCTCTCAGCTGGAAATATTTGGAAAAGGAAAGGGAAAATCACATATTCATAGTTCCATCCTTGCAGTACCTATGTGCAGCATAGATCTGTGGCACCCAGCACATTGTGTTATGTAATAGAACTAAACTAGGAACAAGGCTCCTGCAGGTTTTTTTCTGGGAAAGAACACTTCAAATACTATGCAGCTTTGAAGCTTTTGGTTGCTCAAGTCACGACTCAGTGGTGCCTGAGCATCTGCAAGAAGTCACATAGATCTATAGTGGCTGACTCATTTCCAGTTTTGTGCAGAGATATGTGCGTCACATCTTTGATTAATGGCACTGGTGGTGAGAAAGACAGCATCTGGGAGAAACTGAGGAGGTCACTGCAGTCACACTCATTTGTCAGGCAGAGTCTGGTGATGAACATAACTGTTGTAATTGCTTTAAAATTTCCCGACTTGAAATATCATCCTTGCAAAGAAAATTGTACAGAGTTCTCAAATGCAAAGGGAAGAATATGAGGTTTCAGCCTAAGTTGAGGATTTTTCAGTATTTGATAAAGCTTATACTCTCCCAGGTCTGTGTAAGTGCTAAGCACAAGATTTCTTAACACAGGAATGTGGTGTCAAAGATCAGCTCAGCAAGTGATCTTCTCTCCACCCAAAGTAAAATCTTTGTAGATGTTCTTATACAAGCAGCAAGATTGTGTTTAACAGAAAAGACATTCTGCATGGCTCTTTCTATTTTGGAAAAATAAAGTAGTTTTTCCAGTATTTTTCTCAGCTCAACTGTGGGATCTCAGCACATCGTTCCCGATGTCCAGAGATGCCAGGAGAACCCTTGGGGGTCTCGAAAATCCTGGAATGTTGCCAAGAGTGTTTGGTGGCTTGATTTTGATCCATCCACAGAAGTAACAAGAGTCTGAGGACAAGAGAATCACTTTAGAGTACAAGGTGTAAAAGAGACACATTTAGAGGGTGAGATATAGACTTTAAGGTTTTTGGTACAGGGGGGTTATGGAGACAAGATGGAGGGATCAGGGCATGTCTCGTCCTTCTTCTTTCTTCTTCTTGTCCTCCATCTCCTGTGATGATGTTGGCACTTAGAGATTGGTTTATAGTGAAAGTGCACTTGCTAACATGGGCGAAAAGCATTGGGAAATAAAGGTAAATATTGTATACGTAGGTTTTAGTATAAAAAGACATGACCGCCCCGTGGGTGGTCAGAGAGTGCCTGTGACTGCTTGCAGATCAGACCTCTGTTGGGCAGACAGAAAATTTTGTAGATAAGAAATAATAAACAACCTGAAGACCGAAAAACTGAAGAGTCCAGACTCGTCCTTTGCATCGCGTGCCACCCAAGAACCACCCTACCCGTGTCGGGGCAGAGACAGACAGCCGGACCCGACACTCAACTAGTTTTCCACTGTCTAGCATCACCAGCGTTTTCCTTCTGGGTATTTGTACAATACTGAATACCAGTTTGGAATCTTCCATTCAGCAGCTGTTAGCTAGAAGGTACAAAAAGGTATCTCAATCTTCCTCCTGCTCTGGAGTGAGAGGGATGGGCAGAGGCAACTTGGCAGTAGGACCACATGTGGATTTTCAGGCATCATGAAGGTGAGTCCATGGCCAAATGCCAGAAGATTCCTGCTGTTTGAAATATGACAGAGCCTCTTTCAGCACTGCTCCCGAGTCTGCCAATGGCAGGTGCAAAATCAGTGACAGATGGGAAACATTGAATTGGCTTCTCTGTCTCTTCTTTAATCAAGTCTGGGGACTTACACACTAAACAGCATTACTTAGATATTTTTTTCCTTAATTCTGTTATTTAAAAATATATCCAATTATCTCATGGCAGGATATATTTTTCAAAACAAACATTAAAACAGAAATTAAGGCTAGTAAATTATATTAGTGGATTATTCAAAAGTATAGTCATGGAAATGAAATAAAAATGTGTCAGAACATCTTACAGACTTTGCTGGCATCTACTAAATTTAAAACAAATTTTGGTGCAGAGTTCAATGCCTGAACTCTCTAGTAATTGTACAAATTTTAATAGTAAATTATTGTTTTCAATATTGTTTTCAATCACTTTTATGAGATTTGATCCTACAGTCTTAAGTTTTAGAAGTAAAAATTGACTAACACCCTCAAAAAAGTAAATATAGAGAAATTGATCTCTGTAAAAGTTTTTATATTTAGCACTGGTCACATAATTTGAGAGCAATCACAGCATTTTTTTTAAAATCACATTACTTGTAGTATTTGCTCTGGGGATGTTTTTAAACAACACTTTAATACCAAAGAGACCACATCATCTGTGCTGGCTCATCAACTTAAAAGTTATTGCTGCTTCTCATGTGCAATGGAGCAGGAAATCAGACAGTAAACACTGCAAGAATTGTCAACAATTTTAGGCAGTACCTAATGTTAACTGAATAAATATGGGTTTTGTGAATATAATTTGTACTCAGGGAAAATGAGGGGAGCAGCCCGAAGGAATGAAAACAGTGGTACATGCTGGATTTGCTGCAATAAACATTCTTGTTCATTTGCAAATGAGGAATGAATGAAAGCAATGATTTTTCAAGAAATATCATTGTAAGGTTTTGTGTGAACCCAAAATTTTGGTAATTTTCAAGAAGCTTTCATATTGACACATACACACACACATGAACCTTAAAAAAAATTACTTACTTTTGATTCCACTCTTGATCTAAGGATAATTCTTCAGCATTTCAATCTATCACCTCTAAAGGCTAGTGCCTTTTCTCTCCTCCTGTGCAGGAGTGCATGAGGGGAATGCCAAGAATAACATCTGAATGCTATTGCAGGTATTTTATTTTAATGACATTCTGAATACTAATTTATATTCATGCAAATAATTAATAAAAAAGTTTTCAATAGAGAGAAATCCCTCCCCTGCTACTTCCTCATTTTGTCTGTGCAGAACCAAAGCCTATTTTAAGTTCAGTCTGTTTCCCTACATTTTTAGAATAAATATATTTAGTACTTAGGATGAAGTCATCTCATCTACATTTATAAGAAGGAAATTTTCAATATATCCTTAATGAATATATATTAAAAGATGCATCCTATTGAACATATCAACATAAAATTAGCTTGACATAATCTACATTAGTTTGTAGAGTAAAAACTCATAAAAACTACAGATTTTTTGAAACAGCCAAACAATTTCAAATAGGTTCTTTGGAGGTGTGTGGTTAAACTACTCTCTATATTCTTTCCTTCCCCAAGATGAAGATGTTCTCACAGATTGCATAACTTGAAAAATCACATTCTTGAGTCACCAATGCTGAAATGTAATAAAATAATGAGGTCCCTAGTGCACTTAAATTTTATGAAGCCCAGATATGGCCAGGGAGCTCATATATCAAAAAGGAAAGGTCAGCGATATTCTCTTTTCTTAAGAAAGTTAAGTAGCCACTAAATTGCCTCAAAATTGGAAGAATATTACTTATTCAACATAATCCTCCAGTAATCTATAGGCATTTTTAAATTTTTTCTTCCAGTGGAGAGGCCACTTTTGGGCATCCTCTGTTGGACTGTGAGGGGAGCAGTGCAGAGGCACTCTGAGCGATGTCCTGGCTGCAGTCTGGGCTGGTGCTGGTGCTGGCAAAGGGCATCCAACCCCCACAGCACGCTCTGCTGCTCCTGCACAGTCTGCCCATGCCCAGCCCTCTGCATCTGAGGCACTGTCTCCTCTGGAGGTGCTGTCTACACACCAATTTTTACTGTTAGCAGTACTTCACAGCAGCAGATCATGTGTGATTCCTGCAGACTGGGCAAGGCAGGCTGATTCCCAACATTTATTTCTTCTCCAGCTCTTACCTGCACCACATGTGAGGCAGCAATCCTGTTACATGGGATACAAACACCTGTAGGGAAAATCCCTAAAGAGTACAATGTCTACCCTACGTACTTAGACTATTTAGACTCATTATTTGTCCAGATGTACAGCTGCACATGCCATGACTCTGTGTGGTAAGCAGTCACCATTCTAAGGGAAATCACTCTGAATTACATATCAGACTTTGTCAGAGCAAACTTGGTTCATTTTTTTTTCAGTGTCCTTCATAATGTTCTTGTCTCATTTGTCTTTCTCTGTTTGTGGCTCTTCTGACCACACTTCTAAACAATGTGCAAAGAAGGACAAGGTACTAATTACTTCATCAACTCTATTACCATTGCTCTCTTTAAAAGGTGTCTTTAATATAGTTCTTCTTTGAGAATACTGATTTTCAAGATTAGAATGTAAATATGCTTTCTCAGGATTTGAGAGAAGCAATCATGAGTCTCAAAATCATAACTCGTGATTAAATCATATCTCATGACTTAAAATCCATAACCCATGCAATGACTTCACAGGTTTTATATTTGCTTAAGAAAATAAGTTGCTACAAACAGAAGAAATCCTAAAAGTGTATGGAAGATGACAGTTGGGCAGCTTTGCAGTTATAAATTGAATGCATCAAAAGATTATTGAGATGCACGAGATGATCAGCTTAATAGGCAAATAATGACATTTTATGAGTAAGCATAAAATTTCAAGTGTGTTTGAACTAATAAATAGCAGTCATAGTACCTGGAACAAAGACCAGTCTGGAAGGAATACATTAAGAGTGAAATGGGATTTTTTCTGTGAGTATGGCTGACTTAAATAGTTAAATATCACCTAAAATAACAAACCTGAACCTAAAGGAGCTACTTCTATTGTCAAGGATGAGACAGAAGCATGTTTAAAGCTCAGATTCTGGTGTTCTGTATGTACCTCCTGAGGACCTTGGTTTTTTGGGTTTTTTTTCCAGATATTAAGAGGACTACTACTTCTGCTAAAGCATGATAACTGTGTCTTTAGTTTTCTAGGTTTTCCCCTTAAAATTAATAGGCTTTCAAACATGGTAGACCCAGTGACAAAAAATCTAATTTCCTAATGTAAAAAGGAAGCCCCAAAGCCCTCAAAAGTGTTTCAGATTTACTAGTGCATTGTGAAAAGAAGAATCTGATTTTTTATTTTTTAAGTCAGGCTTAAAAAGACTTCTATCATTATTCTCAGTGGGAGTAAATTCTAACTGGGAGCTGCAAGCTGGCCAAAGGCAGTCAGAAGAGTGACTCTTTCACCAGATTTTGGTAAATGTGGGGTTTTTCCTTTGTTCGAAACACAGGCTTGTATTTACTGTGGGTATCAAAGGTGATGTTATTCAATTAAAAATGACAGCTTGTGAGAATAAAAGAGAAAGGACAGCTATTTCTGGTGGTGGTAGAAGATATAAAATTGTGGGAGAGGATCACTGACTCCTGTAAGGAAGATTGTTCCCCAGCTGGAGTGGTTGTGAAAAATGGCAAGGGGAGAAAGAGAAAAGTGACTTCAAATATCAGATAGAAATTACACTTCTTTCAATAGATAGTTGTGCTGATTGAAATCTACTGGTTAATTTAGATTAGTCAGGTGAGGTGATTTACTCAAGCTGTGACACTATCCCCGAGTTTCCTTCTGGAAGGCAAAGATAAGCAGATGTAATAGTAACAACTATGTCATTCAGTGCTTCTCACATTGATTAGGCCTTTATTAGAAAGTTAGAAAACAGACTGAAACAAGGGATTTGCACCATTTGCACTTATTTGAACATTTTAAACAGTCAGTCTTCCATAAACATAAAACTACAAGGTTTTGAGATAAACCTAGAAGAAAATTGCCAAAAGTAGAACACCTGTGATTATGTTGACATCAATATATGAAAGTTTTGTGTGGAAGTCTTCAGTGAAAGGACAGACTTGATACTGGAATTCCAGTGCCTACAATTAGGCACAGCTATAATCCTGAGAATTATTATAAGCACTCAACCAGAAATCTGTCAACAGTTTCTCTAAAAGCTACCCAAGATAATTGTAATACTTGGGTGGGTTTCATTTTCAATGAGAAAGAGCATGAAGTTACCTAAAATGTAGTCCTTAACAACTTTCAGATGTTTTAAAAGTAGAGTCATATAAATAAAAGGAAATAAAAAGTGCAATCAGTGACAGAAGTAAAGAGAGGGGGCTTATCTTTCTCATCCAAAACAAAATTCAGTATTCTCCATATTTCATTAAGCAGTGTGCACTCTACTGACGGTAGAATGAAAGGATGAGGAAAAATAAGGCTAAACAAAAAGTCATCAAAATCTTCAACATTGTGTCCATGAATGCTATAGAATTTTAAAGTTGAGTTTGCTAAAAAAAAAGGAGGAATTTAAGGATGCTGCTAAGGCATACAAAATAAGTAAATATAAAATAGTAGCTAAAGCTCAGGAACTGAATTGGAATGTGGGAATGGGGTGTTAGAGGTTGGTGAATCCAGCATTTCTGATCCCTTGTCCTATTAGCTCCCCAACTCGAAGTTCATTAGCAAGTCACACAAGTAGTCTCAGAACAAACACACACCCACAGAAGATAGTTAGAAATACCATTTAATGAGAATTCAGGATTGGCCACAGCAAGCATGCATAGGACTTAGTGAGACAAGTGTGCTGTGAAGCAGCTGACTTAACATGCCCCTTGTACACCCCTCTTCCATTTTGCTTTGCCTGGTCCATTTTGATCCCTTCTTCCCCCTGCCATTGAGCCATCCCTTGAAGATCTCATAATAAGTTTTGTACCACCTCCAAATTTTCTCCCTTCCAACAAAATATTGACACTTAACATACAATGGATCCCATAGTAAATCCTGCATTTTTGCACAAAAGTTCTTAGTCTGCATAGCACTCTGGGTAGATGGATACACATACATATGCACATAAATATATGTATATATATATATATACATATATATATTTGAAACATGGAACCATGATCTGATCCTTCTTTTTTGGTGATGATTTGATGTGCTACCTGATCAGTTTACTTGAGTGTCTTGGCCTGTCACTGTTCCTCTGGTCATCACCAATCTCTGTGGTTCATTTAATATGAAAACCTAATGCATAGGACTGGAAAAATATCCCCAAGGACACACGTCTACTCTTCTATCACTACCAACATCCTCACATAAATTTCTCCACAAACTCTTTAGGCCCCACCTTAAAAGTAAGGCTTTTTCAGTTATTCCAGTGATTGAAAAGTTATTTCAAGCTCCTGATGCTTTGAGTTCAGAAATTTTCTTCTGATTACCTTCTTAGCCATAAAATAAATTTGTTATTCTGCCAGCTTTGTCTATTACATTAAATTGCTCTCTTTCCCTATCTGCACTTCCTATATAGAAACAGTGATGATATCTCATTGTAATACCAATTTACCCACTGAAATATTTCAATTTTGATTAGTCTTTCTTCATATGAAGCACTTCCCATTCTCCTGATCAGATTTTAGGGTCTTACATTTAAACAAGAGGAATAGAAATGACAATGATTCCCCCAAACACACAATTAGGCAGAGAGAGCCTAATGATAGTGTCTCCAGTCTATGAAATAATAACATAAAACTTCAGCATTTTGATTGCATAAGATATTAAGGTTAATGATGTAGATATTTAATAGAGTTATAAATGTATTTTTATGATGTAATTTAACTTGACAACTTTAATGAAAAGGGAGATGATGGGTTCATAGCACTCTTTGTTATGCAGCTTTCATATAATTAACGCAGAAATTAATAAATTTTTGAGCATTACCTTATGGTTCAGTTGCATCTTAATACAATGATATAATTAATAGCAATGAAAATAATTTTGCTAGATGCTTTCTAACTAGTTAGCTAAATCAATATGGTGTTGGAGCCTGACTCAGATGGGATCTTCACAAATAAGTCTAGACCAGTAAGAATCTATACTACATTTTAGTTGCCAACTTAACATCAGTTTGAAAAACTACAGTTAAAGGTAAAACTTTGCTGAAAATTTGAAATTAAGGAAACATGAATTAGTCTAGAAACTGGAAGAAACCATCCAGTTGACAGAATCAGAGGCAAGAATAACCTTTCAATATGAGACATCAGGCAAAGCTGGTTTGATACCTTATTGCTACCCAGCTATGGTATGTCTGCACCTGACACCAGGGGACTTGTAGCTGCACTCCAGGTCTCAAAGGACACAGTCAGCTGCCATGGGTCCTGCTGCTAGGGAGGGCATGCTGAAAATCTACATGGCAACAAAGGCTGAGGTGTGAGCAGTGTCTGTCTCCTCTTGGGTATCACAGGGTATGACACCTTCTCATTCAAGGGCACGTGTTCTGGAATGGTGTGAACACAGAACTAACCTGTCAAACAGTGACATGTTGGCCCCCTTGTGCTTCAGATCCCTGTGGCTGGAGGGACCCAAGGGTAGTCCTTTCAACTCCTGTTTGAACTATTACATCAAGTAAAAAGAAATTGTTACAGTTCTGGTGCAACTTGCTGGCTGGCCAAAGTGAAACCTACAGGGGGATACAGTGCACAGAAATGGAGTTTATCCACAGAGTAGGGAAAGCTGGAGACCATCACATTTCTACAGGCCTCTGGGGAGAGGTCTGCCTTGGGTACAGGAGCAGAAATGGCAGATGCAGCCCAAGATTAGGGCTGGCCCAAACTTTAATCCTCCAGTAGATTTTACCATATGGCCAGTGGAGCAGAAATTTGGAAAGGCAGTTTTAAATGGTGTCAGGACCAATGTCAACAACATGGCAGTCCAATGAATGAAAAGTTACTGAGTTTTGTGCCTGACTCTGCTGTTTAACCCCAGTTGTCAACTCAGCCCCACAGAGTTGCTTCTCTAGTCACTTTTCTCGTGTGGGATGGGAAGAGAGTTGGAAGAGTAATAGTGAGAAAACTCATGGTTTGAGATAAAGATTGTTTAATAGGCAAAGCAAAAGCCACACAGGCAAGCAAAACAAAGAAATAAATTCACTCACCACTCCCCATGGACAGGCAGGTTCAAACATCCCTAGGAAAAGATGACCCTTTCATACATAATGGTGACATGGGAAGACAAGCAACATTACCCTGAATGTCCCCCCTTCCTGCTTTGCCCAGTTTTATAGGCTGAGCATAATGCTATATGGTATGGGATAACCCTTGGATCAGTTGTTCTCAGCTGATCCAAGGGTTCTTGTTCCTGGCTGTGTCTCCTCCCAGATTCTCATGCACCCCAGCCTGATAACCCGTGGGATGAAGGGAGAAGCAGGAAAGCCTTGACTCTGTTTTAATGCTACTCAGCAATAACAAAAGCATCCCTCTGTTATCAACACTATTTTCAAGACAAATCCAAAACAGCTCCACCACTATGAAGAACGTTAACACTATCCCAGGCAAAACAATATCCTGCATGATCAACATTTCATAAATGCTGCTGGAGTCAAAAGACACCATTGATGAGTACTCAATGTGTGGGGGATGTCTGGAGACTCAGAGACCCAGAACCAGTGTGACTGTGATATCAGTAAGGAAACTGGAGACCTCTAGCAGCAGTGATATTGAGCTTGCAAAACTGACCTTGTACCTAACAGATGAGCTGTGCTATTTTCTCATTGGCAGGGTCTTGCTGCAAACATCAACATACTGCATGGCTGAAGAGACAAAAAGGCAGGTCAAAATCTCTGCTTATGTGACTTAAATGAACACACATTCACCGAGGAGTTTTAGCTACTCTCAGGCTAACACACGTTTTAGAATGATCTCGTGCACTATGTAGACATTGCAGGAAAAGCCTCTGCCCTGTGTGTCTGCCCTGCAGCAGCTGTATGTATGCTGTCTGCTGAACTGGATTTTACAGTCTCATGTGTGAAGTGCTGCATCCTGATTATCTGATACTACTGGAAGCCTTCCAGGTTGATTTCCTAATCCCTCTCATAGTATCGGTGTTACATCAGTTTTATCACTGGCAGACTTTATTCCTGCACAAAGCTAGAACTCCAATATGTAAATAGGATAGAGAGGAAATACTGGAAACAATTAGAATGCCCTTTTTTTCTGTCAATGCTCTTTAAGTATCTACTCCAGATTCAAGTAGAAAATTAATCCCAGTCTGTAGATTTTCCTCATTCCTACCTCCTTCAAGGCATTTGTATCAGAGAAAAGATAAAAGGAATGTTTAAGCAAGTGTGAAGTTGTATAGATTTCATGGGCTCCATGTTTTGTTCACAGCTGGGAAACATCCCTGTAGATTTTCAAATTTATTCAAAATTTACTAATTACTAAGTATCATTTTGGGATGCAGATAGTGAAATATTTAAAATGCATGCAACCTTATTTACATGTAAAATAGGTGACATATATGCCAAAGACCTTTCCTAAGATCAATTGACACTTTTTAGGACCTAGAAGCTGACTTTAGAAGATAAGTGATCTTCAAATCTGGTTTTATTCTGACTTTCAAGCAATTCATTACACAGACAGGCTCATTTTATCAGTAAATTAAATATTCATGACTCCCACTTTCCTTGAGGCTATGGGATTTGGTAGTCATAAATAACCTCTGTTGGTGGGAATAATTTCTCAACTACTGTTGTGTGAATGCAATTCTGATTTGAGAGGTGGCTAAAAAGGTAAAATTCTATACAGATGGGGAGGTAAAAAATCATAAGTGACAACATTCAGCGTAGACTGAATAGCTGGATAATTAATAGGAAGTCCTAACTTCTCTAGCAGAAATGAGGAGGGGACAAAAAAGCTGAATCATCAGACACTTAGGGCAGATTTTGAATCAAGCTTCTGGGACTGGGATAGTAGTCCAAATTTTGCTATTCTGGATGGTTAAATATACATTTAGATTTTGTAATATTTTATTTTCTGTATCCCTGGTGTGCATAAGATGACCAATTTGTCTTGATTTTTAGCATTTACCCATTTGCTCATTTATCGTGGATGAAACCCAGTAGATTACATGAATGTTCCTTCCAATGTTCTTTACCCTTTAAAATCTGCTAAAATCTAATCACAATAGCTCTCAGTTTTGCATGCCAGTGAGATCAGTTTCAGCACAGCTGACCTTTACTCTGAATCAGAGATAATCTGCAGATAACTTTGTTGAAAGAGTTATTCTGTTGAGATGGTCTGTGCTGCCTACATGGTGAAGTGGAAAATGGCACAGAGAGTGTCTTCCATTAGATATTGTTGCATTTTCCTAGGTAGTTGTAAACCAGAGCAAAATGGATTCTGAAGACTCAATATTGTTGCAATTGTTTAGCTTCCATTTCCCTCAAACACAATAAAACCCAAATTCAATTGAAGTAGACAAGATGCTTAAATAATCTTGTTCGTGGATTTTACTCTTTAGTTTTAAAAGGCTGTTTTTCCAAGTGATATTTTTGGTAATTTATTTGTGCTTTCATTGAAATTTGTTGAATAATTCAGAGACCATCTTGGATAAAGATTTCCTAGCTATAAAACTTTATGATTTATTTTTAGCAATCTATCAGATATTAACTGGTCTATCATATACTAACTGTTGTCACTTATTAATAGCACAGAAAGCAGTAGATCCTAGTTTGGTAAAACAATCCATGCCCTGAATCCAAATAGGACAACAACTAATTCAAAATATCATCCTTTCAGTGGTACTGAGACCTCTTATACTGGAGAATAGCTTTGATTTATTTGTAATGAGGAGCCTGGGTGAAACTCAGTCTGGCAGAGAGAAGTACCAAGGCTTTTACAGTACCATAACTCATGTTCTGTACACTCCTAAAGGGAGGGCTTTGGTGAGGTTGTAACACAGAATTTCTCACTGCCTGCTGTGGTCTTTTCTCTATTGTAATTTCTATGACTTTTTAAGTAGTCATGAGCAAATCTGAGCATAGTGTTAGTCTGGAACAGCTCCTTGTGTTCAGCCTTCTGTGGATAAAACTTGTGCAGGAAAGTAATGACAAAGACAAGAAATTCTGCTATTCTCTGCAGTCTACATAGAAGAAAGGAATGAAGATCTACAGAAGACAGTGAATTTTAAACTGAATCATAAGGGAAAACAGCTTTGCACATCATACACAGAGTCAATGTACGAGTACATAAATCCATTCAGATCAGTAGATCCACTGAAATTTCTGTAACTGTAATATTTTGAGTCAGCTCATCTCTAAGGTTTTCTCAGAAACCTTATGCTCAAGGCTGAGAAAATGGCTTCAGAAGAATTCATCTTTATATCAGTGCCTACCTCGACCCTCTCGGGAATATACAGTGGAGTAAAGAAATAATATGCTTTATACTCTTCATGCTTTCCATGGAGTATATTGCTTCCATTTAAGTGAGCACTGACAGAAAAAGTAAAAATAATCATAAGAGACTGAAGGTATAATTATTATTGATGGACAAAAAATACAGTTCAGGTCAGGCAAGACCCATTGCTCATGTATGCAAGACCAACATATTGAGCATGGGGCACTTTCCATTGCATAGTCACAATGGTGATGAAGACCAGATTCCTCATCTTTATCACCTACTAAATCAAGTGGGAATAGGACCCCATCCTTCTAACCCTAACCCTAACCCCATCCTTCTCAAGACCTTCTGGAAAAGTCAGAACAAATGCTGTGAAGTCATCCTTGTGGTAACATTGTAAATACATCTACCACTGCTGTGCTTGAGGCAAACATTCTGTGAGACAAAACACGTAGAACTGACAGATGAGGTCATTTCTTTCCTTTTGGACAGCAAGTTGCCTAAAATTGAAAAGGTCTTTCACGCAATGTGCATTAAAGAATGAGAAACATCTCTTAGCCATCTTTCCAGATCCATGATTCAAAGACACCTGCCAAGAAAACAAACTCTTACAGTTAATTCTGACAGCCACAAGTCAAGAATGATTAATTAAAACAAGCATAATTTTGGCCACAGATATGAGGAGACAAATGAAGGAGAATGTAAGAAAAGAGCTAGTATTTTGTTAAGATTTGAATCAAGAATTGCTGCTGCTCTTCAGCAAAGTTATCATAATCACACTTTCTTGTAATTTGTCAAAGAATATGATGGTGCACCACAAAATCTGTACATATTTATGTGTCTAAAAGAATGTCACTCAATCTGCTTGGACAAGGTACTGACAGGAAAGTTAGGCCTGCCTTCTTTTCAATATGATGAACGTATACATCAAAAGGATATTTCACAGAAACTTATGTGTTGCTACAAATAGAGGCAAAGGAGGAGTTACAGTGGAACTGCATGTTCTTCTTTCAGTCTCCTCTACTTATCATGCCTTCCTTCTAAAAATCTTAAGTGCAACTGGAGCCTTGCCACAACAAACCCTTCATTACATATGAAGCCTGGTCCGTGTGTTCTGAGTAGACAGTGAGCCCTAATGTGCATGTTTTACCCTCTTTGTAAAACAGAAAATGAAATTTTAAGAAGAGCTATTATGAAATAAAGTGAAAATTTTCCCACTGTATGATAGCTCTGCTCAAGTACTATGAAGCCAGTATTTACCTGTATATATTTATAGATTACTAGAAGAGGACCTAATATTTGAATGTCTTCTGATACTTCCTGAAGAAGACAAATGAGTTACCTCTCAGGTTAATATTCTTATAAAGGTTCTTCCTTTCAGACTTCACTTTATCAGTCTCTCTACCTTTTCACAGGATAAGTTTTTTGACCTCCTAAATACCTTCTTTGCCTGTGGTTGCTTTGAAAAGTAGGACAGGCAAAGAAGGTACTGTGACCTTGGGGAAAAAATTATTAAAGTTCAGACTGAATTATACAGGTATTTGTGCTCTGTTTTACCAGAGATTTTGATTCTTTTCAGCTTGTAGAACGACCAATAATATGTAGTTTTACCTCAAATGCTACCACTTTTGCACACTGGTAAATACCCAAGAACAAACAATACAGAAAAAAGTTATGCATACTCCAAGCACAAATGCCATGCTGAAAGCCATTTAAACAAAAGTTGTTTATATGTTAAATAATTTTCTACATTTCTATACAACAAAGGTGGTAAAATATATCACTCACTATATGCATACTCACTCAGGCAAACTGACCTCTCAGCTTCTGTACGTGGGCACACATGGGATATTAGATGGAGATGAAAATCCTTCTGTATATAGAGTTAAAATTGTGAAAAGAAGGATTCTTTGCCTGCCCTATAAAAATAGTTGTCTCTAAGGCTCATTTATGTAGACAAGAGAAGGCATGAAGGTTATAAATGTTGCTTTATACATTTTTAAGGGTACAGAGACTAAACTGACTTAGCTACACAGTTTAGTGTTTTTTTCCTCAGCTGTCACAATGAATATGAATGTCACTATCAAGTATACATAGACTTAAGTTTCTGAATGAAAAAGCCAAGATAAGTGGCACCCAGAGATTGATGGGAGACCGAGAAAATTTGAAAATGTTTCTTTCTGGGAAAAGAACACAATAACAAACCAATCATTTTCACATTGAAAGCAGAGCTACATTCTCCTTGATGCAAGTACTGAAGAGAATTAAGCAGTACTCCCCCATGCCTAAGCTAGCTATAAATATTTACCATCTTATTTTAAAGCATGTTGAATCATAATATCTAAGGGGGTTTGCTGCAGAGCTTTGGGTTTGGGCATTTTTTTTTTGTTTGCTTTGGTTTGGAGTTTTTATTAGTTTCTCTTTTTTTATAACTAGAAAGTATAAGTGAAGAAATTATGCAGCTGCAAGAAAGCAAAGTACTGACAGTGCCAGATGGGGGGGGGGGGGGGGTGGGATAGAATGAAAGATTCAAAGCTTAAAAATAAGTATGCCAGGATAAATAGCTCTTATTTAACCTTGGCATTACTTTCTCTTTATATTTCCAAGTTATATAAACTCTGGAAAACCAGACTCTGAAATGGAAGTCAACTAATTCTTAAAAGCTAGCAGCATCACTGCTACAGGACTGAGCATAAAACAACACTGCAATTATTTTATTGGTGCATTTCCATATGGAAGATTCAGGTATAAAAGATTGGCTCAGCTCCTGAAAGAAGTAACTGAATAATTTCAGGCAACATTCATATGTTCTTGCAATTTCAGGCAACATTCACTTAGTTCTCTCTGTGATAAAAACATGAGTAACAATAATGGATTTCTTGCTCCAGGTTTATGTTGTTTTTCCCATTGATTGCTCTCAATATGTAACTTGCCTCTTCCATGGCAGAACTGCAGCCAGTTTCTGATCCACTTCTAGCTCCAGATCCTTCCCTGTTATGCTAAGGGCTACTTAAGAAAGAATTTACTAACATTCTTTCCCTTCTTTAAATGTAGAGCCCTCCTTCTCTCTCCCTCTCCCTCCCTCCCTCCCCCCTGTCTAACCTCCTCCCATTCCAGTGCATCAAGACAATTTTGAATTCTGATCCCATCCCACATACCACCTGCCATCCGTCCTGCCTTGGAGCTGTCAGCAATTTTCATAAGCATGCGTTCCCTTCCATCATCCAGGTGGCTAATGGAAATATCAAATAGAACCAGCTCTGGACACACTCTCCTGGGAGTCCACTTGGGACACCTTTTTGACAGCAAACCTCTGAGAGCAGCTTTCCAACTGACTGTGTGTCCCAGCTGGCTGTGCTTCTGCCCAGATAACAGGACCCTGCCTTAGGAAGGATTGCCAAGCAGAATGGTGAAGAATGTTTTGTTCAAGTTGAATTCTGCTCCCTCCCTTTTCCCTCAGAGCAGTCCTTGGCACATAGAGAAATATTTTGATTTAAACATTACTTTTTCTTGATCACTTTTAGGACTTTTTAAATAGATTTTGTAATATTTTATTGTATAACTAAGAGGCAGCTCTTGTGTCTAGTAGATGACCAGTTTGTCTTGATTTTTAGCATTTACCCATTTGCTCATTTATCATGGACAACACCCAGCAGATTACATAAATGTTCCCCCCAAATTTCTTTACCCTGTAAAATGCTAAGATCTTGTCACAGTACCTACCAGTTTTGCATGCCAGTGAGATCTGTTTCAGCACAGCCAACCTTTACTGTGAGTCAGTACTTTTCTTTTTTACATGTAAATCAATACATGCTGACATGGTTCATGAGTGAAATACAGAGAAAGATTATGAGTAAAATCAAAATCAGAATCAAACATTGTCAATATTTTTAGAGCTTGAATATGACTCACCTCAAAAATTGGACTTTCTCTGGAATTCAATCTTTTCAATTAAGCTTTTATCAAGAAAAAATCTCAGCTGCAGGATGAAATTTATACTCAGAACAAAAATGAGAATGAAAGAAAAGTCTGTTTCACCTCTGGGATTTAAAAAGCAGTTTGATTTTCAGTAGAGAATATTGCTCCTTTTTTATTTCCATACGGAAAAAAAAAATTATAATTTTTTCACTTAGTTGGAAATTTAGACTGCTGGGCCACTGCTGCTGCCACAATACCATCCTAGCCCTGACAAAGTATAAAAGCCATAATAAATTGGAAATAAGAAGAGCTATGAGAAATAATTATGTTCAAAGTTATCTTCACTTTTTGTTTAGCTCAAGATAAAATCATGTTAACTAAAAAACCCTATCCATATCTATCTATCTGAAGCAGAACCAAGCAGCAGTAAAATCTGGTGCATTCCATATGCAGAAAATTAATAAATCTCTGTACTACCTGCTAGTTTTGTAGCTAAATGGTAAAATGGCCTAAACAGAGCATGTAAGACAAACGCTGTCAAGCATGTTTCTTTCTTATTGAAGAGAGCAGAAAGCTGCAACCACATCTTCTCCGAAGTTTGCATTTTGATTTTGTGCTTTAATTAGTACCATGATGGGGCATTCAGTGCAGATTTGGCTGCAGGTGTTTGCTGGTTTTGCACTTCTCTGTGCTGTCTCACCCCCCTGCTGGAAAAACATGAAACATCTTCCACCTCCCTGTCCGTGCCCAGTTAGGCAGCATCCCTTAAAGCACCAATAAAGACACATCACAGGGGAATTCTGGGTTTGTGTTTGTAAACAGTCAGACTTCAAAAAAGCCAATAAAACTATTTTCTGTCTTTTAAGAAACAGATGCTCACGTGTCTACAATGGCGCCCGCTTGTGAGTTGGGAAGTGTCGAATCTGCTACATTTCACCTGCTGATGACCACATTGAGAGGCTTATAAATGTTTCCAAAAGTTATTTCCTCTTCCAGGTACTGCATTAGCAGACCCAACTGCAGAAATGTAGACTCTCTTCAGAGGCTTCATCTTGCTGAGGACAGAGAGGGGACAAATGATGCCATTCCTCCCTTAGCTTTCTCTCTGCAAGGAAGAACATTCAGCAGGCACCATTGCTCATAAGGGGAGCTGAGCCTTCTGGACCCCTGAGCACTGAATATGAGCAAGAGCTCTTTCCATTTCCTGAGTCTTTCTGCCCCTTGGAGACACACTTGCTTTATCCAGAGGTGAGCTGCTTGGAAAAAGAAAGAAACAAAAATTCTTAGTAGGAATATTCCTTTGAAAAATTGGGAAAAATAGCCTTCACAGTGGTAAGTCTCTTTTGTGATTTAGTGAGAAGGCCACAGGCTCTGTTTTAATCCATTTCCAATAGAGTAGAGTTTTTATGATACTTCACGTTTTCATTCAAGTAATGCAACTGCTTACTGCTGAGCTCTTATGACAGGATGCTGCTTACTGCAGACTGATAAATCTTTTAGCTTGGGGCCTTAAATAAAGTAATAAAATTTTAGAACTACTTTGAAACTGCAGTAAAAACACTGGTTGCACCTACTTTTATCTGTCAGTCCCCTTGTAAAGGTTTTTTTAAGGATTTAGGATATCCAACAACCCTGTAATTGGAAAATGTTTTGCAAAAAATCTGATCTCAGCATTACAGATTTTGTAAAGAGATTTGGGGGCACAATGCTTTTCTGGTCAGAGCCAGGAGCCAGCACTAGCTTCCTGAAAGGAACAAAGAGATCAATTAGATTATATTATTCAAGACACTTCTTCAATGTATACTGATGTGTAAATCCAGGTTGGAAGGTGAAACTTTAATTTGCCCAGAAGAAGCCAATCCATAGTGCCTTACACCTGTTCTCCATCAAAGCACAGCTCCAACCAAAGAAGCATAGCTTTGGGGTAAAAATTGCATGGCACTGCAGCTGGTGGAAGCTCCTCATCACAAACAGGCACTCACCTATGAAGGAAGATAATGAGACAATAGTATGACAGTCAGTGAGAATCGACATCCAGTATTTGTTACAGCTCTTCAGCCTACCAGCTATGAAAAAACCCCTTCAGTTCTTCCCTTGCAAGCATAGGTAGGCTTGAGGCTATTTTGTTTAATGGGTTACAGAGGAATGGAGATAGTCTATCACACCATATGCAATCCAATATCCTTTCTCTGGCAATAAAGAGATAGGGAATAAGCTGTACTAAGGCACGAGGACTTCTCAACCTCCACATTAAGGATGTCAGCTTGATGAACCATGACCTGCTTTCTTTCATGTTTTGTTAGCCTTTACTGCAGACACTACAGTGTGATAAGTCAGGTCATAAAGCAACCCTTTTTCAACCTTCATGATGAGCATTTCACTGCCTGTCCCTATGGTATAGCTGGGAACATTTGGAACCCCATGCAAGACAGATGAGTAGAACTTGTTAGGTGAAAGGTCCCCTGCCCAATCCAGAAACAAATGGGCATACATATTAGATATTCTCATCTCAGAACAAAAAATATGCAATAAGCATCTCTCAGTTCATCTCAGTTGTAGGACTGATCCAGAGCTTTCCCACATGCAAAACTTCTTCCCATATGCAAGATACAGGTCCAGATTAAATCAAAGAATTAACTGATCAGTTTACATAACAGAAAATGGAGTTTCATAGAACTATCCTGCATGGTGAGTTCCCCCCAGGGCACTGCTCTGGCTCCAATGGCATTGGCATTTGGAAACATTGCTTTGCTTAGAAAATTACTAGAAGGAAACCTGGATCACATTGGCACTAGGGCTTATTTTAACTAAAATTTACAGGCAAATGATATTATTCCCTGATAACATGGATCATAAAACACACAACAAACTTAATGTGGATGTTCATTATTGGTTAAATCTAGAACAACAGGTTGACAGAGAGAATATAAAATGTAGTGTTACTCTCTATTAGAAAAATATTAATGACCAGGATGCAAGAGGAAATTAGGAAGGCCATAAGGACCACTGAACTGTCAAAGGTATGCAACACAGATTGTGAAGAATGGTTGTGAGTAAAGCTAGATGAAAGAGAATTATAAACACACAGAGGAATTAAGAGATTCACCATAACCTCAGAGTCTCTCAGAGCAGTGCAGCTTTCCCCTCCCAGGCTATTTTTATCTTTTATCCTTTCCAGGCTATTTTTCTTCTGGTTGTATTGGTTTACATCCCCTCCCTCCATCCCTTCCAAATAAGATTTCACATTATACATCAACTAGCATGAGCTTCAATCTTGGTTTTGAGAACTCTTTTGCCTAGAGGCCAGTCTAAGCTGATTGTCTCTGTCAGCCTGCCTCCAAGGTTCTGTCTTCAAAGACAACCAGGCCAAGGACTATATGCAGAGTTAAACTTTCTTCTTCTGTTTTGAAGTGGTGCCTTTTCAAAGCCAATTCAAGATTTTTTTTTTTTTTTTGGTGGGGTTTTGCACTGTATGGTATTTACATTACTCAGTCCTGTCAGGAATAGTTTTTAAAAGCTGCCTTCCAGGTTCTTCTTTTACAGGAAAGCATGTATCTTTGTGTACTTTGTTATTCCTTGTCAACTCCACTCTTTTAGATTAATAAACTTGATTGTAATTTATGATAAATCAGTCCAAATTCCATAGATTTTCATACATACATTTTCTTTATGGCATTTCCCTGTCAGTTCATTCGTGAGCTCGATAAATACATAATCCTGTGTTCCATGGGTTCAGTTTTTTCCCCTGTCAAGAGGAAAGTGAAAGATGGAACTTACACTGGAAATTATAGTCCCACTCTATGCACTACCCCTGCCTCATAACTACAGTTCTTAATTTAGCACCAGTGTACCAGGAAGAAAAAAACCACCACCACCAGAAAACCTCAACAAAACCTATCACATGAGCATGTTAATAAATGTAACATGAAACACACAGATAAACAGTAAAACTTTTAATTAAGACAAACTACATTTCAATTCCTGTCAGAAGTATTTTAATATCTTATTTTAAAAAGCTTGGGAACTATTATCTAATACAGTGAGATGGATTTTCCTGTAAGTTCATGCAATAGAGAATTATCATTTTCTCTTTCAGTCTTTAACACTATACCACCTCACATACAGCTAACAATGAATTTTTAATTTCTACTTTTTCATAATAATGAAAAATGTATTGTGATTTTGCCAGTTGAATATTACAAAGTGCTATCCAGCTACTGAATTTTACAACTAGGCCCTTTCAGTGTTTTACTGCTGAAGTATTAAATCCTTCCAGAAAATGAAGACCATCATCAAAATTTCAGTTTTGTGAAACATGGCATTAGAAGGCAAAACCTTCATATTTATAGGGTGGTAGTTGTACTTCTCACAGGAATTATCTGCTTTGATACAGTTATCAGAATATACTCTCTAGCAGGAAGAGGTTTCTTGGGCCAGATCAACTGAGTGAAAATTTGCTGGTCTCACTGTGGTGATCCTTATTAATAACATATTGTATTCTTTGTAGAACTGGATGTAAATAAAAAACCACTTGTGGCTTGTTTCAATCTGTAACAACTGTGCCAAACTGGGAAATTCAAAGGAATTTAAATATCTTGAGGACAATTTAAATGGACTTAAGGGGACATCAGCTGCACCACAGCTGCACCATATCCCTTTTGGAACTCCTTGAAGATTCCACCGTGTACCTGCTTGTTTGGAGTGACCTCTGGCCATTTCTGTATGTACCTGGGAATGCACATTTCATTTCTCTAGCACTGTTACAACACCTGCATAAGGCAGCTTTTGTTTTTTATTTTTTTATTTTTTTATTTTTTTATTTTTATTTTTTTTCAATTAATATAGATTTAATTTCGTTAACTTATTTTTAAAGCTTTTGTGCTTGAAATTGCTTGTTTAAATTTTGTGCCCTGATCAACATGGCATAATCTCAGTTGCTCCAGAAATATGGCTTCTAAGCATGATTATAATCTTTACTGCATCTTACCTTCTTCTCAGATTTTCATCCATTTTTCTAAAATATTGCTCATTTGACAAATCTGACTGCAAAGGGTCAAGAATTACATGGAAATGAAAGATGAAAACCAAGCACTAAAATATTCTGGAGATATGATGTCATTTGTCATTTGAGTCTAAAATTTTATTAATTCTATTAAGGCCTATGGTACCTTAGGCACAAAATATATCTTGGACTTGGGAACTTATCCAATTCCCTTGCCATCCTAAAGGTTCACAAAATTTATAGTGGAAAAACCTATTGGCTCTAGATGGTTGAAGGTACATTCTGGCAATACAGAAAACATTATATGTAATACTGATACTTGCCTGCATTTAGCCAAATAAATACATTAAATTTATGAGTCAAAATTATACAAGATTATAAAAATTTTTAACTCTAATTATTGACTGCCTGTGATTCTTTATATATAGAAAAAGACAAATCAGAAATTCTAAACAATAATGAAATTATTCAACATAAAAATTCCATTAAATTGGTTTTTTCAGTACTTTAATTTATCTTCTGTTTTGTTCTTTTTGTCGGTTTCTACATAGTATAGGACATGATTCAGAGAAGATAAAGGGTAATGAAGGCTCTAAGTAAAAAGTGACCATCTGGATTTATCTTGTCTCCCCTAAGATGCAGTGACCCAGCCATAGCTATAATTGTTGTGCTGCCCAGCACTTCCTTTGCCTGTTGAATACAAGAGATTGTATGTAGGTTCATTATGGGTTCATTGTGGGTTCATTCAATCCATCCTGCTGCTGACAGTGGCCCAGCATTGGACATCCAGCAGTTCAAGGTGTGGAAGGGTAAGAGTGATTCAAGTGTAACCAGCGATCCCTGGTTTCACAGGCTCAAATTCCTGTGCACCTAAAAAGGGACTGAAATCACAAACTTGTTTCACACAGCCTGATGAACACAAATTAATTGGTAAGAGGATTTAATTTGCTCCAGCACCTGCACTGCTGCCTCTGACAGAGAGACAACATGAGCTGTGACCACCATCATGGCCAGAGTCGGCATCTTGGCAGCACAAGACATTCAGATGAACTAGTTTTCCAGGTTTTGGGTTGTGCCTGTTTTCCATTGTTTCCAGGCCAGGAGGGAGGAACTTGAGCTGTGGGAGATTCTCCAGCATGCTGCCTGTGTGCTCCTGGGTACCACCTACAGTGATGAATCATTATTGAAAAAATAATCTTTAAAATTTCACATTTAATAACCTAAGAAAGAATTTTTAAAACCCATTAGCATTAGGTCTTGCTACTATTGAAATTATACTACTGCAACAGAATAAATAGCAGTAAAAGCTGCTCTAATACTAAGAGTTTTAAGATCCTCAATCTTCATGTAATAAAGATAGCACTACTGACTTTATCCTGAACCATGTCCTTGGGTCCTTGTAGCCCACAAAGTCCATCCAGCAAACAGTGCTGGAGGGCAGAGCAGCTCTCAGCTCACCTCTACAGCTGAGATTAGAACACAGCTACGTCTCTCTGAAAAAGGCCCTGAGGGTGGCATTATTTTCACTGGAAAACAGCAGCGTAACAAATCGTACAGCCATCAGTGAACCTTGACATCTCTGAGAGGAATAGTGTCAGTTTTGTACAAGGCAAGTTGTAGGCTGAGAGAAGTGATCCAGGAGCACAGTGACCTCTCTGAGAATCTCCTAAGCACCACAAATATACTGTCAAAAGACCCTTATCCAAACTCATCTCATAATCTGAATTTGTGGGATCTGTTCGGCCTTCAGAGGATTTGGAAAAATATTCATAGGAAAGGGTTGCAGTACACTGCACAACAGGAAGGAGTTTGCAAGGTGCTCTATGTATGCAACTGCTTCTTGGTCTCCTAAAATATGAAATATTTAAAAATAGTCTGAAAATTGTATCAGTTCTGTGGCCATGGTGAACGAATTATTTAGAGAATAAGACACCTTGCCCTCACAGTCATATTCTTTACCAGATTCAGGTCTAGCAGCATCAGATATGAGTGGTGTCTTTATAGAACAGTCTCTAGGATATCTTTCTGTAAGTATATTTCATGTTGGCATGTATGTCATCAGCCTGCTATTAAGATTTTAGTTGTGACCAAAACAATCCATACAGGAAGGAGCTGAGCTATGATACAGCCTGATGAAATGTATTTCATAAGCCAGAATTATTGCAGACTCCCATGGCCATTAATCTCTTCAAATGGGTCCTGGTGTAGGCTGACATTTGCAGACAAATATGTTGTGTCAGAAACAGGGTTGGTGATGTCAGGTTTCTTTGCCAGCAATATATAATCTTAAAGCACAATAAGTTCTTTAATAGCTCTGCAAAGTGTCCTGGGAGGAAAATAGCTGAATGCAGAAGATGTCCATGTTACTTTCATTGATACAGATTCACAAATTGAGCATAACCACATAAAGCAGCATAGTGCTATGCCAACATATTAATGGTAGTGTTGAATATGCTATCAGAAGTTAGTGTGACTGAAAGGAATGTCATTCAAACTTAGATAATTAGTGTTGCTTACAAAAAAGGTTATTAACTTGCGTAATGTGCTGTGATAATAAGGCTACCCCACCACAATTTGGAAGAATCTGGTGCTGCATTGCCTTTTGCAGAGTACCCCAGAGGGTTGTATTCTCTAGATGAGTGGAACCTCATGAAAAAAGCAAAACTACAAAAGATTTGCTTCATAACAACTAGATCAAATTCAAAATGCATCCTAAACCAAAGATAAATGTAAGCTATCTTTAGGTTCATTGAACATACACAAGTAGATATATACTTTACAAAGTTTCAAATGCCAAAACATATCAGAAACTCTGCAAACTATTGAAAACTGTTTGCAAGAACGGCCCTATGTGACCTTTTACTGACTTGCTCTGTCTGAATGTGCAATATCTAAGTGTAATCAATTTAAGAGATTACTGCCTTCAGTAAAACAAAATTAGGACACTGAGCTGAACCCTATCTAAAATAAATTCTCTTCCTAAACCGTGGAAATTGTGCCCTAAGATATTGATTGAAGGTTTCCCAAGGCCAGTAGATTGGTACTGCACAAGATGTTGGAAGGGGACATACATTTGGCAGGTATTGCCACTTAAGCTCTGGAATAACAACATCAAGATACTGAAAACATGTGATCATCATGATGGCAGAAGTGCAGTCTGGACTATTGTCAAGGATGTCATCAATATATCACCAATGCACACCCCTAAAGGGTTACAAAAGCTTGATAACATGATGTGCACTTACAGGGCTAGGAATAAATCCTTGAGGAAGGTGAGTAAACATATATTGAATGGATTTGCAATGAACACAAACTACAAAGAGTCCTTGGGCTGCAGAGGAATCATGAAAGATGTGCCTTTAATGTCAATGGCTCCCAGCCACATTCAGTGGGAAAATTCATGTTCAAGATAGATGGGACTGCCACACGAAGGGGTTGTTGATGTTTTGTTGACAGCACAGTAATCTACTGTCAGCTGCCAGTCACCATTTGATTTCCGAATGGGCCAAAAGGGTGAATTCAAAGAGGAGCTGGTGGTTACAATAATCCCTTTTGCCTAAAGGCCCTTGAGGAGAGCAGTTGCTGCCTTGGTGGACATGAGATTTATGTGGTACTGTTCTGTATGCTCTAATGGACTGGGTGGCAAAGGTGGTGCAGTTTGAAGGAGTTATACCAAAGCATTTAGAGTGACTGGGTTCCACTGGTCCCACTGGCCTCCTACAGCATGGGTTTGGAGAAGATTCACATCTGAAAAATTGATAGATGTGAGTGCTACACCCATGGATGTCAGCTAAAGGCTTGTCCTCCATGAGAAGCCTGGACACAGGAGATTTCTTCCAACATCGGCTTGATTGAGTAAACTGAACATGTCTAAGTGCTCCATTGTAGTTTCATATTGCTCAACACTGTGTTTGTTTGGGCCAGGATAAATTTTCTTCATAGTAGCTAGTATGGGGCTAGGCTTTGGATTTGTGCTGAAAACAGTGTTGATAAATCAGGGATATTTTACTAAAGCACTCAGGCACTTTAAGTACTCAAGGCAGGTAAGGCAGGGGCTACTGCTTCTGGGCTATGACTATGCCAAGGTGAGGAAGTGTGGTCAGCAGTTTCCTCCTTAATCATAGGATACAATGAGAGTGGAGGTCAAGATGGAGGGTCTGTTGGGCAAAGGTGTCCAACATATACTCCAACATTGATGTCTGGGCTTAAGAGGCCAGGCAGTTGGGTTGCTATGCTCCTTTTGGCCCCTTGCTTATCTTCTCCCACCCATGCAAACATGTCACACTGCCCAGCGGTTTTGACTCAGGTTGTGTCTAGAGAAGCTCAGCAGGCTGATGAAGGCACCTTGGCTCTTACCCTGCTTGCAATGGCTGGTCTTACACTGCTATTCAAATTTATCTCTGATGGCTTGCAGGTTGATCTGGTTATCTTGGACACAATCTGCTGCCCACTGGAGCCAGCTCTAACCTTGCTCCTTTCCTATGGCTTCCAGCAAGTATTGGAAAGACTCCATCCTGTCCTTGATGCCAATTAATGCTGTCTGAACAGCAATAGATCTGTCAATGTTATAAATCAAACTTTGTAAAGGCAGTAAGAAACATGATCAGCAGCATGCCCACATGGCTACTTATCCTGTCACAGATAGTTAATAAGGGTTCATATAGGATGCCATGGCTCTCATAGACTGGTAGGAACACCTGCTTGAGTCATCTGACAGCAAGAGCACAAATGCCTTTTGAATGCAGCTAGAAGTTAAAATACCTCTTGGCTCCACCAAGAGTGGTGTGATCTGGGAGAACCACATTTTAAATGGCAGCAGTGGGCCATCTCTAATGCTGTAGGCAGCATCCAGCCAATGCACCAATATTGTTCAAGGGGCATAACCACCTCATCTGAATTTTAATGAACAACCAGACAGTGTATGGCCCATAGCCCACTGGCATATTTAGTATTTCCCTTTATCTACATGTGCTGAAAGAAATAACAGCTGTTTCAACTTAACAGGAGCATTTAATGAAAAGTTGAGAGGCAGATGGGAGAAGCAGGTGCTCCTATCCATTTCTTTATTACAAACTATCCTGATCTACTTTTTATACAGTGACTGACATGGATTTTAGATGCACTTGACAGTATGGTGACCCCAGCACAGCAGTTATGAATTCAGTCTTTTCACTGAACAGAGGAAATGTGACCTGTTATTTGGGCTGTTAAGGTTTATGTCACTCTTGGCTTTTGGTTCCCTCAAACACTTAAATAAAAAAGACAAATCTTACCATAAGAATGAAAGAAGTATCCCTAGTATGTTCCTTTCCTTTGTATTTGAGGTTCTTATTCTTCTCTATATTGTAATTAAACATGCTGCCAGAACTCCTCTGCCATGATGAGTCTGGGATAGGTGGGACAACGATGGTTCCTTGCTTAAGGCACAAGCTCATTTCTCCACGTGACATTACTACCTGCCCTGCTGCTCAGGACAGTGTCACAACTGCTGTCCTGCGCCACCTGCCAGTGTGAAGAAGCTCTGGGCAAAAGACTGACACCAGAGTGCAGGAACTGGCCAGCTCCAGCATTTCCTGGGTGTTAAAGATCAATCACAACATCTGCCACATATTATTTGGCTAGGTTAATCTCTTTCTGTTTAATACAAATATTTTCTATTGGAGTAAATTCATACTTGGGATTTTTTTTCTTTTGCCGCATTCCAAGAATAGTACAGTGGTCTCAAAACTACACATATGGAACCAATAAAAGCAGTGGTTTAGGTTTTTTTATCTTTCTGAAGACCAATTGGTCATTCTATAAAAATGACAGGGGCAAGTGACTCCATTATCCCTTCTGATCCTTAACACAAAAGCAAATAAAAAAGCTATATCCTTTCCTCATGGCAGTAGTATGGCTTTATTATAGAGTCCACAATGAAGAGCTTTAATCTAGATGAGATATAGATGAGAGGCTAGAAAGGAATCTTTTGTTATAAACTGAAATGTTGAATTTTATATTTAAAAATTGCTATTAGGCTTCCCCTTGTTGATGTGTTAGATACTGACAGTGGTCTATTGTACTCTACTGTCCTCCACTAAGATATTTTTATGAAGTCTTTGTTCAGGCAATTAAGGTCCATCTATACTTGTCAAAAAAATATGTCAACTTTGCAATGTGATATATGCAGCTTCTCTGACTTTCCTGACTCCATCTCTCTGCTGCTTCTTCTTTGCCGCCGTTCCAGCCTCAATGCAAGGTTCAACCAAAGGATAGCAGCACCATCTTGTGGGTATCTGAAAAAGTTACAGCAACAAAATTACGAGTAAAACTTCTAGAACCAGTTTTTGTCTTGAGCTTTGTGATAGGGCTGCATTTCCAGCACTTGCTTCATGAAAACTTGTTTTCCCCTCCATCCTCATTCCGAGCAGCAGCTGGCACTGCCTGCTCGGGGCAGGGATCCCATAGCAGAGCTCAGCAGGGTACAGCTGCCTGCTGAAGTGAGCTTTGTCAGATGGACCCCACAAAGTATCCAAAGCTGAATCTAGCAACTAAAAAAATCCAGAGATTAGACTTGGCTTAACATCGGCCATAAAAATATGGCTCAGGTTTATGGATGAACATCTGGATGCCACAGTCAGAAATGGAAAAGATTATTGGGGGTTAAAAATGCAAAGTTAAAATTACTGGGTTTACTTCAGGGCACATGAACACAAAAAATAAAAAAATTCCTGTGTTGTTCATCAAATAATTTTTCTCCTTGCTATTGCCATCTTGCTATTACACTCTAAGTGTAGCAGCCAAACCAAGTGGCTTGATGTCGAGCCTGCATTCAGGAGTGAGCTTTGGGAGGTTTTCCCAAGAACGTGGGGGGAAAAAAGCCTGAATCCCTGTAATGTTTTAGCACTGGTTTACTGCATGCAGTCAGCACCTTGCATGACACAGACTCAGCCATGCCCAAATGTATTTGGTCCATAATTCATGGTGACCATGATCCATGGAGTTATAGATGGAAATATATATCTTGTGTGTGTCCTTTCCTAGGCAGCCTGAGCTTGTTTGCACCAAGGCAAAGCCCTAGGGAGGGCTTCTGTGCAGAAGGGGCAATGAGAGGATGAGGGCATCTTGTCTGAACTGGAGGTGGGGAGACCAGGAAGTTCAGCATGGCCTTCACTCTGCTTCTGCCAGTGAGGCAAACACAGCCACTGGCTAATGGATGCTGAACCAGTTTTTGTCTTGAGCTTTGTGATAGGGCTGCATTTCCAGCACTTGCTTCATGAAAACTTGTTTTCCCCTCCATCCTCACTAAAAAGTTCATTTTCACATGGCTGGGTTTTTTTTTACTTCTGTAAAATTAAGTTAATTTAATTACAATTAAGATTATAATGAAGTAACATATCTCTTAATTTTGTTGCTGACAACATTATTTTCACCACTTTATTGTTTTAATAAATTACTACTTATTTAAATAGTATTATCAATAAAATATAGAGTAAGAAAGCAAATATTTAAACATAGATGTAAGTTAAACAACATCTCCTTCACCAAAAAACACAGGAATAATTGCAATAAATTAATGGCAGTATTGAAAGTACCCTGATAAAGCACTTCCCCAGTATTGCATGTCTGCCTGCTATGCATTTTTACCGAGAAATGGAGGAAATAAATTTTGTGAGGTTGCTCTAAATCTATACATAAGTTGAGAGAAACATTAAAAAAACCCTTTTATCTGCAATTTGTCTAAAAATTATTTTATGTTTCACTTGGAGCACCTCATCATGGTAGCTTACACAGGAGAGGAAGGAATAAGGCCAGTTGTTGTGGCTGGTATTTGTTCAATATAACTCTTTCTTTTTCCTTTTGTTTCATCACATTTCATAGCAGAGGCTGAAGTTTCAGCATGCTGCGTTGAACGGCTGCCCTCCTGTGGCTGCAGTTTCTCTTTATCTGAAGCTGAGACTTGCCAGGAACACGTGGCTTGTTACAGAACCAACAGGGGGGTCACCCATGTACAGGTACTTTACAAACTTAAAAAGAACACATTAATTAAGTACAAAGCAGCATCCACAGCCCCTTTAGAGGACATGCAGAAGAGAAGGCTCCAGGGACATCTTACAGCAGCATTCCAGTGCCTAAAGGAAGCCTAGAAGAAAGCTGGAGAGAGACAATTTAGAAGGGCCTGTATTGGTAAGACAAGGGGTAAAGAGCTCAAACTGAAAGAGTGTAGGTTTACATTAGATATTAGGAAGAAATTCTGTGCTGTGAGGATGCTGAGGCACTGGCACAGGATGCCCAGAGGTGTTGTGGATGCCACATCTTGCAAGTGTTCAAGGTCAGGTTGGATGGGCTCTGAGCAACCTGGTCTAGTGGAAGGTGTCCTTGCCCACAGCATGGGGATTGTAATGAGATGATCTTTAATGTCCCTTTGGCTGTCACACCTTCTCACCCAAAGCATTCTACAATCCCACGATTCTGTGATTCTATGCTAGGGTGTTTCATTGACCAGATGATCTGACATGCATCACCTGAGAGTAGGAGATATGTTGGAAGACCCTTTCATTAAAAAATGGAACTGTGCTTATATAAAGTAATAGATTGTCAGTCATATGACTCCAGGCCAGCTGTGTCATCTCAGAATCATTAAATATCACTTGGTTGGTTCCTTCATCAGGTGCTTTATCAGGTCTGCAACATCTCCACATCACTATAAAGATAAGTCACACTGGTTACAGCATTCTTCAACACCAAAAGCATCATGACATCCTTCTCTCCATTCTCCACTGATACCTTTGCAAATGGGGTATTGTTGGAGTTGTTGTACTCGACTCCAGGCAGAGCATCCTGCTACAGTGGTGTTCAGAAACTCTCAACAGCAGCAACCAGGTCTGGGATCTTTAAATAATGAATGACAATGATGGGGACCCTGCTGCATAAATCAATCACCAAAGGTTTGACAATATGGATTATTTCATATTGCAGCACATACAAGTAATTCAAATACAAACAGCTCTACCTTGGCTTCAAACCCCTTTGGGCATATATTTATTCTGTAATTACTTCTTGGTTGAGTTCTCCCAACTTTTATAACTGGGGCATTTACTATCTTTCCTCTATGAGCCAAATCTGAACTTAGCTTGGCAGACCTTCACCAGCAAAGAATGGATGTTGAACTGGCAGGATTTTGAACCACTAGCCTTGCTCCTAAAGCCATCCATTTTCAGAGCCATCCATATTCATGGGAGAACACTCAGCAAGAGAGGTGGCTGAGTTCCTGCCTAGCCTATCAAGTGCTATGGGTGCCCTGCATTGGCAGTAACCTCACTGCTTTCTGTTTATTTTCTATGGGACCATAAGTAATAAATTGCATTTCAGTGAAATGTGATTTAAAAAATCAGGGTTTTTTAATTTTCAAGATGGAAAAATTCAAATAAAAATTTAGAATTGTCCACCCACCTTATCAACATAACTAATTTTATTATATAAAAATTAGTACAATGTTAAAGAGAGGGAGTAGGATAAAGAAAATGTCCCTAATTTTTTAAAAATGAAGTTTTCACATTTTCTTTGAAAATAATTGATTTTCATAACTGCACCAGATTAGTAAAAAAGATTTTTTTACAAGAAAAGGCACTTTTAAATGTACATGGCATAATCTAGCTTCAATTTTTTTCATTTAAAAAATGTAAAAAATCTTTGCAGAAATGTTATTTCTTTCATCAACCTTTCCATCTCAAAGAGAAACATAACTGTTGGACAGTACTTTCTCTAGTTCTTGTAACAGTAGTCTCAAATTCAGGAAATAGGAACATACACAAAGGACAAACTGAATATTTCTATTTATGGTCTGCTTTTCAAGTGCAAATGGAAGGGAATTTTTTTATTATAGTTTTCATCAGAAAAGTGGATAGAAACAGGTCTAGCAAGAGCCTTGAGCTGCAAACCCAGGGAGAATACTGGTTATGCACAGTGCAAAGCGCAAAATTCCTTCAAAAACTTTATTCTCTGCTCACAGTGCCTCTCCATCTCTTGCTAATGTAACCCTGGAGAACCTACCTTAGGAATAAACAAATAGTGCCAGAGACAGAACCTACCTTAGGAATAAACAAATGGTGCCAGAGCAAGGCACAGCTGTTCACCTGCATGAACACAGGGTAAAATCATTGCTTTAACAGTAGTTCATAAAAGGGTTAGGCTGTACAGTGCATCAAAATGTAGCTCAACAGAGCCTTGCTGTTATAGAAAAAGCAACCTATAAGTTTTGCATCTACAAACAGGAGGATGGACTACAAGGTGCATTGAACCTTTTCAATCCTCCCAATACTGATACAAACCTCAGGTGCTTTACTCTGGATAGTTTAGTGTAGGCCTTTAAAAAGGCTAGAGGAAATGGGGAGAATCCAAGTGGAAGGAAAAGGGACTATCAAAAATGTCAAAATGCTTGTTTCATCAAACATTGAATCATCAGGTTTACTTAGCTTTAAAAGAGAAGAATGATGGGAACAGGTTAACAAGTACACAGCAGTTACTTTAGTATGGAAGGTAGTAAATTTTTCCTACATGTCCATAGCAAATAGGATGGAAAGAAAATGGCATAAATTGCACCAAGAATTGATAAATATTAAGTAAACCTTTCTAATGTTGAAGACACTGGACTGGATTGGCAATAGATGTCACACTGTTTTGAGCACTGATATCCTGATATCCTCTGATATCCTGATATCCTGATATCCACTGATATCCTCTCAGACAAGTTTCTCTTAGGTATAGGATGGAAAGTGGATCTCTTCTGGGACAGCAAGGATGGATGAGATAAGCTCCAGTGAGGTCACCTATCCCCACAATGCTGTACTTGGATGGAAAACTTGCTGCTGGGGCAGGAGCCCTCTCCCATTCTGTCTGAGGCTGCACCTCCCACATACACCACAGATCATCCCTCTCCAGGCAGCCTGCTGGGAACCCCACAACATGCTGAATCTGGAGGTAAAAAAAAAGGACAAGTTCTGTTTAAAATCAATGCTTCAAATCAAAAATAACCCACAGAATTCTCTGTCATCTTTCTCCTAGAATAACCAAAGCGAAATTTATGAAGTCAGGTTGGAAAGCAACATCAAAGGGCATTGGTAACTTTGACGAAACCTGCCAAAGAACACACACACGTGCAATTCCCATAACACATCTATGCCTTTGAAATTTGACGGAAGAGAATCAGGAAATCAATAAGTCCAAACTAGAAAAGACTTATATTGGCACAGCCTCTTTTAACACTAATGTGAGACTTGAAGCAGAGAATTAAAATCAGGCAATAGGTTTTTTCTGTTCAGAAAAATACTCACAACATCTCACATAGAGGTTATCTGCAAAGCTCCAGTAAGATATATTAAGTGCTGTGATATAGTGTTTGAATTTTGGCAGAATTTGTCAGACATTTAGTCAACCCACAAGTTCAAATTGGTTTTGTCCAAGATTCTTCCTGTTCTTTCTCAGGAATAGTAATAATCATGTATTCCTACATTGTATCTGTGTTTCCATTTCTTTACTGACTGCTTGAAAAGTTATTTAGTTCAATACAAGTACATAAGGAAGAAACAAAGACAGCTGGAGTTCACAGTCTAGAGAAGCCCATCAAGAAACTTAATATCTCTTCTCCATTTACATGTTATGGAGAAGGAAGCACAATAGAAGCATAATGATCCACTGTCAGAGTCATTTAATAGTTTATTGGATTAGCATTCTCTGTAGGAGAGATTTATGTTTTCTCTAAATTCTAGATGAATCTTTAAAAAAATAATTATTTATTTATCTAATATTTCAAGCTCAAAAATATATCTTCTGGATTTAGCTGATGGAACTAGTGACCAGCCCAGCTCTGCTGAGTGCTCATTGTCAGTCATAGGATTGAAGTTATGCTGTCCTCAGACCTGCTAGTGGATATGATTGTCCTAAGTGCTCCCTAACCTGCTGCAGTGGGATGCCATTTCCTGTTTCACCTATCCCAACCCCTCAGGTGTGCCAACCTTTCCTTTCCCCTTTGCCCTCCTGCTAAGACCTGTCCATCAATCTTAATATTCCAGCAAGGGCGTGGTGTGGTTGGCAGAAGTTCAAAAGATGCCCCTCAGGTCCGGGTTCATTGGCCTGTCCAAGCATCTATATCCCTTGAGCCTTCCCCTCCTCACACCTGGTTATCCCTCACCTGTCCCTTCCCCTCGCCCTGTCCCCAGGGCTTAAAAGGAGACGGGACCATGCGGTCGGGATTCTATTGGAGCTGTTACAAGATTCAGAGGTCTGTCATCCTGGAATAAAACTCTGGATTAAGACTCTACGATAGAATCCTCTCCTTTCTCTTCACCGTCACCTGAACCTTTTCCACCAGAGGTAAATTGAGTTCCTACTTTGCCTGGATTTGTTCTGAGTGCCCAGCTGCAGCATCCAGCCGGCCAAAGGTGTCTCTGAGGTGAAACACCACAGCTGCCGCCTTTGGTCCAGCAGCAAGGGCCAGACGAAGCCAGGCACGTCCCATCCGGAAATATTTGGATTAATATTCAATACTAACCCACTTCACTTAAAACAAACTAAGTTCCCAAAGCCCTCCTAGACAGCATGGTGAACATTTGCCATTCTGAGAAATACAGGTTCTGTCTGGACCATTTTTAGTCAATTCTCATAGGCATGCTTAGAAAAATCAAAGACATTGATAATGGTCCTCAAACTTGTGTTACCAAACAAGTTGTATTTCTTTAAGGAGTCTATGCAACAGTGGGGGAAGATGTCATAGAATTCTTTTAACTTTAGCACAACAATGCATGATCCCTGTATTTGTGGTTAATGCTTAGCTTTGTACCATTCAGATCTTAGTACAGTGCTATGAAGACAGCCTATTTAGGGTTCATGGCAGTAGTCACACAGCTCTTTTGCCTGCACCTCCACCATGCAACAGTGGGGGAAGATGTCATAGAATTCTTTTAACTTTAGCACAACAATGGGAGCTCCAAATGCATTTATAACTTTTGCATAAGCAAAAAACATTTCTTCCTTGAGGAGTAAAAAAATAAATCACATAAAATCACATAAAATGTTATACCTAACACTTTTCCACTTAGAAAATACTTCCAATTTTGCTATACATTACTGGAAAAAAATCCAACTCTCATTTTTCTAAAGATGTACAAATCCAGACCTGAATTTGCTACTGTCAAGATGAAAACAAGAAAAAGATAAATATGAAGTGAAAAAAAATGGTGGTACTCAGATCACAGATCATTCTCTAACCAGTCTTTCTTCAGGTCAACATGTTTTTCCTAGTACCAAGTACTCTATCATATTCTTGTATTTGCCAAGTCAGTTAGGCCCACTAAGCAATTACAAAACACATCTAATAGGATAATGCAAATACTAGCCCATGAAGATCCTCTTTTCTGCCTTGTATTTTGCACTTATTGTAGACCTCTTCAGTTTCCTGAAAAACATTCACAGCTTTATTTCCTGGGTGTCCAACTGGTATTCAACTGATACAAGTGCCACTGAAAAACAGGAAATAAATTCTCCAACCAATTTGCTGTGTTAAAAAGTCAACATTACTTTATTAGTGGTGTGGATGCATCTCCTCAAAACATGCCTGAGAAGCAACCTAACAAGCCAGGTTACATTCATGAAACTAAAACATATCATCCCATTTCTATTCATTACATGCCTGAACACATGTATGGGAACTTATTGGGTATGAGTAGAGGTCTTTTGAGAGTTGTTGGTGGTCATTTGGTGGTCAAAATTCCAATTACGGCTGCAGATCTTTTGATTTATCTTCTTTTTCTGAGAGTGTCTCAAATATGTGGTCAGGCTATGATGCTCTTACCATTCTTTACTCTGACACTCCATCTTTGCTCTCAAAACTAAGAGATCTACTAGTATATATTAATCACAAGTGTAAGTAAACAAGGAAGTATTAGTTGGCACAAGACTTATTAGTCTCAGATGTAGGGAGTTAACAGGAGGTCACCTTAATCTCTGCATTTGTACTAAGATCTGAATGGTACAAAGCTAAGCAGGGATCATGCATTGTTGTGCTAAAGTTAAAAGAATTCTATGACATCTTCCCCCACTGTTGCATAGACTCCTTAAAGAAATACAACTTGTTTGGTAACACAAGTTTGAGGACCATTATCAATGTCTTTGATTTTTCTAAGCATGCCTATGAGAATTGACTAAAAATGGTCCAGAAAGAACCTCTAATTCTCAGAATGGCAAATGTTCACCATGCTGTCTAGGAGGGCTTTGGGAACTTAGTTTGTTTTAAGTGAAGTGGGTTAGGGAGCACATAGGACAATCATATCCACTAGCAGGTCTGAAGGGAGCATAACTTCAGTCCTGTGACTGACAATGAGCACTCAGCAGAGCTGGGCTGGTCACTAGCTCCATCAGCTAAATCCAGAAGATATATTTTTGAGCCTGAAATATTAGATAAATTAATAATTATTTTTTTAAAGATTCATCTAGAATTTAGAGAAAACATAAATCTCTAATTATAAAACATAAATTCTCTACAGATAATGCTAATCCAATAAACTGTTAAATGACTCTGACAGTGGATCATTATGCTTCTATTATGCTTCCTTCTCCAAAACATGTAAATGGAGAAGAGATATTAACATTAAGTTTCTTGATGGGCTTCTCTAGACTGTGAACTCCAGCTGTCTTTGTTTCTTCCTTATGTACTTGTATTGAACTAAATAACTTTTCAAGCAGTCAGTAAAGAAATGGAAACACAGATACAATGTAGGAATACATGATTATTACTATTCCTGAGAAAGAACAAGAAGAATCTTGGACAAAATCAATTTGTCATGGGATCCCTATACTAAAAAAGTTTAATATTCATAGGTGCAATTATGACAGTGAACATGCTGCACAAATGATGTAAGTTGTCTTCATTCTCCTGAAAATACTTTGCAACAGCGTTTGCTTATGAGCTGTCTCTAGTAAATGGGCTAGTAAATGGATTTCTTGGCTAGCAACAGCAAGTTACTCTGCTATGGACCTTGAGATCCTTCCCACTAGGTCTGATTATGCCTCATCCTATTTCCTAGCTTAGGTCAAAATTATTTCTCAGTAAGAAAGTCCCACTGTGAAATACTCCTTTAGTTCCTCTCTCAGACACTTGATTCCTTAAGCATATATTGTATACATGCAGGAAAAAAAATCCAAAATAATTTTCTTGCTTTCTGGTTTTAAACAATTAATTGAATTTACATTCAAATAACTTCAAAGCCTCAAAATTACATGCACAGAAGGCAGAACAGGCAAAGTTAAGAACCTGAAAGGAGGACTTAGCAAGAGCAGAAACTGTAGAAGTTTGGTTTGTACACTCAAGTACTTCAATATTCTAAATGGAGAGAAATTCATTCTGCATTCAATGACAATTTGACAAGAGGGGAAGTGAAAAATAAGAGGGAAAACAGTGTGCCTGTGAATGCCTTTTATAAAAATATGGTATTGTCCATTCAACACAATCGTTTCAAAATCCATACTGCACTACAAACGTGTGTCAGACTCTCTTCTATCTGGGGTCTAATTTGTCATTCCCAATAAATTTTTTTTTATTTTCTAGCTTTGTTATCTGTATCAACTCCATAATTTTATTTCTGTGTTTATTAAAACAATGCAAGGAAGTTATTAATTTCAGGTTTATTATGCATTTTTGCTGTTGTTCTTTTACTTTCCCAGTGTACGTGTAGAAGCAAAGGAAGATGTCTAGATAGGTGTTTTAAAAGGATGCCAATCAGAATGTGATTGAGAAGGATAAAGCATTGTTTTTTATATAAGGCAATATAAGACAATATCAACATGCACTTTTCCTGGTATGTTTTAATTCTATTCACAGTGTGGCATCTGTTCAAAATCCCTTTCTCATGGGTTTATAGCTTGGATTGAAAACAGACTTTTTTTCCCCAAATGTTGGTAAAAAGTTTCGCAGCATCAGAGCAAGTAAATTTAAAAGGGGCCTATTGATAATATCCTCTCAATAGAAGCAGGCAGGTGAATATGGTGCACTGTAATCCAAACATTTGTATTAATACAATTTTTCCAAGTCTTAGTCCTTTTGCTGAAGCCATATTACAGTAAAGCTCTGAGGCATGTGCTTAGCTTAAGCATATGGCCAGTGATTATTTTTTCTGGACTCACTTAAATACTGTCCAACCTATATTTTATTTCTGAGGGATGGAAGATGCTTGAAATTTGCACTGATTAGACAGAGCTGTTGTAAAAATGTTCAGCTCCCACAGTGCTCATCCTGGCAGTCCAAGAGGACTGGGAGTTTTGTGCTGACCCTCAGTCTTTTCCACACAGGGGAAAACATTGCTTTTCCCTGCTTGCAGTGCTGGGGATTTCATGTCAAGAAGAGCCCTGCAGGCTGTGTGTATATTAGCAGACCTGAGATAGTTTCCCAATCCCCAAGACTGTTCTCACAGCCTGTGTGTATACTGCTGTGTGTATTCACATACCCACTGTATCTCCCAGGTGAGAGCTAAGGCTCATCCCAAGCAGAAATCAGGGTGTACTGGACAGGATCTGACAAGGCAAATTTACATGCAGCAAATTTCTCTTCCACTGGCATTCTTACAGTTTTTTCCTCAAAAACTGATGACTGTGTACACTTGTTCTGTAGAGATACTAAACCTACATGGGTTGCATTTAAAGGAAATCTCCCAAACCTTACAAACTACATATCCAGTTTCTGTACTTCCCAATGGAAAAAGCTGTTCTTGGAGATAGGTGGTTTTTTCCACCTTTACACCTATTCCATGTTAAGTAATAATGTAATCATTAGTGGAAAGGAATGAGAAAAAAAAAAAAAAGAGAAAAAATGGCAACAGCAGCCTAGACTGGATCATCAGATTTTCATACACATACCTTTTATGTCCAATGAGATCCATATTTTGCCATCCTGTCACTGATCTTTGCACTTCCCTGCACCTTCAGGCAGCAGGTCAGGTCAGCACATCAGCCTACAGTGGGTGAGAGCCCATCACCTGGGCACTGCAGGGTGTCTGCAGCAGCCAGGCAGGACCCCTGAGCTCATTCCTGAACTCTGGTCTCCCACAGAAGCACAGGGTTTGCTGCCAGCAGGCTGCAAGGCCAGCAATAGTCAGATTTTTCATTTAAATTTTGGCACCATCTGAAGTCATTTCTGTTACTTCCAAGGACTGTTGCCATTGTATTAAAAAGAGTAAATTTGCTGCTGAGTTACTTACTGCCCAGAAAATCCAGCTGAAACCTGCTACTGCCAAATCTGAGGATTCGATATTGGGCCAGGGACTTTAAATAGCTTCTGCTACTGAGGATTTTCTGCTGTCTATGCTGTCTAAAAAAAAAAATCCTTTAAAAAAAAGGATTGATAAAACCTCAGTTTGAGGGATTGGACATGGACTGTTAGAAACTGAAAATTGCCACTTCTGTTGTGGTTACTACCTATCCAGGTTTTTTGACTGAATCATCTAGGTTTTTTTAAGTCTAGGTTTGGTTGCCCAGGGTCCAGGATAAAGAGCACAAAACCAAACAAAATCCCTAATACTAATTTCTTAAATGAAGTGGAGGAAAAGCCCTATTTAGGCAGGTTGGCTGCCTTTGTATACACCACAACTACTGAGGGCTCTCATCACTGCTGTTCTTACTCTGCTCCTGCATCTAAGTGTCACATTTAATTGCACTATGAAGTCTTTTAACTACAGGATCCAATTCTGGCATGCTACATTTCCTATAGGGCAGCTCAAGTTGCCAAATGAAAACCTGTCACTGTCCCTCTCTGTCTTATCTTCTTCCCATGTTTGTCCCATACACCTATGTAAAGAGATAGTGCAGGAGGTACCCAAGGTGAAAGGTAGCCTTTATTTTTCCAGGGTTTTTCCCTTTTTTCTTTTTTTAATCTCATCTGCCATGTAGATAGGTGCAGTGACTGCAAGAGTGCACAGGAATCTGTGAGCCAGCCAGGAAACCACTGGCTGTGATCAGGCTCAAACACTGAGGAGGCCCTGGCAGATACTCAATGTGAATTCTCCTGCATGCTACAGTCTGTGAATTTATGATGCACTCTGCTGTGTAGCTATAACCTTAGCAACAGCAACCACTGTACAATGAGCAGGAGTTAGTTGCTGCTGACAGTTTGAAGGAGCCCTCCCTTATGGGCAATTTGTGCAGAAAATGACAGGAATTGTAATGATTTCATCTGAAACCATAGCAAAGTCTGCAGTATTTTCTCATCAAACTCAGTAATTCTAGCAATGCAATGAACTGGCAAATCAAGTGCTACCCAGCTTTATAATCACATGCTGCTTGGAAACCTCTTCTCTTCTCTTCTCTTCTCTTCTCTTCTCTTCTCTTCTCTTCTCTTCTCTTCTCTTCTCTTCTCTTCTCTTCTCTTCTCTTCTCTTCTCTTCTCTTCTCTTCTCTTCTCTTCTCTTCTCTTCTCTCCTCTCCTCTCCTCTCCTCTCCTCTCCTCTCCTCTCCTCTCCTCTCCTCTCCTCTCCTCTCCTCTCCTCTCCTCTCCTCTCCTCTCCTCTCCTCTCCTCTCCTCTCCTCTCCTCTCCTCTCCTCTCCCTCATCCTGTTTACTTTTTCTCCCAGAAGAACTTTCTTTGATTACACCTTTCTGGATCTGTGCAATCTCTTCCACATGACAATTTATTTCCCCATATTCTTGGGGTAACTGTTAGAAACATGTTGGAGGTTGTTTCTGAAAAGGAGTAAATAATGAAATAGGTTTTGTGAGCATTCTTCTTTCATGATGTTGAGCACCTTTTTTTATAAATCAAATACTAACATCTGTGTTAGAAAACATTTGATTTGCAAAGAGTTTCAAGGCAAGTGTTGTGCATATTCATGCAATACATAATTGCATATGCAGTCATGCTGGGAATTTCCTCAAATTCAGCACTGAGAGACTTGCTATAGTATTTGACATTCATAAACATTCAACCTGTAAAATTGGGGCTCAGTAGATTTTTGTTTTTAAATACTTTGTGTGCTGAAACAGTAAATTCTAAAATAGTACAATCTAAAAGGAGTATTTATATACTTGATGGGGAGGCTAACAAGTGATAAATAGACTTCAGGACCTGCTATGTAGGAAGATATGGCTGTCAGTGTAGAAGCAAAGGAGGTTATCATGGCCCCACTGACTCTCCAAGTTAAATTATATCATGTAAATGACAGAAAACACATTGAGGATATTTGTAGCAATTAATTTTAGATTTGATTGGCTACTGATCTGATCAATTTTACTTTAATAAACAGCTACCATAAAAATGAATAACAATGTTAAATAATTCAAAAATTTAATCTTTTTTTTCCATAAGGTTTTTCTTGCTATCTGTAATGGCCAAAAATCCTTTTATCTGCTGTTTCTAGATGTTATTGAGTTGTTTCTTAAACTGTATTCACCAACAGCATTCTGTGTCCCAATGGCATTACTTAAAAACAATGCAAACTTTGCATTTTAATTACTATGTGCATCCTATTGACCTCCTATCTACTTTATGCCAGCTTCATTAATAACTGATGCCCAAGTTGCTCATCAAATTCAGCAATGAGCTGTTTTAGTCTCTGAAATGAAATTAGGGGTTTTTTTCCTATGTTTTTGGTGCAAAATCTAGTTCAAATACATGAGAGAGAGCAAATTGGAAAAATGTGTCTTCATGGAGAAGGAATTTACTTGTCAGGGTATGACTATGTGTAAATTGGGCCACTGTAGTCTAAGTTTGTCATATAAACTTTGATCTACCCACATTGACTTTTATATTTTGTATGATGTGTCACCAGAAGTGAAACTTCAACCTGGAGACTAAGTCTTATGCTTGTCTAGTGCCAGAGCCCAGAATCTTTATTGCTGCATTTGTAGCTGTCAAACTGGTCTCAGTTTCTCCTCTGGAAAGCTGTCATGAAGTTGAAGAAGTCTTTTCTAAGACCCCATGTGCTGCATTTCAGATGTATATCTATGAGATTGCTCTTGGAGTCACCTGAACCTGGTGCTGCTCCAGAAGCTGGACACACTTTGTAGCCATCCTGTGTTTGGTGTCAGCCTAGGCTGCTGGCACAGCTCCTTTGTGCCCTGTGGCACAAAATCCAAGTGCTCCAGGGAAGCTTTGTCTGCTTGCTGTTACCTTTGAAAGGCATCGTGGGAAACCTGAGGGCCAAGATGATCCTGAGACCTGAGGGAGAGCCTGGAGCTAAGTAAATTTACCTTTGGTGAACAAAGATCAGGTCAGGGAACATTGAAACAAGTCCATGTGACCCAATGGGATGCACCCACGGCTGCTGAGGGAGATGGCTGGTGCATTGTGAGTTCACTCTTGAAGTTCTGTAAAAGTTTATGGGGACTCGAGGAAGTTCCTGAGGGCAAGAGAAAGCAAATGTCACTGCCATCTTAAAGTGCAAGATGAGGATCCAGTAAACTATTGTCAAACATATGAAGGATAAGGGGAATGTGAATACTGAATGTGAACTTACAAAGGGGAAATCATGCCTGAACAATCTAGAAGCCTTTTGTAATGAGACAACTGCCTCAGTGGATAAGAGGGAGGAAAAGATACTTTTTATCTTGACCTTAGCAAGGCTTTCAACACTGTCTCCCTTAATATCCTCGGAGCTAGATAAATGGACAGGGAGATGGGCAGAACATTGGCCAAACTGCTGGGCTGCAAGGGCCCAGCAGCAGCATTGGATCCAGCTCCAGGCCAGTCACTAGCATTGTCTCAGTACTGGAACAAATGCTGTTTATTACCTTCATCAGTGAGCTGGATTCTGGCACATCATGCACCTTCCACAAGTTTGCAGATGACACAAAACTGGGAGGAGTGGTTGATCAGCAGATAACTGTACTGCCATTCAGAGGAATCTGGACAGGCTGGAGTAATGGACAAAGATGAGCCTCATGAAGTCCAAGAAAGAGAAACACAAAGTCCTTTTCATGGGAAGAAAAAACCCAGGTGCATGCAGCAGTCCATGCTGGAGTCTGACCATCTGGAAATCAGCCTGGCAGAGAAGGACCTGAATGTCATGATGGACAAATTGACAGCAGTGAACCTTGCAGCCAAGAAGAGCGATCCTTCCCAGCTGTTCTGACCTGGGGAGACACATCTGGATTCTCGATTTTGGATGTTGTGTTGGGCTCCCCAGTACAAGAGAGCACATGGATACACTGAAGTGACTTCAGCAAAGGGCCACAAGGATGATTAAGGGACTGGACTGTACAAAGAAAGGCCAAGAGCTTGGGCTATTCAAAGAAAGATCAGACACAGATTTATCAACATTTAAACCCAGCTGATGAGGAGATTAAAGGAGTCAGAGCCTCACTCTACTCAGGAGCACCCAGTGACATCACCAGAAGTAATGGGCACAAAGTGAAGCACAGAAAATTCCATCCAAACACACAAACCCACTTTTACACTGTGAGGGTGATGGAACACTGCAACAGTTTGCCCAGAGAGGCAGTGGAGTCTCCATCCTTAGAGATAACAAAAAACCAACTGGACGTGGCCCTGAGCAACCTGCTCTGCCCTGTCTGAGCAGGGGCTGGACTGGACAAACTCCAGAGGTGCTCACCAGCCTCAGCCATGCTGGGATTCCATGATGCTGCAGGGAAAGTACAGTCCTGCAGGTGCATTGACATGAAGAGAGCACCCAGATTTCCCCTTTAAAATAATACTGAATTACTCCAAAGTCCATTATGCAAATGAAGCTAAGGGCTTCAGCAAGTCGGCTTGCCTGAGATGTTAATGTTTTTGACAAGAATGTGAGGACAAGGGTAGGAACATGGTATAAAATAAATTTAAAGTCTGACAACTTACAGAAATTATTTACATATTTTGTGAACTTTAAAACACTCAGTATATATGTGTGTGTATATATATATATATGCTAGAGTGTTAATTTTAGTTGTGTTAATAACTACGTAATATTTTCTCTTTAATTTCTAATTCAGTGTAGACACATAATTTTTCATAAGTCTGGCCAGCTAATAAAAAAAAAACAAAAACAACAACCCTGTTTACAAACCATTGAACTACTAAAACAAGAGGTATTGACATTATTAAGAAGGCAGGAGAAAAATATGTGAGCTGATGGTACCTGGAGTGAAGAAATAATCCCCCACATACTTACAAGGTTATACTCTACAAAAAAACCACAGATACACAGAGTTTGATGTTATTAAATATATATGCATAAAAATGTTATAGAAATAGTTCTTAACAGTCTTTAAAAGACAGTCATTAGAAAGAAATAAAGTAAAAATGCATCTGGAACAATTCAAAATATCAATAGTGTATGATAAATATTTTTTTAGAGATTTAAAATACATTTAATCTTTTCAGTTTATAACCTCAACTATCCACTTTTCTGCTTTGGTGATGTGTTAATGCTTAGTTGCACTGTAAATGTTCAAGCTTTTCAATTCAGCTCTGAACTCAGCCTTGACAGAACAATTTATCAGTACAATAAATATGGATATTATGGATATAATGGACATGTTTTTTTAATACTTTTTAAGATGTTCTATGAACTTAAACCTTTATTTGCCTTTATTTTTTAATGAGTTATTTTTCAATCTAAACAATTCTTTGATAACTTAGTTGCCTTTAAATTAAAAGTTAGGAATGACTAATGGGAAGAAGAGTTTTATCCTCTTATGTAATTCTGCTACAAATAAGATACAAAGTGCTAGAAAGTTGTTTTTTTCTTTAGCTTAAACCCATATAACTCTCAGAGCTGATCAAAAAACATAAAAACACAAATGGTATCATTTTATTGTAATTGTTCTGGTGATGTCAGGTGTTTTCATCTTCTCCTTATTAAGCCAAATAATTTAAATGTATCAAAATCTTTCATCAGGAGATCTATAGGTGTAGTACTTAGAGGTGAAAAGGATAAAAAATATCAGGAAACAGGTTTTAGTTTTTATTGTATTTTTGAGGCATTTAGATTCCCTTGATGATAATAATTCCTGGGAAGATAAAAATGTTTTCCATTGGCAAAAGAGAAGTCACTATTGACTACAGTCTCTACTTTGCTTTCCAGATCCTATCAGATGTACTGTACTAACAGTAATCATGTGGAAGATATTATAGCAGTTGTAATAGGTTAGGTGTGATTCCAGTTACAATGCCTGCACAGGATAAAAATTTTTAAAGCTTCAATTTGAGACAGCAAGAGACTGACATGAAAACTGAAGACACGAAGATGATGATCGATAGAGATGATACCACTTAAAATGACAAGAGCAGAAAAACTCATAAAGCAACAAGAAAGGAATGGATGACCTTGTAAAAAGGCACAGATAATAATCTATAATCTATAATGCCAGCTGCAACTGGGAGTGTGGGTCTGCAATGTGTAAGAATAAGTATCATATATTTTCTGTGTAGGGGTGTAAGAAAGTGATTTGAACTGTAATTTCAAATTTCACACACAGGGAGTGAGTTATTGTAAATAATTTTAGGGCTCAATTCTTCAATGAACTTGAGAAAGAGGTTGAAATAGTTTTGAGAGGTGACAAATAAAACAGTCCTAAATGTAACTGAGGATATTTACACTGAGAGCTTTTGTCGGCATCCTGCTAGCTTGAAAAACATAAAAGAGATGTGCAAATTACTGGACGATCCAGAGAGAAAAAAATCTGATCTAGTTTACATTTTTGATCTCTTCAATCATTGTAACAGGACAGCAACCAGAATACTGTGGTTCAACTGCTGCTGAGCTTTGACCAGAATATAATGTTGTCAAAAATCCATGAGAAGATTCTTACATTGAATCCATGAGAAGTATCTTACATTTCTCCTTTGAACTTCCTTTGTGTGCTTCTGCATAAGGCAGTTTAGGAACTTCCTCTTTCACTTGAATGTTCCTTGTCCTCTCCCACATGTTCCAAAAGATGTATTTGAGTCTCTTTCACTGTCAAAAGTATTGTTCAAATTTCTGGAGCTAAAGTAATTCTGTGTTTAATAACCAAGTTTAGTGGAGGTAGTTAACATCTACTTTAGAAGCCAGCCAACATCCGTGAACACTTCTAAGAATGGCTTGAATTTTAATGACAGAACTAGTTGGGAAAGATTACTTGCTTGTAATAATGTTATGAATACCAATGCTTGACTGTGTTAGCATATCACTCACTATTCTCTTGAGCTCGGTCAATAGCAACACTGTCAGGAAATACATCCCAAAGAGGAAGAACTATTTGCAATCTTCTTTGCTGTTTGCTGGCCTGGCATGCCAGATTTTTTCCAAGAGTACCTGAATGAGATAAGGAGGAAAGGAGGAGTTTGGATGGCAAGAGAACAGTTTGATGTAATCCACAGGTTGGGCATGACTGGGGTTAGGAAGATCCAAAGGGAAAACACAATTGCATAAGGTCTAGCTTTAAATTTTTCAGTTATTAAGCTGACTTCTTCAGGTTAGAGGTGCACATTGGCCACACATCTCCCTTGATGGACAAAATCCTTTACTAGGTTAAACACAGAAATTTCCAACTAAATCTTGTCTTTTATCCTCTAAAGGGCATTGCATGATGGAAATAAAACTCAGTCCACAAACTGAGGAGGAGGAGGTTATCAGGGTGGCAGGGAAGTATCAGGGACCTCAGCAGGGAAGACAAAGGCACATTTAATGCTGAATCAGATGTGAAGTCCATTGGCTTTTAAACAAATTGCGTTTGAGATATCAAAATGCTTCTTTTCAACATGTTTGAAATTCAAATGAATATTTGAATTGGACAGGTTCATGACAGACTTGGCTGGCTAGCAGAGTAAGAGGTACAGATCTCCTATAAAAATATGCCATAATTCTGGAGTTTTATACCAATAATAAATAGCATATAATAACGACTGTTAACTACAAGGGTTCTCTCCAATGGCAAAATTCACATATTTTCTTTTGAACTGTATGAATGTTTTACAGAATGCTTTATTTTCCACAAGTGACCTTGCAACACATTGCCATGCCAGCCCTTTAATAATTTAGCTCAACTGCTGAACCATAGCAGCAAAGGTTTCAAAGTGTATTGGTGCATTGTTTATGTTTGGTTACAAAAAACAAACAGGATCCAGCTGCACTCTGCCAACACATGGCTTGGCCACCTGAATATTGGCTATGCCTGATTAACAGGCACACGTGGACACTGGGAGTCATAAAAGAGAGCAGCAAATACAAGGGGAGAACATTTGCTGCATAAACCCATCAAAATCTGCCTTTGTAAAAGACCAAATGCAAACTGTTATCCTGTTGAAATCTCCCCACCACCCAGCAGTTAAAGTACCTACAAAACTGAAGATGTTTTAGCTCTGCTTTTAGCTAGTTGAAAAAAATAAGGATTTTTGCTTCCATCTGTCGGGAAGTTCATATTGATCAGATTGAAGCACTTATGCAACATAAAGTCCTTGTGGGACATCCCAGTGCAGCCTTTTGCAAGCACTTCCACAGCAGATTGCAAATCACACAATGGGTAAATTCTCACAATGTACTGGTTGTCCAATTTGGATCTAATCCTAAAGAAATATGCCCAAATTCACAGAAATACTGTGCACCTGTTTATCCACCCTGAGCATCCCTGCTACTGCTTGCAGATCCCACAAGCCTTGCCTTGCCTTCCTGTATTGCATCAGTAAATTAGTGACAGGGTTGTCCACGGATAGCAAAACACAGGCTAAACCCTGCCAGGCTCCTAATGGAAAGACACTCAGTTCCATTTTGGCCATAAATATAAATCACAGAGAATAATTCATTAAAAAAAAAAAAAAGTAACTGCCAAACAACCTTGGAAGCTACTCAATGGCCCTTCCTTTTACAGCAAACATGATCCCAAATATCATTTATATATAACTCTCAAACTCCATCCTAATTTAGCATTCATCTCACTTTTGGGGGGGGATACACAGCATTTAATTTCAAACCATGTGAGAAGTACTGAGAGAGCTTTGCAATGTCTGAATAGTAACAACTTTTTTGCAGCCCTCTTTGGAGATGCTGCAGTTTGTGCACGAGCAGGCTCGCTTGCACATCTGGTTTTATCGCGATCAGAACTGGTTCCTGCAACGAGAGCCTGCAAGGCCAGCAGCACTCCTACTGCAGCCAAAAAGAGAGGAGCAGCTGTTTTCACGTGTTCATGCTGCAAATTACTCTTGCTTTCCATCACAAAATCTGCAGCTTTTCATAGTTTTCCTCCAGAGATCTACTTATCTAAGTTATCTAAAATATTGTCAGTACTATACAAAGGGAAAAGAAAAGGAATTCTTTCTACATAACCCATATGAAAATAGCAGAAAACTTCTATCTACTCCGTAGATATAAATTGATATGTCTAAGCCTATTTTAAAACTTTACAGATTTTCATTTATATATATGCTTAAGAATATGAGCCCAGTCCTTTCTTTCCCATGGCAACAAAAATGGAATAATGAAATCCAGGCCTAATGGCACTATAGATTTTCACTCCAGTAAACCTGAAGCTGCATGATTTGTCACTCATGCATTTATCTATATATGGTAAAGTGAGTAAACACCGCATAAAATATATTTTGTGCTTCCTCGGTCTTGGACAGATTAGCACAAATTAAATTTCACACCAATCTGCCCATGGTCAGGAGTGCTACATTAGGAGTGAGGGGGATTCAGCTAATTGTGGAGAATATTTTTCTCTAATAAAATGATCTGTGAATATAGCAAATATGTTCTGGAGGGCTACCTTTACCAATATGGTCTATCAATACCGGATCAATAAATGATGAAGAAGAATATCTATATGCAGAAATATGTCATGTTTGTCAGTATTACTTTAATTTGTTCACCAAATTTGAAATAAGTTTTCTTCTCACTTTATATTTTCAGATGGAGTGTTCAATATTCATCATTTAGGTTACACTGCTCAGTTATGTTTGACCGCCCAAGTCACGTGGCATTTGAGTCACATAAGTCTGAAGAATACACTGAACTGCCAGAAGAGGGAAGTCCAGGATCAGAAGTTTGTTTCTCTGAGCAAATGTGTAACCTGACATCAGAGTATGAAAACCCTGCATAATACTACCGCTTTTTTAAGCAAAATTTCTGAAACAGGATCATGACAGGGATTGAGGAGAAAGTAGCATGAATACTTATGAGTTAACTTCTGCAACTACAATGTTATACTGATTGATTAAAAAAAAATCTGTGTAATTGTCTAAAGAAAATGTTATCTTTCTTAAAAATAACTAACCAGCTCTGGTCAGCCCTGGCTGAAGGACAAATAAAAATCCATTAGCACTGCATTAGCACTGGCCATGCAGGAGGCAGTGCTCTTTCTTTAGAGTGAGTAAAGATCCATGGGAGGCAATGCTGTAAATGCCCAGGTGACTATGAATGCCCAGTTACCTGACTCTGATAAAGGTCTGTGGATACATCAAGGGTGGTAGCAGCTAGACTTCTTGTCACTGGAAGAATAGAGAAAGATATCCTGAATTTTACAACAGGGATGAAGGTCTGACTGATGTAAAAATCAGTATGTAAAACATGTCAAATACACTTGAGACAAAATACTTGGAAATATTTGCGCTACATAGGTAGGGAAACTGAGATAATATTATACTTCTCTATGTAGACCCAACTTTCCCACAACAAAACTTCATGTTCATTTTTAAGTCAGGTTTCTTTTCTGACTTTTGAGAAAGCATTACATAGTTAAAAATCAGGAATGGTGGTATGTAAAACACTGATAAATAAATGTTAACAACTCCCCATTCTCTTCAAACAGAGAATTCTATACGGTTTCTGAATAAGCAAACACTACATATCCGCAGAAAACACTGTAAACAATATAAAACATTGTGAAATGTATTTACAATACTCTGAATAGCTTTAAACAAAAGCTGTTAAGACTTTAAATATCCAGTCTTTTCTCATACAGACTCCTCCGCAATGTAGCTGTTGAAGATTTAAATTTAAATGCAACGCTTCCGTATAACATTTACACTTCTGCTTTAACACATTGATTGGAACATTCTCCCCTCCCTTTGGCTGTGAGCTGCCTTTCCCCCGGAGCGGGGCCGGACGCAGCCGCTGCGCTCCCGCCAGGCCGGGGGCGAGCCCGGGACGGCGGCGCCGGCGCTGGGACCCGGCGGGGAGCGCTCACAGCGCCGCGGGAGCCGCGCCCCAGGCAAAGGCCGCGGGCGGAGGAGGGGAAGCTTCGGACAAACTTTATTAGGGAAGACCTCCACTGAGTCACGAGGTACAGAAAAGTATCCCCCGCCCCGCTTTTCCTCGCTTTTTCTCCGAGAGGAGGCCGGGCGTGGCTGGCTCCAGCCGTAGCCCCAGACTTTGTCAGCGGTTTATGTGTAAGGGATTGTAGAGATGTAATTGGACCTTTATCCAGCCGTGTTCCACAGAATAAAGGATGACAAGCCAAACACATACATATTTATATAAAATATAAATATTTTATATATTTATATAACAGATCTGTTTTATGTATGCTTATGTTTTTATATTTATAGAAAAATATATTTATGCATATTTATATAAAAATTAAGGATTTACTATGAAATGAAAATGGTTAGACCAAAAGAACTTAGTCAGAAGATTTATTATACTGTATATGTAAGTATAACTACTAGTGTAGTATAGTGCACAATTTCTGAAGCAATATTGAAGGAATTATATGAAAATTAGCAAAAACAAGTAGAGAATGCTGTTACTCATCCCATACCCATGTGTGGGCAAATCTCTTTTTCTCTGCCTCATTAAGTAACCTTTAGGGGCATCCTCACTCAAGACAGATGTCTCCAAACACATTCCAAGGGATATGCTTGAAGTTAGAACCTTGGACTGAGCTAGAGACTGTCATTAATACATCTCCAAGCCAGCTGTGTCAGATAAGCATCTTTAAATAATTTACCATTAGTATCATTTATTGGTTCCTTTACCAGGTATTTTATCAGGAACATTGATCTTCCTCAGAATGATTAATTTTGCAATTGATGAGTCAGGCAGGTTCCAGCATTCTTCAACACCAAAAGAGAATGAATGCCCTTCTCTATTCACCACTGGTAGCTTGGCAAACAGGATACTGTTTGAGTTGTTTTACCCCTGCTCCAGGCAGAGCATCCTGCTGCAGATTCTCAGACAAATCTCAGCTAGAAATCATTCACAGGTCTTTTTTATGACCTACATTGGTGATTCTTCTGCATTGCATAGTAGCTCGTCTTGCAGAGGATGGCTGGAAGTGAACTGTGGGGAAGCATCACACTGGGAAACACTGCTCCTCACCTTCAGGAACAGCTACTGCTTAGGAAAACTATTACCATCCCCTTCAGTTTGGTGCTTAAGTCCTTCTCTATGATTTCCCCAGCTCCATATTTTGTTCAGAAATATGGGGTCTCACCAATGAAAACAGTGAGACACTGTTTTTGATCCTTCCTTTGCATCCAAGAAAGACAGAACAATAATTCAACATAGGGTGTATTCACACTGGTTTTCCTTTTCATGCAGGGGGGCTGCTCCTTCCATCACTTCAGTAAGCATTCCAACTCTGTTCCAGGAAATAAAACACAGGTCTAAAATGGCAGTCACTCAGCTTAAGTGATTATCAGAACATTTTCAGGAATCTGATTGCCTTCCAGTTGAATGGATCATATCATAAACCTCCCTGAGGAACGTTCCCTTTCAACCAGCAATAAAAACTATGTTATTGCTTATCTTTTGGTCCACAGAAGAACCACCAAGATCCATTCACTGAAGTTTTCTCTCTCGCTCTTCATGAATGTACACCATTGCTTGCCAATGTTTAGTATTTATCCTTTAAAACTTCGTCCCTTCCCTTTTAAGGACAATACAGTATTATACTGATGTGTTAGACAAAGAGACTGCCTGAGTTGGTCACATTTTTCAGCAGCAAGTCCTGCTGAATTCACTAGATCATGACAAGATGTAGCCTGGAATGCGCATTAAGGTATTAATGGAGTGTGTATGCTTGATATCAAGTTTTCATGCTGAGCTGCACTGGTGTTAATCTAGTTTGATTACAGAGCCTAATGTAAATTCTTAGACAGATATTCTATTTTAGCTGAGAAACGAATGCTGACAGTTTACTGCAAGATGACAAATGAATGCTGACATTTTATTCTTACATGTTTATAAATCAGTTTAAAGGTTAAGAGTCATTAATGCGGGCAATCTGAAGAATCTATATACATAAACAAAATATTCATTTTTTGATAACTATGTATGTCCAATGTTATTCACAAAATATATAAGTCAGATTAAAGAATGAAGGGAAAATTGCAAATTTATCAGTATTAGTTTATCTTTTAACTGGAAACTAAATTACCTGATTGATAGGCCTTCTGATCAAACCACAATGTACAATATGGGTTGGGGTTTTTTTTGTCATTTACTTTAAAAATAAAATATCTACATGACAATTTGTAAAGAATAAAGGATTAACCCCTCCTTTCCCATATGACCCACAGAGATTAGAAGCATGCCAGTAACTGTACCAGTCTTCCAGGCACTCTGGAAAACAGATAATCAGTATGGTTTGTGCTAGGACACATCATAGGAATAATTTACATTCTTATTTTTATTGCACATTTTCCTAATATTACCAGAACTAAGACATAGTCATGGATTCCTGATCTATTTCCAAGAAAAGCTCTAAATAGTGCTCTGAGTGAAGCACAAATTCCAGTGGTAGTTTTTAATGGCTGACGAGGGTTGCTATGGGATGAGAAAGGGAGCGTGGCAAGTAAAAATTATTTATGGAATTTCTAAAACTCTGATGGAGACAGTCTAGATGAGCATGCCCTATGCTCCATGATAGATGTATGGACCATGGAGGATATGAGCACTTTCTTCATCATATTCTGACATTTTAAAAGTAATATAAAGAGGTTTCTCTGCAAAGGGGAATTCAGGTTGTTGTAAATTATCAAATCGGTAGCCAAATTTATAAGAAAATTTAACAATGTTTTATTAGATTGTTAACAAAAATAGAATTTTGAAAAACCACCACAGCCAAGGCAGCGTCAAACCCAGGTGCTGGCGCTGGGTGAACCAGGATCTGACTGACAAAGTGTCAGCATCTCCCCAGTGGTTCACCCCGACTGCTTCACGCCCCTAGCTTATATACAGTTTATTCTGCCTGAGGCAGAGGTGACCAAACGTTCCTTTGTGTCTCTTCACATGTAGAACTGGGGCCATACATGTGCAGGAATAGACAAAGGTAAGTCCAGGTGTCCAGATGGATGTCTGAGCACTTCAGAAGAGCCTGTATTCACATGTAGCAGAGTGGCTGCTGGTGCTTGAGCATGGTAGATGCAATATTCCCAGGTGCAGGTCCTGGGAGTGGCTTAGGCATTCCAAGGAAGTCAGCAGTCATGGTCTGGGAAGGTTTCATTCATATGTTAACAGACTTGATATTGTTATCCAGGAACTACTGGAATAAACATAAGACTCTGCTCCCAGCCAGGGTGGTCAAAGACATACCTTAGATTCTACAATGTTTTATACATATATAGCATGAATTATCTCTACCATATACTACAAGGTCAATGTCAACTATTAAAAATGTGAAGTGAAATTGCCTTTGTGAAATACAATCCTGGAACAACTTCTGGACGTGAAAACACAACAAACTTCAAAGCATTCATGATTGTTTTTCATGGATCAATGACCTACATGGCACACTTTGTCACATACAGTCCAGATCCCAGTTGTTTTCCAGATATTTATGAGATTTTCCTGATAAAAATATGGTATTTTGTATATTTGTTACCCATTAGCTAATGAATCAGTCTTTCAGAGTTAAAATATATGTCTAGAACATTTTAACTTAATATATGCACATATATATATATAAATATATATATTTATATATTTATATGTATTTGTATTGTGTATATGTATATATACATATGAAGCATTATACAGAGTACTCATAAAATAGCTATGGTCAAGGAAAGCTGAGAGCTGAGAGCAGAACTTTGAGTATTCTTTGACTGATTCTTTCAAACCATTTGCTTTAATTTCTCAAAATTCGTGAATCACCTGAATCAAAATTGCTCAGAATTGGTTTTCTGAACACTTTCTGCTTGTTTTGTTTTATAAATAGCCAACTAAGGAAATAAATACAATTCAAATTCAGAAATCTATTTTATATTAAATAGGAGACAGGCTGCTTGGTGTTTGTCAGAAAAGTCTTGCCTGAGCTTACTAGTGCAGGACCTGCTTCCCTTCCTCAGAGGAAAGTCAGAAAATGGAATCTGCAGGTCTAGGAAATGTTCAGATGGAATGTCACTGTTACATGAAAACTTCCACTGTAAAACATTCAAAGGTCTAAAAACAACAACAACAAAAAAAAATCCAGAACATTGCTAAACTGAAATTCACTTTCAAATTCAAGACACTTCTCACTGCCTTCTTCACAGCCCTTTTATACTTCTCAAGATGCCAGCTGGCATTCAGGCTGTTGTTAGGAAAAGTTTAGGGGATGAGCTATTGACAGACAGTCAATCTTGGTAAGTAAGGCTTTTCATTTTGCCTCTACAAGGATGTAGTGTTTTTTCTCAGGCAATTGCAAGAAAGTAATTCAAATGTAAGCCTTTTCCTGAACCCCAGCAATAAAAAATATATTCTACTCTATGCTGAGCTTCACTTTGTCTGACCACTGCATAAGCACCTGCCAAACATAATAAACATTTGCAGTGCAGGTATATCATTACATTTGTCTGCCACAATGGCTTGATCAAATTGACCTCTTGTTATTCAAAAGGCTGAACAGACCTCTGGTACTGCATGGCAGTATGGCAGAATTGTGCTTTTTGCATTGAAAATATTTCAACCTTCTGAAAATTGTGACATAGAAAATAGAACTGTCATCTGGAAATGTTTGAAGTTTGTGTCTTGGTTTTTAATGATTATATTTAAATACTCTCCACTGAAATAAAACCAAACTATCATTCATCAAAGATAAATAACTTTTAAGCTTAATGTTTAAACTAGATTATTTGTTCAGGGAGAAAACATTCACCACCACTAAATTTGGAAAATAGCATAATCTGCATTCACATAATACTTTATGTCTGAGGAATAATCTTTTTTAAACATGTCCACTGCTCAGGATATGAACTGCTCATGGCTGAACCAGTGAGATTTCATTCATGTGTCAGTGATTATATCTCCTAAAGCAAAACTTCTCCATTTTCTTTGTCCTATAGCTACCTATAGCTACACCTGCACAGCAAATCACATCATGTAGCTAGACTGTCCTACTGAATCTGAACTTAAATTTCCCGAATGAACTGCAGTTGAGGGGCACTGAATGGGTCTTAGAAATCTTTGATAGTTTCAGAGTAGTGCAGGAAGAAAGCATATTTCTTGTGAGTTCCCACAATTTACATGGACACCATCTAGAAGTTTTCAAATTGTGCATTACTTCTCAGGTCTTCTTCTAAACAGAGACCATCTCACTTTTGTTTCTTGAGAAGCACCACTGATGCTTCTGAAAATAAGTTTTAAAAAATACTTTATATATCTCTGAGGAAAGAAAATGTTTCCAATGATGCCTCAAGAGAACTGGAGACCAGCAGATAACTAAAATTGTACCTGAGTGTTCATACTAAACTAAAAAGCAGTTCCATACTTTCTTAAAGCACAGTTTTTGATGAGAAGAACACAGCTATGGATGGATAAAAATTGGTTCTTCCACCCTTCAGATTGGGAAGGCAATGGTCTTGGAACTCTAGGAAGCTTTTACTGTCTTAGGATCTGGATTTTGAAGTTGTTGTCAGAGAAGACGTGAAGGGGTACATCTTATATGGTCTCATGGGGATTTAAACTGTTGGAATCATGGGCTGTGTTGAAGACATGATGTCTGCTTTCTTCTTATCTGGGAGTCCATTAGATGGACAGGACTTCACCAGCTGGGGAATCAGGCCCCAGCCGACACTGAGATAAGTTTCTGTAGATGCACCTTGCTTCCCTAAGAAGTGAATTCTTAAGCTGCACCATTAAGAGTGCTATTATATCTGTGATTACCAGTGTAAAGTCCCACAGGCACACAACCTCTTCTTGCTGTAAATAACCCTACAGTAGTCCAGGGAAAAATTAAATCTTATGTAGTTCAAAGACTGGTTATGCTCTTTTTACACTCAGCAAAATCATCCTCTTGTCAGAAGTCATGAACTGTTGCCTAGATGGGATTTCAGCTGTCATACATATTTCAGAGAAGAAAGGAGTCAAAGAATGATGTGACTCCTTTAATGGTAGCAGTTGTCTAAGTAATTGGCCTTTCAACATGTTGAGGTTATTTATTCCAAAACTAGGTGGTTATACGATGGTAGCTGAGCTTGACCCAAAATGCCTGTAAAAGCAAGCTCTTTCATTGTTTTAAAATTATTTTAATGAATGAGTCCTTATGAAGATGATAATATGAGGTATGAATTAGACAAGTTAACAGCAGTTTCTGGAATATATTCTCTCTGTGACATCAGAAAAATGTGGAGTAACTCCAGCTGCAATTTCGAATAAATTACTTACTTTGTTCTGGTGAAACTGAAAGGAGAATCTAGTCTGATTAATGCTAAATGAAAAACAGCATGACTACTTACTGCATATATTTTCAGTGAAAAATTACTAGATCTATATTCATTCATTTGTAATATAAATGTGGAAGGACAGATCTTCAGTGTACTCCTAGTGATTCATGTGGTGCTCAGCTGGTTTTGTTTTCACTGCATTCCTATTAGGTGAGCACAATTCTGGAACAATTGTTCCAGGCTAAATTTATATATGTTAAAAATCAATTTCCTTTCTGATGAAAAAGTGATACAAAAATCAAAGCAAACTAATTAATTGATTAGGGTCTGAATGCAAATAAACAAATCCAACTCTTGGAAAAAAAATCACTTCATCTTCATTGAGCCAAAACTGCCTTTCTCCACAGAAGAACTTCCATATTTTGCCTGATGGGACTTGGGATATGATGGCAAAGATAGGCTGAGGTCCTAGTCTGAATTTAAATTAAAACTTTTCCAAGTTGAGCAGTGTTAAGATCTGAAAGTTTTTCTCACCTCACTGCAAATTATTTTGTATTTTTCTTATGTACACTTTTTTTTGGCCAAGCTGAAACTGGAACTGGGGGAAAAGAGGGAAATGAAAAATGTGGAGAAAAAGATGGTGTTACCAAGAATATTGGAGGAGGAAAAGTGAAAATGAACTTGAACAGCTTAGTGGGAGACAGGGTATTATAGACTTTTCAGGTAACTATAGACTTTGGCTCTGGAACCCACTATTTTCAAACAAAATGATTTTGAAGGCTCTGGAACAATTCCTATACATGCAGCCTGTAGGCCTGATGCTGCTTTCAGTTACGCTACTGATAGCCCAGAAAGTTGTGCTGGTCCCTGATAAACCTCTTCTGGGCTTCCATAATTGCAACTAACAACACACTTGTGGTAAAAAAAATACAGACAGAAGGTCTGAAGATGCATGAAGATGCCCAAGAGCATGAAGACCTGCCAAATAAAAATGAAATGTAGGCAATCTCATAAGATTATGGACAAGGTCCAGCTGAAGTGCACATAATCATAAAATGGTTTGAGTTGGAAGGGACCTTAAAGAACATCTAGTTCTAATCCTCTTGGCATGGGCAGAGGCACCTCCCACTAGATCAGATGGCTTAAAGTAGCATCCAACCTGTTCTTCAACACTTCCAGGGATTGAGCATCCACAGCTTCCCTGGGAAACCTGTGCCAGTGCCTCACATACTTCACAAAAAAGAATTTCTTCCTAATATCTAATCTAAACCAGCTTTCACTCAGTTTACCCCTTGTCCTGTCACTGAAGGTCTTGGTAAAAAGTCCCTCTTTCCTTTAACTCTTTTTAAGTATTGGAAGGCCACAGCAAGATCTCCCTGAAGCCTTCTCCTCTCCAATCTGAACAGCCCCAGTTCTCTCAGACTATCTTTGTAGGAGAGGTGCTCCATCCCTCTGATCATCTTAGTGGCAGGTGGGGTCTCAGCAGAGCAGAGCAGAGCAGAGCAGAGCAGAGCAGAGCAGAGCAGAGAGACAAAATCCCCTCCCTTGCCCTGCTGGCCATGCTGTTTTTGATGCAGCCCAGAATACAGCTGGCTTTCAGGGCTGCAAGTGCACATTGTCAGACCATTGTCTTGAACATAGTGAGGGCTGTGAAAGGCAACAAGCAGAGCTTCTGCAGGTCTATCAGCACCAAAGACTAGGAAAAAGAAGTGTGCCAGCTGCTGAACAGGCAAGGGCATAATGAACTTGGTGGTGGTGTGAATGGAGCAGAGGTACTCAATTCCTTCTTTGCCTCCATCTTCTCTAGAAAGCTATAAATCACAGGACTCTGAAGCAAGAAATAATTAGTTCTGGTGGGCAAGGATTAGGACAGGGAACATTGAAATAAACTGAATGTATTTAAGTCCATGTGACCTACAGGGAGGCACCCCTGAGTGCAGAGGGAACTGCTGGTATCTCTGTGAGTTCATTCTTGATTAAGGTCATATGAAAGGTCATAGTGACCAGGGGAGACTTCTGAGTACTGAGGGAAAACAAATGTCATTACCATCTTCAAAAAGGCATGAAGAAAGGTTCAGGGAAACTACAGGTCAGAGCTCCACCTTGATCTTTGGGCAGGTCATAAGCAAATAATCCTGAGAGCCATTTCCAGGCAAATAAAAGACTATAAAGTTACTGGGAGTAGTCAGTGTAGATTTATGAAGATGAAATCATGCCTGACCTGAGAGGCTTCTACAATGGAGTGAACAGGGGAAAGCAGTGAATTCTATTAATTTGACTTCAGCAAAGCTTTTGACAGTCTCTCCTAACAACCTTGTAGACATTCTGATGGAATATGGGCTAGCTAAATGGACAGGGAAGTTGATTCAAAACTGGCTGAATTGCTGGGCTGATAAGGCTGTGACCAGCAGCATGAAGTCCAGCTGCTGATCAGCCACTAGTGGTGCTCTAAAGGGGTAAATCATCTTCATCAATGGCCTGGATGCTGGCACATCATGCACCTACCACAAGTTTGCAGATGACACAAAACTGGGAAGAAAGAGGGTTTGATAGATTAGGTGGCTGTGCTGCTATTTAGAAGGGTCTGGAAAGGCTGGGGAAATGGACCAAGAGCATCTCACAGAGTCGAGCAAAGGAAAGTGCAGAGTCCCACTCCTGGAGAGGACCAACCCAGGCACAGGAATAAGTTGCCCAGAAAGGCTGTATGTCTTTGTCCTGGGAGATATTCAGAAACCTAACTGGCCATATCCTTGAACAAGCTGTCATGGCTGACCCTGCTTGGGCAGGGGTGGGGTTGGGCTGGGCAGTTCCCAGAGGAGCCTGCCAGCCTCAGCCATCCTGTGACACTGGATTTACTGGGACATAGCTCTACTCCTCTAAAATTTTGAGGAAGTAATGGCTCCTACTCCACAGCCAGTGGTAGCACATACAAAATAAGCTGTTTGTATAATATATAAATGCAGCAGAACCTGTATAAAGGTCACAAAGACATATTCTCTTTTATCTACTTGTATGCACTGCAACTGGAGTGAGCGATTCCATAATTCATTTCAATGGGAGTTTTGTAAGCATTAGATGTAGGTTCCAAATGCCTGACCTGCATTTTTATGGATGATTTGTTTGCAGCAGTGGGCAATCCTGTGGAGAGAAGAGGTTTTGATACTCAGCTGAGTACTAACTTTAACTCATCTCCATTTCTAAGAGACATTCAGATAGCAGAGTAGTTCATGTTTTCAAAATGCTGCTTTTTGATTCAAACTATTTACTGTAATGAAACAAGTAATTTGTTTTTATCTGAGCCTGCATCACATGTCTCACTTCATTGCTGGTTCTGAACATCAGTAGAAGGTTCTTGAACTCTGCTTGTCTACACCAGTGATGCATCCACAGTGTGATCTTCCACAGCTCAGAGTAATGGTTCATAAGTGTCACTGGACAGAGTTGTACAACATTTCATTTTTTCGCTTTAATCTTATCTGGTGATAAGCAAGTTTTGGAATTTGTTGTTTGGGAAAGAAAACTGGCATTTTTATCACCTAAGAATGAATCCTACTTTCACCTTGCTGGTTATTGGTATTAATTATGCTTGTCATGAACTTAGAGCAAATGCACAAAGTAATATTTTCACTTAACTTTAATACATGGTTGGCAAGTATACACAGCAGTTTTGTATCAGGAAGGTCTAACAGCTATCTTCAAGCTGAATACTTTATATAAATATAATTTTTGTATTGTGAATATCATTATAAAATCTAACATAACAGGCATAAACTATGATACATTTTGATGTTACAAGAATAAGGAACACAGTATGTTATTGACAAGGAAAGTTCTTTCAGAGCAGATAGTTTTTCCTTGAAGTGGCTATCACAAAGTGACACTGAATCCCTCTAGCACAGTAAAGCTCAAGTAAATGAAATCATGTCAACATTTTTTATATAATTATTACTTTTAGCTCCACAAATTGCATGAAAGCTTTGAATGTATTTTAGTGATATTACAGATTTCAGTATGTTAAAAACTTCTGCAAACTGTGGCAATTTCTCTTTTCTGAATATAAAAATTACCTACCCAAAACTACACTTCTCATAAAAGGAAGGTGATTTCTGATATAATTTTAAAAAAGCACACTGCATGTCAAGTTTTCTAACACTGAAGATAAGCCTTGGTTGCTGATGAGCCGTTTTCCCTTTGTCTGCCTAATGTAAAAAGACAAGAAACCACTTCAAGGCCAGAAGCCACAAATCCCTTCCCCACACTATAGGCCTTTAAGTCCTTCTTGTCCCTTTCTCTGTGTTCCAATGGCTTTCTCTCTGTTTTGCAGAATAACTCTCATGGGAGGAGAAAATCAGTAAATGCTGACTTCCCTCTGTCCCTGTAGCTGCCTATGCGTAAGGCTTGGGATTCTCCTGACATCCCTAAGAAATGACTAGACTTCGACAACTGAGGACCACAGCCCCCACTTTGGGGATGAATATTAGGTTATTATATCAACAATGAGTATCAAAATTATCAATAGTGCCACTCAAAGTGCATGTCAAACACATTCTTCCATGGAGATTTCCTGCAGGAAAATAATTCTAATTCAAAGCAGACAACTGACTGAGTCTCTGGGTATGCTGCTTAGCACTTAGAGAGGAGTGAGTTTCAAGATGTGGTGAGGGATATAAAAGTCCTAGCAAGGGGTGTCAGCTGGAGGAGATGAGAGCAGCTGAGTGCACATAAACCTTGTTTAGAGGAGCTTCCAAGTGACTCCATGTCTCCAGTGATGGAGATTACCACATTCTCCAATATACCAGCTCAGGTGAATCCTTCACCCTGCCTCCACCGTGAATCATTCAAGGTGGGAAAAGAGTGAAAAAAACTCCCACAGTAGAAAACAAAACAACAAGACATTAACAAAACCAACTATGTCTCAGGAGGAAAAAAAAATGAGTGTGAAGGCCATTGAGCTGGTAGGTAGGAACAAATTCCTTGGCTTGGGACCTGCACAAAGAAGCTGAGAGGTTGGGGTCTGTGCAAAGCAGCTGAGAGCAGAAAGGGGAAAGAGCAATTTTGTCAGGACATTTAAATTTGGATATGAATGAGTGTATCATCACCCTCCATGCACCAAAAGGTGCCAATTTTCTTATGCAATGAAGCTTAAAGGATTTGGCTATTGCTTTTGCAACAAAGGATTTTTCTAATCACGTTATAGAAGTGCTTGATCTAATCTCTTAATCTAGTTTAGGTTGTCTCCCTGTTTTGGACATTCTCATCTCTCTGTGCATGTTGATACATATGTGTGTTTATAGTAAAAAAACTCCATGTATTTGAAAGTTGAAATTGTCAGAATTACAATTTTCTGTTCACCCAAGTATAAAAGCCTTGTCTCACCCTTGCAGTCACAATTCATTCATCTCATGCCACTGTATCATGCAGAAGCTTTAATTGTGTAACTGCAGATTTCCTGCCCACCTCCCTTCCCCATGTTCTGTTTCAACTCCTACATAAATGCCACCACTATTTTAGTTCATTTTGCTGTGGCTCTGCATGGTCTGGATTTGAAGCACTGTCAGTGACCTCTGTGGAAGATCTCAGTGGAGGGACCAGGTGGGCTCCCAGGCTAACACACCTGAAGCCTGGGCATTTCACTTGACTCTAATTTACAATAGGGTCACACATGTCTGCTCGGTGGATGTCTGTCCTGTGCAGGTCATGGCAGCACAACATGCCAGCTGTGAAGGTGACCTGGAAGGTCAAAAGATCTGTGGCTTGTGGTTCTCTTCCCCATTGTCAGCCTTGGGGAAAAGGTGACCACAGAAGCCAGAACCTTGCATTGGCAATATTTAGAATTTGGGAGCGAACTTCCAAGGATTTTGTCTCATCAGTATTTTAGCCTCTCTCAACAGGCCTCCAGGGACATGTAGCATTTTTATATTGCTGATACTTTGTAACTGCTGCCTTCTGCAGCCATCAGTGTACCCATACTACACTCTTGGGATTAACAAAGTGCTGCTTTCCTTTTTCCTTATCTTCTTTGCCCCTCAATAAGTTCATCCCACACCACCCTTTATTCATTATACTCACCATGGAATTTTCTTTAAGTCAGGTTTTCCAGGCTGCTCCGAGTGCCATCTCAGTTCCACTGTTTTAGAGTGGCTTCTGGTTCATAGCTTATGTATGTACATTCAGTGAAGTGAATTAACCCACCTACATGTCTTCTTGATAGTGGTGCTGGAATTGACTTAATTTTTTAATTTCTACATCAAGGTTTTTATGTGTTTTTTCCTTCTTCATTTGCCAGTGGTGCACTGTTTATTGTACAAGGGAGAAATCATCTTATTCATACTCTCTATTATGTTTAGGATATTCCTGAAGACAGTGTGACAATGAACATTGTCAATAGTTATCTAGTGGAAATGAGAGACTGAGAAATTTAGGAGTGTGGATCCACAGTAATATCTGTGATGTAGTTTTAAGATTATTTGCAATAATGAGAAGATGTCACCAGAATCCTAACATTATTACAATTACTTCAACACAAGCAGACATCAGCTTGTAGCAATACACTTTACTGTTTCTCTTCTACAAAGAAAAAAAACCACCATTGTTCTATGAAAACTGGCAAGATTGTGGTATGAATGTGATATAAATGAGGACTCACAACTGCCCTTCAGAATCTGAACTTTGGGATAAAAACAAATAAATTAGGCAGACAGGGATGTGGCCAAATTAGTTCTAAGTACTGCCTGTGGATGGGATGTTTTTTGAATAAGGAAATCTTCCTTAAAAAACCCAAAAGTTGAACGTAAAACCTGCCAGGCAATCAGTACACAGGGATTTAGGCAGGAACCAGCTCTTCTAAATATTAAGTCTTCATGTGGAGCAATTTTTTTTTTTTTTAACATAAACCCAGGAAATATTTGAATGCCTTTTGCTGAGCTGTTCACCCCATAGCCCCAAAGATTTATTTACTGACACCAGCTGACAGGGATTAAGAGATCCAAACCATTTAACAGAGGTGCTCTGTTTCCTGCTGAATGCCAGGTGTCAAAGGCTGAGGATGGAGTCCTTTTGCATGGATGATTTGATAAAAAAATTAATAACCCTACAAAAATCTAAAATAAGAACTTGGGAAGAGATGCTTTTAGAAATAGACAGTTTATCACCTTGGACAAACATGTAGATATAATCTGAAGAGAACACAAATAACCCCTTGGTCAGAAAACAGATTTAAGAAGTTTATTTTGGTAATCAATACTTATGACTTAAATGTAGATGTGCTTTAAGCCTCAAGCTGGGATTAGGCCAGTATTGTGCAAAGTGGTTTAAGAGAAAGGAGAGAAATTTCTGGCTGATCAAAATGTTTATGTTCTTATTTCACATGAGCAAATTAAAAAAATTAGTTCAATAAAAAAGTGAAACAATAGAAAACAGTCTATAAAGTTATGGGAAAACACAGTTCCTGAACCCAGCTATGTGAGCAGCTTTTTATAAAATGCTTTCTGTTTTAAAAAAAATGTATAAAAAGTTATAATATTAATACCTGCTACCCACCTAGCTTGTGTACAGTTTTCCTTTCACAGAGTATGATGGTATAACTTAGGGGCTTAGCACATGTCAGAGTTGCCAGTTGTTCCTGTGAAGTGACTAAAATATATAAAATGTGTTTACAATTGAGTAACTCTGCCCCCACAAATGAACAGGTTGTGCTTATTTTGAACTTGTAAAAATGGAAGCAGTCGACCAAATAGGTGATTTATAAAGAGAAAACGCTAGCAGAATTATTCTGTTGTGTGAAAGAAATTGGAGTAGCCAGTGGGAAGAATATAATGCAGCATGGCAGGCTTTAATTTACCTCTGGAATATATCAGGAACCCTCAGCATTTCTGCATCAGAAACTGTTTGTGATAAGGCTTCCCTGTTTCAGCATCACTTCTCAACTAGGTATTTGCTTTAACCCTGATATTTTCCTTTACTTTCTCACTGTCTAAACACACCCCTAGAGCTCTGCAAGTATAAATTACACAATCTATGGCCTTACCAGGTTCCCCTAAAAAGTTTTCATCTATGCATTGTATCTTTCAGAATTAGGTTATTTCAGTCCAGATATAATCACCTAGTTCTTTAACCCATTACTGCCTGATGGATAATCTTCAAAATAATGGTTTGCCACCAAAAAGGCTAAAATGTACTATCTATTTAAAACATTGTGAAGTCTTAGATATCCTGGTCTATTTTCTAATGAACGCTTAACTGGCAATCATGAACATTTTGCTCATTTTATTCTCCTTTTATTCTCATTTTATTATGATCGTAATGCTTTTTCTCCTTCACAAGTGTTATTATCTGAAGTGTTTGCTATAGGACCAACTTTGGACCTACTGAAATGAATGTATACATCTGCTATCTTTGTTGCAAGTGAGAATTAGTACAATTTTAAGCACTCTTGACCTGTATTTAAAGCCTGGCTAACCAGCAGAATTGCTAACTATAGTTTTGAAGTGTTTATTATTTTTGCTGGGTTACATGTAGCTATACTTACAAATAATAAAAAAAAAAAGACCGTTTCAGTTAAAAGCTACACAGAAATGGGGTTCCTGAAAGCCAGTGGCATTGTATGCTCTTATGCTGGACTATAACTGGCTGCTCTGCTGAAATACCATCCTTTTATGTAGCTTGTTCTGAGTTGTTTCTTTGGCTGATACACAAACTAAAATACAACAGTTTATGTAACTATTCGGATCATGGTTTTGCTTTCAAATTTGTAGGATGAAAATGCATCAATAGGTCATTTTTATAATCTTAATCTTTTAAATGAAAACGGTGTAAAGGAGACCAAACATTTGCAAGTGAATGGTACTAATTGTGCATTAGTTCAGATTTTAATATAACATAAATTGACATTTTTGACTAATATTTCTAATTGAATTAGTGGAGCAAATTGCTGTTCTCTTAAATGAATCATCTTGTTTTTCATATAAGATCACTGAACACATGAAGAATCATACCAGATGTATTAGGAAGGAGATTGTTCCGCTGAATTTGACATATGGAGATACTGTCAAGGAAGTATGTATTCCTTGGCACCAGTAAGAAGAACAGCCTTCCTGGTTTCAGACCCTCACATTTTAAGTTTTACTTCACTGGGCAGTCTTAGACCCAGTTGCACTAGTGACCTGTCAGCAGGGACTCCCTGGAAGTGGAGGCATCCTTTGTACTCATTGTCTCTTTGAATACTTTGCTTCCACTGAAGAGAGGGCAATGTTAGCTTGTTCCTAAGAGCTTTTTCACAGTTTGTGAACTCTAAATCAACCTTGAAAAACAAAATTTTTAAAAAATTAAAGAAATTACAGCCAAACTTCTCCAATTATCTGGAATTTTATTCCATCCATATACATGCATAGTAACAACATTTGTTGAGAAATTATTTCTATCAGAAGTAGAACATTATCTTTGTGATCACCAGTTGCAGTATTGCTACTCTTATATTTAAATATATCTTATATATGAATTAGATTCATAATTGCAGCATTGAGTTTAGGGTTTTGTTTTAGACTGTGCCTTTCAAAAGATAAAACTGATTGATATGACCTCATTTCTTACAATACTGCTTCCAGTAATTTTGTTCATTCTTTATAAAGTATTGCATTTAACAGCAAAGGTTTAAAAATTGAGACAGAGATGCATCAGCGAAAGAAAATACAAGTACTATACAAGAAAGAAAATGCCATCTTCATTTAACGTACGTTTCAGATTAAGAAAGTGGACAGAAACATACTGCTACATACAAATGCAAAGCCTAATGACTAAGGTACTGTATGTGCTAAAATATAAAGTGCAAACTGAGCCCAATTGTTCAAAAAAATTGAAATTTTAAGGCGAACTTTACAGCATAGTTGAAACTTCTTTGCAAGTTATATTTTAGCATATACATATATCTGCAACAGCATATAAGAAAAAAATCAGGATACACAAGTGCTTTTGAAGCTATTTCTAAAATGCTTTTCTGTATTGTTTGCGACTATTTTCTTTAAAATCTACTATACAGTGCAAACCATATGTGCTACACAATAACTATACAATAACATTACAAATGACTTTAATATAAAGTTTTTAAATAAAAAATAACATAACTACAGCTATGAATACTGCTGGTAAAATAAATTAATATTTTTGAAAATGGCACCAATAATACACTTTACTAATGGACTGTAATGAAATTACACCTTTAAGTCTTCAACTCAGCAATAGTGAAATCTCCTGATTGTCCAGATGTAATTCAAACAGCTTTCCTTAAACTGCATGGAACAATATGCTAAACACATGTACCAAAGGTGACCGATTGTTTCATTTGACATGTTCTGCTGCATGTGAAGAGCAATAAAACTTCTTGTGAGTTATAAAGTTTGAGAGATTGTTGAACTGGATGTCACACAGTCGGCAATACTTTCCACTGGTTGGAGCCTGGGTAGAGCCATTCACACCTTTAGCTATACTAGACAACTGTTCCTCTGCTGTAGGAATTGCTGGAGAGACGTTTTCATTTGTAGCTAAGGGATTCTCAGAGATCCAAGAAGGAGACTTGTGCCCATCTTCATGTGGAGGATTCTGGGAAATGTTCTCTTGCTGTGGGTTAGCAGCAGGCCTTTCCTCCTGTTTTAGTCCCCCATTAACTATTACCATGCCTCGGTTTTTCGGCAGTAGTGGAAGAGATTCTTTCTTCGGCACAGCGCATCCATTTGAAGGCGCCTGGCCTTTAGAAGATTCACTTTCTGTATTTGTGCTTTGATCTAAATCAGTATTATGAATGACGAGAGAACCAGAAATGTAATCACTTGGCTTTATTCCATAATATGGAGAAAGCTGATCTGCTCCTTTAGCTTTCTTTATTGCTCCAGGGTAAAGGCATTGTGGAAGAAACAAATGTTTGTTTTCTTCTTTTGTAGCAATAAGCTGGGCGGCTTCACTAAAGACTTTCAGTCCTTGAAGTGTTGCTAAGTGTGTGGAAAATAAGTTTCCATTAGGAGAGGACTGTTTTGAGTTTCCATTTTTTTCACATTTGATTATGCTTCTCTCATAACTGACATCTGGGCTGTTTCTTTCACTTTCTGGGTTTTGAAACACCTTACTGTCGAGTTGTCCCAGGTCACCACGCTGATGAGCAGTGACAGGACAAAAATTCTGCTTGTGAGCCAGGTAGTTCTCTACCTTGTTAAAACTGATCTTGCATACGGTGCACTCATGGTAGTCCAGCAGCCTTTTGGGAGAAGTGGACGTCCTCTCTGACGGGGGTAAGCATTTTTTACTGAGATCTATTGGCACATCCATCTCCAAGCAAGACACGGTGGAGTGGGCAGTATCACACTTTGAAACTGGAACACACTTGTTAATAGACAGTGATGTTTCCAGATGCTTCGAGACTATTCCTGGAAAGATATCACATCGTGGGTGGTAACATTCCCCAAGACCCTCTGTTGGCTCTTGAGTAGATGTACATGGATTGCCAAGATTAGCAACTTCTAGAAATCGCTGTTGAACTAGTGGTGGCCTCTGCTCTTGCTCTGGTAAGCACATCTCGTACATCTTCCTTCGCTTCCGAGTACGCATTGTTCTCTGCATGGCAGGCACTTTGTTGGAAGCGGACCTCTTCAGCGGGGGATCGTGGCGAGTGGCACAGTAATACTGCTTGTGGACCATGTAGGTCTCATGTCTGCTGAAAGTAATATTGCAAGCTTCACATGTGGTCTTGTTGGGGTCACTCTCCCCCTCTACTAAGGGAGCATTGGGATTCTTCACATCAGAAGGTTTTCCATTGATCTTCTCATCACCATTGCTTGCAGTTGACAACTTCTTAGGCTGTGCAGTAAAGTCTTTTTCATGACTTTTATTGTTTGGCCCAATCAAATCTAAAACATTGGAAGAGTTTAAGCAAGATGTCTGCAGAAGTTGATTTTCTGGATCAGATGTGTGAGGAGCTGGATTCAGGATGTTTATAGAGCTTTGACCATTGCTGGGACTTACAGCTTCAGGCATTTTTTCTGGAACACTGGAAAAATCTGGTGACTTTGCCATCTGCTGCCATCGGCTGCTGCAGTAATGCTTTTTGTGTACCAAATAGTTGTCCAAATTATTGAATGTTATGTTGCATTCAAAACATGTAGCCCCTTTAGGCATCAAAGGACTGTAAATTACAGGTGGATAATTGCTACTTCCATGCCTCAGCCTCCGATGGACCAGTTCGGACATTTTGGCTAATATCTCTGAAGCCTGAGGAACCACAGTGATGTCTTGGGGAAAAGCAAACTGGGAAAGAAAAGGTCCCATTGGGAAAGAAGGACCAATATTAGGCTGAACTGGCGATGAAGCAAGTCTTGGACTGGATGGTTCAGATTTTATTTTGGTATATGAAAAGCTCTGCTTATTTGCGGCAGGCTGGGTTTCTGGCCTCTGGTTTGGAAGGAAAAGTGGAGCCTTTTTTTCACATTTATCAAGCTCTGTATCAGAACTTGCATCTTTAGTCTGCATGGTCTTTTGGCTCTGTGGAACATCATTTCTGCTCAACAGGTCCGTTGCTGGCTGTAAACCTTCTTCATTTCCACTTGGAGAGTGTTCAATGTCACTTTCTCTCTGAATTTTGTTGCCAGAGACATGTAACTCTTGGTGCTGCAGTAGCTCCCTCTGAGTTTGGAAGCCAAAATGGCAGTGATTGCATCTAAAGGCAGCTTGAGTAAGATGCGAGAACAGGTGCTGATGAAAGTTAATCACTGAATCTGCAGTGTAAGTACAAACTGTGCATTTCAGACTAGCACCGGGTGGGAGAAATTCTTCCATTTTCACTCCTACAGAAAAGACAAGCAAAATACAAAATAAAGTGACCATTTTTCCCCTCATGAAGAATACTGGGAAATCAACTGCACAGAGGGTACAAATGCAGTGAGAATGACTAATTTTTTTCTAATGAGATAGTATTAGTCACCCTGAAAATACTTGAATTGTTTTTTTCTCAAACTGCTAGGTTATTCCCAGACTTTTACTCTGCTTTGGAGAGCCCTAGTATTTGCATACATTCATCAGAGCTGTAGGGAGAGAAAGAACAAGGAAAAGGATAAAAATATACTGGACTTATTTTAAATGAAGGGTCTCAGAAATTACAGTTGCAACTAAAGGGACACATTATGTTCCCCATACACAATCACTGGAAATTTTGAATGCACAGAAAGCACACCAAGGTCAAGAGGTTCAAGGTTATGATGTAGCTTGAGGTACAGCCCTCAGTGTGCCTGAAAGCCAGACAAAGCAGAAGTAGCATTTTGAGTATTACTGATGCTCAGCTCTTTCCTTGCATGGGTTGGCTGTAGTGTGGGAAGAGGTTACAGATCTACCCTCATCAGAAAGGACTGATGACTGTGTTCCTTGTGAAGGGAGGAGGAGCAGTAAGACATGACTTCACTGACATTTTATCTTTCACATATAATGGCCATTGGCAACTACTGCTATAATATGACAGACACCTTTTCCTCATGAAATCACTACCACTTTATCAAGAACAGTACATTCAAAGACATCTTACAATCACCGATTAAACAAAAAACTCCATGTTTCATGGCATTTTGAAATTGAAAATGCTTTAAAAAGAGATAAGACCAGATTTCTCTACTGCAACAACACAGATTCTACTTACATTTTAGACAATAGAAACTGAAAAAAATATTGATAGGGATGATATTCAGAATTTAAAATGAGTATTTGTTCTGCCTACACATAGGCAGAACATATACCACACCTCAGTCAGGTGAAGTAGGTGTGTAGTAGTTGGACAATACAAAACTGTGAGAATATTGTATCTCACTCTGTGGGTAGTCACATTGTTGTACCTGGAGGTCCTTGTTTCTTCCCTAGCATCAGTGACCCCCCAAGTTGTGAGTGACATCTTAAATTTGACCTGCTCTTGGCCTCAGAGTCCAGAAGAGAACCAAGGAGATACACAGCACTTTAGTCAGCACTTTGTTTCCCATCAGGCACTCATTCCCCAGAAGGCCACGTGAAGCTTTAGCTCCTCCACTGACATGAGATGGTGCTTCACATGCTTCCCCATCATCTGGTACAGTGACAGCAGTCTCTATGGGACTTAGCATTTCAGTCAGGGTTCTGCATTCCAGTGGTGTAGGTCTGCTAGAGCCTCCAGTGGGAACAGCAATAGCAGTTGAGTTGAAGCAAACACAGTGCTTCCAAAGATTACAAGATATTTGGAAAAGGAATGTTTCATTCCTCCTGCAGAAGGTGTTATAACTTGTGACAATCTCTATAGAAAAAAAAAGACTGACAAAGGAAAGAGTGCAAAGAATGATTGAATAGACTGGTTTGTGACTAAAAGAAAAGGGAAAGGCCTGAGGTTTAGTCTCTCTTCTAGGAAATAACTAAAGATTCTTACTGGAAATTCACCACAATCTCAGATCTATGTCTTTCAAGGAACATAGATCTCTAGATTACATGCAGACAAGGTCACTCACAGCTCATGGCTCAAAATCCTCAACATCTAAGCCAGTTGCTATGTCAATAAATGCAAATAGTTGGAGAAAATATTTTGCACAATGGCTAATATTTCAGTTTTCCTCTGCATGGGGAGAAATTCATCTGTTATCCTCCCAGAGTATCTGGTTATAATTACCAGGCTGTAGGACACACTGGGCTGCGTGCACCTGATCTTATTGAAGCTGTTGTAACCTATGGTTCTGTTGGCTTACTGCACAGTTAAATATTTGCTAGGCAACAAACAGAAAACTGCAATAGCCTGGTAGTGTCTTGAAGCACAGAAAGATCTGAGCTCTAAATTACACAGAATCACTAGGTTGGAAGAGACCTTCAAGATCATTGAGTCCATCCCAACCCTAACACTTCAACTAAACCATGGCACTGAGTGCCATACCCAGTCTTTTTTTAAACACATCCAGGGATGGTGACTCCACCACCTCCCCAGGCAGACCATTCCAGTACTTTATCACTCTTTCCATAAGAAACTTTTTCCTAATATCCAACCTATATTTACCTTGGCACAGCTTAAGACTGTGTCCTCTTGTTCTGTCAGTTTCTGCCTGGAGAAAGAGACCAACCCCCACCTGACTACAGCCACCTTTCAGGGAGTTGTAGAGAGTGATAAGGTCACCTCTGAGTCTCCTTTTCTCCAGGCTAAACACCCCCAGCTCCCTCAGTTGTTCCTCACAGGGTTTGTGTTCCAAGCCCCTCACCAGCCCCGTTGCCTCCTCTGGATGTGCTCAAGTCTCTCAACATCCTTCCCAAACTGAGGGCCCAGAACTGGACACAGCACTCAAGGTGGGGCCTCACCAGTGCCAAGCACAGGGGAAGGATGACCTCCCTGCTCCTGCTGGCCGCACTATTCCTGAGGCAGGCCAGGATGCCGTTGGCCTTCTTGGCCACCAGGGCTCACTGCTGGCTCACTGCTTGTCTGTGGTCAACCAGCACCCCCAGGTCCCTTTCTGCCTGGGCACTGTCCAGCTACACCGTGCCCAGCCTATAACACTGCACGGGGTTATTGTGGCCAAAATGCAGGACTCAGCACTTGGACTTATTAAACTTCATCCTATTGGACTCTGCCCATCCATCCACCCGATCCAGGTCTCTATGGAGCCCTCCTACCTTCCAACAGATAGACACATGCTTCCGGTTCAGTGTCATCTGCAAATTTACTAATGAAGGACTCGATGCCCTCATCCATGTCATCAATAAAAATATTGAACAGAACTGGCCCCAGCACAGACCCCTGAGGACACCACTGCTGACTGGCCCCAGGTGGATGCAGCACCGTTCACCACCACTCTCTGGGCCCAGCCATCCTGCCAGGTCCTAGCCCAGCAAAGAGTGCTCCTGTCCAGGCTGTGAGCTGCCAGTCTTCCCAGAAGTGTGCTGTGGGAGACAGTACCAAAGGCCTTGCTAAAGTCCAAATAGACGACATCCACAGCCTTTTCTACATCCACCAGGAGGGTCACTTGGTCATAAAAGGAGACCAGGTTAGTCAAACATGACTGACCCCTCCAAAACCCATTCTGGCTGGGTCTGATCCCCTGGCCATCCTGTAAGTGCTGCATGGTGACACTCAATATAAACTTTTCCATTGCCTGACCAATGGAAGGTACTGAGGTCAGGCTAACTGGCCTGTAATTACCAGGATCCTCCTTCCCACCCTTTTTGTGAATGGGTGTCACATCGGCCAGCCTCCAGTCATACAGAACCTCACCACTGAGCCAGGACTGTTGGTAAATGATGGAGAGTGGCTTCACAAGCTCATCTGCCGGCTCCCTCATCACCCTGGGATGGATCCCATCTGGTCTCATAGATTTATAAACATCCAAGCAGCTCAGCAGTTCTCTGAATGCCTCCTCTTGGATAACAGGGGGCCATTGATGATGAATGACTAAGGGTTTTCTGTGTTGTCTACATAAAGAAGTTTTCACTTAGCACTATTCTAGTCCTTTTCTGGGAGGTACCAAACTCCTCCAAGACAGTATGTGGCCTTTAGAATTGCAATTGCTACCCAGGTATCAAAGGAACATTTTTTGCTTCACCAAATCCACAGAGTAGACTATGCACACCCCAGGAGTTTTTACACTGCAGGCAAATAAGGGTTTCTTCTGTGATGGAAGCACCCATTAATGTCCTTTGGACTCCACTCATTGAACAGGAGGATCAGGAACACCTGTAGAGCCCTTGTTTCTTTTCAGAAGCAGATCTGTACACCAAACATCAAACACACAACACACTGACCCTGCGGTCTTTTTTATTTGTGGGTGTTCTCGGCCACTGAAAACTCCAATGCAAAATGTCCTGCAAACTCTTAACTTGTGTTTCCAGCCTTAATTCAATTCAAAATTGGTCATCTACACCATGTGATGTGGGACATGGTTTGGTGGTGGACTTGATCTCAAAGATCTTTTCCAACCTAGACAAACCTATGATTCTCTGTTTTTGAGATTCTAAAACATTTTATCCCCATTTTATACTTATAAGAAGAGAAAAGAATATTTCTATCAAACAGTAAGTTTTTTTATGCAACAAGTGTCCTGGTAAAAGCAGAGAGTTGTGGACCATGATCCTTAGAGCCTTCTGCCTATGAAGCCTGCTTTAGGGCTAAGGAAGAAGATATTACTTCAGAAGGACAAGTTCTCTGGTTGTGTGTATGTAGCTGGAATCCTGCAGGAATTGATTGTGTCTGGCCTCCTGATCATACCTTCACCAGAAAGGTAAAGAAATGCTGCCTGTATGTGTGTATACACACATTAAGAGAGAGACAACAATAAATGAGGATTAGTAGGTGAGATAAATGACACTGGTTACTTGGGAGAGGTACTTGGTGTAGAACACTGGTCAGAAACTGTTGGCATTTTGGTATTATCTACACACAATGCTTGCATATATTTGGAGAGACTTTGGCCTACTGAATATTTTAGTGAATAATTCTTCAAAAAGCTGAATCTAGAAGATGATACACAAAAATACATGATACTTACCACTGTGAGAATTTAGGTGCATTTCCAGAGCTCTTGCGTTTGAAAAGCTTTTGGTGCACTGTGGAAAGGGGCAGACACTGGATATCTGCTGAGCACTGTCCTCACTCTCCTCTGACAGCTGTGGCCCCTCTCTTTGCCTCCCACTGCAGTAATACATGAGATGGGCCTGCAGGTTCCGCTCACTTCGGTACCAAATGCCACAGGATTTGCAAGGGAATATGTCCTCTACAAGCAAGTACAAGCAGGTGCAGGTTAGTCACAGTTCACTTGGTCCCAACCAATTAACACAGCTAGATTAATTCCCCTCCCTTCCCCATTAAAAAAATACTTATTTAACAAAACATTGAAAGCAGAGAAATGGGTTTCTTAAAATGTCACTTGCAGATGAGAAACTAACATGGGAGACAGTTGTTTCTTTCAAAAGGATATTTTTTTTTAAAGTTGCATAAAGAAAACTGCTAGAAGCTTTTGGCACATAATTACTTTTAAAAATTAAATTAAATTAAATTAAATGTTTGTTAGGAACATGCAGTACGAATTAAGGAACTATGCTGTATTTCCAATACATCACTACTCATTAGGTGACATCTTTCAATTTTGTTTCTGTGTGCACAAGACTTACAGCTCTGGACCTTGGAATTTTTGAGCGCTAACTACAGATCATTCTGAAGAATGTGTATTTTCAGTATGCTTATGCATTTATTACTGTAAAATCCTTTTGTTCTGATATCCTGGAGGCAAGACTTGACTACTTTTCCTTAAGATCCAATCATATTGAATGTGATATTATTCTAAGCAGCATGTCTATTTCCTTGGTTCGTATTCTTATTAATTATAGAAATTGAAATTTCTTATGTGTTTTTTGTCCTCTTGTTTTCAGCAAATTGTTGGTTTCCCACTTTTCATTATGCATAGAGGATATTTACTAAATATAAGGCAATTTTTCATTGTCTCCTATCCCAAAGGGTCAGCCCCCCTCTGAAGAGAGACCATGCAGAGCTTACACAGAGTGTTTTCAACAGAAGAAGTTGGGATTTTGATCATGCATTAGAGGCTACACACTTTAGTAATGTGAAGAGTAATAATGGATATAGTATTTTTCCACAAAGTGGACAGATATTTGTGTGTTAATACTCTGTCAAAGGACACAGAACCTGTTGTGTATACATCTCAGAAAGACAAAAGATCTGTTTAATCTTTCTGAAAGGTGAACCTTCCACCCTATCAGTAAGAACAAAAAGAACTCCCTGCTCTTTTGGGACACATCTACACTAGTAAATTAAACTGTGACAGGATCCACACTTCAACACTGGAACTTGTCTATATTGCTAAATCATGACAACAGTCCCTTCTATACTTTTGGCTTAAGTCAATGAACACTATTCCCATTCATGCATAGATTTCAGGAATTATCATAGGCATAGGACCATTCTCTGCATCTGGTGTGGACACCTCTCAACTGTTTTTGAGACTGAAAGGATAAAATTATGAGTAACTCCAGACTGTGACAGCTCACCTTAGGACCAGGCAGTTGCAGTCAACATCAAAACACATCTTGATCAACATGAAAACTCCCCTGACTTCAGAATGCAAAGAGCTGCTAGAGACTGTGATTAACTTAGTTTTGAAGAATGGCTGCTCTGAAAACATGGCATGTGTAGCTGATGATGTAATTCATTACCATTCATGACAATTTATGTTTAATTTCAAATATTGATGTGTATAGGACAACTGCTTTGTTTCAATTCCTTTGGGTGAACAAAGTTGAAGACTCCAACCCCATTGACATGGATGAGTCTTTTATTTGCTAAATATTTACAAATGCAGCCAAAATTTACATTGCTTAGTTTGCTTCTCTGATTGCAATGCTAATGCTTGTCTATTTTTCTCCTCATGAATTTGCAAGAAATATTTATACCACTACCAATTTCTATTTTTCCCTTTGCCACTGAATAATTGTGCATGAATTTCAGACACAAACACTTAATGGAACAGTTAGTATTCCAACATACACCACTATTAAAACATTAGTGATACAGCTTGCATAATTTGAAATGTTTGCTTTAAAGGTGGCATTTCAACATTTGGTTTTGGCCTCAAATGGTTTAAAAAAGTTGAACTGTTGGTGTTTCCACAGAAAAGAAAGCCCAAAAGTACTAGTAGGAAATTCTGATATGGGCAACTTGTCCTATTTGAATTCATTTGACTGCATTCCATCACAGAATTGAACTTTCTGATTATCTTAATGAATTTGACTTCCAGCCATCTTTATTTCCTATGGGTTAGATGGCCTGCACAGTCTGTAGCTGCAGTTATGCAGGGTGAATATGTGACTCCCATTACATGCCAAGCAGAAGAAATGCATTTGAGGAGTTTTGCATGATGAGAGGATGGAATTTCAGGGAGAACAATATACAGGGATGGGATCTGAACTACTTATTACTATTCTAAAGCAATGCGAAACAGATAAAGGCTACTTGAAACTAATGTTTTAATTACTTAAAAGCAAAATATTGGAATTTATTTCAATGAATACTTTCACATAATGAAACATTCAGCCTCAAGCTGAATGAGTCATAGGTGATATTTTGTTTTTAACAAATATTAGGAAACATAAAAAATCCCCCATTCATGCTACAAAACCAATTTTTTTTTCAGAGATCTAGAAAAGGAATATTTAAGAGAGGGCTCACTACAAATTTAGAGATTCATTCAGCTTGTTGCTCAACTTCTAGTTCAAGACTTTAATGAAGAAACTGAATTTTACCAACTCAACAATGAAACATTAAAATAGCTCCTTATGATCAGAGGCAGAGTTGGGACTGATGTGGAAAGTTATGAGCAGTAAGACTTGCTATTTTAGCATTTTCCTTGAGTCAAGAACACAGAAGTTACTCTGAGTTGCTGCTAAACTTGTACAGCCAGAGCTGATGCACCATACACTTAAAGACTCCTCTCAGCAATGTTCAGTGTGGCTTTCCAGGGCTCTGCAAAAGTCAGTACTGACAGAAAAGATGTTTCCAGAAGTGTGATGTTGTAGAAATCTGACTACTTTGCCAAAGCCCAGAGTTGGCCTCGTAGATTTACACAAGAATATTATCTCAGCTGAAACAATCTATGCCCTTTAGGTAAGGTAGCAGCTCCCTTTCTGCTTTTCAGATTTCCTTTCTTTCCCTGTTGGCTATAAACAGGCCTCCCCTAACAGTGGTAACTTCAGTTAGTGGCATGTTAAGTGCTTCTGACACCTTATTTTGGAAAGGTCCTGTGCAATCCTAATTGCTGGTTCTGTGAGCAGGTATGTCAGCTCACAGTTGCCCCACTTGTGGGGTAGAAGTGAATGTGCTTAGCTAAAGGGCATGAAGCTGCTCCAACTCACTCTTGGAAGGGGACACTTGGATGATAAGGGCATTTGAAGGTTTATCTTTAAAAATAGGCTAGCATTAAATATGTAGCTATCAAAATTGTTTACCAGAAAATAAGCAATTTAATTTAATTGCTTACCAGAAAATAAGCAATTAAAAAGGAAAAATAAAGTGAAAGTAAAACATGGAATGAAAAGTGTTACCCGGGATATTTTAACCAGTCCTGTGTGAAGAGCTTGAAGATGTTGTGACTGTTCAAGGTTCGGTATTACTGGGTGTGAGTCTGAGTGGCAGATCATGTGCTCACATGTGCATGTGCACCTGAAATACTGTGTTCAGTATTCATTATAACTAATTAGAATACTTAGAAACCATGGGAAGCATGAGGAAGTGCTCCAGCATGAGGTCTAAATGGACAGACTTGCAAAGTGCTGAGAGCTAAGAATGTGCAATCTAAATCTAAAAGTGATGACTGGTGAGGATCATGGTAATGGCCAACATATTTGAAAAGTACTTAGAATGGAGGATGAGGAACTAGGGCTGTATAAAGGTAAACAGCAGGTAAACTTTTGCATAAGCAAGAGTAAAAATGTAAACTTTGTCCCAGTACCAGGAACACTCATGTCCATCCTCTCTAAGGACAGCACTTGAATGCATGTTGCATTTTATCCATGACAGAGCCCATTGATGACCAGAAGATCTAAAAACATTCTTGGTTAACCACATTGAGTGGAGATGCAACAATAAATCAGGGCTGCTCCTAGGCATGATTTCTGCTGCATTTTGAAACAATCACTGAAAGGATGTGTTTCTTTTGCTGAGTATCACGAATTGTTACCAGAAACTGCAGTAGTAAGCAACAAGCTTACTTGAGCAGCAGAGGCTGGACTTTGAGAGCTAGACGACTTATCTCATCTACTTTTTTAACAGTTTCTAATCCTATTGCCTCTGGGAACAGATCACAGAACCTCCACACGAGGGCAGGTACTCTGGGTGAGGCTCTTGCCAGACTGCTCTTCCTGCTCTTTTTATCTGAGATGATGGGGGAACAAAAGCAGGCTTTGAGCTGTGGTGTGGTTTCTGCGGTCATGAATTCACCATCGCTGCATTAGCTTTTCACATGTGCCTTAGAGTGCTGCTGTTTTAAAAATCCGCCAGGGAATAGAGTTCCTCACTTACTGTTCACAATAGCTGTAGGCAAAATAGATGCCATGGCAGCTTGCTGCGGGAGCAGCTGTATGGAGTCCAGCAGGCGGGCGGGGTACATGCCTTCTGTGAGAGTCATCTGACTGGCAGCTTGCAGCCTTGAGTCAAAATCCACAACAAAGGCAACCAGCTCTTCACCCTCTGAGATGGCCTTGGTCGTGGTACACCAAAGCTGCCCTCCTGCAGGAAACAAAAAGCAGAAAGATTTAATTGACAATATCAAATTCCAGAACTTACATAATGAGTGCTATCTTCGCAGTTCTGATTTTTTAAACATTTTGATGGTTTATTTAAGGTGAAGAGGCATACAGTTTTTACTTTTCCTGTCTTCCTTCTACCAACATAGGAATTTTCATGTATAAGAAAAACAAATTTGGGATAGTTTTTCTAACTATTTGCAGCATGAAAAATTATTTTAATTTTTCATTTTGTCTCCTAAAAAGCCAGCATTATGAAAATCAAGATATAGGTGAAAATAACTTATGCAGCACTTCTCTTATTATAATTTTCACCAAAGTTCCTGTAAATTTTTTCTCAACTCTAAGCTTGTTTTATTTTGAATAGCAAATCACAGCTGAGTAAAACCAAACAGCTGCAAGAAAGAAATCAGATTTCCTCTTAAGGGCGTTCTTCCCCTCCCTTATGTTTGTCACCCTCTTTCTCTAAAAAATCTTCCCTTATGTAATATTCTTCGTAACATGACTGCTTTATCTCTGCTTACACTGACTGAACTTCCTGAAAAGAAGATATGCCAAAGATCTGTTTCATAAAGGCTTATTCAAATAAAGGTTTGTTTAAAAGGGGGGGAGAAGGAGGGGAAGTGGAAGAACTTTCATCAAACAGTAAGATACACTATAGCTCTGTGCTGCAAATGTCACGTGTAGTGCATTAAAAAGAAAATTAACTATGCGAGTACATCTACTAATGTATTTGAATGAGATAGTGAATGCTCATTTATTTAACATGTTTAGACAGGCAAAGCACTTATATTGTGTTATCTACACTCTCAGGCCTAGATACATATCCAATACAGTTATGCCTGAAATAATGTTGCATACTTTATATGTTATAAAGCTTTTTTTTTTCCCCTCAGGTTTTGTATATATAGAGAAAGCTATATGTTGCATTCATTAGGCAAGCAAAAACTGTACTCGTTTTGATAAGTAATATTGCTGTGTTTATCTTTTGGCATAACTGCCTTTTCAACTGCACTTCATTTTTTCCCTTCAACGAGATTATAGTTTTAAAACAACTTGTTGCAAAAATCTGGTAGAGGAGATAACAACAGTGTATGATACGCCACAGCTAAATGGAAGAATTAGGACATTGTTTTAGAGAAATCTTGGACAATTAATTAAACCCATCTATTAGCTTTCAAAGATGAGCAAACAAAAAAGCATCAGTGACAGTGTATTTCAGTGGCAAAATACACTAAGCTTCCAGACCTCAAAGTGGTGTAGAAGTTTCAAAGCAGAAAAGTGTCTTTGTATTCACCCTTCGGTAATACAGCAGTTGAAGGTGCTACAAAGTTTACAAACAATTTACTGTGAGGGGATAAAAGCACACCAAGATTTACTGGTCTCCAAGATGACAACATTAAATGGTGCAAATCAGAGTAATTTCCTCTAGAGAATAAGAAGATGAAAATTAAAGATAGCACCAAAATTTTCTACATATGCAGAATCCTAACGCCTGAGGAGGAATTAAAAAAAATTTGAAGAGCACAATCTGACATATTGTCTGATATAACTAGTAAATATACAGAAGCCTTCAGAGCTAAACTGGGAGACAACCTCTTCCAGAAAGAAACAGGTTAAATTCCTAAAATATACTTGTAGATGAAAATACATGGAACACACATTGCAATTTGAAAACCTGAAATTGGGTACTTTTGCAGCAAACACCACACAGTTAATTTCCATTATTAACATGCACTTCTATCTTATTTATATACAGAAGGTGTAATAATCAACCAACAGGTTTTAGTATGTTTTAATACAGAATAAGAGCTCTTTCTAGACTTTATAAGAGCTCTTTCTAGACTTTATTATTCACTGGATCTCTTAATAAAAATGAGTCACTGCAGAATAAACAACTGAGACTTTCTCTATCCCAGCAAACATCTTGACATGCTGTGTGTACCCTTGGTGGGGAAAACAAGTGATTACTGGGTCTCCAGCTGCACTCAGTCTGGATCAGCTAAAAGGCTGAGTCAGGCTCCTGGTGTTGGAGCTCCTCAGGGCGTTGACTCATGTCCAGCAGCAGATTAAACTCGGACAGCTGAAGGGAGCAGTGACCCCGGCTGCCTGCTCCACCCAGCTCCTGCAAACTGTCACACCTACGGCAGGCACAGCCTGGTGGGATGTGTGACAGCTTTGGAAGTACAACAGTTTCTAGTTTGGCTTAATAAAGAAAATCAGAATTACAGAAGTTAAATCCATTTCTGCATATTAATACAAACCTTCAGCTCAGTAGGATTCAGATCCAAGAAGGATATTGCTATTTTGTTTTCACTCATCTCAGTCAGTAGAAAATGAGGCATTTAAGTAATCATGACATACACATCCACATTTTCATCAGAATATGATATTGTGTTAAGTTAAATCCACAGATGAACTCCCAAAAGATGCCTTCCAGCTACTGGAAATGCAGCTCAGCACCTTTGCAGCAACAGTCACTCATTGGGACAGGACACAGTGCAGTCCCCACTTGTCCCCTTCTATGCTTGCCTGCACAGAGTAAGGCAAGAGCTGCTGTTTTGAAAGATGCAAACGATTTTATTCCCCTTAATGCAGTGAATGCAAACATGCTGACCTTCATGCACAGCAGGAAGATTGTGGAAGAGAAGTCTTCTTGAGCCTTCTACTGCACAGTCAAGCAAAGAGCACAAGTCAGTCAAGAGTGACAGAAAAAGTACTGTCAAGTGCAGAGAACCCGACAGAGGCTTCCAAATTTAATAGGAAGTTCCAGTCGTGACTATCATGTGAATTACTATGCTGTCTAGACACCTCTGGCAGGGATAAGGGCTTCCTTACAGGTGGCAGCTAAAAATCAGGAAAATTTTTTTCCCACAAACATTTCTACAGGCTACGACACAACTGACATATAGACAGCAGTCTCTCAGGAGCACCACAGCTTTTCATTAAGCACAGAGCAGAGTTAACAACAGGCTTTCAAAGGGATAGTACAGAAGCCATAGCCAAGTACCAGTGGCGATTAGAAGGAGATAGGAAGATGTTTGCATGAAATATATGCAAAGGCATGAAGATTTCATAAAGAAATGTGAAGGACTATTATTTATATGAGATGAAGTTCTGATTAAGCTGGCTAGATTTTTTTTAACCAACTGTTCCTCTTCTCAGAAATAACTTACAGGAGTGAAATTGTTCTACAAAGCTTTACCAGGCAAGGTTTCTCAGTCCTAAGGTAACACAGGCATCAGAGGAAGAGAAGGGATGGACAGATGTTTTAACAGGGATGAGTGACTGACAGTGCCTCTGAAGTTGTAATGGTTATATAATTTGGTCTGAAATCAATGGTAGATTTTGTCCATAAATGAATGCATTGTCCATAAATGAATACTCTTCTTGTCCATAATGAATACATTGGCCACCCATTCTGCCATAGCAGAGAGAAGATTCTTAGTCAGGCACAAGAAGTATGACACTGATTATGAGGATGACAACGATTATATTTATTGCTCACACACAATCTCAATATTGTCAATGCAGTATATAATACAAGCAAGTCTAAAGGATTATAATATAAACAGGTTCAGCTAGAAACATACAGGCTCACAGTCTTGGGCATTACCAAATGCAAAGCAAAAAAGCACCCCTTTTGCTACTATGGGATTTTATCTCTGTATGTGGCCGGCTTTTACTCACGCATTCTGGACGGAGTGCTCCCTATCTTCGGGCTGGACGTACCCTGCAGGAGTTCCTGACAGGGGCGGGGGAAGGAGGCCAGGAACCCACACGGAAACTGCCTGCAACCTTGGGAGAGCAGTTTGCCCAGGTGGCCCAGTCTCCAGCAGCACTTTATACCCTTTTCAGGCCGATGTGTACTAAAGTCAATCGCAACCCTCACAGCTCCCCCCTCTCTGGAACGCATTCATTATGCGAGTAGTCCAGACAGTTCCTCCTGCAATTCCCACCCGGTGCTCTTATCTCAGGGCAATTCCCACCTGGTGTTGTTATCTTTGGACAAATCATATTGCCCGGCAGAGACAATAGCAAAGGAAAGCTTGTGTGCCTCGTGCAGAGGATGCACGGGAAGTTTCGGGCATCCTCTGACTCTATTTCATCACCATCACAATCAGGTGCACTGAAAGGGGTCTTACGGGTTTTACCTGGTAAAGTAGTAATAAAAGTCTTACTCTTGTGCCAGTGCAGAAAGGAAGGTTTTGGAACAGCAACAAGGCCTTGTAACATTGTGAGGCTGTTTTCTTGAAAAGGGTAATTATGGTTCTGTGAAATTGAAGATAAGCATCTTGAGCATGTAATATATTGTTTAATATCTATGGTTAAATCAAAGAAATGTATGTGATATATAACACACACATGTCAAGCAGAAGAAAAGAATAAAAATGTCTGTAAACACTGTGTATTTATTTTAACTCTTCTAGTTGTTCAGAATTCAAGGAATTAAAAGCGCTCACTTGTTTAATCATCAGAAGACAGGGAAGCAAAAGAATATCATATTGTGCAAACTAGAGCAAAAAAATTACACTCCAGTTGCATTGGCATGAGTTCTTTACCAAAAGACATCAGGCACTGAAGCAATTATCTGATACCTTCAGAACATCCACCAAATGGGAAGGTTATTTCAGGGCTCTCTTCTTTGTCGGCATCTTTCACTGCAAATATTTCTGCTGCTTTAAAAAAACACCAACACCCTTAATTACAAACAAAAAAACCCAACCCAAACCAAAAACTTTCTATGAAAATGAAAGACTAAGGTCCTGATGTCCCTGAAAAACTGTGGACTTACTGTTCTTTGTAATGTTTATGATCAAGATTCTTGTACAAACAGATCTGGTTCCTAACAGGAAGCTTATAAATCATACTCATAATTGCTGTCAAAACTGCAGTGGAGTGTACTGCAAGTTTCGATAATAAAGAATAGAGTCACAGTTCAAACTTGATTACATTTTGGAAATTCATGGTGCTCTTACAAGAATCAGTGGTCTTAAATATCTTCTTCTCCTGCCAAATTTTTCACTTGCACTTTTTATTATTTATGAAATCAGTGTCTGCACAATGTCATGCAGACCTCTGCTGATAAACTCTAATTAAGATTAAGACAAGCCTTTTGGAAAGGATCCCATCATTAGCAAACATGATAAACACAAAAATACTCCCTACTTGTCAACCAGGAGCAATTCAGTAACCTAACAGTATTATCTGTTGCTAGGCTACAGGGCTGACAAAGCTTCAATTATATTGTATGGCCATACCTATAGAAAACTGTATAGGAAAATGTATCTAATATAAAAGCATTTAACCTCATCCATGCTATCTGTAATTCACGGCTTCCCTCAATGGCAAAAAATCAGGTTAATAATTACATGGCATGCTGAAAAAATCTTAGCGATGTGTCATGTTTGCACAGTTTTTTCTAATTTATCTCTATGATTGATAGACATTTGCTTTGTAAAAATAATAAAATGCAAGCAATGGGATGCTGTAAACCAGAAGCATAACTGCATCTGGACTCATCAAGATATGGAATCACACATAGTATAAAAAATATATAGTAAATTGAACCAATTAAATCATACTTAGATGCAGTAATACACTATCTTCTGTATTCAGAATAAGGAGTAAAATGGTAACATTATGCATGTTAATTCAAACATTTGTTTTATGTAGGACAGACACAAAATAGAAAAGAAATTTCAACTGCCCTTCCTTTTTTTCTTCTACATTTGAAATATTTTTTAAACAAAGAGACCTCTACTATCCCATTTGAAACCAGGAATTTGCCCTGAAAATTTAACTAAATGACCCTTCACTCATTTTGACCCTTCACTCATTTTGACCCTTAGAGCTCTGGAACCCTAAACCACTTCCAGAGAAAAAACAGAATCCTGTACAGTGAGTGTTGAGATGATGGGCTGCTGCTTTTTTGGATTTTTTCCCCCCACTTATGTTTTGCAGGCCTTAAGGAATGATAATCTGTGGATCACAGTCTGATATATATAAGGTCAGACTCACCTAACTCCACTGGCAAAAGAGCATCAAAATGGATGAAACCATTAAGCCTCTTGATTCATATTGTTGCTTTTAGGAAAAGTACCTTAAGAGAGCAAGTAGCTCAAACCAGCATTTCCACTGAGTACAAGGAATTTCACAGACTGAGAAGCATAATGACATTTAAACATATATTCAAAAGCAAATTCCAGTTTCCCTGTCTTTAGTATCAGTTGATTTTCCTTGGTAAAATCAAGTTTCTGAGTCTTGTTTTTTTGACCCAGAAATGCCACACACCTTTCACAGAAGTTTAGGAAATCAATGGCAATTTCTATTAAAAGCAGCTTTCAGTGCCAGTTAATTCCAAAGTGTTACTTTTGTGTAGTAAAATTTGAGCTTACTGGACTTGATTGCGTTGCTGCAACAACATAATAGCCCATTTCCTGTACACACATCTTTTTGCAAGAAGGGTCAAAAGACTATCAGAATTTATTTAAACAACAGACTGTTGCTCTTAGCAACTTCCAGGCACCATCAACTGAATTAAACCTTCCTCTCCCAATAAAACATTCCAACTTGCAAAAAATTGTGCTTTTTAGTAATGGTAATGCAGGTTGGAGTTAATTTATTTTCTTTCCTCCTTTGTTCCACAGGTTAAGCATTTATGGAAAATTTGCACATCACAATAGGATGGGATCTTCATATTTGGGTTCCTTCTGCTTCTCACCCATGGGGTTGTGACGACTCAGCATATTGAATGCTATTTCAGTACAGCACAAGTTATTGGGCTGATCTCTAATTTTTGACATGAACAAAGTACATATATCTATATGTGGACACATTGTTTAATAAAAAAATTATAATTCATTCAAATCCAATACTGTTGAAATTTTTGACAGTAGAGTGGTACAAGGAACAGAACTTATAAATTATGTGTGCCCCTTCTTTGAAAAATGCTTTGGAGGTTTCTTTGTGCATTGGCAAATACAGTAGGAATATGAGTTATTGTGTGAATCCTCCTGCACAGCACCTGATAAAAGAATAAAGAGCTGTGACATATTCTTAAAACAATAGAGGAATTAAAGAGAAACAATGGGCCAGCTGCTTCATTAATACAATCAAAAGACAGCCCAGCACAGAGGAGTCCAGATAATTAAGCACTACTCTTTTAGACCTTTTTTCTATAATAAAATTGCTAAAAATTTATTAACTACTTCATAGTTGTTAGATAGATCTATGTACTTGTTTATTTGGGTTGATTAATGCCTTTTCAGTATTCTACAACATGCCAACTCATGGTTCATACAAGTTTTTGAATAAAATAATGTAGGAATATGTGATACGGATCTGTGGTATATACAGCAATAAATCAAAGGCATTTTGTGAACAGTCTTTCCAGTTGCTAAATAATTCTTAGCGTTTTTCACATGCGTACACAAAATATGTAATCTGCACAGCATTTTTGCTATTAATGCACTTTAATGTTGGGGATCCAACTGTTTCTCTGTGAAGTGTCCCAAAAATCACCCCTGCAAATTCAGACTACTCAAACTCTCACCAAAACCAGCTTTAGTGTTACATTATTGACATGATTTCCTAGCTTCTTCTATAATTTTTCCTTGTTTACTGATCAAAGGAGATTGCCAAAAGATATTTGACCTTTAATTTTAACTACCCACTTCATATTATAAGTGGCAATAAATGGAAAATCTATTATCCTGTATAAAATTAGACCAATATAGGGGACAAACCAGTTCTCTTGCCACTTTTACTATTATCTTTGTGTTCAGCTTAGAATATGGAGCCTTCTCAATTTTTAGCTCACTGAACAAAAGGCAAAGTGAAGAAACTGCAGTGATATTTTCCAGAAGGAATGCAATAGAAAAATACTCATCTTAATGGCTCTAGCCAAATTAAACTCCTGTATTTAGAGATATAAGCTCTCTGACCAGAAACAGGGAAGAAAATACTCCTTAGGAATATAGCTCTTGCTCCTCCATGTGAGTCAACCTGAGCTTCGGGTCTGACTTCAGCTTAGTCATATGCTGACAGCTGACAGTGTATTCATCTGAATAGATGATTTTATGGTTAAAACTGTCAGGCATTATATAGCTGATAAAGAGGAAAAGAAAAATGTGAAAGGAATTCACCAGTCCTAGGGGAGAGAACTCCTAAACCTGGCATCTCAGTGTGAGTGTCAGGGGTTGGTCTTTCCCTTGCTGCAGTACAACTATTACTAACATCACCATCTTATGGCAGCAGCTCTCAAATTCACACTGCAAAAACCTTCCTCAGCTGAACCCCAAATAAAGCACAGTGTTTCTGAAGAGTAAGGAGTGCAAGGAACAGATTTTGACCTCTTGTTTTTAACACTGTTGTATGCTTGCATTTTGTTAGTTTGAGGATATTTATGTGTTTCCTCCAATTAAATGTCTGCACATAACACTCAACACAGTTCTAATAGGTAAAGAGGCAAAATAGATTAGTGCTCCGAAAATATTCACAGGAAAATAATGTGGTAATTTTATTTGCCATTTTCCCCCCTGATAGAGCTGTCACAGCTTATTTACCACAGGGGGAGACAGTTAAACCCATATCCTTAGAAGTTCTATGCATTTAAGAGGCTTATATATCTCTTCTGGGACCCTCGTTCAAATCCTGGGCTAATCAGAATGAATACATATCTTTCTATTAGATGGCTCTAAAAAGTCTTAGGTGATATCAGCTCCTGGTGGACGACAGTCCACAGCGTAAAACTATTAAATGTTTGGCACAAATGGCAATACTTACGAAACGAAGCTGAAAACTGTAATATCCTCCCACATCACAAGAAGTTAAGTCTGCTGCTCAGAGGTTGAAATTAAAGCCTGCCACAAATGCTAAACCTGTTCTATTTCCTTAATTCAGCATAAACTCAAACAAGGAAGTCGAAGTAGTTCTTCCCCAAGTTTGGTGATTTCTTCGCTTTTTTCCACTCCTCTTTTCTCTGTAAATTCTACTGTTTTGAATTGAGTGCTACACCTTTTTTACATTTGAATTAGGTCTCACTGGAGCGTTATTTTAGAATTTACAAAGCTTTCAGAGAGAAAATGATAAACAGCTTGAAAAAACCTGATAAACCCTTGCTGACATTGCCCACATTACATTCCCACCACCACTGCAAAGGAGCTAAAACTTACTGTCAGAGCACACTCATCTCCCTTTTTACTTTTTACAGGACCACTGAATGGCACTCTCCATAGAGCTTCCCAGGAGACATTCCCAGGTGACGCCCACTGCTCTCCCCAGCTTTTGTGGATGCACCAGGTTTCACAGAAAGAAAAAATGCGCCACTGAAACCAACTACTCTGAAGCAGGGCTTTGGATACACACATTCCTACAATCCCTGCTTCCATAACAGCACAGCTGTAAGGTGACCTTTTGTAGCCTTACAAACACAATCATGCCTGTGGATTGTCTTTTCAGAGTTATTTTGTGAGGCTGGAGTGTATGAAAAAAGGAGGTGATTAAATGAGACAATAGATATGCTTTAATGGCACCTCTTTCTTGCAGGAAAAGCAGAGTACACTTCATCTTATCAATGGATTTTCTACTGTCTTGCACCTGCTACTGTAGGGCTCATTTCTTGCCCCTGGGCAAATGCAGAGTGAATGGCAAAGGCACCTGAGCGGAAGGAAGGATTATATAGAAGGAGTTGTAGTGATAGGTTGTATTTGTAAAGGAAAGCAACACAATAAATGTAACAAGAAATAGGGAAGTTTTAGAACGGTAAAATCAAAGTAAGAAACATTGGTTATGAGACCTGCCTGCTTATCCAATACAGGGGCCATGCTCCAGAAAAAGCTCACAGCTTTGTGAGAAACAAAAGCCAGCTTTTATAATGAACAGAAGCTGGAGCATTTCGTTATGTGCACTGTAACCCAGAGAAAACAGCTGCTATTATCGTGAGTTATCTCGAACCTTTACTCGTGTTAACGTTCAGCTCACAGGCTGAAGTTCAGGAACTGAAGTTCACCTCAGCTGTAACAACCATGGAAGAAAAGTGGCACTTCCTGATTCCAAAAAGTCTCGCTCCACTTAAACCATTAGAATGTTTTACACTGGCTGCAGTGGAAACAAGACTCTGTGACAAATCTGTGTCTCTCTTACCAAACAAGCAACTAAATAAAAGTAGATTTGCATGTCTAGTATGTTTACATTTTACAACATTTTACAACATGTTGTAAAATGTAAACACCATAGAAGCTATAATAAGCATTATAAAAAGTACCTCTTTAAAAAAAAAAACCCACCACCACCCACACACAAAATCCCATACCAATATCCCAGATTTCCTCGAAAGGAGTTAAATCCCAGTTCTGCTTTTTAAAGTAGAAGCTAAAAGTAAATTGACTGAAAACTCTCAGTGATCAAAAGCATTTCCACCTTCCAAGCTCTGCATGGTGTCCAAGGTAAAGGAGAATTATAAGCCACCACCAGGCTCCCAGTTAGTTCATCTAGTAAGAGACTGTTAACAGCAGAAAGGAAAGGCTGAGTTACTTCTGGTTACGATGGAACTTGAACAAAAAAAAAAAAAAAAGAATGAGCAAATTGTCAAGATTCTGGCTGTACACACTAACACGAATTAACAATTGAGAAGGATTCTGCACTTCATGACTTCTTCCAAAACAGGTTTAATAAAAAATGCCAGTTTACTGAGCATCATACAGGTGCATAGGAGCTACCATTGTGCCTGCTTGGTCAGCATGATTTCTAGATGGCCAGGAAAAAAGTGACTGTATACCCAAAGGCAAGCTGTCAAAATTCAGTTTGCAGCTGATAAACTGATTACAAAGCTGCTTAAGACTTTGCTTGTAAACAAAAGCATTTATCAACTAATAATTTGCAATAAACTGATGTAACTCCCAGCTGAGCCCCAAACTGTAATTGTCTTTACCATCTGCCTATTAAAAGACCATTCTTCATCACCAAGCAGGAGCAGAAGGGAGAGAATCTCCAACAACTACATAACTTGCATGCTTATAAATAATCTGTGAGCATTTCACACATTCATTATGATTGCCAGGTTTTGTATACTTCATTTTCTCTTTTTGAGAAGCAAAGAGGTGCAGTAAAGTGGCAGAAAAGAAATTAATAAATATCGCCTGGTGCAAGAAAAAATTATGTAAATTCATCATACTCTGCAGTTTCCTAATTTTTTTCTCTTTTTGCTACTCCATAGGAATATCATGATGGAAGCCCCCTCAAGCACAACTTTACAGATTAAACTCTCAATTTCTTTTCAACTTGTCAGTTTTCATTACCTTTCTTTCTTATGTATTCAGTTCTTACAGCTGCTTCAATGGGAAGCCAGTTAAAGCATACTGGCTCCCTAGGGGGAGTCTGCCAGGGTCTGAGGCATTCTGCAGGCTCCCTGGACTTCTACAGGTCACCCTTAAGAACATTTTGCCTATCTTGTTCAGAGGATGTCTGAAAATTAGGTGAATTTACATGCTTTTATTTTCTAACTACTGACAGCCTTAGTCCTGAGAAAGGAGGTAGTGTTTAGACAAAGTTCAAAATTAACAAATACAGATGCTCTAAAGCTGATACATCCCAAGGGAAGAATCACTTTGTTAAATGTCTAAAATATTCAAGTATGAGGGGAGAAAACAGAACTGATACTGCGCAGAGAATGGCAGCCCCTCAAGATGTGTCTGCATGAAAAATTGAATTTAACAGAGAGTTGCACTATGATTTAGTGCAATGCACTTGACCAACTATTTCTGCAATCTGCATTCTCAGCCACTCACTGGTCTGAATGCAAGGCTGTGACCAGAGACCGACGATCAGCTTACCTCTTCAGAAATAACTGTACAAAATGCACAGATGTTTTAAATGCAGCTTGGTTCCTCACTGACTCTCCAGATTCAGACCAGAATGATCTACTTAGCTGAAGTGAGGCTTTTTATGGGTATGAAAAACATGTCATCACTGGGACGAAGCTGGGCATATAAAAGCAAAAAGAGGAAGGTTTTTCCTTCTAATTGCACTGAAATGCAAGAAATTAAAGGACAGCCCTGTCACCCACGTTCACAGAAGCAGCCTCATTTCCCTCACTGATAATCTTTGCCTACCTTGTAACACCTTTGTCAGACCCAGTGTTACCACTAGTGTTGCCTTCATCACCCCACTCCCTAGAACTGCAAAAAGAAATAAAACCACCTTTGGGTTTGATTGGGAACTATGGACTTTGTTGTTAAGATACATTCCACTCAAGACAATTATGCTTGCAAACTAAGGTAATTTTACATGTATATAAATACATGTACTTGTGAATATGCTGGCTGAACCAGGACTTCATACCTCAGTTTCTATCCACAGTACTGGGACAGAACCCAAATGAGGTGAAACAGAGGGACAAGTGAAAAACAGTGTGTATATGAAATTTCTTTTTTAATTTTGTAAAGAAAATTTTTTGTTGAACACTAAAACATAGTGATGAAAATCACCTTTCAAACCTCTGTTGTTTGAACTCATCATATAAACTACTTAATCATAGAATTGCTCAGGTTGGAAGGGACCTTAAAGATCATCCAGTTCCAATCCCCCTACCATGGACCAGAATGCTCAGAGTCCCATCCAGCCTGGCCTTGAGCGTTTCCAGAGATGGGACACCCACAAAGTGTCTGGGCAGCATGTGCCAATGCCTCACTACCTCACAGTGAAGAATTACAAACATTGAGTAACTCGGGCAGCTGAGATCCTTAGCATGATAATGCTGCGCTAAGCTATAAAGTTAGAAGAGTCACCGTTTCAAAAAGACTTGTGTAACACTTACTTTTTGTTAAAATGTTAGGGGGAAAAAAGAGAAAATATTGGAAAACACTACTCTGGAGTTAAAAATGTCTTTTGGTTACCGCACAGAGAGACGAAGCTGTGCGGATTCTCCAGGAGCGCCCGGCGCGGCCCGCAGGGGTCGCTGTGGCGCCGCGGGCGGGCCCGCCATGGATTTGATTTTCCGCCAGGCTGCGCAGGCCCCGCGCTGATAACAGCGGCGCTGATTAAACCCCGCTCCCGACACCGCGCCGGCCTGCTCCTGTCACGACAGAGAGCGCGGCTGCCGCTCCCCTGGCGGAGACGGGCCCCCTCACGGCCGGGCGCACCGACGGTACCGCAGGTGATATTTTCAATAAACTGCAGGATTGACGCGCAAAGAGAACAATATCGATTACAATGCTGTCAGCTCGCTTCAGGAGCTGTTTAGGGAATACTTCCCCTCTCCCTGGCACCATCCCTCCCTGCTCCGGAAATACCCAGCGGGGCACTGCCCTGCGTCCCCACCCCGCGGCTGGGCTCCCTGTGCCCCTCCGCTGCCACCAAAACTTTGGGGACAAGGAACCCAGGCTGTGATGGCACATCTGCACGAAGGCGGCTGTTGCCACCTCGGCAGCTGGGCAGGCTGCTGTGGATGCCGAAGCCCTCGGGAGGGTCAGATTTTGAGCACACCGAAGCTGAGACACAGCAGTATTGGACTGTGTCACCCCCTCCTCTGGCCTGGCACCCCAGATCTGCAGCCAGAGGGCAAAGGCAGCACAGGGTGGTGTCTCTCTGCCCCTGCCTATAAGGTGTTCATGGAAATCACCTGTGCTCACCTACAATAACACAGGTCCTTATTTCTACCTAAATCATTCCCCCGCAAAACTGGAGAGTGAAAAGATGCAGCCAGGGCTGGAAACTATCCAGCATCAGCTGCTTCATAATATTTCTGTTGCTGAGCAAAAACAGCATTCCAGGGTGCGTGACTCCCATGGAAACACGTGGGAATCCTGATGTTAAAAGTTTGTGGAAACCTTTGAACACTTATCTCTGTCTCATGAGAGTAATGAAGAAATTTGATGTCAAGCATGCAGTGATCCCTGAAGAACTCTGGCTTTTGGAGGAGAAGGGATTACACAGCGAGGTGAAATTCTGCTAGCCCTGTAGTGCTGGCATGAACCCCTGTGTCCTGGCTGGCCCCTTAGAACTGCACAAAATCTTAAGAGGAATGGTATGAGGCTACTCTTAAGTAAAGGGGTCGCAGAGATTAAAGAAAAGTTCTATTAAATGTTTTGGACGCTCCGGGGAATAGAAATTTTTACGAAGCAGAATGAAAGAACTGGCAGCAATTACCTATCAAGCCTCCCCGTCTGCTTGGAAATCTACCCTGCTGATAAGGCTGTTCTCATGGCCACCCCTCCCCACTCCCCCATGAACCCATCCCTGCACTTCTTTGGCCAGTCCTATTGGACACTAAATGTTATCTACTACCTCTCTTCCTTTCTAACCAGGACAAAGTATAATGAACAACTTGGAATCTCTCTGGGGTATGGGAATGGAATGCAATCTGGCACCATGGAAAAATGCAGTTCATCATTGCCTAACCTACGTATGACTGAGACCCAAACACAGTCTCTTGAACGCTAGCCAGTTTACAAGCAGTGAACCTCACAATATCCACAACCTGCTGGAGATGCTTCACTGTCTCATATCTTTTTGTTTTGCTAAAAGTTAGCACTCACATGGACAGCCATCTGCATCTATAACTCAGAATCACTAAAATGCTCCATTACTCTCTCCTTAATGTGTTTCTTCTTGGTTCTGAGCAGATGATCCTATACTATTCTATCTCAAAAAATGTGTCCTCATACTTCTTTATTAAGACACCGGAAAAATCAATGCTCTCTATGCCCTGGAAGTGGAAACAGGATTTAGTCTCTATCTTCATAATGGAAAATATTGCCCGTGTGTAGGAGAGACAGTTTAGACCCATTTCCCCAGTCTATGGAAATACTGCTTGATATAACAATATAAAATGCCTTTCAGTGCAGCTTCTTATTCTGTATTTAAGTCTTTTTTAGCTAGGGGTTTCTCAGTTGGTAACTTCTTCCTGTTTAATTCTCTTTTCACATTTTCTTTCCCATTTACTTGCAGCCCTGTACTCCACCCCACATTCTCAGTTTTCATTAAATACAAACTGATAAAATAGTAACTGATAATTGCCAATCTATAAGCCAGTCAGGTAACATATACACTGTAGCACATATGCACATGTGCAACTATCTGATTTACTGGCCATTACAAGAATTCTCTCAAGCCTTTACTGTGATCAGTCTGCTGGGATGATATTCCCCTAAACAGATAGTTATTTTTAAAGTTGGAGAGTTTGTTATACAGATACACTGCAGCTGGTCCAAGCACATTACTTAATGGCACTACCAGAGATGTGCAAACTGTGTCTGAGATACTGTGCCTTGCATCCTTCAGTTATCAATTCAGGATAGTTCTACACAAGTCATCTCTCTGAATCTGAATTAACATTTTCTCTCGCTGCTCATTTACCTGTTCATGGTACTATTAGCTGAATTAACTGCACAGACAGGTGAAGAGTGGATAATGCTGGAGAAATGGAAATAGCTGTAGCTGTAACTATTTTCTTTTTAAAGCTTCACCTGGCTGGTTTTGACAGGTCATTCAAGACTATTCAATTTCTTGATCTGAAGTCCCCTGTGTAAAACTGCATGCCTTTTAAATATTACTCAGATATCTAATCTATATCTAATAAATAGATCCAGCTGCCTGGAAATGGAAGTGATATATAAGACAATCAAGATAATATATTTGAGTGCAAATTTAAAGAAAAGACTTGACAGTACCACAAAGAATCTGCAGCATGAACAACCTATTGCCTAAGTCTTTGCAGAAGAAAAAGATATAAAATGAACAAATACCAACTTCTTGGGGAAAGCAAACACAGTGTTTTGAGGGGAAGACAAAAGAGACTAGAAAAAAAAGTATGGCAGATTTAACAGGTAAGAAAGAGAGGCTTAAATATACTATATGATAATAAAAAGATCAACTGAGGATTTAAAAGGGCATAGCTGGGCATATTTTAAGTGAGCTAAATTATCTCTCAATAGACTTTTGCAGATGCTAAAAAGGAGAATATGAGAAGAATTCCAGGCAGCATTTACTGGGCAAAAATTAAGAAATCTACTCCTGATCTTGCTCTGACTTCTGATGTCCAATCACTCACCTTTCTGGGAGAGTTTCAGATGTGTCCACTGATGGGCATATGTGCATCTGCAGAGCAGCTCTCAGCTGTCCTGCTACAGGCAATGGCAAAGAGCTGCTCCAAGAGGGCTCTCAAAGCACATTTGTAAAAGCTAATTAATATGAAGAATATGAAAGATATTACCTGAAAAAAACACCAAGTCTCTTTCTGTATTCTTTCATAATTAATTATTATTAATAATTAAATAACCTTGGTTTACATATTCAAGGCACCTCCACACAGGTTCCTGCCCCAAGGAGTTTGCCATGGAAAGGTCAGATTTCAAGATCCTTTATTTATAATAACAAGTACTTAATCTGCAAGTGGCCATCAACTATTTACATAAATAACACCATTTTGAGTCAGTCTTATGTGTAGACTTTGGCCTCCAAACTGACAGGAGATGACAAAGAAAAAACAGGAGACAAATTACAGAAATGACCTGGGTAATGGCAATGAAAATGGATAAACAGCTATGTGTGGGGTAGATTTAGCAATATGCCTGCTAGTGGGTGCAGATCCCATTAATTCCTTTGTGAGTACATGTACAATCCTTAGCTACAGCACGTTTAATTTTTAGTGGATTGATCTGTGTATCTGAAAGAGCAATGTCCAGAAATAGGCTAGGGTAGTGGATAATTCCTGGAGGCCAGCTGAAAGGTACGAGGTTTGATGAGGGATTTGAAGGAGGAGCTGCAAATACTCTCAACCGCATAATTGTCTACTTTTTCCCCAATGTAAATCATTATATTTCTTGCCCCAATTTTTTATCGAAATCACTTCCAACTTATTTCAGTCTGTCACAATAATATTTTCATATGAGGAGTGTTGTAACCTAATTCCTTCATTTGAATAATACATTCATTTTTAATTACTGCAACTTGATCTCAGATTATTCAAATAACTGTTTCATTTTTTATGCTTACCCTGACCCCAGTGTATTTATAGGCTTTTATCCTTACCTGATACCAGTGTAATGTAATTATAGATTGTATTTTAATCATCACTATATCCTAGTGAGTTTGTTTAAATCACTCCAATCCAGAGTCTTTTATTTCTATGCCTTTTAAAATTCTACAATGGCATTCTCATTGCATAAAAGCAATATTTTTGTAGTTTACTACAATGAATGAACATTTTGCATGCATTGCTGGCCATGTTTCTAATTTAAATTTTAAAAAGTTGCTATAGAGAACTCTATGTAAAATGAAATCCTGACTTGTAAACAGGCATGGGACACCTCATCACTTGAAATCTTTGTTCATAGCTCCTATTTGGTCTCTAACATAAGTTTACAAGAAATGCAGCAGAAAAAGAAATCAAATTTTTATTCTACCAAAAATAAAAGTGTACCTTGAACTAAGAATTGACAAAATATTTATCTTTTCTGCTCACAGGCACCAAATGTTTCCAAGTTATTTTACCTGTATTATAAAGAATTCCACATTGTATCCAGAAGTTAAATAGTTCAGGTGGGCCATGTCATCACTAGTCCTGGCCACATTTTGATTCCTGGGCTACCAGTTCTCTTTAAGAAAGTTTTAACTCTTGGAAGCTTTTCGTATTCTGAGATTATTCAGTTTTGCTTAGTAATAAATTAAAAAGCAATAATTATTATATTTCTTTCCCACTCCTTAGTGCTGATTGAGGAGTACCCCTTTCCCTATCTTTTGTGTTGCTTCAAGATTCAAGTGTGGAACAGGGTCAGAAATCAGATAGATGAAGCTACTCACGTTTGCACATCTGCCTAAGAACCAGTATCTTTCTGGCTGTCAAATCGATTTGTACTGAGATAATTGCCACTGCTCTAGTCAAACTATGCCCTTTTTTTGAGCAGCCTTTTTCTCCTGTGATGACATCTAGCAGCAGACCTTAGAGTGTCCTTACAACATGCTCAGTTGCAGTGTATGCATTTTTCTACAGAGTGATGTAATGCCCAAAGATAATTCTGAATTAAACATTCATCCCAGCAGTGTGGTGCAACCATCAGTACTGTTCCCAAAGTTGAGTCTGTGTCTAAAGTAGATTGCATAGGTGGAAAAATAGTCAAAAGAACAAAAAAAAATTTAAAAAATTATCAAAGCTAATAATAAATCCCATGTTTTGTGGCCATTTACTGCCATGTCATGTTAGGGAAAGGGGACAAAATGTGTGCTGCTAAAACTACTGTAATTTATGTTTTCCACATCCTTCTTTCTCAAATGTGTAACTAATTTTTAACTTCAAGTACCTTTATCTTCTCTTTCTTTCTATTCTCTGTCTATGGACATAATGTGTGTCCATCCCCTGCTGTTTCCTTTATGAAATGTCACTTTTAAATCTGATCCCTCCAAGTTTCTAGGAAATAAGGGTCTAAAAGGCATTGAAACATGATCCAGACTGATGTCTGTTGAAAGCACAGGTACGAAATGGGCATTAGCTACTTAAAAGTATAAATAAAGTGTCATTTTTAACTCCTACCTCCTTTAACAGATTATCTCTTCTCCATAACACTTAAGAACTGTCCAATGTGTCACTTGTGACAAAAGAATTGTGACTAGTACCTTGAATCTAACGAACAGAAACACTGTCCCATAGCAGTAAAAAAAAAAAAGAAAAGTAAATAAGAACAGGGAATATGGGTTTATTGAATATAATCAGTGAGTAAAATGAATTACTCTGCTTTTCCAAGATCCAGACAGAGAAGCACGTTTCCCTCTGGGATTTCTACTACCATTTGGTCTAATATTCATTTTGCCTATAATAATACAAGCTTCATTAAAGTAGTAAAACAGCAATTGTCTCCTTGAGATCAAAGGACATCTGTTAAATAAAAGCAGACGGATCTCTAGAATGAAATAGTAGGAAAAGTTTGAACTAAATTTTATGGTGAATCAAAATGTAAATTGTAATTTCACAAGGAAGAGACAGAGCACAAAATTAACTTTGTAAAGACATGGAAAGCGGATATGTTGATCTTAGAAATGCCACTGATAGATAAGTATTTAGTATCTGTTCACATTTTTAACTATAACACTTCATTATGAGAAATTATGCTCGACTAAGCACACTGGTCTTAAAGAATTACCATTAAACAAGAATCATTGCTTATCAGATAAATTATCTGACTGACCTAGCTTCTATTTAACTGCTCTTTTATTTAAAAAAAAAAAGCAAAAAAATCCATCTGTCATCAACATCCATCCTGCAAATCATGTGACAAAATAGTCCCTTTTAAAAAATTAATCAAATAATACCAAATAATATTTCTAAAGCTATATTTCACTGCTTAAGATATGGTACTGGAAAAATGGAATTGAATCTCTTGTCTAGTTTCAGCATTGGTTTCTCTGGATGCTTCAATGAAATTAGTGCACCTCCATTTAACCACGGTCTGTTACAGAGCTTGTCAGTGAAGAAAATACTTAAGAGAGACAGACATGCTAAAAATCAAGGCTTTTTTGAAAAAAAACCCAACCAAACAACCCAAGAATGCCTCCAAAAAAGATGGGTACTGGCCACAGCAAGAGAGAATTAGGGAAGAAACCTCCTTTCCAGTGAGATATTCCCATAGGACACTGGGCAATCCTGAGAGCAGGCAGTGCCAGCCAGCAGACTGGGCCAGCTGTGGGCAATGAATGAGCCCTTTATGCATGTGTTCTAACATCCCCCTCACATTCCTTAGAGAAAAATGGTGGCAAAAGTAGCAATGGGAATGTATACCCTTGCAGCTTTTATCTCCTTCTGCAAAAGGCACAGGGTAGAGTCATGAAGTTCAATTTCAATTTGCCACTGCAAAAGTAACTCAATCTCCTAACTTATTTCAATCCTCTTATTGAGCTGTGTCCTTATAATAATAACAAAAAAATAGAAATTATTCTGAGGAAGAAAAACTCAAAAGAAATAAAATCTCCCAGAGCAAAACTTACTTCTAGTCTTTTGACAGGCATGTGTTTATAATAATTAGGAAAATATTTTTGGACTACTTTTGCTAAAAATTTTTTACACGATTTGCAAATGACACATCTTAAATGTGTTCAACTGTCACAGGTCATGGGTCTGCAATACTAGCTTAAAAAGGACAGTAATGGTTGGGTTACCTGGTGCCTTTGCACACCTGCCAGGGAGTGAGAACTTAGGGGAACAATCTGCTAACCTCAATCAGCATAACACATAGACTCCACCACTGTAATTTATAGCTTAATGCATCCACAAAGCATTGTGAAGTGCATTGATGACTTTGAATCAGAAAGGTTAAATCATAATTACTACTGCCTCATCAAAAAACCTGCATTTGATTGCCCACTAGACCAGTCAAATAAATGCCTGGTATTGCTATACCATGATAAACCAATATAAATAATGGATAGACATCTGTAGGCAAGATTACATGTTTTGACTTCAAATGGAAAATTAATGACAAAGTCCCATTTTGAAACTCTGTGAATTCCACCTAGTTGGAGCCTTTGATACCCTTTCTTCTGTATCTAAAATGCAACATACAAGAACAAAAAAGTGAAGAAATATGAAAGAAATCAATGTTGATGTATTAGCAGCAATTTGGTAAAAACTATATGTCAAAGAAAAAAAATTAAAAATCAATCTCTATTTAGAAAGGAAATAAAATATCACTAAATATAAGCAGATATATTTAAAATAAATTCTAGTTTAAAAATTTGACATTCTAGGATTTTGTTAAGCATCACAGTGATTTTTCTCAATGGGAAAACATATGAATATTAGATGCCTTTTTGGACACTCACGGTTCATATTTTCCTCTAGCACAATTAAGAGTTGGTACCTTGGTAAAAAAATCTTTTCACAGCATACTAATTTTGGTTTAAACCAGTTAAAATATTTCTGCTGTCATTACAGTGTCGACTATTTTAAAATGAGGTATTTATTATGAAATGTGTGGCGGTTTTGCACTGTGGTGAAAGACAGGTACAGTGTAACATACCCTGTGACAACAGGAGTCTCTGTTGGGAGATGGGCAATTCAGCTTTCATAAGCCTGTGCTTGGTGTTCCAACTGTCTATGATTCAGCTCTCCTTTCAGCAGATTTTTGCACTGTCTGTGCAGAGAGATCTATGCAGGCCAGCTAAAATGTCATTTGAAAAAGAACAACTATTTACTAGGAAATACACCCGAAACACTAAATTGTGCCATTGGGTAGGCAGTAGAAGTTAATGATTTGCTTTGTGATTGAATCTTACTAGAGTGGAGTGAGTGATCCAGAAGCAATGGCCTTTACTTCCATTTTACCAAGACCTTAAATTACATAGTCCTCAACTCCCCACTTTGTAGTTAACACATCCCTTGACTTTAGTGAAACAGCATTTGTTTCAACCCATACCAATAGGTTCAGACGATTGGTGCAGAATGCCACTCAAACGTTCTTGGATAGGAATTTCATGCCTAATAATCAAACTTGATACACATACTGGTTCTTTGGCATGTCTATCATCATGGCCATCTGTTAGGTGGAATTGTGCCTGCTAAAAAGGAGATATGCCAGTTTTAACATGATATAGGTGCCATCAAAATGCAAGTGATGAAGGAAAGACTCTAAAATATGGCAGTGATCAATCTTCTGCAGAAAGATGCTCTGGGTAGCAACCCAACTGTTAGGAATATTGCATTGATATATATGATAATTAAAACCTTTGGTTGGCTTTTTGATCTCTAGGCACCCTGTCTGGGTGCCTGTATTCACTACAGCATTATTGTTTGGTGTTTTGAGCTTGCTGAAGGAAACATGCATTTTTCTCATTTACTATCACAGCCTAATCACCATTAACAGCCTAATTTGAAGGTCAAATGACAGATGAAAATTGTCTTTTTACAACATTTTCTTTTTAAAATATGAAGTGATTTTTAAGAATTAGTACTTACAAGAATTAAACACAATCCTGCTTATTATCATTCCTCACAAATATTTTTGAAGGGTCTCCTTTACTAATGGTTCTAGTAAAACAGAACTCAGAGGCACTCCTGCTGTCTGATACTCTTCATAGGAAAATGGCTTCTCTTTATAGTCTTTGTGCTACTCTTTAGAAAGATAAAAAATACCCTGGTGCAACAGTGGGGGGGGGGGGAGTCTGTTTAGCTCAGACTTTCTCTAGAGTGGCAACAGGCAATGTTATTTAGTAAAAATATGAGAACTTGGCCTCCTTCTGCAGTTCATTCCCCTAGGAGTTCCCAAGCATGTACATGGATTAGGCATGTTAGTGGGTACATCCTCTTAGTACCATTTACAGATCTGTTGTCCATGAATTTGTCCAATCTCTCTCTGAACCTGCTGATACTGTCTGCTTTCACAGACTCCTGTGGTACCAAGTTCACAGAGTTAACTCACTGCCGTGATAATCTGTTTTAAATTGTTCTTCTCCCAGTTTCCTGTAGCACTGCAGGATTTGAGGCATAACAGTTCTTCATTCACTTTATCCACCAGCTTCAAGATTTTGTAAGCCTGTATCAAATTTCCCCCTCAGCTTTCTCTTCACCAGATGGAGAAGTCTCAGGCTTTTTTGTCTATTGTCATAAGATAGCTGCTCCCTTGATCACTCCAGCTGCCCTTCCTCAGCTGTGATCAGAGTTGCATGTACTACTCAGGATCTGGGTGCACTGAGCTTTCATATATGGCAAACTGACAGCCTCTGTCTTGTTCTAAAAACTGTATAGGCTTTTGTGATCTCTAGCAAAAGATCTTGAGATGTGTTTAAATTAGAAATCTAGTCTCACACAATTGAATGGTTGCCTTTGGGGCTCAGATAAAGCTGTGTAGTGTCACTGAAATAGAGCTGTTTGGTACTTCCAGCTTTCACAGTGTACAAAGGGACATAGCATGTCACACCTGGGATAACATAAAACTGCATTAAGCCACATAATCATAATAATAGTAAAAGGCTTCACAATGTGAGCATACAGGTAATTTATAATATTAGATGGTTTTGATATGTATAGCATCAGACACACTTAGAACTTTTCAGTTAACCATATACCCAATGCACATTTTCAGTACTTGAGAAGCTACTTGAAAATGCTCAGCTAATTTCTAGGTGGTCATAGAAGACTGGAGAATGACCATTTAATATTGTTTTGCTCACCAAAGTTTTCTACAATAAATTCTCCACACAATTTCCATTTGAACAACCTGCTAGTCTACTAGCAGAATTTCTGTGCGAATCAAAATAAATCTCTGAGAATGCTCTTGACTGCATTAAGTGTTATCCCTTCTACAGACCTGAACCTGTAGCCAAGAGAGTCATAAGAAACCTCTGGTCCTAATTTGTTTCTTAATCTGGTGCCAGCTCCTGCTGATACATCTGCTCGTTCTTTTTCAGCTCCCCAAGTCACTGGATAGAGGATCTCTTTCAACAGGTGAGCCCCTTTCAGCCAGTGTAGCAGCTGGGGCACATGCGTGTGGATTAATGGCACCTGAAACATGCCACTCTCAATATCACAGATGATTGTTCTTCTCCCAGCTTGGCTTTCCAAGATGATACCACCGTGCCAGTGCTCAGAGGAGGAGACCTGCTGTCTCTTCTGTTTTGCTTGGCTACAACTTTGGAGAAGGCAAGAATATATTACCAAAAAAATTATGTCCTCTTTTGTGCATGACACTATCCTTGGGAAGGTGTTTGAGTTTCAAAGTTAATAGCTTATAGCTAAATGTAGGCTTAGTGTATTAGATAAACCTGAAGCAAGTACAGGCGTTTGTATTAGACATTTTGGAGATAAATCTTTCAGCATGGTTTTCACCACTACTCTGGATTGGTAAAAACAACAAGTGTCTGGCATACTCCCTAAAACTTGTTTCATAGAAACAATCAATCAAAGTATAAAAATGGTATGATACATTTTCAATATCTTCACCTGTGGCCAATATGCAAATGCGGAACATAGCGTGAACATATTTAGTCTTCCTTTGCATACCTGTAAAATTCCAACTGTATGTACCATATTTAGTGCAGGATGACAAATAGAAACTCCTTTTCTGACTAAAAGAATCTATCTGAGACCGTGAATTTGCAAGGAAAGACAGTATTTATTGGTGCCCAAACCTTTTGCAATTATTCAAATTCCTAGGGAGAAAAGATACATACTTCCTGCAGGCATGGGAAAAGCAACAAATTCTTGTTGTCAAAAAGCACATTAAAAATGGGAAAATGCATTTTTTCTTTAAAAACCATACATATCAACATATAAAGTTTTCTTTGTCAAATTACCATTATTCAAAGAATTATTGTTGAAACTTTAATTGTGGTCTATGTAACCATAACAAAGGCTTACATTTGCACAGCTTCAGAAAGAAAAATCACATGAAAAAGTCTTCTCTCACCTATGTGCGAATATCATGGCATCGAGTCAAAATGACTGTCCACTGGAACTAACACACCATAAAAATGAGTGTGAAAGATACCTGGGTAGACTGTCAGAGGCCTGAAGGAAAGGCATTGGTGTTCATAATGGTGATTTTCTGTGTTTACTGTGTCCAAACTAAGTTCAGATTTTACCCTAAAAATCAAATGACATCAGCATTAAGAGATATTTATCTTTAAGTGTGAAAAATATATCAAGCTGAGCAGTGGGAGACGGCAGGAAAAGAAGAGCAAGGTGGATTTTTATTTTTTGGTTCTGATTCAGGGTTTGTCTTGCTGAATGCCATATTACAGGCTGTTAAAGGTAGACCCATTACTCAGAACTGATGAAAATCAAGTCTGCAAAATAGACCATAACTGCTCTTTTATTGTAAAAAAAATTGTAATATATAAAATATCCATTAATTTTGCCCAGAAAATAGAAAATGTTAAATTGCACAATAAAAGATTTGACCACTACATTACATTTTCAGTCATAAATACAACTTTGATAGCCTTCATTTTTTATAGGATGGGATTCCTGTTTTTATTAGAGTTGGCAACAGAGTAAACTTGGAAAATGTAATGGAAGAGTGTGTGATTAATTTTGAATATATTAAAAAATCCATATAGATGTATTTAAATTTATATGTGTGGGTGCATACATTTTTAATTTATATACACACATGTACACACACAAGCATACACAGCTCCCAAAACTCGGGAAAGCCAGAAAAGGAAATAAAAGTGATAGTAACATTTAACAGAAAGGGTATAACCCTAAGCTACCAATCATTCTACTCTGAACTGTATCAGCATGAAATAGAACACAATAAGCTGCCAAGTGCATTAACTATGGACTTTAGATTGGAATTTGGAGAGGGGGAGAGCAGAAAGCTCACTGTGGTATAATTAATAAAAAGAATGAAATAGATTATAAACTCAGTTTCCAAATAACAAGGGCCATTCAATGTTTATTTATGTGGCTGTAGTGGATCTCTACTTTATATTCATATAAACAAGTAATAATATAATTTTCTTGTTGGAGGTCTGCTACACAGTCTGAGTATCAGATGGACTCATTTCAAACTCGAAAATACAATCTTGTTTCATACACTTGGTGCTTACTTGGTTTGATGTTACTAGCTTTGTTTAAATATCAATTGCACAAGTTGCAATGTAACAAAATACATATAGCCAGAGCCAGGTCTTCTTAGCAGCTCCCATTGTTCTGCATGAAAAATGCATTGACTATAGTATTGCGAGAGTAAATGTGCTGTATGCTGAAAAATTCTGTCACTTTCTATTAGCTGTAAATTATCGACTAGTATAAACCCTAATTTCATTTGTCACATTCTGTTGCATTGCTGCTCTTCCTTGTTCCCATTCTGTCATTCTGGCAGGCCCACTCTGCCCCAGGTATCGCGGCATCGCCATCTGCACCCGACATCTGTCTCTCTATTGATCACACGGGTTTAGCACTTGATCAAACAGAGCACGACAGAATACATCTCTTTTTGCAGTACTGCCAATGCCAACTGCTGCATGAAATCTATTACAAAAGCATTCTTCTACCTAGTTTCTGAAACTGCAAAAAACTGTTTCTCTTCTTTTAGAAGATTCTTAGGTTGATTTTTTTTTTCTTTAACTTTCTGTCATTTTTTTGTAGAGAAAGGAAAAAGCAGTGGGCTCCCAAGAACAAGGAATGAAGCCTTTTTATTCCAGAGTATGTAAATTAAGAAACTTAAATTATTAATAATGAAATAAATTATTACATTGATTCCAATTTTTTTGTTAAACATAAATTTTAATTTTGCTGTAAAATGATGGTATGAAATAGACCAAACAAGCACCTCAAAGACTCAAACATGGTGTCTGGAGAGCCTTAGATGTCTCCAATTTAGATGGTTGACTCTAGCAAGTGACTTGGGGACCTAAGAAAGGTACATAACAACCCATTGCTCAATCAGTGAGAAAAAAAATAGTGCATCTGAGGACTGATCTGGCATGCTCACCTGGAGAACAGATAACAGAAAATTCTTGGCACCAAAGTATGTCTGAAATCACACTTTCTTCCATAAATGAAATAGAAATACCTATAACCAGGTCTGGACACCAGATGCCTCCATTCTTTTGTGAGCAAAAGCAAGGAACACGTTTCTCAGTGTGACTACTTAAATAAGCAGCATTGGTGCTTTAGAACACTGAGAAGGTGCTCACTATGTTTTGCTCAGGTATTCTGTTAGAGTGATATGGGAACACAGGGTAGTTCAAGAGGGTCACCTTGGAGGCTTCAATACAGCCACACTTAGAGAAGCTGAACATTTTACTTCTTTCAGGGCATGGAGAGCAAAAAAAAAAACCCTGCAGTAGCAAGATCACAATACTCTTCCCTAAAACCATCTGTGACCAATTCTGACACCAAAGTGAAATAAAATTGCCTTGAACTTCATAAAATTAAAATAAAATAAAGCTTTTTTCATAAAATTAAGCTTTTTTAACAGTAAGATAATCAACAATGGCATAGGTGATGCTATGAATTGATTGTCTTGGGAGAAAGCTCTGTCCAGGTATTGTGCAGTTGATAAGCTGCAATGCAATCCTTACATCCTTACAGAATAATTAGAAAATATTTCTAAGAAAAATAGTGAAATTCTAAATTGTATCTACTTCCCAAGGCCTTAGATATGCTTATGGCACACAAGGTTTAATGATTTTAAATATGACATACCCACTGATTTTAGGAGAAGTTATTTTATAATTCTCAAATTCTGAAGTTGAGAGAAGTGCTTCTAGCCATAACAAATGGGACATATAAGGCTAAGAAATTAAAATATGGACTACCAGCAGTCATAAGGACAATATATTTGCTTCTCAAAAACAGCATAAGGGATTAACAGAACCTAGGAATTTTATGATAAAGTCTTTATGCTTTCCACAGGTGGATACCATATTCCTGTCAATCATAATGTATTTAAAATTCACTGGATAAATAAAAAAGATATGCACTTTCTGGAAACAAATGGTGCCTTTATATTTATGAACTATTCAATAACCCAACAGCCACGTGGAGTTTTCCTTATTTATGCTACCTTGTCAAATTATGCTGAACAAAATTTGTTGTTAAAAGCAATCAGACTAAATGCACCCCGACCAAAATCATGAATGTTAAAAGACTATTTTCCTTGTTTCAACTGACAGTATTAGTTACAACACAGGAATTAGACTGGGATCTAGCAATGTATTATTCATTAGATTTTTTTGTAGCCAAATACATTAGAGTATATAGTTATACCAACAAATTAATATTTTAGAGCTAATTGAAATTGTTCTTCCTATAAAGATTAAGCTTCTTCCCACCCTACACACTTCAGTCATTAAAATAACACTTTTAATGCCTTGTCTAAATGATGTCTCACATTAATGCAAAGCTATATTAAAGCACTCAAATGACCAGTTCTTTTGTAATGCATTCTATATGATCAGACACTGGGTCAAATCTGGGCAGTGTGTATGAAGTGGTATCAAGTGGAAGCTAATTAAAATATATTCTCTATAGAACTTTACAGAAAAAAGAGAACAGTAATCATCAGAAGGTAGAGTCTGAAAATGGCATTTCTGAAAGGCTTGCAATGTGATTTATTCTATTTGCATGAGGATACTTTTTGGAATAAAGGCTTAAGAATATGGCAAGAATACTTCAATTACAAGGTACCTTATTTTATTCCTAACAATCTCAGTGATAACCTGTTTCTGATTTCCCTCTTTTCTTACCCAAATCCATGAAATACAGTATATTAATTTTTTTAAAACTAATTTCTTTAATCCAAGGTTTACAACATGAAAGTTGATTCTTCTTAAAATAACTTAACTGGTGTTTTCCCTATTGTACTTTTACTGATTCAGAGAAGGGGAAAATTAATATGGCAAAGATTGTCTTCATATCTCCACATTACCCAAGAGGAAAGACTTTCATGAGACGCTGCCATTTCGTGCTTAAATGTAGGTAGATGTGTAGGAAGTGGGGGAGAGGCTATACTCAGGCTTGCAGAGTTAGCAAGGAGCAATTAGACTGCATGTGTTCAAGCTTTGGTCATTTTGTCAGATAAGGCATCAATCCCCCTTATCCACTGACTTATCTCTTAAAAAAAAAATATGAATTTCAGGGATGTGGGTGTTAAGAAGATGGATGAAGCATTTTCTAGGGATAAGATGTGGATCTTTTGTCTGATCTACTGCAGTAATTCTAACAGAATAATAATAATACTACTAAAAAACCCAGAATTAACTTCTTAGTTCCATCCAGTGTGCTGAATTTGCTATCTCTATATAAAATACAATGATACAAGCATAAATATTGATTTTTCTTTTTCTTCAAAATTTTTTTTATTGTACTAACTGCTTATCTGTAGAATAACCTTTGCTTTCTTATAAGTCTGGTTGTGACAGACCTCTCTGTTCACAGTACATGGCGTAGCAATGGTAAGTGTGCATTTTCTAGAAGGCCTGTGGGATGCTTTCTTTTCCCACTTAGCTCTTCTCTTATTATTCGGGTGATTATTTGGATGCGAGCCAAATCACATTTCTTGTAAAAATGGGACTTTTCATTTGTGCTAACACTCCTAAGCTACAACTCTGATGTATTATGCACAAGATGTGCCTGCATTGCAGTAAGCCACCCTAACTGAGGCAAAACCCCCCATGTTCCTTCTAATTTTTTTGTCAGGTTTTTTTTTTTTTTTTTGACTACTGTAATAGAGAAAGTGGCATCTGTGTATTAGTGGGAGCCCTGGCAGGCTGAGCAGCCAGAACTGGCACAGATCAGGGTTTCACCTTTCTGTTCCTACATATACACCAGCTTCAGTGACTGTGCTGTAGACTTATGTCAAGAATGACAACATAAAACTTGGTGTTTCTGAATTTCCATTTAGTTGGGAAAAAAAATTACTGAGAAAATGCCATTTGGCCATATTAAAAATTGAGAATAGATGAATGCAGTTGTTGTAGTTCATAACTCCCACCTTTTGCTTCTAAACTCTCAGGGGAGGCTTCCTCCTCCCTTTCTCAGCAGCACTAACCAGACCCTTACACACTGGCATAACATTCTTGAGACTGGCTACTCCACCACTGAGGGCATAAATCATATCTTGGCCTTTGCTGGCTCCAAGAAGGGTCCTATTAGCTTAGAACAGAATATGATCCTAACATCTATGTGGGGAAAAATAAAATAAGTAAAATAAAATAAAACTGAAACAAAATCACCAAACCACAAGGCAGAAATTCATCAATCTCCTTTAGCAGATAAACAGCTCAGAGAATGTCTGAAGCAAGTATCTTTGATAACCCAGCAAACTACTCCCTTCTCTTAGGAATCTCAGATGCCATTGGAGCATAAGGTTCAAATGTTGGGAATCAGGTGAGGATGCAAGGAGGAGTTTTATGCTATCTCTGCCTACAGTGCAATCATGCTTTATCATCTCCCATGAGAATCCCACTCTGTTTTTAATATGTCAGTAAGAGATTCCTTTTTGCCTGAGATCTAGAACACAGCAAGAAGTACTTAAAACATCAGGGCAAAAAAACAGGAGAAGTGAGAAGAGAGTAACAAAATAATAGAAGGTAATTTGCTTTGGTTTTGACATCTGAAGGAAGTGTTTTGGTTACCAAGTCTGGCATCCTGCCTACTGCATATCTTAGCATTTGCCCAGTAATTCTGGAAATGGCTTGTGCTTCACAAGTTGTGGTCACATTTTTCTTTTCTGAAAGTCTGTGGACTCCATTAAAAGAAACAAAGCAACAGACAATATATCACAATTAAACTGTTCCAAGGACTAATTAATCTCAGTGTCTAAAAAGTGCATTTATTTCCAATTTGAGCTCTTTTTGTTGTCCAGCCTTTGGATACTGCTCTGTCTTTTCTGGTAGGTTAGAGAGCCATTAGAAAAGAGAAGATAGCAGTTGATATAGGGATAAAACCAAATGCTATTTTGAAAATGCTAATATAAACTGGTAATCTTTGAAATTCTGATAAAAGGCTAGACTTTTTTAATGTACTCCAGTAAAAATATTTAAGTGTATTGCTTTCATTTCAAAATGATCCAATACAGCTCTCAGGAAGATCCTGTTTATATTGCAAGAACAACTTTAATCCTGTAAGAAAACTTCAGATTAGCAGAAGCATCAGAGACACACTTAGGTTGTCTTTCTCTGACCAAGTGATGGGCTGAAAATTTCACATGGAGCCAGGACTGCAAAGATGCATTTGTTTCTTGCTGTTCTGTAAAGTACCTTTGTGAATTGCATGTTAGCTGTCATTTCCCCCTGAACTTCCAAGTGAAAAAACATTTTACAATATTAACCTAAATTCACCAGTAAAACCTGTTAAGTTAGACAGATGCTCAATATACTACAAAGTTCAAAAGGCAGATGATCTTGTGAGATTCTGAATATATAGGAAAAATATAAAGGATTATATGCTAACCATGTTTTAAGTAAACTTTTGTGAAAATACATGTTAACATAACTATGTATATAGACCCAGCAAGAATCACTCATGCACTTTCTATGCACACACCTTTGCTGTCATTCAGACACTACTGCTGTCCTTCCAAACATCAGAATTAATGAGTGAAAGGAAAGGAGACTGTCAATAACAGCACACAATTCAAAATTGAAAACTATATGGAAAATGCTGGGATTTGAGCTACTAATCTTCAGATTAACCCCTCTGGCTCACTTGGGAGATGGTTGTATGAAATACAAACAGCTATTACATCAGCTTTTACAAGTGCAGATGAAGCTCATGGTGGTCAAACTAAAAGCAACACACTTCAGAAACATGTAGGATTTTTTTTTCCTGAGGATGCAGGACAGCAGATAAAATATAAGTGTTCTGTGCACAGCTTTAAAGATTAACAAATCTTGAGGTTTTTACATATATCTTCAGATCATGGCATACAAGACAAGCACTTTATTTTTTTTTGAGCACATCTTTCACAAAAAGAAATACCTATCTCTTTGGATTGCAATTATACATAAAAAATGAAAATTACTGCATTAAATATGAGTAATATGTATAACCTATACAAAGCGTTATGATCACTGTAATTACTGGTGGTCATAATTTATTAATATTTATTAAAATATTAACTGACCATTGCTTAACAGGTTCTACAGAAAACACTGGCTAGTTAGTCTTGAGATTTACAATTCTTGTATAAAAAGAAATTAGATAGTGCAATTTTTCTTCCTTTAAAATCCACTGTATTTTAATTCCAAAATTCAAGGTAGACTAGGTAATAAACAAATTTGCCAATTATTAATAAATTACCAGTATTCTATCAATTTTAATGCATACATTTTACAGTCATTGGCTTTTATTAAGGAATTTATATAATATGAAAAATTTTTAAATGCAATTACTTGTAGCTTCATTTGTGGATTAGATCATCACTGGAAAGATAAAATTACAGACTAAAATCTATTTTCAAATGCTTTGGAATAAATTTGAAGTAACTGAACAGCTTGAGTATATCTGAGCATAGAAAATCAAAGTAGTATATTAGTTCTACATGTATGCAAAATGAAGGCTATAACTATTCTGATCCCACAAAGCAGTACCTTGCAGAAACAGTGACAAATGCAGATACTCTTATTGCTTATCAGGCTGTTCCCCACCTCTTACATAAAGGAACTATGTGTTGGCACACTCACTCCAAAGTGGTGTTGTTTGTGACCCTATCATCATGGCCACGAAAAAGATACCAAAAGTAGTTGCAGAAATGGGAATATGCAGAGATTACTTCTCTAAAGCATGAGAAGAAAAGTGAGTGGAATATGTAGGAGTAAAATTTATATCCAAGAACAGAAAACATGATCTGTCCTGTGTCATTTAGAACAACAGAAAGATAGGATGGAAAATATCTTAAATGAATTAAGGGAATACAGCTGGGACAAATTATATTTTTGGCAAGATAAAAAATTATTTTCCTGTTTTTCTTAAATCTGGATGTAGTCCGGATAACTTTAGTAATATTATTAGTAATTTGATTTAAAAAATCTATATTGTGGAAACTGGCATTTTCTTACTTAACATGCAACAATGTAATTATTATTTAGCATTAAGAACAGGGATTCCCAAAAACATTAACTCAGAATTATTTATTAGAAATGTGGAGGTGGAGTATGGAAAAGAATTCTAGGGAACAGGATTTCAATATTTGATATTAGATTGAAAAAAACCCCAATTTCTTGAAAACAATGTTTATTTAGGAATTTGAGGAGAGATTTTAGAAATCAGATGATGAACATCCTACTTTCTGAAGTCAGAGCTCCTTGGCCTTCAGCCCATTCCTAGGAACTTAATCCCATTATTTCTGACAAGAGGGATTTAAGCAAATATACCTTGAATGGCACAGGGTCCACAGCCTCAGTACCCGGCCCTGGTTGCTGAGGTGAGTGGCTCTGGTGCCAACTTGTTCTGCAGCAGAGCACCCCAGTGTGGTGCCCAGAGGCTTCTCAAACTGGGAGAACTTCATGTGGAATACAAAGAGATGCCAGGAGCCCTCAGCTCACATCAGCTGTCAGGACCTGCAGGGCCAGAAGCAATGGTGGCCAGGTCCCACCGATGTAAAAGGAGCCCCTGGGGAGTGCTGGTGACCAGGAGCATTGCCAGCAGGATGGACAGAGAGGCTGGGGCAGTCAGCAGGACATGGTGTGGCAGTTTAGGCAGCAGCTGGCACAGAAGGGGTGCAGGAAGGGCACTGAAATCCAGGCAGCTCCACCAGGGAGCAGCTGTGTCCCCCAGACAGAGGGACCGAGAGAGAGATCTCCGGTAGGGACACGCTGCCACCCTGGTGCCAGCTGGAGCTGTGCCCAGCTCTGATGCCAGAATGGATGGCAAGAGTGAGCAGCCCTGTGGTGGTGCACCCACACACAGGAGCTCCTCTACCCCCTGCCAGAGGCTGAGGAGTATCAGGGGGTGTGAAAGACAGACTGCTGGAATTGCACCTTGCCTTCCCTGGGAGGGGCCTGACAGACTGACAGTTTGCACCATGTGGAGCATTCCCTGTCCCCTCACTGCATGGCTGAACACATGAGTTAAGGGGTTGGGGACAGTGGTGACAATGCTCCTGATGCAGCAGGTGCATCTCCTCTGAGGGAGGCTGCTCCACCTCAAAGGGGGGCCCATAATAGGTAGGAGGCTCTGCAAGTGGAACTGGGCAATGATGAGGACGATGGTTCCTGCAGTGTGGAGATGTCCCAGAGGTTGTTACCTTATGGCCCATGTCAAAGCTGCTTCCATAAAGAAATAATCATCATTCCTTCTTTATGTCACTGTCATAGGAGGCTCTGCCAAGGGGAACAGAAGAAACAGTCTGGACCTACTTCTTAGAGAAGTTTGTGCCTCCCTGGTGTGTGTGTGTTAAAGATGAGAAAGGAAAACTTCCTATCCCGGAATGGCCCTCAGGTTATCAGCCATTATAGATTTTTCAAATGGGCAGTGATGAAGCGGCAACAAGAGTGCCAAGGACAATCAAGAGAGCCTTCAGGTCTTTCAGACAACTAGTTAAGGCATCAGGACCACAGTTGCAGGGAATGATGAAGAAAGAAATGGATAGGGCCAAGAGAATAATATCTGGCTTGCAATTTAGTGTTATTGGCAGAATTTTGATCACGTGACACCACACCTTTCCCTGTCTCAAAGGGGGAAGGACACAGGAGTTAGCAGTGCTCATGGAGAGAGCTTTAATCTAAATTTTAAGGAGGAAGGAGTTAAAACCAGGATCACTGGAGATAAGCCTGGGGGTGGCATTCCAGTGTTTGAGGGATGGTGCACTAGTGAGGTCCTTCTGTCTGGTTTCTTGATAGATCTAGGAAATGGAGATCTATAAGACCATAAGGATGAAAGGCTTATTGATGTGCTAGAAACCATAGAAGAGCCTGAGAACAGTCATGCAGGAATTTGAGCTTTTTCTCCTGAAAAAGGTAGAGGGTCAATAACCCAACTGAAGTGCATTCACACCAGTTCACACAGCATGGGCAACAAACAGGAGAAACTGGAAGCACTTGTGCAGCAGAAAAATTAAGACATAGTTGTCATCATACCACCATTGTGGGATGAGTCACACAACTGGAATGCTGCAATGGATGCCTATAAATTCCTCAGGAGGGATGGGCAAGGAAGGGGAGGTGCTGGGGTAGCCTTCTACGTTAGGAGTATTTCAGTTCTCTAGAGCTTAATGATGGTGAGGATAGGGTTGAGTGTTTCTGGGTAAGAATTGGGGGAAGGCCAACAAGGCAATTATCATGGTGGGAGTCTGTTACAGGCCTCCCATCAAAGATGAAAAGGCAGATGAAATATTCTATAGGTAGCTGCAAGAAGTCTCACAATCACTTGCATGTGTTCTCATGGGGGCCTTCAACTGGATCAAGGTCACTGGCCTCCAGCCAACACTGTGAGGTTCAGCAAGGCAAAGTGCTGGGTCTTGCACTTGAACCACGACACCCCCTGCAATGCTATGGGCTTGGGGAACAGTGTCTGGAAAGTTGCCTGGCTGGAAACAACCTGGAAATGTTCGTCAACAGCCAGCAGAACATGGGCTGGCCGTGTGCCCAGTGACATCCTGGCTGGTATCAGAAATGCTGTGGCCAGCAGGATTAAGGCAGTGATTGTCCTGTAGTCAGCACTGGTGAGGCCACACCTTGAGTCCTGGGTTTAGTTTTGGGCCTCTCACTATGTGAGGGACACTGGAGCGTGTCCTGAGAAGGGCAACAAAGCTGATGAAGGGTCTAGAGAGTAAATCAGATGAGCAGCAGCTGAGGGAGCTAGGGCTGTTTATCCTGGAGAAAAAGAGGCTCAGGGAGACCTTATGGCTCTCTACAACTACCTGAAAGGGGGGTGTAGTAAGGTGGGGGTTGGTTTCTTCTCCCACGTAACATGTGGCAGGAGAGGAGGAAATGGCCTCAAATTACACCAGGGGAGATCTAGGTTGTACATTTGAAAAATTTTCTTTATGCATAGAGTTGTCAAGCATTAGAACAGGCTGCTCAAGGAAATGCTAGAGTCACCATGCCTAGAGGTATTTAAAAGGTGTGTCAATGTGGCACTTAGGGACATGATTTAGTGGTGGACTTTGCAGTGGTGGGTTAGTTGTTGGACCCAATGATCTTAAAGGTCTTTCTAATTTAACATGTCTATGATTCTACGATTCTAATGTGAGACTGACTGACTTGTTAAAATGGAAATTGAGGCTTATTCCATGCAGTCTTGCACAGTGGTCTTTGTTTGCTTTTCTAATGAATACCTATGAGGTCAGAACATGCCATTTTTGGCTGACCTTGCCCTGTTGGGTTACACAGGTGTGTAAAAGATAGCCACTGGCACACCCAGGATCAGGGATGCTTACTGAAACTCCTGATTACTTGCTTGACTCACATGGAAAAGCAGTCTGTATTTATTCTGATTAAAGCATCAGAAAAATTCCACTTCAATGGTGTGTAAAATTTTTATAAACTCTATTCTGAAACAACATTATCATTATGGTAGTCAGACTGTAAAAGATTGGCTAAATGTGCTCAGCTGTATTTCTCTTTTTTTTTTTCTTTCCTTCTAAATATCTTCATATAATTGTCTTTCTTACTCTATATATTTATCTAATTTTTTGCATTACAAATATGCCTTTGTATGCATGTGTAAACATGCCCCAACACCCCCAGAATCCTTTCTGTGCACATGAAGTATAGATTATTAATTAATATGCCCACTAGGATGAATATCACTGCATTTAAAATTGTTCCTTAAAATTTACTATTAAGGTTAACATTACATCATTTAATGAAGGAGCAAAGCTATTATGCTTTTCAGACCAAGTTTCAAAAATATTCATATACAGCATGTTTACAAGGGAACAGAAAAAGGCCGCCTGGCTTTGGAATATGAATGTAATCTCTACAAAGACCCAACTGTTTCTTGTTTATGACAAAGGAGTAAATAATCCATTGATCTGGCAGCAGGGCACCTGCCTTACCAACCGACTCTGTATCAGTGGTCCCTGAACCCTCATTATTTTTCCTCAATTAAAGTTCATGGTCTCCTAAAGTCTGTGCTGAGCAGATGTACAACTGTTCTTGACTGCTGAACACAGAAGAATCACAAATTTAGAAAACTACTGCCATTTCATAGACGCTAGAAGTGCATCATTTGTTGTGGTGCAGAAACATTATAAACAATATGTCTCTTTTATAGTCTGCTAAGCCCTCACACTACAGAAAATAATATTAAAGTTCAAAAACTGTCACATAAGCAGCACGTTATGAATACTGTAATGTATTTTTTTATGATTCAAATAATGCTTACTGAAATGAAAAAATAAAGTCCTCTGAGGGGTATAATGTAAAAAATGTGAGTTATATTTACTTAGAATTAGAGAAAATTGATGTATGAGCAAAATCAAACTGGAATCAATGATCTGAAGAGAAATTCAAAATATAATAACTGATAAATCACCAAAAGCAGAATTAAAGTTATGTTTGCTGTATTATCACTTTAGTTCTTTGTAATTGCTTCTTTTGCCGAAATAGGGAAGTCCAGAGAAATAATCAGAAGGGCAATACTACTTGCAATTATAATGCAGCAAGACTCTACCTGCTAAATTCAGCTGAAGGATACATATTTCACAAGAAACAGCCTTTTAACTCGAGGCCTAAATACTGTAACATATGAAAAGACACCACATAACATACACATTCCCTATAGTGTGTAGTGTTAGACATTAGAAAGAAAATCACTTCTCAATAAGGCATGGGGAGATGCTCATTTCCAGCACCAATCAACCTAAGAAGTAAATGAAACTCACATTTGGGGGGGACAGTTAAAGTTCATACATAGCATTTGTCAGTCTGTCTCCAGCATGATTCCAGAACAGCTCTGTTGCCACAGTATGTGCTGGATTGAGTGCAGCAGATTGTGAGTCTATAGGTCAGAGTATGTGCTTGAAGCATCAATAGCTACACCTGTCATTTTAGTTTTTCTGGGAAGAATATGTTATTGTTAACACTGCAACAAGCTTTAGCCACAATCAGACTTTGAGGCTGGGCACTGAATTTTGAAAGAGTCAGTTAAAATATTACCATCCATGATGAGGTGGGGGATGTTTTCTGTAACGCCTGATGGACATACTGCCACTAAGGTGATGTATATAAGCCTGTTTGTAGTTGGAGCTTGGCTTGCTGACTTAGGTTCTTCTGTGAGACTGTAAACCAGTGTTTGCAAAATGAAAATTGCAGAAAAAAACTTGAGAAAGGAGGGAATTATTAAGGAACTAATTGTTCAGCCAAAACTACAGAAAATATTACTGGCTGCACTCTTATTAGTGGAGGTCATTTTCGCCTTTCAGCTTTCACAACTGTTAACTTCTCCTGGCTTATTTTCACAAACATTTTGCAGAAAGATACATAATCTAGTGAAATTGCCACCCGGTAGCTCACTTAAAACGACTCATGCTGAACTGATGATTCAATCATTATGGTGTTTGTTGAGGATGTAAGCACCTTTGGACAAAAGGTAATGTTGGTATTTTGAGTGACTCAGAAATTAACAAAAGTAAGTACTGCTGTGCACTGGGGGATCAGTTAGCTGTGAAAAGGGTGTTTCTTGAATTTGCATGCAAAGCTTTGCATGTTTTACTTCACAGAATAAATGGCAGAATTGCCAGGCAGTTCCAGCCTTGCACTAGAAAGAATATAGGTAAGAATGCAATATGCATTTTATGTTTGTATGGTACAGGATGTGTTTCTGCATGCCAGGATATGGGACGTTTAGTGGGTGACAGTCTAGCTTGCAAATAAATATGTATTAATAAATTACTTGTTAAACCTAAAAGACCATGCTAATACAGAAGTATTTTCTTGCCTCAAATGGATTTGTGTACACAAATGGTATACCCATGAACTATCCAGAAAGAAACGGAGGTAGAACACAGACCATTTCACATCAGCAGTACAGATGTAGTTATGAGGATTAGGAGACAGTCTTTATTGGACAACAGAAGTTGAGGGCTTTCTTGATGCATTGATATCAGGTACGATTCGAATGGGAAATAGGATCAAACACCAGCAAAATCATTGAGCTCTGACACCAGTGCAGTTACAGTGCCTGTGGAGTAATTCTTCACCCTGCCTGTCAGAGAGCTGCTGTGTCCCAGTGGATTTCTCCATCCTCACCCATCTCCTGGAGGAGGGGTGATGATACCAAAACAGCCTCTCAGCTGGCAGCAGGCCATGTTTCCCCTGCCTCTGCAGAACTGATGGCAGCAGCTTCCCAGCGGTGCCAGAGCAGACAGGGCTGATGGCTCCCGGGAGGCAGCAGGGACCAGCAAGCAGCAGTGCTGGAATTGGACCTCTACCACCGGTTTGGGGAAAAGAACCAGGGGTTTCAGTCCCACAAGCTCTGCTTTGCCATGGAGCATTTCTTTACCAGATGGTGAAATCCACAGGGACAGGCTTCAGCTTTCCGCCAAAATTGGATAAGCTCAAAAGCAATGAACTTGTCAGAGGAAAAATAAATCCAGTGCACTTCTTTCAAAAAGCCCCACCTTTCACTGACTTCCTGTCTGAAAACATTACTGATATCACTTGCTGAGGTACTTGGACAATTTTGGAGGCACAGGACTGGCTGAGGATCAAAAGTTGGACACATTCATGCAGCTCTTGTGCTCTGCAGGAGTGGGTGCTGCCACACCTGCTGTTTTGCTGAATTATTCATCTCTCTGTGCTAGCAGAAAGGCAAAAGTCAACACCTCCTGAACTTAGGGAATAGACACAATAAATGAAAAATAAATTTCATAGCTTTTATGCATCCTGTTCTACCTTTCCTCAGGAAGTGTACAAAAGAATCAATTGTTTTGCAAATCAGTGCTTACACTTGCATATGTGGAAAGAGGCACTTAGTGGTTCCTGGAAAGCATGAAGCCCTAACAATGTGCTCCAAAAAGCTCACAGACACTTAAGTATTAATACAGACTTTCTCTCTACTGTTTCTATGCTCAAGGTATAAACTATATTTGATGGACCAGTCCCATGTGGAACTGGGCTAAGATCTCCATGCTAATAGAGCCCTTTGAACATTACATGAAATTCTATACCCATTCTTTTCAGAGCAAAGCCTCTAGAAACTCAGCTTGTTTCAGATCTTCCTGTCATCTGCAGTATCCTTTTCTTTGAAATGTACTTCAGCATCTCTGGGCTGGAAACATGTTTTTTAAACTATTCCCAAATGTCACAGTAGTTATCAAAAATACCTTCTCTTGAAGGCTCACTGTTTCACAAACCCTTGGGCTGACTTTTCTCTGTATGTGTAACAGGACAGCAGCAGATGTTGCAAAAACAATGAACTTTATTTCTAAGTCTATTTAAATATTGTTCTCATTTCTAAACAATGAACTTTATTTCTAAGTCTATTTAAATATTGTTCTCATTTCTTTTAGTATGTACAAAAATTTAGTATAGTGGTATATGAGTTTAAATGTATCAAATGGCTTTGACATTGAAAAGACTCAGTTTTGAAATGTGCCAACTTCCAGACTCAACTTTAGCTTTACCTGACACAAACTATTATTAAGTTTAATAATAATTAAAAAAAAAAAATTAGATGCAAGCTCTCAAGGATTTTGTCTCATTTTGCTGTCAAGTGGAAGAAATGAAGGCTAGATCCTACCCTGAAAATTAGAGAAATGCTGGGGTGTTTTGAGACTCATTGGTCTCATATACTTTTGATGCTGTCTGGCCTGGCACTAGAAAACTTGCTTTCAAATCCTGTCCTAAATTTGAGTGATGGCAGGTCAGGTATGGTTCTTGATGAGGTGCAGAGTTTGCTCTGATTACCTCAGTAATTACTTTTTAATATTATTAAACTTTTTACATGAAGTAATTTCTCTCCTGATTGATCCACAAAGCTCAGGTCAAAGGCCATCTAATTATAAAAAGTTACAGATCCATCTTCTTCATTTGAAAATACCTCTTGGTCAAGAGCTGAAGCAAAGTTCATAATCACACTGCAACTCTCAGAGCATTCTAAATCACTTAAAAGCAAAATAGAGATAAATAATTTATTTGCTGATAAAACAGCAGAGAGAAATCCTTCTCTTACTGCAAAACCAAAGGAAATTCAATTTTTTTGAGGCCTTGGTTATAAATATAACAGGAGCAGAGAAATTATTTCAGTTATGCTTTAACAGTGGTTAATAAATCAAGATTGCATATTAAAATATACATTGACATTCTAAACCTTAGTGTAATATTTAATTAAGCCAACTACTACTTTGATCTCCATATTTCTAAGCAGGGTCCAAGGTCTGTTCTACTACTAGTGAAGCCATCATAGAGCTGAACCAATAGTTTATTTCCTCAAACTGTGTAGGAAATACAGTGAGCAAAATACTTTGGAAATTAAAATTGTGGACAGATTGAGGTTTAATTATTTATGGATCATGCTTTTCTTTTATCTTGCAATGTTGGTTATCTAAAGAACTTGTTGCAGATCTGTTAGAGGCTACTGGTCAGGCAGAAATGCACAAGCTGCCATAGGGCAAGTCTGGAATCCATTAATTCCATCTACATTAACTGCTTCTCTATAACATATAAATCTTTTATGCTTGCTGTACATAATAATATTTCTAAATGGATTATCAATACTGATGCACCAAAATGTAGCTGTGTGTAGCAACTGGGCCCAATTGACAACAGTGTTAGCATAAGTGCATGAATTTCATTGAACCCTGTCAGATAAGGGAGTAACTTTGGCATAGCAAGCTGTTAACCACTGTTAAAGTCAGATGAGCCAATGAATAGAAATAGATGTTCACATAATCATAGATCACTTTGTGTTGGAAGATACCTTACAGATGCCCTGCCATCTGCAAGGACATCTTCCACTAGACCAGGCTGCTCAAAGCCCCACCCAGCTGCATCTTGAACACTTCCAGGGATGGGGCATTCACAACTTCTCTGGGCAATCTGTTGCAGTGTTTCACAACCCCCACAATAAAGAATTTCTTCCTAATTTATGAACCTACACTCTTTAAATGTAAAGCCATTACCTTTGTCGTATCATTACAGGCTCTGTAAAAAGTGCCTTTGCAGCTCTCCTGTAAGCCCCCTTTAGATATTGGAAGGCACTCTAAGGTCTCTACTGAGCCTTCTTTTTTCCAGACTGAACAACCCCAGCTCTCTCAGCCTGTCCTCAGAGAAGAGGTGCTCCCACCCCCTGGTCATGGCCTACCTCTGGACCCACTCCAACAGTCCCATAGGTCCCCAGAGCTGGGCACAGAACTCAGGTGGAGTCACACAAGAGCAGAGTAGAAGGTGCAGGATGCCCTCCCTCGCCCTACTGGCCACGCTGCTTTTGATGCAGCCCAGGATGTGGCTGGCTTTCTGGGTTGCAAGTGCACAGTGACAAGTCATGTCAAGCTTCTCATCAAAGCAACACCCTCAAGTCCTTCTCCTCAGGGCTGTTCTCCGTTCTCTTCCTCCTTTATAACTGGGGATATCCCTTGGAGACTGATACCTGCTAAGCCCCCAGCTTTTGGACACTGTTGTCTCCCTCCATGGAACAAGCAAATGGCATTAATTTGTAAAAAATGCATATATCTGTGATTAAAAGTGTTTTGGTATCCAAGCCCATTTAGCCTGAACAGTGATTTGGTCCTGAACTGTTACACTATGTGAGTAAGTCAGACCTCTCACAGTCAGCTGTTTACTTACTGTGTATTTAGCCAAGCCCTAAAATATAATCTCAATGTTTTCAGTGATCTAGTTCAGTAACTGAAATTAATATGAAAATTGACAGGTAAGACATATGAAAACAAAATTAATATATTTAAGAGAAAACATAAATAGATATTTTTAAACCAGTTTGTGACTGGGCAATGATAATGTATGATGTGAAGTAGAAGGATTTGTAAGAAATCACTTTCTTTTCACTAACATTACCACACTAATATATTTAACATAGACATTTACATGCTTTGCATTTTAAGTGCCTCTGAAATTCAAGCACCAAGCCTGCACATTTCAGCAGCACCATCAGATGTAATGAGTTATGGTACTATCGGCATGTTGATAAGCTATAGCCCAAAGAAGAACAAGAAGGAAGTATAAAAAATATGGCCAGAGGATGGGATAAAATTATCAGCGAGTGTGTTTTCCTGTTTGGTTTTAATCTACATTTAATTAAATTCTTATCTTCTGTGTACTTATGGTCGCATTTGAATGGCGAGACTGCATTCATTATGAATGGTAAAACTTAACTCGGAGAACATTTCATGTGGCTTCTTTAAAAAAAAGGAAAAGGAAAAATACTGTCTTTATTCTTTACACTTAGGTCTTTTTAAAGAAGGGTTAAGTTACTTTAGGCTCAAATGCTGTTCTGCACTTAACCTTTAGGTTAACTGATTTCTAAACTTGCTCTTTAATATTTTTTTAAAAAATATATCATTTGGAAATGCTAATATCAAAATTTTGGTTGAATATAGTCAAGAATGGGGGAGTAATGAAACATGTTAAAGTGCTTCCTTCATTCTTAAAACCATAAATGCTAAGAGAAAATTTCCACTGCTAACAACAAATATGTGTGTTGGGCTGCATTCAGAATTACCTATAGCCATCAATTTCTCTGAAATTAAAAAGATATTTTTAAAAATTCTTAACAATTACTTTTGAGAATCTTAGTTTGTATTATTATCTTTTTCTTTGTTTTCCAGATCACTGGGCTGACCATGCAGTCCTCCTTGGGCAAAGCCCAGCTCTCATGTTGTGTAAATGAGAAGGGCAGAATTGGGTACTTTGTCTTACTTATTAGTTTCAAAGGTATTTTGGGGGCAGAGGACAACTGAGATCAGAAATGATACTACCAGCACAAAAATAATATCTAGGCTAAATTATTAAAAGATATAACAAAGTGAAACAAAATGGAAAGCCTTCTGCATGTCCTTATCAGTCACTACAGCAACTAATACACCATATATATTTTAAAACATTCCATTTATCTATCAAGGAGATGCTATCAGGCAATGCAAAATCATATGACACTGTGTCAGAAATATCCCTGTGACTTTTATATTGCATACATTTATTTTCTATCTTTGAAGGGCCTATCCCTATGACACTTTAAAGGCATCTTTAAATGAGAGGTATGCTGCATTCACACAAACCCAAGCCCTGCCAAAATGAAACCACCTCCAATTAAACATATTCCTGCAGTACCGAATACTCATTTTCCTGAACTAACCTCCACACAAGCCCTTGAAAACCGATCAGCTTTGAAGTGTGGGTTGATAATTAACAAATATCGGGAGCTACTGCAGGTAGAACATTTCAGGGTCAGAAGTTCTACTAGGAAAATGAAAACATTGGCACCAGAGAGTAATTGTTTTCTTGCTCATTTGGTTATTGATTTTCAACTCCCTCTTCTCCTAGAAGTTTGGATTTTACATATCTTTCCTTCATCCTTATCCCATTCTAGTATTATGCTACTAATAATGGAAAAAGGAAAGGGAGAAAGGCAGAAAGGAAAGGAAAAGCATGGGAGAAATTTAAGAATTGCAACCTGTATAGATTTTGTTCAATGTCTTTTTAGAGCCCACTGGATCTAAGTTGTGCTATCAATGGTGAGTTTTGCTTGATAAAGTGCCAGCCGAGGTCTGAGTCAGCTGACAGCTCCGTAGCTTCACTCTGCAGTTTCTCATACAACATATTGCTATGCTGTGATTGTTCAGGTTTAGAAACAGAAGTAACTCTAGCAAAGTCCTCATCCAAGAGAGAATGTTGCAATCATTTCACTAGACAAATATAATAAAGCAAAATTAAAAGCTCCCTCACTCCAGCATCTACCATTAAGCTTTAATAAAGATTCTGAGATTGATAACTGAGCCATATATCTTCTGTCATCGTTGCTGGGAGAAATGTTATTGTCATTTCTTTCACCTGTATCCAACTGTATATTGATGTTACCAGAATCTGTCTTCCTTAAGAGTTTGCCAGCTAATTCCCAACTAAGCCACAATTTAAGCTGAACTAAATCACTTCACCGCATCTGTCGGATCAGTTTGGAGAGACAACACAGTCCTGGCTTAATCCTTTAAACACTGAGATGTGTAACTATGACACTGAAAGAAGGGAAGGTGGCTGTCCCACATTTCCTCTTCTTACTCAGATCTGAGGTAAACTGAATCACACTCTCAAACATCTGTCTCTGCAACAGGATTATCAGAGTCGAGCTGACACTGATCCCAATTTAAGTGCCTCAGATACATGCCTAAATTTAGGGGGAATCTGGACCATAGAGCGTGGTACAGTTGCCATTCAGGAGAGATCAACACTTTTTTCCCCTGTCTGTTCAGATGACACTGTGTCCTTCTACAGGGGAGAGGTGAAGCAGTTTGGGAGACACAGCAAAAAGGTACAAGAAAAAAAATACCCTTTCTTAGAAGAACCATTGCTCTTGGATTTAGGAACCATATTAGTGTGGTCACTTTCCTATGCATTTCATGTAATTTCCAAGAAGCTCTTGTGGTCTGGCGTGAGAGCTCTGGGAAGATGTGCTGCCAAAACCTGCTAAAAACATTATTTGCAATACCACCTGTAAATCTATTTTATTGGTATTAGCTGTGTTATGATAAAAATACCAACTCATCTTGGAAAAAAAAAAGGTATATATAGCCAGCTAATCAATTGCATAACTTTTCTAAAAATGTCTTCAGCATGATGACATTAGGCAACTGTGAACCTGTTAGCTTCCAGCTCTGCTGTCAGTGCTATGATATAATGAATGCCAGCATGGTGTTCCATCAGCTCCTGCCACCTGCTCTGCTTTGGAAAAAGAAGTCTCTTTTTTGGCAGCCGTCAGATGTCATACCCAGTGCCCACTGGCAAGAACAATGACTCTTTGCCATGGTCTCCTTTGCTTAAGAAAGTCTCAAAAAGAGGCCCAGTGGAGAGGGAAGATAAAAGTGCTGCAGTGCAGGGATAGAGGACTTTAAATGGGACAGGTACAGTAGTAGCCCCTGGACATGAGGGTGCTCAGGGTGGAGGCTGATTCAGAGAATGATCCATCTACATCACTGCTCACAGAGGACTACTACCCTGGCTCTGAGTGGGTCTCCAGTAAACTGCAGACTTTCTCTAGGCAGAAAAGCAACTCCTATTTTGCACCAGTTCAGTGCCTGGATGGGGGCTCCAACCTCTTCATATCTCTCTGCAAATACATCTGTTTGTGTCTAGGACAGCGCTGTGTCCCTGGACTCACCCAGATGAAGTCACCACGGCAAACTGAGGCATGCAGGAGGCTGTCTCTATCTCTGACACTGCTCTGTGCTACAGGCACTGCAGCAAGGCAGAGATGTGGCCCAGAGGGCAGGGAAAAAGAATAACTTTATTTGTCTCTTCCCTGCTTTGCTGACTAGACTTACCTGACTGGTAGGATTCATACTTTGTCTCAGCCCTAAGATGCAGAGAAACTGAATTTACTCAACTGAGAGGGTTATCTGTTGATTAATGAAAGTCCAGTGTGATGGAATATTGTCCTAATCACATTGTACACTGACCAAATACTGCTATAAATGAAGGGGAAAGAGCATTTGCTTTCTTAATGGCTACAGCAACTGGGCTTTAGATTGGCAATTTTAGCAGTATTATGCTAGACTAACATGCACGCATCTACCATAAGCCTAATGCACTGATTTTAATAGGTAATGCCAGCGTTAAACGCTGCTCTATATTGGGACAAGCCTGTTGTATTTATGTTTTTCTAATGTGCACAAGCATTTACATGAGCTGCATTTTTACCTCACAGGGATTTTTTGCTGGAGTAAGAGGTGCAGATTTGCACAGCGGACTTTGGAGTATACATATGGAGAAAAACAAAAAGAGAGAAATTATACTACTCATACTGCTTGTGAACAAAAGCAGGACTGTAATTCATGAAAAGTGAAGCAGTGAGTTATGACAAACCTGCCCTCACAAGCCAACAGTGATGATAAAGTATACAAACCCAGACACATACCACATTCCATAATTCCTTGCAAACTCTAAGCCTGCAGTTTGTTTTGACGCAAGCCTTGACTTCTGCAGCCAAAAAAATCTGACTTTCTGTTGTATTAAAGTAAAATAGAAACAACTGTTGTTCCATTTATTTTATCTAGTGTTCAAATGATTGCAAAACCATGACAGAAGTTGCTGCATAAAGAAACCCCACTTCTTTTAGTAGAGACAGCCATTAAGTCTGGTTTTGTTAATGTCAGATTTCTGTATTTCATAGGCTTTTGGGTGAGGGGGGAAATAATCTTTGAATTATAAGGCTGAGATTTTTTCTCTGTTTATGACTCTCATAACAAAAATGTTTTAAAATACTCAAACAACAACCAGTGCCACATGCACTGAGACTTGGTGAAATCTACCACTGACAGCATCCCACAATGGTCCTGGTCTTAACTGCTTTTCATGTTTGCTGTCTTATTCAGCACTGTCATCATTTTAGCACATCTGATTATGACTCTTTCTAATAGGAATCATCAACCTGGAATCAAGCTGACAAGGTTTTGCGAGGCTGTCTTTTTCATTGCCAAGGATTCATCTTGTTCACAGATCTTTATGTTTTTTAATTTAAAAAGCATTAACTAACACATCTGAATGGTTTATGTATATGCACTAAAGCATGTGAATTATTTCTGACAATTGTTAGGCTCCTGCTTAATATCTAGAACATAAATAAAAGTTGCCTTATTTAACTTTGAATTAATTTATCTGTAAAGGACAGATCCGGCTTTTCTCCCCAGTCTCACCGAGTTAAATTTCTGTGTTGGAGTGAGGGGTGCTCAGGTGTCAGAAATGCCAAACTGCAATGAACTACAATGATGACTTAACTCTTCCACAGATACACGATGACATACTGGATATTGGCAAGTTCTTCCCATCACAAATTTTACCACAAAAAATGCTTTCTTAAAGAAAAAAAAATCTATGTTAATAGTACATGTGAAGGGTCTATAAATGTATTTGCTTCTATTCTCCTTTGGTGGTTGAGGCCAGGTCATCCCCTGGCAGGCCTCCAGGAATGCACAGTCCCTGGGCACAGAGCCACCCGTCTGTCAGTGTCCCCGCACAGCATCGAGCCCTGCAGTGGATCTGTCTCATCAGCAACTCGACCTGCTGCAGCCTGGGCTGACCCAGCTTCTATGCTGTGTGTGGACTTCTTGCATGCTGCTGGCTGAAGTGAAATGTCTCCCCCCTTTTATTCAAGGAGCTCAATGGCCTGAGCCCAGTCCAAATCACCTGGGTTTCACACTGAAGGCAGCTCCTCAGGCACACAGGACTTCCAGTAAGTGGGTTAAACCCTTTCTGGAGGCAAATCTGAGACACAAAGCCAACTCCTACAGGTGAACCGGGTGAATACCATCCTTCCCACATGCAGAGGCTGAGCTGCAGTCTTCAGGATAAATACGTGGCACTATTTACACTTTAAACTCTCTCCCCAGAAAAATCTCATATCAAAACTACATCTAGCAGTGCAGAAATACTAGGAAGAAAACAGCAAAATTAGGTATGCAAGTGGATCCTACTCATATTAGGGAGTACTGGAAAGCACTTGTGAAGGGTCTAACATCAGAGTGGGATCCCACAACAAGATGCATTAGGCAGTTGTTCATTCCCTCAATTTTCTGCCAAGGCCCCTCATCCACACCAATCACAGCTGTTTGTTCATGTATGATAGCTTCTTATCTTTTACCATGTGCAGTACCATAAATGTACCTATTTTGGACAACATACAGTGCTTGATATTTAGTTTGTCCCAAAACACATGGCGCCTTGCACAGGATTACGACCTAGAATGTGCAAGGCAAATTTCTTTTCTGCTGCAGCAAAGATGTTGGGCATCACAAGTAAATCTGTAAAACTTTGTATTTTCAATCAGCTGCTACAGGTTTGCTCCATCTGCTCTGTATCCATCACTAGAGCTTCTGACAGAAATGTCTGGGGAAGATCTTCCTTACGTACATGAGACTCAAATGTAGCAGAAATACGGAAATCATTGCACTCTGCTTCTGCTAAGCAAACCTGCATGAAAACCTTTTGGATCATGTGTGCCCATGGAAAGAGGGTTGGCAGGATCTACCCTACAGACAGAATTAAGACTTCGAGGGAGAAATAAGTAGGTAAAACAAATTAACCTGAAAGGGCAAAAAATATCTTTCCTTGATGCACATTTTCTAAAAGCCAGAGTAAAGAAAGGAGAGATGTACAGAACTGTGATTGCCTCTGCTGGTCCCAAGAAAGAAATGTAGGTCTTTAAATCTGAAAATGGCAGAAAATGGAATTTTGTGAAGATGCATTATAATTTGGTCTATTTTTGTCTCTGAGAATGGTAGTTTTGCAACAGTGGAGCGGCAAATTAATTTTTTTCATTTGTAGTTTAAAATAGAAGGTCACACAAGGTGTGCAATGCACTGATTTATTGTTCTATATAAAGTATAAAATTATGTTATAATTTAATGTAGACTTTGAATTATGATGTCATCATATGGATAATTTATTTATTATAGCAGATAAAGGGTTTATGATAGTTTTTGAATTTTATTCAAAATCATATGGAATATATGTTTTATCTTAATAAGAACTGAAGAAAATTCATCCCATGCCAACATAAAATGCTCTGATTCCTCTGAAGACATCATATCTCTGAATTTGACATTTTAAAAAGAAGAAAAGATCCTGAAATAGAGTTTGACAATGTTATATTCTCAAGGTGCAGTTTTCATGATGTCATAGTCCCAACATCCAGCATTCAGCTACTATGCAAATGTCTCATATTTAAATACTTAATCAATATTACATAACATTAAGTGGAATAAAAATATTATTTTTTCAAACCAAAAGGATAATAATACATAAAATAGTGTAGATATAAATTGTGTGGAAGATTTTATGTAAGTCTTAGAGAGATTTCTCCTGCCACCAGAAAAAAATGCCATGACATTAAATTAATGCCTAATCTAAAATCTTAAAGCATTTTCTAAATGATATAAAAATATGTGTAAGGTTACATACCTATCTTAGATTTAACATGCCAGCAGAAACTCCTTGAATTTGTTCTTGCATTTAATGTCTTCAGAGACCACTGATGTAAAATCTTAGAGCTCACATTTACTGGTTTAATATGCTCCATAAATTTTGTAGATACAACAAAACTATCTGTCTGTTAGCAAAGAAACTAGACACATTTCACAGTGGTAGCAATCATTAGAATGAAATTAGACTTGTTAGTCAATAGTATTACAGTGAGCAAATGGAGGAAGGGATCTCCCTTTCCAATGGAGAGAAACAAGAAGTAAAATAAGGATGAATTGCTGACAT